>NC_073236.2:86449500-87860000 GCF_029281585.2 Gorilla gorilla gorilla
GGACTAGTGCCTTTTCACATGCCTATTGCCTGTTTGTATTCATTTTTTCATGAAGGGCATGTCCAAGACTTTTGTCTACATTTTTAAGCCTTTCTTTTTCTCAATGATTCGTAGGACTTCTCTATGTATTCTATATATGAATTCTTTGTTGATGGTGAGTGCAAATATCTTCTGCTCAGTAACTATTGTTTGTCATTGCTAGAAGTTATTTTAATTTTTTTCTTAAATTTACTGGTCATTGTCTTCATCTTTTTATATTCATATTTTTCATCATTTAAAAACATACTTATATTTCATATTCTATGTTTGATAGTTATGATATAAACGAATTTTGAAACTGTTTGCGCTGTTGTTTCTGTTGTCTTTCCCTCAAGATTCCTTGTTTCCTTGCATTTTTTATGATTTTTGGGTTTGAGCTCATATTTTTTAGAGCTTTACCTTTGTCTTTTGAGATTTCTTTTTGGAGATAGATTTCTACAAAGAAGATTTGCACTATTTCTAATATTTTTCTACTCCTGTGAGCACTGTAAGTTAAGGTAGCATAAATTCACGTTGTAAACCCATGGGAAGACTACTTTGTGGTAAAAAGTATTCAGCACCAAGTTTCTTTTAGGTTTTTGTTACATTCCGTTGTGGAGTAGGTTTATTTCTAATCAATGTTAAATGAAGCCGTATGTTGCCTTGGCTTTTTGAGAATGTTGTAATCTATTAAATTTCCTATTTGGACAGATCCTGCACTTTGTCTCCTGTCTTCTGTTTTCTGTGATGCTATGAAAACCCAAGTTCACCCAGTTTGGCCTATGTCCTCAAGGGAAAAACCAACTTTAGTTATTTGTCTTATTTTTCTAGGTTCTTCAAAGTATTCCTTATTTTATTGTCAGGTTAATAATTCATGAAGGAAGATTGTAAAACTATTTTTATGTACTATACATATATATTTTTTTTCATCAGGAGAGTCAGGATTTCTGCTGTGCCTTGTTACATGAAACAGACAGACTACCCCACACATAGCTTTGCAACACCATTGTGAAATCAATTTCTACGTGACTACTCCCATTTACTGACACATTAACAATGGTCCTTATGAGTAGGATGACCATTAACTTTGTTGCCGTAACTGAGACACTTCTGAGAGTGAAAGAAGGCACACCTAACAATTATGTAGGAATCACAGGTATAATGTGGAATTATTGTAGGCAACCAAAAATTAATATTATTCTACTTATTGGTAGAGGTCATATAATGGAATCATGGGTGAACTGATTTCCTCATCTGTTTGTCTATGCAGAATATATTGATTTGATCATCTTGACAAGATAGGAGGTCTTGCTAGTAGAGGTGATAGAATGAAATTAAATTAGAGTTATACTTGGTTTACATCCTGATTTTGCCACTTACTACCTATTTGTCCTTGGGTGAATTATTGAATTTTTCTGAGGTTTACTTTTCATGTATATCATGTTTATATAATATGGGGGGGAATAAGCTATCTCACGGTGTTGTCATGAAGTTTGTGTAACAAGCTGGATAGAGTACCTCACGCACTGTCAATAATAGTAGTTGTTAATAATGCAATCATGAATTCTTTACAACAAGATGACTTAATGACTCAATATTCAATATTATACTTTTGGACCTTGAAGGTTATGCACAGCAAAAGACTCAGGAACTGTGAATGAGACAAAATTAAGAAAGAAGATGTAACTGTAAACAAAGAGTTTAAGGTGAGGCTTGTGATCAATATCGTTAGTTAAGGCACATGTGTAGAGTAATTATAAAGCTTTTTGATTCCTGTAATAAAAACTGCCCAATTATGGGAAGTCATTTCTTTTCTGTAGATCATTGCTTTATAAGCTATTGTTGAGCTTGAATGTTATAGTCCTAAGGCAGTACATGTTTTCAGTTTAAAAAGTGGTGCCCTCATTAAGCTGTTGATCTAATTTATAAAATTTATACATATGTTCACAGAATTCTGACTATTTATTGCGTTTCTTAGATGAAGCAAGTGCTGTGAGAAACTTGTAGCACATATTCAGGGCCGTTGATTTTCAAGAATTCTTTGTTTGCTTCAGTATAGAATAAAAGCATATGAATTCCCAGAAGAGGCTAACTTCAAGCCTTTCAATATGGCTCAAGGCAGTAATTTGATGCATTATATCAGAATTGTGCAATTTTTTAATTTTTAATTTAATTTCTTTGTTTCCAAAAGTTATCGGGGAACAGGTAATGTTTGGTTACATAAGTTCTTTAGTGGTGATTTGTGAGATTTTGGTGTACTCATCACCGAGCAGTATACACTGCACCCTATTTGTAGTCTTTTATCCCTCACCCCTTCCCAATCTTTCACTCTGTGTCCCCAAAATCCACTGTGTCATTCTTATGCCTTTGTATCCTCATAGCTTTGCTCCCACTTATGAGTGAGAACCTACGATGTTGGTTTTCCATTCCTGAGTTACTTCACTTAGAATAATAGTCTCCAATCTCATCCAGGTTGCTGCGAATGCCATTAATTCATTCCTTTTTACGGCTAAGTAGTATTCCACAGTATATATATACCAGAGTTTCTTTATCCACTCGTTGATTGATGGGCATTTGGGTTGGTTCCACATTTTTCCAATTGTGAATTGTGCTGCCATAAACATGCATGTGCAAGTATCTTTTCCATATAATGACTCCTTTTCCTCTGGGTAGATACCAAGTAGTGGGGTTGCTGGATCAAATGGTAGTTCTGCTTTTAGTTCTTCAAGGAATCTCCACACTCTTTTCTATAGTGGTTGTACTAGTTCACATTCCCACTAGCAGTGTAGAAGTGTTTCTTGTTCACTGCATCCACTATAACATCTACTATTTTTTGATTTTTTGATTATGGCCATTCTAGCAGGAGTAAGGTGGTACTGCATTGTGGCTTTAATTTGCATTTCCCTGATCATTAGTGATGTTGAGCATTTTTTCATATGTTTGTTGGCCATTTGTATATCTTCTTTTGAGAATTGTCTATTCATATCCTTAGCCCACTTTTTGATGGGACTGTTTATTTTTTTTTCTTGTTGATTTGTTTGAGTTCATTGTAGGTTCTGGATATTAGTGCTTTGTCAGATGTGTAGATTGTGAAGATTTTTTTCCCACTCTATGGGTTTACTCTATGGGTCTGTTTACTCTGCTGACTATTCCTTTTGCTGTGCAAAAGCTCTTTAGTTTAAGTCCCAGGAATTTATCTTTGTTTTTGTTGCATTTGCTTTTGGGTTCTTGGTCATGAAATCCTTGACTAAGCCAATGTCTAGAAGGGCTTTCCAATGTTATCTTCTGGAATTTTGATAGTTTCAGGTCTTAGATTTAAGTCTTTAATCCATCTTGAGTTGATTTTAATCCATCTTAAGTTGTAAGGTAAAAGATGAGGATCCAGGGGAGGAGCCAAGATGGCCGAATAGGAACAGCTCCGGTCTACAGCTCCCAGCGTGAGCGATGCAGAAGATGGGTGATTTCTGCATTTCCATCTGAGGTACCGGGTTCATCTCACTAGGGAGTGCCAGACAGTGGGCGCAGGTCAGTGGGTGTGTGCACCGTGCACGAGCCAAAGCAGGGTGAAGCATCGCCTCACTCGAGAAGCACAAGGGGTCAGGGAATTCCCTTTCCTAGTCAAAGAAAGGGGTGACAGACGGTACCTGGAAAATCGGGTCACTCCCACCCAAATACTGCGCTTTTCCAACAGGCTTAAAAAATGGCGCACCAGGAGATTATATCCCGCACATGGCTCGGAGGGTCCTACGCCCACGGAGTCTTGCTGATTGCTGGCACAGCAGTCTGAGATCAAACTGCAAGGTGGCAGTGAGGCTGGGGGAGGGGCGCCCGCCATTGCCCAGGCTTGCTTAGGTAAACAAAGCAGCCGGGAAGCTCGAACTGGGTGGAGCCCACCACAGCTCGAGGAGGCCTGCCTGCCTCTGTAGGCTCCACCTCTGGGGGCAGGGCACAGACAAACAAAAAGACAGCAGTAACCTCTGCAGACTTAAATGTCCCTGTCTGACAGCTTTGAAGAGAGCAGTGGTTCTCCCAGCACGCAGCTGGAGATCTGAGAACAGGCAGACTGCCTCCTCAAGTGGGTCCCTGACCCCTGACCCCCAAACAGCCTAACTGGGAGGCACCCCCCAGCAGGGGCACACTGACACCTCACACGGCCAGGTACACCAACAGACCTGCAGCTGAGGGTCCTGTCTATTAGGAGGAAAACTAACAAACAGAAAGGACATCCACACCAAAAACCCATCTGTACATCACCATCATCAAAGACCAAAAGTAGATAAAACCACAAAGACGGGGAAAAAACAGAGCAGAAAAACTGGAAACTCTAAAAAGCAGAGCGCCTCTCCTCCTCCAAAGGAACGCAGTTCCTCACCAGCAACGGAACAAAGCTGGATGGAGAATGACTTTGACGAGCTGAGAGAAGAAGGCTTCAGACGATCAAATTACTCCGAGCTACGGGAGGACATTCAAACCAAAGGCAAAGAAGTTGAAAACTTTGAAAAAAATTTAGAAGAATGTATAACTAGAATAACCAATACAGAGAAGTGCTTAAAGGAGCTGATGGAGCTGAAAACCAAGGCTCGAGAACTATGTGAAGAATGCAGAAGCCTCAGGAGCCGATGCGATCAACTGGAAGAAAGGGTATCAGCGATGGAAGATGAAATGAATGAAATGAAGCGAGAAGGGAAGTTTAGAGAAAAGAGAATAAAAAGAAATGAACAAAGCCTCCAAGAAATATGGGACTACGTGAAAAGACCAAATCTACATCTGATTGGTGTACCTGAAAGTGACAGGGAGAATGGAACCAAGTTGGAAAACACTCTGCAGGATATTATCCAGGAGAACTTCCCCAATCTAGCAAGGCAGGCCAACATTCAGATTCAGGAAATACAGAGAATGCCACAAAGATACTCCTCGAGAAGAGCAACTCCAAGACACATAATTGTCAGATTCACCAAAGTTGAAATGAAGGAAAAAATGTTAAGGGCAGCCAGAGAGAAAGGTCGGGTTACCCTCAAAGGGAAGCCCATCAGACTAACAGCGGATCTCTTGGCAGAAACTCTACAAGCCAGAACAAAGTGGGAGCCAATATTCAACATTCTTAAAGAAAAGAATTTTCAACCCAGAATTTCATATCCAGCCAAACTAAGCTTCATAAGTGAAGGAGAAATAAAATCCTTTACAGACAAGCAAATGCTGAGAGATTTTGTCACCACCAGGCCTGCCCTAAAAGAGCTCCTGAAGGAAGCGCTAAACATGGAAAGGAACAACCGGTACCAGCCGCTGCAGAATCATGCCAAAATGTAAGGACCATCGAGACTAGGAAGAAACTGCATCAACTAACGAGCAAAATCACCAGCTAACATCATAATGACAGGATCAAATTCACACATAACAATATTAACTTTAAATGTAAATGGACTAAATGTCCAATTAAAAGACACAGACTGGCAAATTGGATAGAGAGTCAAGACCCATCAGTGTGCTGTATTCAGGAAACCCATCTCACATGCAGAGACACACATAGGCTCAAAATAAAAGGATGGAGGAAGATCTACCAAGCAAATGGAAAACAAAAAAAGGCAGGGGTTGCAATCCTAGTCTCTGATAAAACAGACTTTAAACCAACAAAGATCAAAAGAGACAAAGAAGGCCATTACATAATGGTAAAGGGATCAATTCAACAAGAAGAGCTAACTATCCTAAATATATATGCACCCAATACAGAAGCACCCAGTTTCATAAAGCAAGTCCTGAGTGACCTACAAAGAGACTTAGACTCCCACACATTAATAATGGGAGACTTTAACACCCCACTGTCAACATTAAACAGATCAACGAGACAGAAAGTCAACAAGGATACCCAGGAATTGAACTCAACTCTGCACCAAGCGGACCTAATAGACATCAACAGAACTCTCCACCCCAAATCAACAGAATATAAATTTTTTTCAGCACCACACCACACCTATTCCAAAGTTGACCATATACTTGGAAGTAAAGCTCTCCTCAGCAAATGTAAAAGAACAGAAATTATAACAAACTATCTCTCAGACCACAGTGCAATCAAACTAGAACTCAGGATTAAGAATCTCACTCAAAACCGCTCAACTACATGGAAACTGAACAACCTGCTCCTCAATGACTACTGGGTACATAACGAAATGAAGGCAGAAATAAAGATGTTCTTTGAAACCAACAAGAACAAAGACACAACATACCAGAATCTCTGGGATGCATTCAAAGCAGTGTGTAGAGGGAAATTTATAGCACTAAATGCCCACAAGAGAAAGCAGGAAAGATCCAAAATTGACACCCTAACATCACAATTAAAAGAACTAGAAAAGCAAGAGCAAACACATTGAAAAGCTAGCAGAAGGCAAGAAATAACTAAAATCAGAGCAGAACTGAAGGAGATAGAGACAGAAAAAACCCTTCAAAAAATGAATGAATCCAGGAGCTGGTTTTTTGAAAGGATCGACAAAACTGATAGACCACTAGCAAGAATAATAAAGAAAAAAAGAGAGAAGAATCAAATAGATGCAATAAAAAATGATAAAGGGGATATCACCACCGATCGCACAGAAATACAAACTACCATCAGAGAATACTACAAACACCTCTACGCAAATAAACTAGAAAATCTAGAAGAAATGGATAAATTCCTCGACACATACACCCTCCCAAGACTAAACCAGGAAGAAGTTGAATCTCTGAATAGACCAATAACAGGAGCTGAAATTGTGGCAATAATCAATAGCTTACCAACTAAACAGAGTCCAGGACCAGATGGATTCACAGCCGAATTCTACCAGAGGTACAAGGAGGAACTGGTACCATTCCTTCTGAAACTATTCCAATCAATAGAAAAAGAGAGAATCCTCCCTAACTCATTTTATCAGGCCAGCGTCATCCTTATACCAAACCAGGCAGAGACACAACCAAAAAAGAGAATTTTAGACCAATATCCTTGATGAACATTGATGCAAAAATCCTCAATAAAATACTGGCAAACCGAATCCAGCAGCACATCAAAAAGCTTATCCACCATGATCAAGTAGGCTTCATCCCTGGGATGCAAGGCTGGTTCAATATATGCAAATCAATAAATGTAATCCAGCATATAAACAGAACCAAAGACAAAAACCACACGATTATCTCAATAGATGCAGAAAAGGCCTTTGACGAAATTCAACAACCCTTCATGCTAAAAACTCTCAATAAATTAGGGATTGATGGGACATATTTTAAAATAATAAGAGCTATCTATGACAAACCCACAGCCAATATCATACTGAATGGGGAAAAACTGGAAGCATTCCCTTTGAAAACTGGCACAAGACAGGGATGCCCTCTCTCACCACTCCTATTCAACATAGTGTTGGAAGTTCTGGCCAGGGCAATCAGGCAGGAGAAGGACATAAAGGGTATTCAATTAGGAAAAGAGGAAGTCAAATTGTCCCTGTATGCAGACGACATGATTGTATATCTAGAAAACCCCATTGTCTCAGCTCAAAATCTCCTTAAGCTAATAAGCAACTTCAGCAAAGTCTCAGGATACAAAATCAGTGTACAAAAATCACAAGCATTCTTATAAACCAATAACAGACAAACAGAGAGCCAAATCATGAGTGAACTCCCATTCACAATTGCTTCAAAGAGAATAAAATACCTAGGAATCCAACTTACAAGGGATGCGAAGGACCTCTTCAAGGAGAACTACAAACCACTGCTGAAGGAAATAAAAGAGGATACAAACAAATGGAAGAACATTCCATGCTCATGGGTAGGAGGAATCAATATCGTGAAAATGGCCATACTGCCCAAAGTAATTTACAGATTCAATGCCATCCCCATCAAGCTACCAATGACTTTCTTCACAGAATTGGAAAAAACTACTTTAAAGTTCATATGGAAGGAAAAAAGAGTCCGCATCGCCAAGTCAATCCTAAGCCAAAAGAACAAAGCTGGAGGCATCACACTACCTGACTTCAAACTATACTACAAGGCTACAGTAACCAAAACAGCATGGTACTGGTACCAAAACAGAGATATAAATCAATGGAACAGAACAGAGCCCTCAGAAATAACACCACATATCTACAACTATCTGATCTTTGACAAACCTGAGAAAAACAAGCAATGGGGAAAGGATTCCCTGTTTAATAAATGGTGCTGGGAAAACTTCCTAGCCATATGTAGAAAGCTGAAACTGGATCCCTTCCTTACACCTTATACAAAAATCAATTCAAGATGGATTAAAGACTTACATGTTAGACCTAAAACCATAAAAACCCTAGAAGAAAACCTAGGCATTACCATTCAGGACATAGGCATGGGCAAGGACTTCATGTCTAAAACACCAAAAGCAATGGCAACAAAAGCCAAAATTGACAAATGGGATCTAATTAAACTAAAGAGCTTCTGCACAGCAAAAGAAACTACCATCAGAGTGAACAGGCAACCTACACAATGGGAGAAAATTTTCGCAACCTACTCATCTGACAAAGGGCTAATATCCAGAATCTACAATGAACTCAAACAAATTTACAAGAAAAAAACAAACAACCCCATCAAAAAGTGGGCGAAGGACATGAACAGACACTTCTCAAAAGAAGACATTTATGCAGCCAAAAAACACATGAAAAAATGCTCACCATCACTGGCCATCAGAGAAATGCAAATCAAAACCCCAATGAGATACCATCTCACACCAGTTAGAATGGCAATCATTAAAAAGTCAGGAAACAACAGGTGCTGGAGAGGATGTGGAGAAATAGGAACAATTTTACACTGTTGGTGGGACTGGAAACTAGTTCAACCACTGTGAAAGTCAGTGTGGCAATTCCTCAGGGATCTAGAACTAGAAATACCATTTGACCCAGCCATCCCATTACTGGGTATATACCCAAAGGACTATAAATCATGCTGCTGTAAAGACACATGCACATGTATGTTTATTGCAGCATTATTCACAATAGCAAAGACTTGGAACCAACCCAAATGTCCAATAATGATAGACTGGATTAAGAAAATGTGGCACATATACACCATGGAATACTATGCAGCCATAAAAAATGATGAGTTCATGTCCTTTGTAGGGACATGGATGAAATTGGAAATCATCATTCTCAGTAAACTATCGCAAGAAGAAAAAACCAAACACAGCATATTCTCACTCATAGGTGGGGATTGAACAATGAGAACACATGGACACAGGAAGGGGAACATCACACTCTGGGGCCTGTTGTGGGGTCGGGGGAGGCGGGAGGGATGGCATTGGGAGATATACCTAATGCTAGATGACGAGTTAGTGGGTGCAGCATACCAGCATGGCACATGTATACATATGTAACTAACCTGCACGTTGTGCACATGTACCCTAAAACTTAAAGTATAAAAAAAAAAAATAGTTGGAAAAAAAAAAAAAGATGAGGATCCAGTTTCATTCTCCTACGTATGGCTAGCCAATTATTTCAGCACCATTTGTTGAAAAGGTTGTCCTTTCCCCATTTTACATTTCAGTTTTCTTTGTCAAAGACCAGGGGGCTGTAAGTATTTGGGTTTATTTCTGGGTTCTCTGTTCAGTTCCGTTGGTCTATGTGCCTATTTGTATAGCAGTACCATGCTGTTTTGGTGACTATGGCCTTATAGTATAGTTTGAAATCAGGTAATGTGATGCCTCCAGATTTGTTCCTTTTGCTTAGTCTTGCCTTGACTCTGCAGGCTCTTTTTTGGTTCCATATGAATTTTAGATTTTTTTTTTTTTAATTCTGTGAAGAATGATGGCGATATTTTGATGGGAATTGTGTTGAATTTGTAGATTGCTTTGGGCAGTATGGTCATTTTTACAATATTGATTCTACCCATTCACGAGCATGGGATGTATTTGCATCTCTTTGTGTCATCTATGATTTCTTTAAGCAGTATTTAGTAGTTTTCCTGTAGAGGTCTTTCACCTCCTTGGTTAGGTATATTCCTAAGTATTTTTTTTTTTTTTTTTTTTTTTTTGCAGGTATTGTAAAAGGGGTTGAGTTCTTAATTTGATTCTCAGGTTGGTCATTGTTGGTGTATAGAAGAACTACTGATTTGTGTATATTAATTTTGTATCCGGAAATTTTGCTGAATTCTTTTATCAAGAGTTGTGCAACTTAATACTCGAAAGTGTTTATACTACTGTTATTGTTTGTCTATTTTTTTGGAAAGAAATATGTATTGTCTGAACACTATTATAAAAATAGTAACAAAATTTAAAATAAATTTTATTGACTAATAGATTAACATATTTGTATTTTAAAAATATTTGCAGCCGTTTACACTCCCATATGTAATCTTTCGATGATGTAATTATAGGGTAGACATAGTTTTGCGTTTCATTCTGTTGACATAGTATAATTTTTAATGACCATGTGGCCATTTCTCTATTGTGAGAGGAGCTTTATTGTTAAAGGTATCTCATCTTCACCACCCAAAAACATTATGTGCTATTTCAGGGGCCAACTAGACTTAGATTTTCAACAACTGCCTTGCATTGGAACAGAAATGATTGGAACTAATCCTGCCATAAATCTCTGTTAAAAAAAAAAACAAAAAACAAAACAACTATTAGATTGGCATGTCTGAGCTCAGACTCTCCTTGGGCAGGGCTTGCTGCAGCTGCTGTGGGGGATAGGGGTGTGGTTCCCAGGCCAATGGAGTTATGTTCCCAAGGGGATTATGGCTGCCTCCGCTGAGTCATACAGGTCATCAGGGAAGTGAGGGAAAGCCAGCAGTCACAGGACTCACCCTGCTCCCCCACAGCCTGCAGTCCCAAAGGCCGATCTCACTCCCACTATGTCCCCCTCAACAGTACCAAGTCTTTTTCCAGGCAGCCAGTGACCAAGGCTGAGAGCTCACCTCAGACCAACAGCCTCCCTGCTGAGAAAGTAAGCAGACTCAGAGTTTTTCAGCATGTCAGGGAGCCTGCAGTGGCAATCCAATTCCTTCAAAGGGGTGGTGGATTCTCTCAGCTTTTCTGGTATGTTCCTGCAGTAGTTCTTGGAGCAAAATTTATCATGTGATTTTCTGCACGCTGCTCTGTCTGTCCAAGCCTGAGAGCTGCAAGCTAGTCCTGCTTCCCATCCACCATCTTAATCCTCAGAATGGTTATTTTTAAAAAGACAAAAAATAACAAATACTGGCAAGGATGCAGAGAAAGTGGAATGCTCATACAGTGTTAGTGGGAATGTACAGTAGGACAGCCATTATGGAAAACAGTATGGAGGTTCCTTAAAAATTAAAAATAGAAATGTCATATGATCTAGCAATCCCACTACTGGCATTTATTCAAATAAAAGGAAATCAGTATATTGAAGAGATATCTGCGCTCACATATTCACTGCAACACTATTCACAGTAGTCAAAATATGAATCAACCTAAGTGTTCATCAACAGATGAATGGATAAAGGAAATGTGGTACATATACCTAGTGAAATACTGTTCAGCCATAAAACAGAGCAAAATTCTGTCATTCTCAGCAACATGAATATCTTGGAGTACATTCTGTCAAGTGTCAGGCACAGAAAGATACATCCTGCATGTTCTCACTTATATGTAGGACCTAAAAAAGTGAAGCTCATTAAAGTAGAAAACAGAAGTGTGGTTATTAGGGCCCAGGGAGAGGATGTAGAAATACTGTTGGTTAAGTGATACAAAATTACAGTTACATGTGCATATATTCCTCCCATATATGGGGACTATATATAGGAGGAATATGTGTGCGTGTGTGTGTGTGTGTGTGATATATATAAATATTTCTGTCTATATATGGAATGAATTCTTGTTTTCTGTAGCACTGTACAGTGACTATAGTTAACAATAATTTGTTGTATATTTTCAAATAGGAGAAGAGAGAATTCTGAATGTTCTCAACACAAAGATATGGTAAATATTTGAGGTGATGACTATATTAATCATCCTGATTTAATCATTACGTATTTTATATATACATATACATATGTATGTATCAAAATATCACTCTGAACCCCATAAATATACACAACTGTTACAAGTCAATTAAAAATGAAGAAAATTAAGTCAGTCTGCATATACTAACATGGAATGAGACAAAGGTCTAATGTGTAAATAAATGTAAATATTTATGTATATATAAAAATAGCTTTAGTATGATTAGATACATCAGAAAATCGATTAGTTATAACTTTTTCTTGAATACATTCTTCTTGGAGCTATCTCTAGGCTTTCTATACATCATTGCCATTCATCATTATTCTAGAAACCCTCTTTGCCTAGACTCTGAGTCAGATTTCTTATTTCCTGGATCTTATGTTTTTACATTTATTGCTTTATTTTACATTTTTGGGTGCAATATGTTCTTCAACAGCTTCTCAAGAAGTAAAGAAAATGTATTCGTGAGAAGGTTTCATAATTGTAAATGTTTTTATTTTTGCTCACATTTAATAGTTTGATTTGGGATAGAAATACATTGGGAATTTTTTTTCCTCATAATTTGGAGTTATTTTTCTATTGTCTTCTAGCATCCAGTGTTGTTGCTGAAACTTCTGCTATTACAGTTTCTAATCCTCTGTATGCATCCTTTAACTTATCTCTAGAAACTAATATTCTTTATTCCTGGTGTCTTGATATTTCATGACTACATGCCCTAATATATAGGTCTTTTAAAATCATGTTTTTTTTGGTTATGCTGTGGGTCCTTCCAATCTGTAAATTCATGACTTTATGTTCTGGAAATTGTCTTGAAAATATTTGACAAATTTGTCCCCTGTTTTTTTCCTGTTCTTTCTGTAAAACTTCTATTCAAAGGTTGAACTGCTTTGCAAGATTATCCTACTCCCATATTTTCTCTATTATTTCTAAACACTTTGTCCTCATATTCTGCTTTATTGGAGATTTTCTCAGTGTAATATTAAACTTTTCTTAATTTGTTTTTGTAATTATCTTTCATCATGTGTTTTGAAAATTTTCAGGACTTTCTTTCTGTCTTTATGTCTCTGAATCTTCTTTCTCCGTGTTTTTCTCATTTAATAACATTTTGTTCTTTCCCTTTTGGCTATAACAATTGTAGATTGCAAAAAGTTTCATTCTTCTGCCTTCATTATTTCTGTGTCATCCACATTCTTATTTTTTGTTTTCTTTTGCTTTGTTTTTCTTTGGTCTCTGCTTTATGTGAGAGATGTGCCTCAAATGGTCTCATGATCTTTGTCTCCATTTATATGTAGGATTGAAGGCTGAATGTTTGAGAAGTGTGCATTTGGGAAGTCTCAATGCTTGGGAAGGATCAGATACTTCTTATGAATGGGGTAGGGCAGGGTAAGCAGGCTATTTTGTTAGGAGATCTTCACATTTTAATCTCAATCTCTTTTCTTTCACTTTAGTCAATTTCCCCGGAGAAGACTCCTCAACCTCTTTTCTCAGGTGGTATGAATCTAGGATTCACAGGGGTCAGGGAAGTGTAGTGTTTACTGTACCAAATTCAGACTTGTGATTATTTACTGAATTTTCAGGAAGAGACCTCAGCTATCTATACTCATTGTCCCCCGGTTCAGAGACTTTTTCATTTAGTCTCTCCAGAACACAACATTGATACGTTCATATCATTATTTTTAAAACCAGAGATACTTTTCTGGTGTGAGGATTTCAAAGAGATGTTGGATGCATAAAGTTTTCATGCAAAATACTGAGGTCAACTGCGTGAAGTAAGCATATTTTTAGGGGTATTTTTTCCCAGTTATCCCAATTATCAGCTCTACTTTTATGGTTTTGACATTTGAACAATGACAGAGGCTCTGAATTTAGATCATGCAGACCCTATAACTTTTGAATCTGGCAAAATGTAAATATAATATTACCTATTACATGAAATTTATTTTATATAAGAGCTCCTATACATGTGAAGTAGAAATCAAAGCAATCTGTCAACATATGTGTGTGTACTGCTATTATCAGATTCTTAATTGGGGGAGCTTATTATAAGAGTGAGTCTCGGTTTGAATACATGAATGGGGGACTTATTTTGAAAAAATATATGTAGGTAATCCAGATGAATTTGGACCAAGATGAGATGAGCAGTCTGACTGGAATGCAGAGGAGGTGCATGCCTTGATCTCCATTGGCTGGGCCCCAGGCACAAATCCATCCATTTTCTAAGTGGGATAGTGGTCTGGTCAGGTTGCGGTAAACATTCTACATTTTTATTCCCTTTTAATTATGAGCAGAGTTGAGAAGAATACACTAGAGATGTTACTAATTTACTTCAAGTTATTTATTTGACTGAATTTTGTTAGGATCTAACGTTTTTTGATAAAGATTAACAACAATTTGGTACTAATTTGGATCTGCGTGTTGTTATTGATTAATTGATCTATTTTTGAAGTAACAGATGTGTTCTAGGTTAGTGAGCAGCTTGCTTTACTGAAGGTCCACTTTGGAACATCCTGAGAAGCATACTCAAGTTAATAATGGGATATTAATGAAGTCTTATAGTGACTTTAATGATAAGGTGGGCAGGATAACACTTTGGGCAGTGATATGATCTGAAAATATAATGTTTGTTCTGAGCCAGCTTAGTCAGGTCCAACTAGCCATCCACTGTGTTTAGGAATCTAACTTATTTGGAGTCAGGGCGAGGCTGGGACTTCTTAGGAGAGATACTACAAAACAGAGTAATGGGGAAGATCACGATTAAAGCTACAAATGGACAACAAATATACATATAATCAAGCACATTAAATATTTAACTGACAAGATTAATTCAGCGTTGCTTGGCCCATCTCATACACAGTGTGTTTGGCCTGCATTACTGGGTGGTTTTTCACATTTCTTTCATCTGTTTTTTACTCAATTGTAAACACCATCTTAATCCTAAAGAACCAGAGTGTTATGAAAAGATATCAATCATTTACCAAAGGTGAAGTTCACAGTGTACCTCTTTAAAGTGCTGGCTTTCCATGAAGAGATAAGATTCCCGTTAAAGTAAGTTGTAGAGGAGCTTTGTCAAGTGTTAGTATTACTATATTCACTTTATGTTGAAAAGAAAGCATCTGTACACTAGGTCGTAAACTGGTACAGAAACTTCTTTTGCAGTGGGATGTCAGTTTCCAAGTTCCTCTCTATGGCAAATTATGGCAATGTGAATTGTTAAGAACACTTGGTGTGGTTTAATTCTAAAAGGATTAAATGAGACTTTTTAATACATGCCCCTTGATTTGGGGTCTCAGTATCCAGGTTAAAGTTTGGGACTTGGATGCGTGTGACTCTTTGCAAAGGCAGATTTGGCCTATTAATAATAAGACCAAGAAATATTTATAAGAGCTTGACAGTACGAAGTGCTATTATTAACGGGCAACTGTAATGGAAGGATTTTTAGGGTAGATGGAAAAGATTTCTTAGGCCTACTCTAATTATTGTTTGAGTAAAATTCAGGTTTCCAATTTGGTGTGGCTCTTTAGGTCATTAAATTTGTGTAAATCTAATCTTCAGACCAAGGTAAACTGCCATTGTCAGAAATTTTAGAAAATTTACTCATTAAAATACTTTATTTCCTCTTAACTGCTCCTGCAATATGGAGATGATATGGATAGTACAAGAATTTTTATACATTAACAAATTGACCTTATTACCAAAACCAGACAAAGATACAACCAAAAAGGAAAACAACAGGCAAAATCCCTGATGAACATAGGTGCAGAAATCCTCCACAAAATACCAGCGAACAAAATTCAACGACACATTAAAAAAATCATTCACTGTGATCAAGTAGGATTCATCCCACGGATGCAGTCTACAGACTCAATGCAACCCCTATTGAAATACCAATGACATTCTTCACATAAATAGAAAAAATAATCCTCAAACTTACATAGAACCACCAGAAGAGTCAGAATAGCCAAAGCCATCCTGACCAGAAAGAACAAAACTAAAGGAATCACATTACAGCTGACTCCAAATTGTACTACAGAGCTATAGTAACCAAAACAGCATGGTACTGGCATAAAAACAGATATATAGACCAATGAAACAGATTAAAGAACCCAGAAATAAAGCCATGCATCTACAGTCAACTCATTTTCAACAATGGCACTAAGAACATATATCAGGGAAAGAACATGAACTTTAATAAATGGTGCTGGGAAAACTGGATGTCCATATGCAGAAGGGTAAAACCAGACCCCTGTCTCTCACCATATACAAACGTCAAATCAAAATGGATTAAAGACTTAAATTTAAGACTTGAAACTATGAAATTACTAGAAGAAAACACAGGGGAAATGCCATAGGACATGGTCTGGATAAAGATTTTTTAGGTAGGACCTCAAAAGCACAGGCAAGAAAAGAAAAAAAAATAGACGAATGGGATTACATCAAGCTAAAAAGCTTCTGTACAACAAAGGAAATAATTAACAAAGTGAAAATAAAACCTACAGAATGAGACAAAATATTTGCAAATTGTTCATTTAACAAGGGATTAATAACCAGAATAAAGAACTCAAGCAAGTCAATAACAACAACAATAGCAACAAAAATCTAATTTAAATACAGGCAAAAGACCTGAATAAACATTCCTGAAAAGAAGACATACAAATGGCCAAAAGGTATATGAAAAAATGCTCAACATCACTAATCACCAGGGGAATGCAAATCAAGACCACATTGAGATATTATCTCACCCTAGTTAAATGGGTATTATTAAAAAGACAAAAAATAATGCTGGCAAGGGTGACAAGAAAGAACATTTATACACTGTTGGTGGGAATGTAAAGTAGGACAGTCATTATAGAAAACATGGCAGCTCTTCAGAAAACAAAAAATGAAACTACCATATGATCCAGGATTCTCACTGCTGGTTATATATCCAAAAGAAGGGAAAACAGTATATCAAAGAGCTATCTGCATTCCCATGTTTATTGCAACACTACTCACAATGGCCAAGATGTCGAAATATCTGTCAACAAATGAGTGGATTTGAAAAATGTGTTATATACACACAATGGAATATTATTCAGCCATTAAAATAATAAAGTCCTGTGATATGCAGCAACACGGATGGAAGTGAAAATCATTATGTTAAGTAAAATAACCAGGCACAGTAAAACAAATAGTGCTTGTTCTCATTAAATGTGGGAGCTGAAGAAGTGGCTCTCATGCAGGTAGAGAGTAGTTTGGTGGCTACCAGAGGTTGGAGAAGGGTAGAGGGGAGTGGGCGATGAAGAGAATGTGGTTAATGGGTACAAAAACATGTTAGATAGAATAAATAAGTTCTAGTATTTTATAGTACAGTAGGGAGACTGTAGTTAACAATCATTTATTATATTTTTCAAAACAGCTAGAAGAGAAGAATTGCAATGTTCCTAACACAAAGATAAATGCTTGAGGTGATAGATATTCCAATTACCCTGATTTGATCATTATACCCTGCATACCTGTATCAAATATAACATGTACCCCCAAAATATGTACAATTATGATATACCAATTAAAAAAGAATGGACTCACTTTTTTCCCCTAATCTGATCTGTGAGGTGGTTTAGTATAATAGAAACAGAAACAGGCGATCTTTTTGTCATTGCAATAAAACCACCTTTCCTGTAAGGATGGTGTTCTGTGAATGCAGAGATGAAACATACTATCACTTGATAATAGCCATATCAATTTACCTTAGAATATTAAACTCATTTGTAAGTTTGGGAGAGGTCTCAAGGACCTAGACTTGTCATAATTCTTAACATTTTTTTCTATGTCATGTACTTGACAAATCAGGCATATGAAATGATAGTCCTCAGCAATTTTTGTTAAATTAGAGGCAAATCAATATTTCTTACCTGATTTATTATATTCTTTACTTATTTCAGACATACAGCACAGGAACAAGATGTGGAAGAACAACCTGAGGAGAAATCAGGCTATTATCTTGGGCTTTCTGCAGATAATCAACATTTAAAAAATACAGATAAACTCTAGACTAGGCTTCCAGGTGAAACTCCCAGGAGAGCACCTAAGGGAAATATTATGTCTTGGACTATCGGGAAATTGGGAATTAGATAACTTTAGACTCCACTCTGGTTCCAGAATCATACCAATTTGGTTTCAATACAGAGATCAGAAACTGAGAGTGCAACTGTTTGCTACAGGAATACCTTACCTTCGTTTTACAATCTAGAAATCAGCTACTACCATTCCCATCAAGAAAATTCCCATGGTATCTCTCTCCACATGTCCTAGTTCCAAATGCAATTTTCATAACAGTATATGGGATTGGCAGAATCTAATTCATATCTGGAACCCAAGCTTCAAGAGTGTGTTTAAATGCTCCTAAGTTTTATATTCTATGCAGTATAGAAGATTGGCATAGATGCTGAACAAACTTGACTATTGGATTGGGCGTCCTTTATCATTTGACAATTTTAAACTATGAGATTATATTAATAATTTAAAAAATTTAATAAAAATTCACACATCCTGATGAGTATCTACTACTGGCTGTGACAAAGTGCTCTACTGCTAAACCTAGCCCTACCACCATGAACAATTATAAAATTGGACAAAAATCTCTGAAACAACTGTTTCAAAGGCAGTGCAGGACTTTGAGCCCTGAGAGAATATAATCCCGTAAGATGAGTCCAATTTTTACTTGGGGTCACTTTTTTGATTATGGCACAGGGAAGTGGAGTACCAACAGCAGTAACTTATCAAGGTACTAAAAATCTGCACTGAATCTTCCAGGCCTTTAGGAAAGAAATCATATTAAAATTATACAGAGTCCTACAGAAAATAGAAAAATAGAAATTAGAAAAGAAGAACACATTTTGAGAGATCAGCTTAGCCCTAGTATCTACCAATAATAGAAGAGAACATTACAAGACAGGAAAATTACAAACCCATTTTCTCATTTATATATGCAAAAACTCACCATATATTAGCACATTGAGTGGATAATGCATCCTGACCAAGAGGGTTTAATCTAATGAATGCAAGATTGGTTTAATATTCAAAAACTAATTAATAAAATTTACCACATTGAAAGACTGTAGGAGTAAAATCATGTGATCATCTCATAGATTCACAAAAGAAAATCACTTGACAAAGTTCAACACCAATTCATAATAAAAACATACACACACACACACTGAAAAGTAGGAATAGAAGGAAACTTAATGAAGCACACCTATGAAAATCTTATGGCTCTTATTATACTTACTGAAGACCAAAAGATTTCCCCTAAGTTCAGGAAAAAAGCAAGGATGTGTGATCTCATCATTTTGATTCCATATTTATTGAAGGTTGTAGCCAATACAAAAAGCAAAATATAGAAGAGGCATCAAGATTGGAAAGAAGGAAGTAAAATTGTCTCTATTCACAGAAAAAGTGAGCTAAAAAAATAAAATAGACAACATTAAATTGTATTTATATTGCTATGGTTATCTTATTCCTTACTCTACTAGAATATAAGTTTCACAAATGAAAAAGAAGTAAACACTAATTCCATTTACAATAGCAATAAAAATGTAATACTTAGGGATAAATTAAAGATGTACAAAACCTTTACAATAAAATCTATGAATTTTTGAGATAAATATCAAAATGAATTTTTGAGATAAATATCAAAATGAAATTTTGAGATAAATATCTAAATAAGTAGAAAGTTACACCATATTTATGGTGTGGAAAAAATCTTTAGTGTTAAGATGTTAATTATCTACAAACTAATTTCTAGATTTAATGCATTCTCAATCAAAATCTCAGCAGATGTTTTGTTGTTCAGATGGACAAATCAATTCTAAAATTTATTTCTAAATGCACAAAACTAGAATATCTAAAACTATTTTAAGAAAACAAAGTTTAAGAATCATAATTCTACTCTCTTTCTATCAGATCAACTTTTTCAGATTCTACATATGAGTGAGATCGTGCTGTATTTGTCCATTTGTGCTTGGCTTATTTTACTTAATATAATGTCTTCTAGGTTCATCCATGTTGTTGCAAATAAAAGCCTTTTATTTTGTAACATTCTAGTGGAGGGAGGAATATATATTTTTTGTGAATCTTTTTATAGCTGAATAGCATTTCATTATGTATATGTACCACATTTTAAAATTCCATTCATCTGTTGATAGACACTTAGGTTGATTCCATATCTTGGCTATTGTGAACAGTGCTGCAATAAATATGGGAGTGCAGATATCTCTTTTACATACTGATTTTATTTCCTTTGACTATATCCTCAGTGGTGGGTTGTTGGATCATGTAGCAGTTCTATTTTTTACTGATATATAATAGTCGTACATATTTTTGGGGAACTTATGATTTAGTGTATGTATACAATGTGTAATGATCAAATAAGGGTAATAGGATATTAATCACCTGAAACATTTATTTTTTCTCTGTGGGGGGAACATTACAATTCTTCTCTTCTAGCTATTTTGAAATATGCCATAAATTATTGTTTACTATAGTCTGGCTATTGTACTATCAAATATTAGAACTTATTTCTTCTATCTAGCTATATTTTTGTATCCATTAACCAACTTCTCTTCATCTTCCATTTCCCTCTTCCATTCTCAGCCTCCAGTAACCACCATTCCACTCTCTACCTGCATGACATCCACATTTTTAGCTCTCACATATGAGTGAGGACATGCAATCTTTGTCTTTCTGTGTCTAGCTTCTTTCACTTAACGTAATGATTTCCAGTTCCATTATTGTTGCTGAAAATGACAGGATTTCATTCTTCTTATGGCTGAATAATATTCCAATGCATATATACCACATTTAAAAAATCCATTTGTTCATTGATAGACAATCCCATATTTTGGCTTGTGAATGGTGCTGAAATAAACATTGTAGTGCGGATAGCTCTTCAATAAACTGATTTCCTTTCTTTAGGATATATATGTGGTAGTTCTATTTTTAATTTTTTGAGGAATCACCATAATGTTGTTTATAATGGCTATACTAATTTACTTTCTCACTGACATCCTCGCCAGCATTCATTGTTTTGTCTTTTTGTAACAGTAATTCTAACTGGGGTAAGGTGATATTCCGTTTGGTTTTGATTTGCCTTTCCCTGATGATGAGTGATGCTGTGTATTTTTTTCATATCCCTGTAGATTATTTGTATGTCTTATTTTAAGAAATGTTCCCGCATCTTCCCAAGACTGAGCCAGGAAGAAAATGAACCCCTGAAAAGACCAATAACAAGCTCTGAAACTGAATCTGTAATAAACAGCCTGCTACCCCAAAAACTCAGGACCAGACAGATTTGTAGTCAAATTCTACTAGATTTACAAAGAAGACCTGGTAGTATTCCTACTGAGACTATTCAAAAAAATTGAGGAAGGACTTCTAACTCGTTCTATGAGGCCAGTATCATCTTGATACCAAAACCTGGCGCAATAAAAAAAATAAAACTCTAGGCCAATATCCTCAATGAACATAGATGCAAAAATCCTCAGCAAAGTACTGGCAAATGGAATCCAACAGCACATTAAAAAGTTCGTCCACCACGATCAAGTAGATTTTATCCCTGGGATGCAAGGTTGGTTCAACATACACAATAATAAATGTGATTCATCATGTAAACAGCACTAAAGACAAAAACCGCATGATTATTTCAACAGATGCAGAAAAGGCTTTTGATAAAATTGAACACCACTTCATATTAAAAATAAACCATCTCAATAAACTAGGTATTGAAAGAACATACCTCAAAATACTAAGAGCCATCTATGACAAACCGACAGCCGGCAACATACTGAATGGCCAAAAGCTGGAAGCATTCTCCTTGAAAACCTACATAAGACAAGGATGTCCTCTCTTACCACTTCTATTCAACATAGTACTGAAAGTCCTGGCCAGAACAATGAGGCAAGATAAAGAAATAAAGGGCATCCAAATAGGAAGAGAGGAAGTTAAACTGTCCCTGTTTGCAGATGACGTAATTTTATATCTAGAAAGCCTCATAATATTGGTCCAAAAGCTCCTTAAGCTGATAAAAAACTTCAGCAAACTCTCAGTATACAAAGTCAATGTACAAAAATCACTAGCATTCCTGTACACCAACAACAGTCAAGCTGAAAGCCAAATCAGAAATGCAGTCCTATTCACAATTGCCACAAGAAGAATAAAATACCTAGGAATACAACTAACCAGTAAGGTAAAAGATCTCTACAGGGAGAACTACAAAACCATGCTTAAAGAAATCAGAGATGACACAAACAAATGGAAAAAGATTTCATGCTTGTGGATAGGAAGAATCAATATTGTTAAAATGGCCATTCTGCCCAAAGCAATTTATAGATTCCCATCAAACTGCCAATGACATTCTTCACAGAACTAGAAAAAAGTATTCTAAAATTCATATGAAACATAAAAGAGCCCAAATAGCCAAGGCAATTCTTTTTTTCTTTCTTTTTCTTTTTTCCCTTTCTTTCTTTCTTTCTTTCTTTCTTTCTTTCTTTCTTTCTTTCTTTCTTTTTTTTGAGATGGAGTCTCACTCTATCTCCCAGGCTGGAGTGCAGTGGTGTGATCTCGGCTCACTGCAAGCTCCGCCTCCTGGGTTCACACCACTCTCCTGCCTCAGCCTCCTGAGTAGCTGGGACTACAAGCACCCACCACCACGCCCGACTAATTTTTTTGTATTTTTATTAGAGATGGGGTTTCACCATGTTTTCCAGGATGGTCTTGATCTCCTGACCTTGTGATCCACCTGCCTTGGCCCCCCAAAGTGCTGGGATTACAGGCGTGAATCACCATGCCCGGCCTAGCCAAGGCAATTATAAGCAAAAATAACAGAGCTGGAGGCATCATACTACCCGACTTCAAACTGTACTGCATGGCTACAGTAATCAAAACAGCATGGTACTGGTACAAAAACAGACATGTAGACCAATGGAACAGAATAGAGGGCCCAGAAATAGGGCCATGCACCTACAATCACCTGATCTTCAACAAAGCTGACAAAAACAAGCAATGGGGAATGGACTTCCTGTTCAGTAAGTGGTACTGAGACAACTGGCTAGCCATATGCAGAAAATTGGAGCTGGATCTCTTTTTTATACCATATAAAAAGTTAACTAGAGATGGATTAAAGACTTAAATGTAAAACCCAAAACTATAAAAACCCTGGAAGACAACCTATGCAATACCATCCTGGACATAGGAACAAACAGATTTCATGAGGAAGACACCAAAAGTAATTGCAACAAAAGCAAAAATTGACAAATGGCGTCTAATTAAACTAAGAGCTCTGCATGGCTAAAGAAACTATCAACCAAGTAAACAGACTACCTACAGAATGGGAGAAAACTTTTGCAAACTATGCCTCTGACAAAAGTCTAATATCTAGCATTTATAAGGAACTTAAGCCAATTTATAAGCAAAAACCCCAACCCCATTAGAAAGTGGGCAAAGGACATGAAGAGACATTTTCAAAAGGAAACACACGTGTGGTCAACAAGCATATGAAAAAAAGCTTAACATCACTGATCATTAGAGAAATGCAAATCAAAACAACAATTATACACCATCTCACACCAGCCAGAATGGCTATTAATAAAAGTAAAAAAATAATAGGTTCTGGTGATGTTGCGGAGAAAAAGGAATACTTATACACTGTTGGTAGGAGTGTAAACTAGTTCAACCATTGTGGAAAGCTGGGTGGCAATTCCTCAAAGGCCTAAAAACAGAACTACGATTTGACCCAATAATCCTTTGGGTATATAAGCTGCTGCCAAACTAATTTCCAAAATGTGTAATCCTTAAGCAGATCAATAAGAAGTTCCAAAGCTGAATCAGTTTCCAAAATGTGGAAACTAGTTTGGCAGTATCTTATATACCCAAAGGAATATAAACTGTTCTGTCATAAAGACACATGCACACAAATGTTCATTGCAGCACTATTCACAATAGTAAAGACATGGAATCAACCTAAATGCCCATCAGTGGTAGACTGGATAAAGAAAATGTGGTACATATATACCATAGAATGACACGCAGCCATAAAAAAGAATGAGATCATGTCCCTGCAAAGGGATGGAGCTGGAGGCCTTTATCCTTAGCAAACTAATGCAGCAATAGAAAAGCAAATACTGCATGTTTTCATTGGTAATTGAGAGCTAAATGATGAGAACACATGGACACATAGAGGGAAACAACAGACACTGGGACCTAGTGGGAGGGTGGAAAATGAGAGGAGGGAGGGGATCAGGAAAAGTAACTATTGTGTACTGGACTTAATACCTGGGCAATGAAATAATCTGTACAACAAACCCACATGACACGAGTTTACCTTACGTAAAATAAAAGTTTTTAAAAAAATGTCTCTTTAGATCTTTCGCCCATTGAAAAAAATCAGATTATTTGTTTTTTGAGAGAGTGAGGAGGATGGCAAGAGGTTGGTCAATGAGTATAAAGTTAGAGTTACATAGGAGAAATAAATTCTGATGTTCTATTGCATAGTAAGGTAACAATACAATGAAAGTGTACTGTATATTTCAAAATAGTTAAAGAGAAGATTTTGAATGTTTTTACCACAAAGAAATGGCAAGTTTTTGGGGTGGTGGTTATGCTAATTACCTTGATTTGATCATTACAGAATGTATCAATGTATCAAAACGTCACAGTGTACCCCATAAATGTGTACAATTATGTGTCAATTAAAAATATAATTTTTTAAAAGACTAAGAGAAAGAAAACAGCAAAGTTTGAGTATTTTGACTACTTTATTTTAGATTATTAGAAAGTTATAATAAGCAAGATGGTATTGATATAAAAACAAATATATTACAGAAATCTGTTCCAATGACAAACAGAGAATCTTGAATTTGTGCTATAATGACTTTTGACAAAGCCACCAAATTAATTCAGTGGAGGAAAGGACAATTTTTCAACAAATAGGGAAGAACTGGATATCTGTATGAAAAAAACCACAATTCCTATATCATACCATTTATAAGAATTAATTTGATATGAATCATAAACCTAAACATGAAGTGCAAAGCTATAAGGGTTATAAAATAAAACATGGAAGAATATTTGATGACCTAGAAGTTTTCTTGACAGAACTCAGAAAGCACTAACCTTACAAGATAAAAGTAATAAATTGGACTTTATCAACATTGAAAAGTTTTGCTCATCAAAAGACATCATTAAGGAAATGTACACGAAAGCCACAGATTAACATAAAGTATCCACAATATAGAAATGTGAAAAATAATTTTTTTTTTTTTTTAAGACAGAGACTCACTCTGTCACCCAGGCCGGAGTGCAGTGGCACGCTCTTGGCTTACTGCAAGCTCCGTTTCCCGGGTTCACGCCATTCTCCTGCCTCAGTCTCCTGAGTAGCTGGGACTGCAGGCACCTGCCACCACGCCCGGCTAATTTTTTGTATTTTTTAGTAGAGATGGGGTTTCACCGTGTTAGCCAGGATGGTCTCGATCTCTTGAGCTTGTGATCCCCCCGCCTGGGCCTCCCAAAGTGCTGGGATTACAGGTGTGAGCCACCGCACCCGGCCTGAAAAAAATTTTTATTTTGATTACATAAACAATTTATAATTTAATAACAAGAGTATTTCCAATCCTCCCAAAAAATAGATGAAAGATTTAAATAGACACCTCACCAAGAAAGCTAAGCAAATGGCCAATTAGTCCATGGAAAAGTGTTCAGCATTATTGATCATCAGAGAAATCTAAACTAAAATCACTATGATATATCACCACACACTGATGCACACTAATGTTGAGATGGCTAACAGCAGCATAAAAGACAATGCCAAATGTTGGGGAGTATGTGGAGCAACAAGAACTCTTATACATTGTAGGTATAAAATGAAAACAAAACAAAATAGAACACATTTTGGAAACTAGTTTAGCAGCCTCTTATAAAGTTAACGACACCCTATGCCCTAGCAATCCACTTTTAAGTACTTTAGAAAAACAAAAGTATATCCCCAGAAATAGACTTGTGCAAACAAAATGCACCTAATATCCATATTGGAAAGGAAGAAATAAGACTATTTGTTTGCAGATGATATGATATTATAGACAGAGTATACTAAAAACCTCACTAAAAAACTATTAGAACTAATAAACAAGTTTAGCAAGGTTGTGAGCTAAAAGATCAAGATGCAAAAATCAACCGTATTTTTATGTACTGGCAATGAACAATCTGAAAATGAAATGAAAATATTCTGTTTACAATACTATAAAATGGAATAAAATGCTTACGAATAAATTTAACAAAAGAAGTTTAAGACTTATACTTTAAATACTACCACACATTGTTGAAAGGAATTTTAAGAGATCCAAATAAATAGAAAGACATCCATGGTAAAAAAAGGGGAAGACTTAAATTTTATAAAATGGCAATATTCTTCTGCAGATTCAATGGAACCTAATCAAATCCCAGCTGCTATTTTGGGGGACAGAAATTGACAAGATAATCCAAATTTGTATGGAGACTTAAGGGACCCAGAATAGCCAAAGCAATCTTGAAAAAGAAGAACAAAGTTGGAGTACTCATGTTTCATGATTTCAACACTTACTGTAAAGTTATAGTAATCAACATAGTGTGATACTAGAATAATTATGGGCACATAGATTAACAGAATAGAATTGAGAGTCCAGAAATAAACCCTTACATTTTTAGTCAACTAATTTCAACAAAGGTACCCAAATCATTCAATGGGGGAAAAAATCGTATTAAGTGATTCTGGGAAACGAGATATCCACAGGCAGAAGAATTTAATTGGCTGCCTCAACCCATACACAAGAATTAACTCAAAATGGCTCACCAGCCTAAATGTAAGGATCAAAAGGATAAAACCTTTAGATGAAAAGAGGAGTAAATATTTATAAGCTTCAGTTAGGAAATGGTTTCTTAGTTATGACACCAAAAGTACAAGCAACAACAATAATATAGATAAATTGGATTCACCACAATTAATAGCTTTTTTGCTTAAATGCTATTAAGGTAAAAAGACAACCCATAGACTATGCAATTTCCAAATCATATATTTGATATGGGATTTTTTGTACAGAATGTATAAAGAACTCTTACAAAACAATAATGAAAAGGTAAGTAACCCAATTAAAAGTGAGCAAAGGATCTGAATAGATATATTTTCAAAGACCATGTGCACATGGCTAACAGACATGAAAAGATGCTCAATATCATTAGTCATTAGGGAAAGTGCAAATGAAAACCATGATAAGATACAATTTCATGCCCAATAGGGTGGCTATAATAAAAAAGACAGACAATAACAAGATTATGGATAAATTGGTACCATTTTACGTCGCTGGTGGGAATGTGAAATGGTGCAGCCACTCTGGAAAAGAGTCTGGTGGTTCCCAAAAATGTTAAACTTAGGGTTACTATATGACCTAGTAGTTCTGCTTTTAGGTATCTTTTCAAGAGAAATAAGAAGATAGTTCCACAGAAAAACTTGTATGCTGCTTGGGTGATGGGTGCACCAAAATCTCACAAATCACCACAAAACAACTTACTCATGTGACTAAACACCACCTGCTCCCCAATAACCTATGGAAAGAAAAAATTTAAAAAAAAGTTTTTAAAAAGAAAACCTTGTAGGCAATTGTTCATAGCAGCTTTATTCAGAATAGTCAAAACTTGGAGCACAAAATATTCTATATTTGAGGATGAATAGACAAATAAAATGTGTTATATCCAGATAGTGGAATATTACATGATCACAAAAAGGAATGAAGTACTGATACATGCTATAACATGGGGGAAGCTTGAAAACATTTTGCTAAGTGAAATAAACCAGTCACAAAAGATTGCATATTTTATGATTACATGTATATTAGGTATCCAAAACAGGTAAAGCTATAGAGACAGAAAGTAGGTTAGTGATTACAAGGACCCGGGGCAGTGGGAATTTGGTGGAGGTATTGGGGAAGGGAATGGGAAGTGACTGCTAATAGGTATGAGGTTTCTTCTGGAAGAGTGAAATGTTCTAAACTTGATTGCAGTGATGATTGCACACCTCTGAATATGCTGAAAACCACTGGATTGCACACTGGGTGCAAATTCCCCGTTAAATGGATGAAATGTATGTTGTGTCACTTTTATTTTAATAAAGCTATTAAAAAAGAAAGAATGCACGAAGTAGCTTTATTCAAAATAGCCCCAAACTAGAAAGAAAATCTACCAATAGGAGAACAGGTAAAATAATCGTGGAATATTCAGTGAATTCCACTGACTAATAAAAATGAATATACTACTGACACAAGCAATGGCGTGGATGAATTTCGAAAACATGGTAAGTGTAGAAATGCAGACATAGAAGGATACATGCTAGAACAGGCAAAGCTAGCCATTGGTGTAAGAAATCAGAACTGCAGCAGGGGTTCAGTGGAAGGGTATACTAAGGAATTTTCTGGGTTGAAGAGTTCTGTACTTTGATAGGGATTTGGGTTACACATATGTTTATATTTTTAAAAACTTCCTGAACTATCCAGTTAAACTCTATGCATTTCACTGTTCATAAATAACTCAATAAAATATCCCATAACATTAAACAGTGAAATATTACTTCTAATGAGAAAAGAGGATTTAATCTCTGCTAAGGGGAATTCTATAGAACACTAGATTTTAGAGCACTTCATGTCTTAGAAAGCTTTTTTTCCCAACCCATAAATAATAGAAATAGAAACGAATACATAGAGCAATAACTGTAAGGTTTGCCTAGAATGCTTTTTAATTTTTCTTTTCTTTTTTTTTTTTTTTTTGAGACAAGGTCTCACTCTGTCACCCAGGTTGGAGTGCAGTGGGGCAATCTCAGCTCACTGCAGTCTCTGCCCACTGGGTTTCAAGCAATTCTCTCACCTAAGCCTCCTGAGTAGCTGGGACTATAGTCTCGTGCTACACCCAGCTAATTTTTATTTTTAGGCAGAGATGGGGTTTCACCATGTTGTCCAGGCTGGTCTCGAACTCCTGACCTCAAGTGATCTGCCCGCCTCAGCCTCCCAAAGGGCTGGGATTACAGCTGTGAGCCACTGTATTCAGCCATTTTTAAAATTTTTTATTTTTTAACATAATTTTCATTTATCTTATGACACATGGATTTAGTGTTGAACTCAATTTTTAAAAGTCTTGAAATCAATACAGAAATTTATTACCTCCAGTATTCTATTAGCCTGATTTTTGGGATGCACTGCAGATGTCAGAAATGTACTGAAATGACTAGCAAGGATTATCAGAGATTTAAAAACCTCGACTCAGAATTTTAGGTGAAACAATTTTTGTACATAATCAAAAGCACCTTTGCTTTGCATACTCATTCATGTATTGATTTTGTAAATATTTACCGTGTGCCTATTTTGTGCTGGATAAAGTTCTAGGAACTGCAAATATGCCTCTAAACAAGAGAATAAAAAAATACTTCTCTTTATAAAACTAACATTCTGATAAAGAACAGAATAACCGTTGCATATAAATACATTTTTATAGTAGCTTGGAAAAAATCATACAGAGTATTGGGGACCTTGTTGAAATCTTAGCGAGGTCAGGATAGGCCTCACCTGAATGATATTTAAGAAAACATTTGAGAAGTGACACATTTGAGTATTTAGGGAAAGGCATCCAGACAGAGGAAACCAGACGTGAAAAGCCCCAAGATGGAAGCATGCCAGGTATTTTTAAGAAACAGTAAGGCGGCTAATGTGCTTGTAGCAGAGTGAACAAGTGGATAGAATGGTAGGAGATGAAGTTGAAGGTGTATTCTGGGAGAAAGGGGTAAATATCGTGCAGGGCCTGGTGGAATAAAATTTCCTTTGGTTTTTACTCTGAATGTAATGTGGAGCCATAGGGCATGCTCTGACTGACATTGTCCTAGGATCACTTTGTCCTCTCGATTCTCTCGATTACTGTTGAGAGGCAATGCCAGAAGCAAGGAGACCAATTAAGAGGCTATTGCAATACAGAGAGAGGCTGTTGGTGTGGACCCAGGTGGTAGTAATTGAGGTGAGGAGAAGCGGTCTGATTCTGTAGACTGCAGGTGGAGCAGGTCTGTTGTTAGTGGGTGGTGGTAGCAGTGATGGGGAGACTGAAGTCACATTTCGGACACACTAAAACGGACATCCAAGTGTATTTCTAGTAAGTAGTTTGATATATCAGTATGGAAGCCTGGGGGGGAATCTGGATTACAGATATACATTGTATTATTGTTTACTTACAGTAATATGGCATGTGATTGGGTGAAATCAGTAATGGAGAAAGTACAGAGAAAGACGAGCAGTTTCTCTTCTTGGGAAGAGAATGGAGCACTTTCTTGATGTTAAAGGAACAGCCTTAGCATTTCACCATTCAATGTTTTCTGTAGTTTTGTCATTGCAGATATCCATGATCAGGTTAAGGAAGTTCCTTGCTAGGAAATGAGACTAATTGTTTTTTAAATTATCAATTTGATATGGTTTGACTCTGTGTCCCCATTTAAATCTCATCTTGATTTGTAGTCCCCAGGTGTGGAGGGAGGGAGATGATTGGATTATGGGGGTAGTTTCCCCCATGCTGCTCTCCTAATAGTGAGTGAGTTCTCACGAGAACTGATGGTTGTAAAGTGTTTGGAAGTTTCTCCGCCGCTCTTTTCTCTCTCCTGCCGCCTCGTGAAGAAAGTGTCTGTTTCTCCTTTGCCTTCCGCCATGATTGTAGGTTTCCTGAGGCCTCCCCAGCCTTTCAGAAGTGAGTCAATTAAACCTCCTTTAATTACTCAGTCGGACTAATACACAATTGACGCTTAATTTTTATCAAATAGTTGTTCTGTACCAATTGAGATAATTATATGATTTTTTTCTTTAATCTGTTAATTTATCTTTTTCTTATTAAACCAACCTTACATTTCCTGGGATAAACCTAACTTGGTTAGGATATATTATCTTCTTTATATATTGCTGAATTAGTTTTGCTAATATTTGGTTCAGGATTTTGCACCTGTGTTAATTTAAATAGGCCTGTGATACTCCCTTTTGCATTGTTCTTGTTGGATTTGGCATAAAAATTATTTTAATTGGTAAAGTGAGTAGGAGAGTGTTTCCCCTGGAACAGTTTGTGAAAGCTTAAAATTTGTTGTATCTTCCATGCTGGTTGAATTTGCTGGTAAACCTCCCTGAGCCTAAAGTTGTCTTCTTGAAAACATTTTATATTTCTCATTCAATTTTTTTAATACTTATGTTTTAAGGCTGTTTAGATTTTCCATTCCTTATTGAGTTAACTTTGGCAAGTGATTTTTTTATGGGAATTAGTCCATTTTGTTTAAATTTTCAGTGTAGTTGTTAATAAAATTATTTTACTTCATTTTATATGCCTGCAGCATCTGTAGTATGTCTCCCTTTTCATCCCATATATTATTTTTCTTTTATTTGATTGACCTTGCCAGATGCTTGTCAGTCTTGGCAATGTCTTCACAGAACTTTCAGCTTTTTTTCCTCTATACTATTTTATTTTCTATTTAATTAATTGCCACTTATTTCTCTTTATTTTCCAGTATCTTTGGGTATATTTTATTTTTTGTAACTTTTTAAGATGGATGCTTAGTTCATTGACTTTTATCCTTTTTTTAAACAAATATATGTATTTAAGACATTTTGTCTCTGATTACTGCTTTAGAAATATCCAAAAATTCTATTAGGCAGCTTCTTGTTGTATTCCTTTCTGAATATTTTCTATTTTCTGTTATTTCTTCTTTAACCTATTTTTTAAGTTTCAAAACACAGGAATGTCTAATTATCTTCTTGTTATTGTATTTTCAAATTAGTGCACTGTGGTTTAAAATGTTATTGTAGATTTTAATCCTTTAACATTTTTGAGACTCCTTTATTGGTCCTTGTGTAGTCAATTTCCAAACACGTTCCAGGTGTGCACAAAAAGAATGCATGTTTGAAATATTTGGAGTGGATTGTTCATTTGTTCATTAGCTCAATTTTAATAATATTGCTCAAGTAAACTGTACTCTTACTGATACTTTGTCAGCCTGTTCTATTCTCAAATAAATGTGTTATAATCTTCTATCATGATTTGCCTATTTATTGTTTCAGTTCTGTATTCTCTTTTGATATATCCTGAGAGTGTTGTTTTCTTTAAACTTTTTATTTGCACTAAGTTAAAAGAGGTAGGCTGTCATTTTTAAAGGAATTATCCATTTCATTTAGGTTTTCAAATTAATTTGATTTAGAGTTGTTCGAAGTAGATTTTGTGATTAAAAGAAATTCTTTATGTTTAAAGGTAGTTTTCCCTTTTGCCATCATTTAAACATTTCCTCCATCTATGCTTTACTTTTTAAATTAAGTTTTCTGGTCACTTATTTTATTGAATTTTTTAAAATAGTTTTTTTAACCTCATTAATATCTAATTTTTTAATTTTTTTGTTTGACTAGCTGTTTTGAGTTGGTAATTTAATTTGTGCATTTTTATTTTTCCATTTTTATTGTTATAAGTATCTAAGGCTATGAATTTTCATCTGATCACTGCTTTTGTTTTCCATAGATTATAGAAATTCTACAATTGCGATTTGAATTTTCCTGCTGACCTAAGCATTGTTTAATAAAAAGCTTCTGAATTTCCAGATGAAAAGACTGCTTTAAAAACAATTTTTATTATTAATTTTTATTTTTATTTCATGGTCACCAGATAAAATATATGTTTTGTTTTATGGCATGTAATTTAATGTTTATACATGTTTGCAAAGAGGATGCATTCTTTGTTACTGGGTGCAAAGAAAGCTTCACAAATTGTACGTTATTAATCATTTTTTTCCCCTTAAACTTCTTATAACATGACTATGGTGTTAGAGTCTTTTATTTATCAGTCTGTCTTCTTTTATTTATGTTGCTTATTTGTTATATATATTCATACACACTCTTTTTATGTTTTCATTGTGGACTATGGCCTTTAGCATTATAAAATGTCTTTCTGTGTCTCATTAATTGTTTTGGGGCCAGAATTGGACTTTCTTTGTTTAATATTAAGACCACAACCTCTGTTTTCTTATTTTTTCCATTTGCCAAGTATATCTTTATCCATTCTTTAGTTTTAGCTTTGCAAAATCATATTGTTTGGGATTTTTTTATGCACAGAATAGTGCTGGATTTTTGTTAGCCATTCTAAAATCTTTAAATAGGAGAGTAGAGAATTTACATTTATTGATATGATTGCTATCTTGAGCCTTACCTCTGTCATAGTATTCTATGTATTATTTAATTTGTTTTTTAATTTTTGAATTTTTTATATGTTTTTGGTATTTAGGAAGGTATGTAGTTTTTATATACTACTTTTCTTTATATTAATATTTTTGTATTGCTTTTAGACCCTTTTCCTCCTTACGATTCTACTAATTGGTTTGCCTTCTTAAATCATTTCCTTCTGCTACCCCCTATCACTCAACTGGAAATAGTTAGCTTGTTCTACTTCTTTCTTTTACTGTTAGACTTTGTTATTTCTCCTTTTCCTGTACAGATACGATTTACATGGCATTCTTCTTCCTGTATTATGCCTTTGTTTTGGTATTACAGTTACAATTAAATGTTGTAAATGTTCTTCATTAATTGTTTTACAGAAGTGTCCCCAGTAATACTGTGGTTGGATGTTATTGTATGTTTAGTTTTACAGTTGGACAGCTTGATTTGATATAAAATGCTCGAATCACACTGTCTTTTCTTGCATTTAAAAAATATTGCTACATCATTAGCTTTAAAAATATACATATATGCTGCTGGCAACATGATCTTTAAAAAAATTTGTAGGTGACACAATCATTTTACTAAGAAGTTTAGAGGATTAAAAAATTCATATTTAAAGTCTAATAGTTGCTTTATAATATGTCGTAAAGTTGACCACCCTTATTCATTTTCTCAAGTATATGGTGAACTCTTACTAAATTGATTCATGCCTTTTATTTCTGGGAAGGTTTCTTTGGATATAATTTAAAATACTCTGTTCTATCCCTTTGCTTTTCTTCATAGGGAGACCTAATTTGTAGTATGTTGTATCATTTTGCCTTTCTTCTATATTTATCTCTTTCTCTCAGATACTTTTTTGCCTCTATGTTTATGTCATTTTGTTTTCTAAGGTTCCTTTTATTTTTATCCCCTGTATCCCTTACCATACCTTCAATTTTTAATCTATTCTGCCTTGGGCGTTTTGTAGTTTTTGAGACAGAGTCTTGCTATGTCAGCCAGGCTGGGGTGCAGTGACATGATCTTGGCTCACTACAACCTCTACCTCATGGGCTCAAGCAATTCTTCCACCTCAGCCTCCTGAGTAGCTGAGACTACAGGCACGTGCCATCGCACCCGGCTAATACTGGGTTTCACCATCTTGGCCAGGCTAGTCTGGAACTTCTGGGCTCAAGTGATTCGCCCACATTGGCCTCCCAAAGTGCTGGGGTTACAGGTGTAAGCCACTGCTCCTCGCCTTTTAAATAATGTTTTTTAGTTTTGAGCTGATTTTATCTTTTTCTTCGGTTTCTTTCTGGTGTTTGATCATCTCTTTTGTCACACCTTCCTATTTTTTGTCTGTTTCTATCTGAGTTTTTTAGTTTGAGATTTGTGATTTTTTAATCACATATGCAATTATTGTTTTATTTATTTGCTTTATGTTGGAGAAGGTTTTACTGTATGAGTGTGGGTGAATGTGTTAACAATAGTCTGGATCATTTTTTTTCCACATCCAAGAACGTCTTGGAAGGCGACCTTAACTCCTTGCAACACTGTTTCTGAAATTATACCAAGTTGATACAGATTTGAAATGTTAACAGTATCAGGACTTTGTTATCATTGCTTAATGTACAACACCTGATTTATGGACTTCCCCTCAACTGGCGGAATGTTAAATTCACACACAGACCCTGCTAGGCTACATGACTTAGGACTGTACAAAAAAACAATGAAGAACATAGTTAGCAGATATTCTTTTTGGAGCTGGTCCACCCATGTAAACATTATCTCTTGCAACTAACTGTGTCCATCTAGGGCTGGAGTCTAGAAGCTGTACCTAGGTTTTTAGAATACTTTTTGATGAAAATGCTAATTATTTTTCTGCTACATTTCCTGAACTATATCCCTTCAAAAGGTAAATAAACTTGGTGCTTGGTTAAACCTATTTTTTCTGTAAATTTTATTTTCAAATATTGTTGATCTTTATGCCTGGAGTATTTCTGGAACCCCAAACATTTTCATTCTTTTTTTCTTATATTAGTCTTGCATAGATGTTATATGTCTTTTTGTTATTATGCATGATGTTTTATTTTCCAGGACCAGCAAAAACAGCTATTTCTCTGGTAGATTATTAAGAGTTTGGGTAGCTTTGACTGGAAAAACCACAAACTATTCTTCTTCTGCTTTCATACCACAACAGTCAACAAAGAAGACTTCTGTTACCAAATATGTATGGTTTTTTTCCCTCATATGCAAGCAAGCAATCAGTTCTGCAGTGGACGCCAGCTGGACCTCCTCCAGTTCAATTCTGACACTGTCTACCTGGAGATAGTATCTGATCCCACAGATTGAGGGCTCAGTCCCACAAGACTGCCCCCGCCCCCACCTTCAGACATCAGTTGTAATTCCAGGACTCCAAAATTTCTGATGGACCGGCTTCAACTTGGGGTTCCCGTGACCCCTCTTTGGGTTCAATTAATTTGCTAGAGTGGTGCTTAGAACTCGGGATAACATTTAATTACATTTTATTGGATTATCATAAAGGATACTACAAAAAATATAGATGGAAAGATGCCTTTCTAGGGACTGCCGTCCTCCAGGAACTTCCACATGCTCAGCTATCCAGAAGTTCTCCATACTCTGCCCACTTGGACCTTTTATGGAGACTTCATTACATAGGCATGAGCATGAACAACCATATAGAAGTATGATTAGACAAAAAGAGTATGAGCTAATAGTAATATACAGAATGAGGAAACCCAGCAAGGCTTCTTGGCTTCTCTGTGCAGCATTCCTTCTTCCCAGCTATGGGGCAGGGCCCCTTCTGAAATGGGGATCTTTTAACCTACAATCAGACAAGGTAGGTTAGAGAATTTATGGTCAACTCCAAGACTGAAAGGTGGGGTAAGATTCCTCCTTTGGGGAGAAAAAGGAGCAGGTGAAAAGAGGGCAGGAGAAGGTCAGAGAGAAAGAAAGACAGAGACAGAGATTCTGTTTTCTGAGGCCTTCTCTTGAGGCCTAAAGCACTCTAACATTATAACAAGGGCTATGAGAGTTAGGAGCCAGGAACCATGAATGAAAGTCTGCGTATATATAAAATGAGATACATATATATGTCATAATACCACAGTAGTACTTAGTTTCTTGTTTCCAAGGCTTAGTTCAAGTTACCTCTTGGCTGTGTTCCAGATACTGTGGCTGTATAACCCAGGGGTCCCCAACTCCTGGGCCGTGGAGCAGTATGATTTGTTGCCTGTTAGGAACCGGCTGCACAGCAGAAGGTGAGCAGCTGGTTGAGTGAGCATTACCGCCTGAGCTCTGCCTTCTGTCAGATCAGTGGCAGCATTAAATTCTCATAGGAGCACGAACCCTATTAACAGTGCATGCGAGGGATCTCGGTTGGGCACTCCTTATGAGAATCCAATGCCTGATGATCTGAGGTGGAACAGTTTCATCCCCAAACCATCTGCACTCCTCCTCCTGGTATATGGAAAAATTGTCTTCGGTGAAACCGATCCCTAATGCCAAAAAGGTTGAGAACTGCTGGTATAACCAACCTCTGAATTCAGTGACTTAAGACCCTGACAATATTTATTTTGCTCATGAAACTGCAGTTTAGGCAAGGCTCAGTGGAGATAGCTCATATCTGGTGCACTTTATGTCATCTGGGGCATCTCAAAGGTAAGGGGCTGAGATCATCTAAAGCAAGCTTGTCCAACCTGTGGGCTGCATGCAGCCCAGGATGGCTTTGAATGCAGCCCAACACAAACTCATAAACTTTCTTAATTTAAATATGAGGGTTTTTTGGTGATTTTTTTTTCTTTAGCTTATCAGCTGTTGTTAGTGTTGGTGTATTTTATGTGTGGTCCAAGACAATTGTTCTTCTTCCAATGTGGCTCAGAAAAGCCAAAAGATTGGATACCCTGATCTAAAGCCTTGCTCACTTAACATGTCTAGTGTTTGATGATAACTATTGGAAGATGTCTCAGATCCTCTCTATGTGGGTCTCTTTATATAGTTTTTCTGTATGGGCTAGGTGAAACTTCCTCAGAGATTGGTGGCTGAGTTCTAACAGCAAGCATCCCAAAAGCAAGAGACAGGTGGAAACCAAATAATCTTTTGTGACTTAGTCTTGGAAGTTATACAGCATCACTTATAATACATTTTATTCAATGAGGCAGTCATAAAATTAAACCTAGGTTCAAGGAGAGGAGAAATAGACTATACCTTTTGACAGGTAGTGGCAAAGTTCTAGAAAGGCGTGTGGGACTAGAAATATTTTTATGATTATTTTTGGGAAAATATGAGAGGAAGACAATCTAGAATTAAAAGAACAAAGGACCGAGCTGGGCAGGTAACCAACTGGCACTTCAAATGAATGAGAAGTTAGGGAACTAACATCTCAGAATAGATGGCAAGATACCATGAAAAACAGTAAGGAAAATAGGAGAGAAATGAAAGATTCTGAAATCTACAAGTATTCAATGTTCTCCAGGTGTTCATTTTTTTTTTGGAAAGTAACCTCTCTGTGTGAGCATACTTTTTTGTATATTTTTAAATATATTTTTGTATATTTTTAATATATGATATATTTTTGTATATTTTAAATATACAATATAATTTTGTATGTTTTAATATATATGTTTGTGTGTATATATATATATATATATTTTTTTTTTTTTTTTTTTGGGACGGAGTCTCGCTCTGTTGCCCAGGCTGGAGTGCAGTGATGCAATCTCGGCTCACTGCAAGCTCCGCCTCCCAGGTTCACACCATTCTCCTGCCTCAGCCTCCTGAGTAGCTGGGACTACAGGCACCCACCACCACACCTAGTTAATTTTTTGTATTTTTAGTAGAGGCGGGGTTTCACCGTGTTAGCCAGGACGGTCTCGATCTCTTGACCTCGTGATCCGCCTGCCTCAGCCTCCCAAAGTGCTGGGATTATGTTTGTATGTTTTTAAATATACAAACGGATTATCAATTTTAAATAAACAAGTTTATAGAGTAAAAATGCAAGCATGAAATTTATACAGTTAAAGCATTTTTACTTTATTCAATTAGTGGGATGATATTGTTACCAGCAGCAAATCCACATGGGTCTGCAGCAACTTCAGTTCTTGCCTCCTCAGAAGAAAGAATTTGACTGAGGGGCACAAGGCAGAAGGAGAGACTGAGGGAAGTTTTAGAGCAGGAGTGAAAGTTTATTAAAAAGCTTTAGAGCAGGAATGAAAGGACGTATAGTACACTTGGAAGAGTGCCAAGAGGGTGACTTGAGAGATCAAGTGCACAGTTTGACTGACTTGGGGTTTTATAGATTGGCATGCTTTGGGGTCTTGTGTCTTTTCTCCCCTGATTCTTCCCTTGAGGTGGGCATCTGCCTGTGCAGTGGTCTGAAAGCAGGTTTACTAGAGTTGTACACATGCTCACTTGAGGTGTTCTTCTCTTCATTTTGGAATGTCATACACAGTTAAACATAACCATTTTGCCTGTTAATGTGCATGCTTGAGCCCAGTCGCCCAACTCCTGAGTTCTTATTGGGAGGCTGCTGATCATGTTTGAGGTGTTTTTTGTTTATTGAGAGCTGCCTTTCCGTGGTGCCAGCTGGGACTAATTATTATTTTAGTGAGACAGTTAACAACTACCTGATGATCTCTTGATGATTGCCTGGCGTTCCTGGTGTGTGTGTTGGGGGAGGGGGACAGCACTGTCCTGCCCTGCTTCTGCTGACCTATCTACTCACTGTACCAATATCATTTTAGTCTTTGAATAATATGTATATAATTAAATTATAGCTACCTGAAGCCATAGATCACATCTCATATCTATTTTTTTCTCTTATTCCTTCTATGCTTCTATATTAGAAAACATCAACTATTATAGATCATTGAAACAGGCAACTGTCATATGGTGGCATTGTGAGACAATCGAACTTTTTGGTTGGAATATTCATTTCAAATTATATAGAGATCTTTCAGCAAAGACTTTAGCTTTTGGTCAAATGCTTGAGTATTTCAATGAGCATATTACCCTTGAAAACAGACTGAATACTTCTTAGAAATAATGGTGGATGATATTCAGTCTGGTTTTATTCAGCTTTGTAAAATTTCACATTCTATTGAAACATTTGGTGACACTTAAAAATACATGCAATAGTTCATCATTATCTATTTTCCTCAGTAGTGAAAAAAGTAACTATTAGGAAAAATACAAAATTATCTTAGATTGAGTTATTTATATTGGTTTGATCCTTTTAAAGAAAGCCTAGTTTTATCCTCTATATTTCAAAAAAAAATCATACTATTTTAGAATACTTAGGTTCTGGCTACGAAATATTTTGAATGTATTACTGAAATGTACTACTTAATGAAGTCATATAAAATAGTAGAATTATTTTTATCTAGTTTTGTCATAAAGAAATATTTTTATCTTTAATTTAAAAAATGCATATGAGTACCTTTCCACTTAACAGTCAGCATAAACCAGTGTTGATCAGCAGGCGCGTATTCATGCTTATTTCTTTGTATAGTCCACTGAAATGTGATATGCTCAGTGGCTTCAATTTGTGTTTGTATCTATCCTATTTACTTTAATACAGAATTAAGAGCAATTGACTGAAACTTGTCTTTGAAAGGGCCATGTCATTCAGGAGAAACTTTTAAATTCTCTTAGTAATGTTCTCCTTTGCTGTATATTCCATAGATGATGTTGATCAGTTCTGGTCCCAATGTATTTTTTCTCCATCTATGTTGCAACTCATAGATTTTTCAGCATTAAAGCAAAAAGGTACTTGGTGTATCTCCCTTGTATAAGAATAACATCTATGTCAATAACAGATTCACACTCTGAGCATCAGCGATTTTATTCAACTCCAAATTCAAATGTCTACTGGAACACTTGTGCGACAGTAATTGTGTCCCTCATTGTTCGTATGGCATAATTTCCTACAGCTGCTGTAACAAATTACTGCAAACTTTGTAGCTTAAGCTAGCACACATTGATTCTTTTACAGAGGTCAGAATTCCAAAATCAGTTTTACTGGGCCGAAATTAAGGTGTCACCAAGGAGTTGCCTCTTTCCAGAGCTCTCTGGGAGAATCAGTTTGTTTGCTTTTTCCAGCTTCTAGAGCTCATGCCTTGCGTTCCTTGGCTGGTGGCCCCTTCCTCCATTTTCAAAGGCAGCAGTCTAGCATTTTGCTTCAAAGTCCCATTTCCTTCTTCTGTATCAAATCTCCCTTTGCCACCCTCTCTGAAGAACACATGTGATGACATTCAGGGCCCACCCAGATAATTCAGCATAATCTCCTCATCTCAAAAGCGTTAATTAATCACATCTGCAAAGGCCCTTTTGCAATATAAGGCTGCATTCACAGATTCCAGGGATTAGGACTTCAATACATTTGAGGGCCGTTATTTAGTCTGCCATATATGATTATATTGTGGGATATTTTCATAAATTACTTAATAATGTTGATATTCTACCCTTTTTCCATGTACAGTATTTTTCACTAACTTTTGGGATGCTTTTAAAAGCTGCTCGACAATGGTGTGACTGATACATGCATTTGCTCCATGGAGCACATCTTTGAATGATATCTCTAGAGTCTAATATCTTTGGTCTATTTTTTGACTTTACCTTGTTTACCACTTCTTATTGGAGCACATTTTTTTTTGTAGTAGCCATTTGTTGCTTTTAGCTGTCCACATCCATAAGCACTCCTCCTCTTGTAATTAAGAGCTGCTGCCCCTTTTGGAGGTTCTCCTATTTTATATAGACTTGGTGGTACACAGTGTTCTACCTTCCCCCAAGAAACCTGGAAGGATCAGATACTTTTATACACCCTACTGGCATACTTAGGAGCAGGTACATGACTTAGGTCAATTAATCAGTTGCTATCTATTAGGACTTTGAATATTTTGTGAACCATATTCTTGCATGTATCCAAAAACATTTATTATACTAAATACTGTTCTAGGCACTGAGAACATAGCAATAAACAAAACAATGTCCTATCATTCTGAATTTTACATTCTAGTAGGATGACACAAATAATGGAAAAGTAAATGAACATATTATATGTCAGATGGGGATAAATGCTATGAAGAAAAATAAGGGCATTAGAGTAACTGCTGGAAGATAGCTTTGTAGACAAGGTGGACAGGGAAAGTCTCTTGTAAGTGGTATTTGCGCAGAGAACTAAAACAGATGAAAGACTGGGACATTCATATATTAGAAGGGTGTGATAAGCAAAGGAAATAATCAGAACAAAGAGTCTAAATGGGTATGTGATTGACTTGTTTATGGGAAAGCTGTGGGGCAGGATAAATGGAGAGGCCAGGATAGGAGATAAGGTCAGAGAACCAATGGGGGTTCAGATTATGTAAAGTTTTGTGAACCATGGTAAGGAGTTTGTATTTTGCTTCAAGGGTTAGTGGGATGTTTTGAAAGATGAGGAGAGGAGTCACATAAACTGATTTACATTTTAAAAAGCATTCTAGCTGTTGTTTGAAGAATAGTATACAGGAGGCAAAGGTGGAAGCAAGGTGGTGCCTTAGAAGTCTATTGGGCAGTCTGGCTTAAAGTTGATGGTGGTTTAGCCTATGGCAGTGGTTCTCAAACTTTAGTTTCAGAATCATCTGGAAGGCTTGTTAAAACATAGATTGCTGATCTCCATCCTGAGTTTTGATTCAGTAAGTCTGGTGGGGCCAAAGAATGTACATTTCTAACAAATTTGCATGTGATGCTGATGCTGCTGGTCTGAGGTTTATACTTTGAGAACTATTCAATGGTAGTTAGTAGTGGAAGTGTTGAGAAGTGATTAGATTCTGGATATATTTCAAAAGCTCAGGCAGAAGTATTGGATGATTGATTGGAGTGTTAGATAAGAGAATCAAATATGACTCCAAGGTTTTTGTCTGAGAAACTGAAGAAGGTAGGTGGGTGAGAAGAAGATTTTATTCTGTAAGGTTGAATCAAAACATCCAGTTTTGCATATGTTGAGGTTTGAGACCCCAGTTGGACTTCCAAACCCAAATGTCAAATAGGGACTTGGAAAATGTGCTTGATATTCAGTTGAGAGGTCAGGGCTAGGATATGAGAAGTCTGTAGCACATGAATAGCATTTAAACCCATGGGACTACATGATTTACCTAGGGACTGAGTGAGGACAGAGTAAAGAGAAGAAGTGTGGAGAAAGTGATATCCTGGAATAGAGAGGAAAAAAGTAGGATGAAAGAGTGCAGAAAGAAGTAGGATATTATCATTGATGTTAAATCATGTTAATAGGTCAAATATGATGAGAGCCTAGAACTGACCAATGTATCAGGCAAGGTGGAGGTCATTGGTGGCTTTCATAGGTGTAGTTATTTTGGAGTGAATCGATAATGGCTTATTTGTGGTAGGTACAAGAAAAGAGTGAAAACAGCAAATATAGTTGGTACCTTCAAGGGATTTTTCTGTAAAGGGGAAGAGAGAAATAGAGAAATGGTTGGAGAGGATTGGATGAAAGGAGATCTTTTGTTTTTTTTAATATGAAGGATACTACATCATGTTTTACTGATGAAGGCATCATCCTTTATAACGGACAAGAAGGTCAAAAATGTGGGTCTGGTTCAGATAGGATGGTATATTTGGTCATGAGAACCTAAGTAACTTTTAATTCTACTTTTCTTATTGAGGCACCAAGGCCATCAATAGAAGGAAGAAAGCATTAGAGTTTTAAGGGAAAGAAGTGGGAAAGAGAAATCACTAGGGAAACACAGCAGGACTGTTAGGCAATAGGGAGGCCCACTGAGCATTTGTAGTAATGAATTCAGGATGAATCTGGTCAACCTAATTGTATGTTTCTTCTTAAGGCACATGCAACTCTTCGGGCAGGGATGAGGAGGACAGGGAGCTAGATTTAACTAGGGTTGGGATTTGCCAGTCTTATTGGATGAAAGAGAAGGATATGGACATAGAGGGTATATACAAAGAGTGATACAGCTTAAACATTTCTAATTCAAAAAACCAAAATCCAAAATTCTCCCAAATCTGAAACTTTTTTAAGCACTGACATGATGCCACAAGTGGAAAATTCCACACCTGTCCTCATATGATGGGTCACAGTCAAAATGCAGTCAAACCTTTGTTTCATGCACAAAGTTATTAAAAATACTGTATAAAATTGCCTTCAGTTGATGTGTACAAGGTACATATGAAACATTAATGAATTTGTGTTTAGACTTGTGTCACAAATCCAAAGCACTTCTAGTCCCAGGCACTTTGGATAAGGGATACTCAACCTGTATAATGATAGGCCATGGAATCTAAGCCAATTTAGGAGTAAAATGGAGACTTACAGAGGTGATGGACAGTGAGAAGGTAGTAGGATCAATGGATTGTTGTCCCGAACAAATAGTTTGGGTCCTTGGGGGAGTGAAGTGGATTGATAAGGGAAGCTGGTTACACTGTGGGATTTTGCAACTGAGATCATAAAGGATGTTCAGTTATGAGTATGACAAGGATCAAGATATAATCAGAGAGTAGGTGACTAAGGTGGGTAGAGGACAAGATTACTGGAAATAGGTCAATGAACTTAGAGGGCAGAATAGTATTAGAAGCACAACTTAGGTGAATACTGAAATAAGAATTATGAAGAGTACTGGTAGAGAGTGAAAATCAGGAGCTAAAATATTCCGGGAATGAGGGAGAGTGACTCAGGTCTGTAGTTAACTGCAACAATGAAGGATCAACAGTGTTCATATTTGATGGCATGAGTTTCTAAAAGGATTTATAAAGGTTTTCAGAAATGGCAAGCCCCATATATTTGAGTTTGGAAAAATAGTGACCACTAAATTAGGTCGTTAGGAGACAGCAAAGTTTTGCTTGGAGCAAAAAGGTGAAGAGAATGTTTAGAGAGAAGAGCTATAATAGGTATTCACTGATGGCAAATGATTACTCTGATGTTCTGGAGTTTTAGTGTAGGTGGGGTGGCTGTTCTATTTCGGGGAGTGTACAGAGCTGTATGGGTGTGAGAGTTCAGGTGAGAAGAGATGGCCTCAGAGTCTAGGGCTTCTTATGGTGCCCCTCACATGATGTCAAGATGTGAAGGTAAGTTTCATGGCAGGAAGACAGTGTAGGAATTTCTCAAAGACATAAGGACAGAAATACCATTTGACTCAGCAATCCTATTATTGGGTATATATACAAAGGAATATAAATTATTCTGTTATAAATACATATGCATATGTATGTTAATTGCAACACTATTCACAATAGTAAAGACATAGAATTAACATAAATGCCCACCAATGATAGACTGGATGAAGAAAATGTGGTACATATATACGATAGAATATTATTCAGCCATAAAAAAGAATGAGATCATGTCCTTTGCAGGCACCTGGATGGAGCTGGAGGCCATTATCCTTAGCAAACTAATGCAGGAACAGAAAACCAGATATCACATGTTCTCACTTATAAGTGGGAACTAAATGATGAGAACACATGGACACATAGAGAGGAACAACAGACACTGGGGCCTTTTGGAAGGTGGGTGGTGGGAGGAGGGAGAGGATCAGGAAAAATAATAGGTACTAGGCTTAATACCTGGGTGACAAAATAATCTGTACAACAAACCCCCATGACACACGTTTACCTCCGTAACAAACCTGGACATGTACCTCTGAAGTTAAAAGTTAAAAAAGACTCATGGCAGGGTTGTGGCAGCATTGGCAAGCACCCAGACTCTTCTGTAGTGTGACCTTTGTAACAAAACACTCAGTCCCACATTACTTTGTTGTGGAGAAACCTTCCTGGTCTTTCTTGTTCCACTGAGCTTATTCTCATGCCTGTTGGGAAGAAGACCATATCATTTGTGAATCTGAAAGAAGGAAATGGGTATGCTCAGTTCAGCCTCATCTTCTCTTCTTCACATCTGTCTGTGTGCAGAAAGGCTCCTGCCTTAGAATAATGGTCTTGCCTCTGTCTGTCTAGTTGAGGCATAAGAGGGGTATAAATCTAACTGAGGAAGCCTCTTCTGTCTATGACATCTCCAACTCAGATTTTTCCCTAATAATTTGGTAATTTACCCTCAGGTCTTTAGCTCAGGCAGAAGGAGGGTATTGTTCCAGCCTTGGCTTCTAATGCAGACCCTCAGATATGCTTTTGATTCTACCCATTTTTAAGCCTGGTTCTTCAGCCTTGGGCTGATTCTGTATAAACTCTGAATTGTCCTTTAAACACATTCCCGTTTTGCTTATTATACATAGAGTCACTTACAGTTGCTTTAAACCAAGCACCATGACAAATACAATCATTTAGTTCTTGTTCTGGACAAACTTCATTGGTTTGCCAGAAAGGTCATCGTGCTTTGTTTGAAAATGGCTAAAATGGTTGTATGTTACTCTTTGACGTTTTATTACAGACAGCGAACAGGGGAATAAATCATCAGTCTAGGAAAACCCAATTTTCAGATAATTATCATTGTACTTTGTATTCTCACTCTACTGTTTTGACTGTTTATGCTAAATTCTCACATTTACAGATTCACTTGGATGAGCATGTACAGATTCACTTTCTGTAGCCTTTCTGGAGTCATGTTTAACTTTGTTTATGACATCCTTCTGGGCTGTACTTTTTACATTATAGTTTTGGACTTTTTTTTTTATCCGTGCACAATATTAGAGCCGTTATTTCATTTGGAGGGATTGGTGGCATAATGATAGACTACAGTACACACAGAAGTATAAATTTAACAACAATTACATAGAAATATGAATCCATTGGCTCAGACTGCATGCTGTCAACAAATATGAGCCAAAATAAACTTACTAATATTGTCTTCAGAGCACTTATATGACCTTTGCAGATTTAATGATTAGTAAGAATCTCAAAGGGGTTGTGTGAAAATCATAAATAATCTTATTCTTCTGGTTACGTATTGTTATATGACAAACTATCCCAGTACTCAGTGGCTTTAAACAATACCATCAAGCTATATTTCACAGTTCTGTGGGTTGAGCTTTGGGGGGAAGGCTTGGCCGTTTGATTTTTCTGCTCCACATGGCATTGGCTGGTGTTAATGGTATTCAGTGATGAAGGCTGGGCTGAGCCTGAGATTCCAAGGTGCTTTGCTCGCGTGCCCACTGATTTTGTAGGAATGACTGGAAAACTAGGATCGGCTGGTGGCCCCCGCTCTCTCCAGGGTAGTTTTAACGTCTTTCCTATGGGTGTGTAAAACAGAGTGGGTGGATTTCTAACACAGTAGTTTAGGGATCCAAGAGCAATGGTCCTAAGAGACCCAGGTGGGAGCTTCAGGACTTTTTATAAGATAGCCTAGGAGGTCCCAGAAAGCCACTTTTATATTCTATTTATCAAATAAGTTACTAAGACCAGGTTGGCTTCAAAGGCAAGATAATTAGACTATCTTTTAGTGACAGAAATGTAAAACACTTTATAGTTATCTTTAGTCCACATTATGAAATTTATTAAATGAATATGAACAACATTGTTCCATTGTTTTAGTCTCTGAAATGAATTGTGTGTGGACTGCTTGGAATCACCAGTACTCCAAAGACCACATTTTTACAAAAAGATTTGTCTAGAAAATGAGGTTGGTCCTTAAAATAGCCCTAAAACTCACAAGGACAGTTGCTACTTAAAACCTGATCATATGATGTTTAGCCCTGATTGGGAGGTAGTATAACATAATGGAGACTGTGGTCTGTGGAGTGAAACTGCCTGGAATTCACAGCCAGGTGATAAAACTTATTAGCTATATCATATAGACAAATGCCTTAATTTGTTTACATTTCAGTTCTCATTTTCTGCTTCTCTATCTGGAAATAATAACATCTTCTATTTCACTAGGTTGTTTTGAGAATTAAACAAGAAAATGGAAGTGAAACATTTATCACATTTAAACTCAGTTATCACTCAATAAATGTTAACTATAATTATTAATATTGATAAATTTACTTGAGCTCTGAAATCTCGCTGGTATTAGGCATTGCCTTAAGAACAACAGATATTTAAGATACGAGCTATTGAAAATGTGTGAACCAGTGTTTTGCAATGATCCTTTTATACTGCTGGTTAGATTCTGTTCTCTTGATTTCTGTAACAGTAAATTGAAGGCCAAGAGAGAATTGGCCTGTAGAGACTCTCCAGGCCAGTCGACTAGAATGGAGGCATGCAAACAATGGGTCAATATTTTAAGAAACAAAAACCAAACCAAATCAAAGCATACTCTTGTTTCAGGTAGATTAAATGTATTCCTCTCTTTTTTTTCTTCCAATGTGAATTCTGTCATAGACATTTTTCCTGTGCCAAATGTTTGGACCATAGCATGGTTAGTAAGAAAGTTCCATCTTAGGATCTTAAAGCTTTCATTTTAGTGTTTGTCATATGATTAGGGTTTAGAATTGGCAATGTGTGTGAGAAACCTATAAGTGTGCTGGCTTAAGCAAGATAAAGGATTCTTTCCATCTCACGTACAGTCTGGGGATAGGCAGTCCAGAACTTATATGGCAGCTTGTATTAATAATTTATGATCCCAGGTTCCCTCCATCCTGTGGCTCTGTCATGTGTCATTTTCATTCCTAAGGACAGTATCCATGATGACTTCTGGAGCTCCAGACGTCAATTTGCTTTCCTACTATCAGAAAGAAGAAGGAAGGAGAGAGGATATGCCTCCTGACTATAAGGATACTTTCTATAGAATTCAAATAATGCTTTTATGAAGTTCTTTCTGACACCAAATATGTGGTATCTTTCCATATCAATTATCTGGCACCAACTGGATGACCAGCAATTCAACTCAATCCTGTCATTTTTTACCTGGAGTTAGTGTGCAATTCCACAAGTTAAAGGGCTCTGTCCCACAAGACTGCTCCTACTTCAGATGCAAGCCACATACGATGTGCCCAGGCTGCCAACAGTTCTGCTCCACTGACTTCAAATTTGGGAATTCTCACAACGCCTCTCAGTTTTGATAATTTCTTTTAGCAACTCACAGAACTTGGGAAAACACTTTGCTTGTGTGTATTTGTTTACTATAAAGGATACAAGTGAACAGCCAGATAAAGAGGTACATGGGGTGAGGTCTGGTTCCAAGTGCAGGAGCCTCTGTCCTAATGGAGCAACCTCACCTCATGCGGATGTGTTTACCAACCAGGAAGCTTCCCAATCTCATTCTTCAAGAGTTTTTATAGAGCTCAATCTTCAGGTCTCCCCTTCTCCTCCTCAGAGGTACTGAAAGTTCCAACCCTCTAATAACAAGTTTGGTCTTCCTTGTGACCAGCTCTATCTGAGACTACCTGCAGGCCACCCCCCTTCCACCCCCTGCGCACCCCATCTAAGTCACCTCATTAGCATAAACTCAGATGTGGTTGAAAGGGTCTCCTTATGAATAACAAAAGATACCCCCATCACTAAAGAAATTCCAAGAGTTTTAAGGAGCTCTGTGGAACTGGGCGTAAAGACCAAATATTTATTTTTATTGTATCATAGCCCATTGACCATAATTTAGTTACATGGCCTCATCTAGCTGTAAGGGAGTCTTAGAAATGTGCTCAATGGGGATTTTATTATCAAGGAAGGAGAGAAGAATGGATTATGGGATAACCTCCCTGCTCCTTCATGAATGAATTTTCTATTCATTAATGGAAGTTTCTGGCAGTCAGCCTTAATGATTTGTAGTAAAGACCTGGGCCCCATGGGAATGGTTTTCCAAATGTTGGCATTAGCCTCACTATTGTTGTAGTCCCTGAACATTTGGAAAAGACTCATCATTACTAATCAGTCTTGACTTCTGTATGAGGTGTTAGTCTGTGACCCTGCTTGTCCCTAAGTCAGTTGCGACCTCATTTGGTTTGGTTTGTTAGGCTGTAAGTCCTGCAGATAGGGACTCTGTGCAATTCTAAAGATTATGCCTACTTCCTTGACATTTTGTGTAAACATTTGTCTAAATATTCAATGTTACTCATAATACAATATTTCTTCTAATTAACCAAAATGAATTAGTTTCTTTTGGAGAACTACCCTTCAACTTCTAACATCTTGCCTTGTCTTTGATTTTACTTGTTATCTCTGTGACTTGTTCATTTACTACTGATACGCCTTTTAATCTCTTAAACCAATGCTTAATTTGCAAATTTCTGTAACATACCAACTGATTTGACTCATCTGAAGGACTTTATCAAAAGCCCATGGGAGTCTAACTTTATATAAAAGCACACATTCTCATTTGTTTCTCTGCAATCTCCTTATCTCTTAGCTTTTCCTGGAATGCTATGACAGGTGAGCTACCTTAAGATCCTCTCAGGAGGTTCAGATTTCAGGCTTATTTTAAAATACTGCTGGACTTTGTATTTGGGCAAATGATTTATCATCTTATTTGCTCTCAGTTTTATCAGTGAGAGCACCTTTTATATGAGACTGGCATGCCCTGGACTCCTTCTATTGTTATTGAACTTAGTAAATGTTTTTTAATTGTTGACCAAAGTCATTGTTTTGTATTATAAAAACATAGACATATAGGATTATTGTTTGTGATGTATTTGAGAAAGATTTAACTGTTCTACAATGTTGGGATGTATTTTGGTGATGGGAATGTTTGGAGTTTGCCATGCTGTGACAAGTAGTAGCAGGAAGACTCAAAAAACCTGTTACAAAGACAGCTGTGGTGTGGTGAGTTCAGCACAAATTTTGTGTTGGAACACCTGGATTACTGGGAGAATTTGAGTAGTGTTTGCCATGGTGTTTGGGGGAGCTTCAAAATGTTGTAAAATGAAATCTAATACATACTTTCTGAGAGCCCATGCTGACTTAATGTTTTGCTGGTCTTGCAGGAAGCACTCAGCCTCTTGTGGGGTTCAGTTCACAGGCATCAGTAGCTATTGGATACTAATAGTCAAATTCTGTGGAACACTATGACAGGAGATATAAAGAAAGGTATTCAGTAACATGTGTCACAGCTCTCAGGAATATTAGTCCTGATCCTTTGCAGTTATTCATCTCCTTTTCCTTTTCCTCTTTCTCTGTTTCTCTCTCTCTTTCTCTCTCGCTCTCTTCTTTTCTCTTTACTTCCTTTCCTTTCCTTTCTTTCCTTTCTTTCTCTCCTTCCTTTCTTTTCTTTTCCTTCCTTACCTCCTTCCCTCCTTTTCTTTTCTTCTTTCTTTCTCTCTTCTCTTCTTTTTTGTTTCTCTCTCTTTGTCTCTGTCTGTCTCTCTGTCTCTCTCTCTCTCTCTGTTTCTCTTTGTTTCTTGATGCAGTCACACTCTGCCACCCAGGCTGGAGTCCAGTGATACGATCTTGGCTCACTGCAACCTCAGCCTCCTGGGTTCAAGTGATTCTCCTGACTCATCCTCCTGAGTAGCTGAGATTACAGGCATGTGCAACCACACCCGGCTAACTTTTGTATTTTTAGTAGAGACATGGTTTCACTACGTAGGCAAGGCTGGTCTTGAACTCCTGACCTCCGGTGATCTGCCCACCTCAGCCTCCCAAAGTGTTGGGATTAAAGGCATAAGCCACCTCGCCTGGCCTATTCATATATTTTAATTTTACTTTTTCATGATTTTAGTGTTTTATGTCCTTTGTATGAATTACATTAATTGCTTTGATTTCTTGGATTGAAAAGGACCCTTGGAACTTATTTTCTTCTTAGCACAGTTAGTGGTCTTTTCTGCCATAATAACTTATCAAGACAGCAGGATCAACTTAACTCACAGCTCTTTATTAGTCACTTTAGACATGTAATCAAATTAATTCTCCAGACAGTAGAATGTTGAATGATGTATTCAAGTCCTTTAAAAATTGTTAAGTCATAAATAGTCATTTTCCTTATAACATGAAAATATATATATATGAACCAACCCACATTTTTGAAAACTGTAAATTTTTTGCCTGATTATTTATTAACAGCAGTGTAATTTTATGTTTATTAAGACTGTCTTTCTGTGAATTCAGATACTGTGATGGTTAATTTTAGATATTAACTTGACTGAATTCAATAATATCTAGAAACCTGGTGACTGGTGAAGGATTATTTTTGGGTGTTTCTGTGAGGGTGTTTCCAGAAGAGGTTAGTGTGTGAGCTGAGTGGACTAGGCAGGGAAGATCTGCCTTCAGTGTGGGCGGGTACATCTAATCTGTTGGGAGCACAGACAGAACAAAAACAGAGAAAAGGCAAATATATTGATCTATCTGCTGGAGCTGAGATACACTATTCCTCTCCTGTCCTTGGACAAGAACTCCAGGCTCCCAGGCCTTCGGACTCCAGGACTTATATCAGCAGGCTTCTGGGTTCTCAGGCCTTTGGCCTTGGAATGAGAATTACATCATCTGCTTCTCTCATTCTAAGGCCTTTGGACTACACTGATCCATGCTGACAGCATCCCGGGGTCTCCAGCTTGCAGATAGCCTATCATGGGACTTCTCAGCCTCCATGAGTACATGAGCCAATTCCCCTAACAAATCCCATCTCTTATCTATCTGTCTATCTATCTATCTACCCACCCACCCATCCATCTGTCTGGTGGTTCTGTCTGTCGAAAGAACTCTGACTAATACAGATTTCTTAATTTGCTGCATCTTCTTTATTTTTATGTGTTCCTTGAATCTTAGTGTAACAGGGGTACCAGTTTGATCTCATGCCAGGTTTAATCATATCTTGGCATGACTGGGAAACTGTTGGATTGGTCCCATCATTCATTCATTCCATCAATATTCTCTGAGTGCATAGTACATGCCAGACTCTGTTCTAGTCATTTGGGATAAAGCAGTGGCCAAAACAGAAAAAAAATTCTATCCTCACAGAGCTTATGCTTTCTTTTTGGGAGCGTGTGTGGGTGTGGAAGAAGCAGTAATTTCTAGAACTATTTTGTTTTTGAGATGGAGTTTTACTGTGTCACCCAGGCTCGAGTGCAGTGGCACGATTTCGGCTCACTGCAACCTCTGCCTCCAGTGCTCAAGCGATTCTCCTGCCTCAGCCTCCTAAGTAGCTGGGACTACAGGCATGCACCACCATGTCTGGCTGATTTTTTGTATTTTTAGTAGAGACGGGGTTTCACCATGTTGGCCAGGTTGGTTCCAAACTCCTGACCTCAAGCAATCTGCCCGCTTAGGCCTCCCAAAGTGCTGGGATTACAGGTGTGAGCCACCATGCCCAGCCAGAACTTTGTTTTATTAGGCTCTACACAGCCTGCAAATAGACAACACTGATTACAGGACAGAGGAGCCGTTTGCCAGCAGCTAGACACCTGAACCTGACTCAGTCAGAAAGCCTTAGTCATTAGGGGGGAGGGGCTGTCTTTGGCTGAGTCCTGATTGTTCTCAGGACTGGCTCTGTGTGTGTGTGTGTGTGTGTGTGTGTGTGTATGAGAGAGAAGGAGGGAGGGAGGGAGAGAGAAGGAAGGGAGAAGGAAGAAGGTAGAAAGGGAAAGGTAGATCTGTTAGTTTGAAAGTAAAAGGGAAAACAGTCCATTTTATAATATACAAGAGGGAGTAGACTTCATGTATTTATTATGAACACAAGTGAGAGAAAATACTTGGAAATATGCCAGACTGGAAGGACTTTGCCGGAGGTTAATATCCTGTGTGAGAAAATGGGGAGAGACAGTAAAAGGTGTTAATGAACCCAATAGGCTGGTGAGAGTGTATTTTCCTAGATGTCTCATTTTGACCCTAAGCTAGGCCAACAATCCTAAGTCTTTCATGTCTCTGAAGAAGCGTCATCTTTATTTTGAAAAATTATCCATGGTGCCTAAAAGATGGAATTACATGCTCCTTATTTTTGCTCCCATTGTGCTCATGTATTATCATCTATTATTCTGTGCCGTAATTGCATGCTATGTGTTCTAAGGCTGTAAGTTCTATAAGCAGGACCAAATATGGAAGATTTTTAAGCTCTTAACTACATGTCAGTCATGCTACCATGCACAAGGGAACAGAGTACTTCTTTAGGTACATGCTTGGTAGAGTGCCTGATACGTAGTAAGAGCTTAATAAAGACTTAATATTTACATTTATATTCTTTGTCTAAAGCTAAACATTTCTGCTACTCTTTTTCTTGGCCATTTTTATACGATAGTAGAAGGTTATAAAATGATGGCGTTGTTTTTAGGAGGTTTTCTTAACATATTGTATACAACTATGAAAGAAGTAACCACCATATTCAGAATATTAAAAAATTATTAATTATTTAAATTGACAACTAAAATTTGTATATATTTAAAATGCACAACACGATGTTTTGAATATGTATACATTATGAAATGCCAGTCAAGCTAATTAACATATGCATTACCTCACTTATTTTTTTTTCTGGTGAGAACACTTATAATTTACTCTCTTAGTGATTTTCAATAGTACAATACATTGTTATTAACTATAGTCACCATGTTTTACGATAGATCTCTTAAATGTATTCCTCTTAACTAAAGTTTTATATCCTTTGACCAACATTACCCAGTCTTCCTCACACCTCATTCTCCTAGCACATGGTAACCAACATTTTGCTCTCTGCTTTATGAGTTTTAACTTTTTAAGACTCCACATATAAATGAGATCATGAGGTATTTGTCTTTCTGTGCCTGGATTATTTCACTTAGTATAATGTCCTCCAGGTTCATCCACGTTGACGGAATCTCGCTCCAGGCTGTAGTACAGTGGCGCTATCTCAGTTCACTGCAAGCTCTGCCTCCTGGGTTCATGCCATTCTCCTGCCTCAGCCTCCCAAGTAGTTGGGACTACAGGCGCCTGCCACCACGCCCGGCTAATTTTTTGTATTTTTAGTAGAGTCAGGGTTTTGCCATGTTAGCCAGGATGGTCTCGATCTCTTGACCTCATGATTGCCCCACCTCGGCCTCCCAAAGTGCTGGGATTACAGGCGTGGACCACCACGCCTGGCCAAGATTTCTTACTTTTTAAAAGCTGAATAGTGTAGTATTCATATACGGTGTATGTCACATTTTATAAATATCACATTTTCTTCATTCATCCATTGATGGACACTTAGGTTGATTCTATATCTTTACTTCTGTGAATAATACTGCAATGAACATGGGAATGCAGATATTTCTTCAACATACTGATTTCATTTTCTTTGTACATATATCCAGTAGTGGATCATATTGTAGTTCTGTTTTTAATTTTTTGAGGGACCTCCATACAATTTTCCACAATGGTTGTATTAACTTGCATTCCCATCAACCCTGTGTCAGAATTCCCTTTTCTCAACATCCTTGCCAAAACTTATCTTTTATCTAGTCTAGCCATCCTAACAGGTGTGACCTGATATCTCACTGTGGTTTTGATTTGCATTTCCCGGATGATTAGTGATGTTGAGCACTTTTTCATATACCTGTTAGCCATTCTGTGTCTTTTTTTGAGAAATGTCTATTTAGCTCCTTTGTCCATTTTTTAATTGGGTTATTTGTTTTCTTGCTATTGAGTTGTTTGAGTTCCATACATATTTTGGATACTAACTCCTTATCAGATATATGGTGTGCAGGTATTTTCTCCTGTCTCATAGGTTGTTTCTTTATTTTGTTGATTGTTTCCTTGGCTGTGCAGAAGGTATTTAGTTTGATATAATCCCATTTGTCTATTTTTGTTTTTGTTCCCTGTGCTTTTGTTGTCATATAAAAAAAATTGCACAGACCAATGTCATAGAGATTTCCCCTAGTTTTTATTCTAGTAGTTTTATAGTTTCAGGTCTTATGCTTAAGTCTTTAATCCATTTTGAATTGATTTTTGTAGATGGTGTGAGATAGGATCTAATTTTACTCTTCTGCTTATGGATATCCAGTTTTCCCAACACCACTTACTAAAGCGACTGTTTCTTCCTCATTGTGTGTTCTTAGCACTTTTGCTGAAAATGAATTGGTTTGTAAATACGTGAATTTATTTCTTGGCTCTCTATTCTGTTCCATTGGTCTAGATGTCAGTTTTTAATGCCATTAGCATGCTGTTTTGGTTACTATAACTTTGTGGTATATTTTAAAGGCAGGTAGTATGATGCCTCCAGCTTTGTTCTTTTTGCTCAAGATTGCTTTGTCTATTCAGGGTCTTTTGTGGCCTGGAAGTTTTTTTTTCTATTTATATAAAAAAGTCATTTGAATTTTGATAGAGATTGTATTGAATCTGTAGACTGCTTTGAATGGTATGGACATTTTAACAATATATATTTTTTTCAATCCATAAATGTGGGATATCTTTCCATTTAGTTATGTCTTATTCAATTTCTTTCATCAGTGTTTTATAGTTTTAGTGTACAGGTCTTTCACTTCCTTGGTTAAATTTATACCTAAGTATTTTATTTTTCTTGTAACTATTGGAAATGAGATTGTTTTCTTAATTATATTTTTGATAGTTTATTGTTAGTGTATAGACTACAGATTTTTAAAAAATTATTTTAATTTTTGTGGGTATAAGGTATATATATTTATGGGGTATATGAGATGTTTTGAAGCAGGCATGCAATGTATAATAATCACATCATGTGAAAAGGGGTACCCATCCGATCAAGCATTTATTTTTTGTGTTACAATCCACTTACACTCTTGTAGTTATCTTTAAATGTACAATTAAATTATTATTGACTATAGTCACCCTGTTGTGTTATCAAATACTAGGTCTTATTCATTCTTTCTAACTATATATTTTTTTGTGGCTATTAACCATTCCCACCTTCCTACCACCCTCCCACTACCTTTCCCAGTCTCTGGTAACCATCCATGTACTCTCTATCTCCAGAATTTCAATTGTTTTGATTTTTAGATCCCAGAAATAAATGAGTATATGTGATGTTTATCTTTCTGTCTTTGGCTTATTTCACTTAACATAATGACCTTCACTTCCATCCATGTTGTTATAAGTGACAGGATCTCATTCTTTATTATGGCTGAATACAACTCTGTTGTTTATATGTACCATGTTTTCTTTATTCATTCATCCGTTGATGGACACGTAGGTTGCTTCCAAATCTCAGCTATTGTCAACAGTGCTGCAAGGAGCATGGGTGTGCAGACATATCTTCGATATACTAATTTCCTTTTTCTGGGGTATATACCTGGTCGTGGGATTGCTGGGTCATACAGTAACTCTGTTTTTAGTTTTTTGAGGAAACCTTCAACCTGTTCTCCATAGTGGTTGTGTTAATTTACATTTCTACCAACTGTGTATGAGGGTTCCCTTTTCTCTACATCCTCTTCAGCATTTGTTATTGCCTGTCTTTTGTGTGTAGGCCACTTTAACTGGGGTGAGATGATCCCTCATTGTAGTTTTGATTTGGGAAACACTACTGATTGTATGTTGACATTGTATCTTGCAACTTTACTGAATTTGTTTATTAGTCCTAACAGTTTTTTTGGTGGAGTCTTTAGGGTTCTTGTTTTTGTTTTATTTTGGTTAATAAAATGCTTTCTACATATTGTTTTCTTTCATTCTAATAAAAACTTATGAGGTAATATTGTTCTTGATATCTTCTGAATGAGTTGGAGGAATTAAGGATTTGGTCTTTTTATAGTGTGTGTTCCTATCTTTTGCTCCTGTTGTGACTATGTATTTATTCTTTGCTGATCTTTTTGTTCATGGTACATAACATGATACATTTGTTTTCGGTACATATAAAACGGGATTATTTTGCCTTGGCTCATTTCCAATTGTATTAAGTTCTTCATTAATGCACTTAAGTTAAACCAATACCACCACTATCTTAAGACGAAAAATTATATTAACAATAGTGATAAATCTTATAAAAGCCACGTAACATTTCAACAGGCATCTACAGATTTTTACTCCAGATTCCTGCCATGTTGGTGATTCTACTATCATCAAGTCATGGTAATTTTAATTTGAAATTCCAAATTTGAGGAGTTTAAATGCAGTGATTCATCCACACTAAGTCAGGTATTTGCCCTTGAAATAAACAATTATGAGCAGTGGAAGGTCATTGAGTAGAAATGTATCTGCCAAGAGTCCCCTCCTTTGAAAGCTGTGATAATCTCCAGAGAAATGAAGCTAGTCAGACAATCCAGTAGTGTCCATTGAAACTCTTAAAGACCAACCCATCAATGACAAGTTTTGGTAATATTCATCTGCTTGCCCTTATCTTTACAGTAATCATATTTTAATTTCATGGACTAATTGGTCTAACAAGGTAAGATTATTTTCAGCTAAAATGTAAGAAATTCCAAACAAAGAATTATTAAGCCCATTTTAGAGATATCAAAATTGAGGCTCAGAGAGTTTAATTGTTCATGTACCAAGAGCTATTCAGTGGCATAGCCAGAATTTACCCCTTAAACTCCAAACTTCATATTCTTTTCACGTCATCATGCTATCTCTCTTCATTATTTTGTTTATTCCTCACAATAAGTCTGTGAAGCTGGTGTATTATCTTCATTTTATGCCTCTTGGGGCAGTAAGACTTGGCACAGAAATCTTTTCTATACTTTAAGATATTTCAGGATGTGACAAGTTATTGTTGGCTCATTGTAGGAAATCCCGTATCTTGAATACCTGGTAAACTGGTTCACTTAAAAGATGATATTCTTGGCTGGGCGCAGTGGCTCACGCCTATAATCCCAGCACTTCGGGAGGCCGAAGCGGGTGGATCATGAGGTCAGGAGATGGAGACCATCCTGGCTAACACGGTGAAACCCCATCTCTACTAAAAATTAAAAAAATAAAAAAAATTAGCTGGGCGTGGTGGCGGGCGCCTGTAGTCCCAGCTACTCGGTAGGCTGAGGGAGGAGAATGGCGTCAACCCGGGAGGCAGAGGTTGCAGTGAGCCAAGGTAGTGCCACTGCACTCCAGCCTGGGCAACAGAGGAAGACTTCGACTCAAAAAAAAAAAAAAAAAAAGTTGATATTCTCCCATCTTGTAGTATTAAAGCTCACATGAAATATAAGGTAATAATATTTAGAAAACAAAGAATATGCCCTTTAGGTCTTGATTTTGGCAATGTGTAGTAAATAAATTTACTTGATATATTTCCATAGAATGTTTTAATATATTGTGTATATATAATCATTCACTAATTGTAAGACACTTTCCCCCCTAAAATTTCAATATCACTGAAACTGGGCTTGCTGCTCTCGAACAATATCATGTTGTAGTTTAAATGGCAACATTTAGGAATTTCTTAATTGTGTATAAAATAACAGGGTCTCTTATATTTGATGTATTCTTAGATTTAAGAAAATAATGTATATATGCACACATATTGAAATGTAATGCGAGGACAACAGAAGACAATTCCAGCTGCTTAGATTCTTGTATTACAGATTGCTTCCCAAAATAACACAGAACAGTAAGAAAAAAATGACACAGAAATCACTTAAAATAACTCGAAGACAGAGAATGCCCAAACTTCAGAATAACATAAGTTTTAAAAAAATCAAACCTCATTAAGTAATCTCTCATGTTCCTGCCCTCCTGCAAAACTCTGAGGCAAACAAAGGCAGGCTTTAAAAAGCTGCAGGGAAGATTCGAGAAGGGAGGTGCTAGCAGCTAGCCTAAAGTTGATTAAAAAATAACCTGCAGAAAAGAGTAAGTCCATGTTAAGTCTGAAAATGTAGTAAGTGTTTTGGGCATATCAAGACATGGTCTACAAGGAAATGACTTTAAGAACGTGTGTAATTTGTTCTTCTGTTTCCCTTTTCTGCCTTCTTTTGGATCATTAAAAAATGCCACTGTATATCCAAAATCGAGAAATGCTCTGAAAGACAGGTAGGTTGTCTTCTGTTAAAACCCTCTGATAGATAAAGATAACTTCAAGTAAATGCTTTCATTTGTCGGTGATGATTCTCCTCCAGATGGTTGATAAGCTCAAAGTACCTAAGGTTAAGTTTGGAGAGAAAGAAGCAAATTTCAAAAAGAAATGTGTGTGTGTCTTTTGGCAAATTGAGTTGCCTGGAATCAAACAGTTAGTTATAAAGTTACGTTTTGGTAGAATGTATACAGCCAAAAAAGAAAAAAAAAAGCCTCTAACCTGGATTAAAGGATACTGTCACTATTCTAGACTTAATATAACCTTTGAGCCTCCAACATTATACAGGCAAGAAGCCTTCTAATGCCCTTTTCACTTGTTGTAAAGGAAAATAATGGAACTGGAGGGACATAGCAGAGTGTAGAGCTAAGAGCCACAGAGAACAATGAATTATAGGGGCAAAACCAGGCTGCAATAGGAAACATTTCATACCCCCAGAGTAGAGTCCTTGGTGATAAAAATATTCCCATTAGGGTTTCAAAACTGCTAAGGACCAGGGACTGCTTTGTGCCTTGCATTCTTGCTTGTGATCAAGAATATTTGTTTGCAATGAAATTTCCATGGCCTCCCATTCACCCTGTTCCTGTGGAGTTTAATGATACTCTTTTTCATTGTAGGATATGAGTGTAAAACAGTTTAGAATAAAAGAAGACATGGGAGCAGAGAAGCATCTGACCTGCGGTTGATATATAACATGAGGGAAAAACAAAGTTTTATTGTTGCAAGCAATTTGAACTTTAGGTTGCTTGTTATGACAGCATAACATAGCAAAAGCTGATTCATACATACAACCAGATTAATATTTTTAAAAGATCACTCTGGTTGCAATGAATTAAAGGGTTAAAAAGAATGAAGTTGGAAAAATGTTAGAAAAATATTTCACTATTCTGAGGGGAAATAATGATGAAATCAGAACATGAAAATGAAAAGGAAAGGGTGTTTGATTATATGTGGTGATGTGAGAAATATGTCAGAAGTTAATTGTAGTTTTGGTAGAAATAACTGAATGGGTGATGATAATATGGTCAACAATGAAGAGTACATATGGGGCAGGAAAAGAAACATATTGCACAAATCCCAATAGAGGAACATTCTGTAAAATACTCTTTAGTACTCCTCAGAAGTGTCAAGGTCATTAAAATCTGAGAAATTGTCCCAACCTAAAGAAGCCTAAAAAGACATGACAACTAAATATAATGTGATATCTTGGATGGGATGCTAGAACATAAGAAGGACATTAGATAAAAACTGACAAAATATGAAAAATGAATAAACTTTAGTTAATAATAATGAATCAAGATTGATTCATTAATTGAAACAAATGCACGCCATTAATATTAGGTGAAACTGGGTATGTGGTAGATAGAAAATCTCTTAATTATATTTGCAACTTTAATCTAAAACTTTTCTAAAATATAAAGCTTATTTCTAAAAAAAAAAAAATCTTTCCAACAAACAACAAATAAAGAAGCACAAAGTGAATGAGAAAAATTAAATCCGAAATGTCTTAGTTGGTTTTGTGTTTCTATAACAATACTACAGACTAGGTAATTTATAATGAACAGAAATCTATTTGGCTCATGGTTATGGAGTCTGGGAAGTCTAAGAGCATAGCCTCAGCATCTGGTGAGAGCCTTCTTGCTGTGTCATTCCTTGGCAGTAGGTGAAAGGGCAAGAGACAGTGGGAGTGAGCAAGCAAAAGGAGGCTGGAGTTGATGTTATAAAAACTACACCTGCAATAACTAACCCAGTCCTTCGATAATGGCATTAATTCACTTATGAGGGCAGAGCCCTCATGGCCTAATCACCTCTTAATGGTCCCACCTCTTAATATAACAATTGCAATTAAATTCCAACATGAGTTTTAGAGGGAATATTCAAACCATAGCACAAGATATGGAAGCTAAGTAAAGGGAGTAGTCCAAAAAATTACAAGTAATACATTTTCTGTCTAAAGATCATCAGCAATGAAGTAAGTTGATAGAAAATTATTATTATTTTTTATTTAATAACATGGAGGTCATCTATGACCTGAGCAAGAGTAGTTTCAGGAAGGGGTGGAAATGGAAGCCAGATTGGAGCAGGATAAAGAGTAAATGTGATTTAAAGGCAAAAAGGCATTGTGTGGCGACATCGTTAAAACAGATTAATTTGCTTGACTAATTTGCTTAATCTGTTTTAAGGTGACAGATAATTGGGGGAAACAGAACAGGTGGGCTCCATGTTTTAGGAAGGCCTTTTTTTAAAAAATGAAAAATGTTAACTCAATGTAAATGGAAAAATGAATGGTAAGAATCCAATATAAAGGCATATATTGGAAATATAGGAGTGTCGAAATTTAATCAATGGCATAATGAGGGATGGGATGTGTAGCACACCTGATAGATCAGCTTTTACTAGGTGTCAGGGCATGCCCTTCATTGAAACAGAAGACAGGAAGGGAGGGTAAGTGCTGGAAGAAGGATTCTAGTGGAGATGGTAACTCTGGGTGAAAGGAGTGCCCATCTGTTATGGGTTAAATGTTGTTCCTCCAAAAATGTTAAACTAATCTCTCCTACTTGGGAATATAACTTTACTAGAAAATAGGGAGGTGATCAAGTCAAGATGAGGCCATTAGGGTGGTGCCTAATTTAATAAAATTGTGTCCTTATCAAAAGAGGACATTTGAACAGAGACATGAAAAGAAGGAGAACGCCATGTGAAGATGAAGGAGAGATCAGAGTGATGCATCTACTTTACTCGGAATGCCAAAGACTGCCAGCAACCACTCACAACCCTCAGACAGAACCCTTCTGAGACGTTGATCTTGGAGTTTTAGCTCCTAGAATTGTGACAACACATTTCTGTTGTGAAGCCACTCAGTTTGTGTTACAGCAATCCTAGGAAATGAATACATGGTCTGATGGTTTTTGTTTTCTCTGTGGGATGAGGCAAGAAAAGGGGATGGAGGTGGGATAGAGTTGAGGGTTTAAAGAGAGAGGAGAGGGAATGAAGGAAACTTTATACTGGATGTAGAAATTTGAATGATACACAGAAGTAAAAGCAAAGCAGTAAAAACCATCTCAAATATCACAACCCTGTGATAACCACTATTGCTCTTTTAGAAAGCATCTTTTTAAATCTCTTTCCATACATTCTTTATAGCCTACTTTTTTTTGTCAGCAATGTCATGGGCCCCTTTCTATGGCAATACATATTGGTAATTTTAGATGAAGCATAGCATTTTATTGCCATGTAAGTTGTTTCCAATTGTTGATAATTGCATGCATGTGGGGCTACAATGAATTCCTATATCCTCAAATTAGATTTTGCTCTTATGTGGTTCCTCCTTATGCTGAAGTCACTTAAGTGAGATTGCTGGATAAGGTTGCTTTTGAAATGAGAAAATGCAGGGTCAGAAAGATTTTTCAGGCGTCAAAAAGAGTCTATGTGTTAACTTACAGGCAAGGTCTGTTTTTTTTTTGTTTTGTTTTTTATAGACTACTGAGTAGTTTTTTCTTATACATGTCTCACTGGAAAAGTTCCATTCACTGTTGCTAATTTATATAGTTTACTGAGGCCACATCTTTCACAGAGCCTTGAATTTTATTTACTGTAATCACATACTAGAAGAAAGAAGCAAATCTTTTGGTGGAGTAGTTTCCACTAACATTTTATATTTATGTTTTAAAAGATGATAGAAATCCAGAAGGGTAGCTTAGGAGCCTCTTTTGGTCTGAGTGGATGAGGAGCTTCTATGTGACTGCCTGTTGATCATTTTAATGGCAATCTATATGCAGAAAGAGAGATCACATCACCAGTGCTTGCTGATGGGGAAGTAAAATTTTGTGAAACAGTAACATTTTATATGGAAAAAGGCCATAGAGTCCATAAAGAGAGCAATTGATATACATGGCTCTGATGAACAAGTTTTCTATCTGAATCAGGATTTTGAGAGTATTGAATAGAATTGCTTGCTTTTCATTCAACCAGCTAATCAACAGGTTTTTTTTTCTTTTTTCCTTTTTTTTTGAGACTGAGTTTTTCCCTTGTCGCCCAGGCTGGAGTCCAATGGTGTGATCTCGGCTCACTGCAACCTCCGCTTCCCCGGTTCAAGCAATTCTCCTGCCTCAGCCTCCCAAGTAGCTGGGATTATAGGCACCCACCACCACACCCGGCTAATTTTTGTATTTTTAGTAGAGACAGGGTTTCACCATTTTGGTCAGGCTGGTCTCAAACTCCTGACCTCAGGTGATCCACCTACCTCAGCCTCCCAAAGTGCTGGGTTTACAGGCGTGAGCCACCACACCTGGCCAACATATTTTAAAATTTAACCTTAGTGAGTACTTTAACTCCTTTAAATATAATTATCTGGGTATCCAGCCATCAACTTACACAGTAGGTGCCCAATAAATATTTATTGAAGGAAGGGAAAATGAATTAATCTAGTAAGGCTGGGTTATTTATATTCATCTATGTTACTAATAAAAAGGTGTTGGTCTTTCTTGTAACTGAGAGTTTAGTAGTGAACATATGTTTGTCTTATCCCTAGAAAATAAAACTAGAGTTAGTTTACAGACTGGCATTATTCAATACTGTAGCCACTAGCCACATGTGACCATTTACATTAATTAAAATTTAAAATTTAGTTTCTGTATTACAATAGCTACATTGCAAAAGGCTTGGTAACCTCATATGGATAGTGGCTACCTTATTGGACAGCACAGATATCAGGCCTTTCTGAAAAACACTATTCTAGGCTGTACTCAGCCATGAAAAATTTTGGTAAATAGCAGATGAACAGGAATCATAATGAAGCAATGTCAACAATTATTTAGTGCTCACTGACAATAAGCTTTTTTCTTTTTCCTTTAATTTTAAGCTGGTACTGCTACAGCTCAAGATGTTTACACATGTGATTAGTTATCTTTATATCTGAAAAACTTTTGTTTAATTTTTCTAATTTACATAATCTCCACCTATGCTTGCTACTATTTTTCTCTTTTATCTAGCCAGACTCTTCTTTTCAGTGTGAATTTTATTTAATTTACTGTAAATTACTGCCTGCAGTGAATACTCTTTAAATTTTGCCCCTATTCATCCCCCTTCGAGAGTCTAGTACAATCAGAGAAGAGGCTGAGCTCTTTAAATGGTATGGGAATCCCAAATTTTGGTTCATGTGGCTCACTAAATCTTCTATTATGAGGTTCTTTTCATGTGATCTTTTAGAATCACCCAATTTTAAATGTGGCTTATTTATGCATGCCTAAAAAATGCTTTTTTTAAAACCCCAGATTAGATATTTTAATTTGGAGATTTAGTCATGATTGGCATAGTGAAAAAAAGACCCAAGAGTATGAGTTTATTTGGCAAAGGCTTTCTTCCCAATTATAGATATGAACAAGCAGTGGGCTTCTAAATAGATACCAGCCCTCTCACTACATCCAGGTAGACAGATAGCATCTTCTTCATCTAAGGTTGCATCTCCTTTCTTTTTCTTCCTCATAACAAGGAAAAATCCAGTTGTAGTATGAAAGCCAATTTATTTTCAAATTCTTTGTTCATAAGATAAAATTTAAAAAGTTTTTTGAGTTAATTTAGAGAAGGATTCATGTTTTATAGCTTATGGGTTTTTCTCCTTCCTCCTCCCAATTTTTCAGAAGAATGAGATCATTCAAGCTAAATGTATGAAGAGAAACAATTTCAACTGATGTAAAGACTTTATATTTTGCTTTGGCCCAAACAAAACACAGTCATTTGTCAAGGGATAAAAAAGCAAGGAAATTAAAATTAGCTTGTACTATTCACAAGTATTAATTTTTCAAGAAACCCTCCGTCTGAATTATTTGTACTTTTAAATCATTCTTCAACTATTCATATTCTCTTGTAGATATTTTCAGAAAGAATACTATAAAAATTGTTAATGGATTATGAAGTGTTTTAGTCTGTTCTCACGCTGCTAATAAAGCCATACCTGAGACTGGCTAATTTATAAAGGAAAGACGTTTAATTGACTCACACTTCCACATGGCTGGGGAGGCCTTACAATCATGGTGTAAGGTGAGTGAGGAGCAAAGTCGTGTCTTACATGGTGGCAGGCAAGAGCATGCAAGGGGAACTCCTGTTTATAAAACCATCAGATCTCATGAGACGTATTCACTACCATGAGAATAGCATGGGAAAGACCCACCCCCATGATTCAGTTACCTTCCACTAGGTCCCTCCCACATCACGTGGAGATTATGGGAGCTACAATTCAAGATGAGATTTGGGTGGGGACCCAGCCAAACCATATCATGAAGTCTCTACCTTTAGTAGGAACCTTTATATTATGTTGCTAGATTTATTTTCCATTTCAAATTAGAGATGACCAAGATGAATACTGATATGGTTACTTTCTTTTTGAGACCTGAGCTTATTCCTTGCACAAAGTCCCATGTAAAATTAGGGAAAAAGTGAACATGTTAGTTTTTTGTTTTGTTTTTTAATTCTAAATTTGTCTCTTTGCAAGATGTGGTACATGAACACCACTGAATACTATACGGCCATAAAAAAGAACGAAATCATGTCCTTTCCAGCAACATGGATGGAACTGAAAGCCATTATCCTAAGCTAATTAATGCAGGAAAAGAAAACCAAATACTGCGTGTTCTTACTTACAAGTGGGAGCTAAACATTGGGTACTCATGGACATAAAGATGAGAACAATGAACGCTGGGGACCAGTAGAGGGTCTAGGGAGAAAGGAGGGCAAGGATTTAAAAGCTAACTACTGGGTACTATGCTCACTACTTGGGCGAGAGGATAAAATGTACCCCAAGCCTGAACATCATGCAATATACCCAGGTAACAAACCTGCACACGTACCCCTTGAATCTAAAATAAAAGTTAAAATTATAAAACTAAATAAATTTGTCTCTTTGCTTATACAAATAGGAATTAGGTATGCATATATGGACATTGATTTCCCAGAACACTCTTTGTAGAGCTCTGCCTGCCATGGGGGAAAGAGTGTAGCCTTTAAAATACGAGCTCCCTGTTTTGCTTTTTACTAACTGTTTGACCTTGAATAAATTATTTAATTTCTCAGCTTCATTTCACTCATCTCTAAGACAGGGATGGCATAATTTACTTTGTGGGTATGGTGAGAGGATTGTAACATAATGAATATAAAGCATTTCAACAGCATCTGGCCAATAGAATATCCTCAGTAAAGGAATGTTACTATTTTTAAAGAGATTATACAATAGCAGTGAGCCTACAATAGTGTAAAAGATGAAAAATTTTCAAAGATTTCTTTTAAAAAATGTGAAATGATTGTACTGTGGTGGCAGGAAAAATGGAGGCACACAGAAATATCATATTTCCTTATCTCTTTCCAAGTATCTGAAACTAATACTTAAAGCTGGGAAGAATAATTAGCAGCTTGATGTGTCAGTTTGCTATCTTCAGAGATATTTTGGAAAATGGCAATTTGCTAATTTAAATGAGATCCTGTGTGGTGATTACCATCATTCTTACATGAAAACATTGACTTACTCTAGGTTCTGGCTGACAAGTGAAATCGGGGCACGTTAATATAAATTTAGTCAGTGGGATGACTATAGAGAATGGAACACTTATGTAAGTGGCTAGTAGACATTTGCTGTTGGAGTGGGAGGCTACAGACAAGCAATGGGAGAAAGCTAGAATGAAACAGGTAGTAATGAATTAGAGTTGGAGACATTAGAACAAACTGTTTTTCTTTATATAGATACATATAGACACATATTTATAAATATGTGTATATGCATGGTTTGGTAGGCACACATATTTCCTTGCTCTGTTAGCTAGGAGAATGTAGAAGCAATGACACCCTAACAGTAATGAGCACACCCAGTAACCAGATCTTGCTTTCTAATACCATTCTCCAATAAAAACTAGGGCTTCTTGGAGAAATGACTGATTCCAGGTTGAAAAAGGAATATATAAGATGAGCCTGGGCCAACTTGTAGTACCAGAAAGTAAGAAATGTTCAAAAAACAAAATCAAACAAACAAAAAACAAAACCACACTGATGAAAGCATCTCAAAGGGGCACAAGAGGCAACTGAAAAGAGCTCCCAAATGCCAAAGCTGAAACAATTGAGCAACAAAATAAAGTAATATTGAGTTATACTCCAAGGTATAAAATAAATATCCATAAGTTTATACTGATATAAACAAATAGGGATAATTGAAAAATCTCCCAGGCAAGAGAATCCAAGCAATTTGTCGTTAAGGATAACACCTCACCCCATAAGTGTGGGCTGTGCATGGTGACTTCTTTCCCAAGAATAAAGCAAGGAAAGGGTGGAGAAGTGGGGAGTAACTTTCCAGTGGAAAAACATGACAAACACTATCGTAGCCAGGTGGCTTACCTAATGGAAAGGAAATCTGAAAAAAGTATGAACTTTAGTTAATGATAATATACAAATTTAATTAATAACAATGTAACAGAGCCAGGTCACTACCATCTACTCATATTAGACAACTGGTGGCCAGATGGAGGTATAGCTTGGAGCTGGTGACTTTCCACTTATGTAAGGCATTTTAAGATTTTTTTTTTTTGTTATTTTGTTGGTATTCAGAATTTTTCAAGTTTTAAAAAGACTACGTTTACTTCTAAATAATTCTAAATAAATTATAATTATCTCTTTGCTTGTCAGTGTTTTTATGAATTTTTTATTTTGCAAAATGGATGAAAACAGTCTCCTCAAAAACCTGTAAACATTTTAGTAACTGACATACCCTAGGTCTTCTTTATAGTAGTTTCGCAAGTTACCAGCTAAGTGTTCTGTTTCACTTTTTTTCTAGCTGTAAAGTCTGTTTTTTTTATGGTTTGCTCTTTCTTGGCATTATTAAAAATATTTATTTTAATTAGTCTAAATTTGGCTTAAAGAAGAACAAGTGCAACTGTACTGTTAAGGTAAATAATATGAATTTAATCAATTCAAGAAAATTATCTAACACATGTTACATGCCATGCCCTGTGCTAGGCATTGGATATGGCACAGGGAACAATATAGTGAGTTGCTTTCCTCATTGAGTTTCCATCCTAATTGGGACTGAGGCTTTGGAAAGCCAATTACAGGTATGTCAAGGGAGTTGAACTGAGAGGGGTTTGGGGTGGGGTGGAATTTAAGCCAGTCCTTATAAACTGTTCTTAAGGAAGTAATTATGTATGTTTAATCTGAGGATGATAGCAAGTGACTAGATCAGTGGTTCTAACCAGGGCTGTTTTGGAAATTTGTGAGAGTGTTTTAGGTTGTTGTAATGATGTGGGTTGCTATATAGCACTTGGTGTGTGGATCCAAGGACTGTTAAAAACAGTAGTGTATGAGATAATTCCAAAGGACAAGGAATTAGCTTCAATTCTATACATTTCTTAAGTCCTGCTAGAATTGTTTTGTTTTGTTTTGTTTTTGAGACAGAGTCTTGCTCTGTGGCCCATGCTGGAGTGCAGTGGTGCGATCTCAGCTCACTACAACGTCCACCTCCCAGGTTCAAGCAATTTTCCTGCCCCAGCCCCCTGAGTAGCTGGGACTACAGGCATGCTCCACCACACCCGGCTAATTTTTTTGTATTTTTAGTAAAGATGGGGTTTCATCGTGTTGGTCAGGCTGGTCTCAAACTCCTGCTAGACATTTTTATATACGTTGTGTAGCTTTTCTGCAAAAATACTATACTACTTATATTTCTACTTTGACAATCTGTCATTTGTTTTGGCCTGTTATTCCCTTTTAAATTAAGGTCATTTTGCTTTCATCATATGTAAATAAGTATACTCAATTATGACGTATCCTGACATAAATTTTCATTTGAGTGCACATCTTTATCCTTGTTCTTTCATTTTCCTATACCCCTACAAGTGACCTCTTAAATTTAGATTTACTCATTAATGTAGGAGTAAATATTAGATTAGATCTTGATGGCTTCCAGCAAAGCCATGCTCAGGCATTTACATATAAAAATATGTAATACTTTATTATAAATTACTTTCCTGTTGTTTCTCCTTTATATTAAACCTTGGATGTAGATACTATATTGAATTTTAAAAATTCATATGTGTAAGAGCTTATATGTGATCTATGACTTTTGTTACAGGAGAATAATGGGGGCATTAGATGACGTTTGTTATAAAAAGGGAAGATTAGATCCGATAGAGTTTGAGATTGTCACTATGACAAAGGGTGCTTGCACATTTTGTGTGTGGGAGCCAAGGATGCTGAATATCTTGCCATGCATGGGACGCTTCTGCACATTAAAGACTAATTCTGCATCCCACACAGATTTTTAAAGTTTTATAGGCTTTCATACAGGCCTTGTGTTTTTTTCTGAAAGAATATCATACTCCCTTATTCTCTCCTCTCACAATCTATAATTTGTTTGGCATATTATCTCTATGTCAATTAAGGTTATTTTGTTCTTTCTCTTTTCACTTACAGATAAGTTTGATCTGTTACGACTTATTCTATCACTAGATTTTATGCTCCCTTCTGGTCCCTCTGTCTCTTCATTTTTATATGCTTCAATGTACAGAATAACTTTTAATTTTCATCTTTTAAATTCAAACTTACTAATTACAGTAAGCTTAAACATCTGAGAGTACTTCGTTCTGTTTTTCAGTAGACATACACAGGCATTAGTGTATATTGAAATACATATTAATTTCCTTTTTACTTTATATTAACATTTTAAACTAATGTATCTTTGAAATAAAAAATAAAATGTACATTTTATTTTAGAAATAACTAAATATTTTAGTGTTATAAACCAAAAGTTCTCAGAAATCTCAGTGAAGACTACTTGGATCCTCAAGTGGCAGAAACAAGTTCTTCACTTCTCTAGATTCAAAGAACTTAAAAAGCCAACTATTACAAACAATTCAATAAGTTATAAAAGTTATGTTCCCGGATCCAGAGCTTCCCCTGTCCGTCTTAGGTTAACTGAGACCCACTCCTCAACTCTATCTCATTGATAAATAAAGGTCATATCTTCACATCACTTATAACTCAATCCCAGACTCAACAGGAATTCTGCTATCTGCAATATCAGGCCAACCTGCTAAGAGGAAACCAATTTCCTTCATTGCCTAGTTTTTCTGATTCCAAAATCCCTTTCGTTTCTTTTATATATATATAATATATTTTTTTATTATACTTTAAGTTCTAGGGTACGTGTACACAATGTGCAGGTTTGTTACATATGTATACATGTGCCATGTTGGTGTGCTGCACTCATTAACTCATCATTTATATTAGGTATATCTCCTAATGCTATCCCTCCCCCCTCCCCCCACCCCATGACAGGCCCCGGTGTGTGATGTTCCCCTTCCTGTGTCCAAGTGTTCTCGTTGTTCATTTCCCACCTATGAGTGAGAACATGCAGTGTTTGGTTTTTTGTCCTTGTGATAGTTTGCTGAGAATGATAGTTTCCAGCTTCATCCATGTCCCTACAAAGGACATGAACTCATCCTTTTCGTGGCTGCATAGTATTCCATGGTGTATATGTGCCACATTTTCTTTTTTTTAATTTAATTTTATTATTATTATACTTTAAGTTTTAGGGTACATGTGCACAATGTGCCGGTTAGTTACATATGTATACATGTGACATGCTGGTGTGCTGCACCCATTAACTTGTCATTTAGCATTAGGTATATCTCCTAATGCTATCCCTCCCCCCACCCCACAACAGTCCCCAGAGTGTGATGTTCCCCTTCCTGTGTCCATGTGTTCTCATTGTTCAATTCCCACCTATGAGTGAGAATATGCGGTGTTTGGGTTTTTGTCCTTGTGATAGTTTGCTGAGAATGATGATTTCCAATTTCATCCATGTCCCTACAAAGGACATGAACTCATCATTTTTTATGGCTGCATAGTATTCCATGGTGTATATGTGCCACATTTTCTTAATCCAGTCTATCCTTATTGGACATTTGTATTGGTTCCATGTCTTTGCTATTGTGAATAATGCCGCAATAAACATACGTGTGCATGTGTCTTTATAGCAGCATGATGTATAGTCCTTTGGGTATATACCCAGTAATGGGATGGCTGGGTCAAATGGTATTTCAAGTTCTAGATCCCTGAGGAATCGCCACACTGACTTCCACAGTGGTTGAACTAGTTTCCAGTCCCACCAACAGTGTAAAAGTGTTCCTATTTCTCCACATCCTCTCCAGCACCTGTTGTTTCCTGACTTTTAAATGATCGCCATTCTAACTGGTGTGAGATGATATCTCACTGTGGTTTTGATTTGCATTTCTCTGATGGCCAGTGATGGTGAGCATTTTTTCATGTGTTTTTTGGCTGCATAAATGTCTCCTTTTGAGAAGTGTCTGTTCATGTCCTTCACCCACTTTTTGATGGGGTTGTTTGTTTTTTTCTTGTAAATTTGTTTGAGTTCATTGTAGATTGTGGATATTAGCCCTTTGTCAGATGAGTAGGTTGGGAAAATTTTCTCCCATTGTGTAGGTTGCCTGTTCACTCTGATGGTAGTTTCTTTTGCTGTGCAGAAGCTGTTTAGTTTAATTAGACCCCATTTGTCAATTTTGGCTTTTGTTGCCATTGCTTTTGGTGTTTTAGACATGAAGTCCTTGCCCATACCTATGTCCTGAATGGTAATGCCTAGGTTTTCTTCTAGGGTTTTTATGGTTTTAGGTCTAACGTTTAAGTCTTTAATCCATCTTGAATTAATTTTTGTATAAGGTGTAAGGAAGGGATCCAGTTTCAGCTTTCTACATATGGCTAGCCAGTTTTCCCAGCACCATTTATTAAATAGGGAATCCTTTCCCCATTGCTTGTTTTTGTCAGGTTTGTCGAAGATCAGATAGTTGTAGATATGTGGCGTTATTTCTGAGGGCTCTGTTCTGTTCCATTGATGTATATCTCCGTTTTGGTACCAGTACCATGTTGTTTTGGTTACTGTAGCCTTGTAGTATAGTTTGAAGTCAGGTAGCGTGATGTCTCCAGCTTTGTTCTTTTGGCTTAGGATTGACTTGGTGATGCGGGCTCTTTTTTGGTTCCATATGAACTTTAAAGTAGTTTTTTCCAATTCTGTGAAGAAAGTCATTGGTAGCTTGATGGGGATGGCATTGAATCTATAAATTACCTTGGGCAGTATGGCCATTTTCACGATACTGATTCTTCCTACCCATGAGCATGGAATGTTCTTCCATTTCTTTGTATCCTCTTTTATTTCATTGAGCAGTGGTTTGTAGTTCTCCTTGAAGAGGTCCTTCACATCCCTTGTAAGTTGGATTCCTAGGTATTTTATCCTCTTTGAAGCAATTGTGAATGGGAGTTCACTCATGATTTGGCTCTCTGTTTGTCTGTTATTGGTGTATAAGAATGCTTATGATTTTTGTACATTGATTTTGTATCCTGAGACTTTGCTGAAGTTGCTTATCAGCTTAAGGAGATTTTGGGCTGAGACAATTGGGTTTTCTAGATATACAATCATGTCGTCTGCAAACAGGGATAATTTGACTTCCTCTTTTCCTAATTGAATACCCTTTATTTCCTTCTCCTGCCTAATTGCCCTGGCCAGAACTTCCAACACTATGTTGAATAGGAGTGGTGAGAGAGGGCATCCCTGTCTTGTGCCAGTTTTCAAAGGGAATGCTTCCAGTTTTTCCACATTGTGCCAGATTTCAAAGGGAATGCTTCCACATTTTCTTAATCTAGTCTATCATTGATGGCCATTTGGGTTGGTTCGAAGTCTTTGCTATTGTGAATAGTGCCGCAGTAAACATACGTGTGCATGTGTCTTTATAGTAGCATGATTTATAATCCTTTGGGTATATACCCAGTAATGGGATGGCTGGGTCAAATGGTATTTCTAGTTCTAGATACCTGAGGAATCGCCACACTGTCTTCCACAATGGTTGAATGAGTTTATGAAGGATATGAACAGACACTTCTGAAAAGAAGACATTTGTGCAGCCAATAGACACATGAAAAAATGCTCATCATCACAGGCCATCAGAGAAATGCAAATCAAAATCACTATGAGATACCATCTTATACCATTTAGAATGGCAATCATTAAAATGTCAGGAAACAATAGGTGCTGGAGAGGATGTGGAGACATAGGAACACTTTTACACTGTTGGTGGGACTGTAAAATCCCTTTCCTTTCTACTCTTGAAACACAACCGCTTTCTGTAGGTGTCAGTTTAGAAAATTACATAAGACATAAAGGTTTTTACAAATAAATTCTTTTAAATGATTTTAAAAGTATTTCATGCTCATTGCCAAAAATTTAGAATGTTGGAAAATATCAATAAATAAAATATTTAACATAATATCACACCCAATTATTAACATTTTGGCTTGTTTTTAGACTTACACACCTATCAGTATTTATTTTCACATTTTTATTTTTTATCTTTGTGGGTACATAGGTGAACATATTTACGCGGTACATGAGATGTTTTGATACAGGCATGCGATGCCTACTAATTGCATTATGGAAAATGGGGTATCCATCCCCTCAGACACTTATCCTTTTTGTTACAAACAGTCCAGTTACACTCTTTTAGTTATTCTAAAATGCACAATTAAATTATTTTGGCTATATTTACCCTATTGTGCTATCAAATACTAGGTATTATTCATTCTTCTATTTTTTTTGTACCCATTAACCATTTCCACCTCCTCCCCACATTCCACTCTCCTTCCCAGCCTCTGCCAACCATCCTTGTACTCTCCATCCCCATGAGTTCAATTGTTTTGATTTTTAGATCCCACAAATCAGTGAGAACATGTGATGTTTGTCTTTCTGTGCCTGGCTTATTTCATTTAACATAATGACCTTCACTTCCAATCTAGGTTTTTGCAATGACAGGATCTCATTCTTTTTTTTTGATGGCTAAATAATATTCCATTGCGTATAAGTAACATTTTCTTGATCCATTCATCTGTTGATGGACATTTAGATTGCTTCCAAATCTTAGCTGTTGTGAACAGTATGGCAACAAACAATGGATATGCAGATATCTCTTTGATATACTGATCTCCTTTCTTTTGGGTGCATACCCAGCAGTGGGGTTGCTGGATCATATGGTAGCTCTATGTTTAGTTTTTTGAGGAACCCCCAAACTGTTCTCCCCAGTGGTTGTACTAATTTACATTCCCACCAAGAGTGAGAATGTAGGAGTGTAGGAGGGTTCCCTTTTCTCCACATCCTTGCCAACATTTGTTATTGCATCTTCTGGATATAAGCCATTTTAACTTGGGTGAGATGATATCTCATTGTAGCTTTGATTTGCATTTCTCTGATGATTAATGATGTTGAGCACCTTTTCATATGGCTGTTTGCCATTTGTATATCTTCCTTTTTAGAAAGGTCTACTCAAATCTCTTGCTCATTTTTAAAATCAGATTATTAAATTTTTTTTCCTATAGAGTTGTTTGAGCTCCTTATATATTCTTGTTATTAATCCCTTGTTAGATGGGTAGTTTGCAAAAATTTTCTCCCATTCTGTGGGCTGTCTCTTCACTTTGTTGACTGTGCTTCAGAAGCTTCTTACCTTAATATGATTCCCTTTGTCCATTTTTGCTTTCGTTACGTGTGCTTGTGGGGGATTACTCAAGAAATTTTTGCCCAGACCAGTGTCCTGGAGATTGTCTCCAATGTTGTCTTATAGTAGTTTCATAGTTTGAGGTCTTACATTTAAGTCTTTTATTCATTTTGATTTTTATATATGGTGAGAGATAGAGGTCTAGTTTCATTCTTCTACATAAGGATATCCAGTTTTCCCAGCACCATTTATTGAAGACACTGCCTTTTCCTCAGTGTATGCTCTTGGCATCTTTGTTGAAAATGAGTTAATTGCAGGTGTGTGGATTTGTTTCTGGGTTCTCTATTCTGTTTCATTGGTCTATGTGTCTATTTTTATGCCAGTACTACCCTGTTTTGGTTACTATAGCTCTGTATGGTAACTATAGTTACTATTTAAGGTCAGGTAATGTGATTTCTCCAGGTTTTTCTTTTTTATATATTCCCCTTTATTCGAGGCGGTTTTGTTCTTTTTGCTTAGGATAGCTTTGGCCATTCTAGGTCTTCTGTTGTTCCATATAAATTTAAGAATTTTTTTTTCTATTTCTGTGAATAATGCCATTGGTATTTTGATAGACTGCATAGAATCTATAGATTGCTTTGGGTACTATGGACATTTTAACAATAATGATTCTTCAAGTCCATGAATATGGAATCTCTTTCTATTTTTTGTGTGTTCTCTTGAATTTCTTTCATCAGTGTTTTATAGTTTTTATTGTAGTGATCTTTCACTTTTTTGGTTATTTCCTAGGTATTTAATATTTTTTGGCTGTGGTAAATGGGAGTACTTTTAAATTTGTTTTTCATAGTGTTCACTGTTGGCATGTAGAATGCTACTGATATTAGTATGTTGAATTTGTATACTGCAACTTTATTGAATTTGTTAGTTCTAATAGTTTTCTTGTGGAGTCTTTAGATTTTTCCAAATATAAGATTATATCATCTGCAAACAGGATAATTTGACTCCTTTCTTTCCAATTTGGATGCCCTTTATTTCTTTTTCTTGTCTAATTACTCCAGCTAGGACTTTATGTTGAATAACAGTGGTGAAAGTGGGCATCCTTGTCTTGTTCCAGATCTTAGAGGAAAGGCTTTCAGTTTTTCCCGTTCAGTATATTAGCTGCGGATCTGTTGTATATGCCTTTGTTGTGTGGAGATATGTTCTATACTCAGTTTTTTTGAGGGTTTTTATCATGAAGAAATGTTGAATTTTATCAAATGCTTTTTCAGCATCATTAGACATGATCACATGGTTTTTGTCTTAATTCTTTTGATACTATGCTTGATTTGCTTAAGTTGAATAATCCTTGCATCCCTGGGATAAATCCCACTTGGTAATGATGACTGTTATTTATTGTGAATTCAGTTCTCTATTAATAGTATTTTGTTGAGGACTTTTGAATATTGGCCTGTAGTTTTCTTTTCTTTTCTTTCCCTTTCTTTTCTTTTCTTTCTTCTTTTTGTCTTTCTTTCTTTCTTTCTTTCTTTCTTTCTTTCTTTCTTTCTTTCTTTCTTTCTTTCTCTCTCTCTCTCTCTCTGTTTCTCTTTCTCTCTCTCTCTCTATTTTTCTTTCTTTCTTTCCCTCCCTCCCTCCCTCTGTCACCAGGCTGGAGTCCAGTGGCACGATCTTGGTTCACTGCAACCTCTACCTCCCAGGTTCAAGCAATTCTGCTGCCTTAGCCTCCTGAGTAGCTGGGATTACAGGTGTGCACCACCACGCCCAGCTAATTTTTTTGTATTTTTAGTAGAGACGAGGTTTCACCATGTTGGCCAGGATGGTCTCGATCTCTTGACCTCGTGATCCACCCACTTTGGCCTCCCAAAGTGCTGGGATTATAGATGTAAGCCACCATGCCTGGCCAGTTTTCTTTTTTTGATGTGTCTTTGTCTGGTTTTGGTATTATGGTAATACTGGACTTACAGAATGAGTTTGGAAGTATTCCCTCCTCTTCAATTTTTTGGAATAGTTTGAGCAAAATTGGTATTAATTCTTCTTTAAATGTTTTATAGAATTCAGCAGTGAAGCCATTGGGTCCTGGGCTTTTCTTTACTGGGAGACTTTTTATTATGGCTTTCATCTGGTTTCTTATAGTTCTATTCCACTTTTGGATTTCTTCATGGTTCAATCTTGGTAGGTCATATGTGTCTAGGAATTTATCCATTTCCTCTAGATTTTCCAATTTATTGGCATATAGTTGCCCATAGTAGCCACTAATGATCCTTTGAATTTCTGTGCTATCAGTGTAATATATTCAGTTTCATCTCTGATTTTATTTATTTGGGTCTTCTCCCATTTTTTTTTTTTGTAAGTATGACCTAACTAAAGGCTTATCAATTTTGTTTATCCCTTCAAAAATCCAACTTTTTATCCTGTTGGTGTTTTGTATTTTTTTCATTTCAATTTCATTTATTTCTGCTCTAATCTTTATTATTTCTTTTCTTCTACTAATTTAGAGCTTGGTTTGCTCTTTTGTAGAATAGTTTAGTTATTTATTTGAAGTTTTTTTTAATGTAGGCACTTATAACTGTAAATTTCCCTGCTTTTGCTGTATTCAATAGATTTTCTCAGGTTGTGTTTCTATTATCATTTGTTTCAAGAAATTTTTCAATTTCTTTCTTAATTCCTTCATTGACCCACTGTCATTCAGGAGCATATTGTTCATTTTCCATGTGTTCATATAGTTTCCAAAATTCCTCTTGTTGCTGATTTCTAGTTTTATTCCATTATGGTCAGAGAAGATGCTTAATACTATTTCAGTTTTTTTGGAATGTGTTAAGGCTTGTTTTGTGACCTAACGTGTGATCTATCCTTGAGAATGAGCCATGTGCTGAGGAGAAGAATGTATATTCTGTAGCCTTTGGATGAAATGTTCTGTAAATATCTACTACGTGTGTTTTTTCTATAGTGCAGATTAGGCCCCTATTAATATTTAGATGAGCATATTTATTCTCATTCATTCATTCATGACATTTCAGGCACTATTCTAGGTGTTGCGGTCAGATGATAAAGGTTATTCCTGTCAGAGGCTTAATGCTGAGTTAAAGAACAAGCAATAAATAATCAAATAAATATGATAATTGCATGTGGGATTAATGTTATGAGAAAAATAAAACATAAAATGCGGTAATATGACAGACAGCTACAGATAGTAGGCAGGAATAGAGACCAGTATAGGTTAAAGGAGGGAAGATAGGCCTCTGTGAGGGGGTGACGTTTAATCTGAGGCCTGAAGAGGAAACAGCTGGTACAGAAGTACTGATGTGGTAATAAATTGATTTGGCATGTTTGAGGACTAGAAGAAAGACCTGTTTGGGTGTATTACAGAGAATAAAATGGAGAAAGGCATGAAATAAGGTTGACATTGTAGACAGGAATCAGACTGCCTACAGGATTTTATAGGCCTAGAAGGAAATCCAATTTTAATTGTGATAGTAAGCTATTGGGAAGTGACATAGTCTGATTTCTGTTTGAACATGTTCATTTTGGTTGCTCTTTAGGGATGGCTTGTAGGGTACCAAGAAAATTGTATTGATAAGAAGCTAACTGTTGTAACAAGCAGCTCACATCACAGTGGCTTAACACAACAAAACAATTTACTTCACAGGCCAGTACAGTTGGTAGGGCAAGGCTTTACCCTGCGCTGTGTTTTAGGGACTCAAACTTCTTTCAGCATGTGATGCTGCTGTCTCAATTCAACACATGGCTTGCAAGATTGTTGCAGAAGGAAAAAGAGTGAATGGAGGATTAGCAGGGAGTCTGGAAGTGCATGGTAAATGAGCATATACCACTGGCCATAATTCAGTCACGTGGCTTGAATCTAACTTCAAGGGAATTGGAAAATGGAATTTTACTCCTCTCTGCCACACAGGAGAATTCTAGGAGGCTGTTGCAATAGTCCACACAAGAGGGTATAAATGTTTGGGTTATTTGTTCATTGAAAAAATATTTATTGAACTCCTTATGTGGACTAAACATTCTTCCAGGTGCTGGCAACACAGTAGAAGACAAAATTTCTGCCCTCATGGACCTTGTACTTTATGATAGAGATAAAAAATACAAACAAAGAAAACTAAACACACATAAACACACAATTTTAGATAGCAACTCTCATGAAGTAGAAGAAAAACAGAATAAAGGAAGATAGACTGATAGTGAGTAGGGTAAAATATATATTGTGTGTCCATATTTAGATTTTCATATTACTATATCTATGCATCCATTTACAAAAGTTTAATTTCATTTTATGGGTATAGTGTCTTTGGTACAGACTTCTCTAGCATATAGACGGTCTCTGACTTATGATGCTTCAAGATATGATTTTCAGCTTTGTGGTGTGAAAGTGATACACATTCAGTAGAAATTTTGAATTTTGATTTCTTTCCAGAGTTACTGATATGCTGTATGATGCCATCTTGTGACACTAGGCCGGGGCAGTGAGCTACAGCTCCCAGGTAGCCATGTAATTACAAGGGTAAACAGCCAATATTCTACAGTGGACTGTGTTGCCAGATGATTTTGCCCAACTGTAGGCTAATGTAAGTGTTCTGAGAATGTTTAAGGTACGCTAGGCTAAGCTGTGATGTTCGGTAGGTTAGGTGTAAAAATGCATTTTTGACTTAATGATAATGATGGGTTTATTGGGATGTAACCCATTTGTGAGTTGAGAAGCATCTGTATGTGTATTCATAAATGCTCATTTGTACTAGAAAGATAGTTTCAGAAACTTATTTCTATTTAGACAGTACCTGTCTTAAAAATATCATGTTGCGGAAAAGACAACTTTTTAATTCATGTTGTCCTTTTCTCTATCTTCTGCCATTTTTCAGAATTCTTTTGTCCAGGATGCTGAGGCTCTGGGCACTCAGATCATTCTCCAGGGAAATGCTCTGTAGCTCTTCTCTTGAGACTCGCCTTCAGACTTACGACACGGAGAGCTCCCCAAATGCCCTGCTTTCTCCAAAGGCATTTCTTACACTACCAAGGACACTGTTCCTCCTGTGTGCGTGTGTTTATGGAGAGGACAAGCAATGCAGTTATTATTATAATAAAATTACATGTTCTCAATCAATACTTAAAATTCCATCAAAATTTAATGAATGATTTTGATGAATATTTATGTATGGGTAAGTTTTTACACGTATTGTTCTCTAATCTGTGGTTTTCTTTCATTGTCTTTTAAATATACAGTCACGCATCACTCAACAATGAGGATATGATATATTCTGAGAAATGTGTCATCAGGAGATTTCGTCTTTGTGTGAAAATGATACAGTGTACTTACACACACCTGGATGATATAGAGTATTATGCACCTAGGCTATATGATCTCACCTATTGTTCCTAGGCTACAAACCTGTACAGTATGTTACCGTGCTGAATGATGTAGGCAATAGTAATACAATGGTAAGTATTTGTGTATCTAAACATAGAAAAGACATAGTAAAAATACAATATTATATTCTTATGGGACCACCATCATGTACACAGGCCGGCATTGACTGAAATGTTATTTTGTGGCACATGTTTGTGGCTTTATTTCTGAATATCTTTTGGCAGCTCTAAGATTTTCAGTTTTTATATGTACTAATGATAATTGAAAAAAGGGGGCTATTGAAGTTGGAAAGTAAAAAAAAAGAAGTAAGCGTCTGGGAGAGCAAATGTAAGGTTTCTTAATGAAACCTTAGAAGACATAAAAATGCTGAAAGGAGGGAACGAAGTTACAGGCCTCAAAGCTGTGATTTTGCAGCTGCCTGAAGACAGGGTGTGAAGCTGTGTTTTGAGGGCTTCACTGAGAACAGATGACAGGCAGAGTCAACTATTTGAAATCATCGCATCGAAAAAGCATCAGACTTTGCATAAAGAAGTAGGAGGAGAAAGAAGGGGTTATTATATTTAATGAAGCTAAATTAATTGCAAAAATATTAAAATATAGCAAAAGGAAATTCTGATAATTTCTAGGTGTACAAAGAGTAAATGAAAGTTTATGAAGTGTCCATTCTTCCTTTTTTATGCTGCATACACAGTTACTTTGTTGGATAGTGGTAATGATTTATTTCAGAAGATTAAAAAATATATACAAAGGCTTTCATAATTTCATATGTGAGTTCATTCCTCACGTTTATAGTCCCCCACACATCTTATATTTTTCAACTTCCAATTTTTTTTTAACCACAGAAATTCTCAGGACCATAACTCTTAGGTTTTGAATACCTGCTAATCTATAGAGTTTATTAAAGTAGTTACAAAATTAGACATGACTCCTATTCTAAAAATTAGCTGAAAGCCAGATAGATACATGGAATTAAGAAGCATAGCTGTATGTATAATGGCAAGTCACATTCCTAGCCAGCCTTAAACTGCCCATACATTATCCACTGAGTAAATAGTATCAGTTTTTTTTTTTTTTAATTTGGAACAAGAAAAGAAAGGAAGAAGAGACAAATGGTTTATTTTACTGATTCTGTCACAGTCTCCTAAGACAGTTTTGAAACTGAAGTTCTTTCAAATATCCTCCCACTTTCCTTCTGCACCCCCCTCTCACCTCCTAATAGTGTTCTGCTCAGGCACCCTGGTGCTGCCTCTGTGTTCCTCACTGGGGAATTCTACTGGGGGATGCCTCACTGCACCACAGGGAGTCGTAAATGGTGGTCCAGAAGTGCCTCCCTCATTTCCTATTCCCCCTTTGTTCTCCCTTCACAAAACTTACCTTACATTTGCAAGTCAATGTGAGTAGAAAATAAAGGCTCAACTCTTTCAGAAGGGTTTACATTTTTGAAAGAAGATGTCTGATAACTCAAATGCATGTCTATGTAGTGGAAGTCTAGATCAATAAATTAAATGAGAGAATATACATAAAACATTGAATACGGTGCCAAGAACTTCCTAAATGTTCATTCTCATCCTGTTCTTAATGTAACAAAGTGAAAATTTAAAAAATAATTAAAACGAGAGAAAGATATGATGGTACATAGGAGGTGTTATATTTTAGATTGTGTGAATAACACAGAATCACTGTGAAAAAATGACTACTGGAGGAGGTGGAGCTCAGGTAATTTGAATATAGCAGTGGTAGATTTCTCAACAAGGCAGCACTCATAATCTTTGTTTCTTATTTCCCTTGAAGAAGTAGAACTTTGTTTCTTTCTTATTTATTTCTTGAAGTGATAGAACCAGCTGTTTTTATGATCCTGAGAGAATGTTTATTTTTCTGTCACTTTTATACATTCTGCTAGAACATTAGTTAGGAATTCCAGAATCCTGGTATTCTTCAATATTTTACTTTTACCTTGAAGTTTACTACAAGCTTTTAAATTTCTTCCCTTCCTCATTGGAACCTATACAAGTTTAAATTCCATACTCTTTGGTGATCTTTGATAGGCTGAAGTGGAAATGGAAGGAGGCATTTTTATGAGTTATACATGATTTGGAAATGTCCTGTATTTTTTGTTTTGAAGGCTTTGTTTTCGTATACCTATTTTAAAATCTCTGAATACCCAGGCAGAGTATAATATGTAAATGTAGACCCAACTTGGGAAAAAAAATGTGAATTGAGGAGAAGCAGTAATATTTATGTTTTTAGATATGCACTGTATAGGAAGTGTCACGGTTTTTTTTTGGTCATGATTCTACCTTTTGATTTCTTTAGAGGATACTGCAAGTGTTTCTGGATAAGTTGCATTTTCCTTCTTACAAGTTTCTTTTATGGATCTTAAGATCCTTTAAATTTATTATTAATAAGTAGCACAATTCAATATTTATGTGTACTCCACATTATACCAATCAGAGTACACTTGTATATTCAGTTTTATAGGAAACAGTTTTAATTTTTCTACTTCATTTAGCCCCTCTCAATTGCCCATTGCAAGTTTGGCTATTCTATTAAGCTTCATTCAATTTTCTATTAGAAATTTCATGCCTTCAAAAACCCTTCCCCCAAAGTCCATCATTTCTCATGCTATACTCTTTCTGCAGACACTCATCAATATTTGAAAGCAGCAATATTATGAATTTTGGCTGTCTTAGCTCTCCAACTTAGATATCACATCTGGTCCATTTCTAATTATAATTGTGTCTGACCTTCTGACTCTTCAACAGTCTGTGTGAGGAGAAATCTTATATTAGTTTGATAAAACTGCTTTACTTTGTTTTTTTCTCATTAATAAAGAGGTAGCTCCAAGTCACATAATAAGTTTTTGTGGACTTTAAAAAAGGGCACTTTCCAGAATGCTGGGTGATCATTGATAACATTTATAATGAACATCTGGAAGTTAATCTGGTTATATTTAGAATGTTGTTTACCAGATTAGTATCTTGTTTATGCACTTTGGTGTTGATGGTAAAAATGGGAGAACCTACTTTTTTTGGTATTGTATAAGCTACATTAATTTCTGAACAAGAATCTTATTTTTCTGAAATGTTTTTTAAATAGCTATCAGTTTATGTTCATTATAGTAAAAGTAGAAAAGAGAGAAAAACAAACTAAGAAAAGTACCAGTTTTCTTTCCAAATAGGTACTAGTTATTAAGGTGTTGCAGTGTAATCTTTCAAATATTTATGGGGACATATAAATATTTTTATTTAGAAAATGATAATATTGTAAAGAGCAGTATTCTTTAATTCAGAAGCGTATCACTATTTGAATTTGTAGCATGGAATGTTTCCTACATTTCTAAAATAAGGATCACTTCAAAGGTGTCAATTAGGAACTCATTTAGAGACTAAGTATATGGTGTTAATGTGAGGTTAAAACCTATTACAACTCCATTGTGCTCCATGGTGTCAAAAAAGAAGGCTTACCATCTACAGGGTCCTTAGTGCCCTACGTTGGTAATAATATCACTGAAGAATTATTAGGGCAATGTATTGAATTAAAGTATTTATTAAGTCTCACTTTATTTAGCAGAACTTGCTCACTAACCTCCTCTAGGCAGTGTAAACAGTCATATGCATTTCTGTTATTAATATTGAAATTTCTTAGTTCCTGAAGAGCAGTTCGTTCACAGACAACATTCTCTATTGCAGTGTAAAGTGACTTTTATCATTTGCTTAGATTCTACTGATTGAGGAAACTGTGCAACTTCATAAAAGATGAGGATTCTGTCTGTCTCCATTAAAGATGGATTATATGGAGAGCAGAGGAAATGAACATGATCAAGCATATCTCCTGCCTGTAAATCATTTTTCTGTAAGAAGATGAATAACCATAGTCATGTGCCACATGGAATTTCAGTCAATGATGAGCCACATACATGATGGTCTTCACATAACATTGTAATACCATATGTTTACTGTAGCTTTTCTACTGTAGATATGTTTAGATACAAAAATATTTGCCATTGTGTTACAATTGCCTACAGTGTTCAGCACAATAACATGCTGTACAGGTTTTTAGTCTCGGAGTGAAGTAGCTTAGGTATGTAATATGCTCTACTATATAGCCTGGGTTCGCAGTAGGCTGTATCATGTAGGTGTGTGTACGTGCCGTCTATGATGTTCACTCAATGATGCAATCACTAATGACACATCTCTCAGAACATATCTCTGTTGTGAAGTGATGCATGACTGTATTTGTAATTATGTTTTTATAGTGGTCAAGTCTCATGCTTATTATGTCATCTGAGTAAATTCATGGTGATGTCACCATGAATTAATTTTATTCATTTTTAAATGCTGTATGAAAACTTTTCTCTAGTTAGCTAAGTTAGCTAGTTCTTTTACTAGCTGAGCATAGGACTAACAGGCGAAATCTAGTTTTTAAAATTCTAGCTGCATATGATTTTACATAGTTGTGATTAAATATCTCATAACATTACAGATATTACCCTAGGATAGTGACTGACTAAAATAAACTTAATTTCTACTTGGCATTTACCTTCTAATTGTTTAATATTTCATTATAATATTCTTCACTAACAACAGAGTTTCTGAGAGACAGTGCATAGCTCAATGTAGATTAGCTACTGGAATTTGTTTAAATGTTTCCGAAATATTTGGAAACTGAGAAAGTATCATAAGAGATTAAGCATAAAATTAGGAAGTTTATATTACTTTCTAATATATTAGAAATGTATCAAATTAATCGTTGCATTAGTCTGTTCTCATGCTCCTAATAAAGACCTACCCAAGACTTGGTAATTTATAAAGGAAAAAGGTTTAATTGACTCAGCGTTCCACATGGCTGTGGAGGCCTCACAATCATGGCAAAAGGCAGAGAAGCAAAGTTATGACTTACATGGCAGCAGGCAAGAGAGCATGTGCAGGAGAACTCCCATTTATAAAATCATCAGATCTTGTGAGACTTATTAACTACCGTGAGATCAGTAAGGGGGGAGTCTGCCCCCATGATTCAATGATCTCCACCTGGTCTCACCCTCGACACATGGAGATTATTACAATTCAAGGTGAGATTTGGGTGGGGACACAGCCAAACAATATCAAAAGCGGAATTAGAAATTTTTTTAGACAAAATGATTTTCCTGAAATATAAAATTAACAATTTCTTTACCTGTTTTGATATTGTATAGTCAGGAAATGTTGCCTACTTTGTTTTAATACGTTCAAGGAAAAATCTGACTTTGTCATTAAGATAGGTGTGAGGTTTTAAGATGAACAGAGTTTCAGTTTTCGAGAGACTGCTAATTATTGAGGTCTATAGGAAACTCAAATAGGAATGGTTGTGGAATTTACGATCGCTCATTCGTTCGCTTGCTTGCTCGCTCTCTCACTCACTTGCTCACTCTTTAAGGTTGTTGAATTTATATTCACCTCTATGCTTCTGTCCCGAATATTTCCTGAGTACTTTGTAGTCATCAACTCAGTGCAGATTTCACATCCTCAAACCTTGCCTTAAATAAAGTAGGTATGAATGCTTCAGGTTAGATGATTGTTCCTTGTAATCTTGAAAGATGTCTAGAAGAAGAGGACTTCTTAAAGTTAGAATTGGGCCAGAAAAGTCCCATAGTCTTTAAACTTGTAGACAAGATAGGTAAGACCTATTTGAGAACATAATCATTAATAGATGTTATTTACTGGTCATACTATATGTTTAGTTCTGCAAATAACTGAGGTAAGCATTTTTTTTTTTTTTTTCCTCTGAGACAGGGTGTCACTCTGTTGCCCAGGCTGGAGTGCAGTGGTGTGATCTCGGCTCACTGCAAGCTCCTCCTCCCAGGTTCATGCCATTCTCCTGCCTCAGCCTCCCGAGTACCTGGGACTACAGGCGCCTGCCACCACGCCCAGCTAACTTTTTGTATTTTTAGTACAGATGGGGTTTCACTGTGTTAGCCAGGATGGTCTCGATCTTCTGAGCTCGTGATCCACCCGCTTCGGCCTCCCAAAGTGCTGGGATTACAGGCGTGAGCCACTGCGCCCAGCCGAGGTAAAAGCATTCATTAAAGAGGAGACTGATGCTCAGAGTGGTAAGGTGTACTGTTAATGGTTTCACAGCTAGAGAGTGGCAGAACTGGAATCAAACTTAGGTTGAACTGAGTCCAAAGATTGTGTGCGCTTCCATGCTACTTGCCATTTGTGGAGTGAGGAAGTATGCAAATTGGAATAGTAAATGCCTGGGAGATAAGGATGCATATTATCACAATAAAATAGGCTTCCTCTTTGGAAGCTAGGCTGTGAATGTGCTTGTACCATCATAGGTATTGTTAGATAAGAGCATGGGTTTGTATTTATGTGTGAAGATGACCTATGGAAACCTAAGACCTGGTTCATGAGTCAATGATGACTCCATTCAGAGGCAGGGACAGATACCATAGTGTGACAGATTGACACCCAGATTGTGTTACACAATAGAAATGTGTCCTAATTTGTTGTGAATTTTGTGTGAAAATACTTCCTAACTCATTTTTGTAAAGTGTCTTTAAACTTGACAGATAATACAGGCACCAGTGCCTTGAAAATGTCACTGTGAAGAACTGCTTTCTTCAGACTTTTCATCTACCAGAAGATTTACTCTTCTAATCATGCAATTGCACAGTAGAAAAATCTGCTACAGGAGCATGGCTTGAACCCGGGAGGCGGAGCTTGCAGTGAGTCGAGATCGCGCCACTGCACTCCAGCCTGGGTGACAGAACGAGACTCCGTCTCAAAGAAAAATCTGCTACAGAGATGGAAAGAACTGTTTAGACAAAGACAAGCTATTTTTCTAAAATTTTGCGATGGAGACCAAGACAGTTCAAAAAAGAAGTTGACTCACTTGTTCACCTTCCAGTAATCGCGTCGTCATCATCTAGCTCTGCCATGCAGTCTGAGAACACAGTTCATCTTGTTGATGCTATTCCTGCTCTTAAACTTGTGCTTGTGCTTTGAGATGAGCCTTATTGGTGAGATAGCAATTCAGTTAAATGAATTCAATTTGTTACTCACTCTACAAGCTTTACCTAATTTCATTCTCCACAGGGAGAGACTTCTGGTAGGGATACTTTTGCAGCTTCTCCAAGATGTTTGGCAGGAGAAATTTCCATCCATAGACTGAGGAAAAAGGTCAACAGGACAAAGGTCAGTTATGTTCAGAAGAGATTAATGGCTATGTACTTGCTTTCCTGGGGAACAAATTCCATCAGAGTGCATAGCAAGATTAGAGGGAGAGCAGAGCCTGTCTTTTTCTCTGTATACCTGGAGTAAGAATTTAGACATCATGTCTCTTCTTCAATAAAGATAGATTTTCAAGTAACTCATTGAAATTCTCTGTGAGTATTGATTAACTTAGAACCTACCTGCCCAGAATGCTTATAGTTTTAGTTTTATTTCAAATAATAAAAGATTGGAACCAGAAGAATAAATTGCTTTTGTTAATGCAACACAACTATTAGAAGCACACGCAGTTTCCTGTATATTATTAGTGTCTGCCACTAATAAAAAATAAATTTGATAAAACCTTTAACTTTAGTTTCTTTATTTGCCTGCTTCACCCTGGTTTAGGGTCTTAATATATCAGCGGTCAAATTGGATTTAATTGAACTTTTACTTTACTAGAAGGATTCCTGTAGAAAATAGCAAATGGATATGTGGATTTTGAATGTAGATTTTTCTTTTTCCTAAATATGTATTACATTCTTGCCTCAAATTCCCTAATTGGGTGCCTAGGTGCCCCAAGACACTGAAGTAAAGGGGCACCTCAGGATATTTTGAATCATTGAAGGAAACCACAATATTCAACATCTGTTGGATATTGTATCGACTACTAAAGGTAGTTCACATTTCCAACTTTAGATTGCACTACATTCTTCTTAATTATGTTATATCACTGAAGATCAGAGGTTCCAGTGATAAAAAACAGCACAAACACCTCAGAAAAATCAAGGTGGAACAGCAAATGAAGGTGGCAGAGTCTCATTTAATTCCAAAGTTTGAGAAGCTCTAATGCCCATGAAGTGCATACCTCACATTGGTCAGTGTGAAAATACAATTTTTCTTTCAAGTTATATGTGTTATTTTTCAAATATTTACTTAGTTTTTAGGACAAAAATACTTGTTGTTTGGACCTAATCTTAATGAAAGGGTTAGATATTTCTTTTGGCATATGAAATAATTACTGAGACATGAAGGGTGCTGAACCAGTAAGTTTAGGGTCCTTTGATCTATGCCAACAATGTAGTGGTAGGTGAAATCAAAATGGTTTTGAGGCATGACTTTTTATTGACTATTTTTGGCATCATTTTTTCCTCATAAAATTACAGCATTCATTTTAATATTCTTGTCAAAGACAAAATTGGTAAATTATATGAAAAATTTATTTAAATATTGTTCATTATGAAGAGTGATGCAATGTTGAACACGTAATAGGAACTCCAAATATTTGTGGAATTAATGAACAAAACTGTGTGAATTATATTTAATCACAGAATATTCCAAATTTTCAAACTCTTTTCAGTTGTTATTAGACTGGCTTATTTAGTTAGAACATCCCATAGAATTGGAGCCATTGTACAAATAACTGAGTTAAAACAAACAAACACACTCCTGTGTTCTCCATTACATCCTAGCATGTCGTTTTGATGATGGAGAACAGATGCCTCACGTATGGCTTTACCTTATGCCAAGAGAGATATAACCTTCTATCTATTTGGGAAAGTGCTAATTCCATCTTCTCCCATCAAAGCAGGAACAGTGTGAAAATATTTACTAAAAATAAAAATTAATGCATGTGAGGGATCAAAATGCAAATTACTTGAAAAGATGTAAAGTAATAGGGACAGTCTTCCTTCCTAGACCCTGTAGCCCTCAACCTGAAATATGCCCTATTACTAATGTTTTGTGTATTATGGCAGACAGACTCTGTGATGGCCCTGGTGATTTCCACCTCCTTCATGCAAGCCGCAGTGTAATCCTCTTCTCTGAGTGTGAGCAGCATCTGTGACTTGCTTCTAAGCAATAAGATATGGTCAAGGTGAGGGAATGCCACTTCGGTGGTAACGTTATATAAGATCGTAACTTTGGTCTTGCTGCTAGGCTCTCTCAGTAGAACTCCGCTTGCTGGCTTTGGTGAAGTAAGCTGCCATACAGATGTGGAGAGGTCCATGTGGAAGAAATTGAGAGTGACCTCTTGCCAGAAGTCATCAAGGAACAGTGGCCCTGATTCCAAAGACCTGTAAAGAACTGAATCCTGCCAACATCTGTTTGAACTTGGGAATGGAACCTTGCCCAATGGAGCTGTAGATGAGATCCCAGCTCTGACTGACAGCATGATTGTAGCCTTGTGAGAGACACTGAAGCAAAGGACCCAGCTCAGCCAGTTCAGGATTCCTGACTCACAGAAATTGTGAACTAACAAATGAGTGTAATTTAGAACTAGTAAGCTTGTGCTAATACTGTTAGACAGCAGAAAATAACTAATACATGTGTCCTTCCAGGAATATTCACAAATGGAATCACATTATATATACTCTTTGGCAATTTGCCTTTTTTCCCTTTGAAGAGATTTAACTTAAAGAGAAGGAAAGAGCAAAAAAGTTCATAGGAAATACTCTGTTTTCCTGTTCTTCTGAATATCTCTGGACAAGAATGTTATTAACTTTTGGTACATGGAGGGAATGAGCATTTACTTTTCTCTGTGATTATTCATACACTAGTCTTCTCTAAATTCTCAAACATTCCATTTTTTTTTGCTATAAGCCATGTCCTCTGACTGGAACATGTTCACCCATACCTCAGTTTTTGGTCATCTGTGCAACTGATGTTTTTTCTTGAGATCTCAGGCCAATCATCACCACTCCTGGGAAGCCCTCCCTGATCTCCTTGACGAGGTCAAATTCCTTGATTTTTATACTGTCACATGACAACATGTTTTTCCTTCATAGCATTTAGTACTTAGAACAATGGCAATTTTATATTTGTGTAATTAAAAAGTCTGTTTCCTTCACAATACCTATATCCTATAACCCTCTAGATAACTGGTCACTTTCAGAAGAGAAAACAGTTGATTCTGTATATTTTATAAAACCTTTATGGATATATAAAACCCCAGATAAAATGTATTCTGGGTGAATTTGGGTTAGTCAATAAGATGTTTATAATTTTTCCACAAGAACTTTTTGTCCTCACTTGGGTTTTTAAACAATAGAACTGAAATCAGGCATAATGAGGCCAACATTTTGGTTTTACCATGTTGAAGAACATGGATCTTTCCAAGAGGAAACATAGACCATTCCCCAGACTTCCTCTGCTAAAATATTTTATGAGGAATCATTATTCATTTAGTTTTGTTTTAAAAATCAGTTAATTATTTTTAATTGATAAAAATTATATATGTTTATCATGTACAACAAAATTTTTGCAATATGTATATATTGTGGAATGGCTAAATCAAACTAATTAATACATGCATTGCCTCGTGTACTTATTATTTTTTGTTGTGTGAATACTTAAAATATACCCCTGGCAATTTTCAAGAATACAATACATTATTAACTGTAGTTACGGTGTTGGATGATAGAGTCTGTTGAACTTATTCCTCCTATCTAACTGAGATTTTATAACCTTTGCCCAACATCTCCTCAAACCATTTCCACTCCCCAGCCCCTGGTAACCACCATTTTACTCTCTACTTATATGAGTTCCATGTTTTTAGATTCCATATATAAGATCATGTGGTATTTGTCTTTCTGTTCCTGGCTTATTTCGCTTAACACAATGTCTTCCAAGTTCATCCATGTCACTGCAATTGACAGGATTTTTTTAAGGGGTGAATAGTATTCCATTGTGTATGTATACCACATTTTCTTTACCCATTCATCTGCCGATGGGCATTTAGCTTGATTCCATATCTTGGCTACTGTGAATCTGTTGCAGTGAACATGGGAGTGGAGATATCTCTTTGATACGCTGATTTCATTTTCTTTGTATGTATATCCAGTAGTGGCATTGCTGGGTCATAGAGTTGTTTTATTTTTAACTTTTTGAAGAACGTCCATTCTGTTTTCGATAATACCTGCACCACTCTACATTTCTGCCCACAGTGTACGTACAAGAGTTCCCTTTTCTCCACATCCTCTCCAACATTTGTTATATTTTAACTTTTTGGTAGTAGCCATTCTAACAGGTGTGAGGTGATATCTCATTGTGGTTTTAAATTTTATTTCTCCAATGATTAGTGATGTTGAGCATTTTTTATGTGCCTGTTGGCCATTCGTATGTCCTCTTTTTTTGAGACAGAGTTTTGCTCGTGTTGCCCAGGCTGGAGTGCATTGGCATGATCTTGGTTCACTGCAACCTTCGCCTCCCAGGTTCAAGAGATTCTCCAGTCTCAGCCTCCCAAGTAGCTGGAATTATAGGTGTGCGGCACCACGTCTGGCTAATTTTGTATTTTTAGTAGAGACGGAGTTTCATCATGTTGGTCAGGCTGATCTTGAACTCCTCACCTCAGGTGATCCATCCACCTCCGCCTCCGAAATTGCTGGGATTACAGGTGTGAGCCACCATGCCTGGCGTGTATGTCTTATTTTGAGAAATGGCTATTCAAATACTTTACCCATTTAAAAAAATCATATTATTTGTTTTATTGCTATTGAGTTTCTTTTATATTTGAGATATTAAACCCCCTATCAAATATATGGTTCGCAAGTATTTTCTCCCATTTTATAGGTTCTCTGTTCACTCTGTTAATGGTTTCTTTAGCTGTGCAGAAGCTTTTTAGTTAGACGTAATTCCATTTGTCTACTTTTGTTTTTGTCCCTTTTCTTTTTGGGGTCATATCTAAAAAAATAAAATCATTGCCTTGATCAATGTCATGGAGCTTTTCTAAATATCACTATTAAATTAGTTCCTGGATGGTTTTGGTTTCCAATATCCAGAAATCTGTACATGTTTGCAGAGTAGATAGTGCTCATATTTGTGTGTGCTGATTCTTACCTCTCCTTCCAATGCAGAATGGAGAAAATGTTTATATTAGAAAATGTTTATATTAAAAAATATTTATATTTATATTAAAAAATATTTATATTACTTTAGTTATGATGCAGAAACAAATAATCTAAATGCTCAGTGGTTGATCTAATAAAGGTTTATTTTTCATTTGCAATCCATGTTTCCACAGGGTTGTTAGGGCACTGAGTCCTGCATTGTCCCTTAGGGACCCAGCCATCACCACATTCTGGCTCCCCATCTGAAACACTCAGCCTCCTTAGTTTTTCAGTTACCATGATGGAGGAAAGAGAGGGCTGTGGGATTTCATATGGGTTTTTTATTGCCTTAGACTAGAAGCAGCATATATCAATGTCACTTCCACTTCACTGGTAAGAAATGATTGCGGAATTTCACCTAATTGCAAGGAGACTAGGAAATACAGGGGACAATGGAGATCAAATGGAATATTTGGTAAGTATGTCTGCCATGAAGTTCTCTTCCCAACCATCAGCAGCAAGGAAAATTCCTAACCATCAACAGCAAAGGAATGTTTTTAAGGATATGGCTGAAGTAGATGGTGGTATAGGTAGAAACTGGAGCATAACTAAGTTCAGCGCTAAATGGGGACATTATGCTTTTATAACATTTGGAGATTTTGTTAAAGATGTAGAAGATCGATTGTGAGCTTTCAGATTTAAATTCTGATATAGTTTGGATATTTGTCCCCCCAGATCTCGTGCTGAAATATAATCACTGATGTTAGAGGTGGGGCCTGGTGGGAGGTGTTTTGGTCATGGGTGTGATGCCTCATGTCTAAGTGCTGTCCTAATGGTAGTGAGTAAGTTCTTGGGAGATCTGGTTGTCTACAAGTGTGGTACCACCCCCCACAATCTTGCTCCTGCTCAAGCCATGTGATGTGCCTACTCCCGCTTTGCCTTCTGCCATGAGTAAGATCTCTGAGGCCACCCCGAAAGCCAAGCAGATGCCCGTACCATGCTTCCTTTACAGCCTGCAGTACCACAAGCCAGTTAAACTTCCTTTTCTTATAAATAACCCAGCCTTAGGTATTTCTCTGTAGTAATGCAAGAATGGCCTAACATAAATGCCTAGAAATTGAGTTGTTATAAAACACTAGGGAAAAGATGTATCATCTTTTATATTAATACCCTTGCATTTTTCTTGTCTTTGGGTGAGACTCTGTATGTATTTTATTTTGATCCACTCATAATGTAAATGGGTGTTAAGATCTCATTAATACTTCTGTCCATCTTATTTCTTTAAGTTTAAATCACCCACTTCAAGTATTAGTGTATAATTTTATCCGTACAGGCACTGGCCATTACTGCTCTGATTAATTCATTCTTCAGATTGTGGAATAATTATTAATTCATAATTACTACCTTTCAAAGGTTTCTATCCATCACTTTTAAGTCACAAGTTGAAGGCTCCTTAAGAAAACTAAAGGCCACTGGTATCGAGTGACTCTCCAGTGTTTAATATTTTTACTATTGAACAACAGATACTCCTAGTTATTAATGGACCAGGACTGGTGGATGCAGACATGAGTAAACAGTGGTCCTAACACATGAGGATTTTAGTTTATGGTAGTGGATCCCAAACCTTGCTGTTGATGATAATTCCTTGGACTGCCTGTTAGAAATGTAGTATCTCAGATTACCTGCAAGGATTTGGATTCAGTGAGTCCAGGGTCTACATTTTAGCAAATACATCCCACATGACTATGATATAGGTGACCTACAGACAACATTTGGCTAAATGCTGGCTTACTGGATCACATGAAGTATCAGTGTAGTGAGAGACCCTTATCCCCATGCCCCATCATTTCCCCTTGCTCCCTCATTTATTCTTATCAGAGGAATGACCTAGTTACTATCTTCTTTCTCTACTTTCAAAGTCTGTTTCTTTGCAGAGTCAGTGTTTCTGTCTTTTATATGCCTTGTGGTGAGAAGCCTATCTCTGTGGGATACCTTGATGCTGTACAGCTGTGCCAGAGCCTTATGAGTAAATATATTCATTCCATGTAGGATATTAATAGACCTATATGACTCTGCATATCTCATCAGTGATTCTCAGCTTGGAGATATTTTGGCCACCCATTTCTCCCTAGGGGTACATTTGGCAATGCCTGGAGATATTTTTATTATTACATTTGAGGGTAGGAGAGGGTGCTATTGGCAACTAGTGGGTAGAGGCCAGGAATGCTGCTAAACATCCTACAGTACACAGGATAGCCACTACTCCCTTAACAAAGAATTTTTTCTGCCTAATATGTTAATAGTACCAAGGTGGAGAAACCCTGATCTAAACCCTATTCTTCCTGTACATTCATAAAAAGGTAACATTTCTATCTCTAGTTGTTTGGCTCCTGAGTTTGTCTCTGGTTAGCTACAGATTTAGGTGGGGAAGAGAATGGCACTATGTATTGGGCCCCCTAAAAGTCCATCAAGAAGGACTAGGCACAAGACAGGAGAGAAAGCAGAGGACACCGTGAAAACGAGGAAGATCATGTTCTAAAGAGGGCGAAGCCATCAGAGTCACCTGCTTCAGAGAGGTCTAGTGGGGGAGGAACTTGAATGTGTATTTAGGACTTAACATCATGACTTCAATGATCTCCTTTATCAGAGGTACTTGGATGACAGAATGGAGCAGATTGCCTTGAGGAGTGAGTGAGTGGTAAGGAGATGGAGATAGTCAGTGCTGGATTCTCTCTCTCTGGCTGTTGAGGGGAAGCAAGAGAAAGGATGACAACTAGAGGGAAACACAGGAACTGACAACATTAAACATGTTTGTGTAATAAATAGAGAGGCTAATAGAGAAGGAGTATTTGAAGACCAGATTAAAAAGAGAAATCATCTGGTGTGAAGTTGCTGAGAAGATCAGAGAAAGATGAAATTCAGAACACGGTTAGAAGAATCTTCTTTGTTCAGAAGAAGTGATTATGACTATGATGATGTGGGAGAAAATAAAAAAGTGGAAGTAAGTTTGTAAAACATGGGCTTGGTTGTGGTCAGGGGAGGAGGGAGATGGAGCAAGTCTTCCTTGATGGTCTCTTTTCTTCTTTGCTGAACTGAAAGGTGGTGCCATTTTCTGAGACTTCAGAGAGAAGTGGTACAGTAGGGAGCCCAAAGGGGTTAGTAAAAATTTCAAATGGAAATCAAGTGGGAGAAGGAACCAACTAGAGGCCATTGCATCAGCTTTTTTTTTTTTTAAACTGTAGTTCACAGGTTGGAAGGGAGGTGAATCTACTCACTTCTATTTTACGACAAACTCAAGCTATACATTCCAGGCTGTCACATTCTTTTGCCCCCAGGAATTGTACTCCTGGTTGTCAGGGAAGGGGGAGACTAATGGGATAGGATGACAATACTGTCACATTCCTGCTTCTTCCTTGCCTCCCATGACCAAATTTCTGGATATATAATCTGGGGAGTCTGACATTTGTCCAGAAACTTAACAACTCTCACATATGATGTGAATTTGCCCTGCTGCCCTCCCATAACTGGTACCTTAGCAGAAAACCCATTTCATGTCTAGGAATTGGACCCTGGCAAACAGTATCTGTTGTGTCAGTGATTCAGAAAGTATAATTACTACATGTGATCTTGTTTGCATCCTACCTTGTTTGAATTTCAGTGAGTACTTTCATGGCCCATAGAGACAACAGGATGAAACATTTGAAATAGGTGTCATACTGCGATACCCAGGAAAAGGGAGCCCTAAAGGCAACCACCTGCTTCACCTCCTTGCAAGTGTGTCTTCTGAATACTTTGCTTCATTGATTTAAGTTTCCGAAATGCTCATGATACTCATCTCTATCCACAATGCTAGTACAAAGGGAGCTTGAATGTTTTCATTTGCATCTCTAAACTCTTGCAAAGGTTGTAAAGTTATTTTACCCACTGGTAAATGTAATCAACAGTGATATTCAGATAGTGCACATTTAAGTTTGCCTTTCCTCTCTACATAAAAGTGCATGCTAATGGCCGCTGGATAATTATAATTAAACCACATTCAATAGATAAACAAATTAAAGCAGAGCAAATTGTGTGCATGCTTCCCCAAACAGCACTCACATGATCAGACAGAGAAACCCGAATCATTCAAGGATATTGCAAGAGCTATTGAAGGAGCTATTGATTTTTTTTAAGATAAGAAAGTGTCTTCAGTATCAATAGGTAGTATTTGTTTATCAACTAATGTTTTTGTAATACTGCAGAGATGAAAAAGGAAATTGGATCAAAGCTAGTCAAACCTTACACACTAACCAGGACTTACCAACCTTATCACGATTGCTGGTATTATTTTTTTAACATTTACTTTTAATTACAAGTTAATACATGCGTTTACTTCCTTTGTAAAATATTACAACATTTCTGATGAACCTCAAATATCCATCTGTTCTTCAAAGGTAACACTCGTTAGTGGTTTGATGTGGACACTTCCAGATGGTTTTTAATGCATTTTAAATACATATATAATATGTATATATCTATGTGTATATATGTAGATATACATATATACACACACACATACATATATACACCCATACATGTTTTACCGTGTTATATTGTGGGGTTTTTGTTTGCTTATTTTTGGGGGGGATTTCAATATAAATGGAATCATTTTACAAGTGCCTGCCTCTAATATGCATTTATTATTCAATACTATGTCTTACACATTTCTGATACTGGTACTTTCAGATCTACTTCAATATTTCCCACATTTCATTTTCTTTTTCTCTTAGTATATTTGTATTAAAGCAACAAATTTCCTTGATTAAAATTCCAGAAAAAATAAAATCTTATAACAAAATGCCATGGAATTTTCTGCACCATGGCTACCAGCTCCATTCCCATGACTCAAAGGCAACCCCTCTGAGTAGTTGCCTGTGGTTATTATCTCCAGATATTTAAATAATATATATACCCATATAATTATTAATGAGTTATTAATGTCAGATACTATATTGACTTCCTGCTTGATGAAACATGATTACCCTTGCTGACACCATTGCTGCCTTTCCTCCTAATCTTTCCCCAGTATGATCCTAACATTCCATTAAGTTTCTCTCTTGGCCGTGTTTGTAAATATAATTTAAGTAATTAAACTTCTTGTCTCATCAACTATATATATTATTTCTGGACTCTTTGTAAACTTTGTATGATGGTGATGTGCCCCTCTTTTTAGCTTTCCTTTCCACTCTTCTTTTTAACTTTTATTTTAAGTTCAGGGGTCCATGTGCAGGTTTGTTACATTGGTAAACTTACAGCATGGAGGTTTGTTGTACAGATTATTTTATCACCCAGGTATTAAGCCTGGTACCCATTAGTTGTTTTTCCTGATCCTCTCTCCCTCCTCTGACATAACACTCTCCAAAAGGCCCTAGTGTGTGTTGTTCCCCTCGATGTGTCCATGTGTTCTAATCATTTAACTCCCACTTATAAGTGAGAACATCTGGTATTTGGTTTTCTATTCCTGCGTTAGTTTGCTAAGGATAGTGGCTTCACTCCATCCATGTCTCTGCAAAAGAGATGATCTTGTTATTTTTTTATGGCTGCATAGTATTCTGTGGTATATATGTGCCACATTTTCTTAATCTAGTCTATTATTGATAGACATTTAGGTTGATTCTATTAGCATGCACATTTAAGCCATTAGCATGCACATTTAGGTTGATTCTTTCCTATTGTGAATAGTGATGCAATAAACATATGCATGCATGTGTGTTTATAATAGAATGATTTGTATTCCTTTAGATACATACCCAGTAATGGAATTTATGTCTTTAGGTCTTTGGGGAATCACCACACTGTCTTTCACAATGGTTGAACTGATTTACACTCACACCAACAGTGTATAAACATTCCTTTTCTTCACAACCATGCCAGCATCTGTTATTTTTTGACTTTTTAATAGTAGCCATTCTGACTGGTGTTAGATCGTACCTCATTGTGGTTTTGATTTGCATTTCTTTAATTATCAGTGATGTTCAGCTTTTTTCCATGTGATTGTTGGCCACATGTATGTCTTCTTTTGAAAAGCGTTAATGTCCTTTGCCCACTTTTTTATGGGATCGTTTGTTTTTTTCTTTGTAAATTTAAGTTCCTTATAGATGCTGGATCTCAGACCTTTGTCAGCTGCATGGTGTGCAAAAGTTTCTCCCACGCTGTACGTTGTCTGTTTACTCTGTTGATAGTTTCTTTTGTTGTGCAGAAGCTCTTGAATTAGATGCCATTTGTCAATTTTTGCTTTTGTTGCAACTGCTATTGGTGTCTTCATCATGAAATCTTTGCCTATGCCTATGTCCAGAATGGTATTGCCTAGGTTTTCTTCCAGAGTTTTTACAGTTTTGGGTTTTACATTTAAGTCTTTAATCCATCTTGAGTTAATTTTTGCATATGGTGTAAGGAAGGTGTCCAGTTTCAATTTTCTGCATATGGTTAGCTAGTGCTTTCAGTACCATTTATTGAATAGGGAGTACTTTCCCCATTGCTTGTTTTTCTCAGGTTTGTTGAAGATCAGATAGTTGTAGGTGTGCAGTCTTATTTCTAGGTTCTCTGTTCTGTTCTATTGTTCTGTGTGTCTGTTCTTATACCAGTACCACACTGTTTTGGCTACTGTTGCCCTGTAGTATAGTTTGAAGTCAGGTAGCGTGATGCCTACGGTTTTGTCCTTTTTGCTTAGGATTGCCCTGGCTATTTGTGCTCTTTTTTTGGTTCCATATGAATTTTAAAACGGTTTTTTTTTCCTAGACCTGTGAAGAATGTTAATGGTAGTATAATAGGAATACCATGAATCTATAAATTGCTTTGGGAGGTATGGCCATTTTCACGATATTGATTCTTCCTATCCATGAGCATGAAATAGTTTTCTATTTGTGTCATCTCTAATTTCTTTTTGCAGTGTTTTGTGTTCTCCTTGTACAAACCTTTCACCTCCCTAGTTAACTATATTCCTAGATATTTTATTCTTTTTTTGGTTGTTGTAAACGGAAGTTTTGTTCATGATTTGGCTCTTGGCTTGACTGCTGGTATGTAGGAATGCTAGTAATTTTTGCACACTGATTTTGTATCTTGAGCCTTTGCTGAAGTTATCAGCTTAAGAAGCTTTTGGGCTGGGTCGATAGGGTTTTCTAGACATAGGATCATGTCATCTGCAAACAGGGATAGCCTGACTTCCTCTCTACCTATTTGAATACGCATTATTTCTTTCTCTTGCCTGATTGCCCAGGCCAGAACTTCCTATAATATGTTGAATAGGAGTGGAGAGAGAGGGCATTCTTGTCTTGTGCCAGTTTTCAAGGGGAATGCTTCCAGCTTTTGCTCATTCATTATGATGTTGACTGTGGGTTTGTCATAGATGGCTCTTATTATTTTGAGGTATGTTCCTTCCATACCTAGTTTATTCAGAGTTTTTAGCATGGATGGATGTTGAATTTTATCAAAAGCCTTTTTCTGCTTCTATTGAGATAATCATGTGATGTTTGTCTTTAGTTCTGTTTACATGATGAATCACATTTATTGATTTGTGTATGTTAAACCAACCTTACATCCTTGGGATGAAGCCTACTTGATTGTGGGGGATAAGCTTTTTGATGTGCTGCTGGATTCAGTTTGCCATTATTTGTTGAGGATTTTTGCATTGATGTTCATCAAGGATATTGGCATGAAGTTTTCTTTTTATGTTGTATCTGCCAGGTTTTGGTATCGGGATGATGCTGGCCTCATAGAATGAGTTAGGGAGCATTCCTTCTTTTCAATTTTTTGGAATAGTCTTAGCAGGAATTGGTACCAGCTCTTCTTTGTACATCTCGTAGAATTCAGTTGTGAATTCATCTGGTCCTGGGCATTTTTTCGTTGGTAGGCTATTTATTGCCTTAATTTCAGAACTCGTTATTGGTCTGCTCAATTTCTTTCTAGTTCAGTCTTGGGAGAATATATGTGCCCAAGAATTGATCTATTTCTTCTAGATTTTCTAGTTTATGTGTATAGAGGTGTTCATAATATTCTGATGGTTGTTTGTATTTCTGTGGGGTAAGTCGTAATGTCCCCCTTGTCATTTCTGATGGTGTTTATTTGAATCTTCTCTCATTTCTTTGTTACTTTAGCTAATGGTCTATTTTATTAATGTTTTCAGCAAATGAGCTTCTGTCATTATCGATCTTTTGAATGATTTTCATTTCTCTTATCTCCTTCAGTTCAGATCTGATCTTGGTTATTTCTTTTCTTCTGCCAAGCTTTGGGATTTATTTGCTCTTGGTTCTCTAGTTCTTCTAGCAGAAATGTTAGGTTGTTTACTTGAGATCTTTCTAACTTTTTGATATGGGCATTTAGTGCTATAAATTTCCCTCTTAATACTGCCTTCCCTGTGTTTCAGAGATAATGGTACATTGTATCTTTGTTCTTACTAGTTTCAAAGAACTTCTTGAGTTCTGCCTTAATTTCATCATTTACCCAAAAGTCATTCAGGAGAAGGTTATTTGATTTCCATGTTAATTGTATGGTTTTGAGTGGATTTCTTAGTCATGATTTCTAATTTGATTGGGCTGTGGTCTGAGAGGCTGTTTTTTATAATTCCAGTTCTTTTGCATTTGCTGGGGAGTGTTTTACTTCTGATATTGTGATCAATTTTAGAGTAAGTGCCATGTGGCAATGAGAAGAATGTATATTCTGTTGGTTTTGGGTCGAGAGTTCTGTAGATATGTATCACGTTAATTGATCCAGTGCTGAGTTCACGTCCTGAATATCTTTGCTAATTTTCTGTCTTGATGATCTGTCCAATATTGTCAGTGGGGTGTGAAAGTCTCCCACTCTTATTGTGTGGGAGTCTAAGTCTGTTTGAGGGTCTCTAAGAACTTGCTTTGTGAATCCGGGTGCTCCTGTGTTGGGTGCATATATATTTAGGATCATTAGATCTTCTTGTTGAACTGAACCCTTTATTATTATGCAGTGCCCTTCTCTGTCTTTTTTCATCTTTGTTGGTTTGAAATCTGTTTCGTCAGATGTTTTGCAACCCTTGCCTTTTTCTGTTTTCCATTTGCTTGGTAGATTTTTCTTCACTGCTTTATTTTGAGTTTATGTGTGTCATTGCATGTGAGGTGGGTCTTTTGAAGCCAGCCTACCAATGGGTCTTGGTTCTGTATCCAACTTGCCACTCTGTATCTTTTAATTCGGGGCATTTATCCCATTTACATTTAAGGTTAGTATTGATATGTGTGGATTTGATCCTGTCATCATGATACTAGCTGGTTATTTTGCAGACTTGTTTATGTGGTTGCTTCACAGTGTCACTGGTCTGTATACTTCAGTGTGTTTTTGTAGTGGCAGCAATCATCTTTTCTTTCCATATTTAGTGCTTCTATCAGGAGCTCTTGTAAGGCACATCTGGTGGTAATGAATTCCCTCAGCATTTACTTCTTTGAAAAGGATCTTATTTTTCCTTCACTTATGAGGCTTAGTTTGGCCAGATATGAAATTCTAGGTCGGAATTTGTTTTTCTTTAAGAATGTTGAATATTGACCTCCAATCTCTTCTGGCTTGCAGGGTTTCTGCTGCAAGGTCCACTGTTAGTCTGATAGGCCTTCCTTTGTAGGTGACCTGGCCTTTCTCTCTAGCTGCCCTTGACATTGTTTCTTCCATTTTGACCTTGGCGAATCTTATGGTTATGTGTCTTGGGGATGATCTTCTTGTGTGGGGATGGTGATCTTCTCATGGAGTATCTTACTGGCGTTCCCTGCATTTCCTGAATGTTGTCCTGTTTAGCTAGGTTAGGGAAGTTCTGATGCATAACATCCTGAAACATGTTTTCCAAATTGTTTCCACTCTCCCCATCTCTTTCAGGTACACCGGTGAGTCATAGATTCAGTTTCTTTACATAATCCCATATTTCTCAGTGATTTTGTTCTTTCCTTTGCATTCCTTTTTCTCTCTTCTGATCTGCCTGTCTTATTTCAGAAAGACAGCCTTTAAGCTCTGAGTTTCTTTTCTCTGCTTGGTTTGTTCTGCTGCTAATACTTGTGATTGCATTGTGAAGTTCTTGTAGTGTGTTTTTCAGCTCTATCAGGTCACTTACATTCTTCCCTGTAGTGGCTATTTTGTCTCTCAGCTCCTGTAATGTTCTATCATAATTTTTATCTTCCTTGCATTGGGTTACGATGTACTCCTTTAGCTCAGTGAAGTTTGTTCTTGTCCATATTCTGAATTCTATTTCTGTCATTTCAGCCATTTCGGCCTCAGCCTAGTGCTGAACACTTGATAGAGAGGTGATGCAGTGTTTGGAAGAAAGAGGGCACTCTGGCTTTTTGAGTTTTCAGCATTCTTGTGCAGATTCTTTCTCACTTTCGCATCTTTGTGGGCTTATCTACCTTCAATATTTGAGGCTGCTGACCTTTGAATTTCTTTCTTGTTTCCTTTTAAAATGCTGGCCACTTTTGTGTAGGGCTACTGTGGTTTGCTGGGGGCCCATTGCAGTCTCTAGTTGCCTCAGATTTTCCAGTACCTGGAGGTATCACAGTGAGGTCTGTGAAACAGCCTGCCCCTTCCTCTGAGAGCTCCATCCCAGGAGGTAATGATCTGTTGTCACCCTGAAGGCAACTGTATGAAGTGCCTGGAGACCCTGCTTGGGATGTCTCACCCAGTCAGGAGGTGTGGGATTGGGGACCCTTTAAAAACGCAGTCTGGCAACGCTTTTGTAGAGCAGCTGTGCTGTGCTGGGGTACTGCTTTTACCCCCGGTTGGCTTAGGCTCTCCAAAGCCCAAAGGCTGGAACGACTACGTCACCCTAATGGCAAATATGGTGGCCTGCCCCTCCATCTGGGAGCTCTGTCTTAGGAAGTTTTCAAATCTCTGTTAGAGAATACAGGCAGGGGTGGCTGGAGGCCCCAGTTGGGAGTTCCTGCCCAGTGAGGAGGAATGGATTGGGGACCCACTTAAAGAAGCAGCCTGGCTATGTTTTGGTAGAGCAGTTGTGCTGTGCTGGGGCATCCCTTTCACCCCTGGTTGGTTTGGACTCTCCAAAGCCTGTAGACTGAAGCATCTGAGTTGCCCAAACAGCAAAGATGGTGGTCCACACCTCTCCCTGGGAACTCTGTTCCAGGGAGAATTCAAATATCTGTCAGCTGGAGAACACCAGTGGCCTTTCCACTCTTCCAATTTATTTTATTATAATCCATACCCTTTAAAATGTTAAGTTGGAATATGTGCTTCATTTACAAGCTGAATCTAAACATGGAAAAATCAACACATGGCATTTACATTATTATGACTACACAGACATTCTGTATACAAAGTATATTATCTATACTTTTAAAATATAACTTTCAGTTTTTGTTTCTTGTTGTTCTTGTTTTCTTACATTATTTGCCTTTATATTCGCTCTATATATTTTTTAAAAAACCTCCTTTCAATAAAATGTTTTTGGATTCTTCTTTCCCAGAAATTTTCTGCTCGGGGCCATCCATTCTGTTGTTCCAGTAAGAACTATTGTTCTCCAGGCCTTTCACCCAGCTTTTATCCTGGGACACTTTACTGCTTCCGTAGTATCTTCCTCTTATTTCTTATTCCCATATACTTTTGCTCCAGGATATGTTCAAGTAACTTACTAAGAAATGGTATGTGAAGGGTAAATTTTCTGGACACGCACAAAAATATATTTATCCTCAAATTTAATTGTTAATGTGTTTGCATAAAAATTCAAGTTTGAAAATTATTTTCCCTTGCAGTAATGAAGGCATGTTGTATTGTGTTCCAAGCAATCTAAAGACAATCAGCTTATTTCAGTGTCAGTGACCTTTTTTTTTTTAAAAGAAAAAACCCTACATGAAAGCTTTTAGCATCTTTATTCTTTGTATTGTAAAACTTTACAGAGATTTTCCTGAGTACAGGTCTTTTTCATTTAATATGGGCCTTTCAAATTTGGAGTCTCATGGAGATTTTCTTGTATTATTTCCTAGATAATTTTTCTTTCATTTGTCTCTGTTATCTTTTTTTTTTCTAAAATTGCTGTTAGATTGGAATGTCTGATATTTGAGATATATGAATTAAGTGTTCCTTTTTTTTTTCCATTTTTCTGCCTTTAATTCTACTTCTTGGGATATATCTTGACTTTATTTTCAAACTGTCCACTCATTTTTTTCTAACTTGACAATATATTTTCAACATATAAGAATTTCTAGCTTTCTACTGACTTTTCTTTTTTAAGTAATGTTTTACTATTTTACAGATAAAATAACATCTTGAGATTTCTGAGGATAATAATCAGAGATTTAAAAAAATTGTTTCATTCCCTTAAATTATTCTTTCCCTCTGGCATCATATTTCTTTTCTTTTCTTTTTTTTTAATCTTTGTCTTTTCTTTGGAAATTTTCTTCAGATAACAGGTAATCTTTAGGTATCCTTTTATCCTTTCAGGATGAGAGTATAAAAGGCTGTTTGGGGAGCTCTGTGTATATAGGCAGAAGCTTGTCCCTTGGAGGCCGCTGCTTTAGGACAATTGCTGAGAACTTTCAATGCCAGGATGTGAATGTGTTTTCTTTGTGGACATCCCGTGAGGAGACAGATGACAAGCTGCTCTGTGTGCAGCAAGGCTGGTAGGTATTTAGCAGTATGTCCTCACAGGACCGCTTACTTGGGAGGGCCCTGCCTTTGGTTTAATGCTCTGTGTTCTCAGTCTCGAAATTACTAATCATTTTAACTTAAATTTTTTTTTTGGTAAGTCAAGTCCAAGGGGACAATGGAGCATGTTAACATGATTTTTCACAAAACTTGATGAACTGATTCGAAACTTCATGGAGAAAACTAAATGCACAAGAATATGCAAGACCCTTTGAGTTGAAGTTACAAGCCTTGGGCAGGCTCCATTTTCCCCTTGGACTTGACAGTCTCTAAATAATATGTTAATATCAGTGCTTCCACTGGAAGCACTAGAAGCACTGAAATTAACATATCTGGAGACTGTTGACATCTTTATTTTAATGAGCATGGTATATCTCTCTATTCAGGTCTTTGTTTTAACATTTAAAAAACATATTTCTGAGAGTTTTTTGTACATGAATATCTTGCTCATATTTGTGTAGTTTTATTCCTACCTAGTTATTTTATAGTAGTTGCTATTATAAATGACATTTTTTTCCTATTACATTTTCTAATTCATGGTTTTTGGAAAACGATGGATTTTTGCTTGCTGATCTTGGATCTGGCAACTTTGTTTTTGTTCTTCAACTACTTTTTAAGCTAATTATCTTGCTGATATGTCTTCAACTAGTGTAGCTACCCAGATCTTCTTTTTTTTTTTTTTTTTTTTAACAATTTGCTTGTCATTTCCATTAAGAGGTAGCAAACCCTTTTGAACTTTACTGTGACTAGAATTCCCTATCAAGGACATCATGATTAACATGCCTGCCCTCACTCCCAGGTCAGTTCCAAAAGTACTTACCCAGGGGATAAGTTTTGTCAGTGCAATGATATGGTGAGAATAATTCAACCCCTAAATTACATTTTGAAATACTCAGTCCATCCATCCTGTCAAAAGATATTTGAAATAGATGTTTTTCTATGGCTCTTGATAAGTTACATTGACCAAATATTTTTGTTTAAATTTGGTGTACTTGGTATAAATATTTATATGAAATTAATTTACGTTAGTGCCTTTGATGACTTGGCTCTGGGGATGGGGTGGCCAGATGAATTACAGGATACCTAGTTAAACTGAGTATAGAAAAAATAACTTTTAGTGAAACTATATGCCATGCAATATTTAGGACATATTTATTCCATACAGTATTTGGAACATTGATATGGTTTGGCTGTGTGTCCCCACCTGAATCTCGTCTTGAATCATACTCCCACAATTCCCACATGTTGTGGGAGGGACCCAGTGGGAGATAACATGAATCACAGAGGCGATTTCCCCCATGCTAGTCTCATGATAGTGAATAAGTCTCATGAGATCTGATGGTTTTATTAGGGTTTCTGCTTTTGCATCTTCCGCATTTTTCTCTTGTCGCCACCATATAAGAAGTGCCTTTTGCCTCCTGTCATGATTCTGAGGCCTCCCCAGCCATGTGGAACTGTAAGTCCAATTAAACCTCTTTTTCTTCCCAGTCTTGGGTGAGTTTTTATCAGCAGTGTGAAAATGGACTAATACAGTAAATTGGTACTGGTAGGGTGGGGCATTGCTGAGAAGCTATCCGAAAATGTAGAAGCGACTTTGGAACTGGGTAACAGGCAGAGGTTGGAACAGTTTGGAGGGCTCAGAAGAAGATAGGAAAAATGTGGGAAAGTTTGAAAACTCCTAGAGATTTGTTTAATGACTTTGACAAAAACGCTGATAGTGATATGAACAATAAGGTCCATACTGAGGTAGTCTCAGATAGAGATGAGGAACTTGGGAAATGGAGCAAAAGTGACCCTTGCTATGTTTTAGCAAAGAGACTGGAGCATTTTGCCCGTGCCCTAGAGATTTGTGGAACTTTGAACTTGAGAGAGATAATTTAGGGTATCTGGCAGAAGAAATTTCTAAGCAGCAAAGCATTCAAGAGGTGACTTGGGTGCTGTTAAAAGCATAAAAGCTCGGAAAATTTGCAGCCTGACAATGTGATAGAAAAGAAAATCCCATTTTTTGAGGAGAAATTCAAGCTGGCTACAGAAATTTGCATAAGTAACAAGGAGCCAAATATTAATCCCCAAAACAAAGAGGTAAATGTCTCCAGGGCATGTCATAGGTCTTCATGGCAGCCCCTCCCATCACAGACCTGGAAGTTTAGGATAAAAAAATGGTTTCATGGGCTAGGCCCAGGGTCCCCATGCTGTGTGCAGCCTGGGAACTTTGTGTCATGTGTCCCAGCCACTCCAGCCTTTGCTAAAAAGGGCCATGGTACAGCTCGGCCCATAGTTTCAGAGGGTGCAAGCCTCACTTTGGCAGCTTCCCCATGGTGTTGAGCCTGCAGATACACAGAAATCAAGAATTGAGGTTTGGGAACCTCCATGTAGATTTCAGAAGATGTACGGAAATGCCTGGATGCTCAGGTGAAAGTTTGCTACAGGGGCAGTGCCCTCATGGAGAACCTCTGCTAAGGTAGCATGGAAGAGAAATGTGGGGTCACAGCCCCCAGACACTGAGTCCCTACTGGGTCACTGCCTAGTGGAGCTGTGAGAAGAGGGTCACCATCCTCCAGACCCCAGAGTGGTAGATCCACCGACAGCTTGTACCATTCACCTGGAAAAGCTGCAGACACTCAATGCCAGCCTGGGAAAGCAGCCAGGATGGGGGCTTTACCCTGCAAAGCCACAGGGGTGGAGCTGTCCAAGACTATGGGAACCTACCTCTTGCATCAGGATGACCTGGATGTGAGACATGGAGTCAAAGGAGATCATTTTGGAGCTTTAGAATTTGACTGCCCTGCTGGATTTTGGACTTGCATGGGCTCTGTAATCCCTTTGTTTTGGCCAATTTCTCCCATTTGGAATGGCTGTATTTACCCAATACCTGTACCCCCATTGTATCTAGGAAGTAACTAGCTTGCTTTTGACTTTACAGGCTCATAGGCAGAAGGGACTTGCCTTGTCTCAGATAAGACTTTGGACTGTGGATATTTGGGTTAACGGTGAAATGAGTTAAGACTTTGGGAGACTGTTGGGAAGGCATGATTGGTTTTGAAATGTGAGGACATGAGATTTGGAGGGGTGGAATGATATGGTTCGGCTCTGTGTCCCCACCCAAATCTCATCTTGAATTGTACTTCCATAATTCCCATGTGTTGTGGGAGGGCCCTAGTGGGAGATAATTTGAATCATGGGGGCAGTTCCCTCATACTGTTCTCATGGTAGTGAGTAAGTTTCATGAGATCTGACGGTTTTATCAGGGGTTTCCGCTTTTGCATCTTTCTTATTTTTCTCTTGCTGCCGCCATGTAAGAAGTGCCTTTTGCCTCCTCCCATGATTCTGAGGCCTCCCCAGCCATTTGGAACTGTAAGTCCAGTGAAACCTCTTTTTCTTCCCAGTCTCAGGTATGTCTATCAGCAGCATGTAAATGGACTAATACAAACATACACAAAAAATTATTTGTTGTGTATCTAGATTTAAAGTTAACTAGGTATCTTATGTTTTTCTTTGCTATATCTGGTGACCCTATCCGGGAAGGCATTATAAGAAGATATAGATGTTGTGGTGTGTAGACACCAACAGTAACACAATGTAGCCATATGTTTTGATAAAGGAAGTAACAGAAAACAGAAGAACGTCACTTTCAGACTGAAAGGTTTTGATGATTTCATTTGCATACTTTACTCAGGGTTGAAAATGATGAATTTTTCAGCATCTCTCTTTAAGTCTCTATTAGGGAAGTAACTATAGCAAAACATTCATGTAATGCTAAACAGAAATTATTTTAGGATTTCTGCTACTTTTTGTATTACATTTTTGGATTTGTTTCATTATAGTCTTTAATACAGATAATTAACGTGATAAAAAAACAAACAGAGAAAGGAATTTTAATATTACCTCAGTCACTAAAGAACTATGTGACTATGATGGTCATTAAATTAAGACTCTTCACAAATACGTTGGTTCTTCTTGTTTCAGGCATATGATAGGATTGCAGTGTGCAGTACTAAAGACTCATGACTTGCTTTTGCTAACAAAACATGAGTGGAAACTTAAGAACTAAAGTTCCATTTGCTATGGTCTTATACTGGCCACAGTAACCTTGGAAATTTGTGTTAAGGTGGAATTTGGACAGCTGGAGTCCCTGAATGAGTATGATGACTAGACCCACGTTGAGTATATAGTGTAAATGAAAAATAAAAGTTAAAACAGCAAATTTCAGTTTATTTGTTACTGCAGCGTAACGTAGCCCACACTGAGTTAAACAAATTGTATATTGAAATGGGGGTTGCTACACTAAAGCCTGTAACCTATGGCATTGGGTTATTGGTTGGATGCTGGTCAGTAGAAAACATATTAGAGGCTAGACAAATGACAAACTTCTCCCATGATAATTTGGAGTTAATGTAGCTATTTAATTTGTATCTCTAGAGAAAGAGGTAGAAAATAAAATGTTAGTAATGTGTATTGGTTGCTATTTACTTTGATAAGATACTTCAGAAAAGATGAATTGGACACTTTGTAAGCACAAATAAAAGGAATAGAGAGAGTCCCTAGATTCAAAGAATTGTACGGTTGGAAGAGGCAACTTCCAATATCAAAGAAAGATTAAAAAAATTGAGAAGGCTTTTGGTCAAGAAAGGCTGACTAAACTCAAATATGGCTATTACATTTATTGTTAAGTCTTCCAGATAAAAGTATCTCTTTTAATGTCTAACTAAAGTTATGAAACCAAGTAAATTATTTCAGTTGGACAAAATACCTCAGGAATAAAATACTAATGCGAACAGAGTTTTTTGCTAACCTCCATTACACGGATAGTCAGAACAAGAAATACACATTGTTATTTTTTTCCTTAGCCAGGGAGTTCTTGGGCTTCCAAGGCATGTATATTGACTTTAACCTCTTGTCTATTTTTTTTTTCTATAAAATGGGATTAATTATACTTGTCCAGTGTATTCTATAAGTTAATTTTGAAAATCGTGGATTTGTAGCATGAAATCCATTAGCATAAATTACAAATCCATTATAGCATTCATTTATTGAACATCATTCATGTGCTCAGCTTGTCCTAGGCTTTAGGAAATCAAACCCGAATTTTTTTCTTAGAATAAGAAAACTAAAAATACTGTGTGATCATTAAGCATAGTGGGCTTTTGGCTTACAAAAGATTAGATCTCTCAGCATTGTAAGGGAAGCTGTCAAAGAATAATTGCTAGAGGAGGTAACGTGTGTTGAACTTTGAAGGCCTGAGAATTATGTCTAGGCAGAAGCCATAGCAAGAACGATGGAGACAGTAATAAAATAGCAAATCAATTAGTGCTCATGGGATAGTAATGGTGGATAACATTGGGAGGGTGGCGGCGAGAGACAGATCTCTTCTGTCAAGGACTTAGACCTTTTCTAAATCAAATCATGAATCATCAAATAGTATTCAATGTGGAGAGAAATTTGCCTTTTTAGAAATACCACTATAATGACAGAGGGTGATTTAGAGGGGGCAGATATTACTGGGTAAAAGTTTACTGAGGTAATATAGGGGAAATAAGGTGGCAATGGTAATGGGGAGAAGAGAAAATGCTTGAGAGTTATTTATGAAATATTTAGGAAAAGAATCACCAGGATTTGGGGACTGATTGAATCTGAGATCTCTGAAGTTCTCTGAGATCTCTGAGAAAACTGAGGTTAGAATATAGGAAGGGGAAGATTTTGAGGGAAAGATAGTATCTTCTGTTTTGTCCATGTGAGGTTTGCTATTTGCCTGTGTGTCATATAAGAATCAAGGTCAATGAACGACTGGCTTTATAAAACCTGGAAACATAAGTATTGGAGTCCTTATTATCTAATGACTAAGAAGTAGATGGAGTCAGGGTTTTCTTGACGTTATCTAGAGAGAGGAATTAAAGTAGAGGAATCGGAGTGAAGCCATGGGGAACATAAATGTTTAATCCATCTAACACCTGACTTTTATTGAGTACCTACTGAGAGGTGACAACGTGCTAACAGCCCTCGCTCGCTCTTGGTGCCTCCTTGGCCTTGGCACACGCTCTGGCCGTGCTCGAGGAGCCCTTCAGCCCGCCGCTGCACTGTGGCGGCCCCTGTCTGGGGCTGGCCGAGGCCGGAGCCGTCTCCGGCTCCCTCTGCTCATGGGGAGGTGTGGAGGGCGAGGCACGGGCAGGAGCCCAGGCTGCGTGCAGCGCTCGCCGGGCCAGCGTGGGCTCCCGGTGGGTGCGTGCTCAGCGGGCCCTGCAGTCTCTGAGGCTGGCAGCTGCTGGGCTTCATCAGGGGACGAGCTCCCTCTGGGCTGCCAGAGTGCCTGGGCTAGGTGCCGCAAAGTCCCGCAGGGAGTGCCAGTGAGAGGTGAAGCCGGCTGGGCTTCTGAATGGGTGGGGACTTGGAAAACTTTTTTGTCTACCTAAAGGATTTTAAATGCACCAGTCAGCACTTTGTGTTTAGCTCAACGTTTGTAAATGCACCAATCAGCACTCTGTGTCTAGCTCAAGGTTTGTAAATGCACTAGTCAGTGCTCTGTGTCTAGCTTACCCAGTGGGGACTTGGAGAACTTTTGTGTCTAGCTTACCCAGTGGGGACTTGGAGAACTTTTGTGTCTAGCTAAAGGATTGTAAATGCACCAATCAGCTCTCTGTCAAAACGGACCAATCAGCTCTCTGTAAAACGGAACAATCAGCTCTCTGTAAAATGGACCAATCAACTCTCGGTAAAATGGACCAATCTGTAGGATGTGGGTGGGTCCAGATAAGGGAATAAAAGCAGGCCACCAGAACCAGCAGCAGCGATCTCCGGTCCCTTTCCATGCTGTGGAAGCTGTGTTCTTTTGCTGTTCACAATAAATCTTGCTGCTACTCACTCTTTGGGTCTGCGCCACCTTTGTGAGCTGTAACACTCATCGTGAAGGTCTACAGCTTCACTCCTGAAGCCAGCGAGACCACGAACCCACTGGGAGGAAGGAACAACACTGGATGTGCCACCTTTATGAACTGTAACACTCACCGCGAAGGTCTGCAGCTTCACTCCAAAGTCCAGCAAGACCACGAACCCACTGGAAGGAAGGAACAACTCCAGACGTACCGCCTTTAAAAGTTGTAACACTCACTGCGAAGGTCTGCAGCTCCACTCCTGAAGTCAGCGAGACCACGAACCCACTGGGAGGAATGAACAACTCCGGACACGTCTGAACATCAGAAGGAACAAACTCCACACACACCATCTTTAAGAACTGTAACACTCACTGCGAGGGTCCGTGGCTTCATTCTTGAAGTCAGCGAGACCAAGAACCCACCAATTCTGGATACACTATCATGTACTACCAGGCACAGAGCCAAGAGACGTACATGCATTTTTTAATTTAACTTCAACTACATCCTATAAGACGTTATACTTGTCTTGTAGAGTAGAAGACTGAACCTCAGAGAGGTGACTTGCCTAAGGTCAAGGAGCTGGGAAGTGGTAAAGTTAACATTCAAGTTCAAGTGACCTGATTGTAGAGTCAGAAAGCTTAATCCCTGCATTTGGAGAGAGAGAGCCATGATAACAACTAGGGAGGTGTGACCTAGGAGTAGGAGGTAACCTGGAGGAGAGGGGTATACCAGAAGCCAAGGGCAGAAACACTTTCAAAGAAACTAGGTGAGTGAAGGATTATGTGGTAAAAGGTTGTAAGTGCTGTGGACACATTAAGGAGGATAAAGCGCCGGAATGTTTTTGAAGGCTGAGGTAATATTAGTGAACGTGACAAGAGTGGAAGCCAACTTTCAGTGAGTTAAGGAGAAACTAAACAGACTGAAGATGGTGACTGTAAACTACTTTCTAGAAGCTTCGTCTTGAAAGAAGGGAGAGATACAGAAGACGTGTGGCCGGGGATGACTTGAGGCTTGAGTGTGTGTGTGGAGGGGAAGGGAGAGTTTTGTGTAGTTTTAATTTTTAATGGAAAAGATGTGATCGTGTTTAGAGGCTAGTTGAACAGAATCGGTAGGGTAAAGAGAAGGAGACAGATGACTGAAATGGGGGTATGGATCTGGGAACAGGTAGAAAGTCAGCCATTGGTAGAAGAAAGGGCACTTCTGAGAAAAGAGGAAAATAATTGGAAAGATTCAGAGTCAGGCAAGTTTGTAGGAGAAGAAGAAAAAGTTGAGGTATTTCTCCCACAGACATGAAAACACTGAGAGAGGCAAGTATGGTGTATATGCAAATTAAACCTTTTAAAGATTGATAATATATTTTAAAAAGTTATTCAATATGTCAGAAGAGTAAAAACAAGCAAATCTTAAAAATTTGTGCAACTTTTGTGCCTAGGAAGGATTTCTAGATTTTTTTTTTCAGTCTATACCAGGGTTTCAGGTCTGTGGCTAGGGAACAGTCATTTGAATGTAAACTTGTTTATCATCAAGAGGAATTGCATTGGCTATTTATGCCAAAGATGTCAATAAAATCAACAGAAGCCTCAAGGAGCAGGTACTGTAGATTTCCTCTGGAAAGGGAAGTCCTCGTGTCCCTCCCTCTGTCTGTCCTGGACCCTTTTATATTGACCCGATTACTGATACAGAAAACCCTGTTTCAGTCAGCTCACGCTGCTGTAACAAAACACCACAGACTGGGGGACTTAAACAGCAGGCATTTATTTCTCATGGCTCTTGAGGCTGGGAAGTCCAAGGTGAGGGCATCAACAAGGTCAGCTTCTGGTGAGGGTCCACTTCCTGGCTAGCAGATGGCTGCCTTCTTGCTGTGTCATCACACGGCAGAGAGGGAGAGGGAGATGTCCCCCCCTTTTTTTTTTTTTGAGACAGAGTCTCACTCTGTTGCCAGGCTGGAGTGCAGTGCATAATATCAGCTCACTGCAACCTCTGCCTCCTGGGTTCAAGCAATTCTCCTGCCTCTGCCTCCCGAGTAGCTGGGATTACAGGCACCTGCCACCATGCCCGGCTAATTTTTGTACTTTTAGTAGAGATGGGGTTTTGCCATATTGGCCATGGTGGTTTCAAATTCTTGACCTCAGGTGATCTGCCTGCCTCAGCCTCCCAAAGTGCTGGGATTACAGGTGTGAGCCACCGCACCCAGCCAAAATGTCCCTTTCTTAAGGGCACTAATCCCTTCATGAGGACCCTACCTTCATGACCTCATCTCAACCTAATTATATCCCAAAGGCCCCACTTCCAAAGACCAACATATTGGAGGTTTGGAGTTCAACATAATAATTTTGGGAGGACACAACCTCTCTGTCTAAAACACTCTATGGATGACTTATTTCTCTTGGGTTAACCTCCTGTTCCTTCCTGTGTTTATACTGTCCAGTTAAATCAGAACCTTGGTGATCTGTATTTACTCAAAAGAGTTCAGGTGGCTTTATACTTTAAAAAATATTCTTTATTTGTCAAATCCATGTAACTCTATTTGTCTTTTAAAATCACCAAACCTCTTTTCTCTGACTTTAAAAAAGGCATCATAAAATACAAACTCATGTGTATGACAGTAATGAATTAGTGTTTTTTTCCTTTTTTTTTTTGAAATGGAGTCTTGCTCTCTTGCCAGGCTGGAGTGCAGTGGTGCTATCTCAGCTCACTGCAACCTCCGCCTCCTGGGTTCAAGCAATTTAACTGCCTCAGCCTCCTGAGTAGCTGGGACTACAGGCACGCACCACATGCCTGGCTAATTTTTTGTATTTTAGTAGAGATGAGATTTCACCATGTTGGCCAGGATGGTCTTGATCTCCTGACTTCATGATCCACCTGCCTCGGCCTCTGGATTACAGGCGTGAGCCACCGTGCCCGGCCATGCATGTTTCTTTTTAACCCCTAAGGCTTCTGAGTCTGCCTCCTATTTTTGTGATAATTTTGTTGTTTTCTTAAAATTTTTGCCGTGAACTCAGGGATTTTTTTTTTCCTTCGGTGAAATTTTCTAAAAGTTTTATTGGATACTGGTTGCCTGTTATTTCTTTGCAAAGCTGTTTTTCACTCTGCTTTTGGTGCCAAAAACAGCCTTCTACAGAGCTGAATTATTGAAACGTTTGGGGGCAACCAGGGAGCTGGTAAAGGGCTCCCAGAAAGACTGGTCATTTGGGAGAGCAGTGCCTCAGGTTACCTAGTGACAGACAAGGTGGCTCCTAACTCAGATATTTTCCAAGTTTCTAGCAAATCCATAATGTCTGGGTTCTCAGTGATGAGTAAACCCAGCCCTCCAGATGACAAGGATGGCATCCAAAAATTTGATTGTGCTGTTTGGTAGGAAAGGCCATGTTGGAAGAAGACTTTGAGCTGCATTTTTCCTCTCAGAATTAAATTGTTGCCTTTATTTCAGTAGCAAACATTCCCCACCTCAACTGAGAATGCTTCTGTTTTTTTTTTTTTTACTATGCTAAATACTTAAAAAGTTATGTCATGGGACTACTTACGGAACCGTATGAAGCTGTGGAAGGGCTTGCAGGGGCAGCCAAATGCCAGACCTGGCACAAATCATTTAGCCTGTCTGGGCCTTCATGTTTTCCTCTCTGGAAAGAGGAATTGGATTAGATGACATTAAACATTGCCTTCTTGATCTACAGTTTTTATGATACGTATATATTTGAGGAAGGTATATAGAATTTTACATGAAATTACAAAATTTTATTACGCACTTTAGCACAAACTGCAAGAAGCTAATAGAAGTGATATTTGAGTTAACAGAAAGGTTAAATTTGTTTTCCAAATGATTAATTATAGCGAGGAGAACTAACCATGGAGCTCTAGTGTGTTTGATTGTCTTCTGGGATGCCACATATGGTCAATGACCAAATCCCAAAAAAAAGTATATGATGGAATTAGTATGACCAAGAAATAACAAATTTATATTTTGTCTGCACTGAGAAAGTAGGATTTTGTCACATTTTATTGTTAAATTAGGGCAACCATATGCCCCTAGAGTTAAACCTTAAGCTGACTAGCATATACTTAATATTACACTGTGTAAAGTTATTTAAAAGTAAATTGTAGAGATTGTTACATCAACCCAATAAGGTATCATACAGCGGGATAATATTGAAAACTCATTTCAAAAGATAATCTTGGTTCTATCTAGGATAATTTTTTTTTTTTTTTTTTTTTGAGATAGGGTCTCAATTCTGTCACCTGGGCTGGAGTGCAGTGGTGCAATCATAGCTCAGTGCAGGCTCCACCTCCTGGTCTCAGGGGATCTTATCACCTCAGCCTCATGGGTAGCTGGGTCTACAGGCATGCACCACCATGCAAAGGTAATTTTTCTATTTTTTGTAGAGATGGGGTGGAGAGGCAGGATCTCACCATGTTGCCCAGGCTTGTCTTGAACTCCTGGCCTCAAGCGATTCACCCACCTCAGCCTCCCAAAGTGTTGGGATTACAGATGTGAGCTACTGCATCTAGGAGGATAAATTCTTTTTTTTCTTTTCTTTTTTTTTTTTTTTTTTTGAGCTGGAGTCTCGGACTGTCACCTGGGCTGGAGTGCAGTGGCACGATCTCGGCTCACTGCAACTTCTGCCTCCCAGGTTCAAGCGATTCTCCTTCCTCATCCTCCCAAGTAGCTGGGATTACAGGTGCTCACCACCACACCCAGCTAATTTTTTGTGTTTTTAGTAGAGATAGGGTTTCACTGTGTTGGCCAGGCTGGTCTCGAACTCCTGACATTGTGATCCGCCCATCTTGGCCTCCCAAAGTGCTGGGATTAGAGGCGTGAGCCACCATGCCCAGCCAGGATAAATTCGTTTGAGAAGGCATGGGCAGCTCTTAAGATTAGTGACTCATTAGGCTCCTCAGCTGTTTCAAGTGATGCCAGCCATACTTCAGCTGCTAGGTATTGTGAATTCTCTGTACCTTTAGACAACTGGAAGCATTTAATAGCTCTTCAGCAAGCACAATACCAATCTTATTATTTTATAAAATAAAGTGTAATAGAGAAGTTAGAAACACAAACTCTGGAATTATACTCCCGGAATCTAATTTTGGTGCCACGTTTTACTCCATGACCTTGGACAAAGCACTTAGCTACTCTCTTCTATGGTTTCCTCATGTGAAAATTACAGATACTGGAGAGGATTAAAGGAATTAATATATTTCGAGGATTCAGTGTGTTAACATATTGAAAGAGCTTGCAATAGAGCCTGGCACATAGTGAGATCCAAGTGTTGGCTATTATTATCGTTGTTGTTATTATTATTATTACATCAGCATCAGCATCATTATCAAAACAATGTTGAGGGAGGGCTGTGTGAAATATTTATAATCTATCTCTTCTTCTAGATATTCTAAACTGTTAACTCCTATCTACAGAGAGCTGGAACTGTGAACCCTGTATTGATGGAGTTCATTATTTTAGTCAGGAAAATTAATGCACCAAGGTTAATTTTTGCTCATGTCACGATCTAGTGCAGGTTGAATGGCTCTCCTTGGAGATACTCTTCTGAGCTAAGGATATATTCTCTCCTTCCCTTGTGTGAAACTGCCATCTTAAACATGGGCCTGCAAAGTACTGTGGATGAAGAGAACAGGGAGGAGTTATGTCCAGACCCAGATGGAGGGCACATTGCTTTGCATAGGCCAGAACCCAGTCACATGGCCCCAACCTAGTCTCAAGGGAGGGTGGGAAATGTAGAGTTTCTGTGTATGCACGAAGAGGAAATGAGGTTAACATAGTCTCTGCTACATGTGGTCCTGCAGACCCATGTTTACAGGTTGCTGGTGAAGTCAGTGTGAGAAAGAGGTCAGTGCCACATTCTCTTATTTTTATTGTATAAATACCATTGCATAGGAATCCCCAGTGGAGCTCTGGGTCTGATCTTAATTTAAGAATAGTTGTAATCCCAGCACTTTGGGAGGCTGAGGTGGGAGGATCACTTGTGGATAGGAGTTTGAGACTAGACTGGATACCAAAGTGAGACTGTGCCTCTGCAAAAATTAAAAAAAATAATAATTAGCCTGAAATGGTGGTGCATGCCTATAGTCCCAGCTACTCAGGAGGCTGAGATGGGTGGATCGCTTGAGCCCAGGAGTTTGAAGCTATAGTGCAGTGAGCCATGATTGTACCACTGCACCCAGCCTGGGTGACAGAATTGAGACCCTGATCTCAAAAAAACAAAAAACAAAACAAAAAAACGGTAGTTGTGACTCTTTTAGGACTTTGTTAGTATTTTCTTGAAATGAAAACTGAATTTAGGACAAATTTCCCTTTTCTCAGGTTGGCAGTCTGCTGGAACGTTTAGAGCTAAATTTGTTGCCCTCAGTAGCAACTACATTCCTTGCTCACAAACTTATTCTCCATGGCTTGTTTCCCTGTATTGTTTCTTCTACAACTAGTGCATGTTATTTTTGTTATATTATAAAAATCCTTATAAATCACAATAATTTTTTTTGGAACTAGATTGAACATTGGTAAGTAAGTAAACAAATTCCTTTATGTAGAGGTATATCTCATGGAAGTAGTTGACACTGAGTCTATTAATTGATAAAGATACTCTTCCTTATACCCCTTGAGAGATGAAACACCCGTCATTAAAATTGGCTCAATTTGGTAGTCATTCTCAACTCAGAAGAAAGGGACAAGCCCATAGGAAGGGTTATCACAATGTTCAGGAAGGGAGGGAGGGAGGAAGGTGGGACCCACCTCTATATACTCCCACCCCCTACAGCTTCCTCCAGTGTCACTGGCGCATAAGGCATTTGAATAGCAATACACCCCTCCACTGCAGTATTATCATAGCTCTATTTTTCCTTCCCACTCTCATGGAATGTTTTATATTTATCTAATGTAAATATTTAGAAAAGGAAGAGCCTCCTTTTCTCAGAATATCAGGTTACTTTACTGCGGCTCAAGTTTCAAATGTTGATCTGACAATTTTCTGTTAGGCTGAGGTATCTGGCCAGAGAGAAGCCAGGTGCAAGCCTGCTATGGGAGGTGTCTCTTGTCTTCTGGGAAAAGCATTAATTGGATTATCATTTTCCTAACACTGCTTCTAGTTATCCTAAGAAGGTTTTATTTTCCTTTGTTTGCCTGCTTTTTCCAGGAAAATAGCTTCAACTATTGTGGGCAAGGCAGAATGCTATAGAGAGAATGTTCTGTGAAAGGCAAGCACTTTTACAGAAATGAGGTCTTGTCTTTCTCACCACACTACATGTTTGGTGAATGTGAATTAGAAATTGGGTAAGACTGACTAGCTTAGCCAATGAAGTTATGTAGACTTTACAACGAGAGAAGAAACATATATACTTTATGGGGAAAATAAAGATATTTTTATTTTTATTTGATACGAAAGATAGAGTATTAGTGATTAGTTTCCTTGTGCCCAGATCCTACTCGCTGAATCACTAGTCATTTTTGCGGTGGCCAGAGATGATTTCTTGCAGCCCTCTTGTAAGTTAGATAGTGCTATGGCTAACCTCTAAGATGAGCCCCAGTGGTCCCCACCACCTCGTAATCATACGCCTGTATAGTCTTCCACATTTTACCAGGGTTAGTCTATAGCATAAAGCAGAGGTGAAGCTAACTCACTTCTGAGGTCAGGTTATAAAAGATGGTAGTTTTCATCTTGAATACATTCTCATTCTCTCTCTGTCTCAAATCTCTTGCTCTGGAGAAAGTAGGCTACCATCCCGTGAGCAGCCCTATCCAGGAATCCATGCAGTAAGGAACTGAAACCTCTGGTCAACAGTCAGTAAGAAAGTGAGGCCAGCCCGATAAAAAAGGATGAGTTCATGTCCTTTGCAGGGACATGGATGAAGCTGGAAACCATCATTCTCAGCAGTCTGTCACAAGATCAGAAAACCAAACACCGCATGTTCTCACTCATAAGTGGGAGTTGAACAATGAGAACACACGGACCCAGAGAGGGGAACATGATACACCAGGGCCTGTCGTGGGGTAGCGGGCTAGGAGATGGATAACAATAGGAGAAATACCTAATGTAGATGACGGGTTGATGGGTGCAGCAAACCATGGCACGTGTGTACCTGTGTAACAAAACTGCACGTTCTACACATGTAAACTAAAACTTAAAATATAATTAAAAAAAAAGAAGAAAGTGAGGCCTGCCAGCAACCACACAGATGAGCTTGGAAGCAGGTTCCGTAGCATTAGTCCAGTCTCGAAATGACTACTGCCCCAGCTGACAACTTGTCTGCAAACTAGTGAGAAAAGCTGAGCCAGAACCACCCAGGTAAGTTCCTCCTAGATTCTTGACCATCAGAAACTGCTGGAGACAATAAATGCTTGTTTTAGTCTGATAATTTTGGGGAGTAATTTGTTATGCAGCAATAGATGGCTAATACAGATGAGATAGAATAAGCATAAACCTTTTCTCTCCAACATCAGAAAATTAATCATTGAGTTTTCTTGGACATCTGGAGATACCTGACTTTTCTTTCTACTTCAATTTTTTTCCTCTGCTCCACCGTAATAAATATACTTATCAACTGGTATGGCAAAGGAAATTAGATTCTCTGTGAATGTTGAAACCCATTTGACAGTATCTTGGACTGGTGATTGAAGAGATGGGATTGCTCCCAATGCTTAGTGTGAAAAGAATTTCCTCCAACAAATCTTGTAGTAATGGTCATTATTAATTATCATCTAGACAACTCCTTCTCCACTCCCCTACACCATCTCCACTTTCTTCGGGGATTCAGAGAGGCATTTCCTCTGTTGAAAAGTATATTAATCTGTTCTCATGATGCTAATAAAAATTTACCGGGGACTGGGTAATTTATTAAGGAAAGAGGTTTAATTGATTCACATTTCCACATGGCCAGGGATGCCTCACAATCATGGGGGAAAGTGAAGGGGAAGCAAGACACCTCTTACATGGCAGCAGGCAAGAGAGAGGGTGTACAGGGGAACTCCCCTTTATCAAACCATCAGATCTCATGAAACTTACTCTCATGAGAACAGCACAGAAAAACCGATCCTCATGATTCAATCACCTCCCCCTGGGTCCCTCCCATGATGTGAGAATTATGGGAGCAACATTTCAAGATGAGATTTGGGCGGGGACACAGCCAAATCATATCAGGAAGTAAAGTATGGATTAAGATAGAATCTGCTTCCAAATGTGCTGGTCTGAAGTTAGTTTTTTCTCTCCATATGTTTTACTTTCTCCCATTAGTATTAGGATAATGAACAGAGAACATCTTTCAGGAGCCAGATATTCTGCCTTAAATTTTGCCATAAGATGCTGCAGAGAATCACAGGACAGAATCAGTTTCACTTTCTTCTTTTCTAATATACAAGAGCTGAGTAGGGAACTCTTCTTGATGCAACTGGACCCCAGTGTACATTTTAATGTTCTATTTCAATGGAAGGTCTTACTAATGCATTTATAATACAACTTCCTTCATAAAGCATGGTAAACAAAGTTTTGCTTTCGTTATGTCAGAGGCTTAGGTAATGTTTTCTAATATAAGAGTGAGAAGGTAAACGTTCTGTGATTTGTCCAAAGCTCTCCAGCTGGATAGAAGCATTAATGACTAGAATCCGCATTTCCCACCTTACTTCCAGGCCTTTTTTTTCACCCAGAAGATTAGACAGCCAATTAGTTGAATTGAATTCAGTTTCTTATATATGCAATGAATGACTTTCATATAGTTAATATGGCCCAAGATAGAGAGTTCCCATGAAGTTGCAGAACTGGGGCTCATTATTCACTGAGATAGTGAGTACAGATTTCAGCCAGTGCAAAACAGTTTGGAAAAGTCATTTGATTATTATTTAATAAAATCCATTTTACTTAAAATAACATTTTGGCTAAAAGTGAATGGCATTTTCTTATCTTGGACCACACGTATTGTCACACAATATGGCAAAAGTATTCAGAATATGTTTGAGAGTTGGCCATGCTGTGAAAATGAAACAGACTCCAGAAAAATCACTTTCGTTTGAACCTCCCGAATTTGCTTCAGTCTATCTTTGCAGCACCTCTGCTGAAGTGTGTATAAAGTGGTATACATTTATTCACAGGACTGCAGTTTATATGCAGGGGCTACCTCCCATCCTGAGCATGGCTAAAAATAGTGTTAATCATCCAAAATGTGACTTGTTTCAGTTCTATTTGGCCATGGAGGACATTAATCAGTGTTTTCTTAGAAATAATGTTCTGGTATACGAGTTAACGTTGCAATGAATTTAAAAAAAAGGTAAATGAATAGATCTAAAAATAGAATCCTATTTAGAAAAATCTATACTCCTTCCTCTTAGACAGAATTCTCCTGGTTGACTATTCACAGCAGTCAAGGTACAGAGCTTTGTAAGGACTTTGCACACCCAAGACCCGGCAGGACCACTGGTCTCTAGTGCGGGGCAATTAAACTACCAGATTCCAGCTGGGCTGTACCTTTTAGATTTTCCTAACATTAATTTCTACATGAGCCAAGGCAGATGAGCAACTGGGAAACCTGATTAGTCTTCTCAAGGCTTCCTCTGTGGACTAGCTCGTTTCTCCCCAGTGAAGGCATTGTTCTACAGTTCTGTTATCTGCATACTAAACATTTATTCATTGTCTTAAAAGAAGGGTGTACTCCTAAATAACATGCACATAATTCCCGGTTAGATCATTCCATTTTTAATCACTATGCAAATCTAATGAGCCACCTTTAATTTTTATTGTTCCCTAAGTGGGATATCCTTCAAAAATATTTAAAGAAGTAGTATTGTTTCAAAATATACACAGCAACATAGCATAGATTTCCTCACAAATGCCAACCAGATAGGTATTCAGTAGCCTTAGGGATTTTATTATTTATGAATAAGCACATTTGGAACTGTGTTGAGCTGTCTTGGAACTGTTTGAACTGAAAAATGGAAAAGGCGATTACTGTCATCATTGATTTGGTCTGGATAGGTTCTCACTGAGGGTCTTGACATCTGCTGCTCTATTAGAATTCACTGGAATTTATGCACCATAAATGGATAGACACATGCACACTGTTGCTCATAAGGACTTGGGCTTTACAGCCTATTTGGTTGCTCACCCTGGCAACATGTCCTGGACCATGTGACAGTCATAAAGACCCTTTCTTCGGGTCCTAGCAGTCTCCTCCAGCCCTTAAGCTGGATTCCCCCGGGTTTGTGATGGGTAGCAGGACATGCAGGCCCAGAGTAGGAGCTCAGTTCATATTTGTTGAATAAAGCACTGAATCTTGCAGAAGAAAGTTCAAAACAGAAAAGTTAACATTTGGCCAAGTCAAATTTTGTTGATATTGCTTTCTGCTAAAGATTTTATTACTTAGTGATGTGGCATTTTTGTATCTTCCTGAGATCTCCATTGTGTCCTTGTCTCTCAAACTTGTTCCTCCATAGGAAAGGACTAAGGAGGGAGAAAGTCTTCAGCTTTTCTCAGAGCATGGAATTTAAGGAAGGGAGTGGGCTATGAATCATGTGGGGCCCGTCAGTAGGCTTTAGGAATCTATAACCGCCTCCCCAACCCCCCACCTCACACAGCAAGATGTTATGTAAATTTGGAGTATTTATCCATATACATGTAGTTTTTTAAGGAAGAGGATCCAGGCTATAAGCAGATGCTCAAAGAGGTTTGTGTTTTCAAACTGTCAAGAACCACTGCCATAGATGTTGCCAGCAATAGTTATATGCTTTGTAATTAAACTAGTAACTAACCAGTACCCTAGGTACTTGGGTTTTAAAAAATGCAATTATGAAAGTGGTTAATTAGAAATAACTTTGCTATTAGACATGCAAGATGCTATTAGAGTAAAAAGTTATGTTTTCCAAATAATCAAAGCTTTGTGGCATGCCTAGTGGTTTAAATTTTCACTTAAACTTGGAGCTAACTGATTTTCTTTCATATATAAAAGTTCTTTACTTGTTCTGCTCTCATGGATTCTTGAACAGAAGTAGAGGGTTCAGTGATAATGGAGCATTTATAAATTAAGTCTTTCAGTACAGTGGGAATGGAGGTTTCATTTTTCATTCTTTTTAGTCTAGTATAACTCTGGTCTCTCAGGCCTGAAATACATATATTTTTTGGAGTCTAGCTTGTCTGCTGGCCAATATTGATGACAAAATGGACCTCTTAGAAGGCAAATTAAGTTGAGCACATTGTTTTATCTTTATGATAAATACAGATTTCCCATTAAAAGGGATATCCTTCTTTTGAAAAGTTAAATAGGCACTTAAAAAAGTGCCTTACAGGTTGAATTTGGAGAACTAAGAAAAACTGACAAAATTTACTTGATTGCAAGTTGGATAAATTTCCATTTATTTTTAATAAGCTCTGATTTGTATATATACGTTATATATACACATATATGTATATATATTATATATACACATATATGTATATGTTATATATACACATATATGTATATATGTTATATATATACATATATATGTATATATGTTATATATACACATATATATGTATATATGTTATATATACACATATATATGTATATATTTTTTATATATGTGTATGTACACACACACACATACACACACAAAATAAAAGAGAACAGAATGTGAGGCCACCTATTTGGTGTCTAGAACATAGTAAGTTTTGTCTTGTTTTTACTGAGATGGTTTAATCAGTAAGTAGTTTCGCATTCATTAATTCATTTATTCAGTAGACATTTGGGTATCTACAATGTGCTAAGGCCTTTATTAGTTTCTGATGTAAAAATTTGAGTGAAAAGTGTTCTCTCCTCAAAAGCCTGCCTTTAAGCACAGTAAAAAGGCTAAACACAATCCACCATGCTCAGGGTCAGTATTGTCAGCAGAAGCAGGATAATAGCGCTGGATCTGAAGGGAGACCCCGCCCCTCCCACCGGGTGTAAACTTCGTGCCCATCGAACATTAGCCCTGCGACCGTAATCAGTTCGTATGCCACTATAGGCCTCAGATTCTTTTTTTTTTTTTACTTTCCAACTTTTATTTTAGGTTCAGGGAGTATACATGCCAGTTTGTTACATGGGTAAATTGCATGTTGCAGGGATTTGGTGTACAGATTATTTTGTCACCCAGGTAATAAACAGTATTTAATGGGTAGATTTTTGATCCTCACCCTCCTTCCACTCTCCACTGTCAAGTAGGCCTTGGTATCTATTATTCCCTTCTTTGTGTCCATGAGTACCCAGTGTTTAGCTCCCACTTATAAGTGAGAACATGTGGTATTTGCTTGTCTGTTTCCGTGTTAATTTGCTTAGGATAATGTCCTCCAGCTCCATCCATGTTGCTGCAAAGGACATGATTTCATTATTTTTTTGTGGCTGCATAGTATATTCCATGCCATATATGTGCCACATTTCCACATTTTCTGTATCCAGTCCACCACTGATGGCCATCTAGGTTGATTCCACATCTTTGCTATTGTGTATGGTACTATGATAAACATGGGTGCATGTGTCTTTATGGGAGGATGGTTTGTGTTCCTTTGGGCATATACCCAGTAATGGGATTGCTGGGTCAAGTGTAGTTCTCTTTTAAGTTCTTTGAGAAATCTCCAAACTGCCTCTACAGTGGCTGAACTAATTTACACTTCCACCAGCAATGTATAAGTGTTCCCTTTTCTCCACAATGTTACCAGCATCAGATTCTATTTTTAAATTGATTTGTATCACCTCATAGAATTGTCATAAGCATGTAAAGAACTTAGTAGGATGCCATTAAATGCTGCATAAATGTAAATTGTTATGACTAATTTTATTATTAAAAACATAGTTTGAAAAAAGTATTAGGGAGAATAGAGAAGGGAACTATGAAAAATGACTAGAAAGTTTCTGGAAAGGTAATGCAGAAAATGTACTCTTTGTGCTAAGTGGGGTTGGGGTAAGAAAGATCTTCAGAGGAAAACAGAAGGCATATAAATGCAGAGGTGCTTAGGGCAGGGATGAAGAATGTTCAGAGAGAGGCTCTCTACAGTGCTTATATTGTTTTCCTTCATGTGTTCAATTTAGTGTTTGTCTCTCCTCTAGAACTAGAGTTTTCATTTAAAAACTTTGTTTTCTTGGCCAGGCACGGTGGCTCACACCTGTAATCCCAGCACTTTGGGAGGCTGAGGTGGGCAGATCACGAGGTCAGGAATTCGAGACCAGCCTGGCCAACATGGTGAAATGCCATCTCTACTAAAAATACAAAAATTAGCTGGGCGTGGTTGTGGGTGCCTGTAATCCCAGCTACTCAGGAGGCTGAGGCAGGAGAATCATTTGAACCCGGGAGGTGGAGGTTGCAGTGAGCTGAGATCATGCCATTGCACTCCAGCCTCAGTGGCAGGGCAAGACTCCATCTCAAAAACAAACAAACAAAAAAACTTTGTTTTCTTGGCATAAAAATGTGTAAGTTTAATGAATAACTGAGTAACTGTTATTTGACTATCTTGTTCCTCTTTTTTTCCAACTAGCTAGTGTCCCAAAGTGGATTTAATGTCATAATTTAACTAACATAGATTTTCAATTAGAAGTATATTCCAATTCAGTATTCTTTAATAATTATGTTCAAGACCAAGGTTTTCTATTTTTTGTTCAGCTTTATTTCATAGTAAGTATTTCCAAAATATACTTTCTGTTAGCCACCTTTTATTGAGCATTTAAAAATTTTTTATGGTGTTGTTTCATATGTAATTTGCTACTAAATTTTACTTTTTGTTTGCTAATTGATTGAATAGTGCCTATCACTATACTACTTTAAAGCAATGAGCTAGTGGCTTTTATATGAGTGTGCGTGTGTGTGTGCATACACACACGCACACTCACATATATGTATTTTTTGTAAGTCTAAGACAGTTTTAAGTAAAAAACATTTTCCTAATTTCCTGAATAGTTTGTGAGATATTGAGAAAAGCAGGATACAGAAATAGCAATATGGCAATGACTTACTAGTAAACATGATTCATAAGAAAAAATGCCCTATTTCTTCAATCCACAAATATATGCTATCATTTTAATTAAAGTATATTTGCCTGTGACCCTCTTTCTAGCCCAAACTATTCGAGGTCTTAAGCCTAGGATATTTGAAATTTGGATTGATTAAGGTGGCATATCCAATACAGCAGATAACAGTTTCTGTGACTTTGAGAAGATTATACATTGTGGATAGACTTAGAATTTATAATAAAATCCTCATTAGTTAATATTTTCAAAATCAACTCATATTGTCAGTGTATTCAAATGCTCTTAGAGAAAATATGACACTCTGCACAAAAAAATTAGCAAGTGTTAGCCATAATTTTCATATATATTAAAAATCAGTATACTTGAAATAATATTATTTTAGCAGTGCTTAGTCTCATGTTTAATAAAATTCATTTGTATGAACATGTTTTCAGAGATTTCAGTGCTATTAATCTAATTGAAGTTACTTGATTACATGGAGATGAATGTTAAAATGACTAATATTTTCTGGAGACAAATTTAATTTGCTTTTAAGTACTATAGCAAATGACATTCTTCTAGATCTCTGAATGGTATTGATGTTTATGTGTTCAGGTGTTGTACAAATTAAGGAACTAAATCACTTTCATAGGTGGGAGTTAAATGTGGTAGAGAAGTCATTAAAGTAATTTACAGCTGATGATATGTCAAAGCAGTTTCCTATGAAATCCTAGAGAGATGGGAGGGAGCATGAATCATTGAGAATTAAAGATTTTTCATCTCTAATTACTTTAACTCTCTTAGGAACCACATATAAATGTTTAATGTAAAAAATAAAGACAACAAACACTGGAGACAAGTATTACACTAGTGCCGGCTTACTCACTTTTTGTTTTTCAAGACTGAAATTCTGGGATCAGGCTAAATTTGGATATCGATTCTAGTGCCTCCTCTGTCATCACTAGAATATCAACAACAAATTGTTCATCAAGCCTGTGAGATTTCATTTTTTTGTCCTATTCATTTTACTAAAATGGATTTGGGAATGCCTAGAAAGCTTTTTGTCAATATAGGTCTTTAAAGAAAATTTTAATGTTAGTTAAAAAAACCCTTAAACTAAAAAATGATATCAGGTACTCCTAAATTTGTTTATGACACCCAAGTATGTTAATTGCTATTATTATTTAGCTTCCTTTAGGGTTACAGTGAGCATCTATTATTTTGGTCACATAGCACTTACTATTCTTTGGATAAAATCACCCCATTTTTCCTCTGGGGAACCATCTGTCCCCTGTTCTCCATTGGTGACTCAGATCTAGCCAATCAGGATTTTATATTCTCATAGGCACACAGTGTTTGGCTCAGGAATGAGTACGTGCACACAGCTATTTTGTTGCTGTAAGGACCATGAGAATGAAGTTAATATGGAGGAGAGTGGAATAAAAATCAGGGAATAGACCACGTCCCAGTGAATTTTTGAACCTCTGGAAAAAAAGTCCCAGATTTTTAGTTATTTCTCCCGTTAAGTTACCCTGTTCATTTATGCCAGTTTAAGTTGAGTTTTCTGTCACTTGCAACAGAAAGAATCCTAACCAAAATATGCACGAAATTTTTGAGTTGGAAATCAATGAGTTATAGGAGTGGCAGGGTTTAAAATGAAGTACAGCTTCATTCCTATAGCCAATTTCAGAGGAAGGGACTTTTTTTTTTCTCTATACATATCATTTCTTTCCAAATAAGGTTGCTAAAAGTGATGCCTAGATCTAGGCACGTACAAAGAATCAATCTGGCAGTTTTGACATAAAAATCCTGACAAAGTAATTGAAATTGTTTTATGTTTTCTGAGATAAATGATCTTTTTCCTTATTGTTCTCCGAAGTGAAGACAAATCTAAGTTTCAATTTTTCAACAGTCCTAGGAGAATGTGACAGCATCCACCCTTGCTGTGCCCAATGCCTGGGGCAGCAGAGAGCAGCCTGGAGGCTGGCCCTGACTACCCAGACTTGCAGGCATGGATGTGGCCTGGCTGTAGCTGTATACACACCATAAACTTGGCGTTGGGCCAGCTTGGCCAGAGAAGATGCTCAAATTTGTGGAGACGTGGAGGTCTGCATGTAAGCCTTGGGTTGGGCAATTTCAGGAAAAGGAGGCAGCTGGCTAACCAGGCCTCATGGGATCAGCTTCCTGGAGACCTTTGCAGAGACCTCACACCCATGGACCACCTTGCTCAGCCTGCTTAGTTCTTTGGGAGTCCCTCTTTATGTTATAACTTGTTTGGGTTGTGCATTTAAATGTTATAGTTTGTCTAGCGTTTGTTAGCATTTTTGGTAAGATTATGGTGTCTTTTAGCTCAGCTTAGTCTGCTATGTTGATGTAACTTGAAGTCTACAGTAAGGTTTTAAGAGTTAAATTCCCCCAGTAGTTGTCACTGTTAGTGGGGTTGTTATAGGATTGTCAGGTGATTGTCAAACTGTGTTTGAAATAATAAGCTCGTAGCCTGGCGCAGAAAAGGAGTTTTGTGTATGTTGGTGTGGGGAGAGGAAAGGATGGATGTCTGTGCAGCCCAACAAGTGTCCAGCAGGCTGAACGTAAGAAAACTTTCTAGAAAGCAAAAGGATTTAGGAACTAGCAAGCCTCCTTCATTTCTTGTTTGGAGGCAACTCTGGCAGCCTCTGCTCCTTGCTCCTACAACTTTCTCATTGCTGGAAGACAATCCCTTCAAAGAGCTAAGGAAAAATAGAGTTTCATACCTAGTCAAGCACTCTTTCAAGAACAAAGGCAAAAGTAAAACAAAAAAAAATAGACAAAGATTAGGAGAGTTTACTATCCACAGTGCTTTATAAAGGAAGTAGATAAAGTTCACCAAGAAGAAAGTGAACCCAGAAGGAAGTCATGATTTGTAAATATAATTATAATGGACAGAAACTTAAAAAGTCAGAAAATTTAACCATTGTGATGGTGCTTCCCTCCAATACAAATAAAGTGAAACTAATTTTTAACACAAATAACAAGATACATTGTGAAGTTCAATGATGATTAAATCATGTTTTCATGAGGCATATGCAAGCCTAAGAGTATATTTTAATTTTTTAAGAGAGCATTAAAAGAAACAAGTTGTCTTTAGCTTTCAAATAACAATGTTCATATAACAAAAAGAGAAAAAAAGTTTTTATTAGTCTATCCAAAGGCAGGAAAAGGGGTCAAAAGAAGCAAAGAAAAGAATGGTAAATAGAAACTATAAAATAATATGGTAGAAATAACTGTAAATGTTACAGTAATCATAATACAAATTGTCAAGAAGAAAGGGTTATGATGTATGCGGTTTCCTCTGTCTGCATCAGAGTAGAACAGAAAGCTCAGAAATACACACCCACATATATAAAAACTTGATATATGGTGAGCATAATAAAAAACAGTGGGGATGATTATTTAGTAAGTAGAGCTGGCATAATTGGCTGTCTAAATAGAAAAATTAAGATAAATTAGATCCCTATCTCACATCATACACAAAAACCTATTCCAGATGGAATTGCAAAATACCAAACAGAAACATATCAAACTAAAAAACAGGTAAAGAGAAAATATTGTACCATCTCAGAGTAGAGAGAAAATTTTAAACAATTTATAAAAAGCACAAGACATAAATTATGAATTTTCACAGATTAAAAATTAAAACTTCTGTATAGCATCTATTTATTTACATGGGAAAGATTAAAATAGAAGTCAGTATGAAAGACGATGTTTGGAGAACATATAACTGTGAAAGATTTAGTAGCTTGAGAACATAAAAAGTTGAATAATTCAATGGACAAATATGTGAAAGATATGAGCAGACAATTCTCAGAAGAGGAACCCTAAATGGCCTCCAGAGGTCAATAATGTTCAACTTAAGTAGTTATCAGGAAATGCAGTCAAAACAAGAAAGTGCAATTTTATGTTAATATTATTGCAGAAGTAAAATTTATGGTAGTTGCTATATTGACATACATGTATATTCATGAAGACTTGATGTATCACAATTGGGGATGTTAATGGAAATTAAAACTTCTTTGAGAACAATTTGGCAATCTAGTAAATCCGAAGTTTGCTTAGGCTAGGTGTATACTTTCACAAAGAAATGAGCAAGAATGTTCAATGCTTAATTGCTTAATGATGAAAATGAAAAGAATATGAATGTTAGGGGAAAATTAATAAACAAATTATATACTCATATAGTAGAGTACCATAAAAATAAAAATGATCTTGCATTATATATATATCAGCATGAAGTGTTGCTAAACATAATGTTGAGTTAAAAAAAGAAATTTGCAAAGTGATATCAATAGCATGATGACATTTTTATAAAGTTTAAAAGCATGTAATCCACTACTAAAATGGAATGAGGAAAGCATGCGTGAATATGAAGTTTACTTGGAGTGTTTTTACTCAAAATATGTGAAACAAATTTGCCAAAAGAGAACATGTATTAAAGGTGAGTAGTAGATACATGATGCATATATTGGCTTTATTATTTAAACAGTCTGAATATTTTATAATAAAAAACAGGGAGACAAGAAGGATATACATTCATGGAAGATAGAAAAAATGGGGCAAAATGTACTAAGAAAGTAATTCACTAAAGAGGAATTCTGAATAATCGATAGACAGACACAATTGCAGTTATAACCAGGCAAATAAGATTAAAGCAAAAATAAAATATCAGTTCATTCTGTGAAATAGGCAAAAATGAAAAATCTTGAAAATACAAAACTGGTGAAGGGGTAGGTTAAGATGACCTCTGATGGGAGTGCAATTCCTTCGTAAAATGACTTGGTACTGTATAACTTTCGAAGATGAATTTATCTTTGTACAAACAATATTATCTTAGACATGCCTTCATGTAGGGGCAGAAAGAATAAGAAGATTCATCATGCTATTGTGTAAGTGGAAAACTGAGAACCACCTAAAGAAACATCATAAGATGACTGGAAAAGTTAAGTTCTGTTTATGTGATGGCATATTATATAGATTTAAATGAATTAACTATGAGTTAACATGGGTAAGTCTCAAAATCATAATGTTTAATAAAAATGAAAATTATCAAATGTTACATATACCATGACACCACTGCTGTAAATTAAAAACATGGAAACTCTCTATTTTCTTTTTTGACCTATTTATCACTATATCAAGACTCCACTACCCTAATTAATATTGTTTTATAGCAGATCTTGATTTGTGTGGGTATATCTTTCTACTTTGATTTTCTTAGGTAATATTTTGTGTATTCCTGGTCTTTTATTCTTTCAAATACAATATAAAAGGAGTTCGTCAAATTTAAAGTGAATTGATATTTTGTTTGGAATTACATTGATTCCATTGCTTTGACAATTTAGGGAGAATTGGTACTTTAGTGACATGGAGTCTTTCTCCACTTAAAAATGATGTCTCTATTTTTTAAATTGTCTTTTTCAATGTATTTAAATAATTTTAAATTTCTCAAAAATATATTGTATATCTCTTGATATCCTGGGTACCTTATTTATTTGTTGGCTACCTATTATCTCTCTTTTTCTCTACATTTACAGGCCTACCTTGGAGATATTGCAGGTTCAGTTCTAGACCACCAGAGTGAAGTGTATATTGCATTGAAGGGAGTTACATGAATTTCTTTTATTTTCTAGTGCATCTAAAAGTTATGTTTACACCATATTGTAATTTATTAGGTGTTCAATAACATTATGTCTAAAAACACAATGTATGTACTTTCCTTAAAAATACTTTATTGCTAAAAAAAAGCTAGTGATCGTCTGGGCCTTCAGTGAGTCCTCATCTTTTTGCTACTGGAAGGCCTTGCCTTGATGTTGATGGCTGCCGACTGATCAAAGTGTTAGTTGCTGAAGGTTAGAATATCTGTGGCAATTTCTTAAAATAAGACGATAAAGTTGGCTGCATCAATTGACTTTCCCTTTTATGAATGATTTCTCTGTAGCATATGATGCTTTTTGATAGCATTTTACCCAGAGTAGAACTTCTTGCAAAATTCAAGTCAATCCTTTCAAACTCTGCTGCTGCTTTGCCAACTAAGTTTATGTAATATTCTAAATTTTTTGTGGTCATTTCAGCAATGTTCTCAGCATCTTCACCAGGAGTGGATTCCATCTCAAGAAACTAGTTTCTTTACTCATCCATAAGTAGCAATTTGTCATTTGTTAAAGTTTTATAATAATATTACAGCAATTCAGTCACAACACCAGGCTCTATTTCTAATTCTAGTTCTCTTGCTGTTACATACTCAGTTACTTCCTCCACTGAAGTCTTTAACCCATCAAAGTCATCCATGAGGATTGGAATCAATTTCTTCCAAACTCTTGTTAATGTTGCTGTTTTGACCTCTTCCCATAAATCACGAATGTTCTTAATGGCATCTGGAATGGTGAATCCTTTCAGAAGGTTTTTAATTTACTTTGCCCAGATTCATCAGAGGAGTCACTACGTATAGCAGCTATAGCTCTATGAAATGTATTTCTTAAATAATAAAACTTGAAAGCCAAAATTATTCCTTGATCCATGGGCTGCAGAATGGATGTCATGTTAGCAGCCATGAAAACAACATTAATCTCCACCAGAGCTTTTGGGTAAGTATTCATGGGAGCATTGTCAATGAGCAGTAACATTTTGAAAGAAATCTTTTGTGTGAGAAGTAGGTCACAATAGTGGACTTAAAATATTCAACAGACTGTGCTCTAAGCAGATGTGCTGTCATTCAGACTTTGCTCTTGCATTTATAGAGCACAGTCAGAGTAGATTTAGCATAGTTCGTTAGGGCCCTAGGATTTTCAGAATGGGCAGTGAGCACTGACTTCAATGTAAAGTTCATCAGCTGCATTAGCCCCTAACAAGAGAGTCAGCCTATCCTTTGAAGCTTTGAAGCCAAGCATTAACTTCTCCTCTCAAGCTACGAAAGTCCTAGATGGCATTTTCCTTCCAATATAAGGCTTTTTTGTGTGGGGGGTCAATATTGACAATCTGTTGTTTAGTGTAGCCATCTTCATCAATTACCTATATCTTCTGGATAATTTGTTGTAGCTTCTACATCAGCACTTGCTGTTTCACTTTGCATTTTTATGTTATGGAGAAGGCTTCTTTGCTTAAGCCTCATGAACAAACCTCTGCTGGCTTCAGACTTACCTTCTGAAGTTTCCTCACCTCTCTCAGCCTTCATAGAATTGAAGACAGTTAGGGTCCTGCTCTAGGTTAGACTTTGACTTAAGGGAATGTTGTGGCTGGTTTGAGCTTCTATTCAGACTACTAAAACTTTCTCTGTATTAGCAATAAGAACAAGAAGCCTGTTTCATTCTTATCATTTGTGTATTCACTGGAGTATCATGTTCAATTTCCTTCAAGAACTTTTCCTTGGTATTCACAACTTGGCCAACCTGTTGGCATGAGAGGCCTAACGTTTGTCCTGTCTCAGCTTTCAACATGCCTTCCTCACTAAGCTTAATCATTTTTAAGCTTTTTGATTTAAAGCGGGTGATTTAAAGTGGGAGATATGCAACTCTTCTTTTTACTTAAACACTTTAGAGGCCATTGTAGGATTACTAATTGACCCAATTTTAATATTTTTTTTTCAGGGAATATAGAGACCTGAGGAGAGGGAGAGAGATGGAGGGAATGCCCAGTTGGCATAGCAGTTAGAACACACACAATGCTTATTAATTATATTTGCCATCATATGTGGGTGTGGTTTGTGGCATCCCAAAACAATTACAATAGTAACATCAAAGATCACAGATCACAGACAACTGTAATAGATACAATAATAATGAGAAAGTTTGAAATATTGCAAGAATTATCAAAAGGTAACAGACAAGAAGTGAGCAAATGTGTTTGGGAAAAAGGAAACTGATAAACTTCCTTCACACAGGGTTGCCACCAACCTTCAATTTGCAAAAACACAATATACATAAAGCACAATAAAGCAAAGTGCAATAAAATGAGGTGTGCCTGTACTACCTACCCATTCAAACACTGTATTTTTGTTCCTTTTCAAATGATAATTGCCCTCAGTTATAGAGATAAAAAAATTGTATCTTTTAACTTCTTCCTGTTATTCATAAAGTTGTGGGTGAGTAGAGTCATTAATATATGTCATGTTCTGTCATGAATGCTGGTCAGAAATTAAGGGAAAATTAATTGCAAAGAATATACTTCTATGGCAAACATGTCAGAAGCCATGATTTACTACTGTAACTAGACTGTCTGATTCAGATGGTGGTTGGCAGGGCAGCCTGGGTTATGACAGATGTGGCTGACTGATCACCACTGAAAGGCAGCATGAATAATGTGCTTTCAGAGATTGTAAATGTAGGTAAGTAGAAGGTTGCCTTTACAAGTAGAGAAGCTGGAGATTTTGCTCTAAATATGCTCTTCTTCTTTCTCCCAAATCTGCTTAAATATAGGCCATGCTTATGTTATCATTCAGAATCAGCCAAGTTGTAGGAAAACTTTTGCATTTTGACTAAAAGTTACCCTGAGACAGCAGTTAAAATCTCTATTCATAAAACAAATCCTAAAGAGCAGCGTTTTATCACAGACACCAGTGTGGTCTCTTGTCATCATTTTTGAGTCTGTCTATGGACTAATAATCAAGCAGCTAAAAATAACAACAACTACTGTTGTCCCTCAATTGGAGGTTAAGGCCAGCCATTGTCAGGAGTTAGCATAGTCTAGACACTAAACAAGATGTGAGGAACAAGAAGCAGATAGTAACCTATAAGCAGTTTTAGCAAAGCTTTGCATCTTGATCTATTGCCCGTTTATCTCCGTGGGGAAGCCCGTTTTGTACCCTGTGGGACATTTCCAAGACTATTTGCTTCTGCCCATTTGTACCACTAGGCTATTTGCATGGTTTCAGGACAAATGAAATAACACTCTATAGAAACCCTAAATTATTCTAACTTACCTCTGTATTTTATATCAGATAGAAATGAGTTGGAGAGATCTTAACTTCTGGTTCATGATCATTTCTGAAGAAAAGTTTGATATTTGCTGCTTATTAATTAAAAAAACTTTGTCTTCTGGCTTTTCTTGGATAATTGTAGGAACTCAGGGCATAAGGGTAACAATAAGAATAAAACGTTCATCTGTCTAGTATGAATTTATTCAACTATTATATTTGTATATTGGCTTAAGCATTTTTTAATATTTCCTGAATGCATTTTGTGGTTTATCTGTCTTTGGTTGTGATTTTCAAGAGAATAGCATTCGTGGTGGTTGTTTGTGCCATCTTTAAGCAAGTTAGTTGTATAATAAATACTGCTTGAAGTTAATAGTGGTGGTTACTCCTATATCCATTTGTCTTCAGTATTAGCATAATGGACCTGATTTGGAGCTGGCTGATTTTGGGTTTGAATGTGACTCTGGAAATGTCTTAGTGAGTCTCCATACAACAATACAATTTTCAGCTTGAATGCCAAACAATTCTTTTTGACAAAGAGGTACAGGATAAATAGAGCTTCAGAAAATGCCTGAGAATTCACAGAAAGAAGCAAAATCTGAAGATGCAGGACAGAGGATTCAAATTACATTGGAGAGACAGCAGTGTTGCAACACCAGGTGGTCATTGCTAGAGGAGGAAGCAAAGCCAACAATATGCGCCCTGCAAAGCTTCCTGGAGAAAAGGAAAAGCTCCTTAACAGTACTTATGATGAAGATTCTTACCTTAAAAGGAATTTTCAGCAAGAGCCTAAGATCAAGAAGCTTTTTGACAATAATGATACAGCGAATACTTTATCCTAGCTTGCGAAAATAAAGGGCAGAAACTCAGTTGTTAGAAAAAGGGAAAGATTAGATGTGTTTGGGAGATGGAGAAAGTTAGTTCACAAGGAAATAGCCTCTACTTAGTGTATAGGGAGGATAAATCTGCCTGACACTTGGGACCCAGGGATTCCTGAAACTTCAGGTGTGTGGTAGGATGGGAGGTGGGAATGGAGAGGAATGAATCTGTGAGAGTTTCAAGTATCTGGCACAAGGGTAGGGAAATACTCTGTTGAAAAGCTTCTTGAGGTGGCTTTGACTGGCGGGAACAGTGGAGACGAGCAGGTGGCATTGGCCACCTGCCACACAAGATCTTAATTGTTCTACTTTTTGCTCAAATCCTCTGCATGTGGGATATTACTCTAGGAACAGGTGGTTGCTGTGGCAGCGAGGGTGGCACCTGTTACTTCAATTGGAGACAAGATCTCCTGGGCCTGCAGAGATAGACAGCTGACAATGGCAGAGACATGCATTTAGGAGGCAGAGGAAAATACACCTGAGCACCCAGAAGTCTTTGTCCTGCTGTCTGAGCCAGAGAAACTGAAGGGTCAGAGTTGCCAGATTCTGCAACATCAGCACACTAGAAGTCTGGGAACTTCCTAGGAAATCATGATAAATTCTTAATGAACAGCCCATATTTTCTGTGCCACATGGCATGTCACTTTGTTCTTCACATCACTCAGTTTAACAACCTGACTCCACATTTTTTTGTTCCCTTTGATTGGGTTCCCTAGCTTTGGGTGTTTACTGTCCTGGAAGCTACATAGGATCTTTGTTCCATGCACAAAACAGTGTAAAGAGGATCATTTTTGCAAGTGTTAAATTTCTTGCTTTAAATTATTGGCTGAGCCAAGGGTTTATTTTCCACGAACAGGTACTATACTGTGACTAGAATGGTGACTTTCAAACTTTTTTGACTACCATGACTCATAGGAATAAATTTGTTTTACATCAAGACCCAGTAGACAAACCTATGCATATAGAAAAGCTAGAAAGTTTAATAAAATAATACTGCAGCAATGTGCTATATAGTATAATTTTCTGGTTTTATTCTATTTTGCTTTCGAAAATGCTTTTTGTAATTCACAAAACTTATTTTGTAGCAGACAATGTGGATCAATTGCATTTTAAAAAACGCTAGTCAAGGACAAGGGTGAACAAATTATAGCCGGGGCCAAATCTGCTTTTTTTAAATAAAGTTTTATTGGACCACAGCCATATGTATTCATTTACATATGGGCTATGGATACTTTTATGTAGTTGTGACAGAGACCATGTGGCCCAGAAAACCTAAAACATTTACTGTGTCTTCTTTTACAGATAAATGTACTGACACCTACTCTGGAACAAAGACAGGCAGTTTGGGTACATAAATGAGTATACATGTATAGTTTATATTTACATTTATATTCATATTTTTATGTACGTGCTTACCTGTATATAGGTCTATCTATAGTTAGGTGTTCTCAAATAATCTCCCAGTACATTTCAAAATATACTTAGGCCACCTAGAATGCAGTGTCCACTGAAGACATGTCTTGGGAATGCTTACTGTTTGCTGCCATTGAAGTGTGTGAATAGCATGAATGTTTTAAGGTTGCCTGTTTTGGGGAGTTGTGGTCACTTATAATGGGGCTGGACAACTTGAAGAAAGAATGATAATAAAAAATTTTTAAATTTTTGGCACAAAAGATGGATCATTCACAGGGACCTTCTATACAACCTTTTAAAAAATTCTCTATATTTTAGAGCTTTAAGACCAAGAGAAAATAAAATAAGTTTCATCTTGCAGGCTGCTGATATAATTTCATTTGAATTCATGACTTTTATCAAATTGATGCAAGAGTAAGGACTTTGATTGTTTTAACTATTGTGGGAAGGTAGGAAAAGTGTTTAATGAGGGCTGCTAGATGTGCTGGATGCTCTGGGGAAAACCTTAGGATCCAGGTGGAGATACTAGGCACATACACATGACCACAGGATGAGAGGCCACTGGCAGTACCTATTGATGACCAAGTAAGTGCAGTGGACATTCAAGACTGAAGGATATCAGAGAAAAAAAGCTGGAGAAATCTTAGGGTGCTAAGGACTGGGAGTTAGGAAGATGTGAACCTGGGATCCAGACTACTCCTGCCACTCAGGCTTAAATCATGTAATCTTTCTGAAACTCCCGAGTCCTTATCTGTTAAAATAGGAGTTGGGTCACGGTTGGTTCTAGAATTACCTTATTGTTCTACATTTTATGGTTTCTCGGTCACAAAAGAAGGAAGAATTAAACCAAACTTTAAGGAAGTTAAGATTTTATTATAAGGGTGTAGGTACAGGACATTTCAGAAGGTGGGAATTACACAAACCAAATGTAGAACAAGAGAGTGTGAACTTCCTGTTAGAGGATGCAGAGTGGTTTGTGGTTTGTCCTAAATATTATAAAGATCAGAAAGCAGATATTTTGAAATATAAACCATCAGTACTACATTGTGGATGAAGGGAACAGTATGATTGGATTTGGGCTTATGGTGAAAGGTGTTGATGTCCATCTATCCCTAGGTAACTGGTTCACTTGAATCCTTTAAATTTCTTACATTTGGCCTTTGGTCAATATCATTCCTCTAATTCTGTTGCTACTTATCAAATCAAAAAAGGCATGGTGAAGAATTATTCTGCATCCTTGTATTTTTAACATTAAAGGAAATGAAGCTATATCTCTGGTTACTTTAAGGAAGTTTTCTGTCATAGTGACCTGTGGTCTGCAAATAGCACATCACCACCCCCATTATCTAGCCCCATAGGCTAATGGAGTGCTTGGGACTATATCATGAATATTTTTGAGCATATACATTTAGGAGAAAAATGTATTGACTATATGATGTTTGGTGCAACAACAAATTGACAAAAACTTGTAAATGTTCTCACAGTCTGAGGGAGAGAGAGGGTGACGACACTTCAGTATTCTTGAATTTACAATTGTAATGGAAACACATTAGCAGAAGCACTGTTTAAGGGGTTAACAGTTTTTGGGCAGAATTGAGGCTAAGTGGTTTGTTTTGGTTTTAATAAGTCATCCTCACAAGATTGCTTTTTTTCTTATTAGTTGCCTTTTTATTTCAAAGGCTATAACGTAACATTTAAGAGGTTATTTTGATTAAAATACTAAGTAGCTCCTTTCTATTTATAGTTTTAATAGTTTTAATCAGGCTTTCAAATGATTCATGTCTAACATTAGATGCAGTAAAACAATGAGTGTTGAATATTGCCATCTTGAAGCTACCAATGTGACTCTTCTTGCTGCTGGTTTTCACAGAAATATGTTTTAGGATGATTGGAATTGTGTATAAGTAATCACACTAAATATTTGTGTCACTTTTCACCTTCCAAATCAAGGATTTTATCAAGAAAAATGGTGTTAACTTCATAACAGCAGTGTTTGAATAAATACCTTTAGTACGAAGAATATTATTTCTTTTATACTTCTCAGGAGAAGTAAGATAGATAAAGAATAGTATCAATTACCATATTATTTGTTGCATCATCATAGAGTAACAAAATAGCTTGAAGTGCTTGCCTGGTGACAGAGACAAGTTACTATAGTACAATACCTAAGATTTAATGTTTACTCATTTACCGCTATTACTCATAATTGAATAATAGATGGTGTGGAATGTTTTGGAAAAAGATCCACACAGTTCAGGTTGTGTTTAGTCCGTTCGCAAGCTGCTATAAAGAAATACCCGAGACTGGGCAATTTATAAAGGAAAAGTTTAATTGACTTACAGTTCTGCATGGCTGGAGAGGCCTCAGGAAACTTATAATCATGCTGGAAGGCAACTCTTCACAGGGTGTCAGAGAATGCGTGCAAGCAGGGGAAATGCCAGACACTTAAAAAACCATCAGATCTCATGAGACTCACTCATTATTAGGAGAACAGCATGGGGTAGATTGTCCCCATGATTCAGTTACCTCCACCTGGTCCTGCCCTTGATATGTAGGGATTATGGGGATTACAATTCAAGGTGAGGTTTGGGTGGGGACACAGAGCCTAGCCATATCAGGTAGATTATGTGCATTTTATTCTATACTAGTTAGACTTCTCTACAGTCCTAATTAACATTATCAATGGTCCCTTTTCAATCCATCCAGCACCCTAGCAATCTGAAATACTGTCAGTTTGTCATACAAGATCTGGTTGTCAGAAGATTGATCTAGATTTTGCAGTTCATATATATTTAAATAGACTTGAAGTCATTATACTTGTAGACATAGATGGAAATGCTCTAATACTCAAGCAGCCTCTGCATCACAGTATCCCCTCACTGCCTCCTTATCTACTTGGATATGTTGGATTTTCATTGTTGAATAGCATGATTGGGATGATTTTTGATATTGTCTATGGATGTGTTATTATGGGAATCTGACTGAAGCACAAATAGCTTGCTACAGATTGAATGTTTGTGTCTTCCCAAAATTCATATGTTGAAACCTAATCCCCACTGTGATGGTATTTGGAGGTGGGGCCTCTGAGAGGTGATTAGTTCATTAGAGTCCTCATGAATAGCATTTGTGCTGTTATAGAAGAGGTCTCAGAGAGCTCCTTTCTCCTTTCCACCATGTGAGGACCCAGAAAAGACAGCAGACTTTAAACCAGGAAGTGGGCCCTCACCAGACACTGACTCTGCTGGCACTTTGATATTGGATTGTCCAGCCCCCAGATTTGTAAGAAATAAGTTTCTGTTGTTTACAACCCACCCAATCTATAGTATTCTATTACAGCAATCTGAACAGACTAAGACAATGCCATAATGTGAATGTGGGCTTCAGATGTGCAACAAAACAGGGAAAAATGGACAGTGTGAATGTTGAGCCAAAGGAGAGAAATGCATTATGAATGATATTTAGAAGACCTAGGGGTCCAAAAAAATTGTTTTTTGAATCTGCCATGCTACAAAAACAGCTAAAAGAAAAATGAAAAAAATGACCTTAATCAAGATGTCTGAAGATACTGTAGAAGTAGAAATGTAAGAGGGAACAGCTTTGCTCCCTAATGGTTATCACTGGGGAGAAACTCATTAAGATGTCTTAGCCTTTCATGAAAGATCCATTTATTTATTCACTCATCAGTTATTAATTGAGTCCTTTCCATCATCTAGGCCCCAGTCAAACCTTACACACTAACCACCAACCTTATCATGATTGCTAGTATTATTTTTTTAACATTTACTTTTAATTACAAGTTAATACACGCATTTACTTCCTTTGAATCTGAAGGTAATGCCAAGATTTGATCATGAGAGTAGGTGCTACAGTTTAGGTCAAGGACAAGGCCATTGGGGCAGAGAAATTCAGGGATGGTGGAACCAGAGTATTATTGCATAGTTATCTAGTCAATACTGAAGTCACCAAAAATTATGAAAGGAGTGGTGTTAGAATTACAGTGAAGAAAATGTTAAATTCCTCAAGGAATCAGGGGCATGTTCCAGGGATTCTGTAAATGACTGCAACAATATTTAGATAAATATAAAGCATTCACAACTTAGCAGATGGGCGCTCCTGTCTGTTCCCCCTGCCCTCACTGGAAAGCTGGGGAAACATCCTGGTCCAAGTTGATCCAGTGAGACTATTCTTTATCTGGAGCTTAAGGGACATTGAAACCGAGAGGGTATAAAAAATGGTATTTGAATGGGATCAGCTGAGTCAATAAACTAGAAAATTGAGTACAATTGGATCATGACAATGAGGCAGTGCTGGGCAATATGTGAGGCATATAGCTGAGGGATCAGAGGGCCAGGGATAGAGCAAAGGAGCATCTGGGAATCAGGCCATTTAAAGGTTATATGGAGATGGGAGGGTAGAACAGGAATGCAGGAGATTGTTCAGGCTTTGGAGAGGTCCCTGTGGTGTGACAGAGGTTGTCCAAATTTACTTATTTAAAGCGCCAAGATCAGTGTAGATAACACCCAAACACCCAAGAATATTGTCCCTCCTACATAATGACTTTTTAGTCATCATGAACACCCCCACCCATCCAGAATCCTATCTCTCCATTCTGACTATTGCTTATGAAAGCTTGTGTGTTCATCATACCATCAGCCTCTTTTACTTGGGCATTTTGGCACATGAATGTCGAAAAGCATTTTCTCTGGAATTAAGATTATTAAGTCGGTTTTACTGGAAGGACTAGAGTTTTCATCTGGGATTGCTCCCTGGGGAAGCAACCAGGCAGCAGCATCTGCCTACAGCTTCAGGGAGGATCACCATTAATGAATGTGAGTAGAGAAGGGTAGATGGGTGGGGGGAGCTCCTGTTTACCCCACTGGTGCTCTTGGGCCCCTTGTGGCTGCTGTCATTTGCAATGACATTTAAAATTCTCCCTGGTTTTCCATCATGTTGTCTATTTCCTTCATTGAGTCTCTTTATGCTCACAGTTTGTGTAAGATTTTCTCCTGTTTAAAAAAGCTGCTTAAAATGCAGAACCTTGCTTCCCATCTCCTCTTTTTACTTCCTGCTGCTGTTCTTGAAAATAATTGCTGTATATAGTCAATCCACAAAGCCTGAGAATAGGTAGAACCTTTACAGATTCTACATTATAAATTTAAGATTGCAATCTCTTCATTTTCACAAATGCCAAAGATGAGGGTCTGTGCTTTCATTTCTTTTCTGTCAAAAGGACTAAATTTAGTTGGTTGATTTACTTTTTATCATCCAAACATTAATTTTGCAAGCAAAGAAACTTTTCTAGATGGACTTTTAAAAGATAATATATCTGATCCTTAAAGTCCCGCATCAGCGATAATACATCAGAGATCTTTTTGGGGAGTTGGGTATTTTTTCCCCCACATTCTCATTTATCATTTAGTAGATTTCCTTTCTATATTCAGAAATAAGGTGTGAAAGTCCACATTTGTCTGAATTTTCTATTAAAGTGAAACAGGTATGTATTTTCAATGTTCTACCAAGTTGTGAAGATCGTAAATGAATTCTTAGAACTCTGACTCTTAGTCTTGATGTCCAGATGTAAATAATTTCTTTTCCTTAATGTTTGTTGTTTGTTTGTGAAATAGATAGTGGTTGGAAGGAAAGACCTCTGAAGGTTGTATGTGTGTGAGTAATAAAATAATTCTGAGTTGGCCCACTGCAAAGCTCTTGGCATGGCTCTAGAGTGACTGTCACTCATCTCCTTAACTGTCTAATGAATTTTCTGCTGTCTTTGTTCAAAACCCTTCCCACACATATACAGCCTTTACCCTCCCTATCATGCCTTAAGTAGCCTTGCCCAGCACTCCTTACCTGAGGAGATTTTGATACCATCTTTGAAACATTTGACTCCCTCAGTTTCCTTCTGTATCTAATTTCTTTTATCTTTCAAGGTAAACCACAGTGTTATAACATCATCATGATTTTGAAACATTTCTAATTGATTGTCATCCAAAGCAGATTTTAGGGCTCTTCAACTATAGTTGATGCTATTGATGGATCAATATAAGAGGGAATATCTATAACAAACTTGTTTAGTCTCAGTTGTATAAGTATATTGAGCAGTGATAACTATGAAGTATTTTAACACACTTTTTACATGTCTGAGTTTTAAATTTTGATTTAAATTTTTAGGTAGATTGTAAAGGAGCCATTGGGTGTTGTATGTGCTGATTTGTAATATGCTTGAAAATATATGTAATGTTGCAAACTAGAAGTATCCTGATTTAAAGTCAGATTTTTAGAAGTTCTTTTATAATCCATATAGCAGGTAAAACACTGAAGATATACAATTGGAAAGAAGACTTTGGAGTGAAATCTTAGTGGTATTAACCGAGAATTTAGTTCTCAATTGTTCTAGCAGCAAAATATAGAATCATTAATTCTAAAAATATTTATTGAACATCTACTATGTGCCAAGCTTTATTTTATTTTAATTAATTTATTTTTTTAAATGGAGTCTTTCTCTGTCACCAATGCATTGACCCAATCTTGCCTCGCTGCAACCTCCACCTGCCAGGTTTCAGTCATTCTTGGGCCTCAGCCTCCCAAGTAGTTGGGATAACAGGTGCCTGCCACCACTCCTGGCTAATTTTCGTATTTTTAGTAGAGATGGGATTTCACCCCAGGCTGGTCTCCAACCCCTGACCTCAGGTGATCCACTCACTTCGGCCTCCCAAAGTGCTGTAATTACGGGCATAAGGTACCGCACCTGGCTCAAGCTTTGTTTTACATACTGAGGCTACAGCAGTGAAAAAATAGAGGCAAAAATTCTTGACCTCAGTTCTGCTCCTCGATGAACTCATATTCTTCTCGACAATAAATCAGATTAAATACAGGGTGATAAGTGCTGAGAAGAAAGGAGAAAAAGGGATACAACTTTCATCCTAGAGACTGTAATTTTAGCTTGGCTAGGAAAGTTACCCATCAAGGAGAATATTCTTAAGTAAAAACCTGGTGTATGAAGAAGGTTAATAACTTGCTGTTTAAAGTGAAGGCTAGTGAAGGAGCAACATTCCCTATGTACATGTAAATTGGAACTGCTGCTTTCTTTACTCTGTTTTTGGCCTAGTTAGGGGTGGCAACTCAAGCATGGTGAGGCCTTCTTAGGAAGTCTTGAGCCAGTGAAGCAAGTGAGTGCTTCTTGTCCAGGGACTTGAGTGTGTTTGACTTAGGTAACTGGTACCCTAGCATTTGATGTCGAACTTGGAATGACCATAGAAACAATCTGGTTCAACTCTCACTGTATAGTAGAGAAAAGTGATAGCCCCCAAAATGTTTGCTAAGTTAAACTGACCAAAATAATATTATGATGACCTAACACGAAACCCACATATATCTTTTCCCAATAGAGTGTTTTTTCGTAATACCTTACTTCCTTTAGGTACCACTATTGCAGTAGTAGTCATTAGAGACCTATTTTAAACTCATTTAATAAGATGTGGCTGGGAAATAAAAAAGTCCTCTTCTCTGCTCATTTTCCTTCTCCGTCATTACTGTTTTTTAAAAATAATAAACTTTGGAATGGCACTGATTTCTTAAAACATGACAGTATCACAAAATCCCCATAATAGAAGCTCTGAGTCTCTCATTTCTTTTCAAAAAATTTGTTTAAAATTTTTTTTTTGCTTCTTTTTTTTTTCTTTAAAGAGACAGAACAGCTGGTTCTCTCTGAGCTACTGTTTTGGATTCAGCTGCAGTGATTATTTAATACTTTGTGCATCATTCATACCTAGTATGTTCTGCTCCACAAAAGACATTTGTGGGTTAATGAAGTTGTACACATGTATGTCATCAAGGACCTGTTTTAAGCATAAGGCGCTCTGGAAGCTCTTCTATTTAATGCAAAATATCCCACCTAAAATTTCTGGTTAGTAAATTTGAATTTTTAGTCTTTTGTACAAATAATTTCATGGTGCCATAGGCACTGGGGTCGGGATTAGTAGCATTTTGATTTGGTGAGCAGGTTAATTGTGTATAAAGTAAGCTTTTGTTAATGCAAAAAGTTGCTTCACCTCTCTTTCATGCACATGGCATTATAGAGATCATTTTTACAATGTGTAATCATAAAGGGGATCTTTAGAGACTGTTTTCTGCCAGTCGCAGTAAAAAATTATCAGGATGATTGCAATATCATATTCATAGAAATTAGAATTGATTATATGCTGTGATTCATGGAAGGACATTACCTTGTCTGAGAAAAGAGCTGCGTTTTGTGTGTATGTGTGTTTGTGTTCATGTGCATGCAAGTTTGTGTGCCTGTTTGAGTAGTGTGTGATTCTTTACTATTTCCTTTGCACTTTTCATTGTTTCTAGAGCTGTCTCATCTTCCATTGCTATCCCAGGACTTTACTTAGTGACTAAAAAAAAAACAAAAACTTAAACATTTAAGTCCCCTTACAGGAATCATTATTTTAGAGACTAACTCAAATAGCAGAACTATTTGAGATACTTTTTACTTCACTACCCCTAGGTGAATTTTTTTTAAATACTTAATAATTTTAGTGAATTATGACTTCTTTAGTTAAATGATATAAAATCAACTAGAGAATCCTAGCAGTAGTATTCTTCAACATATTCAGCTAGCACAGTGCTACCTATCTAGCAAACACTGAATGAATAGATACGGATGAGTTGACCATGGATATTGTAAATTTCTTTTCATTCATTTGTTTGCATTAGTTATCCAAATATACCTACCTATAGGATGTGACAAATACTTCTTATCAGTCTATTATGCTTTAGGTTTTGGGGAATATAATGGTGAACAAGAGGTAGTCTTTGCCCTCAAGGAACTCAATTGTCATAGGATGAAAAGGAAACTTCTAAGACCACTCTTAGTCATCATATATGTTATATGAAGCATCTCCAAAGCATGGCCCTATGCATGTTGCTGGAGATACAGAGAAAATTAATGAAGCACTCCTGCCTTCAGGTAACTCACAGATTAATTAGTGGGCAAGACCTACATACAAGACCCAGCAAGGTAAGACCTGGTAGGGTGATAAATGAATATGAATCATCTTGTCCTTTCCTCTGTGTTCCAGAAAAATGCATGTCTGTCCCATACGCCCCATGGATGAAACTTCCTGATTCTTCCAGTGACTTAGATTTCCACAGTTAGACTTCCTCTCTGCCTTACTTTCCTCTTTTGTCTTTCATTTTTAATCTTCTTTCTCATATTCTCTCATAGTTTCAAAGGGAGAAAAAAATCTAGTATTTCTATTCTCACAGACTCCCTTCTGCTTGAAACAATAATTATTCAACAAAAGGGGCTAGATTTTTTCAGGTATGTTATCTCCATTGAACCATTTAAGCCCCTTTTTGCTCTCAAATTTTTTATCATTTCAGATTGCATCTGCAGAAGTCCCCATTATTGCCACAAACTATTTAATCAACTCAGTGACCTTCATCACACTATAGGCAAAGACCCACAGAGGTAATTTTAGCAAAAGTGAATTCCTCATATTTGATTTGATGAAAGGATAAAATCACTCTATTCAACCTAAGTGACCCTATTTGGAGTTTTTATTAAAAAAAAAATCCTGGATTAGCTTAGATTTGTCAGTGACCAACCTTGCATAAGATAAAATATAATTATATGGCAATTTTAACCTCTTGAAATTGGTTTTGGTGGGGAAAAAGATACAATTAGCTGAAATAAGTGAGGGACGAAGGGAGAAAGAGAGAATTTTAGAATAGTTTTTAGTTGTACTTTCCCTACTGGAGATGCTAAATTAAGATTTCTAAATGAGAATTCAGTGTGTCAGAATGCTTTGGCGTGATGCAGAATGTATTATTTATTCTATAGATGACTGAGCAGGTGAATGGATTTGGGCAAATCAAAAGTCTCGGGTTTTATGACTGAGTCAGAAATAAACTTTCTTTCTTATAAATGCCTAAATAACATATATTCCATAAAGCTTTCTTTCTTTTTCTTTTTTACATACGGTGAACATGGAACACAAAGCTTTCCCATCAAATATTTCTCCTATGAAAAAGAGATATACTTGCATAAAGATTGGTTGTTATGTTCTGTGTTTATATACAGTGGTATATTTTATTCTTGTCTGAGCAATTAGAATTGCCTCTAACTTGTTTCAGTGACTGCAGTTTCTCCCTGTTCAAGTCAGTTTTGCAATCTGCTATTTGATTAATCTTTGGGAAACTCTGATACCACTCATCTGCTGAAAACTTGGAATAAGCTCACATTGATTCTATAACAAGAGTCAAATGTTTTTTCTGTTATTTGAAAATGTTAATTTTACCTTAATAATATTATTTATTATTTTATTTTATTGGTTCTGTTTCAACCAAATGAAACTACTGCAATTTGCCATACCAAACACAAACTTTCCCCTTTCCAAGCCCTTTCTTTAAGTGCACTCTCTGTTTTATTAGATGAGCTCCCTCTGCTCTTCTTACGTCTAAAAGCTTTCTACTGAAAGACTGAAAGACCACTATTTTTACAAGGTTTTTCCAGAATCTTCACTATCATAAGATATTTTTCTCTTTCCCTAAACTCCCAATGTACCTTATACATATATGTATACATACATAATCTCTCTGTCTCTCTTTCCCTCTATCTGTAAGAGAATGACTTGAATCTCCTAGAAGAGAATAACAATGTAATCTTCATTGTACCTCTTGTTTGTGTTCTGCCTTTCATACAATAGACACCTAATAATCATTTCTAATACAGAATTTGGTATGAGGCTTGTCTGTTATCCATGGCCAAAAATGTAGAATTATGGAGATGCAGGAGAAAAGGTACTCTCAACATAAATAACTTTACTGTGAAGAATAACTGAAGTGCCTCTATATCATGTCAGAACTACAGAAGGGGGTATGTGATAGCTGTTGTCCTGTCTACACCAGTCAGAACTTCTAGCAAGGAAATAGAGAGGCCATGGAAATAGTTTGTGCAGAGACAACTGGCAACCCTAAAAAATTAATTAAGATGTGGTGCAATTAAAATACTGTGCTTCACGTTCAAAAGAGGAAAAGAGTAACAGCATGTGATAGATGTCAATATGTGGTTCTGGTACCAATCAGGAAGAACGGTGAGGTCAGAAATCAAAGGAACACCCAATTCTGGTATCCAGAAATGACATAATTCAAAAAGGCAGCTTTCATTTTTCAAAGATAGGTGTCAATATGTGGTTCTGGTACCAATCAGGAAGAATAGCGAGGTTACAAATCAAGGGCACACCCAATTCAGGTATCCAGAAATGACATAATTCAAAAACGCAGCTCTCATTTTTCATATCATTCAACAGAAGATTTAGGCAGGTATGTTTTCGTTCTGTAATTAAAGGCCATCTGAAAGTTATTCAAAGTTTAATTTTAATTTATGTTATACTTCTGGGTTTCTGTGTAATAATGATAGATCCCTATCTACTAAGCTACCTCCACATTCCTAAGAATCATGTATCAACAGAAATATTCAATCAGAACACCTTGGCCTTTGGTTGTATTATAACTAGGAGAAATTGCTTTAATTTACAGTGAGCAAGGGAAATAAACACTATAAACAAGCAGAGTCATCTTTGGAGCCCACACCCAAGCAGAGTCAGGGGGAGGTTGTGTGAAAAAGAGTTAAATACGGAGAGTATAATAGGTGGTGGAACACAGAGATCATACAATGTTAACCCCAGAGCAAGAGGGCTGTACCTTGAGTGGAAATATCAAGAATATGTGTAAGGTCTTGTGGGTCAGGGCACTGGCTACTGAGGAGTCAGTAAAAAGAAGCTTGAAAAGTGATCAAGACAAGAATTGGCAAAATAGAGAAGATGCCACTTCTGGGAAAGAGGAAGATACATTGGAAGGAGGAGTGTCTCCTTGTAGCCTTAGTGGTTAAGGAAAGAAGGCAGAGGCGGAAGAGATGAGTATTGCTGAAATAATGTAGTATGAAAAGGAAGAAGAGGAAGAAGGAGGAGGAGGAGGAGGGGAAGTTATTTTTAAAAACTGCTCTTTATTGTGGCAATTAAAAGAGATATATTGATTTGAAAAAGTGGGAGACCTATCCACTTATTATCTTCCCTCGCTGTAGGATCTCTTCTTGTTGGACCAGGAAAATCCAACACAAATAAATATGAAAAATAAAGATAGGAACCCATCCTCACTCCCCCAGCTGCAGAGAGGAGGAAGACAAAAGGACAATACTAATGGCATGTCTCTTAGATGGGGTCTGCAACTGTCACTGAGGTGTAGCTGCTTACACACCTCCTTGATGCCTTTTGGGACTTCTGAAAGGCACAAGGCCAGGAACTCCTCCTGGCGAGGACTGCAAGGCTCTGCAGCAAGTGCAGAAACTGGATCAGCTTCTCTGAGACCCCTTCACCACCTACCCCCTTCTTCCTCTTTATCTCTCCCACATTGTCTTGCTAAATATAGACTTGGTAATTAAAATGTTGATTGAAGTCTGGGAAAAAAATTAGGGACCCAGTATCCATACAAAAATACCCAAAGAAATAACAGATGAATAAGAATAAAAGCTATCTGGCATATTAAAACATTTAATGTAAAAATTACAGCCATAAAACTGTAAAACGATACTTCAAAATGAATTTAAAACAGTATAAAGAGAAATCACAGTTACAAAAGAGTATCATGAATTAGAAATTTAAGACAAAGGATACAAAAAGAAAAGCAATATAAAACTAGGTAATTAACAGAATGCAGGAAGGAAATGAAGAACATGTGAAAATCATCTGAGAAATTTGAAATAAATTACAAATTTATGTATCTGGTACATTGTCATGGTACAAATAAATATACATTTATGTGTTTGGTTGTTTTAGCTGCTCAGGCTTCCCAGGTTCCATAACAGTGTACCAGAGACCATGGTTTAAACAACAAAAGTATGTTTTATCACCATTCTGGAGGATGGAAAATCCAGGGTCAAGGGCCAGCAGGGTCTGCTTTCTGATGAGGGCTCTTTTTCTGGCTTGCAGACATTGTGTACTCATATGGCCTTTGCTCAGTGCATGCATTTGAAGAAACTCTCTCCTTAATTTTCTCTTCTTATATGGTCACTAGTCCTGTGGGATCAGGACCCCACCCTTGTGACTTCATTTAATGTTTGTTACTTCTTAAAGACCCAATCTTCAAATGCAGTCTACACTGGGGGCTTCAACATATAAATTTTAGGGGAGAGAGAGATACATAATTTAGTCCATAGCAGTGGCCAGAGGAAACTATACATAAGTTGCTGCAGGGGCCATGGAGGATAGAAATGGGAAAAGCCAAGAGAAGAAAACAAATGATGAGAGTAAAAATAAATAAAGAGAAAATTATAGAAGATAAACACAGAAGATACAAATACATATTTTGGTGTCCCAGGAGAAGAAAAGCAAAAAATGGGACAAAATTAAATAAAGCTTAGAACCATTCTCAAAAAAATCTATTGAGGGCCTGAAACTATATATTATAAGGTTCATTTTTCACCTACAAAAATTGACCCGGGATTATAGTGTCTAAAACATAGCAAAGAAAGACTAAGTTATTTATAAAAAAAAAAAAAAAGCAGATGGGTTGACATTAGTTTTCTTAACAGAAACATTCAACATAAGAAAATAAAGGAGTGCCATTTTTAAAGATAGGAACAGAAAGGGAGTGAAGAATGTCATTCTATTCAAATTGTCACTCAAGTCCAAGTCTGTCAAATAACTATGGGACATGCAAAAACTTAGGGAATCTTGTACCTAGAAGCCCTTCTTAAGGAAACTACTAGAATATGAGCTTTATAAAAAATAAAGATAGTGGATACTTAGACAGAGGTATTAGTAGTGCATATTTTATATATTTAATCCTCAACTGCAGATGTAAAACAAATTTGCGGACAAGGGAAAAAGGAGAGTTTGTTGTTTTGTGCTATACCAAGGTAAAAATAACAAAACTAAATCATGGTGGGGGAAGTGGGAAAGAATGGAGATAAATGGTGTCATTGGATATTATTATAATCCGCTTAAAATAGATTTTGTTGCAGCTTACAATGGTGACACAATATGCATTGTCTAAAAGACAAGGGAAAACTAAAGGTTGTTACCAAAAGTATTAATGAAAAAGTAATGAACAGAACAAAACTTCAACCTCTTTGATACCAAAAGAACACAAAAACAAAATAAAAAAGAATAAAGAAAACAGACCATTGAGTGAAAGACTACATGAATATGTATAAGAAATAAAATATGCATAATTATTTGCATTTTATATAACAAGAACTAGAAAAACTAGAAATTAATAGACATGATTACTTATAAAGAATGGTAGGAATGGGGTTGAAGTAATAGGGTTGGAATTGTAACTTCTCTGATTATGTTTTTATTATAGTTTTGACTTTTGAAACATATTTTACATTTTCAAAAGTAAAAGTAAATAAAACAAACCCTAGACTACAAACAAATAAGAATGTATTGATAATACAGCTATGCAGAGAAAAGAATGATTTCAAGTGACTTTTAAACAGTATTCTCGATATATGGAGTAGCATATAGTTGAAGGGTCCAAAGAGCTAGAAAGAACTCTTAAACATCATGCAGTAATGTTAGTAGTAATAATATTGGCATTGCTAATTTGTGTTTTTTGTATACTGTAGAAAAATTTAATAAACAGATTATCAGTGTATGGGGAAAAGAATGCAAATGAAAATCCTGAAATGTTAAATTTGCTTTGGAAATCTAAATATTCATGATTCTATATGTCTTATTATTTTTCAAAGGAAAGACACAGAAGATATAGCACTTTCTTAGGAATCACCCTTCCACTGCCCAAATTTTGCCTTCTAAGTACCATTCTTCACCAAAAGGAATCAAGAGTACTTGGAGAAATGGCTGATTGCAGGTTTGCGGCAATGAAAGTACAAGGTGAACTTAGGTTGCCTTGTTGTGCTAGAAAGTAAGGAAACACTCATAGACTAAAGGGGTGAAGTTGAACAGTCAGGCAAGCTTTAAGACGTTCTCAGTGGTCAGACTTGGGACATTTTGAGCATCCAAAAGAATAATGACTAAAATTGATTGTAACCTATGTAGTATATAAATATCCAAGAGTCCACAGTAATATAAAAATAGAGAAAGTTTAAAAAAATAAATTATTTGGGGGCAGGTTCAATATGGCCCTCTAGAAGCAGTGGCGATTGGAGGCTCCCATTGAAAAGAACCAAAACAGTGTGTGAATCCTGCATTGGCAATCAAGTATCTGGGTTCTGTCATCAGGACTGAGTAGGCAGCTGGTGTGACCCACAGAAAGGAAGGAAGAGCAGTATAGGGCAGTGGCCCACCTGACAGCCACATGGGGCAGTGGAGCCCTCACCCTACAACCAAGGGAGGTGGTCAGTGAGTGTGCTACCCAGCCTGGGAAATGGTGCTTTTTTCCATGGAACTGTGTAACCCATGAATCGAAAAATCCCACTAGTGGGCCCACATCACCAGGGCCTAGGGTCGCAATCGTGGAGCTATGCAGATTCTCAACAGCCACTTGGCTAGAATCTGCCTAACCCTGCCAAGTTCCTGGGAGGAGGGGCAGCCAACCACCACAGCTGCAGCTGCCTTCTGTCTAAGCCATCTGAGCTCCTTAGGGGAGTGGTGGCAGCAAACACTAGGGTTGCTAGCTGCCTAACATACTAAGCTACCAGGTGGGGAGGAGGGCAGCATCCATCGCTATACCTCTAGGCCACGCTTTCCCCTGCTGAAGCCAGGGAGACTTGATGGCTTAGTCCCAAGAGGTATTCCACACAGCCCAACACTGGCTGTGGCAGACTGCAGCCAGGGTGCCTCTTCAAGCTGAACCCTGACCCATTCCTTCTCACTGGGTGGGGCTTCCCTGTAGGAACTCCAACAACTCCAGCCAGGGCCTCAGGGATATAACTCTGATCTACCTGGGCCTGGGCTCCTAAGGGGAGGGGTGCTTGTAGACTCCACTGACCACAGACTTAGTCTTTCCTCTTGCTAGCTCTGAAGAATTCATGCAGCCCAGACAAGTGGGTTTTCCCCCAGTGCAGCACACCCCCTTCACCAAGGGACAGCCAAAGAGCTTCATTAAACTGGTCCTGCTTCCTGTGTCACCCAACTGGGTGAGACCTCCCCAACAGGGGTTGTCAGACGCCTTATACAGGAGCATTCCTACTGGCATCAGGTCAGTGCCCCTCGAGGTCAGAGATCCCAGAAGAAGGAACAGGCACCCATCTTTGCTGTTCTCCAGCCTCCTCAAGTGACATCTCTAGGCATGGGGGTGAACCAGATGAATAGGGCCTGAAGTGAACCCCCAGCAAACCACAGCAGCCCTACAGAAGACAGACCTGACTATTCTAAAAACAAAGGAACAAACAGAAAGCGACAAAATCAGCATCAAAAAAAGTCCCCACAAAAACCTCATTGAAGGGTCAGATCAAAAGTAGACAAACTCATGAACATGAGAAAGAATCAACAAAATCCACTGAAACTCCAAAAGGCCGGAATGCCTCTTCTTCTCCAAATCATTGCAACACTTTTCCAGCAAGGGTGCAGAATTGGATGGAGGGTGAGATGGATGAATTGACAGAAATAGGCTTCAGAAGGTGGGTAATAACAAACTCCACCGAGGTAAAGGAGCATGTTCTGACCCAATGCAAAGAAGCTAAGAACCTTGATAAAAGGTTACAAGAGCTGCTAACTAGAATAACCAGTTTAGAGAGAAACATAAATGACCTTATGGAGCTGAAAAACACAGCACAAGAACTTCATGAACATGCACAAGTATCAATAGACAAATAGATCAAGTGGAAGAAAGAATATCAGAGATTGAAGACCATCTTGCTAAAATAAGGTATGCAGATAAGATTAAAGGGAATGAAAAAGAATGGACAAAACCTATGAGAACTATGAGACTGTGTAAAAATATTGAACTTATGATTGATTGGAGTATCTGAAAGAGATGGGGAGAATGAAACCAAGCTGGGAAACACACTTAAGGATATTATCCAGGAGAACTACCCCAACCTAGCAAGACAGGCCAACATTCAAATTCACGAAAAGCAGAGAACACCAGTAAGATACCCCACAAGAAGGTCAACCCCAAGACACATGATCATCAGATTCTCCAAGGTCATTATGAAGGAAAAAATGTTAAGGCCAGCCAGAGAGTAAGGCCACGTCACCTACAAAGGGAAGCCCATCAGACTAACAGCAGATCACTCATCAGAAACCCTACAAGCCAGAAGAGACTGGGGGCCAATATTCAACATTCTTAAAGAAAAGAATTTTCAATTCATATTTCATATCCAGCCAAACTAAGGCTGGATCACCACCAGGCCTGCCTTGCAAGAGCTACTGCAAGAAGCACTAAATATGGAAAGGAAAAACTGGTACCAGCCACTGCAAAAAACACACCGGAATATAAAGACCAGTGACACTGTGAAGAAACTGCATCAACTAACATGCAAAATAACCAGCTAGCATCATGATGAGAGGATCAAATTCACACATAACAATATTAACCTTAAATGTAAATAGGCTAAATGCCCCAATTAAAAGACACAGACTGGCAAATCGGATAGAGTCAAGACCCATTGGTGTGCTGTATTCAAGAGACCCATCTCACGTGCAAAGATATAGGCTCAAAATAAAGGGATGGAAGAAAATTTACCAAGAAAATGGAAAGCAAAAAAAAAGCAGGGGTTGCAATCCCAGTCTCTGATAAAACAGACTTTAAACCGACAAAGATAAAAAAAGACAAAGGAGAGCATTACACAATGGTAAAGGGATCAATTCAACAAGAACTAACTATCCTAAATATATATGCACCCAATACAGGAGCACTCAGATTCATAAAACAAGTTCTTAGAGACCTACAAAGAGACTTAGACTCCCACACAGTAGTAGTGGGACTCCCACACAGTAGTAGTGGGAGACTTTAACACCCCATTGTCAATATTAGACAGATCAATGAGAGAGAAAATTAACAAGGATATTCAGGACTTGAACTCAGCTCTGGATCAGGCATACCTAATAGATACCTACAAAACTCCCCACCCCAAAACACAAAATATACATTCTTCTCAGTGCCACATGGCACTTATTCTAAAATTGACCACATAATTGGAAGTAAAACACTCTTCATCAAATGCAAAAGAACGGAAATCATAACAAACAGTCTCTCAGACCACAGTGCAATCAAATTAGAACTCAGGATTAAGAAACTCAGTCAAAAACCACACAACTACGTGGAAAATTTGAACAATCTGCTCCTAAATGACTTCTGGGTAAATAATTAAGGCAGAAATCAAGAAGTTCTTTCAAACCAATGAGAACAAAGACACAATGTACCAGAATCTCTGGGATGCAGCTAAAGCAGTGTTAATATAGCACTGATGCCCACATCAGAAAGCTAGAAAGATCTAAAACTGACACCCTAACATCACAATTAAAAGAACGAGAGAAGCAAGAGCAAACAAATCTGAAAGCTAGCAGAATACAAGAAATAACTAAGATCAGAGCAGAGCTGAAGGAGATAGAGACACAAAACCTCTTCAAAAAACCAGTGAATCCAGGAGCTGTTTGTTTGAAAAAATTAACAAAATAGACCACTAGCTAAGAAGAAAAGAGAGAAGAATCAAATAGACACAATAAAAAATGATGAAGTGGACACTTCTCAAAAGAAGACATTTATGTGGTCAACAAACATGAAAAAAAGCTCAACATCACTGATCATTAGAGAAATGCAAATCAAAACCACAATGAGATACCTTCTCACACCAGTCAGAATGGTGATTATCAAAAAGTCAAGAAACAATAGATGCTGGTGAGACTGTGGAGAAATAGGAACACATTAACACTGTTGGTGGGAATGTAAATTAGTTCAACCATTGTGGAAGACAGTGTGGCAATTCCTCAGGGGTCTAGAACCAGAAATACCATTTGATCCAGCAATCCCATTACTGGGTATATACCCAAAGGAATATAAATCATTCTACTATAAAGATACATGCACACGTATGTTTATTGTAGCACTATTTACAATAGCAAAGACATGGAACCAACCCAAATTCCCATCAATGATAGACTGGGTAAAGAAAATGTGGTACAGATACACCATGGAATACTATGCAGCCATGAAAAGGAATGAGATCATGTCCTTTGCAGGGACATGGATGAAACTGGATGCCATCATCCTCAGTGAACTAACACAGGAAGAGAAAACCATACACCATATGTTCTCACTCATAAGTGTGAGTTGAACAATGAGAATACATGGACACAGGGAGGGGAACAACAGACACTGGGGCCTCTTGTGGGGTGCAAGGGGAAGGAGTGCATCAGGACAAATAGGTAATGCATGCGGGGCTTAAAACCTAGGTGACAGGTTGATAGGTACAGCAAACCAACATGGCACACACATACCTATATAGCAAACTTGCATGTTGTGCACGTGCACCACAGAACTTCAAGTAAAATAAAAATTTTAAAATTGTTTGCTACCATTGAAAATGACTATTAAGTCAACTTACCCTAAAAATTGGCAGTCGAAGAGAAAGAATTATACATATGGTCTGCTTGTTAGTAGGAAAAATAGTTCTGGCAAACCAAATAGCCCAATTCATGAGGGAAAGTTTTCTCTACATATGAATGTTAGCTAATAAATACAGAGAAATGATAGAATTTTAAAAATACACACAAATAAAATCTAATTATTTATATGTATTTGTGCCTGTGTATATTTCCTATTGTTAAAAAATATAGGAAATATATAAATATATATAAAATTTCCTTTATATTCCTATATATAGGAAATTCATATATGTATAGTAAATATATATAATTCCTTCATATATAATCCTTTTATATATAGTTACTGCAAGAAAGCATTCTTTCATTTAACAGTCATTTAAGGACTTAATATGTGTTTCATAAATGCTGAATGTTTAATATTTGTATTATTTTCTCAAGCTAGATCATTTTAAGTAAGAGTTATGAATGCCATTAAATCATAATTCAGAACTGGAAGGACCCAAAGAAGTCATTTGGTTGACTCCCTTCTCTGTGTGCCATCTCATTTTATAAATAGGAATCACTTCATACACATTTATAACATGAATGCTTTTCGGCCCATCAGTAGCTAAGGAAAGAAAAATTCACAAACATCTAAAAAAGCTAAACAATTATTCTAATATATGAAAGTTCAGCTTATGTTGCAAAATATCTGGCACTTCTTTCAGTTATTTGTTTTTAAGCTTCAGAAAATTAAGACACACAGATGGCCAATATGGATCATTATGAATTTTGTCTTTTTCTTTCTTTCTTTTTTTTTTTTTTCTGAATTGATGTTTCCTCTAGATTAATGTCAGACTTGCTGTGAGTAGCTGAGGCAGTAGTTCAGAGACCAGGGCATAAAAGTGCCCTCTCCACTCAATAACCAGCAAACTAATTTGATGTTTCTATTGACTTGAATCTCTCTGCTTTCTATCTTGAACCTATGAGCGTGTGACCTCTTCTGCAGAGATCTGTGGCTTCTGGGCATTTTGTAAAGTGCTGAAATTGCCTAGAAAACGACTCTCTGTGCTTTGCAAAATAATGGAAAGAGTATTTCCTATCTGCTTCTTGCAGCAATCCCCCAATAATAAATTGAAAATGTGTTTTAATTTTATTTCAGTTTAGTTTTGGAGAACCAACTTAGGTATTTAGGTTTTTAACTATTATTCTTTATCTGTCATTAAAAAAAATTCACTTTTTTCTCCGCTGTAATTTCTTTCCCACTCTACTTCCTAACAAACAGCTCCTTATTTTCCTGAATTACTCTATTTTTTTTAAACAAAATGGAAATACAAAAGATAATATTTGGCCAGCATCTCAATCTTGAAACTCTATCCATTTCCTAATGTGTTTAGCAACCAGGCAATTAAAAAACAGGCCTTGTCTTTAATCATCTCAGAAAATTAGGGAGATTTTTCTCATGGTTAAATTGCATTTCTGAAAACAATTGAGGCAGCTTTTTTGGTAATCTTTGCAAAACTTGGTTTTCCTTGAGCTTTTGTATATACATTAATCATTTAATAATTAAAAAATTTCAATTTTCCCTTTTTCCTTCTCTTTTCTTAACCTTTATTGTCCTTTTGAAATGTTGTCAGGGCTAACATGAGCTCTTTTGGTGTATAGCCAAGTATACTTCTATTTTAGCTATTTAAATAACAACACATGCGTCTAAGTTTCTGGAGTAATTTAGTAGTTTTTTCCTTGATTCTCACAGCAGCAGGCTTTACCTGGAAGCCTTGAACCACTTTCTGGTTATATTTATTTCCCCAGGTCCTGGGTCTTTACAGACAGCAAGAAGTCTAAAATGGCTTAGAGAAGTAATAACCTTTGTCCTGGGATTTGCACACATGTTTGCAAGGACATTTATTTCTGATTCCCTGACTGACCTCTGAGACCTCAGAACTTACCCATTTGAATCAATTGGCTCTGTTGGATGTCTTACCTAACTGAACTCCCTGCCAAAACCCCTTCTGCTACCCCTATCCTTGTACTTCCTATGTTTGTTTTTGCTAAGCCAGCACAGCATCTTCATTTCTGTATCCTCTAACGTAAGATCTCACCTAGACTGGGGACTTGGTAAATATTCCTGAATGATAGCATTGGCTGCAGAACACAGGGAGTTGCTATTGAGGTGAGTTGGAAAGGCTAGGTTGTTGAGATTTTGTAAAGAATCCTAATGTGAGAAGCCAAAAAGGGTGAAGTGGGTACCCATGATATTTTCCTGTATGTTTCATCTCTTCTTCCTCTTCTGTATTTACTTACATTGAGCTTAAGTGAGTGTTGGTCAGTGTGGAACTGGAAATAGATCCTTCCTCTGAATCACACTCTTATTGACTATCCAATCTTTCCAGTTTCTATCCTTTATTCTCCTTTCTCAATGATATGAATCCTAAATGTGGAGGAGACTCTTATTCCCCTCACTTTAAAGATCTAGGAAAATATCTACTGATCCTGGGGTAGAAGGAGAAATTTGGGTTATGAGAAGTACAAAGCACAATGAAGACGTATGAAATATTCAAATAAATCTAAGCTTCTTTGGTGGGATAAAATGATTTAGTGGGATCAAGAGATAATAAACATAGGTTGTGCCTTCAGTCAGCAGGACTGATAGGGAAGCAATGAGAGAGGTAAGGGAAATGAGCTGTAGATTGAGATGCCTCAGTACACTCAGTTCCTGACTACCAGCATCTGTTCCGTTGTAAGAGTGCCTTTGGGAAAGCCACAAGGGGGCTTTCTCCAATACTCGAGTAACCAGTTGCCTTAGAAATAAGCTTTTGTTCCTGTTCTGCTATTGTCACAGGCTTCTTTATAAAAACATATATGCCCTTTGTTGACTGGTCAGATGATGGACATAACTCTGCCCTTCTGTAACAAATGAGCATCCCTCTGCAAGATTCTTTCAGGAGCCAGGAACTCTTTCTCTTTATACTTTCGACTTAAATGCATCATATGAATTCATGTAGCTGCTTTAAGATAGAGACTTGTTTTATTTTTCTTCTTTTCTTTTCTGCACCTTATCTTGTGCTAGCCTTAGTCTGGGAAAATGAAAACCCCAGGGGCACTTGGGAGCTTCTGCAGCCCAGACAGCAGGGCCCTGAAGAGCTCTCTCGTTTCCATGTTTTCATGTCCCTTCAAAATGTCAGTTAGCACCTTTAAAATAAAGTCTGCCATCAAAGACACACACTCTTTTCCTGCCTGTCTGGTGTGCCAAAGATAGACATTACTCTGTCTGCTTCAGTTCTCAGCTTCCTGTCATGTTTGGCAAAAATTTAATTGCCTCTCATTTCAGAACAACTTTTATTTGTTTTCTTAGACTCAACATCTCCTCTAACGGAGCACTTTTCTTTTTTTTGCAGCAGGAGAATGTAGACAGCTTTTGTTTCTGCTGCTTCATGATTAGCTTCCCAATGTCCTTTAGAATAAAATTTTGTGCCCAGAAAAGATGCCACAGGAGCCAGGCAGTGTTTGTTTATTCAAGGGTGACAGTTCACAGAGGGAGCCAAGTTTACTCAGGTTTAACTTTGGGGTGTGTCTCCATTGTAGACAGCAGCATTTCTTTACTGCCATCTAGTACATGATGTCATATGCTACCTTGGCAAATTGAACTAAATATTAATAATAATACTCCCTCTCACTGGGCGTCTTTCATCGCAAACTTATGTTCCTTCTCTTTAGAAGGTTCTCGCCCTGCCTCCGGATGATTTTGTAGTAACCCTTCTAAACCTGGCTCAAATGTCATGTGGAATTAATATTGCTTTCCTCTCTTTTGCCTTAGCACTTCTCACATATATTGAGTATAGTACTGCAGTGTAATAGAGCATGGTAGTATGACTAATTGTACATGTGCCTTACAGCTTAGCATTCCCATTCTCTTCACCCAAGACTCTGAGATGCTTAAGGTTAGGGATGGTGTCTCTGACCTTATTCATTCTCAAATACTGAACATGTATACCAGGGTTTGACATATAGTGGTCACTTAAAAGACATTTATTAAATGAATGAGTAAAGGCGACTGGGGTTTTTGCACATAGGTCTCACAGTTCATGCTGCCCTCAAATATTATACTATTGGATGCAAGTATTTACACAGGACCAAAGGTTGAAGGAAAAAGAAAAGTGTTGAGAGAGTAAGGAAAGGGTGACTAGCTGTCTGCTTTGGAGTTCAGTGTAAGGAGTTACATAATATCTTGAGATTCACAAAAAAGAGCATGCTAAGGTTTTACAGCTGAGGACACAGGAGAAAATGTATTTGGAGGGTAACATGATACACCTATGTGAACAAGTAGATATTCTGAGAAGGTAATGAGAGTGCAGGCTTTTCTGGTGAAAGGTTTAGAAGCAGGGGCGAAGACACTGCCACTGGTCTATAAATAGAAAGGAGGTGTGAATGAGAATGTAGAAAGCCACTCGGGGGAAATAAAAAACATCTGGAGAAGCAGCGACTAGCACTGGGACTATCTGAAGTCTCAGGAAGAAGCTGCAGGAAATCCAGGTGAGAGATGAACTGTGCATAGACCTTGTTGTTAACACTCTCCTGGAAAAAAGAAGAAGATCATCTCTGAGTTAGTGACACGGGCATGTCTCTCTCACCATTATCCGATGACACCGTGTATTGTGTCAGGAGAAGCTTTTTCAGGGGAAAGCAGGTGGCTTGAGTTTTAATTCCTCTTTTCTCACACATTATCTCTATGACTTGGGGGAAGGCACTAACCCCCCCGGGTCTCAGTTGATTTATCTATAATATGGTAATAATGGCGTTTTATCTGCCTGAAGGTGAAGGATTGTGCTGAATGATTTATTGAGCTCTTTAGCTACTGTAAAATCCATTCTATTTCCCTGGAAACTTTACATTGTGTCAGCTGATGTGGATTTTCTTAAACGTCTATGTTTATTTTATTGTCAAGGTTCATGATAGATAGTTGTCACACAGGCCAGATAGGCCCTGTGACTGTAAGCATGCCCATCTTGGAAAAGACTTTTTGTTTGTGGTATTGAAAATCTGCATTTAAGCCAGATAGGCTTTATATTTTAATAAGAGGGTCAAATGTTAAAAGTAGATTTTTCCGTAAGATCTGAGTTGTATAGGGCTGAATGATACTTGAATATTATGTAGCAATGGAATTGTCAGACAAGTAAAATTTTCTTTAAGAGGTCTTGGCACTGATGAGCTTGTCAAAGAAAGGTCTAGATTTCTGAAGAATTAGAGCTTCTAGAAGGTTAAATAAAACGTTTAAAAAACAACTTTATTTTTTCAGCAGAAAAAAATTCCTTTTAATAAGGTAAATAATCCTTTCCATTTCCATCCTCCGAGCAATGAATAAACACAACCATGCTGTTTAAAAATATATATATATTTCTAATTATAAAATAGTGTACATACTTATTGTAAGAAAAATGAAAATAAAAGCCTAAAGAAGAATAATTAATGTCACTCTCCAGCAATAATTGTTGTGAATATTAACATCTCTCTTTCAATATATCTAGCTATATCTATTTTTTTCTCTGTGTCTTGTGTGTGCATGTGTATGGGATCACACACATATATATATGTCTGCACACACATGTATACATATGTGAGTATGTGTATCATTTTATAACTTGCTTTATTATTTAATAGTTTATCATTCCAGAGTCATTCAAATTGCTTTCAACCTTAAGGGAAAAATGCAAACAACAAAGAAAATAACATAAGGAAAGAGCATACGGAAAAACTAAAATCATCCTTTACGTTACCTTTCTCATTCAGAGTTCTACTCTCCATGGATAACTGCTTTCAACAATTTTAGTTTTAGGTACTCTAATTAATGTACTTGAGGATCTTTTTTTATGTTTTTTAAAAACTTTTAAGTTCAGGTGTACATGTGCAGGTTTGTTACATAGGTAAATGTGTGTCATGGAGGTTTGTTGTACAGATTATTTCATCACCTCGGTATTAACCCTAGTACCCATTAGTTATTTTTCCTTATCCTCTCCCTCCTTCCACTCTCCACCCTCCAGTAAGCCCCAGTGTGTGTTGTTTCCGTCTATGTGTCCGTGTGTTTTCATCATTTAGCTTCCACTTATAAGTGAGAACATGTGGTATTTGGTTTTCTGTTCCTGTGTTAGTTTGTTAAGGATAATGGCCTCAAGCTCCATCCATGTCCCTGTTAAGGACATGATTTCATTCTATTTTATTGCTGCATAGTATCCCATGTTATGTGTGTACTACATTTTCTTTATCCAGTCTACCATTGATGGGCATTTAGGTTGATTCCATGTCTTTGCTATTGTGAATACTGCTGCAATGAACATACATATGCATGTGTCTTTATAACAGAACAGTTTATGTTCCTTTGGGTATGTACCCAGTAATGAGATTTCTTGGTCAAGTGGTATTTCTTTCTTTAGGTATTTGAGGAATCACCATACTGTCTTCTACAATGGTTGAACTAATTTACACTCCCACCTACAGTGTATAAGCATTCCTTTTTCTCCACAACCTTGCCAGCATCTGTTATTTTTTGACTTTTTAATAATTGCCATTCTGACTGGCGTGAGATGTTATCTCATTGTGGTTTTGATTTGCATTTCTCTAATGATGGATGACATTGAGCTTTTTTTCATAGGATTATTGGCCGCATGTGTGTCTCGAGAAGTGTCTGTTCATGTCCTTTGCCACTTTTTAATGGGCTTGTTTTTTTCTTGTAAATTAAGTTCATTATGGATGCTGGATATTAGACCTTTGTCAGATGCATAGTTTGCCAAATTTTTCTCCTATTCTGTAAGTTGTCTATTTACTCTGTTGATAGTTTCTTTTGCTGTGCAGAAGCTCTTTAGTTTAATTTGATGCCATTTGTCAATTTTTGTTTTTGTTGCAATTGCTTTTGGCATCTTTGTCATGAAATCTTTTCCTGTGCCCACGTCCTGAATGGTATTGTCTAGGTTGTCTTCCAGGGATTTTATAGTTTTGGGTTTTACATTTAAGTCTTTAACCCATCTTGAGTTAATTTTTGTATATTATGTAAGGCAGGAGTCCAGTTTCAATTTTCTGCATATGGCTAGCCAGTTATCCCAGCACCATTTATTGCATAGGGAGTCCATTCCCTATTGTTTGTTTTTGTCAGGTTTGTCAAAATCAGATAGTTGTACTACATACTTTCTGGCTGGCCTTTTGTAATTTTGGATAAATGACTTAACTTCTCTGTGCCTCAATTTCTCTATATGTAAAATGCCCATAAAATAATGCCTACCTGATAGTGTTGTTATGAGCATTAAATATGTGAGTACTTGTAATGTCTTCAGAGCAAGGCATGGCACTTAGTAAGTGCTCAGTAATATTATTTCTTGGAGAGCCCAGTACTGTGAATAAATGTGTATCACTAAACTTGTGCTGCTAAAGGGAGAATGCTGTAGGAATCAAATTCAAATAGTTTTTCTTCTATGCATGCCACCAATTATTCAAAATCATGCCATATATTAGATACTGATTTACTTGACATGTGGATTGTGAGTTTTTTTGTGCAACTTTTTGTTTTGCCTGCAATTTATAATTTTTTTTCATCTTGGCTGTTAGCAAAAGAGAGAAATTGCCTCATATGGTTAACCTCCTCCAGAAGTATATTTATTAATTTAAATAGAGATTTGAAAATACAGCAGCAACTAAGAAAGGCTTTCTTTTTGTTGATTATTGAATGTGATTTGATGTATATTTTGAGACTCCCATGAGCCTTTTAAGAATCAGATTTGATTCTCTGCCTGGCTTCAAAGAGCAGCTCAACGTGGCAATCACAAGGAATATTGGCTGTTTTTTCTATGGTACATTTTCTCACTTTCATTATTCTGGTTTAATGCACAGAACTGGCTGGCTGTGACCCTGACTTCTCAAGGGTTTTCTTACTGTGGAAAACTTCTTGGAGAAATAAACTGAGTGGCCTTTTGTACCTTCAGTTTCTTACTCTCTAGCACTTTATTCAAGCCTAGGCTCCTGGACTTAATTTTGGAGTTGTTCAAATAGCCTTAGTGACCTTCTTCTCTGAAAAGAGCTGTGCAGGAGTGCCTTATTCAGAGGCATCCACACTAAACAGTTCAGCATATCTGCAGTTTGTGGAGTGTCTGAGGGAGAAATGAAAGATGATTCTGGATGGGTAGATTGTAGGGGACAGGGGGCTCATGGAACATATAGAACAATTTACCAAGGAATTTAATATTCATTCTATGCTATAGGAAATCATTGAGGTAATTTTGGTAAAAAGAGTTCCATGATCAGATTTGCATTTCAGAAAAAAAATCTTTGGTAGAAGTTTTGAAGAAGATTATAAGAAGAGACTGGAGAGAAAGAGAACTGATGAAGGCTGTTTAATTTAAAATTTTTAATAGTAGAAATTTAACGTCAAAACATTTCTTAATATTTTATTTTATTTTAGGTTTGGAGGTACACATGCTGGCTTGTGACATGGATATATTTTGTAATGGTGGGGATTCTAATGTACCTGTCAGCAAAATAGTGAACGTTGTACCCAAAAGGTCATTTTTTAACCCTCACTCCTTTCTTACCTCTTCCCCCTTTTGGAGTCCTTGGTGTTTATTATTCCTGTCTTTATGTCCATATGTATCCATTGTTTAGCTTCCACTTATAAGTGAGAACACACAGTATTTGATTTTCTGCTTCTGAGTTATTTCGCTTAGGATATTGGCCTCCATGTTGCTGCAAAGGACATGGTTTCATTCTTTTTTATGACTGCATAGTATTCCATGGTGTATATACACTGCATTTTCTTTATCCAGTCAATGGTTGATGGATAGTTAGGTTACTTTGTTATTGTGAATAGTGCTGCTATAAACCTACAACTGCAGGTGTCTTTTTTATAGAAAGATTTCTTTTCCTTTGGGTAGATACCCAGTAGTGGGATTGTTGAGTCAAAGGGTAGCTCTATTTTTAATCCTTTGAGAAATCTCCATACTCTTTTCCATAGAGGTTGTTCCAATTTACATTCCCACCAACAGTGTATAAGCATTCCCTTTTCTCTGCACCCTCACCAACATCTGTTGTTTTTTGACTTTTCTAGCGATTCTGACTGGTGTAAAATGATACCTCATAGTGGTTTTAATTTGCATTTCTCTGATGATTAGTGATGTTGAGAATTCTTTTATATTTGTCATCTGCTTCTGTGTCTTCTTTTGAGAAATGTCTGTTTAATGTCCTTTGCCCACTTTTTAATGGAGGGGCAAAATTATATATATATATATATATATATATATTTTTTTTTTTTTTTTTTTTTTTTAGAGACTAGGTCTTGCTCCGTCATGCAGGCTGGAGTGCAGTCATGCAGTCGTAGCTCTTTGAAGCTTTGAACTCCTGGGCTCAAAAGATCCTCCCACCTCAGTCTCCCAAAGCAGTAGGATTACAGGCATGAGCCACAATGACTTGCCAAAACAATTTTTAATAGAATTAATGGAGCACACTATTCAGTTGGATGTGACAGAAAAAAGAGAGTGAGTTGAGGACAAGGTTCTAGTGTGAGCATAAGAGAAGTTTTTAGCAAAGAAGATAATGAATCCAGCTTTTAAAGTTGGCATTTATATGCCTTTGGGATATTCAGATAGAGATGTTTAGTTGGCAGTTGGAAACCAAGGACTGGAGGGCAGCAGAAAGGAGACCTGGATACACAGGTCGAAGAAAAATCCATGTAGAGGCTGCAGCCAGTGAAATTGGATAAGCTCCTTTTAGAGAGACTATTGCATAAGAGTTCTGAGGACAGAAAAACGCATGGACCACAGGTGTTTAAGAGATGATCTGGAGGAAGAGAAATCAGTGGTAGGGAAAGCAACCTGTTCATTTCCATGTCCCCAGTGTCTAACACAGTCTTTCACAGAAATGCTTGTGGATGGACTACTTGAGCTTAGAAGGAGAATTTAGCAATGAGGTAGTGAAATCAGAACTAGTGGCTTAGAAGCCAAGACAGAGAAAATCATAAGCAAGGAGACATTAAATTACACTTCAGTGAACTGTATCCTTTGGATTTGACAACTAGGAAGTCATTTTCTACTTTAGCAAGAGTTTGTGTTTCAGTGAGATGGTGGAGTCAGAGTCGTATTGCAGTGGGTTGAGGGGCTTGTGCTAGACGAGGAGAAGACAGTAAGGTATGTTCGTCTTTAAAGAAAGTGGAGTGTAAAAGGAAGAAGGTAGTATTTATAAGGAAAGGGTAAAAATATTATTTTTCAATAAGCATTCATATTTGAAAATTTTTGGGGGGGATGGGGAAGATTAAGAAAGAAAAGACCCTACAGAATGAAGAACAGATGGAAGGAAAAGTAACTGTGATCTCTCACATGATATTGAACACTCATTACCCGGTGTTGGTTACTTTTGTGTGTGGATGTGTCATTTACCCCCAAGAAGGTCATAAGCTGTTAAGAGGCAGAAATCACAGTTTGTACCTCTATCCTCCTCAGCCTATTTAAAACATGTGACGTGTATATGATTATTGTTACTTGATTATAGCCATTTAATATTAAGGAAATATGCAACTCTCTGGATACTCTCCTCATTTGTTGTTTTTAAAGTAGACTCAATGTTGAAGCAAGGCCACAGTTCTCCTAGTAGACAGCGTGGACCTCTTGCTATGTAGGTGGTATGTAGTTGTACACTTTAATTGGTTCATTTAGTTTTGGCAGATTGCACATTGCTACCTCTCTCTCAACAGGAAAATTGGCTCTCTTTTTGGTAAGATTAGGAAGTTGGTAACTTTACTGTTTAGATTGGGGGAGGGTGTTCTGCCTTCAAAAGGAAAAAAAAAAAGAAGTATGACATTATCTCAGTTTCTCTCCTTTTTACCTGTTCTGAAACTTTTTCTCTTCCAGTGGCCAAAGACTTTTCTCCTAAGAAGCTGGTACATCAGCATTCCAGTTACTGGGGAGACTCTGGGCCCAAACAGACTTCTAGGATCCACTGGCCTTTCCATCTTTTACATATCTTTGCACGTCCACCTCTCTGCTTTTGTTTAAGGAATGGAGAAATGTTTTGCATTTATGTCTTGAACTTGCTGATCCAGTAGATGTCACTCTGGGCAACAGGATAGAATATCTGTTCTTATCTGTGGTTTTGAATAGGCTGTGGCATTCCTGCTCCCAACCACTTTTACACACCTCAGGACTGACACACATGAATTATGACATTCTCTGCAATGCCAGTTTTACTTCTATGTTGTGAAATAAGAGGGCTGGGAGAGCTGCCATTTCATCTCATTCTCATTCAGCTCGAATGCCAAATGTTTACACAGTTACACCAATCAACTAGGCAAGAAGAAAATAGTTTAGGGAAAAGTGGAGGAAATATATATTTTAAAGCAGCATATCTGAATGGGGTGTTAAGACACATTAAATTCTTCTGAGACTCCACACAGAGGGGAAGCAATAAATGCTCTCTTGAGTATTTGTGGCTGAACCCAAACTAGTACAAGTGAGCTGACCTCTCTCTACCTGTATAACTTCATTTTCTCCTATTGCCCTAAATCAGTGACGCTCAACCAAGCTTCTAGAATAGATTAAAAAAGAGGAGTTTTCCTGAAGTTCTCAGAAAGCAATATGGTTAATGAATCAACTTTTCTCTGATTACTTTTTTTCTTTCCATACTGTATCTCCTCTCCACAAACCTTTGGAATTTGCTTCAGCCCGTTACATGATCAGTGAGCAAGTGGCAAACAGAAAATGTTGAGGAAAAAAAAACAGTCTAATTGGACAGATTTGTATTTTTTGAAGAAATATGTTTGTGGTTTTAATGTTGTATGCAATTTTATTTAATCACATTTTCCTTTAGAATTGTTTGCGTTATGGATAGTTTATGTGATATTGTACGCACCAGTTTATTCTATTCCATCAACCCGAACAAGAGTGAGGACTCATGCTCTGCATGAACAACATCTTAGATACTCATTTTACTCCGTGCAAGGCCTGCCCAGTCTTAGGTCACAGTTCTTGGTTGAACTTTTTATGTTTGACTTGGAATTTTCTTCCACGTCTTTCATCATATGTATAAAATCCAGCCAACACTTGGGGCCCATCTCAAATTCCATCTCCCCCGATAAGGGAATCTTGGTAAGTGATAGGAATTACAAAGAAAAGGAGGAACAAGATGGTGCATGCAGGAAGAAAGAGCTTTTCTTTGGGAGGTAAGCATGTGACGGATTTGGGGGCTAGGTTTAAGAGCTTCAGGGGCTCATCGGAGGAAAGATCACTTCCAGCAGCTGTGATGAAGCGTGTTTTCTTGAGGAGGTAGAATTGACACTTGATTACTTGAAGGGTAAGATGTGGCTAGCCAGTGAAGAGTGAGGAGGAGGGTCCTCTAGAAAGAGAGAAGACAAAGAAAAACAGAGGTGAACACAGCACAAGTGGGGACAGGTGGTAGTGAGGCCAACTTGGCTAGAACCCTGTACTGATGACTGGGAGTTATTAGAGATACTTGTAATAAGACTTCTTACCCTCATTCTTTTTCTCTGCTGAGACTGATGATGGAAGGAGTTATAATAACTGTTTTCCTGATTGCATGTGACTTTGCCCCTTCTCTGTATTGGCTGTGATCCTCCATCTAGCACATCTTCTATACTTTCTTTATAGTCCTTTCCTACTGTTTAGCCACTGCTTTGATTTCTTTCCCGTTTATCCACCTTACCACTAGCTGTTGAGTTCTCATATCTTCTTGAAGATGAATCAACACGAAGACGCACATTTAATAATAATAAGAAAAAATAAAAGATAGTAGTTGGGGGCTTTTATGTGTATTTTTTCAAGGTTTGGGAGACTAAGACTGTTACTTGGTGTAGCGTTAGCTCAAAATTTGTTATAAAAAGCAAGATAATAGAACTGAAAGCAAAAGGCCCTTAGCTAAAGATGTAATCCTCTTATGGAGCTGGAGAAGAAAGAGACACAGAAAATGTTGCTTTAATTAAGGTTTTCGTCGTATATTCAATGTAATTTCCTTCTTGAAAGATTATATAGGTGTGAAGTCTTTTCAAATGACATTGTATTGAATAAATGAAGACCTTGCAGTACTAGAAATTATTTTCTCCCTAACACCTGTATTTTCAAAATCTTATCTTAATACTGCTATTTTTTTCAGTTGTTAAGGACACCTTTTTGTTTTCCCATGTTAAGATGACCTCAGCATTTTACAAAATAAGAATAGGTGTGCTTCCAGGGGCTTTCTTTTAAAATTTATATGATTTATTCTCAGAAATTAATATATTTATTTACTTGGGAAATATGCACAGAATAATCTATAAGCTAGATCTTTAGGGAAAGTAAAGAATGACTTTTCATTATGTGAAAAGTTTCAAATGAAATCTTCCGGAATCCTCTATGCTGACTATTCCATTATATAATACAGTGAGCTATTGGATTGTTTCGTAAGTTATAAAATCCTTATTAATCAAAACATGCTGGTGCAAAGCAGAGGATTAATTGTTTGCTTTAAAAATTAAGGAAAGGGCACACAGAAGAGAAAAAGGATATTAAATAGCATATTTCATATTGTTTGGAATTAACGAGACTCATGATCACCTTATTTGAGTTTCTCACCTTTACCATATTATCAAAATTCATTGTGTGCAGAAAAATCTATAGAGATTCCATACCCATTTGTTATGGACTTAGATGACTTGAAAAAATTGCTGTGAACCTTTAGAAACTTTGCTGTAAGTATTCCATGATGTCATTTAAATTAGGGCATATGGGCAGTATCTTTTAATGCTGCCTTTTAAAGTATTTACTTGGTTAGAATAGGAAGTTGCAAAATGACTTACCTTCCAATATTAGGGAAATATGATTACCTTTTTCACAGACCTTATCATTTTATGAAAGTGGTCTTTTCTCTTAGTCTTATAACACTTTGTACTTTTTATGGTAAGTAGTATGAGCCACCTAAAATGTAAGAACAGAGACCATATTTTTTCACCTTCCTGTTACAGACAGAGTCAAACTAAATTGAACTTAGGACTTGGTAAATAAATATTTATGGGATAAATGTCATAGCCCATTCTACTGTCAAGTATTTAAAACTAAATAGGCTAAACATGAAATTACATTTTGGTTAAAAGAAATTAGAATTACATTGCTGCTGCCTCCTTTGTATCAGAACTTAATACTTTGGCTCAAATGTTCATCATTTAAACATTGTGACGAGCACTTATAAGAATATGGACAATTTCCATTTCCGTACCTTTATATGTCAGGGCATGCCTTTCTTCCCCGCCCGCTACATTCCTCCTGCAAAAGTAGCACATGAGAACAAATGTTACTACTATATTCTGATTCAAATCTGAAATAGCTTTTGAAAATCCAAGTGTAAATGTATATGAAAATTCCAATTTTACATTACAGATGTAGGAAGGAAAAATGACCTATAAATTATCTCAACTAGATCTAAACTAGATTTAATATTGGCAGTGATTTTCCTTATACAAAGCTTTAGATTGGGAAATTTTTGTCCTTACTACCCAAGAGCAAAATTTCAGTTTTCCCATACAGAGATCAATTTCTTAGATACCTTTCTCTACAAGGCTAGATAATATAAGCAAGAGAGGCCCTGACAGCACCAATCTGAAAATGCCCTAATGCTCTGTAGTGAGGCCACACCTATCAAGAATACTAATATTTGTTCTGGTATTTCATTTATTTAATTATTTTTAAGTTTTGTTTTTTATTTTTAATTTTTATGGGTACATAGTATATATATTTATGGGGTAATAAGATATTTTGATACAGGCATGCAATGTGAAATAATCATATCAGGGTAAATAGGGTCTCTATGCTCTCTAAAACAGTTATCATTTCTTTGTGTTACAAACGTTCCAATTACACTCTTAGTTATTTTGAAATGTATTGTTGACTGTAGCACCCTATTGTGCTACCAAATACTAGATCTTACTGATTCTACCTGACTATATTTTAGTACCCATTAACCATCCCTGTTCTGTTCACTGTCCATTATCCTTCCCAGCCTCTGGTAACCATCCTTCTGCTGTCTATCTCCATGAGTTCAATTGTTTTTATTTTTAGATCCCACAAATGAGTGAGAATATGTGAAGTTTGTCTTACTTTGCCTGGCTTACTTCACTTAACATATCTTACAGTTGTATCCATGTTGTTGTAAATGACAGGATCTCATTCTTTGGTATGGCTGAATAGCACTCTATCATCTATATGTACCACATTTTCTTTATCTGTTTGTCTACTGATGGACAATTAACTTGTTTTCAAATATTAGCTATTGTGAATAGTGCTGTAATAAACATGGGGATGCAGATATCTCTTCAACGTGCTGATTTCATTTCCATTGCATAAATACCTAGTAGTGGAATTGTTGGATCATATGGTAATTCTATCAGATATTTTGTAGAACCTCCATACTATTCTCTGCAGCAGCTATACTAATGTACATCACTACCAGTGGTGTATGAGAGTTCCTCTCTCTCCGCATCCTCACTAGCATTCATTATTGCCTGTCTTTTGGATGGAGGCCATTTTAACTGGGGTGAGATTATATCTCATTGTAGTTTTGATTTGCTTTTCCCTGATGATCAATGATATTGAGCGCCTTTTCATATACCTGTTTGCCATTTGTATGTCTTTTTTTCTTGAGAAATGTCTATTCAGATCTTTTGCCCATTTTTTTAAACTGGATTATTAGATTTTTTTTCCTATAGAATTGTTTGAGCTTCCTAAATATTCTGATTATTTATCCTTTGTCCAGATGAATAGTTTGCAAATATCTTCTTCCATTCTGTGGGTTGTCTTTTCACTATGTTTCCTTTACTGTGCATAATGTTTTTAACTTGATGTGATCCAATTTGTCCATTTTTGCTTTGGTTGCCTGTGCTTTCGAATATTGCTCAAGAAATCTTTGCCTAGACCAATGTTCTGGAGAAATTTCTCAGTATTTTTTTAGTTGTTTCATAGTTTGAGGTCTTAGATTTGAGTTTTTAATCCATTTTGATTTGATTTTTCTATATGTTGAGAAATAGGGATCTAGTTTTATTCTTCTGCATATGGATACTCAGTTTTTTCAGCACCATTTATTGAAGAGATTGTCTTTTCTCCATCATATGTTCATGACACCTCTATAGGGATGTTTTTGTGAGTTAAGTTTTTGAAACTTTCCACATTAAAAATGATGCTTCAGGTTATGTTCAATTGTTTGGTCATTGGAGTTGGTATAGAAACTTGAAGCTCTTTGTGGTATGTACAACTCAGGTTTTTCTCATTAAAGGATTAGTGGGAAAAAAAAAGAATCCATCTGACTTAAAGGAAAATTGAAGTAAAAAATAAATTTGAGCTTGAGATTTCCTTTAAGACAGGTTGCATAAGGCTGATACCTGGGTCACAATTAAATGAGACCTCTGAGAGTTCTTTTTGAAAGGGCATTTCTGCTGTTAAAATTCTGGAAGTCCAGAGTCCTGAGTTCTGTTTTTGACTCTACCAAGACTTTGGGCAGGTGATACTATCTGAGTTTCAGTTTGCTCAACCATAAAATAGAAGGAAAGAAGAAGTGAATTAAATCATCTTGAAGATCCTGTTCAGCAATAAATGGATGATTTTATTGTAAGCAAAAATGTCTCACAGTTTGGAGGGGAGTAAAATCTAAAAAGATTGTAATAAAAGTGGCTAACATTTATTGAACATTTACTGTAAACCAAGTACAGTTCTACGGGCCTACCATATATTCACTGATTCATTCCTTTTCCATACCGAGGTACTGAAATTGTTTCTATTTAAACATGGAGAAGCTGAGGTACAGAGACAAAGATAAACTTGCTGAAGGTCTTGCAGCTAGTAAGGGGTGCAGCAGAAATCTCAAGCCAGTGAGATATCAAGAGCCTAGAGCCCAAACCACAACTTTCTGCTGAGGAGCATTTCTATGTAGAATGGTCCCTTATCTGCATTCTTATTTTCAGGAGGCATAATGAAAAAGGTGGAGAAATACTTAGCTGAGAAATCAATTCTAAATCTCTTTGGGGACAAGTTTATCACCTTAAGTGATTTCTGGGACATTCTTCTTTCATGCTTAGGCAAGATTCTGATATAGTATGCTATTGGCAGTGGTTGTAAAGTGTCTGTCAAGTTGGCGTTATAGTGCTACCCTGGGCTTTTCTACTGTCCAACTCAAAGCAATATTTGTGTAAGAGATCACAGAGGCTGAATTACAAAGCCTTTCTCATTCAGGCCTTGCTGGTGGCACTTGAATGTGTCAGTTTTGAGCAGTTCATGTGCTACACAGGTGGGGAAATAAGAGAAATGCTGCAAAGATGTGCTTTGCTTTAAGGAAATTAAAAATACAAAAGCATTGTCCTTCGAAGCATGATGTAGTAGGGGTCTCTATGCATTTTAAATGATGTCTTTGTTTTAAATTATTTGCTACACAGTTTTCTTCCTTACAGAGATTTTCTGGTATTTATCCATCCTTGTTTACAGATTATGAGATTTTTTTTAGAGTCAAATGGATTAAAAATTGACAGAGAAATATATGGCAAATGGGTTAGGCAAAATCACTTGGAAATGAAAGTAAAGCGTGACATTGCCCAATTTTAATGTAACTTATTTGGAAGACCTCCTTTATTATGTGAAAAGAGGTCCACCTCTACTGGTTCAGGACCCCTGCTCTAAAAATCTGGCTGGAGAATATGATTTTCAATGGCATTTTCAAAAAATATTGTAATTAAACAATGATAAAAGATTATTCTATTAATTTGAATCTTTTGATATTGGAGGTAGATCCAGCCCTATCAATGTGTTTTATTCTTTTCCTCTTCACCCTATTGGTGAGGGAGGAATTCCTATTCTGTAACTATGGAGATAGCTGATCATGCAGTACCCGATACTGGAGAGGTGACATGACAACAGTTTATTAATTCCACATACTCACAACTTGAGGGAGGAGAATGTCACAGGCCTTGCAGGGCCACATGGGGTTGTGCTTGGGAACAAAGTGAATACGTGTGGGCTACAGGAAGCAGGCTTTGTAGTATCAAGAGGTTGGAGTGACCCCTAGTTCCCATGGGAGGGTGTGATTGGCTTGTTTGAATAATTCCATGGGCTAGAAGGGAACTGAAGGCCACTCCTGTGGAATAAGTAGGATTTATACCTAGTCTCTTGATAAGTCGGGCTGTTTTGCTGCAGGATCTTATCTATGGGAGTAGAGTGGGGAAAGGAACTTGCAGTTAGGCTGTTTGAGGTCTTTCTGGTTATTCCAGATGTCAAGGCAGCACGTAATATTGGGTCGTACTTTTAGGCCCGACACCACACACTTCTAAATTCAACCATAGCCCCTAGTGTCTAGGCCTTCCCTCCTATGTTATTCATATCCTCTGTATAACAAAACACCACAAACTGGATGGTTTAAACAACAGAAATTAATTTTTTCATTGTTCTGGACGGTAGAAGTCCATGATCAAGGTGCTGGCAAATTTATTTTCTGAACAGGCCTCTCTTCTGGCTTATAGATAGTCACTATCTTTGTATGTCCTTATGTGGCCTTTTCTCATTGCATGCATAGGAGAGAGAGAACTCTGGCATCTCTTCTAAGGTCACTAATCCTATTGGATGAGACCCTCATCCTTATGACCTCATTTAACTTTACTTATTTTCTTAGAGGTGCCACTTCCAAATAGTGCCATCATGAAAATTAGGTTTTTATATGGTTTGGCTGACTCTGTGTCCCTACCCAAATCTCATTTTGTAGCTCCCGTAATTCCCACGTGTTGTGGGAAGGGACCCAGTGGGAGATGAGTGAATCATGGGGCCAGGTCTTTCCCATGCTGTTCTCGTGATAGTGAATGGGTTTCACGAGATCTGATGGTTTTTAAAAACGGGAGTTTCCCTGCACAAGCTCTCTTTTTCTCTGCCGCCATCCATGTAAGACGTGACTTTCTCCTCCTTGCCTTCCACCATGATTGTGAGGCCTCCCCAGTCATGTGGAACTATAAGTCCAATAAATCTTTTTTTTTTTTTTTTTTTTTTGTAAATTGCCCAGTCTTGGGTATGTCTTTATCAGAAACATGAAAATGGACTAATACAGGTTTCAACTTTTGACTTTTTGGGAGACATAAATATTCAGCCCATAACACCTCTCCCAATATTTTTCAATACTCCTCATACTTTTAATAATTGGTTAACGTTTTTTAAGATAAATTCCATTTTGGAATTTTATTAATACTTACCATGGTATCTAGTATAAAATAGATTCCCTAAAATTATTTGTTGAATTGAGAGAGAGAATTTAGATTTGGATTTTGTTTCAGACGCTCAACCTATTCAACTTTCCTCTAGATTTTCTTTGAAAGTAATTTCTGAAGATCATTAGACAGGTAAATGTCTGATTTAAGATTTGGTCAGTACATTATAATTTTTCAGTATTTTTTTCTTTATTTTCATTTCTGGGAGGAGCAATGGATATGGTATTAGTTTTGATTACTCGATCAGGTATTTAATATTTGCCACATTTTTGAACTTCATCTGCCATGTAGGGGTACTGATACCTATCTTACCTCCCAACATGTAAAGATTAAATAAGAGCGTGAATATTAGGGTTCTTCATAAAGCACAAATGCAAGGTAGGATCTTAGAACACACCGCACTTACTACAGCAGCATTACTTCAACAGGCACTTCAAAGCATCTATGGTGCTATTAAAAATGTTAATTTCATCTTCCTACATACGACTTACTGAGTTATAGTAACAGATGGGGCCCAGGAATCTGCATTTTAATAAAACCCCAGATGATTCTAATGCATATTAAAATCTGAGAACCAATGTACTGTATTAAAGCTCGTTGAATCAAAATGAATCAAAACACCCATCGGTAACATCTAACCCTCTAGTTCACCAAGAGGTGTTAGTTTTCAACAAAAACAAGCAACCAATGAACATAAGCAGCTACCCACCAATAGCAGGAAGGCCATGGGTGTACATCGACTTTACCATCTTCATGCTTTACATTCAGTACTGTGAACTTAGTGGTTCTCAAACTGGCAGGATTTTAGAAATTCACGGGAGCTTTCAATATGTAGATTCCTGGACCCTGCTTCTGAAGACTTTGATTCAGTAGGTCTATGGCAAAGTTAGGAAACCTATTTCTCAAATGCTCAAATGATAGAGAAATTTAGGGGCAGGCCATTGAATTATGGTAAAACCCTTAAGTGGTTGTAAGGTCAACAAAATTCACAATTTCTTCACATAGCAAACTTCTACTTCTGATGTACTAATATCAGTGTTGGATTGGTAATGTGACATTAGTCTTGAAACACAAAATATAGGTTCAGAAAAAGACACAGCTCCCTGTAGTCCTGGCATCTTTTTGTGCAACATTGGATTGCGTATATCTATTTGGAATGAAGCTACTTTTTATCTTGACTCAGGATGTACAGTTGAAAACATGAGACCCCTACAGAGCCTAGCAGTTCTGTCTGAATGCCTTTTTTTCCTGAAATCTGATGGCTTTTCTTTACTGCTCTCTTTAATTCTAGTGTTTGAGAAGGTATCTGAATGCCATACCTATCATAAACCTCTCTGAAGACAAAACATATTTAGTGAAATAGTCTTAATAGCCTTTATTCAATTCCAGAGAAGTGGATTTTAAACATGATAAGCTTTCACTTATTCAAATACATAATATCATGTTTATGCCCAATCCCATTCATATCTGTTTATTGGAAATAGCAAATTATTTGTCAACAGTATGCCCAAGCATATACCAATTAACCTATGTGTTAGGGATATTAGTGCTTAGTTCAACACTTGAAACATGTTCCTGGGGAAACATTTTGAAGTTGACTGAAAGAAGCCAAATATCAGTTGAAAAATAAGTCGGTGAAATAATATTTTAAAAAGCGATTACAAATTGTTGTATGACTTATGGCTGTACCTTCAGAGGTCTTCATACATTCTGTTAATTCTTACAAGCAATATAAAAGCTGGCTAGGACACATGTCATTTTTCTCCCTTTAGAGAGGAAGCAATGAAGGTGGGCTGGCTAACCTAAAATGGGCCATGAACTTAGTGTCAGAAATTATACTGAAACCCAGGTCTTTTGATCTTAGTTCATTTTTCACTTAGTCAGGTTGGCTTGGGCATAAAATTTAGGCCATCCATATATCAAAAGAATGCCATTGTTACATGGCATGAAAGTGTGTTTAAATATGTAGGATCTTACAGGCATCAAGAGCCAAATGATTTTTCTACCTTCCCTGGCTGGATTTATGCTATCCAAAAATTAACATCAGGCAAGAAAAAATGGTGTGATTCTGCCTGGTGTGTGTGTTACTTCTCGAAACTGCAGCCTTAGTTCCCTTCCCTCTTCTTTGGTCCATTTCTGGGAACGTGATTGATGAGTACTTTATAGGTTTCTGAAAACAAAAATAATTTAAAGGCTCTAAATTCTATTAGAGATTAATTTTAGATAAGCGCCAGCAAGTATTTAGACACATAAATGGAATTTACTTTATGGAATCAGCTAGATACATATAATGTTTTCTTGATGTGTATTCATTAAAAAACAATATAGAACACTGGAGCATAGACAATTATTGTTTTGAGATCTCTGGGTAATTAAAGAACAGTCTCAGTTTATTAGCATATAAGTCTTTAAATTCATTTTCTCTTTGTTACTGATTATCTTATAAAATTATTCTTTCAAAAAATGAGTAAAGCTGTCTTGTCACAGGTTACTTTAAGAGATCTTTTAGGTGTTGATACAATAAGAGAATTAGTGAAAGGAGAGAACTCAGTAGCAGAATCTTTTGAATTTTGACATTATCAATAATTGCTCTATATCTAGGTATTCCCCTATTAAGAATACCTGGCTGACCCACGAGTCTCTTTTATTTAGAAAATATATATGAAAAATATATTATTATTTATAAAATATATGTGAAATATAAACATTTCATCATATCCAAAGTATTCAGATTTAATTATATAAAAATTACACACACACACACACGAGCGCACGCACACACACACGCATATCCTCTTAACTTGTCACCTTATAAGGATCTGGGATTCTCATGAAATTGTATGCAAAATATTTGTAGGAACAGGGCTGGCTACATGATTTCTTGATTTTGGGGCAAAGTGAAAATATGGGGTCTTTTGTTCAAACAGGGAAAGGGTGCCGTCTTATAATCTGTAGTATCTTTAAGGTGCTAAAATACAAAGTTTTTTCCTTTCTTCCATGGTTTATCTTTTGACTGCCATTTTAAATTTCTAAGTATAAAATGAAAACATTTAAAATTAATAGTATGGATTTTGCTATTCATATTTATATTCTGTGATGCCATTTAAAATGCAAATATAAATGCATTTAGCCTGTAGGTGGAATCACCAAATTTACACAATTTCTGTTTCTTTTGTGCATATGTATTTTGTTCTCACCAGAACAATGGAAGCACTGCATAAAACTAACTCAGCTGGTTTCATATCACTTCTTGGTACACTTCTTGGTCCTATCACTTCTTGGTCCTATGAACACTCACTACCTGTGGCTTTCTGATATGTAAAGGGGATTTCAAGGCCAAAAACCTGTGGAATTCCCTATCTTTGCTTTTTCTTTTATGCCATCATTTTCAATGTAGGTGGTCAGCTAATATGGGGAAGTAACAGTAACGAGAGGATACAATAGAGATCTTTGGCTGTGTTTCTTAGAACACTATTTTTTTCCTGAGTTTGAAGAAAGTTCTAGTTTGAATTGAAAGCGTGCGCTCTTAGGGCTGTTGGTGCCCTGCTTACTGTGTAATTGATGAATTGATGTAACAGCTGCCCTGTCACCTCTGCTGTTGTCACTACTGTCTCCAGCTGGGTACACAGGGATTATGGGAATGAAAAGCTGGCTTGGGTCAAGGGCCAGACTCTGCCCAGTGGGGGACTAGACTATCTTGTCCCTCACTGTCCAACAGGAACCCTGCCTCTCCTACTCAATGTCCAGGGTCAGAAGAGATGAACACAATAGAGAGCTTGCCTTTGGGTTTAGTTTCCAAATCAGAATCTCATCTTACCAGGGTAAAACTTTAGTTTACAAACTTAGAGACTTTTCTGAAAAAGAAAGTTTACCTTGTCCTTGTTTTCAGACTTGCTGAACTCTCATACATTGTGGGTCCACTGGAATTCTGTGATCCTGAAACATTGTGAATACTGTATGTGAATGGAGTGGCAAGGACTAGGGACGTGCATATTTCACATTTTTCCTCTGCTCATGCTCCACTATTCCACTGATTTCTCTTATAAAACACAAGTTCAAAGTTAAAATTATTAAGAATTTCAAGATAGCAACAGCAGAGTATTAAAACAAGTATGGCAACCGTCAGAGCAAGAGACCCTGCAACTGCATAAGTCACATGCCAATGAAGTTGGCTTATTTAGGTAGGGCTATGTGTGTGTGCACACATGCATATTATTACATTTCTTAAATTTTTTTTTTTCTGGCAAGAGCATATAGCTCTTTTTCAGATTTTCAAAGGAGCGCCTGACTTCATAAAAAGGTGAAAAGATGCTGTTTTAGAAGGATTGTAGCTCAGCAAAGAACCTCATCACTGTGCAAGAAAGGTGATAATACTCTTTTTGCTCTCTTCTTTCAACAACGGAAGGAGTTGATACAAAGCGGTTGAATTGCTGGTGCCACCTACAGTGCAGTCACAAAGCGATCAAGTTTGGGAGCTTACACTCTGAAGGTTTTACTGAAAGAAAATATCAGTGTAACAACATTATAAATATCTGAGCCAGGATATCTATCAGCTTCTCCATTTTTGTCCATGAGGAAAAGTGACTCTAGGAAAACTCATGGCTCGACAGCTCACAACTGTTTAAAAGCATGCCCTGACTATATTTCTTTTGGACTGTAAAGCTAGAGGAGAAAGGGGCCCTAGGATGGCCAAAAGAGAGCTGGGATTCTCTTAAATTTTTGAAAATAATGCTTTTGGCAAAAGCAGTTGTTGCTCAGTGATGAGTAACATCTTGGGTCACATGTGGCTGGCAAAATAAATTGCCTGCACCCTGCCTCGTCACCTCTGTTAGGCATTGATATCACACAGTGTGAAGATGGGTGTTTTATTCAGGGAAAGGACACTAACATTTGTGTGCACTATTCTGGAGTCTTTGCTGCTGGTGGATGCTGTGATAATTACACACAAATATTCATTCAATCCGCCAACCATTTCTTTGTAATTGACAGTTTCTAACTCCTGGGCTCACTGGAGAATTGTACACTTGGTGCAGCCCAATAAAAGCCAAGAGCGGGTTTGTATACATTGCTCTGTCAGGCATACACAGTTCTGGGATGTCGGAGTCGTTCGTTACAGCCTTTGCTGCATCATCCCACACAACCCCAGCCAAGATTCAGTTGTGTGAAGGATTGTTTTCAAGCTTTTAAAGTAAAATGGTTTGCACTCTCAGAGAAAAACTAGGAATGTTATGCATTTATGATCCCAGCAATATTTTTCTGTGCCATTTAGCAAAATGGGGAAGATTTTTTTTTTTTTTTACTTTTTTACTCAGTATTCATAGATGGGGACAAATTATTTAATTTTTTTATTTTTCCCAATGGTAATTGAAATGTATTTGAGAAAGACTGAAAAGTAACAGAAGGTGGTAAAATGCAAACAGGTTATGTCTTTGAAACAGGGTAGTCAAGGTTGGGAATATTATAGGGGTTATGTTTTCTCTGTAAGTTTCACACTCAGTACAATGTCAGAAACAGTCAACATAATGTATCATTGCTATTCTACAAATGAAGCAGTCCCTGTTTACAGTAAAAGCATATGGTAATTTAGAAACATCAAAACACATGCTCTAAACATTCTGATACTAAAATATTTGTCTAAAGGCTTGACTGATAGTTGCATTTTATATGTTTCATCAAATATTCCTTTTATGTGTCAGAAATAAAGGCAAAGGATACAAATATGGCAGGGATGAGAATGATGACTGACACGCTGAAATACAGAATTCCGCACACGCATCGCTTTCTGCCTTTTTTTATTCAGGGAAACAAAATGTCTGTGGCCTTTACAAGTGTCTAATTTTGTGATAAGAGGTTTATTAACTTTTTTCTTCTATTACTTGGTAAGGATTACAATTCGATTTCCTCGTAGGCATCTAGACTGACCCTCAAAATGGATGCTTATCACCAACTCCCTTTCCAGGCGTGCACTGTGAGCTTGAATAAAAGGCCCAAAAACTTCTGTTGGCAATATTTTTTTCCTTGTAAGACTTGCTGTTTCTACTCTATTTTTGTCATATACTGCCAGATCCCCTTTGAACAGGAGATATTATAGCAGAGTAGCTAAGAGCACTCACTTTAGAGGTAAGGAGATCTGCATTTGTCCCTTGAATTTACTTCGCCTATCTGATCATCAGGGTCTCGTCTGTAAAGAGATGTTGTTAACATTTCATATTTTGTACCTCACAGGAATACTATGAGATTACATGAGTTCATAGACATCCTTAGTACTATACTTCACCTCACATTACTACTACTGTTATTAGCAGTATTAAGAACTAGAAATCAAGTTTGAATTAAAAAAAAAAAACTTTCCAAACTGTTTAAAAAGCTTCCCCAAAAGTTTCCTTTTGACCTGCTCTGTATAGGGCCGCTTGACTTTCTACAATTTCAGTTTACCTCTTGCTACTTCCAAAATTGGTTTTTGGCTTTTCCCCACTTAATATCTGCCTCTTGTCCTTGTTTCCTCATTTTGGAAATCTTTTTCTTCTCCTAATATGTAACATGATTTTGCTTAACATAGCTCAAGTTCGTTGCCCTTCAGTGAGCTGGCACTGTGTGGTCCATCTGGCAGTAACCACTCTCTGACTTTTTGTTCCCTTTTCCCTTTCAAACCTGTTCTCTGTTGTTGTCCTGTGCTTGTAGTTTCCTGGGGTTTGTTCATGTAGATTACAGGTTTCAAAGGGGCTGCTGTTCTCTGTATTATATCCCTTAAGACAATACTGAGTCTCTCTCCAAATACACAAACATATATGGTCGTAATAAATGCTTGATAAACAAACCACCTATCATCAGTATGCCTCATATAGATGTTAGAAGAAAATAATTTAGGTTTGGAGATCTGGCTTTTATTGCACATTCTTATCCTTTTCTTTCTCTGCCTCAGTGTTTCCATCTGTCCCATTTGGATGTGTTTGTTCAGTTATGACCACACAGAAATGCATTTGAGGGCATTTAGCACTACTTGTTTTAAATGTCTTAATACTAGTATGTGAACACAAAATCACTGGAGATCTCTCCAGTATCAAACCTCAGGTATTCATCGTCCAGACCAGGGTCAGCAAATGTTTTCTGTCAAGGGCCAGGGTCAGACAGTAAATATTTTAGCCTTTGATGGCCACAAATAATCTTAATCATCATGCATTCTCTGGTTTGTTTTTGTTTGTTTTAGTTTTAATTTTTATTTTTAACAACATTTGAACAATGTGTAAACCATTTTTAGCTTACTCTACCAAAAGAAGTCTTAGACAGATTTGGCCCACAGGCTGTGGTCTGTGACCCATGACCTCGCCATCTAGATCATGGTCCATTAGTTTTTTATGGCTCCATTGAACAGACCTTCCAGTGCATTCCAAGTACTGTACTCTATGCAATTTTTAAACAGTGAATTTTCCTTTTGGAAATTTTTGAAGAATAGCTGCAAAAATGATGTATGGCCCAAAAAGATCTTGGTGAGTGTTCCTTCAATACCCAAATTCTGTTTCTGTCATTGCTGTTTTAACAACAATTCTGTTGACCATAACAATTTGTGACAGATGGCTAATTCATGAATGCCTCCCCAGTTAGTCTGTATGTCTCCTCAGGTTAATTGTGTTTGGACTAAGTGTTCAAGGTGGACTCTTGACATGGCTTTAGGGACACTTCTGACTCCCTGAGGAAATTCCAGGTGTGCTCTCTATGAATCAGACCCCACGATTTTCCTTAAAGTCTAATTTAAATGTCCTGTTTCTTCATAAGGCTTTTCTTACTCCCAAGGTCTCTTAATTTTCTGAGCCCCATGCCACCTGATTGCCACGTTCATGCCTTTTAATCCTTTCTGTTTTTCACTGTGTATATTGGAATCCTGTTTTTATTCATTGTGTTAGAGCTTATGCAGGAAGGATTGTGTTTTGTTCCTCATGTATTCCTTAGCACAATGGTCTCGCATGGTAGGCGTTCAAAAACACTGAACTGAGGCCGGGCGCAGTGGCTCACTCCTGTAATCTCAGCACTTTGGGAAGCTGAGGCAGGCAAATCATGAGGAGTTCAAGGCCAGCCTGGCCAACATGGTGAAACCCTCTCTCTACTAAAAATACAAAAAATTAGCTGGGTATAGTGGCAGGTGCCTGTAATCCCAGCTACTCAGGAGGCTGAGTCAGGAGAACCATTTGAACCCGGGAGGCAGAGGTTGCAGTGGGCCGAGATCACAACACTGCACTGCAGTCTGGGTGACAGAGTGAGACTGTGTCTCAAAAAAAAAACAAAAAACAAAAAACACTAAACTGAATTCAAAATCTAAAACCTACTGATACCCAATTAACAGATTTTTTTTTTTTTCCTGAGCCTCCTGCTAGCTCTTTAAGAGGAAAGAACAGTACTGATAAATGATTTAGTGAAAGCTATTTTCATTCAAACAGGGCCTATGGAGAAATGGCTTCCTCACAATGTATTTTTCTGTGTCTGTTCCCTTGACAGTCTTGTCAATTTTGAGACATTTAACTATTTTTGAGTCAACGATAAATTCCCAAAGTCTAACACTTAAGTTTTCACTAGTTATTTTTAGTCAAACAGTGTCAAAAAATGACTTAACAGAGTTTTGAAGTTCTCTTAAAATGTCTCCTGATTTGTAGCCCTTTGAAACTCTTTCAAATGAATATCAGGATGGCCCAAACTTTCCACTGGCCCTTGAATGATCATAACTCCTCCACTCCCCGAGAGAAGTTTGCTTCAGTTTTGTCCTAGGTGGCCACACCTTCACCAGGCTGCCCTCAGCAACACAGAGGTTTTGCAACAAAGGGCTGGGATTCAATGAAGATTAGCACTCAGGTGGCCAACATGGTGTGGAACAGAAAGAGCTGTCGGCCCATGGATGGATTTCAGTCCCCCTCAAGACCCCGAGCTCTCAGGAAGTCAACTGTCTAGGGCTGGGTTATGATATCAATGTAACCTTAAGGAATCAAAAGGAATCTAGAAATGTCCCTGAAGCTAAGCTAAGAAAGTTAAGCTAAAGTTGGGAGTATAGGGGAGTGAGGAGAAGGTACTCATGGGGTGTGCTCTGGGCGGACCATTATTGATTTATTTTAAACTATTTTTGGTTGAATAGTGGGTATTGTTTTCTAGTGCTCAGACAAAAGGATTTTATGAAAGTGCCTCTAATAAAAGCATGCATTTAACTTAAATTTACCCCTAAATATATATAAACCATCAAAACCTGGAGTGGGGAAAGACTTGAATACTCTGAAAGGGACCAGAGAAGGTGAGGAAGGGAAAAGGGAACAGAAGAAGTCATGAAATATATGTGATTCTGTGTGAAAGAATCTACCATTGTGCCTGACACATGCAGCAATTCTCTCTCTCTCTATCCCTCTATGTATATATATAGATATAGATCTATAGCAATCTATCTAGATTGATTGATTGAACCTGAAACCTGAAATATCTGTTTTCCCAGTAAAACCAAATTCAAATCTAAAACTTAATTGCTGGTGTCAATGATTTTGTTTTTGCATTTGGCAAACTAAGTACTACCTTGGCTAACTAATTATACATATATTTATAGATATATTTATATTTATATATTTATGTATATGTGTGTGTGTGTGTGTATATATATATATATATATATATATATATTTTTTTTTTTTTTTTGAGATGGAGTCTCACTCTGTCACCAGGCTGGAGTGCAGTGGCATGATCTCTGCTCACTGCAACCTCCGACTCCCTGGTTCAAGCGATTCTCCTGCCTCAGCCTCCTGGGTAGCTGGGATTACAGGCATTCACCACCATGCCCAGCTAATTTTTGTATTTTTTTGTAGAGATGGGGTTTCACCATGTTGGCCAGGATGGTCTTGATCTCCTGACCTTGTGATTCGCCCCCCTCGGTCTTTCAAAGTGCTGGGATTACAGGCGTGAGCCACCACGCCCAGCCACTAATTATATTTAAAGTTACAAACAATGATTCTTAAAATATGCCCTGTAAAAATTAGATAATTTTATTTCTGATGCTACTGAGATTTCCAGGTCTTATCCATGTGGCCAGATGTAGTCTGGCATCCACAGGTTTTGTTTTTTGTTTTTTTAGTAGGCTAGAAAAAATGTTTATAAATTGCGCTAAATATCGTAACACTGAACTGAAGATGATATTCACAAAAGAAAGATAAAAGGTTTCAGAATGTAGAGAGGTAAAGGGTGTTAAGGTAAGCTGACACAACTTGTGGGACAGTGGGAAAATAGTAAGGGAGTGTGACCTAACCTGGAACCTCTAACTGTTTTCTATCTTGCTGAAAAAAGTGGACACAATGGCAGAGAGAGGGCTCCTTGAGGAACAGCTGGGAATGGGTAATGAGCACCACTGCTTTAAAATTCCCTTCTGCTTGACTAAGCTTCAGAAAGGTTTTCTCCTAACTGTAGGTCTTTGACTTCTATTTCCTAGAGCAGAAATTCCATATTTTAGAAAACATGCAATTATAAATACTTTCTGTGTCCCATTGATATGTAAATCTTCTCCCAGCCTCTTGCAAGTTTACAATCCAGGAAAGGTCTTTGTCAAGAACCTGGGAATGATCTGTTAGAAATAACTGGGGATGGTGTTCCTTTTTCCCAGTCTCTGTGGGAGGATAGGACCCTAACTTCTATAGGTAACAATTAGCAAACACAGATGACCTAGTCACAGAGAAAAACATTTGCAAACTCAGGAATAATTCAATGTACTGAACACATTCCACTGATTGGCCTCCCCATGAATATTCTCCAGTACTTTTCCTCTAGTTCACCCCGTCCTTAAAAACTACTCCACCATTTGTTGCAGTGGAGTTGAGCCCTCAGAAGTGGTCTGTGCTTTCTCTCATATTGCTAGTGATAATATCAGAATAAAATAAACTTCTGTTTGCTTATCTTGTCCTGTGTAATTTTCCTTTAACAGTAAGTGTACCATCTGCCAACTTATATGTCTTAGGGTGATTTTTGTATCATGGAAAAAATAGGTGCAGTTTTTTTGCAACCAGTTTTTAAAAGCATATCTCATTTTGGAGAACTTGCAACCTTTGTATTGCATTTAATATCAAACCTGTATGTAGGTGGGGAGTGTGGGAGTATTGTGTAAGTGAATGTGTGTTTCTGAGTGCTAGAAAGATCACTGCAAAAACGTAGGAACTTTCCGACTTTTTTCTCTTTGGGGTCAGTTTCCCATATCTTTTCTTGCTCTGATCTGAGAACCTAGTACAGAGAAGCCAGCTCTGCGCTAATACTAGAGCTCCTTCTCACAGCCACTTAATCATTCTAGCAAGGCAGATATCTTCTTCCTGGGCCTGTCACAGCAGGTGAAGAGAAAGCTGGCTTAATCAAAGGCTTTCTCACCAAACTGGAATATGATCTGACTGCTTGGAGAGGCCTCTGTGTATGTAGGCAACAGCTTTTCTAACTTTCAACCATAAAGAAGGAAGAAAAATATCTCACTGAAGACCCATACCTTAAAATGCCTGAGGAGATTGCAGCCGGATTTTCTCATGATTGAAGGGGAGCTCTCTGATGTATTTCCTAATGACAGTTTTGGGGAGGGGTTGATTAGAGAGAAGATGTCTGACTAAAGTGTCTGTCCTAGCAAATAAAGAAGGCATAATAAGGTCTTCTTCAACTATCTGAAAGATAAGTTTTCCTTTGGTGGTCATCCAGAGAAATTTGAAGTTGTCCATCTGATGTGTGAAAAGTGGTTTTTTCAGCTTTTTGCATTCCTTGTGATAAACCAGTGAATTTCTCCAAACTGCTCAGATATACTGTGGGGATTAAATTTTGATTCTATCCTTGTGAGTGGGGTAGAATGTGAGGCTGGCTAATGAGTCTCTGGCAATGACACACTATTTTGGGTCTCTCCTTATTCTGAAAAATTGTAGGTAAGGCACTCCTTTTGAAGGAATGAAAGCAGACAGGCAAGAAAGCCAGTCTTTTTTCTTAATCAAATGAATATTGGCAGCCTTCCTAATGTATAATAGGAGAAAGGCAAAGAAATGTGGAGAATACCCTGCCTTTTGGTAGAAACTGTCAAAAAGAAACTACTATTTGCATAAGTGACAATGGATCTGCTTCAAAATTGTAATGTGTAATGCGGCAGAGATGATGTGGGTGAATTCTTCCTGTCGGCTAAGCCATTTTGTATCTGGGGTTCACCTTTAAACCAATCCATTTGTGGTCCATTTCCTCTGTTATTTGGTTTTAAGTTAAGGGCAAAGATAAAATCAGCTTAGAGAGGAAATTGACAATCTGGTAAATTGCTGTGGCTTTTCTGTTTTAGGCAATAGAAGAGATACCAAGGGTCAAAGCAGAGAGTAAATACTTCTCCAGGAAATAAGTTGCCTATTATCTCAGATGCTTTCGAATATTCAAAATTGCCAACCAGCTAGAATTGCCAACCAGCTTTACAGGCTCACAGGGAGATTCAGGGAGGACTGACCTCTCTCTGCCCAAGAGTATCAGTGGGCAAACACATGCTTCTCTTGGCTGGGTGGCAGCAAGGCTCAGTATGCGGAGAGAGGACAGTGATGTGGCTTATAAAAATTCAGAGAGGCCTTGTTCTCCTTTCATGGAAAATTTATCTCAAAATAGCACAGAAAACATAAAACTTTGTGTATTGATGAGACAGCATATAAAAAGAAAGGGCAAGAATGGTTTCTTATGTATTATTTCTTAAATAGCATGTTGGTCTTTTCTGGGCCTCATCACTGTTCCAATATTTGGCCTATTTTGTATATTTTTTTGCACAAATAACTTGTGGAATATGATTTTTTTTTCTCAAGTTCGTCTTTTATATAATGCCAATCCCAAGTACTTCGGTTCTATTAATAAATTAAGTAATTCATTGATAAATTGTTTTTAAGTCATGGAAGGTACCGTATGCCAGTCACTGTGTTGGGTACTGTCAGAAAGGAACTCATATACCTTTTTCTATACTGAATTCTTGTATTTTTAAGATACAGCCATAGTCATATCATTATGAGATTTTGTTTGTAATTGTGCTATACATACTCTTGTGTTTTTCAACTACATTTTAATTTCTAGGTGGTTAAGTTTTAAAACTTATGTTAAATTTTCTATGGTATCAAAACCAGGGTAAGACACATAGTAGATAGTTAATGTGTTTTGATTAATTGTTCCCTTTGGTCAACTTTGGGAGTACTCCCTACATGCCGAGCTGTGATGACCGTTTTGGGGCTTCCGGGCTATTTTTTTCTTTACTATCTCTTGACTTTAAGCCTGATTTCTGATCATGGAGTTATAGGGGACAGAGGTCAAATGTGACCTACCTGGAGAATTGGGAATTTTGAGAAAGCCCAGCAGATAGGTTAGTGAAGAACTGGGCAGATCTGAGTTGACATCAGGAGAAAATGGGCACTGTTGTGGAGAGCCTAGACAAGTGGACAGCATTAGCTTCTGCCAAAGGTCTTCCTCCATGCCCCATTCCAATACGTAGCAAACCTGGAATCACTGATTTTTCTCATTCACTGTCACTCTGTTGCCAGCGCTTTAGCCAAGTCCTGTCAACATGACACTCATGCTCTATCCCCTAACCAACTCTTGAACACTCACATTCTAGTTCAAACCACCATTCTTCTCTGGACTTTTGTAACATGTCCTCACTGTAGTTCTTACCTCTGTTCCTTCTTCCTCTTCAGGCTTTTCTGTACACAGCAGCCAGTGGGCTTTTAAAAATGTAAAACATTTATGTCACTTATGTACATGAAATTTTCTTTTGGCTGAAGGTGACAGGTAAAATAAGGTTCCAGACTCCTAAGAATGAAACTTGGTCTGCGAGGCCCTGTGTGAACTGGCAGCAGCCTTGTGGCCTCCTGTCCCCTCCATCCCTGCCCCTTCCACTTCAGCCCTACTGCTCTTCTTGAGCACACCAATCTTATTCACACACTAAGACTTCTGTGTTTGCTATTTCCTCTGCTCCAAATGCTCTCCCTCTAGATTTTCAAATGACTTGATCACTCATTTCATTTAGTTCTCTGCTCAAATTTTACCTTCTCTAATAGCCCTTGCTTGCTTATTCACACTTGAATACCGACCCAGTTATTCTCTTTCTCTTTACCTTGCTGCTTTGTTCATCATACTTCTCATTACCTGAGACTATAGCCTTTCTCTTCGCTGAACTTGACCTGACATTAATGACTTGTTAAAAAGTCAGGCTCTTCTTTGGGTCAGTCCTGGATTAGTCATGGGAGCTATGAGCTATGAGGACAGACATATAGAAATTGCTAAATCACAAGGTAGAATATCATAGAATTAGAGTAGAAACACTCTTGGTTGTCTCAGTTTGCAAGTGACACATTGAGGGTCCATAAAAAATAATAGCTGTTTCTGGTTACTAGTCACAGGTTTTTATGTATATTTAATATTTTGATCATCACCTTTATGAAATAGGTATTATTATATTTTCTATTTTACACAGAGGGGAATGAGGGCTGAGGCACAGTTACCCAAAGTCTGTAAGCTATGAATAAAGCATGGATTAGACTCAGGTCTCGTGATACCCACTTGAGTAATGTTGAACATTTCGATTCCTTGGAGGAAAAATGTTTTAATCTAAAGAAATGGCTTTGCAAACAAATTCCCGCCAGCTCTGCTACTTATTATATAAACTACTTTTATTCCAAGAATGTTAATTTTTATATTTATAATATACACGTTATGCTAACTACTTCATATCATTGATAGAAAAAAGTGAGTAATTATGTTTTAAGTGCCTAGCATAGTATCTGGGACATGTAAATGCTCAATAAAGTAAAATATTAACTGCTTTCACCCACTCCCTTGGTCTCAATTATGGGTATTATATCATCACAGTTAACTTCTTCTTAGAAAAAGTGTTTTGCAGGCATCTGGAGATTCCCAAGGACCTGTGGAGTCATCCTACCTTGGTTAGCTAGTGAAATATAAACAGGTGTTTTTCTTTTTTTTTTTTCAGAACTGAATTTCACCTTCATTTCTTCCAAAGGTCTGTGGTAATTAATGGAAGGTGTACTTCATCAGGTTTGGCACAGGCTGACCCTCCAACTGAAATTTTAAAAATACACTGAATCTTTCAACATAATTTATTTGCAATGTAACCACTGAGAAGAAATTTGTCATTTTCCTTTTAAACCATGTACATTGCTAAGTTTTCCATGGGCTTACTGTACATACATAACTTTTAAAATAGAAATAGAATTTGAAGAGGATGATCAAGGTAAACTGCAGTGGTTTGGCACTGCAGTAGTTTGGGATGTCAGTAATTCTTAAGCTAAAATAAACACTTTCATGATTCAGCAGGACACCTCTGATTTTATATTTGTTGTCATCTTTCATTTGCTTTCCTGTTTTGGAACCATTTATCAACTGTGCTGATTGGACTGTGTTTGATTCCTATGGAGAAATGGTCTATGTTACAATTTGTGATGCAAGAGAGAAGAAATTTTTATTCTTATTTCAAAGTATTTGAAAAAATAATTATTTCTCTACAGTGAATTTTCTATTATATTGGGCATCACACAAAAAAGACTATTTTGTGTATGCTTTTTGGTGATAGTCTTCATCAATGAAACAAGCTAAAGTACTTTTTCAAAAGAAATAGTCACACATAGTTAATAAGAAATCAGTTGGGTCTATTTATTCTTCTCTTCTTACTGTAAGAATTTATTTGGCCTTGAAAGTAAAAAATAAGTTTCTTTGATATTAATTCATATAGCAGGATGTCTCTACTACACTGTAGTATAATTAAACTTGTCTCTGGTAGTCACTGTTAATGTCACACTCCTGAGGTACCCTGCAAGCACGTTAGAGCAGGATTTTTCAACCAGAGAGCAATGATATGAAATGTATGATCCTCAGATGCACAGTCCTACCCTTTTTGATATCACAGATTGACTTCTGAACTGTATGAAGTTAATGATAATCTGAATAGACCACTGAAAGTATTTCTGTTTAATAAAGACCCAGGTGAAGTTTTCATTGGCTTGCCTGAAATGATAGGAAGCCACCATCAATAGCCCAGTTGTTTGTATCTAAAATCTTTTTTTTTTTTTTCCGAGATGAAGTCCCACTCTGTTGCCCAGGCTGGAGTGCAGTGGTGCTATCTCATCTCACTACAACTTCCGTCTCCCCAGTTCAAGCTGTTCCCTTGCCTCAGCCTCCCAAGTAGCTGGGATTACAGGCACATGCCTCCATGCCTAGCTAATTCTTTTGTATTTTTAGTAGAGATGGGGTTTTGCCATGTTGGCCAGGCTGGTCTGGAACTCCTGACCTCAGGTGATCCACCTGCCTAGACCTCCAAAGTGCTGGGATTACAGGTGTGAGCCACCATGTACCTAAAATCTTCAAGGTACAAACTTCAGCTTGAAAAAACACCAACTGACCTGACCAACTGACCTAATCCCATGAGAATATGACTCAAGGAAAGGAAATGTCCTTTCAAACTATTGGACAGTAAGAAGCATCAAAATCAATGACAAATAGAACAGTCTAGAAACTCAAAGTGCAAGAAGAATAAACAGCTGTAATGATGTGATGCAAAAGCTAAATTTAAGTGGAGGAAACAATGTGCTATTTTTTAAACTGGTATGTGTGCATCAGTCTTCTCAGCGTTTCCAAGCAGACTTGGCAGAAAAAGGAAAAAGCAGTCATCACTTCTATCTGTGATTCTTTTGATTGGTCATTTCTACAGTTCTTGGAGGTAAATCACACTGGGAAAATTGAATCAGCTCAGTAGCTCTCAAAATATGGAACTCTTTAACACCCAGCTTATTATTCTGATTCCCATGAAAATTTCTTGGCCCTGAGGAGGAAATTTGTGTCACTAAGGCAGAAAGGTACACCATCCAGCGTATTTAGGGCTCTCCTCCATCAATGTGCACCATGAGGGCAAGCGATGATAATCAAGACATGGCCATTAACTGAAATCAATCTGAAAGGGGATCTGAAATGAAAACTCTTGAAATATATTATTTCCGTTGTCTTAGTCTGTTTGTGCTGCTATAAAGAATACCATAGACTGGGTAATTTATAAAGAATAGAAATTTATTTTTCACAGTTCTGGAGGGTGGGATGTCCAAGATCAAAATGCCAACATCTGCTGTCTGGTGAGGGCCTTCTTGCTGCATCCTCACATAGCAGAAGGTAGAAAGGCAAGAGGGGACAACTGTTGTGTCCTCACATGGCAGAAGAGCAAAAGACAACAAACCCTGTCTTGCAAATGTTTTTATAATAACATTAATCCATTCATGAGGGCATAGGCCTCATGACCTAAACACCTTCTGTCAGGCTCCACCTGCCAACACTATTGCACTGAATTGCATTAAAGTTCCAACATATGAATTTTTGGAGGAGACACATTCAAACCATAGCATAAGGCACCCTAAATTCCCTAGAAACCTAAAGCCTAGGAAATCCCCAGGTGTAGTACCCAAGGACTCTACAAATATTCTCTCTATATGTAAACATAGTTTTACTGACAAGTGCTGTAAGAACAGCAGGGAGACATAGAATGGCAGTGTCATGTTATTGTCATTCTCACTAGCCATTCTGCAAAGCTTCAGGTCCAGCCAGTTTCCTTTCCTGCTAATATGCATGGTTGCTTCTTAGAGGTAGTGATTTTATATGTGTTAAGCTTTGACTGACTTATTATTACACTACACTACTCCTCTTATTAATTTAGCACAGAGATTGAAAAGCTAACTGACATTTGACTCTGCTCTTTTGCTGGCTGGATTATGGTATACATTTGTGCATCATTAAGTGCATCTATGAGTGATGGTCAGGGCATTATGTCACATCACAGGGTCATCCTCTCTTATCATGTCATATCACATCATGATTGACATAGACACACAACTTAATTCGAGTATCTGGAAGTAATTAGGAAGTAAGCCTTCACAGCAGTCTTAGCAGTGCTTACAGAAAAAGGAAATAGAGAAGATTGACCTTTCCATATTTTGTTGTCTACCACTGAAGATAGAATGACCCCTGTTGGATGTTGTACATATAGATATATTTATATCTTAATGAAAAGCAAAGCATGTGTACAAGATGGGCATTTATTTTTCTGCATTTCCCTTACTATGGTGAGGCAGTGCCCCTGTGTGTTTATTACTGTTGTTGGTAAAATCTAATTCTTGCAACCAGGTATTAATCTAAAGGAAAGTACTAATGGAATGAGCTACATGATAGCGATTAGGAATTTCCAATGTGACAATCAAACTAAGGCAATTCAAGGAGAGTTGGACTGGGCTGTTGAGTGATTATTTTTGTAGTCTCCTCACCATAAAATCAATCCAACCTGCTACCTTAGGCTTCTGTTGCCTGATAAATCTGGCATATAAATCCATATGCACATAAGTATTTGGTAGCACTAAATACTTCCAACTTTAATCTTGGGTTGATTATGAACTCTTGGATCCTGAAGATAAATCCTTGAACTCTCTCTACTTTTTCTCCTGCATTCTTAACTCTTTTCCACATCAGAAGCTAGTAAATAGGAAAACTAATTTGAATAAATTAAGATCCTTGAAAATTAATGAACATAGTTCATTATTCAAATAGTTCCTTTTGTTGTACCCCAGTAATATCCAGGACACCTCCACTCACAATGATGAGAGATGGGCATGTTTCCTCTTCTGTCATGACTCTGAAGCTTTTACCATTGGAGAGGCATGTTGTCTTTCAAGAATGTGGAAGTCATCATCTATGTGCCTTCTTGGGAAATGCAAGGAGGGTTGGGTGGAGGTTTTAGTGCTGTCATCAACAGAATTAACTTTAATGAACACTTTGGATCTAGTGAAGCTTTCTTTAGTGATCTCGTCCTCCTTGTTCAGTAGCCTTTCTGCTCATTTTACTGTAGGTATTTAGTTCTCTTCTTTATGCTTCTCTCTTATTCTCTGTCAAAATTTCCTCTCCTAGGCATGCTTGACAGTTTAATGTACTATTCTTCTAAAGTGATTTAGTAGGAATCAAAATCTTAAACTCAGAAATGAAGTAATGATCATTGGCTAAGTGAGGGATATATTGAAAAAAACAATAGACTGAATTGGTTAACTCTAAAATTATAAATGTGATCAAATTGCCTCTTCTATTCTCATGTAAATTTTAGCCCTGGTCTATAACATTACTCTAAAGTATTGACATTGCCATCATTTAATATGCTTTATCACACCCTTACTGGTTGAATGCGTTTTAACATGCTATTGTGAAAAAGACTTTATCATTTAAGTAGATTACAAGTTAAACATAGTTGTGTCATCATTACTCAAAATGCTAATGCAAATCTAGGTTACACTCATAAAAGTATTGTCTTGATCAAACATAGTAAAGTTACCTCTGTTCTCTGTGCTGACTGTACTACACCTGGAGTATTGAGTTTACTTGTAGGCACTATCTTTAAGAGTGTGCCTTGGACCTATTTCAGTTGGCATACAAAAGATCAAATTTATACACATATTTCTATAAAAAGACTTATTGTTTGCATAACTTTAAGGATGTTGTAGAGTTTACTAAAAGGGATCAAAAGATACCTAGAGAAGAAGGTTTTCTGATGCAGTAAGAGTGAGGTTGAAATGAGGTTGAGTTGGCCTTAGAAGGAGGTGAGAATAAGTTGGAGTGAGCTTGGGTTGTGCTGCAGGTGATCTTGAGATGAGATAGGCTGAGCTTGGAGCAAGTTTAGGATGTTATTGGGATGGGAAGAAGCTATAAATTAGTCTGGAGAGGACCAAGAAACACTCTGAAGATTGCATAGATTTATATATTTTAATGAGTATAGGGCACAGGTCATGCTAGTCAGTTTAACAAGCCACCTCAAGACATAGTTAACCTAACAACAGACACAGTTAATTATAGCAGACTGAAACTGAACTTTTCTACTATATTTATCATATTCAGTCATCTGAACCTGTCCTATACGTGATCCTTAGTAACTGATCAAACACAGAGAGGAAGTTGAACAGGATGATAAAGAGTCAAAAGGTATCCAAGATATCATTGCATAAATTGGAGGTTTGTCTTAGAAAAACAGGAAAATTGGGAGGCCATTGATGCTACCTAATAATTGAAGGAAGGGGCATAACATGAAAGAAACAGTAGGCTTGGTCTTCGTTACATCAGACGGCAGAGTTAGAAGGGGCACATAGAACACTGAGGCTCTGCAGTGACGATATGAGCATGCTTATAACCAGGGGAGTTCCCATTTCCACAAGTGCACAAGAAGAGTCTGGTGGAAACTTCCTGGAATGGGAAAAGCAATCAGGGAGTTTCTAAGGTCCTTCCTGTGACTCTCTGAGGTTCTGAGTGGCTTTAATCTTTTCAATTGTTTTAGTTCCAAGCTTTTTTTTTTTTAAGAGGTCCGTGAATTTTCTTCTTGAGAACACAGGCAATAAAGAAATTAATGTCTCTGAAGCATCTAGCATATATTCCCTTTGTCTTGTCACTGTCTTCCCTTGACTCTTAAGGAAAGCACATTGGAAAAAGCTGAATAATTAAATAGGATGTGCTACCTAATATAGTATTGAAGCATTTCTGTTGGATGAGAAATATCTAGTGATCCACCTTGGCAAAGAAAGATTTACAGAATGACTAACAAAGACATTTGTATTGAATATTCCCATGTTATACTCTCCAAACTATTCTTGATCACTGTTTCTTTGTATTTCTATTTTTTTTGCTTATGTTTAAAAAGCAGTTTGAGACTCCAGCTGCTAGGCCAGGAATGCTCTTTTTTACTGGCAGAATTTTCCTATATTGGCAGAATCCACAGGCAATTGCTTTGATGTTTTTTGGCGTTACATTTGGTGTCTGTCATAGTTCATTCAAAGATAAGCTGATTGGACTGTGTAGTTGGTCCCAAACATTTTTGGCTTTAATGCTCCATCAATTCTCTTTGAAAATGAAGTCCTAGGCCAATCTCATCTCTCAAGGAACACTTGCAGATGACTTGTTTAAGATCAAAATGCAACATAATTTCCTGATGTCCATATGCTTTCTCTGGAACCTCTTTCATTATCCTCAAAACTGGTATTTCTTATAAGTGAATAATAGATAGCCATTTGGAAAATGTCTAAACTTCAGAAGTGTTTCCTCTAAGAGTTCCTGCAATTGAGAGTCAAGAAGTGTGGATTGGTTTGTAAGAACTCCCGAAAGTGTGTTCTAGAACATAAAAACACTTATAAAATCACTCTTTTAAAAAGACCACAGACTAAATTTATAGTTTACAACTTGATCACGATAATAGTAAGGGATTTATAAAGTAGACATTGCCCTAATTTTTCAGTATTTTGGTCTTAATATGATTCACATATTTTATCCTAACACATTTATTTTATTTTATTTTATTTATTCTTATTTTTTGAGATGGAGTTTCACTCTGTCACCCAGGCTGGAGTGCAGTGGCATGATCTTGGCTCACTGCAACCTCTGCCTTCTGGGTTCAAGTGATTGTTCTTCCTCAGCCGTTCGAGTAGCTAGGATTATAGGCATGTGCCACCACACCCGGCTAATTTTCGTATTTTAGTAGAGATGGGGTTTCACCATGTTGACCAGGCTGGTCTCGAACTCCTGACCTCAACTGATCTGCCTGCATTGGCCTTCCAAAGTGCTGGGATTTTAGGCTTGAGCCACCGTGCCTGGCCTATTTCTTTATTTACTGAAATCAGGTCTCACACTGTCACCTAGGTTGGAGTGCAGTGGTGCAATCATAGCTCACTGCAGTCTCTACCTCCTGGGCTCAAGCAATCCTCCCACGTCAGCCTCCCAAGTAGCTCTATAACTAAAGGTGTGCACCACCATGCCCAGGTAATTTAAAATTTTTATTCTTTTTTGTAGAGATGGGGTCTCAATATGTTGCTCAGGCTTGTCTTGAACTCCTGAGCTCAAGCAATCCTTCTACCTTGGCTTCCCAAAATGCTGGGATTACAGGTGTGAGCCACCACATCCAGCGTGTAAAATTTGCAATCATTTTATGACAAAGAAATAAGAGTCTATGTAAATTAGTGATGTGGTCTAATATAACATAGATTCGTTGAAACTAAGGCTTTAAAAACTGACAAAGAATTATCCAACTGACATCTTTGAATTCCACGCAGCATCTCAAATGCTACAGGCCTCTTTTTAGGGGCAAGCATAAAGGCAGATAAAAATTCGTGTTTTCTATGTTAATTTTTCAAGAAGGATAGGTCAACTGGAGAAGAGAATATCAAGACTGGGTAACAGGAGAGGTCTGATAGCCAAAGTCTGTGCTTTCTTATGAAGGTCTCAGTGGAACACACCAGTACTTAGATGATGAGCTTATTTCTGCTGAACGTCCTAGCCTCTTTCTTCCCCTTATCTCCAAATGACCTCTTTCTACTTTTTGTGAAAGTGATGTTTGGACCAGCTCTGTGTACAGTCCTGATAGGATTTGTTCCCTCCTTGTATATAGGGAAGAAAAAATGATGAAATTTGCTGATTGGAAAAGTGTTTAAGAATACCACATAAACCTTGCAATTATAGGCATAACCTTGGGATTACAGGCGTGAGCCACTGTGCCTGGCCACAGATGTCTGTTATTGCAAACATAATATTTATTTCTTTTTTCACTTGTCTATCTTCTTTGACTAGATTATAAGTTCCTGACTAATGACATAAGGAATAATCAGCTTTATTTATTTATATTTAATAATGAGGTCTTATTTCTCTTGGCAATACTAGGATCTAGAACAGTGCATGGCTCATAAGTCAGGTCTCAGAAAATTTTTGTTCAACTAACAGATTGAGGATGAAAGCAAAATCTCAAATCTAAAGACTCCAAAAGACATCAGATTGGTAATGATTTAGGAGAATAGATTAATAATGAATAGTTTGGATCATCCATATGCTATATTTGTTATTGTGCTGTGTCTGTAGGAGAGTCTGTAAGTATATTTACTGTACAGAACATACTCTGAAGTTCCCTTTCCAAGTTTCTCTACATGAATTGTCATTTCGATATGACTGTCCTTAAATGTGGGTCTAGAAGAAAATTCTTTACCAAAAAATAACAGGTTCATTCCTAACAAAGTGGGTAAGGTAACATAAGGCTTTTATGTTACCTTAAACGCCTGGTTCTAATTAATGTAGTGATAAAGCATAATATTTTCTCATGTTAATTATGAAATTATATAATATGAACCAATATAATGGCAAGAAGCTTAGAAAATTAGGCATAATTCATTAAATAAATGAAATACAATTAAAGGAAGACATGTTAGAAAAATCTAGCATCATCTCAAACCTGGTGAGCTGAATTGTCTGTTATGTGTTTGCATGTTCATAATTCGTTTTCCCCAAATCTCTGTATTTAGCTCATTTGAAAATCATCTAAGAGTTGCAGCTGTTGCCTAAGTCATAAGTATTTCAGTATTCTGAGATAAAAAGCAACTTAGATTCCAGTGAACAAAAACATAATCAACTTGTATATAAACTTCATTGCTTAAGGGCAGTGTGGTAATTGGGAATGTATGGTCATCGTAACCTAGGTTTCTGAGAAATTGCAAATGTTTTTTCTTTCTTTGGTTCTTGCCAGACCACTCTTGATTCGAGTGTCCCTCTCGAATCAAAAAAGTTCACTTTTGGATGATGTTTGTTTTGCTTTAAATCTTTTTTTTTTTCTTTTTTTTTTGAGACAGGATCTTGCTCTGTCTCCCAGGCTGGAGTACAGTGGCACAGTCATGGCTCACTGCAGCCTCTACCTCCCAGGTTCAAGCAATCCCCCCACCTCAGCCTCCCGAGTAGCTTGGGCTGCAGGTGCATGCCACCATGCCTGGCTAATTTTAAAACTTTTTGCATAGGTGGGGTCTCTCTGTGTTGCCCAAGGTGGTCTTGAACTCCTGAACTCAAGCTATCCTCTCACCTCCACCTCCCAAAGTGCTGAGATTACAGGTGGGAGCCACCGTGTCTGGCTAAATCCATTTTTAAATGATTGACATAAACAATATACAGGCTCAAAAATGACAATTTTTAATCAGGGGAAAATAGGTCAAATCAAAGCAGGGCAAAACCATTCTATTTCATGGTTTTCCCAGATCTGGGATTTAGGCATGGAATACCAAAGATTGAAGTAATTGTGCATCCATGGTAAGGGATGGTAAGTTCTGATATTCAAATGTGCAGCTACCTTCCCTCATATGTGACTTTATAAAGGAAGACCGGTTGCTTTAATTTGGAAATTGTTCTCAGGCATTGTTAGAATCACATTTATTCAGTATAGTCTTTCAAATTATATTTAACCCAATCTACATTTGCTAACATTTATTGATGTGGGTGACAATGCTCTACTGGTTTGTAGTTTGTGTTTCTTTGTTTCACATGTGCCTAAGTTAAAGAGTATAACTCTTTTTTATCTTCTTTCTTTTTTTCTCTTTTCTCTCCCTTTTCTTTTTCTTTTGGTTCTTTTGTTTCTCTTCTTTTATTCACTTACTCAAGCAATCAAATCACTTACTGACCATGTTTTGAACCCCTCAATGAGCTGCCTATGACCAGAACACCTGTGCCATGTCTTTAGGAAAGAAAACTATGCTCCTGAAAATCTCTTCTCCCACTTCTTCCTTTCTTTCTCATGCTCCTCTCTCACCTTTCTTCCCTGAAGTTGTAGATGTTAGCAATTATTGAGTAGATATGTGCCAGGTCCTGTAATAGTCACTGAATATGTATTATTACACTGATTCTCACAACCACCTTGTGAAGTAGAGTCAATTACCACACATTTCACCCATGAGGAAAACAGAGTCCAGAGTAACTTGCCTAAGTTTAGAACTAGTAAACAGAAGAGCCATGAATAGAATCTAGTTGTGTCTAACTCCATGTCCATTCTCTTTTATTGCTTCCTAATTATTTATTCAATAGATTCTAAGTTAATTTACAGGTTCTAAAAGTTTTGGAAATTGTAGCAATGAACTTGTTATGAGGGTTGTTTACGGATATGACATCCCTAATGTTTGGCTTTCAAAGATACTACTTTTTAAAATAAATCTGTAGAAATGTGGGACCTGTGAATGTAAGAGTAATTATTTTTAAAATTCAGTAGGATGCATATATTTTCATAATTAAAACAATAATTGGAACATAAAATATTTTGACAGCATTTAGGGCTTTTTTAAAGAGCAGTAGATCCTTTAATAAAGGAACTATTTAATAAAGACCTTTACAAATTTAACAAATGCAGAGTTTTCTCTCCCAGCCTGACTGGAATGTCAGCCATCTGTACTCAAAGTTTGAATGATGGGGCTGTCATTTAGGTTGGTATTTGAAATCAAACTATTGCTGTGAATTTCTAAATTACAAAGTAAAGAGAAGATGGTTCGTTTATCAGGAAGACATGGAAATTGTCTTCAAATTCTTCCATCTAAATGTCCTTATTTAGAGGTCATGAAGTGTTTTTCCTGATTTTGAGCGATACCAGGCCACTTCTTTTACAGATCCAAAAATGAAATAACAATTTCCCCTTTTTAATTAATCAATATTTACTCTAATTCCATTGTGTATTTAACACTGCTTGATAATATGGAGAATATAAAAATGCTTTGAGATATGTTTCTTGACCACAAGAAATGTACATTCTAGTTGGAGTTGAAGTAATTGTTGAAATAAGTATTTGTTAATTTCAATAGATTTTAAACAGCAAGAAGAAGACTACCTCAAAAGTGAACTCCACAGGTGAATTTTCTCTGAAGTTTGTGGACAATTTTGTTGGAATATATTTTTATTTGATTAGAATAACATACTCATGTCCTTAAACAGAAATCATGTAAAGACAATGATTCCACCTCTGTGTGTGATATTAACTTATCAAATAGTCTGTGTTGCAATAAAATATGGACTTGAATAGGAACCCCTTTTCGGTCAAAAATGTCCTTTTAACATTCTTAGTATTATTGAAATATTTAGGTGTGTTGGGAGTAGTTGTGATATATATTGATCAGGGAAACACAAATAAGAGTTAGAGGTTAGTATACAGAGAAATGTAAGCAAGAAATATCTCAAAATTATGTTGTTACAGAAAATGGACAACGTCTAACCTTTAATTTTAAAACTGTGTAGATTAGATGTCATGATTAGAGTCAGATCTTGAATTTTTCACCTTCCACGTAAATTCTAAGTAAAACCATTTAAGCCTGGTGGTTGTCTTATCTGTTGATACTAGATATTAGACGAAGCATTTACATATGGTTGTTATGGTGATGGGATGGAGAGGAGAATTGTATATTATTTTACAGTGTAGAAAAATATCTGGATCACAAAGCCTTGGTGTGGGATTAATATTAATACATCATACTGCCCACTCCCATTATTCTGGCGTGTCTCATGAGATCAATAAATGTTTCAAATATCTTATAAGCCAGATATTGTCCAATGTAATAAGGTCTTCATTACATTTCCCTCATGACTTGAGACAGGAACTAAGACAAAGTGTTTTCTTACACTGGTGAAATATATGTCAGCAATTATTATTTTCCACTCAGCTAGTCAAGTTCAGGTAGGCATTTGGATGCAACTTTGAAATGCTTTTGCAAAAAATTAAAATTCTTGGACTTGATTCTCAATGAAACTGTAGTTTATTTCATATATGTTAGCTTTGTGCTAGGAAATTGAAAAAATGGCCTTTTTCATGCCCTTGGAATAGAGAGAGCATTACATATGACATCTTGGTTTTTGCTGACTAGGTACATATTTCTTCCTGAAATGTGATGATCACTTTCCTGATTTGCTACGTGCGTGCTCATAAAAGATCAGTTTGTTAGGCAAACTGTGAAATATGCCAGTCTCAATTTTGATTACTAATAATTTATGGGGACACTAAGTAGTCTAAAGCAAAAACTACCTCATTTTTCTTTAGCTGATCCAATTTCTATTTTTTCTAGGGAAATGTGTTATATGACAATGACAATTTCCAAGTTATATGTTATAATTTGGGAATTTATTTCTCACTTAAAAGGTCAATAGCTTTTAGGATATTAGGTAAACATAGGAGAAAGACTATAATATATAACAAAAACAATTATAGTATTTTATAGAATAGTAATTTTAGAGAAAAATTGAGTTAATCCATTTTCATGATGGAAAGGAATAATATTTAAGATGATCTTTGATGTAGGTAGTTAAACTAAATTTGTTAATCATTTTTTTCTAATCCCACTTCTGTCTTTTTTTTATTTATTTATTTTTATTATATTTTAAGCTTTAGGGTACATGTGCACAACGTGCAGATTAGTTACATATGTATACATGTGCCATGTTGGTGTGCTGCACCCATTAACTCGTCATTTAACATTAGGTGTGTCTCCTAATGCTATCCCTCCCCCCGCCCCCCACCCCACAACAGGCCCTGGTGTGTGATGTTCCCCTTCCTGTGTCCATGTGTTCTCATTGTTCAGTTCCCACCTATGAGTGAGAACATGCAGTGTTTGGTTTTTTGTCCTTGCGGTAGTTTGCTGAGAATGGTGGTTTCCAGCTTCATTTTTTGTCCTTGCGATAGTTTGCTGAGAATGATGGTTTCCAGCTTCATCCATGTCCCTACAAAGGACATGAACTCATCATTTTTTATGGCTGCATAGTATTCCATGGTGTATATCTGCCACATTTTCTTAATCCAGTCTATCATTGTTGGACATTTGGCTTGGTTCCAAGTCTTTGCTATTGTGAATAGTGCTGTAATAAACATACATGTGCATGTGTCTTTATAGCCGCATGATTTATAATCCTTTGGGTATACACAGTAATGGGATTGCTGGGTCAAATGGTATTTCCAGTTCTAGATCCCTGAGGAATGGCCACACTGACTTCCACAATGGTTGAACTAGTTTACAGTCCCACCAACAGTGTAAAAGTGTTCCTATTTCTCTACATCCTCTCCAGCACCTGTTGTTTCCTGACTTTTTAATGATCACCATTCTAACTGGTGTGAGATGGTATCTCATTGTGGTTTTGATTTGCATTTCTCTGATGGCCAGTGATGATGAGCATTTTTTCATGTGTCTTTTGGCTACATAAATGTCTTCTTTCGAGAAGTGTCTGTTCATATCCTTCGCCCACTTTTTGATGGGGTTGTTTGTTTTTTTCTTGTAAATTTGTTTGAGTTCATTGTAGATTCTGGATATTAGCCCTTTGTCAGATGAGTAGATTGCAAAAATTTTCTCCCATTCTGTAGGTTGCTTGTTCATTCTGATGGTAGTTTCTTTTGCTGTGCAGGAGCTCTTTAATTTAATTAGATCCCATTTGTCAATTTTGGCTTTTGTTGTCATTGCTTTTGGTGCTTTAGACATGAAGTCCTTGCCCATGCCTATGTCCTGAATAGTATTGCGTAGGTTTTCTTCTAGGGTTTTTATGGTTTTAGGTCTAACATGTAAGTCTTTAATCCATCTTGAATTAATTTTTGTATAAGGTGTAAGGAAGGGATCCAGTTTCAGCTTTCTACCTATAGCTAGCCAGTTTTCCCAGCATCATTTATTAAATAGGGAATCCTTTCCCTATTTCTTGTTTTTGTCAGGTTTGTCAAAGATCAGATGGTTGTAGATATGCAGCATTATTTCTGAGGGCTCTGTTCTGCTCCATGGGTCTATAGCTCTGTTTTGGTACCAGTGCCATGCTGTTTTGGTTACTGTAGCCTTGTAGTATAGTTTGAAGTCAGGTAGCGTGATGCCTCCAGCTTTGTTCTTTTGGCTTAGGATTGACTTGGCAATGTGGGCTCTTTTTTGGTTCCATATGAACTTTAAAGTAGTTTTTTCCAATTCTGTGAAGAAAGTCATTGGTAGCTTGATGGGGATGGCATTGAATCTATAAATTACCTTGGGCAGTATGGCCATTTTCATGATATTGATTCTTCCTACCCATGAGCATGGAATGTTCTTCCATTTGTTTGTGTTCTCTTTTATTTCATTGAGCAGTGGTTTGTAGTTCTCCTTGAAGAGGTCTTTCACGTCCCTTGTAAGTTGGATTCCTAGGTATTTTGTTCTCTTTGAAGCAATTGTGAATGGGAGTTCACTCATGATTTGGCTCTCTGTTTGTCTGTTGTTGGTGTATAAGAATGTTTGTGATTTTTGCACACTGATTTTGTATCCCGAGACTTTGCTGGAGTTGCTTATCAGCTTAAGGAGATTTTGGGCTGAGACGATGGGGTTTTCTAGATATACAATCATGTCATCTGCAAACAGGGATAATTTGACTTCCTCTTTTCCTAATTGAATACCCTTTATTTTCTTCTCCTGCCTGATTGCCCTGGCCAGAACTTCCAACACTATGTTGAATAGGAGTGGTGAGAAAAGGCATCCCTGTCTTGTGCCAGTTTTTGAAAGGAATGCCTCCAGTTTTTGCCTATTCAGTATGATATTGGCTGTGGGTTTGTCATAGATAGCTCTTATTATTTTGAGATACGTACCGTCAATATTTAGTTTATTGAGAGTTTTTAGCATGAAGCATTGTTGAATTTTGTCAAAGGCCATTTCTGCATCTATTGAGATAATCATGTGGTTTTTGTCATTGGTTCTGTTTATATGCTGGATTACATTTATTGATTTTCATATGTTGAACCAGCCTTGCATCCCAGGGATGAAGCCCACTTGATCATGGTAGATAAGCTTTTTGATGTGCTGCTGGATTCAGTTTGCCAGTATTTTATTGAGGATTTTTGCATCGATGTTCATCAGGAATATTGGTCTAAAATTCTCTTTTTTTGTTGTGTCTCTGCCAGGCTTTGGTATCAGGATGATGCTGGCCTCATAAAATGAGTTAGGGAAGATTCCCTCTTTTTCTGTTGATTGGAATAGTTTCAGAAGGAATGGTACCAGCTCTTCCTTGTACCTCTGGTAGAATTTGGCTGTGAATCCATGTGGTCCTGGACTTTTTTTTGGTTGGTAAGCTCTTAATTATTGCCTCAATTTCAGAGCCTGCTATTGGTTTATTCAGAGATTCAACTTCTTCCTGGTTTAGTCTTGGAAGGGTGTATGTGTCGAGGAATTTATCCATTTCTTCTAGATTTTCTAGTTTATTTGCATAGAGGTGCTTATAGTATTCTCTGATGGTAGTTTGTATTTCTGTGGGATTGGTGGTGATATCCCCATTATGATTTCTTATTGCATCTATTTGATTCTTCTCTCTTTTATTCTTTATTAGTCTTGCTAGTGGTCTATCAATTTTGTTGATCTTTTCAACAAACCAGCTCCTGGATTCATTGATTTTTTGAAGGGTTTTTTTTGTGTCTCTTTATTTCCTTCAGTTCTGCTCTGATGTTAGTTATTTCTTGCCTTCTGCTAGCTTCTGAATGTGTTTGCTCTTGCTTTTCTAGTTCTTTTAATTGTGATGTTAAGGTGTCAATTTTTGATCTTTCTTGTTTTCTCTTGCGGGCATTTAGGGCTATAAATTTCAGTCTACACACTGCTTTGAATGTGTCCCAGAGATTCTGGTATGTTGTGTCTTTGTTCTCGTTGGTTTTGAAGAACATCTTTATTTCTGCCTTCATTTCGTTATGTACCCAGTAGTCATTCAGGACTAGGTTGTTCAGTTTCCATGTAGTTGAGTGGTTTTGAGTGAGTTTCTTAATCCTGAGTTCTAGTTTGATTGCACTGTGGTCTGAGAGACAGTTTATTATAATTTCTGTTCTTTTACATTTGCTGAGGAGTGCTTTACTTCCAACTATGTGGTCAGTTTTGGAATAGGTGTGGTGTGGTGCTGAAAAGAATGTATATTCTGTTGATTTGGGGTGGAGAGTTCTGTAGATGTCTATTAGGTCTGGTTGGTGCAGAGCTGAGTTGAGTTCCCAGATATCCTTGTTAACTTTCTGTCTCGTTGATCTGTCTAACGTTGATGGTGGGGTGTTGAAGTCTCCCATTATTATTGTGTGGGAGTCTAAGTCTCTTTGTAGGTCTCTAAGGACTGGCTTTATGAATCTGGGTGCATATATATTTAGGATAGTTAGCTCTTCTTGTTGAATTGATCCCTTTACCATTATGTAATGGCCTTCTTTGTCTCTTTTGATCTTTGTTGGTATAAAGTCTGTTTTATCAGAGAGTAGGATTGCAACCCCTGTCTTTTTTTGTTTTCCATTTGCTTGGTAGATCTTCCTCCATCCCTTTATTTTGAGCGTATGTGTGTCTCTGAACGTGAGATGGGTTTCCTGAGTACAGCACACTGATGGGTCTTGACTCTTTATCCAATTTGCCAGTCTGTGTCTTTTAATTGGAGCATTTAGCCCATTTACATTTAAGGTTAATATTGTTACGTGTGAATTTGATCCTGTCATTATGATGTTAGCTGGTTATTTTGCTCATTAGTTGATGCAGTTTCTTCCTGGCCTCGATGGTCTTTACAATTTGGCATGTGTCTTTATTTTTTTAAATATAATAAATTGCACTTTAATATTTCTGCCTGCTTCCTTTCCTTTCTCTTAATATTTCCACTTAACAAGTCAATCAGAAATCAATTTCTCTTATTTATTTTGTAACATTTCTCAAATCTTTCTCTTACAGTTTGTTTTCTTTGGCTACCAATCAGATCTAGGCCTTTACTTCCTCTTGCTTAGATTATTGTTTTATTCTCTGAAATAGTTTCTTTCTCACCAACATTATTCCTATACAGATCATATTCTGAATGGTCACTAGGTTAATCTTTGAAATCTGTAGTTTTCATTGTCTTCCTTTGTAAATGCAAATTCTCCTGTATACTAATTTATAATAGCAATTTGCTTCTTTATGTAAAGACTCACTTCCTTTTCCTGATGTACATGGTGCTCCACCATTGTCTGCCATTCTCCGTTCCAACCTCATCTTCCCTTTAGTCTTTTCCTGGATTCTATGCTACAGCCAGAATAATTTAGCAGTCATAACATTTCATCTTACGATCTATTGTCCATACCTACCCCTCCAATTTTTATTGGCTTAATTTAATTTTATCAAAATGTAATGTCCAACCCAAGTTCTACCTCCTTGAAGAGAAAACTTTGATGAGACTCTCCTGCAATCCTGTAATGCTTTTGCATCACCTCTGAACTTTCATAGCACTAATATCTATACAACTTTCTGGCCGTTTGGGGTTGCATGTTTGTATGTGTATGTATTTATGTTTGTATATTATATATATACACATACATGTACGTTTATACAGCACTCTCTCTCTCTCTCACATGCACGCGCACACACACACACACACACACACACACACACACACACACACACACACACACAGGGGAGGGGGATACTTAGGTTTGAGGTTAGGGTTCCTGGATTTTCATCCTAGTTTTTGTGGTTTACAAGCCATTTGATCTTGGATGAATTACCTAACTTTCTGGAACTTCAGTTTTTTAGTCTATAAAATGGGATAACAAAGAGTACCTACCTGTATTAGTTTCCTAGGGCTGTCACAACAAGATACCAAAAACTTGGTGGCTTAAAACAACAAAAAGTTTTTTCTCACGGTTCCAGATAATAGAAGTCTGAAATCAAGGCTTCAGCAGGCCATGCTCTCTCTGAAGGCTCTGTGAGATGATCCTTCCTTGTCACTGATGGGCTTCATGATTTTTGGCTTGTAGATATATCACTCTAATCTATATCTCCGTCTTCACATGGCATTCTCCCTGTGAGTCTGTTTCTGTTTTCTCTCTAAGGACATCAGTCATAGGATTAGGGCCCATCCTAATCCAGTGTGACCTCATATTCTGTAATTACATCTGCAAAGACCATATTTCTAAATAAGGTCACATTCTGAGGTTCTTGGTGGGCATGAATATTTTTGGGAACACTATTAGACTCAATATACTACCTCAGAGTTTTTAAAAAGAATTTAATGAGATAATTCATGTAAAGTGTTTAATGAAGCACTTTGGTAAGTGATAAGTGCATACAAGTAGTAGATACTGATATCATCATCACTACTTCTGTTATTTGACAAATTTTCTTGATGTCTTCAAGGGATCTTATATATGACTTTAAGGGTTTAGCCATTTTGTCAGACTTGTTCAAAATGTTTTAAAAATCAAAAACTCAGATATTTTATAATGAGGAAACCATCCTCTATACAAGACAATAGATAACGTGATTTTGGGAACTTCTGTTTTGTCATGAAATAGTTACTTATGTCAAAAATGACTTGCAGAGAGTCTTTCCGAATTCTCTTGCTTGATTTTTAATATTTAATGTTTCTTTTTATTTTTAATTATTGTGAATACATAATAGTTGATTAAAAACTAACCAATTTAACTCCTTTGGAAGCCCTTGACTGAGCACATATAAATATATATGTATATGAGGCGTACAGAAAACGCAAAGTTGCAGAAGAGTGACTGGGATACTCTTAGTGTGGATGAGACTAGAAAAAAGGTTAAAGAAAAGGATAAGATACCACCTGAAGGAAAATACTATATTGTTTAGGCATATGAGTAAGCTTAATTATCCAATTTTTGTGCTTTGTCCTTCCTTATCCAGGAGAATAACTATAAAACGGACAAGTATAGAGTAGACAAACATAATTAAGAAAAAATGAAAGCTCAAGACAGAGAACTGTGGGCACTTTGATCTTTTAAATGAAGTCACTTCCTCAGATCCAAATAAATACTTTTTGGAGGGATGTTTTATGAAGGTTAAGGTGCAGAGGTGGGAAAATAACCACTTGCTAATTTTAACGAATTGCAGAATTTGGGAGAGGTGCTACAAAGAAGTCCTTGCAGAATTCCTGGCATAATAAATGATATTTACTCCATCATTTTTAAATGGTTATCAAATTGGCCTTACAAAGTTGATAACCCTTTCAAGAAAATTTAGAAAAGATTATCGACTGACTATGGCATTTACCAAGACTAACTCAGGCCAAAGTTAAGTCATTTCCTTCTTAGAAGTGGAATAATCCTGGTATTTAAATATCAGTAGAGCATTTGACAAAATCTCTTATGATGTTCTCAATAACATGTGTAGTACTGTGGGAATGACAAGATCACATTTTGGTAAATTTGTAGCTGGCAGCACAGTTTCATCCAATGAATTTTAAATACGGATAAAACCCAAGAAAGAAAACAATAAGTGAGTAAATGGGCTCACCTTTCACAGTTATCATGATATGGACTTCTGGTCAAGACGGCAATATGAGTTAATGCTGTAATGCATCTTGTGCTTCAAACACATAGGTAAACTGTGACAAGAGAAAATAATACAATGAATTACTGGACTAAAACAAAACAAAGCAAAAATGTTAACTAACAACAGCAGCAAAAAGAATCTCCATTGACTGAAACAGAAGATGTTACAGGAAAGGGTTCTTGGATCTCATGCAAGAAAGAATTCAGGGCGAGTCTGTAGAGTAAAGTGAAAGCAAGTTTATTAAGAAAGTAAAGGAATGAAAGAAAGGCTACTCCTCCATAGACAGAGCAGCGCTGAGGGCGGCTGGTTGCCCATTTTTATGGTTATTTCTTGATGATATGCTAAACAAGGGATGGATTATTTATGCCTCCCCTTTTTAGACCATATAGGGTAACTTCCTGATGTTGCCATGGCATTTGTAAACTGTCATGGTGCTGGTGGGAATGTAGCAGTGAAGATGACTAGAGGTCATTCTTGTTGCCATCTTGGTTTTGGTGGGTTTTAGCCTGCTTCTTTACTGCAACCTGTTTTATCAGTGAGGTCTTTATGACCTGTATCTTGTTCTGACCTTCTATCTCATCCTATAAGTTAGAATGCCTAACCATCTGGGAATGCAGCCCAGTAGGTCTCAGCCATATTTTACCCAGCTCCTGTTCAAAATGGAGTTGCTGTGGTTCACACACCTCTGACAAAGAGGAATAGAATATGATAAATGTAGCTATACCACACATCTTCTGGCTTGGGACCTCAAGCAGAAAGTTGTGGGTTTTTTGGCCCTTGAGAAAGGGGACTAAAAATGCTCCATGGGGATGAGGCCCTGAAGAAGGCTCCTTGTTTAAATCCAGGGTCTGTGAGGAGGCTTATGAAAGCAGTCTGGGAGATAGCAAACAAACTAGCAAAAAGACTGCCACTCTATGGGGGTTGGATGTGTCTAAGTTAATTTGGGCTGCTATACTAAAATACCATAGACTGGGTGGCTTATAAACAACAGAAATGTATTTATTACAGTTTTGGAGTCTGGAAGTGTGAGATTAGGGTGCCAGAATGGTTGGGCTCTAGTGAGAGCTGTCTTCTGGGTTGCAGACTGCTGACTTCTCCATGTTTCTTCACATAGCAGAAAGAGAGCTCTAATAAGGGCATGAATCCTATTCATGCCAAGGACCTCACCTCCTGATGCCATCCCATTGAGGTTAGAATTTCAATAAATAAATTTTGGAGAGATGTGAACATTCAGTCCATAACAGGATGTAAGCAAGCAGCTGAACTAGACAAAAGGAGGATCCCACACAGTTTCCCATTTGGCACTAAACTAAGCTGTGTCCTGGTGGCTCACTAACTGTATGTGCAATTTTAACATCACAATGGGAAGAGCCCCAAAATTTTGTTAGAAGACCTGAGGGCCCTGGGGGTTTGAAAAGTGGTAACTTCAAATCCTCTCAGTGTAGACGGGGAACTCAGAAAAGGATGGAAAGAGAAAATAACATTAAAAAATTCAAAACAAGATATTCAAGATGTGCAAACCCAAATTCCAAAACACATGAATAAATGTAATGCTCTAAAAGCTCATCAACACTCAGAAGAATTTCATTCCCAAAGACATTCTTCTTATAGAATGGTAGCACAATGGATTTAAAATAAGTTTATTTAGAATACTTCAAGAATATTTTCATTAAAAAGCATGACATTATAAAATAGAAAAACAAAAATCAAGGATGGATGCTTATGTAAAAGGGAACAATAAAAAATGAAAAAACATGACATTGAAATATTTTTAAATGCAACAAATTAAATAAACTATACATGGTGAGGGAGTTTGCAAACCAGAGGCAATGCTGAGAAATTCACTCAAATGAGCCCACAGAGAGGCAAAGCATACAAGTGAGTAGTTAGAAGATGCAGAAGACAAAGGAGCTTTAAAGGAGAATGGCAAGTGCTTGTGAAACATCAATATTTCAGGCGAAAATCTGCAAATTTCCAGACCAAAATCCATAAGTCCTGAGACTGACAGGATGAATAAAATAAATCTATAACTTGACTGATTATTATGAAACTATAGAATGTTAATAACAAAAAGAAACTCTTGAAAGAACCCAGAAAGACAAGATACATTTACTTCAAATGAATGCCAGTTAGATAGACAGCTGACTTCTTCTCAACACCAGTAGTTACTAGAAAAAGCAGAGCAGTGGCTTCGAAGTGCTGCAGTAAGTTGGAGTTCAACCTAGAATTTTATTTTCAGCTATGCTATCATTTAGGAATTACTTTCAGACCTATAACAATTGAGAGTTCAAACTTCTATTAAAACTACTTTAGGAGAAAAATGTCATTAGCTCAACAATTAATATATAAAATGTATATTGATTATAAAATAACCTTTCAAAAAATAAGGGTAAAATACTGGAAAGGAATTAAAGGAGAAAAGAGAATAACTTCACTGAGTAGTTAAACTGTTCTTGGATCTGTGACATGTTTAGGATGAGGTGAACATTTAGAATCATCTTTGGTTTGTTATAACAATTTGTACTTAAGTATGAGTGCTAAAAATTTGAGGACAATTACTACCTCACACCTATTAGTATGGCTACTATTAAAAAAATGCTGGTGAGGATTTGGAGAAATTGGAACTCTTTTATACTGTCATTGGGAAGGTAAAACGGTGCAACTGCTATGGAAAACAGTATGGTGGTTCCTTAAATAATTACATAAAATGACTATATGATCCAGCAATTTCACTTCTGGGTATATACCTCCAGGAATCAACAGCAGAGTCACAAGGTATTTGTATACCTATATTCACAGCAGTATAATTTACAATAGCTAAAAGGTGGAAACAACCCTAGTGTCCATCAACAGATGAATGGATAAGCAAAATGTGAGATGTACATAACAATGGAACATTGTTCAGCCTTTAAAAGGAAGAAAATTCAGACACATCCTGCAAATGGATGAACCAACCTTGAGGAGATTATGCTAAGTCAAATAAACCCGTCACAAAAAGGCAATACTGTATGATTCCACTTATATAAGGTACCTACAGTAATCAAATTTATAAAGACAGAAAATAGAATGATAGTTGACAGGGGCTAAGGTGAGGTGAGTAGAACTTATTGTTTAATAGTCATAGAGTTTCAGTTTTGCAAGATGAAAAGAATTCTAGAAATGGGTGGTAGTGGTGGTTGTATAATAATATGAATGTACTTAATATCACTGAATTGTACACCTAAAAATAGTTCAGGTTGATAAAGTTTATGTTATAAGTACTTTACCACAATAAAAATTTGAAAAAAATAGATAATTACTGAAAGAATAGATATATAATCCGTAGCATGCTACCAACAGAGGGATAATATGATGCATTTATGAATTCCAGTAGAGGAAATAAAAAGGGCAAATAAAAACAAGCAAAAAGAAAGGTTGATAAACAGAAGATAAATTAGGATGTTATTACATAAGTCAGTGAGGCAAATATCAGCCCATTAAAATACAGAGATTATCAGATATGATTTCAAAATATCCTACTGTACAATACTAACAAAAGAAAGACCTAAAACAAAACCACACAGAAAGTTTGAACCTAAAGGAATTGGGGGGAAAGAATAGATCAAGAAGTACAAGTTAAAATAAAGCTATTGTGTCAAAACTAATGTCAGACAAAATAAAATTTAAGGCAAAAATGATGTACAGGAATAAAAAAGGATGCTACATCTTAATAAAAACATTTACCAAGAATATAAAACAATTGTTTTTCAACAGTTATTCGTTTAATGTCTATTAGATGCTGAGTATCACTCTGAACACTGGGGAGGAAAAGTGAACAAAGAGCCAAAAATTCCTGCCCTCATGGACAGAAGTGCAAGGTAAATTTGAAAAATCAACAATCAGAGTGGGATAATTTAATATGCTTCTATGAAATTCAGAGGCAAACCATTAAAAAAATTAAAAGGATTGAGAATGTTTGAACAAGAAAACACAAGTTTAATCTAAAATATATTTAAACTTCTGTAACCCATATGTACAGAATATGTATTCTTTCCATGTGTCTGCAGAACAAAGAGCTAAATAACTGGAAATAAATCCAAGAAAATTATTCAAGGTTTTCATTGAAACAAATATGAAATGTTATTGAAGGTTTTACAGTATGATTAAGTGGAATACAAAGGTGTAACATTGTCCTGTACAGGGTCACATAATGTGAATTTTCACTTAATTAACCTATAAATTTAATGCAATTTCTGTCTAAACCTCAGTAGGAATTTTGCTGGAGAAACCAATCCTGAAATGTGCATTGAAGAGCAAAAAGCCAAGTATGATTAAGGCAATTTTGAAGGAGAGGAACATGATGAGGGTTCTTTCCTACCAGACGTCAAAGCCAATTATAAAATAAAGCAATTATACAGTGTGAAAAAAGTGTGGTTTTATTTCAAGAATTAAATAGAATAATGGAACATAATAGAGAGTCCTCAAATGAATCACCAAAATATGAAAATACAACAAACGACAGGGGTAACATTATAAATCAACAGAGAAATACTGAAGTATTTAATAAATGATACAGGGACAAAGCTTAGCTTTTTGGATAAAAAAAAAATATATGGTTTCTATCCCATATACACAAGGCTATGTCCCAAGAAGATTAAAAACATAAAAGTGAAAACCATAATTTTATGTTTTAGAAGAAAGCAAAGATAATTTTTTTGAACCCACAGCAGGGAAAAATTTTTTATGCTAGACACAGTAGGCCCAAACAATAAAGGATAATATTCATACAGTCAACTACATTAGCACTAAAAATGTCTGCGTGACTATAAATAAAGTAATAAGACAAAATTTGAGGTTTTAATGATTTGTGTCAGAATATACAAAGTAAAAATTTAAAAAGTGAAATAGACTAGAAACTCAAGAGGAAAAAAAAAAGACAAATCATATAAACAGGCAGCTCACAGACAAACAGCATTGAAATGCCAAGGACCGTCAGCAAAGGCACTCAGCCTTGTTGGTAATTAGGGAAATGAAAATAAAACCTCAGTGAAATATAATTCCCACTAGATTGCCACAAAGTCTAAAGTATTACACTAAGTGTTGTCAAGAAAGTGAAGTAATGGGGGCCTAATATACACCACTGGAATGTATATAAATTGATTCAATCCCTTTGGTGTGCTAATTGTTGAAGATGCCACTTTCCTACAGCCAAGTAACTTCGCGTCTTGGTTTATATGGCAGAGAAGCTTTCCTATGTGTCCCAAGTGTACAGTTCTCATTGCAGCATGCTTTTGGTTGTTGTTGTTATTCAGTGGTTAAAATGAATTAACTGGAGACATATATATCAACCCAGACACACTTTGGAAGTTAAGGAGAGTAAAGCAAGTTGCAGAGAGTGAGGTATATATATATATATATAATATATATTATATATGCATATTATATATTATGTATATATATTATGTATATATAATATGTATATATACATATTATATAATATGTATATATACATAATATATAATATGTATATATACATAATATATAATATGTATATATACATAATATATAATATGTATATACCACATGTATGGAGAAAAAGAAAATCATGTATAGGAAATTTAAAAGCTATTAACTATTACTCTATTGTTTATGGGTGTAAACATACATATGAGTAAAATTATAACATGCAGAGAAATGATTCAGAGTAAACTAAATATGGTGGTTACTTCTGGGGAGAGAGGGAAGGAGATAGGATTTGGGAAGGTCACACAAAGTGATTCAACAGTATTTGTGAAGATTTTCCTTATTGTTTTGCCCTGATGTGCTTTGTTTTAATATTTAAAGTAAACACAGAAAACACGAAAATTATTAATGTTTGTTGGTGCACGAATATTTATTTTTATTATTTTAGGCTTTTTTGTATGTTTAAAATATTTCACAATGAAAATATATTGTAAATTTATAACATGGACCTAAAATACAATGGGGGACAAAGCAGTTTCACACTAAATTTCACAAGTAGACCCGAGAGACTAGATGATATAAGAATTTATGTAAAAAAGTGTCATGGAATTTAGCTAACTACAAAAGTCTTGAGACCAAAACTTAAATAAATGCAGTCAACTCAGTTGAAGGTAGATTTGGGAGTCAAAAAAGAAAGAATGCACTTGTCCAAATTGAATGGGCTAATGGCAGGAAGTGACTTCCTTGTTGTTGGAGGTGTTCAGACAGACCCAGTAGACCACAGTCAGTTTGGGGGAGGTAGAGTGTTACTGTGAGAGTAAGAATGGATGAGATGAGTACTAAGGGCTTTTCCAATAATTGCTAATAAAAACTATCAAATTTATTTTTGTTCATTAAACAGGTGCTTCTTACAGTGTTTTAAGGTCATCTGTGTCCACGTGAAGAGTCATTATCCTGTGAATGTGCAGAAGTCACAGGATATATTTCTATTTTAGGTGAGCTCAAATTTGGATCAGGCTTTGTAGCCACCAAAATCTGTTCTTTCCTTTTTGAGCAGGCTTTTGGTTTAAAAAAACATCCAGTAGAATCATTACTATTTATGCAATAACATTTAACAAGCTCTTACTTAATGCTGTGCTTTATATTACTATTCTGCTACTCTCCAAGCATTGTCTAAGTCATCTTCTTAGATAAGAAATAGTGTTTAAAAAGTCATACATATTCAGATGTAATGAATTAATACTATTCTCCAATCACGGAAGTTAAATTATTTAATAATATTTTAAATATCAGCCATATCAATATTATGGCACTATTTTATAGATAGAAGTATAAAACCTAAAGTTGCTTGTAACATAACCTGCAATTTATTTTCCTATTTGTGCTAGCATTGGAGAAGCTGACCTTGGCCTGAATCTTTAGAGATTACTTGAAAGGAGTGTTCATCTTAAAGCAAGAAATAAAGGCATGGTCTGCTAAGGTCACCCTAAAAATCCATAAAAAATGTATTAAAGATGAGTTAGTAGTAGGCAGATGGTAAATATAAGTATCCAAATAGAAAATAGAATATTGTGGTGCAGCAAGAAGCATAGGTGTGTAGACAGGAAAAATCAATGGAAGTAACTCAAAAAGGCAATAAATCTCTCTTAAGGAATATTGTCATGTTTTCTGAACCTGCATCTATAGCCTACATTAAGCTTTTTATCTGATAGTGAAAAGTTCTTTCCACTTTCATATCTAGTAACAAACTAAGAGTTTTTTTCTTCAGTTGAATGGTGGGATGAAGAATTCTAAAAAAAAAAAAAGGCATCTACTGAAGTCTTGTGTAATTATCCTGATACTGTCTTTGCTGCAGCACAATCAAGAAACTATATAATTGCTTTCTAGCTTTTATGAGAATTGATATAATGATGTGACCCAACTGGTTATTTCTCCTTTAAGTTCCACGTTTCAGAAGAAATGTCTACTCTACAGCTAATATCCCTAGATCAGAGATGTTTAATTAGGTAGGTATTAGCTTGAAGCAAAGCCTGTTTGAATCAAAACATGTAACAATGGCAGTAAGGTCAAGTGTTGGGAGTGATGTGGATGTCATATACACTAATCAGTGAACTTTCCATAAAAAAACAAGTAATTTCTGCAGTGTTTGAGAATTTAGTCATTACACTCAAAAGGTCCAAAAAGAGACCTACTCATTTTGCTTGATGGCATTGGTGGGCGTTTTTTTGTTCCAGCCTGGAATTGAGAACCCAGTTTCTACTGGAAACCATTTCAGAATTTGTGTCTAAATGAGAAGTTAGAATCTTCATGAGCGTGCTGTCCATATTTTTTGGACATTAAGCACTACATTTGTTGTTGTTGTTGTTGTTAGAGGACATTATGTTTGTTAAGTGAAATAAGCCAGACACAGACAAATACTGCATGCTCTCACTCTTAGGTGGAATCTAAAAATGTTGCTCTTATAGAAGTAGTGAATGGAACAGGTTAATGAAAACTAGGGAGGGGAATAGGAGGGTGGAGAGAGGTTTGTCAATGGGTACAAATTTACAATTAGGAAGGAAGAATAAGTTCTGGTGTCCTATTGTATAGTAGGGTGACAATAGCAAAAAATAAGGTAGTGTATATCTCAAAATAGGTAGAAGAAAGGATTTTCAGTGTTCCCACCACAAAGAAGGGATAAATGTTTGAGGTGACGGATATGCTAATTATCCTGATTTGATCAATACACATTATATGCATGTATCAAAATATCACGTTGTACCCCATAAATATGTATAATTATTATTTGTCAATTAAAAATAAAAATTATAAAAGAACTCACCACTTTAGAGACATACTTAAGATTTAAAATTTCCAATGACTCTAAGGTGTTTCTAAATTACTTTGGATCATATAAACTTGGTGGCTTTGAAAGTAATGGAGTGAAACATCCAAATAGTTCCACGAAATTGGCAGTGCTTCAGAAAGAAGAATGGAAATGTCCCTGTGGAAAAGACACTGCTTAGACAATTGCAATACAGTGGATTATGACGGGACAATGCATATGTTTTCCTTAGGTATCAAGGCCGAAGAGAGCACGTGTTTTGTGTTTGTTTTGTTTGTTTTTTTTTTTTGCTATAAACCAAACTTGCAGTGCATATTGGCAACTCTTAATTACGTAGATCTAACTAGATTAATGATGCTGTTAGTTTCCTAGTTTAAAAATAACCTACCTATTTTTCCTTCAATATTATTGTGAATTCAAGATGCATCAGCCTTACATGTTATGCATTGTTTTGGCAAATGTAGCTATCATCCTTAACTGAGACTTGACATTGAAATGTAACAACTTCTACATTCTATTGAATGTAGACATTATTCTAGAGAAGCAATTGTTATTAAAAGGAACTTTCTATTCTGCCAGTTTATGACAAAATTGATCAAAGTTATATGATTTTATGTTTTAGGATGTAATTTTCAAGAGACCTTTTTATAGTTGATCTTAATATCCTTAAAGGAAGATAGATTTTTGGGTTATCTTATGATTTTTAATACATCCTTCATGACTTCCTTTTTAGAGAGAAAAATTGCCAGTTTTTGGGGCCTTTATATTTAGGGGAAAAACAAAATACATACTTTGTTTCAATTCTTCAACAGTCCAGGGAAGTAAAATAAATGATAGAGTGGTCTTGAATTGAATTTCTAGCACCAAAATTGAATTCTATAGGAATTTAATGTCTTCCACCAGAGGACAGGCAGATTCCACCTTAGTATATAAAGTGCTTCATTTGTGTGTTTTTAAAACATTTTTTTTTTCCACTGTAGGAGGAGGGAGGTTCAGGGGTGACAACAAGGGATAGATCTGATTTGACTTTATTCCCAGCAGGCAAAGAGTGGAATTCTCTGCCTTGGTAAAACTTTTTTTAGGGAAGACTGGGAAGGCGCTTGATTGGTTCTGTAGTAGCTTAATATTATAGAAGTGAACATGGAACAGATTAGTAATTTTTGTCCTTAATGGTATTTTTTTTTGGAATTACATTTCTGTGTGTGCATACTAATAGACTTTACTATTCCCTTTGTTGGATATGGAAAGAGGAATTAACTCTATGAAAGCTTTTCTTCCTCTTTGCTTTAAAGAGAAAATCTGTCCCTCCCTCTATCCCCACCCACACCCTCACACACACACACTCACACTCTCTCTCTCTTTCACTACTACAACTACTACAACAACAATTACTACTACAGGAGTGCTCATAATGAAAATACAGTTTCCTGCTCATGCCTTTTCATCTCTGCTCCCATAGCTCCATAGTCAATAATTTCTGGCTATTTCTGGTTTCTTCTGGTGGTTACTTTCACCTGGTTAGTAAATGTTTATGTAGCTGTTTCTGGGTTGAGACATTAAGCTTCCTACTCTATTCTGCTAAAGATTTAGCTTAACCGTATCCTCTTTCACCCCCTCTCCTTTTTCTTCCTGGTGTAGTTGTAAAATGTATTAGTTTCTCTATTGGTTACTTTTCTACCTTCAGTGCTATAATTAAACCTCTTTATCTTGTTTCACCAACTACAGAAAATATTTCTCATCCTATGTGTGTTGATTTTCTGTAATAATAGGTGGCTTATTACCTGAAGTCTAAAGGGAAGATTCAAAACCAATTTATTTCACAACTTCTCTACTAATGTCTGTGTAATATGTCAGCCTTTTAAATGCACTGATTTTCAGATGGTGCTCTGTGGATTACTAGGAATGTCTTCAGGAGTTTCACAAAAAAAAATTTTTTTCCCTTCATTCAGCTCATCATTCTGAAGCAGCTCTGTTGTCTGGGGTATATATCTGGGGTTCGTCATCTCGCGCCAGGAAAATTTAGGACATGGACACACACAAGGAGTTTAGGAGCTGAGGTTTAATAAGCAGAAGAAAGAGAAAGCAAAACAGCTCTCTCTTTATTGAGAGAGAGGGGACTTTGGAGAGGAAAGACCAACTGGTGGTGGAGGCCCCGGATTTTATAGTCCAGCTAGAGGAGGCAGTGTCTGATTTACATTGGGCTCATAGATTGGTTTGATCAGGTGTGATGTTTACATAGTCTGCAGGGAAGGCTGGTAGCGCCACCCTAATCTTATGCAATTGAACTCTCCATTTGGCAGGCCCCATCTTGTCTGCTCCTTACTGTACACGTGGCAGACAGAGAAGGCAAGATAGAGCCGCCGTTTTGAACATGATTGGCACAACTGCTGGCATCTATGTCTGCAGCTCAATTTTACAGGCTGCTCTTTGTTAGAAAGGAAAATGATTTGGGGCTGCTTTTCGTTACAAGGAAAACCTTACTGAGGACTTCCATACCCTCACTATCTGCCTAAGTAATTTCTTTTTAACTCTTGTATCAATTCGTTTTTTTTTTTCTCTCTCATACATTGGATTTTTATTTAAAAATGAGATTGGTTTCTAGGGATTTGGGTTCCAGTCCAGCTCTTCCAGTAACTTGCTTTGTTACTTTGAGTAGGTCATTTGTGCTCTGTGGACATTAATCTCAACAATGGCAGCAGTAGCAGCAGCAAATTACAAGAAGATAGGATTTTGTTTGCTAGGGCAACCATAATAAAGTACTACAGTTTGGGTGGCTTAAATAATATAAATCTATTTTCTCATAATTCTTGCAGCTAGTAGTGTTGGTTATCAAGGTGTTAGCAGGGCTGGTTTCTTCTGAGGGCTCTCCTTGGCTTGCAGATGGTCATCTTCCCTGTATCTTCACATGGTCTTCCTTCTGTATATATCTGTATCCTAATCTCCTCTTCTTATAGGGACAACAGTCGTATTGGATTAGGGCCTAGTCTAATGACCTTATTTTAACTTCATTACCTATTTAAAGATGCTATCTCCAAATACAGTCACATTCTGAGGTAATGGGGCTTAAGACTTCAACATTTAAGTCTTGGGGAAGGATGGGACAATTCAGCCCATGAGAAAATTGGTAATGTCAGCTTACATTGAACTAAAAAATTCAGTGAATACTGCTAACCAAGAAACAGGGACTTGTTCACATTTGTTTAATATTTATATGTTATTTCTCTTGAGTTGCATTTCTTTAAGCTAGAAATGATCACGAGAAGTCAAGCATTCTTATACTACAGAACTCAGAATGACCACAGCATTTTGGAAGGTGTCCATAGATGCTTGAGAATGAACTGTTTGAATCGTGTGTGTTTGTGTAATATTAAGCTGGATTTTCAATATTCTACATTTGCCAAAATTGGGTTATAATGGGGTGTCTTAGGTTAAAGTTCCAGTGATTGAACAAGTCATTGCTTTTTCCAAGTCTCAGATTTAGAGTAACACTTATTGCTGGTTGGTTGTGAGAATCCAATGAGGTAATATATGTTAAAGTACTTTAACAAATGTAAAGTGTTTCGTAAATTAAATGTTGTCTTTAATAACAGTAGGAAAGTATTTTGTCTTGGAAACATAAATTCTACCTTTTGTGTTAAGTACATATCAGAGCGCCTTGAACAAAAAACTTACGGATCACCTAACTTCGTACATTTGTTTTCATATGTGGAAATTAAAGCTAAGAAATTTTAAGAGACATGTTCCTAATCATCTGGAAGAATTGCGTTGGAATTGCTGACTATAGTGAACTTTCCAATAAAGAATTAAGCAGCTTCTTACATAGGATTTTTGAATTTCATAAAAATTCACAGTAATCAATAATGGGAATGCATTTATACATTCATTTGCATAAATATACTTTTCACTTTATGTCACTTCTATGATGATTATATTTCTCTCTTTGAAGATATTTAGTTCTGATCACCAAATGAACTGTTGAACTACATGGGCCAATTATATTTTTATCTTGTGTTTTATTTGTAAATCTTCTGTCTTTAGGAATTTTTCAATGTAATAATTCTGTCACATCAGGATTTTGAAAATGCAGAAAAGCAAAATAGTTCATAATTTTTTTGGATTATGTGTGGGCTTATATTGCATATTATACCTTTAATTAAACTGGAAATTAACTTCTGATTTTTTTATTATATGTCAATTTGATTTTAAGCTCCTCATCTTGCATTCAGATGTATTCTGAAATGAAAAATTATGAGCCAGTGACCTGGTCCAACTTTTTCCCCATGATTTATCTCTTTGGGGCTCCCGTGTTTATTTTGAAATAATAGAATGGATGGGAAGAAAGGTCTGTTTTCAACTGAAGGTGGCAGGAATAAAGACTCAGTCTTTGAAGTTATTATTTTTTTTGTTTTTAAGATTAATTTTTGGCCTTGTAGATAAAGATAATATGATGTGGAAGAAAATCACTGGTTTTTCCCTGTCTCCTATTTATCTATTGGGCATTTCTGCCTCTAACTCTTTGTCTGGCTAGGATGTTCACTGTTAACTGCAAATCTTCATTCATGGATAGCACAAAAGGCCATATCTAATATTGGATGGTACAATCAAAAGATGAACAAGGAGCATTTGAAAACCCACTCCTTGTTTGTCCAATGTGAAATAAAGCCTTGGAATCAACAGCTGGGAGGGGCAATAGGCTATAATTTCTCACAAAGTGTAATGCGTAAATATAAACAAGTGATTAAAGACTAACTATGTATACCTCACCAGATATAGACCTTGAGTGTAGTCACAAATTATACTTTGTCCTAGCTATAGAAAGGCAACTTTTAACATCTGAAAACTATAGAACTAATTACTTTCCGGTTACACTCTGGAAATATAACACCAGCTCTTTATTTAATAGATTTTTAGGCAGAGATGTCTTGGTATAACTGTATACTCAGTGTGAAGAAGAGGGCAGGTAGATGTAGTATATCTTTTCTGTTCTTTTCATTTTCAACTTCTTGTGTATTTATTTTAAAAATCTTGTTTTGCATCTTGTTTTTTATAAAAAAATACTGTTTTCATCTGATAATGTTAAGTGGGATGTTTAGTTTCTTAACATTTAATATAATGCAGTTGTCTTTAATGCCACCATCTTCCTATTTATTTTTTATTTGTCCTAAGGATTCTTGTTCTTTTCTTCCTTCTTTCTTTACAGTTAAATAAATAATTCTGAGAACTGATTTTATCTATATGCCTTTTAACTATACTCTTTATAATGTTAAGCGGTCACTCTAGTGATAACAGTATCACACATAAGTTGTCACAATTGACTTTGAATACTATAACACTTTATGTATACTATAGTACCCTTAAAACAGTATAATTCCATCCTTCCAATCACATCACTTGTGCTATTATTATATATTTTACCTCTACATGTTAATATGTAAAAATACAGTGTTTCTATTTTTGCTTTACACAATTCTCTATCAATAAATAAAAAAGTCTTCTTTATACTTTCTAACATATTCATCATTCATAGTGTTCATCATTATTTTTTGTGTACCCTTGTTACCATCTTGTATTATTTCTGTTTAGTCTGAAGTACATCCTTTAGGTTTTCTTATACTGTGGATGTATTGGGTATGTCCTGATAACAAAGTCTAACAAAGCTTTTCTTTATATGAAAATGGCTTTGTTTTGCTTTCATTTTTGAAAAAAAAAATTGTTGTGTATGTTATTTTAGGTTGACAGCTCTTTTTTCTGCCAGCAATTTAAAGATACTATTCCATGATCATCTGGCCTCAGTTATTTCAGATGAGAAATCAATCAAAATGTATTTTTTCCCCTGATTATAATGTTTCTTTTTTCTCAGTCTGCTTTAAAAAAGTTATCTCTTGTTTTCAGAGTTGCCTATTATATGCTTAGGTAAGATTAATTCTTGTTTCATTGCTCAGTACTATGAGTGATATTTATGGTATGGATGTACCACAATTTTTTGTCCATCTTCTGTTGTTGAACATTTGACTTGTTTCTAGTTTTTGAATATTATAAATAAAGCACCTATGAACATTCTTGTACAAATCTTTTTATGGACATATATTTTCATTTGTCTTGAGAAAAACCCTATGAGTGAAATTGTTAGGTCATAGCATAAATGCGTGTTAAATGTTACAAGAAACTGCCAAAGTGTCTATAACATTTTATATTGGGGCCATTATTCAGTCCTCTTACTACTTATATATTTAAAACCCTCTGATGACTTCATATCTCACTCAGAGTAAAAGGCAAAGTTATTGCAACGAATTACAAGTTCTTATACAATATGCCGTCTGCTCATGTTTCTTCTTTGACCTCATGATTATCAAATTTTCCTTTTGTCTCCCTCTGTTACAGACACGTTAGCTTCCTTTGATTTTGGAAAATACAAGTCTTGCTCCACTCAAGGCAATAAACTTAATGAAGCACTTTTGCTACAAATTCTAAGCTCCCTCCCTCACTTTAGGGCTTTGATCAAATGTTTTGTTCTTGAGGCTTTTCCTGACATTGTAATTAAAACTGCACCCCTTCCTAGCATTCTTTCCCACTTCCCACAATGTCATTCTTTCCCATCTCTTACGTTTTCTTTGTTACGACATATCACTTATCAGTAAGAAATATTTTGTTTATTAGTTTGCTTGTTGTCAATCTTCAGCTGTTAAAATGTATGTTCTGGGAGAGCAGGAATTTTTGTTTATTTTGTTTACTTTTTTATCCATAGCCATAGTAAATAATAAGTATTTGTTGAATAAATGATTAAATGTCTTATGGTTTCCATTCTTGTTGTTGAGAAATCTGTCAGTTTGGTTGTTTTTATTTCATGGATAAAAATATTTTCTCTCTTACTAATTTAAAAATATTCTCATAGAGTTTCCGTAGTTTCACGGCAACATATCTACATGCACATTTACTTTTATGTATTCTGCCTAGTATGGATTATACTTTCTTACCTTTGGATTCATTTCTTTCATTATCTCTGGAAAATTGATAGCCAATGTTGCTTTAAATGTAGCTTCTCTTCTGTTCTAGCTCTCCTCTCTTTTGGAACTCTGAGTATCCTCTTTCCTTTTTTAATTTTCTTCATAGCACCCATAATCATCTGACCCACAACCTGCTTCCTACCTGCTTTGTATTTTTTTTCTCTACTTCATTCCCTCAGGGTCTAGAAAGTGCCTAATACATAAGAGACACTTACTGAATGTTCTTTGAATGTTTATAGGACAGATGAATTAATACACATTAGCTCCTCTCTATCTTCCATATTGTCTTATATCTCTTTGAAATTTTTTATCTGCTTTTCTCTCTGTGCTGCTTTTGGAGTAATGTCTTTGGTGAATTCATGAATGTTCTTTCAGTTTTGCCTATTCTGAGATTTAATCTATCCATTAAATATTTGTATTTCAATAATACATTTTGTTTCATTTCTAGAATGTCTATTTAGTTGTTCTTTCAGGTTTTTCTAACCACTTTTGATAGTATTTTGTTGCTTGCTCACTTAAAAAATGCAATTATTTTGTCTTTAAATATCTCATACATAGGTATTTTATAATCTCTAGCCGATAATTATAACACCTCAAGTTCTTGGATACCTTTGACTGTTGCCTGTACTTTTGTTGATTCACACTTATGTTGGTTTGTGTTATTGCATGTTGGGTGATTTTTATTGTGAATAGCTATAATAGTCATGTGAATGTAATAGTCATGTGAATATTTGTGAGTAGGTATAATAGTTATGATACCTAAGTTGTATATGTATGATATCTAAGTTATATATATAGTTATGATATTTGTTATATATATATATATATATCCTATAACTCTGTATTGTGGAAGCTTTCCTCAGAGAGGATTTACAGTTGTTTCAGCTTGACAGCAGGAAATGTTACAAATCTTTAGCGCTCTTCCAGGGTTCCTGGCTTAATCCATGAATCTTGCATTCAGTGCTCCCTTTTTCCTTCTATACCAACGCTCAGCGTTTTCATTGCAGTACTGATAGTGGCACTTGTCTTTCGAGCAATTTAGGCTGTCACATTTGCTTACCACTTTTTGCTCTGGCTTTATTCTCTTTTTTTGCCTTTGCCTCCTTGATATATCCTTTTATCTCCTCCAAGCCTAATAATGCAAAAAGCTTTGTGGATTAGTATGTTTATGTCAGTATCTATCTGTATCTATGTTTACATCTATGTGTATTTGTATCTTTTTTCTCCTATGAACTTTCTTCTATCTAGAAAAAATGGCTTCATGTGTTTTTTTTCTACTTTTCACTTAGAAAAACAAAATATTGTTAAAATAATAAATATGGAAGTATCAACTTTGCAAGTCTGTCAGTTATTTGCATCATTAATAGTTAATACCCATGGCTTTATTATATTAGGCCATAATATCCATTTATATATCCACAGAATATTCTTTAACTGGTAAATCAGAATTGATTTTTTTGTTAAACTACTTTTCAGGGAAATGTTTTAAATATTTAAACAATGACTATCATCATTTCCCCTTGAAAACCACTCAGGATTTACTATCTGGTTTCTTGTTACTTGTTGGTATAGAAACATGATTCTGTAACTTGATGACAGTAGCCTGGGCTAGGTATTTTCTTCAGATATTTTAATTTTTCTGTTATTCAAAAATGTATCCTAAATTAACAACACTCAACAACCTGGTGCAAATTCTAGACTTTGGAAAAACTTTGTGATAAATTCTTGTAAAGCAAGAGTAGGTGTTAATGAAGCAGGATATTTCCCTGACCCCTTCATGGGACTCATGACAGCACACAGGTGAGTGCCTGCAGGAGCCAGGATGAGAGCTTCTGGGCACAGCCAAGAGCAGAATTCTCTGTGGCTCCACGGCAGTGTCTAAGCGGTACCAGTGACCTCTGGAGCCCTAGACATTGTATGTTACAGTGCTCTTTTAGTCTTGCTGTCTGTGAATGGCTTAAGTGTTAAACAGCTCAAACATCTGCACCTGTGACTCCCAAGCTCTTGTTTGGCACCTAGAAAGAATCAGGTCATAGGAATGAATTTAAGGGTGGTGAATATGGAGGATTTTATTGCCAATGAAAGTAGCTTTCTGCTGGAAGAGGAGTTGTAAAAGGAATGGAGTGGGAAGGTGATCTTCCCCTGTAGTCTGGCCATCCCCGGCCAGGCTCTTCTCCAAAGTCCTACCATCCAGCCATCCCACTGAAGTCAAGCTGCTTCTCTCTGATGTCTGGCTGCTGCTTTTCTTCTCTTCTTCTCTGCTGCTCCTCTGCCAGTGGAGCCTGGGATTTCCATGGGTTCAGGATGGGGGGTCAGTTGGGCCACGGTGGTTTTGGAAAAGGCAACATTGGATTGGGAAAACGAGGATGTAAAGTTCTCACTTTGGGCCACAGTTCCAGACTCGAGGGTGGAGCCCTCCCGTGAACTGCCCTCATCTACCCAGTATTTCTCTGCCTCCTGTCCGTATCATTAAGACCTATAGAACAAGTCAATGCATTTTTTTATGAAGAAGAGTGTCTCAGTTGGAAATACAGGCTTTCATAGTTGCTGCTGGTGTAACAGTCTCAGGTATTATGGCAGTTTCACAAAAGGCATTTGTATAGTTTGGTAAAATCAGTTTTAGTTGGTTTGATCTCTCTTCCATCATCTAAGAAATTCACTGACATTTAATTTTATTTTTATTAAATAAGAGTTAATTATTTAAGATACAGTAGTATGTATCTTTAGAAATAATTTAAGCTTTACTCATAAAAACTTTGCACTTAAGAGTTCTTTCTGCTAGAATTCAAATCTTTCTTTTTTTCTATATTATACTTGCAGAACAAGATGTTTAGCAGTGACAAGTTTAGAGATGGGACAGGGTAGAAGAGCAGAAAGGAGGGGACTGCAAAATATCACACTGAGGAAAGAAGAGGCTGCATTCTGAAACATCTGGTTAAAAAGTAAAAAATAAAAACAAAAACAAAAACATCTGGGGACTCCATCCAGTCCTCTCCATTCTCAAAATCATCCAGTTAAAATGGGAAAATGAATGACAGAATATTTCTCTATTTTTAGACAAACAGGCTATGTGTTTAAGTGAACATCTTAATATTTATTTAAATCTGTTGAATTATGCTGTCATCAAAACCTGTGTCTTTCAAGTGACACTTTTTTTTTCTTTTACTTGTATTTACTTTTAAATTATGGACATTTTATTTTCTGGCTTACTACTTTCATTCCCCAATGTAATACCTAATTTCATCCCTCAGCATACAATGTAAAATCACAGATTTTGCCTTTGTTTATGGCTGCTATTGGTATTATCTAGGAGGAACAAGTTTTGAATCTTATTTCTGTTGTTTGTGCATGAGGAGCAAATCCCCCAAAAAACTAATCAAGAGGATGAGAAAAGAAATGTAGATTATGTTCATTGAAGTAGTCAGTGATTAAAAGCATCTATTCTCTTTCTACAACTCAAAAGTTAATAACACTTTTAGGTTGTAGAAAATGTAAAACAAATTGGAGGAGGGCTGGGACCTTTAGCCTACTGTAAGGAAACTCTTTTCTCTCTTGAATTCCGATAGCAGAGCCATTGTTTATATAAAAGCAACTGAAATTCTCAGTTCATGGTTCCAAATCTCTAATTGCAATCCATTTCTGAACTCTTGAAAACTGTAATACTGTCTTACTCTATTCATTGTTGCTTTTCCCTTCCTTTCCCTCCATGTATCTTCATTTTTTTTTTTTTTTTTTCCAGTGCAGCCAGTGACTTGGAGGTTATGGTCAAAGGCAGAGAAATAGCAGAGAATGGAATGGAGAAACTCTTTCAGATTCTTTTTCCTTCTTAACTTAAGCCTAAATTTGAATTCAATTCTGGGGGGCCTCTGGTAAAAATTGGGTCAGTAATGACTTAAAAGCTATTTATTGGGATCGTCCCTGAAATAAGGGAACGTTACAAAAATACAATGAAGCTGAGAACAAGAGGGGAAGTGGACTTTCCAGAAGTTGGGAGATTTGCCTCATACTCTTAAATTGTATTGAGAAAATGCATTTTGTTTTCCCTCATTATATAAGAAAAGCACTACCAAAGAAATTATACATTATGAGCCTCAGCTTCCAGGGAATATTTTCTTGCAGATAGTATTTCTATAGTATTTTAAGCATTAAAGCTATGTAAGTATCTAGCAACTAAAAGATCATTTTCTTCTTTTTTTTTTTTGGAGATAGAATCTTGCTCTGTTGCCCAGGCTGGAGTGCAGTAGTGGCATGATATCGGCTCACTGCAGCCTCTGCCTCTCAGGTTCAAGTGATTTCTGGCTAATTTTTATATTGTATTTATATATATATTTTATATAATAATTTATATTTTTAGTAGGGATAGGGTTTCAGCATGTTGGCCAGGCTGATCTTGAACTCCTGACCTCAAGGGATCTGCCCACCTCGGCCTCCCGAAGTTCTAGGATTATAGGCGTGAGCCACCGTGCCTAGCCAAAAAGATCATTTTCTTTGGATTAAGAACTGGGCTCAAATTCTAGCTCAGTGACCCCAGAAGCACAGACAATAAAAGCAAAAGTAAACAAATGGAATTGTATCAAGCTAAAAACCTTCTGCATAGCAAATAACACAATCAGGAGAGTAAAGAGACAACCCACTGATTGAGAGAAAATATTTGCAAACCATACATCTGATAAGGGGTTCAAATCTAAAATATATAAGGAATGCAAACAACCCAATAGCAAGAAATAACCCAATCAAAAAATGGGTAATGGACACTTCTCAAAAGAAGACATAAAAATGACCAACAGATATATTAAAAAATGCTCATCAACACTGATCATCAGGGAAATGCAAATTAAAACCCCAATGACATATCACCTCATGCCTGTTAGAAGGGCTTTATCAAAAAGACAAAAAATAACAAGTACTGGCAAGGATGTGGAGAAAAGGGAAATTTTGTGCCCTGTTGGTGGGAATGTTAATTAATACAGCCATTATGAAAAACAGTATGGCGATTCCTCAGAAAACTAAAAATAGAATTGCCATATGATCTAGCAATCCTTCTACCGTGTATATATCCAAAGGATATGAAATCAGTATGTCAAAGAGACATACTACACTCTCAGGTTCCTTGCAGTACATTCACAGTAGCCAAGCTGTGGAAGCAAACTATGTGTCCATCATCAGAAAAATGGACAAAGAAAATGTGGTATAAATACACAATGGAATACGCAATGGAATACTAGTCACCATTTACAAAGGAGAAAATCTTGTCATTTGTGACAACATTAATAAACCTGGAGGATATTATTCTAGGTGAAATAAGCCAGGCACTTAAGGCAAATACCGCATGATCTCACTTATGAGTGGAATCTAAAAAAGTGGAACTCATAGAAGTAGCTAGTAGAATGATGGTTACCAGAGGCTGAGGGAGGCGGCGGATGGGAAAAGGGAGGCGTTGATCAAAGACTACAAAGTTTTAACTTGACAGGAGAAATAAGCTTTAGTGATTGCACAGGATGGTGACTATAGTAAGGAATAGTACATTGCCTTTTTTTTTTTTTTTTTTTTTTTTTCGTGACAGAGTCTCGCTATGTTGCCAGGCTAGAGTGCAGTGGTGCTGTCTTGGCTCACTGCAACCTCTGGCTCCTGGGTTCAAGCAATTCTTCTGCCTCAGCTTCCCGAGTAGCTGGGACTACAGGCGCGTGCCACCATGCCCAGCTAATTTTTGTACTTTTAGTAGAGACAGGGTTTCACCATGTTGGCCAGGATGGTCTCGATCTCTTGAACTCATGATCTAACCCCCTCGGCCTCCCAAAGTGCTGGGATTACAGGCGTGAGCCACCGTGCCTGGCCTTGCCTGTTTCAAAAATGCTAAAATGAGTGGGTCTTAAATGTTTTCAACATGCAAAAAATGTTAACTATGTGAGGTGATGGATTTGTTAATCAGCCTGATTTAATCATTCCACATTGTAAATATATATCAAAATGTCACACTTTACCCCATAAATATATACATTTATTATTAATTACAAATAAAAATTTTTAAAAATCCAGCTCTGCTTCTATTAGGGCCAGTTAATGTTCATCTTTGTACCTTAGTTGGTCATCTTTAAAATCAGATGTAAATTCCAAATTTATAAGGTTTTTGTGGATATTACATGAGAAAAAGTAATTATAACACATAATACAGTTTAGTATATTAGTTTTATTGTTATTAATAAGACCCTGGTAAGGAGTAAGGTATGCTATCAAGAAGGAGCAAATTCATGGAGTGCAGTCTCTTATAAAGGCCATATTTAGGAAGGGAACATTTTGTTTTGTTTTAGCTAGGAGAATGTAATTATGTGTGTTCCTCGCATTAGAGAGATTGAATGGAAGTATGCGTGTTAGTCTGCTTAGATCTCAGTGAGCTTAAATATACTCTGTGTCTGTGTATACAGTGTCCAGTGTCTGGCCGAAAGGTGAAAGAATTCAGTTAAAGAACTAGGTGTTTACAAAGCTTAGATGCTGGGATGATCACATAGTGGACTCTTCGACTAACTTTTCCGTTTTCATCTGGAGGTGCTGATCATACCTCAAATCCTATCCACACAAAGGTATGATAAAGCATTCATAATTTTGTTGATAAAATTACCTATGTTTCTAAATCTTTGTGTTTACCCAGTTTCTTAATGGGAGAGCACAGATGTTATTTCTTTCAATTTAACCGAGGTTTAGTTGAAAGAAATAACAACTGTGCATTTGCCCCAAGTTTTTTGGTGATGTACTTGATGGGCATTTAACCTCTGAGTGTTCTTTTTAGTATCAAGAGCTTTTTGAATTGCCTTTTCATGTGCTTTCAAAAATTCAAACTAAAATATATAGTTTCTTGACTCATTGGTTGACAGTGTTCGTCTTTTCTAAAAATCTCCCAGACTTGCTGGAAGTTCAGGATAACTCAAATTAACTTTATCCATTGAAAATTCCCTCTAGAGATATAATTTCACCAAAATAAAATGACAAATCTCATGCCATCAATAAATCAGAGGTGGAAAGAACCAACTACATTATTACATCCATTCAAGTAGCAAGAGAGAAATGTACCTGGCAGTACATTATTTTGGTATGTAATTTATCTCATACCAACATTTGGAAAAACTTCCAGTGCTCCTGCTAAATTGTCATCTGTCACGGTGACTTTTTTTTATTTTTATTTTTAGGATTTCTCTAAAGTGAGTAGTGTGAATGTATAAATTAGTCAATCTGATTGATACATGCAGAGTGAAATGGAAGGAGCACTGAGGCAGAGACAACAGAGCTGAAAGGAGAAAGCCATGTTTTAGATCCTACAGCCTGTATTCAGCTCTGTACTGCCATTTAGTAGCTGTTTGAACATAAAGTGCTGAACACGTAATAGGCACTCAATTCACGTTACTCCTGATACTTAGTTATCTAGTATCTCAGTGAAATTGATCAAAACCTTTTTTATACCTTATATCTATAAAAAGGTATATCATACATATACCCACTGTATATGTAAGCACTCAATTCATGTTATTCCTGATACTTAGTTATCTAGTATTTCAGTGAAATTGATCAAAACCTTCTTTTTATACCCTATATCTGTAAAAAGGTATGTCATACATATACCCACTGTATACATGTGATATGTACACATATCATTTAGTTTAAGGTATAGCAGTTTATAGCAGGGTAACTTATTGGAAGTGTTGATAAAATTACCTTCTAAATAACTTATAGTAGTATTAAGATATTATCTTTTTTATGAACTTTAATAATCCTTCCAAAATATGCGTAAGTGCTGACTCCTGATTCCTTTCTGTTTTTTTTTCTGTTGGTATGCTTTTTTCTTTTTATCTAGCTGATACAGATTTATGAGAGCAATAACTATTATTCTACTTTTTTCTTTTTAATATCATCCACAACACCTCTGGCACAATACGGAAAACACACAGTACTTAGAGTTGTTGGGTAAAAGCACTTTTATGTAAGAAACGAGTCTAATATAAAACTTTAAAAATATCTGGGAAGCACCATGATCCATTAGTTGACCTGAACACTTTCTTTTGTTAACCTACTTTCTATCTTAGAGCTACAAATCTACTCCCCGCCCCAACCCTTCTGCCAGAATGAATTTGAGATTGCTTTATAATCATCACGTTCCCCTGTAGCTGAGCCTAGAACTTAAGGCACCTACTCATTCCAAACTAGGCTTTCGCAAGACTCCTTCAGCTTTAGTTTCAGAGGAATTCTCTCACACTGCAAGAAGATACACAAGCCATTTTCAAGTCAGATATTTCAGAAGGAAAGTCACTAATCTCTCCTTCCATCCTCCCACTTCCCATTAAAGACAATTTTATTTTGCTGGCTTCATGTGCCTTTCTTACTAGCCACCTGTCATTTTTAGGGTTTTCTGGTTTCCACATGCTTTGTTAGGTTCTTGAAAATGAATGAAATATGCTGACTGCCTTTAAGTCACCAATAGTCTCTTTGGCTTATTCCTCCCTCCAAGCTTTTGCTTATGCTGTGTGCCCTCTTTTGAATGACTTCTTTTTCTCCTGTTAGTTTTCTGGCTTACAATATCACTCTCCAAACACAGCTTTGAGAAATCATGATCTCGCTTTGAGATATTATTGATTTCTCTCCACCCACAACTTTGAGATATCATTGATCTCAGGTAGTCACTGTATACCATATATGTATATCCAAAAGTATATATCTGGCTTCTTATTTGTATTGAGTTTCAGAATGATGGATGCAACTTCCTATTCCCACTTCCATCTTCATGCATCTCAAAATTAAATTGTCCAAAGATAGACCATTGATGCTATCTCCTTCAAACTTGCTCTTCCATAGGTCTCCCCATCTTAGTAAACAGCTTTTTCTTTTCTGTTGTCTAGGTGAAAATCCTTGGAGTCTATCTTAACTTTTATTGTGGTATCAATTATTAAATTTTGTCTTTACTTTCAAACCACTGGTACCACCCTAATCTGAACCACTGCTGTGTTAATTTTATTGTTTCATCACAAATTACCACTAAACTTGTAGCTTAAAACTACATACATGTATTATCTCACAGTTTTGTAGGTCAGAAGTCTGAGCATAGCTTTACTAGATTGTCTTTTCCACAATTTCACTTCTTTGGGTTTCAGAACAGGCATTGGCTTTGACGGTAGCAGTCTTTTCCGAGGCTGGACAGGGGAAAGATTTTCTTTAAATACACTCAGGTTGTTCAGTTACTGCTGAAGGCTGTCCTCAGCAATTGAGGCCTCCTGTTGATTCTTGCTACAAGGGCTCTTATGACATGGCTATTTCCTGCAAGGCAGCTCACTTCTTCAAGACTAGTGAGGGGCCATGTCCCCAGGGGCTCTGCTAGCGAGATGAATCTTATATATATGGTAATGTAATTACAGTACTGATCTCCTATCACCTTTGCCATACAATTTAATCTCATTATGGGATAACATCTTTCTCACCTTTGTGATATTTTCTTGGTTAGAAGCAAATCCCAGGGTTTTACACTCAAGGGGGGGAGATTAAACAAAACTGTAAACACCAGGAGTCAAGAATCATTGAGAGTCATTTTAGGGATTGTCTGCCACAATTGTCATCTCTTGCTTGGATTTTTGAAATAGTCTCCTGACTTTTATTTCTGCTTCTTTCCTCTTCTACCCTCATTCAACAGCTAGAATAATCTTTTTAAAAAAATTAAGCCACGTAACATCCTGAGCTGAAAACCTTCAATGGCTTTTCATTTCAATCACAGTAAAAGCCCTTGTCTTTACAAGGTCGTACAAGATCTGAACTTTTACCCCTCTGATCTTATCTTCAGAGGGAACTGGCTATTCACTGTCTGGAGTGTTCTTTTTTAGTTATCCATATGTATGACTCTCTTACCTCTTTCAAGTCTTTGCTTAAACATTACCTTCTCAGTGAGGGCTTACTAGAACCCCTACCCTCCATTTAGAATTCTGACCTCTTCCTCCTCTCCCTCACTCAGCTATTCCTTTTCTTGCTTTATTTTTCTCCTTAGCACCTGTCACCATTTAACAGCATATATAACTTTATTTTAAATTTTTCTTTTGCCCACTGCTCCCACTCGAACATAAAATTCACAGAACATGGCTCCATGAGAGCTATTTTATTCCCTGTTATATCTCTAGGACCTAGGTAATACCTTTCACAGGGTAGACACACAATAAATATGTGTTGAATAAATGAATGAATACATCTCAGGCTTCAATTCCTTGATATAGACTTCTTGTTACTCAAACCTATGGAACTATTTCACATCATGAAAATTCTATTGAAACCAGCCCTGTTCCAATTTTCCTTTTATCTTACAACTACATTTATATAGATAGATAGATATACATATATATATGTAGTTGTATTTCTTTAATCATTTGGGGACTCTTAAGAGTAACAATAGCTCTGATTTAGGATGGGTTATGTTGATTTTCAGTAATTATTTGTTGATTGATTTTAGATACTCCTACATTAAGGACTGTTTGAGTGATATTTTATGCAAATACGTAAACTTCTTTGTAGAAGAATATTTGGTTATCACATAAAAAAATGAACTACCTCACATAAAAAGAATATCATAAAATACTGAATTAAACTACCTCAATCTTGGCTTCAAGTGGTTTACTTAGGACTCCAGTGGGCCTTGTTGGCTGATCAAGAGTTCTTGCTACTATATGGCAGTTAAGGAATCAAATAATGGCTCTAGGTTTGCTCTTAAAAATCTTAGAACAATACATGATGGAAGCTTTGATGCGTCTTTTGCAGAAAAAAATGTTCTTTATTTTTTTAATTTCTTCATTTAAATGTAATTGTTTTACAATAAACTTCACATATTTAGTGTACCATTTTACCATTTTTGGCATATGTATACATCCATGAAATCTTTACCACAATCAAGATGGTAAACATATCCATAACCCCCGCAAAGTTCCTGTAAGTCCCTTGGTAATCCCTCCCTTCAGCCCCTCTTCAATGTCCCTCTGTCACCTGGCTTCTCAGAAACCACTGATCTGCTTTCTGTTACTATAGATTAGCTTGCATTATTTGGGGGCTTTTATAAATAGATTCACAAAGTATATACTCTTCTGTCTGGCTTCATTTACTCAGCAAAATTATTTTGAGATTCATCCATGTGGTTGTGTGCATCTACCCCATTTGATTACTGTGTGATACTTCATTGTATTGATACCCCACAGTTTGTTTTTTCCATTCATTTTGTAACAGCAGGTAGCTAATCAGGCATGAGTGGGGCAGGAGAGGGCTCCCTCTGACCCACCAAGAATGTCAGGAGACCATCAGGTGATGGTCTGGCAGTTATCACACTAAAATGTTAATTGGTTGCAGCTGGAGCCAGGGAGTCCCAGGCAATTTTGCAAACACTTGAAATTGGTCATTGATGGCTTCCAATAAAACGTCAGGAATTTGGTAAGTGGGCATGAGCACGCACTTTAAGAGACAAAATGGTGGTGTATGACCTTCCACTGGAAAAGGGAAAAATGCCTCAGATGAGCATGGGTACAATTCCAGTAAACACACTGCACATGCTCACCCACCAAGCACAAGGAAGGCACTGCGCATGCAGGTGGTCCACCCTAATGGAATAATGAAGGGAAAGGGGCACAAGAGGCCGGAAGTAAGTCAGCATATTACATCCTAGGATCAAGGTTAAATGGGGCACTTGACCTCCAAAGTGCCCACTCGGATTTCTTCCAAGTGTACTTTTCTTTCTTTCCTGCTCTAAAGCTTTTTAAGAAATTTCCATTCCTGCTCCGAAACATGCTTTAGTCTCTTTTTCTACCTTACACCCCTCAGTCAATTTATTTTTTTTCAGAGGCACAAACTGAGGTTTCTGCAGACCCGTACGGATTCTCCACCAGTAACTCGGATATTCGCTACCTCTGACTTGTTGATGCACATTTGGGTTGTTTCCAGGTTTTTGGCTTTTGAAAAGTCTTATATTTATTTATGTAGTTGTGTCCAAATCTTTCTGTAGACAAAAATTAAACTGTTTTCCAAAGTGATTGTACCATTCTATATTCCTACCAACGTATGAGAGTTCTGGATACTCCACATCTTCTTTGACACTTGATATTGTCGGTCTTTTAAAATGCAGACATTATGAAAGGTGTAAAGTGGTAGCTCATTATGATTTTAATTTATATTTTCCTAATTACTAATGATGTTGAACATCTTTTTATTTACCTTTTTGATATCTTTATATCTTCTTTGGTGAAATGTTTTTTCAAATATTTTACACACTTTTTTAAATTGAGATTTTTTTATCATATTGAATTTTGAGAGTTGTTTGTATATTCTGGATACGAGTCCTTTATAAGATACATGTTTTGCAAATATTTCTTCCAGTATGAAACTGTCTTTTTCTTTTCTTAACAGTGTCTTTTGAAGAGCGGAAGTTTTCATTTTGATGAGGTCCAATTTATCATTTAATTTTTGTTTTTGAATTAAATTTTTGGTATTGTATCAGCACAGTATTTTTCATTTTAATGTCACTGGGTAAATTAAGAATATTTGATTTCTTTAAGATATACTTTAACATAAAATATACAAATCAACAATTAAACTATAGCCCAGTTAGTTTTTATGTGCCTTTGACTTCTAAGTAAATCTTATTCAGCTTGATTAATATATTGTGTTCCGAATTTTAAGCAGCGTATCTTTTATACTCCTAGGTATTTCCCTAGGCCAGGGTTTCTCAACCTTGGCACATTTAGGGCCAGTTAACTCTTTGTCATGGGGGCTGTCTTGTGCACTGTAGGATATTTAGAAGCATCCTTGGCCTCTCTCCACTAGAGTCCAGTAGAATCTTGCAATTACGCTGATCAAAAATGTCTCCAGACATTGCCAAATGACCCCTGTAGGACAACCTGGTTAGAAACCACTCTTTTAGTCTATTGCACTGGTGGTCCTGATTCTGGTTCTGACTGCCCTAGGCTGTCTGCTTTGATGCTTAGAGCATATGATAAAGCCAGAAAAACAATGTTCCTACTTTCTTCCTTTGACAACCAATGATATCAAGAGATAGATAGATGCCCCCTCCTACTTCCCCAGCACATGTTTATATAAATGGACCTCCAAACTACACATGAAAGTATTTCTTCCACTGGATTCCTTTTCTATTCCCTACTTTAGTAAGTTCGAATACAGGAAATACATGTGAGTCATTTTCTTGTGGTGGACCCAAAGAATGTTAGGTATCACATTACTCATAATCCTGAAGATGGCAATTTTCTACCTGACAAAAGTTACCTACTTCTCTTGCTTTCCATTAGCAGATACATTTTATTTTATACTAATTTGGGTATGACTTTTTCTAATTGTTTGCTTCAGACAAAGTATATTGACTGTCATTTAAACTAACTCCTCAATGTCAGCATTTAAAAATACGTATTTTTCAATTAAACAGAAATAATGCAGAAAATTTAGAGGGCAAGTGGAGGCAGGAAAATACTTATCTAATAATCACCATCACAGACATCACTTATTGTTATTCCTTTAAGTTCATGATATCCAATGCAAATAATTTTTTAACTGTCTACTTTCTATTTCAGACTATTCATTTGTTTTAGAACATAACAGTATTTTAAAAGATTTTTATTTCTTCTTTACTGGAGTTCCCTTGGAGAATATTGGGAGTCTCTTCTCATATGATAAGGAGTATCTCTAATATTCTACTAGTTTCAGAAAGCAGTTGAACTCCTGTGCTACCTCATACAAACATAGGATATGAATTTCATTATTTTTCCTTTGGGAATGCAGATTTACAAGCAATACAGGGTAGAGTTTGCAAATAAGACAAATGCCAAAGGTGGAAGGAAATCTCTTGAAAGTAGTCTGCATGAAATTGATAACTAAGACTGAACATCCCCTTCTGACTAATAAGCCCTATTAAGTGAGTGTTAGTGCAGTTAACGAAGCTCCAAAAGGAAGAGACGTTGGATGAAACTCATCTTGTTTTCAAAATTTGCCCTAGATATTTTGATGTCAATATTACCAGAGCTACTGTGTGCAGTAGTGACTCAAATAGTGGTAGTCAGGCCCTTCTGAAATTACAAATTTGGTGACTAACCATTTATTTTCAGGGCCGGGAAGCAAGTGAATGGTGCTATTAAGTTTTTAGGTCACCAACAGGCATCACATTATTTTACCGGCAGAACCAATTGTAATTCACCCAAATTACAAGGCAAGTTGCCGGAAGAAGTCATTTTATTGCAACATCATGCTGAATGTGGGATGGCATTTTTCAACTCAGACTGAGAAGTTAGAAGAATGGTGATTAAATGCTGAGAGTCATGAGAATGTGGTCTGATTCCACAAATGCAGACTTCAGAATGAAGGTTTCTATCATCACCCCTTTCACTGACCAGGTTTTCTTTTCTCCCTTGGGGCAGAAGGGTATTATTTATTTCTTTTTTTTTCTATTTTCTTTTTTTCCGTATTCAATGTACCAAGGAATGGAAATTATTTGGCCTTAATTTTTTCCCTTTCTTTTTGTCTCTTTACTCCCCCTTCTCCCTTTCTGTACTTCTCTCTGCACAGTTGTTCTTCTTTTCCTTAGACCTTCCTCACATGGTTTCCTTCATTGTCACATTTACAGTTTGTGACAAAGACACTAGGAATGCAAGATTCTGCTACCGTTTTGAGGAATTAGCCATCTGTATCCCACAAGTGCCACTGACTGTTTCTCTGGTTAGTTGCTATGCACTGTTCTTTCAAACTGGATTTTGTAATTGCCAGAGCTAGTTCTGGTTAGGTCCCAGAAATCCCATATCACAAATGTGAAATCATTAGTCACATGCTGCTATGAAAAGCCAGAACCAAATGTTTCTGGCTTTCTGCATGTTAATTCTCAATTCTTATTTAGGAAACAGAGATACACCTTATTTTTTGAATAACTGGATTGAATGGCTCAGTATAGCATGTTTCATTCCCCAAACATTCGTTTACTTGGTATAAGCCAGTATGCTAATTTATTTCAGTGGACTTGTATAGAATAAAAAATGAAAAGGTGCCTGTTTGTCTGACTAAATGAAGGCAATGTAGTGTAGCTGGTAGAGGCCTGGGCTTCTCTTAGCTTTGTGACCCTAAGTGTTTGATTGAATCTCCCCAGGGCTCATTTTTCTCATAGATGATAGAAATAAGAGCTCCTACATTGCAGGTTAATATTAAATGAGATGATGCATATAAGACAGACTGTATACTCTGCACAGTTCTATAATCAAGACTGTGTCTATTTTTGGCACTGTCATTTGTCATTATGGTACATTATTTAACCTTTTAATGCCTATGGTTATTCATCTATAAAATAGGGGTTGTTTTCAAAAATGAATGAGACAATTTATATTAAGCGCTTAGATTTCTGGCACATGTGTGATCATAAACGTTATTGCATTAATAGTGTGACTTTTAAAAAAACTGTAGTATAAATATAACACATATAAAGAAAAATTACATAAACTGATATCTGTAATAAGTGCTCTTTTTACATGTGGGTTCTTTGCTTAACATTACATTTATAAGATTCAGCTATGTTTTTACATATAACTATTGTCTTTTCATTCTCATCACGGTTAAGGTGTTCTATTGAATACATATAATATAATTAAATTAATCAACTATGGATGAACATTTGAACTGAGTGAAGCTTTTGGCTGTGAATAATGAATCTTCTATGCAAATCCTTTTATCTGTCTCTCGGTGCTTGTGAATGAATTTTAGTTGAGTTTATACATAGGAATGGAATTGCTAGGTCATAGAGGATGTCTTCAGCTTTAGTGGATAACACGAAGCTTTATGAGAGTACCCATTTCTCCTCATCCTTGCTAGCACTTACACTGTCAGTCTTTTTAATTAGATATTTCTGGTGGGTGTATAGTGATGTATAATTATAGTTTTAATTTGCATTTCTCTGATGAATAATGAGGACAATCAATTTTTAATTTGACTGTTGGCCATTTCGATATATTCTACTGTGTGGTGTCTATATTCTGCCTTTGCACTTTTAAAATTAACTCTGAATTGCAAATACCATTTCTATTCTATGACTTGTTATTCAACTCCCTTGATACATTTTGAGGAAAATAATTTAATGTTCACATAGCCAAAAATATCTGTCTTCACCTTTAATAGCAAGTGCTTCTTGTTTTCTGTTAAAAATCAAAACAGAAATGTTTCCTTTCCCTGTAAACTTAATAATATCCTGTACTCTTCTAAAAGCTTTATCATTTTGGTCTCAAATCCACCTGACATTGGTTTTTTTTTTTTGTATGGTAGAATGGAGGAGTAAAGTTACATTTTCTTCTCACAGGGATATCCACTTATCCCAGTATCATTTATTGAAAAGACCACGCTTTCCCATGTCTCCACAATGTCACTTTTGGTATCAATGAAGAGTTCATGTGTGTATGCGTTTGTTTCTAGGATTTTTCTTTTTTCATTGGTTTGTTTTCTCTTATTCTGTCAACCCATACTGTTTAGTAATTGCTACTTTAAAACAAGTACAGCAGGAGCATTGCTTGCACCCAGGAGACAGAGGTTGCAGTGAGCTGAGATTGTGCTACTGGACTCCAGCCTGGGTGACAGAGTGAGACTCTGCCTCAAAAAAGAGAAAAAAGTACAGAATCCAAATAAGCCCTTTTTCTTTATAAACTAACTAGAAAAATGGCATATAGGAGGCAGGACTAACTTGCCTCTCTCTATCAGACAGACAGAACAGTGTGTAGAGACTAATATCATGAACTTTTGCTTCAAGAACCACTGTATGAACATACCGGGAAAACCAAAAGAATTCACAGACCTTTTGAAAGAAGCGACTTGCTTCTGCAAATTCCGTGAGACAGCTGAAAAACTGAGTGCCCGAAGTGTGAGAGGGGAAATGTCCACCTCCAAACACACATCCTCACTGGGGAACCTAAACATCTAGATCATGGGAGAAGGATTTAAACTTACCTTAGAGCTGAAACAAATTTAGAGAGCTGAGTGAAATATAAAAGTAGAAGAAACAGTGGGAAGAGCCCTGTAGGTATTTCTGGTCTCCAGGAAAGCCGAGGCAAGCCATTTCTGACTTTATTTCACAGGGGTCCTTGGGGAGGGCAGCCTGTGGATTTGGGGAAGGGCCACAGGCAGAAGGAGACTTCCAGTGGAACTTCGTAATAATTTCAATTGAGCCTGAATTTTCCTGGGCAGAATCTGGGGGAGCTGGGTGAGGCATGTCACTGCCAGCTTTCCCCACTTCTCTGGCAAACTATGCAAAACAGCATAGGCAGCCATGCTACCTCTTGGAACATAACTCCATTGGCCTGAGAACCAACCTCCCAATCCCTCACAGTGGCCCCAGCAAGCCCCGCCCAAGAAGAGTCTGAGCTCAGACATGCTTAGCCCTGTCCCCACCTGATGGTCTTTCCCTACCCACCCTGGTAGCTAAAGACAGAAAAGATAAACTCGTGGGAGTTCTATGGCCCCACCCATCACCTGAGAAATCTGAATACTTATCTAGGTGACCTTTGGTCAAACATGTATCCCTCCATATTACCGCAGCTGATTCTCTCTTGAAACTGCAACCTCCTGGCTGGAGGCCAACCAACTAAAGCCATTGCAGCAACTCACAACAGAACAACCCTGCTCCAAGAAGGGAGAAAACAACAGCTAATACCACTGCCTGTAACATCCTGGCTGACCAGAAGTCCTGAATCTGTCCATGTGACAACTTCACTTCTAGCATAAACCAGCATTTGAGAAAACCAGTGCACTAAAGAAACCTACAACCAAGGACTCTAACAGAGTCCACTTCACTACCCTGCTACCTCCACCAGAACAGGTGTTTGTATCCATGGCTGAGAGACTTGAAGATGGATCACATCACAGGACTCTGCAGACACTTTCCATTATAAGCCCAGAGTCTGGTAGCTCTGCTAGATGGCTAGACACAGAAGAGCAATAAAAATCACTGCAGTCCTGCTCTCAGGAAGCCCTGTCCCTAGGGGAAGGGGGAAAGCACCACATCAAGGGATCCCCCAATGAGACAAAGGAATCTGAACGGCAGCTCTTGAGTCCCATATCTTTCCTCTGGCATAATTTACTCAAATGAAAAGGAACCAGAAAAACAATTCTGGTAATATGACAAATTCTGTAACACCCCCAGAATATCACACTAGCTCACTAGCAATGGATCCAAACCAACAAGAAATCTCTGAATTGCCAGGGAAAGTATTCAGAGGATCGATTATTAAACTACTCAAGGAGGCACCAGGGAAAGGTGAAAACCAACTTAAAGAAATTTAAAAAATAATACAAGATATGGACAAAAAAAATCTCCAGAGAAATAGATACCATAACTAAAAAACAACCACAACTTCTGGAAAAGAAAGACACACTTAGAGGAATGCAAAATACAGTGGAAAATTTCAACAATAGAATTGATCAAGTAGAAGAAAGAACTTTAGAACTCGAAAATAAAGCTTTCAAATTAAGCCAGTCTGACAAAAAGAAAAAGTAATTTTAAAAAATGAGCAATGCCTCCAAGAAGTTTGCAATTATGTTAAATGACCAAACCTAAGAATAATTGGTGTTCCTGAGGAATAGGAGATATCTAAAAGCCTGGAAATCTTATTTGAGAGAATAATTGAGGAAAACTTCCCTGGCCTTTCTAGAGATCTAGATGTCCAAATACAAGAAGCTCAAAGAACACCCAGGTGATGCTCATCACACAAATATCACCCAGGCACATAGTCATCAGGCTATCTAAAGTCAAGATGAAGGAATCTTAAGAGCTGTGAGGCAAAAGGATCAGATAGCCTATAAGGAAAATGTATTAGAGTAACACCAGCAGAAACCCTACAAGCTAGCAGGGATTGGAGTCCTATCTTTAGCCTCCTTGAATAAAAGTTATCAGCCAAGAATTTTGTATCCAGTGAAACTAAGCTTCATAAATGAAGGAAAGATACAGTGTTTTTCAGACAAACATGCTGAGAGAATTCTCCACTACCAAGCCAGCACTATAAGAATTGCTAGAAGGGGTGTCCCCACGGCGGGCAGCAGCGGCGGCGGCGGCGGCTGAACGCGGAGGGGGCGGAGGGAGCCCGCGGCCGCGGCAGCAGCTACAGCGAAATGGCGGAGACCGTGGCTGACACCCGGCGGCTGATCACCAAGCCGCAGAACCTGAATGACGCCTACGGACCCCCCAGCAACTTCCTCGAGATCGATGTGAGCAACCCGCAGACGGTGGGGGTCGGCCGGGGCCGCTTCACCACTTACGAAATCAGGGTCAAGACAAATCTTCCTATTTTCAAGCTGAAAGAATCTACTGTTAGAAGAAGATACAGTGACTTTGAATGGCTGCGAAGTGAATTAGAAAGAGAGAGCAAGGTCGTAGTTCCCCCGCTCCCTGGGAAAGCGTTTTTGCGTCAGCTTCCTTTTAGAGGAGATGATGGAATATTTGATGACAATTTTATTGAAGAAAGAAAACAAGGGCTGGAGCAGTTTATAAACAAGGTCGCTGGTCATCCTCTGGCACAGAACGAACGTTGTCTTCACATGTTTTTACAAGATGAAATAATAGATAAAAGCTATACTCCATCTAAAATAAGACATGCCTGAAATTTGGCAAGAAGGGGCAAAAACGTGACTTAATGATTGATAAGCACCAGTGAAGAAGTTCTAACTTTTAGCATGCTGCACAGAAACTGGTATAACATGCCTTCAGTATACTAACACTCATATGCTCAGTTTTGTTTTGTTTTGGCAGTTGACAAGAAGTTAATTTGCTTTAGTAAAAATCCCTCATTCCAGCCTTTCTATATAAATAGCTCTTTCTTGCTGTTTTAATGTGGTGCACACTATAGCCTCACAAACCTGTTATTCCAGTGTAATCTGCAGTGTCGTAACTAAAGTTACTGGCTTGGTCTTATTTGCACAGTTTTTGCGTCTTGTTTGCTTCTTGCATCTGATTAACTAGAATATTTCTCTTTCCCCCTTTTAATGTGTGATGTCACTTGCCCCCATTTATGTGTAGGAGCACTACACCATTGGTTTCCAATACTGCACACATAAGATACATACTTGTGTGCAGAAAGTATCTTCCTCCAGGCTTGTAATACCCTTCACATGGAAGATTAATGAGGGAAATCTTTATATTCTGTATAAAAACAAAAGCAAATTTATATACTAAAATCATTTGTCTAAAAATTTAAGTTGTTTTCAAATAAAAATTAAAATGCATTTCTGAAAAAAAAAAGAATTGCTAGAAGGAGCTCTAAATATTGAAACAAATCCTCAAAATAACAACAAAATAGAACCTCCTTAAAACCTAAATTTAACAGGACCTATAACACAATGAAACAAAACAAAACAAGGTATTCAGGCAACAAATAGTACAATGAATAAAATAGTACCTCACATCTCAATATTAACATTGAATGTAAATGGCCTAAATGCTCCACTTAAAAGATACAGAATGGCAGAATGGATAAGAATTTACCAATAAAGTATCTTCTGTCTTCAAGAGACTCATCTGACACTTAGGGACTCATATAAACTTAAGGTAAAGGAGTGGAAGAGATATTCCTTGCAAATGAGCACCAAAAGCAAGCTGGAGTAGCTATTTTTACATCAGACAAACAGATTTCAAAGAACAGTTAAAAATGACAAAGAGAGACATTATATAAAGATAAAAATACTAGTTCAACAGGAAAATATCACAATCCTAAATACATATGCATGTAACACTGGAGCTCCCAAATTTATAAAACAGTTACTACTAGCCCTAAGAAATGAGATAGACAGAAACACAATAATAGTGGGGGACTTCAGTACTTCACTGACAGCACTACACAGGTCATCAAGCCAGAAAGCCAACAAAGAATCAATGAACTTGAACTATACCCAAGAGTAAATGGACTTAACAGATATTTATAGAACATTCTACCCAACAACTGCAGGAGATATATTCTATTCATCAGCACATGGAATATTCTCCAAGACAGACTATATGATAGGCCAAAAACCAAATCTCAATAAATTGAAGGAAATCAAAATTATATCAAGGATTCTCTCAGTCAGTCTACAGTGGAATAAAATTGGAAATCAACTCCAAAAGGAACTCTCAAAACCATGCAAATACATGGAAAATAAATAACTTGCTCCTGAATGATTTTTGGGTCAACAATGAAATGAGGTTAAAAATTTAAAAAATTCTTTGAACAATCATAGTGACAACACCTATCAAAACCACTGGGATATAGCAAAAGCAGTGCTAAGAGGACAGTTCATAAGATTAAATGCCTACATTGAAAAGTCTGAAAGAGCATAAATAGACAATCTGTGGTCAAACCTCAAGGAACTGGAGAAACAAGAACAAAACAAACCCAAACCCAGCAGAAGAAAAGAAATAATCAAGATCAGAGCAGAACTAAATGAAATTGAAACAAAACAATACAAAAGATAAATGAAACAAAAAGCAGGTTCTTTGAAAAGATAAACAAAATTGATAGACCATTAGCAACATTAACCAAGAAAGAGAGAAGATCCAAATAAGCTCAATTAGAAATGAAGTGGGAGATATTACAACTGATATTATATAAATGCAAAAGATCACTCAAGGCTATTATGAGCACCTTTATGTATACAAACTAGAAAACCTAGAGATGGATAAATTCCTGGAAATACACAACCCTCCTAGATTAAACCAGGAGGAAATAGAAACTCTGAACAGACCAATAACAAGTAGCGAGATTGAAATGGCAATAAAAAACAATTGCCAACAACAAAAAAAGTCCAGGACCAGATGGATTCACAGCTGAATTCTATCAGACATTCAAAGAGGAATTGGTACCAATCCTACTGAGACTATTCCAAAAGATAGAGAAAGAGAGAATCCTCCCTAAATCATTCTATGAAGCCAGTATCACCCTAATACCTAAAGCAGGAAAGGACATAACAAAAAAATAAAACTGCAGACCAATATCCCTGATGAACATAGATGCAAAAATCCTCAACAAAATACTAGCTAACTGAATCCAACAGCATATCAAAAAGATAATCCGTCATGATCAAATGGGTTTTATACCAGGGATGCAGGGATAGTTTAACATTTGCAAGTCAATAAATGTGATACACAACATAAACAGAAGTAAAAACAAAAATCACACAATCATCTCAACAGATGCAGGAAAAGCATTTGACAAAATCCAGCATTGCTTTATGATTAAAATCCTCAGCAAAATCAGCACAGGAGTTACATACCTTAAGGTAATAAAAGCCATCTATGACAAACCCATAGCTAACATATACTGAATGAAGAAAAGTTGAAAGCATTTCCCCTGAGAGTCCTAGCCAGAGCAATCAGACAGGAGAAAGAAATAAAGGGCATCTGAACTGGTAAAGAGGAAGTCCAACTGCTGCTGTTTGTCAGTGATATGATCATATACCTAGAAAATCCTAAAGACTCATCCAAAAAGTTCCTAGAACTGATAAATGAATTCAGTAAACTTTCAGGACACAAAGTTAATGCACACAAGTCAGTAGCACTGCTATACACCAACAGCAACCAAGCTGAGAATCAAATTAAGAACTCAACCCTTTTTACAATAGGTGCAAACAAACAAACCAATAATATACCTAACCAAGGACGTGAAAGACTTCTACAAGGAAAACTACAAAACGGTGCTGAAAGAAATCATAGACGACACAAATGGTAACACATCCAATGCTTAGGGATGGGTAGAATCAATATTGTGAAAATGACCATACTGTCAAAAGCAATCTGCAAATTCAGTGTAATGCCTATCAAAATAGCACTGTCATTCTTCACAGAATGAAAAAAAGCATTCCTAAAAAAAAGCCCACATAGCCAAAGCAAGACTAAGCAAAAAGAACAAATCCAGAGGCATCACATTACCTGACTTCAAATTACATTAAAAGGCCATAGTCATCAAAACAGCATGATACTGGTATAAAAATAGGCACATAGACAAATGGAACAGAATAGAGAACCCAGAAATAAAGCCAAATACTTACAGCCAACTAATCTCTGACAAAGCAAACAAAAATATAAAGTGAGGAAAGGACATTTTATTCAACAAATGGTGCTGGGATAATTGGCAAGCTGCATGTAGAAGAATGAAACCAGATCCTCATCTCTCACCTTAAAATCAACTCAAGATGGATCAAAGACTTAAATCTAAGACCTGAAAACTTAAAAGTTCTGGAAGATAACATCAGAGAAATCCTTCTAGACATTGGGTTAGGCAAAGACTTCATGACCAAGAACTCAAAAGGAAATGCAACAAAAACAAAAATAGATGGGATTTAATTAAGCTAAAAAGCTTCTGCACAGCAAAAGATACAATCAGCAGAGTAAATCAGCAGAAGATACAATCAGCACTCCCACAGAGTGGGAGAAAATCTTCACAATCTATACATCTCACAAAGGACTAATATCCAGAATCTACAAGAAACGCAAATGAATCAGCAAGAAAAAAAGCAATCCCATCAAAAAATGGGCTAAGGGCATGAATAGACAATTCTCAAAAAAAGATATACCAGCGGCCAATAAACATATGAAAAAATGCTCAACATCACTAATGATCAGGGAAATGCAAATCAAAACCACAATGCAATACTACCTTACTCCTGCAAGAATGGCCATAATAAAAAAAAATAGATGTTTGCATGGATGTGGTGAAAAGGGAACACTTTTACACTGCTGGTGGGAATGTAAACTAGTACAGACTCTATGGAAAACAGTATAGAGATTCCTTAAAGAACTAAAAGTAGATATACCATTTTATTCAGCAGTCCCACTATTGGGTATCTACCCAGAGGAAACAGTCATTATATGAAAAAGATACTTGCACACGTGTGTTTATAGCAGCACAATTTGCAATTGCAAAAATATGGAACCAGCCCAAATGCCCATCAGTGAATGAGTGGATAAAGAAATTGTGGTATAATACCATGGAACATTACTCAGGAATAAAAAGGAATGAAATAATAGCATTCGCAGAAACCTGGATGGAATTGGAGACCGATATTCCAAGTGAAGTAACTTAGGAATGGAAAACCAAACATCATATGCTCTCACTCATAAGTGGGAGCTAAGCTATGAGGGTGCAAAAGCATAAGAATGATACAATGGACTCTGGGGACTTGGCAGAAAGGGTGGGAGGGGGCTGAGAGATAAAAGACTACACACTGGTTACAGCGTACACTGATTGGGTGGTGCGTGCACCAAAATCTCAGAAATCACCACTAGCAAACTTATCCGTGTCATGTAACACAACCTGTTCCCCAAAAACTATTGAAATAAAATAAAAAATAACAAGTAAAGCAGGTCATCACTCCATAGTCATTTTAAGATTTTTGTTGTCAGTGGTTCTCAAAGCCTACGAGGTACCCAAGACCCAATCAGGGGGACCTTGATATCATCTTTTCCAACTACATATATATGTGAGGCTGGATTTTCTTTATATGCTTGAACCAAATTGCACATGCAACAGATTTAATTCAGTCTTCTATTAAAACAGATTTTGAAGAGATTGGCGAAAATGCAAACAGGGCCGCTGTTATTATATTTTTGATTTGAAAAGTATACTATTATTTCATATGTTAAAATATGCTATTTTGTTGTAACGTATTCATTGATTATTTTAAAATCAATTTATTACAAATATCTTTAAACTGTTCCCCATTTTAATGCCTAATATAATAAATACATTTTACCCATGTAAATTAACACTCTTTGAGATCATTGATAATTTTTGAGAGCAGAAACCAGATAGTCTTGGCTATTCTTGATCTTTTGCATTTTTATATTAATTATAGAAACAGCTTGTCTAGTTCCCTAAAACCAGAAACACAAATCTGTTGCAATTCTCATTGTGACTGCTTTTAGTTTGTAGATCAACTTGGAGAGATTTATTTTTTAAATGTTAAGTTTTCTGGTCAATTAAAATATTGTATCTCTCAATTTAATAAGATTTCTTAACATTTTTCTCAATCTTTCACAGTGTTTTGGTCACATATTTTTATGTATTTTAAATAAAATCCATATTTTCATGTATTTTAAATAAAATCCATATATTTATGTATTTTAAATAAAATCTTTTAATTTTATTTTCTGCTTTTTGTTGCTGGTACATAGAAATATAGGTTAATTTTGTATGGTCACAATAAATAGCGCTTTGCTAAACTCACTTATTAGGTCTAATTATTTTTCTGATTTTTCTTTTTGATTTTCTAGTTATAGTTCAAGACCTCTGCTAACAGTGGCAGTTTATTTATTCATTTCCAATTCTTATGCTTTTATTTCTTGCATATTTTTCTTGCTAGAACAACATGGAATACAAGTAATCATATCAGGTATACTTGTCTTGGACCTGATTTCAAAGTAAAGTTTTCAACTTTTACCACTAACTGAAAACATCTTTAAATATTACAAGTTTTCTGTAATTACTCTTCCTTACATTAAGAAGTTTTCTTTCTATTAATATTAATCATTTGTTATGAGTTCATAATCATGAATAAATGTTGAATTATATCAAATGCTTTTCTGGTCTGTTGAGATAATTATTTTTTTCTTAATGTAGCGTACCATAGTGACTACTTTTTTTAAAAAAAATGTTTAGTATATTATTCCTGAAGTAAACTTCATTGTCATATTTTTCTTTTTTTTTTCTTTCTTTTTTTTTGAGATGGAGTTTCACTCTTGTTGCCCAGGATGGAGTGCAATGGTGCGATCTTTGCTCACTGCAGCTTCCGCCTCCCAGGTTCAATTGATTCTGCTGCCTCAGCATCCCGAGTAGCTGGGATTACAGGCATGTGCCACCACACACAGCTAATTTTGTATTTTTAGTAGAGATGGGGTTTCTCCATGTTGGTCAGGCTGGTCTTGAACTCCTGACCTCACGTGATCCACCCTCCTTGGCCTCCCAAAGTGTTGGGATTACAGGCGTGAGCCACTGTGCCCAGCCCTTTTTTTTAATATATGTTTCTAAATCAGTTTGCAAACATTAGGATTTTTGTATCTAGGTTTATAAATGGAATTGGTCTGTAAGTTTTCCTTTCTCAAAGTACCCTTAGGGTATCTTGACATTCCAGTTGAGCTAATAACCTTAAATGTTTGATAGAGTTCACCCTTGAGGCTACTGAGGTCAGTTCTCCTTGTGGTAATATTTTAAATTATGGATTCATTTTTTTATGGTTATAAGGCTATTTACATCTTGGTAAATTTATTGGCATGTTTTCCATAACATATAGCTTTATATATGTTGCATAACATATATGTAATGTCTGTAGGATCTTTGATGGTATTAGCTTTTCTCTCTCTGAAATTGATAATTTTTTACCTTTGTCTTATTTTTTATTTTCCAGATTATTCTACTTAGGGGTTTATTAATTTTATTATCTTTTCAAAGAACCAGGTTCTGGCTTGGAGAATTCTTTCTTATACATTGGTTTGTATTTCATTGATTTTTGTTCTTATTCTTATTATTTCTTTTTATCTACTTTTAGTTTACCTTTATCTCTTTTCTAACATCTTGAGCTAGATTCATAGCTTATTAACTTTTTAGTCCTATCCTTTCTCTCATCTATAAAACTGAAGCTGTAAATTTCTGGCTTTAGTTGCTTTTCATAACCTTGATATGTAGAATCTTAGCTATCCTTTAATTTAAAATATTTTCATATTTTCTTGTAATTTATTCATTGACCTATGGGTTGCAAATAATTATATTTCTTAATTTCCAAAACTTGTGGCAAGATATTATTGTTACTCATTTCTGTCTTAATTCTACTGTGATCAGATATTTTCTGTAGTATTTTAATAATTAAAATGTATTGAGATTTCCTTTGGTCAGTTTTTATAAATATTTTAGGTATCCTTGAAAATAATTTTTATTCTATAGTTGTAGGGAACAACAAACCATATATGTCTTATCAAGTCAAATTTGTTAATCTTTTTGTTTAAATCTTCTATGCCTTATTATATTTTTCCTGTCTTTTCCATGATATTGGGAAAGTTGAATTAAAAACCTCTATAATAATTATGAATTTCTCCTTGTGGTTATGTCAGTTTGTTTAGAATATTTTCAGTTGATTATATTAGTTGCATACAAATTTTGAAGTGTTTTATCTTACTGGTGAACTGAACATTTTATTCTTAAAATGTGCCTCACTTTTTTCCTTTTAATGCCTGTTGTCCTTAAGTTTACTCAGTTTGAATTAATGTCTTTATTTCAGTTTTTGTTTATTTTTTTACATGATACATTTTAAAAAAACGGTTTTACTTTCAGGTAATCTGTCTGTATGTTTTATATACAAACATGAGTCTTTTATTATAATCTTACAATCTTTGTCTTTTCATTGGAGTTTCCAATTCATTTACATTGAATATAATTACTAATCTTTTTGAGTTCAACTCTCCAATTTTCTTTGTGTTACCTCTTTCCCAAACCTGCTTTCTTAAAAAATTTCTTTCTGTTTTCTTTCCATGGGTAGATTAGTTTATATTATTCTACTTTGTTTACTGTTTATTTGGAAACTTTCTCTCTTGGAATGTTTGCTCTTTTAGTTTTCTAAATGGCAAGTAAGGGAAAAAAAATGCAATTTAAGCCAACTACTGACTTCCATGATGAATTTTATGCTGTTAAAAAAAAAATCCTGTTTCCTAAGCCATTATATAAAATGGGTAATTTTTATATCCTTATTAGCAAGTAAGTAGTAAAATTTAAAGGTGAGTGTATCTATAGCAAATATATCAAGTGCTTTAAAAAAATCTGTTTCAGAAGTAGTTACATTTTGGATACTGAGTTTAATGCCCCCTTTCCTTTTATATTTACATTTTATCCTTAAATAGCATTGACAATTGCACTTAGGTTGCAAATAATAGTGAAGAATGAGTTTTTCTTTTCTTTTTGACATGCTTAGCAAAGAAATAATATTGGGTATATTGAAAATGGCAACATTGTAGTTTAATTATGTGCATTTTGTCTCATATCTGGAGGGTCACGTAATCGGTGATCACTATATGATGTAGATATTTTGCAGACGTTTGTCATTCAATCACATAAATAAGCAATGCCTTCCTAAATCAAAAGACATAGAAGCAAAAGGAAGTATATAACCCAGTGGATTTTATTGTTCATAGCTTCTCTCCAGTTGTCTATTTTACATATAAAATGAAGTCTATTTTATCTTATATGTATGTTCCATTGCCCAGTTTGGAAATAAATTCGCAGTAAAATGATGATTAAAAAATAACCCCTAGTGGACAGTATTTTCCATTTTGACAAGAGCTTTCAAAGTCTTGATCTAGTGGAACAATCCAAGTCTTGTTCCATTTTGGAGTCAAAATTATGTTTGTTGTTACTTGCTTGTTTCATTTGAGGGTCTCCGTTGCTCTTCAAGTCACAGCATATACAAAGTCAGTGATTTTGTCTATAAGCACAGTTAACTTGACAAGCCTTTTCAAGGATGCTTAAGCCCAGCTGTCATAATTACATATAATTACAGGCTCTCCAGCCTCTTCTCAAACTTTTGGGTGAGAGAAAATTTACTGTTTCACGAGGATACTACTCTTAATTCCAGAAAGTTTTAGGTAAAAAGTTTATCTATTTTTAATCCAAATATCTTCTTCCTGTAATTGCTCCACTGAGTCTTCTTGTTCCCTGCTAAGCTGCAAAGCTTGGTTTAAACTGTCTGTCGTGGATGTTCTTGACAGCAGCCTGTGTGGCTCTTCAGAGAAGTTTTCCTCCCTCTGCCTGGTGGTCTCTGTTTATAGAGTGGCCATTCCATTTTCCCACTTTCTGCCTTCACCAGAGAAGAAGGAGGAGTGCGTCAAGAGGAGTTTTTGCTCTCCTCTAGATGCGTTCAGGAGTATTGAGGTTTCCTCTAAAGGGCAGAAAAGAAGTGGCATAGAAAGAGCAAAAGAGCTAGATAGGGAGAGAAACATGTATAAAAGAGATGAACATAGAAAAACAGAGAAAGAGACAGACAGCAGAAGGCAGAGGCACCAGGATGGAAGAGCATGGCCAGGGGCTGAATGATCATTTGTCAATATTCCCGTAGACTTCTCACTCTTGATATTTTATTTTTTTTAATGCAGCCGAAGGTCAATATATTTTGGCTATCTCATCACACTGTTGATTCACATTGAGCTTTTAGGCAAAACAGCTCTTTTTAGAGAACAAACACAACAGTAATTTAACTAACATTCATTGAGAGTTGAGTCTGTGACTTATAATTCTTTAAGGTCATTTAATCCGACAACACTCATAAAAGATCAGTACTGTTTTTATTATACCCATTTTACGGATGAATAAATGGAAACACAAAGAGGTTAAGCAACTTGCTCCAGTTCGTGCAATGAGTAAATGGTAGAGCAAAGATGCCAGACCATCTTCCCTATCCTGTGCTTGTGCTCACATAATTTTGATAACATCTGGACTATATTCATCTATATAATTTTATTTTTCATACATTTGGCCCATCATTTCATGCTGCTATTTTTAATCTCAACTCACCCATGTGTTGGCTGTTCCTCAGATTCTTTTTATTAGCAAATTATAAGCAAATCACTTTTTTCTTATTCAAAGCATTCACGGACTTGATGAACAGAATGGCCAAGGATGTGGTATAACGGTATATGCTTTGAGCCTTTTCTCCAAGTAATATTGATTCATGTACCCTTTACATCAGGACATTTATCATTATTTAGTACAATCTAGAATTAATATTCAGATATATTTTTCTATATTATTATTGATATTATGATATTTGTAGTATTTGACTGTAACTCATTTATGCCAAGTTTTTCTATTCTGATGGTTTACCAGTAGCCCTATCAAATTATTTATTGGAGTAAAATTATAGTTAAAAATCTCCCGAGTAGTTTTAATGGGATAATTTTTAAAGGTAATTGACATTTCAGTGATTTTGAATTATGCAAAATAGTTTTCTACAATTAGAGATTCTTCATCAGATCCTTAAAATATAGACATAAAGATGACTGTGTGTGTCTGTGTGGGCAGATATGCATGCATATATATGTGTATGTATAAACATTTTAGATGTATACATTTAGGCCAGCTTTATTTTTAAAAATTTAATTTGGGAAATATAAATTTGACTTTGTATAGTATTATAGTTCCAATCCTGGAAATTTTTCAGAGTTCAAACATTGAAAGTGGCTCAGGTAGTGAAAATAGTATTCAACTGGTGAAACTAGTCCAAGTAGTAAAGAACAGCATTTCTTTTTTGCCTTCTAGAATTGTCCAAGTTATAATCTTATATTATAACAAATATATGGCCCTTTTGGCATTGAGCAAACCACAGGTAGCAAGAAAGTGAGTTGAATTTGCAAATCGAAATATAGGGTGTTTTAGTCTTTTTCCTTCACCTCTTAATTTATTTCCAGATTGACTACTAGAAAGTGCAATTAAAAATTATCCATGTTGCAAAAAATATTGAATCACTGGATTTCTGTGGGGGTGTTTAGGCAAGTCATATTAGTAAGATATGAATTAAACTACCAAGGTATTTTATTAAATGATCAGGCATGGCAAGTACTCACTGAAAAATGCTTGAACAAGTAGTGCCAGGTTGATGTCCACTGGCAGCAGCATAAATTGTCCGACTTCCTTATCTTTGTTTCTGCAGCTTCTTTCTCTTATCAAAGAGAGAGAAAAAGCCTATGCATTTTGCAAATAGAAGATGGTCAGAGGGTGAAACAAAATTAGTATGTATGTCTGTAATTGCTCAATCATTTCCCCAAAAAATCACTGCAAATGACTCTCTTTTTCTTTGCAGGGATAATTGTGCACCTGTTTTTCAAGACACAAAAGCTGGTTTTGCCTTTGTGCATAAAATGTGATTTGGAGAATTTGGGGATCATGTAACCACATATTTACATAATCAAATGGCAAACTGCGACTTATTTTAAGCTCACAGATTCTTTGTTCTTCCTTACCCAACAATCATGTAAACAATGCTAAAAGCACTGGTGTTGGTCTGACACTTGGAGAGTTAGGTTTGATTTGTATAACACTATATCAAGGACACACAGCAGACTGATAGATACAAATGATTCTAGAACATTCTACTGAAAATACCTCCTATTTTCTGGTACATGCCAAAGCCATTTTTAGAATTTTTCATCTACCCACCTTGCACACATTACAATTTGTGTTCCCTGGGGGCAGGGGAAGACGTATAAGGTTTCTTGTTGATGATCCAAGAAATGTGAATAAAGTTGTTGGCAGATGGTTCGCACATTTCATTCTGAAATATCTTATAGTGACAAATAACAAGTGTATATAATTAGCTCTATGCAGATGGCATGCCAAGTGTTGATATTCATCTCTGCAAACTTTTTACAAAGATACTATTTTAAGAGTCAAGATTTAAAGACAGCCTATAAGCCCTCTAAAGAGGAATAAGCAGAGTTTTATCATAAAGGACCATGGTTATCCAGTAAACCTTTTCTAGACCAAGTTTCCCATCCTGAAACCATGTTGTATCCCAAGGGGAAGGAACCCTAAAGTCAATTGTGTCTGTAGCTACTGATCAGATTGATCTGTTTAGGTTGTTTTGATTGGATTGACAGAAGGCATGCACCAATGAGTTCAGAGGTGTGTGTTCACCAAAGTAAACCATGCTGCCCTTCTTTCTCTTCCTCCAACAAGCCACACCTTTGCATCTGCCTTTCTCTCTATCAGGAATGCTCTGCTCTCAAGTCATTTCATGGCTGGGGCCTCTCATCAGTCAGCTTTTAACCTAATTTGTCACCTCAGAAGGGCTTTCCCTGACCACCTACACACTACTTGTTCCTTCTCACTTGCCAGTTCTTCTAATTTTATTCTGGTTCATTTTTCTTATAGTTCTAATTACTACCTTTGAGATAAGTGATAAGTAAGGACCTTGATCTTATGGTTCACTATTTTATCCCCAGCCTTAATCACAGTGCATGGCCTGTGAGGGTTAAGGGACTTTTGTGAATGGCTCATGAGCTACTCACTAGTTATAGTTATTCAAATGTTTAATACTTTATTTGTATTTATCAAGTATTAGAACATACTCAGCCAAAATGAGCACATTGAGCTAATATTATCTTTGCTGTAAAGATTTTATTAGTTTTTTTCCCGATATTTGCTTTCATTTAGTTTGATGGGTACATATGGTAGACAGAGAAATGTGGATGCAGACCAGGACTTGAATATAAATAGAGAGCAGAATTTTATGTACTTGTTTTTTCTTTTATAGTTTACCAATAAATAGGAATCATGCCACATTTATTTGTTATTTATATATTGTCTACTGTGAGGTAATGTGCCTAACATATATTTTTTGTTATTAATTGAGGAGAGCAAAGATCACCTGGTGATCATCAAACAGGCCAGACAGAGACAAAACTCCTTATCTGGGGAATTTATAAGTAATTAGATTTCCTTATTATCTAAAGACAGCATCTGGTTCCAGGCCTCTTTCCAAAAAGAAACTTAGAAGTAACTAGAATTTCTGTACATCTCCGGAATGCATGCATGCCCAAACTCTTTGTACAACCCTTGCTGACATTAAGGCACCAAAATGTCTACAAATATAATCCTTTATCATGATCTACATGGCTAATTAAGGCAATAAAATGTCTACCCATATAATCCTTTATCATGATCTACGTGGCTAATATGGTCCAAAGTACCGTTAAGCTCCCACTTTAAGGTCCATAAATGTTCCTAAGGAAAACCCACCACAGCACATACACTCCTCTTTTGCTGAGGTACCCTGCACTCTTCTGCAGCATACTTTCTATCTAATAAAACTTTCCTTTTCAAACCTATACTGTCATCAGTAAATTATTCTTACCAACCTGCAAGTCAACCTCTTTGCAACGCTGGGGCCCTGATACCTCACCCGGCATTAATGCTGTACTGAATATATGAAAGGGAAAGTATTGGGGGACCTGCCCCGATAATCACGTAGGTTCTTTTCTATTTTCCTAATCGTCAGCTGGCTTCAGAAATAAAGGGACAGAGTACAAAAGAGAGAAATTTTAAAGCTGGGTGTCCATGGGAGACATCACACGTTGGTAGGATCCGTGATGCCCCACCAGCCACAAAAACCAGCAAGTTTTTATTGGGGATTTTCAAAAGGGGAGAGAGTGTGCAAATAGGTGTGGGTGACACACGTCAAGTACTTAACAAGGTAACAGAATATCACAAGGCAAGTGGAGGCAGGGCGAGATCGCAGGACCACAGGACCCAGGTGAAATTAAAATTGCTAATGAAGTTTTGGGCACCATTGTCATTGATAACATCTTATCAGGAGACAGCGTTTTGAGATCAACTGGTCTGACCAAAATTTATTAGGTGGGAATTTCCTCTTCCTAATAAGCCTGGGAGCGCTATGGGAGACTGGAGTTTATTTCACCTCTGCAATCTCGACCATAAGAGACAGGTACGCCCCGGTTGCGGGGGGCCAGTTCAGAGACCTACCCCTAGGTGCGCATTCTCTTTCTCAGGGACGTTCCATGCTGAGAAACAGAATTCAGCGATATTTCTCCCATTTGCTTTTGAAAGAAGACAAATATGGCTGTGTTCTGCCTGGCTCACCAGCGGTCAGAGTTTAAGGTTCTCTCTCTTATTCCCTGAACAATTGCTGTTATCCTGTTCTTTTTTCAGGGTGCCCACATTTCATATTGCTCACACACACCTGCTGTACAATTTGTGTAGTTAACGCAATTATTACAGGGTCCTGAGACGATATACATCCTTCTTGGCTGACAGGATTAAGAGATTAAAGCAAAGACAGGCATAGGAAATCACAAGGGTATTGATTGGGAAGTGATAAGTGTCCATGAAATCTTTACAATTTATTTTTAGAGATTGCAGTAAAGACAGGCATAAGAAATTACAAAAGTATTAATTTGGGAAACTAATAAATGTCCATAAAATCTTCATAATCCACGTTCTTCTGTCATGGCTTCAGCTGGTCCCTCCGTTTGGGGTCCCTGACTTCCTGCAACAGGAAAGTGTTACCTTATTGGTGAGACTGAATGCCTAGATTTTCATTGTGTTTCCTTCATACATTTAATATTATAATTTAAAAAACATTCAGTGTCTGGGCTCAAAAATTTATGTATAAGAAAATATTTATAATACAGGTTTCTGAGATTTGGTGGAGCTAATGAAGAGAATTTACTTGAAAGAAATAGAGGTAGATGTTAGTCTTCTTTTGCAAGATAAATTTTGGATGATTCTTTCAAAGAATAGCATCATTGAGTTTTCCTTTTGGTAATACCATATTTTCTGATAAATTGATGTATGTTTCATGGTGTGAATCACGGCTTACAATGTTTTTTTTCCCATCTCCTTTCACTGTAATTTTGAGATGTTTCCTGTTTCTTTAAAACAATTTGAGCGTTTGTCTTGATTCATAATCTTTTTCCAGATCTCAAATATTTGTGCCTCTGGTTTTAAGCAGAACAGCTGAAAATTTTGAGAACTCACTCAGTGAAACATAAACAACAGGTTTAAAGTACCAAAATGGAACATTACCTTCTTCCCCCTTGTCTTTTTAATTGTTAAATTTAAATGCTTTAGACTGAATATCCATAAAATGTAACGATTGCCTCAGCTGGGATTCTGTTGTCTTCCAATTTCTTCATGTATTTTTTAAAAATGCAACTGTCTTGTTTTTAAAGATGCTGCAGTTTCTACATGTTTTTTCTATTCTCTAAGCTTTTAGTGCACAGAGAAATCCTTATAATAGCCCTTTTTTCAACTTTCATTGCAAAAAGTTGGCCACATTAGTGACCAAATCTCTAAACTCTTAATTCCAGTGGGCCCCAATGTGCTGTGAATGGAAATCAACTGATTCTAATTGCTCCCTATTGGGAGGGCTTCCTGGAAAGCAGTTTTCTACATGTAACACTTCGGAAGCCATAGGAAGCCCAGCAAGAGCAGATGAGAAAAAACACTCCAAATCTGAAGTCTAGTAAACTGGAGTTACAAATCAGTTTCCATCTCACAGGACACTTTGCGGTGATGAGTGGTCTAGGCTGTGTATTCTCCCAGGGTAAACAACGCACATCTACATGCTGGACTAGAACTTAGCGTAAATGTTTTGCTTTAATTAACAAAAACATGAAAGAAAACATAAGTACTAATTTCCTTTTCTACCTTTATAAATACTCATTTCAGTTCATTTAATCCTTATTTCTGTCATAATTGCAAGCCCTCCAGGGCCATTGTGTCCTCTAAAGCTCCTAAGCCAATCACGACCAGGATAAATTGAATTAAAATAGTCTGCTGCCTTCTTCTTTCATTGATGAGCACTCATGTTTTCTTCCATAGTTTATTTTTCAAATAAAGTAAAATATTTATTATTAATTTCTAGTCTAGTGGGTATGTATGTGTTCTTTGCCATGGGAGATTGCACATTCATCGTTTCATCTGATCATGAGGAACCAGCAGACAAGCCTAAATTCAGAGGCATTCTTCAAAAATAACTGATCTGTACCCTTGGAAATTATCAGTAACATGAAAGACCAAGAAAGGCAGAGAATGTTACAGATAAAGGAGACTAAACAGATAGGACAACTGAATAATCCAGGATTGTCTTTTGCTTATGGGTACAAATGGAGCAATCAGAGAGCTCTGAAAAAGGCCTATAGATTGGTGGCACTATCGTATCAAAGTTACTTTCTTCACCTGTAATTCCAGCTACTCAGTGAACTGAGGCAGGAAAATTGCTTGAACCTGGGAGGCGGGGGTTGCAGTGAACCGAGATAGTGCCAATGCACTTAAGCCTGGGTGACAGAGCAAGACTCCGTCTCAAAAAAAAAAAGTTACCTTCCTGACTTTGATAATTATGTTATGATCATGTAAAAGGACATCTCTGTTGTTAGAAAACTTAAATGGAAGCACTTGGAGAAGCAAATGGGGAAAATTTCTGCAAGTTATTCTCAAATAGTTCAGAAAACAATTATACATGGAGGAAGAGAGAGAGAAGAAAGAAAGTAAATGTGGAAAAATGTTGAAAATAGTGGTAAAAGGTACAAGGATACTTCCTATTTTGTAAATTTTATGCTTAAACTATTCCAAAATAGAAAGTTAAAAACTTGGCCCTCCAGTCGGGTGTGGTGGCTCACGCCTGTAATCCCAGCACTTTGGGAGGCCGAGGCATGTGGATCACCTGAGGTCAAGAGTTCGAGACGAGCCTGGCCTACATGGCAAAACCCTGTCTCTACAAAAAATACAAAAATTAGCTGGGCGTGGTCGCCAGCACCTGTAATCCCAGCTACTCGGGAGGGTGAGGTAGGAGAATTGCTTGAACCCAGGAGGCGGAGGTTACAGTGATCGGAGATCACGCCACTGCACTCCAACCTGTGTGACAAAGCGAGGTCTCAAACAACAACAACAACAAACAAAAAGCTTGGCCCTCCTTGTTGAATCCTTCTTAGAGAGGGCTGACTCCTCTGGTGGGTGTTGTGCCTGACCTATTCTCCAGGAACGGCCTCCCAGCTGTGCCAGTTCTTTCAAACCCAAGTTAATATCTATAATTTTATTCACAATGCTTGGTCTTCCAGAGATTCTATTATTTGTATATTATTTTTCTACATTTATACTTCTATATTTTTATTTAAAAGGTTATATTTCTTATTTTCAAAATATATTTTGTTTGCCCTATCAATGATCCCAAAACATTCAAGGTGACTTGCCATTAGGATAGACAACAGAAGCTTTAAGAAGTAAATTACACTTACATTGTTTCTATGATGTGTCAGGCATTATAATGAACATATTTTGTAGAAAATTTATTACTTATAACAGTGTTGTGAAATACTCTAAGTATTACTGTGAGAAAAGAGGCTCAGAGAGATAGTTATGAGATTTTCCCAAGTTCATATAGCTAGTGACTGGTGGGGGGCAGAATTTGAACCCACTCCTTTCTAGTTTGAAGTTTATTCATTTTTCACTACTATGCTACTCTGTACATATCACATACCTTTATACAAATTAAAGACCAAGATCTATGTAGTGAAGATGTGATGATATAAAAATAATATTATGACAACACTGTAGATGAGCAATATAATTTCAAAAATAACATGATGAACCCTGCCTTATATTGATGCAAAAAGGAATGGTAAGAGCTTGTCAGGGGAGATAAATGACACACTGGCACGAAATTCTGAGAGTTTTCAAGAGCCTTGTGTTTCTACCTCTACCATTCCAAGACTTAGAAAGCATGCTGGTCTTCAAGTGCTTCCTGACTTACTAAAATATGACTAACAAGTATTCTTAGTTAAAGATTTTATTAAAGTCACTGAAGAAGATGCACTTCTGGGGCATGTACTGGTCTCTTTTGTCTCTAGACAATAATGATCTAGCAATTGGTATGACCTCTAAAGGAGAAGATATCAAATAATCCTAGATAAACCAAACCTAAATACCACTTTGGAGGATGCCAAGAAAGAACTATAATAAAGGCAAGAAATGGGAATCCAGCCATTGCGTCTTTGAGGCTCTGCAGTTCATACATGTAAGTTTTTCTGACTCCTCTGAACCCGAACCTGTTCTCCATCCACATGCATGGTTTCATGAGTTGATTCAGCATAACTGTATTTGCTCAACACGTATTTATTGATCTTCTATCTGCCAGGCACTGTTGTAAGTGCTGAGGTTACATAAGTGAGTAAGACAGTCACACATTTTTAGGGTTTATATTCTAAGGAATGAGAAAGACAATAAAGGAGCAAAATAAATAAATTATTCAAGAATGTAATGTCATATTTTATAAGTGCTATGAAGAATTTATGCTTGGCATATAAAGCTGAGTGATGTGAAGAGACTATGGGTAGATAGGAAAGTCCTGTCTGAATAGGTGACACTTATTCTAAGATTTGATTGACTATAGAAACCTTCTGTATGAGAAGTGAAGGAGTCAATTCCATCAAGTGGAATGATAGGTGCAGAAGCCCTAAGACAAGTAAAGGTTTGATGTTTTCCAGAAATAGAAAAAAGCCAGTGAGGCAGGATTGTGTTGTATGAAGAAGAAGACGTAAGAAATAGTGTCGACAAATTAAAACAACCATGATAGGTCATGATCAGTGGTTTGGATTTTGTTCTAAACATGGCGGATAGTCACTAGAGGGTCTTTTTCTTTTCTTTTTTGAGATGGAGTCTCGCTCTGTCACCCAGTCTGGAGTGCAGTGGCACAATCTTGGCTCACTGCAACCTCCACCTCCCAGGTTCATGCGATTCTCCTGCGTCAGCCTCCCAAGTAGCTGGGACTACAGGCACGTGCCACCACACCCAGCTAATTTTTGTAGTTTTAGTAGAGACGGTTTCGCCATGTTGGCCATGCTGGTCTCTAACTCCTGACCTCATGTGATCCACCTGCCTTGGCCCCCAAAGTGTTGGGATTACAGGCATGAGCCACTGCACCCGCCCACTAGAGGGTCTTAAACTGGGATGTTATATGGTATGTGTGTGTGTTAAGTTCAGGGGTATATGCACAGGTTTGTTATACAGGTAAACTTGTGTCGGAGGGATTTGATGTACAGATTATTTTGTCACCCAGGTATTAAGCCTGGTACCTATTAGATATTTTTCCTGATCCTCTCCCTCCTCCCTCCAATGGGCCCCAGTGTGTGTTGTCCCCCTCTATGTGTCCCTGTGTTCTCATTGTTTAGCTCCCACTTATAAGTGAGGCCATGCAGGGTTTGGTTTTCTGTTTCTGAGTTACTTTGCTGAGGATAATGGCCTCTAGCTCCATCCGTGTTCCTGCAAAGGATATGGATTGTTCTTTTTTTTGGGGGGGCTGTGTAGTATTCCATGGTGTATATGTTCCACATTTTTCTTTATCCAATCTACCACCGATGGTCATTTAAGTTGATTCCCTGTCTTGCTACTGTGAATAGTGCTGCAATGAACACGTGTGTGCATGATGTGTCTTTATAACAGAACGATTTATATTCCACTGGACATATATTCAGTAGTGGAATTGCTGGGTCAAATCATATTTCTGTTTTTAGGTCTTTGAGGAATCGCTATACTGTCTTCCACAATGGTTGAACCAATTTACACTTTCACTGTCTGTGTATAAGCATGCATTTTTCTCTGCCACCTTGCCAGCATCTGTTATTTTTTGACTTCTTGATAGTAGCCATACTGACTTGTGTGAGATGATATCTCATTGTGGCTTTGACGTGCATTTCTCTAATGATCAGTGATGTTGAGTTTTTTCTTTCATATGCCTTTTGGCCACATATATCTTCTTTTGAAAGTGTCTGTTCATTTCTTTTGCCCACTTTTTAATGGGATTTTTTTTCTCGTAAATTTGCTTAAGTTCCTTATAGATGGTGGACCTTTGTCAGAGGCATTGTTTGCAAACATTTTCTCCCATTCTGTAGGTTGTCTGTTTATTTTGTTGATAGCTTCCTTTGCTGTGCAGAAGTTCTTTAATTTAACTAGACTCCATTTGTCCATTTTCGCTTTCGTTGCAATTGCTTTTGGTGTCTTCATCACGAAATCTTTGCCTTTTCATATGTCCAAAATGGTATCACCTGGGTTGTATTCCAGGGTTTTTATTGTTTTGGGTTTTACATTTAAGTCTTTAACACATCTTGAGTTAATTTTTTTAATATGGTGTAAGGAAGAGGTGTAGTTTCAATCTTCTGTATATGGCTAACCAGTTATCCCAGCACCATTTATTGAATAGGGACTCCTTCCCCCATTTTTTTGTTTTTGCCAGGTTTGTCAAAGATCAGATAGCTGTAGGCGTGCAGTCTTATTTTTGGGTTCTGTGTTCTCTTCCATTGCTCTTTGTGTCTGTTTTTGCATATATGGTGTATATTTTAAAGTGATCTTTTTGGCTGCTTGTTGGGAAGTGGATTATAGAAAGGCAGGAATAGAAAAACTGAGAAGATTTGGTAGGCTGTGATAATAATCAGGGCAAATTATAGGGAACTACCTGTGCAGTGGAAATGAGGGGGTAGATTTGGGATACATTTGGGGACTGTAGTAGGCAGGCAGAACAGACTAACTGATAGATTAGAAGTGAATGAGAAAATTAAGAGTGATCTGAATTTTGGGGTTAAATAATTTTGTAGATGCTTGTGTCATTATGGAAGAAAATAATTTTATTTTAGTAATGAAATTACTTCATTAATATGACTATCATGTAAATGTAGGTACTAAAAATGGCCTTATTAATGTTTTAGATTGTTTTTTCTCTACTCCAATTGGACGTTTTAATGGCAAACTAAAGCATCAAATAACTTTTTTTTTCTTTTAGCATCTATGTTTTTTCAAAAAGTCAGGATGCCAGACTTTTCTACTCTTTATATGTAAATATGTGAATACTATAAGAAAAGCTTACAATTTTATATTTTGAGGTTTAATTGATAAAACATTGAAGACAATATTAAGAACTAATTTTAGAGCTTTCTAAGTACATAGTCTAATCACAGACAAATGGTGAACCACAGATGGACAAATAATGCTGAATATCTAACACACAATACTATGTCTGGGACATAATTATCATTCAATAAATGTTTTAAAAACAATTATATAAATTAAGCACTGAAATGCTTCCCAAGAAATGTGCTATGAGATCTGGGTAGCCTCATGATATGGTCTGTGATTAACTTTTATATTATATTTATTATATTATATTTATTATTTTGTTATAGCAGAGTTACCAGAAAGGAGAAAATCTATTTCCTAGAAACTAGATTGAGGGTCAGGGTTCTTAAAACCCAGTGAAATATTTCATCATCTCAGTGTAGGAGCAGATAAAGGCACCATTTCTTTCTTAGGTTCTTACAGCAACAGTTTTATTAGAACTGTACTAGATCCTACATGGTTCTACTTGAGACTGTTTCAAAGACCTTGCCTTAGCAGGATTACAGAGGATGCTCAGAGCAACAGGTGTCCTCAGTGGGCCCCTTCTGCTCATACTCTATATTTTGGGCCAGACCAGTTACTTTGAACAACAATCTGAGTTACAACAAGTTCCACTGAGCTCTTTTTGCCGAATTTACTTTCTGCTGAATTTATCCCAGGATTTGTAACCAAACAGGGCTTTTTATAGTGTTATACTAAGATATTGGTAAAATTAAGCCTCATCTTTGTATAGTTATTTATACAAATACATTATTGGGTATTATAAATAATTAGGCTTTGTATAAGGTTATTAGACCTTTTGGCTTAAAAGTATATCATTTGATGATATATTTTTATTTTTTATTTCTTTTGCCATTAACCTTTTTATTCTCCCGCTGCTTGTTTTGCTTTTGCCATTGTCTGTATAGTACAGTCTGGTTTTATTTTTATTTTTATTTTTTTGCTTTTTCTTGGACTTTCTTTTTTTGTCGAATATGTAAGGGAAACTTGTATAGGACATGAGTGAGTGGAGGAATAAGCCACCATTCTAATACAATCCAGCTCTGAGGGCCAATGATTGCAGGTTTGTTAGAGTGGTGAGGAATTCATGAAAAGTTAAGTGGTCAGACTTTGCCCTGGATGCTCTATAAATCTTTCATGAGAACCCTGCCTGTTTAGTCAGTTTGTAAAAGAAGAAGCCTCCTTTGTTTAATCTGCATTCCAGCATTATTGCATCATACGGCCCCTTCCTAGTCTCTGCTTGGTTTGAGAACCTGAGACATTGTTTGCAAGCTCATGTTATTGACCAAAAGTAGTGGCGCTTATTTTTTGTCTGTTTTTTCTTTGTCTGTGTCAAAGCCATAGCCTTCTTATGGGAAGAAATCCTTGCTTCCTCAAATTACTATATATTATCAGCAGTCTGTTATGCCTGATAAGCATAGCTCTCTCTTATTATAAAAATCAATAAATTCATCTTTACCTTTCTATTTCAGATATTGAGTGGTGGTCTTATAATCCTTTGGTAATTCTGGGTTTGTCAGTATGTGGAATATAAAGACAAAGGTAAAATTATTGTTTAATAGAGTAAGGCATATCTCTGTTGGTCAGGAAGTCTTCCCCCAAAAAGAAACCTACTACTTGTATGTAAGGTTTTGAGAAGCATGGAGTTCAGGGATTGGTGGATTTTCAGAAGTATAAATGGTTTTATCACATCTGTATATGGTGTGGTCACTGTTGAGTATTTGGCGTTGAGTAGTGTGTTTGTTGGAATGAGTACATTTCTGATTGTCAGACTTTCAAAAGCAGAAGGCTGCAACTGATCATTTGGCTTGTAAAAGTGTATTCACAGAGGCTGATTTTCAGTGATGGATGAATGAGTTTAAAACTGGTTCTTGTAGCTCCTTGTTAACATAGCTGCAGAACAGTCATTTTCTAGGAGGATGGGAACCTCTCTTATTTTCAGTACCATGGTTTCATTCTCATTCAGCCAAAACTTCATTAGAGACTATCAAAAGAAGAGTTCTTTAATCTCTGCATTTTGACATATTGGATCAAATAATTCTTTGTTGTGTTTGTGGCCAGGAGGTTGTTCAGTGCATTATAGGATAATTAGCAACATTCCTGACCTTTACTTAACAGATACCAGTGACACCACCTTCCCTTAGTTTTCATAATCAAAAATATCTCCAGACTTTGCCAAATGTCCCCCAAAGATGGGGATGGAGAGAGATCAGCCATAGTTAAAACAAACAAACAAACAACCATGGTGTAGGAGATAAGTGTCTCTAGTAAAGACTAAACTTAAGAAGAGGACAATTATAGGATAAATATGAGGGGCAAAACCTTAAAGTAATAACGAGAAAAAGTATGAAGTACAAAATAACCAAGAGTATGTAAAGGATTGTATGACATAGGAGAATCTTATTCCACTGGTTTTGGGAGAAAGCTGTCTACTTCTTGTCCTCAGCAGCTTATGCTAAGAGTCATAAGTTTGCAGTAAATTTCCACAGTGTATTTGCTCCTGGAAGCTCTCTGAAACCTCTGTTTATCTAAAGGTAGTAACTTTCCACTTCTGCTGCAGGTCCTTTTCATTTTTTTCCACAGAGAATAGTGAGTGATAAAGACAATGCTTCTGAGTAAGTGGCAAAGCTTTGCATGATTCAAAATTATGAATAAGTGTTCCAGTAACATATGTCCTAGATTACTCGGTAAATATCTTAGAATGTTCTAGACAGGGAACACAAAATCTAATAGTATTTTTGTTTTGATTTGGTTTTGCCTCTGTGGATGTTGTGGCTTTTGTTAGATTCACCATTCAGCAAATCTATAAAATAAATAATAGATAGATGCAGATATACACACACATATATGGAGTCTTCCTCTGTCACCTAGGCTGGAGTACAGTTGCTCAATCTCAGCTCAATGCCACATCTGCCTCCAGGGTTCAAGCAATTTTCCTGCCTCAGCCTCCTGAGTAGCTGGGACTACAGGTATGCACCACCATGCCTAATTTTTGTATTTTTAGTAGAGTTAGGGTTTCACCATGTTGGCCAGGCTGGTCTGGAACTCCTGACCTCAGGTGATCCAACCCGTTTGGCCTCCCAAAATGCTGGGATTACAGGTGTGAGCCACTGTGCCTGGTCCTATAGATACATATTTATAAACAACAGATAGAGGCAATTATATAAAAGTCATTTGAAGATTCCCAAAGGATTCTTATGGGATGGGTCTAATTCATGTTGCACCTTTGTAAGTTTCCAGATTAACTTAGTTCAGATGAAGCATGAATTGGTCATGTTTTCTGCTATTCAAACAAAATTTTTCCATTAGTATTTAATATTCTGGCCCATGTACCCCTAACATGGTGAATTATTTTATTAAAGATGAAGACAAATTCATTTGAGTTTTGTCTGGTGCTATCAGGTATTCTGGTTTTGTCAGGTCTTCAGTTTTTATAATTCTACTCTTCCCATTCCTGCCTCTTTCCCACCCTCTGCAACCAGAATCTGGGGAATGGGCAGATTTTGTGTATCTGTGATGGAGTTCTTGAATTTCTCCATGGAGTTATTGTTATTATTATTAGTAGTAGTAGTTTTTATATGAGGTCCTTGTATGTGGACTGCTATGCAATATGACCCCTCAAAAATTCAGGTGTTGCCAGTATGATGGTATTAACGGGTAGGCCCCTTAAGAGGTGATTAGCCCATGAGGGCTCCTCTCTTGTTAATGAGGATAAGTGCCTTATATAACAAGCTTCATGCGGCATTGGTCCTCTTTCCCTTTTGCCTTCTGCCATATGAGGATGCACCAAAAAGGCTCTGAAGTGGACACTGAATGCTTGCGCCCTGATCTTGGACTTCTCAGCCTGTGGAACTATGAGAAAATAAATTTCTGTTTTTAATGAATTACCAAGTCTGTGGGATTCTGTTATAGTGGCACAAATGAACGAAGACATGAACTTATGTTGAAGCAGTGTTTTAGCTTGATCATCAGCTTAAGTATTTCTGTAGCAGTATATTTCTGAAGCATTTGTATGTTATTTAAAAATGATTTCTACAATATCTGTTAAAGAGTTGGAATACTTGTGATGGTTAATTTCATGTGGCAGACTTGGACAGGTCATGATACTCAGATGTTCAGTTAAACATGTCTGGATTTTCTTGTGAAGGTGTATATTTTTAGATGGAATTAACGTTTAAATCAGTGGACTTTGAGTAAAGAAGAGGGAATTCTGCCAGCAGACTGCTTTTGGATTTGAGCTGCAACATCAGCTCTTACTGGATCTTCAGCCTGCTGGCCTACCCTGCAGATTTTGGACTTATCAGTCTCCACGATTTTGTGATCCAATTTATTAAAATGAGTCTCTCTTGATTCTACAGCACAGCTATATACCACATAATGACATCTCGATCAATGACAAATCACAAATATGATGGTGTTCCCATAAGATTATATTGTAGCTGAAAAATTCCTCTTGCCTAGTGACATCATAGCTATCATAACATTGTAGCACAATGCATTGCTCACGTGTTTTTGGTGATTCTGGTATAAACTAACCTAATGCACTGCCAGTTGTATAAAAGTCTGCCCTATACAGGTATACCATTTTTATCTTTTATACCGTATTTTTTACTATACCTTTTCCGCATTTATATAGGTGTAGAAGCACAAACACTTAACATTGTGTTACAGTTGCCTACAGTATTCAGTACAATAACATGCTGTACAGGTTTCTAGTCTAGGAGCGATAGGCTATACCTTATAGCCTAGGTGTGTAGTAGGCTATACCGTCTAGGTTTGTGTAAGTATACTCTATGATGTCCACACATGATGAAATCACCTAACAACACATCCCTCAGAATGTACCCCTTTTGTTCAGTGACAGATGACTACATATCTGTTATTGCAGCAAAAGGCTCTTAACTGGACACTGAATGCTTGTGCCCTGATCTTGGACTTCTCGGCCTGTAGAAGCATCAATATTTACAACAGCATTCAGTTTAGGTATCAAGACATCAAGTAAATTACAAATTTCTTGTTAGCCTTTTGGGGTACTGGAGGAAATCAAGAAACCTTTTTTTTTTCCCCATAGCATTTAAAATTAATAAATTGTCCTAGAAACATTCCAGCTATTTGTGTGTCTGTGTATGTGTGTGTGTGTGTGTATAAAACTCTTTTACTTTAGCAGTTCAGTATACCCTAGAAAGGACATCAGTTTAGTCATTTGCACAATTTGGTTTCTGAAAAGAACTAGATCCTAAAAAAGAGACTATACTACTTATTGTGTATCAAGCCTTTTATTCTCCCTTTGTTTCTAATATAACAGTTAATAATAAATAATATAATCAGGATTTGGTACTAGAGTGATCAAAAGTTTTGTTCTGGACATGAACACTTACTGTGTTATAAAAACAGAATTACGAAATTCTTTTTCATTGGGTAAGTTTACTAGAGTTGATGGATTAAGGATGTTGTCCCGGTGGATGATAATATGAAAAGGAAAAGGTAGCAATATTTCACATTTAATTAATTGACAAGTAGAAAAATATTGAGTGGTCTTCTTTAGCAAAAGGGATTTACTGTCTTTAACATCAGATTCCAAATTGATCCTAATTCAAGATAAAGTCTAGATGCTTTGACTAATTTGGTCAAGGAATGTAATTACTTTGAGGCAAGGAGATTGTATCTTGCATACTGAATTAAGGCATAGGCTTTAAATACACAATCAATTTTTAAAATGTGTTATGTTGTTAAGGTAATATGTCTAGGCCATGAACTAAGTTTCATGTTAATACAAACAGAACTGAAATCAGTAAAGGCTGAATGTTGAATCTAAAGTCACATATATGACAAGGGAAGGAGTTAGAAATAATGCCTGGGTCTTCAGTGTCTTTCCTCTATGGCAGGGATGACAAACACAAATGCTTATGAGGGCCAAGCTGGGGGCTGCATGAAAAAGTATCTCTCTATATACATTCACTTTTCTCTTAACTCTGTAATAAAAAAATCACCATGCATGTGATGATAAATGGTAACATATATAGCTCAGAATCAAAGACAGAAAAGTTATATAAAAGCATGAAAGATTAAATTTACCTGAGATCTTGACAGGTTAAACAGCTGCTAAAATTTGGTTAAGATTCTCTGAGCCCTTTCTCCATGTTCTCACATATACATATACACATTAAAATATACATAAGGGGAATCGTGTTATCTTGGATAGTTTCTCATATAATAAGTATGTATGTATCTAATCATTCTGTAATATCTGAACACTTTTTCATTGTATATTTGTACCTTAATTTAAGTGGTAAGTCATCTGTTAATGGACACAGAAGTTTACAGTTGTTTTTGTACTGAAATAAATTGCACTGCAACATTCCCATTTATGTATGCTTTTTATAGCTATTACTGCAGAGCCGAAGTTTCTATGCATTGAAACTTGGATTTGAATTGCAAAAATGACCTCCAGAATTCCCTAAATAATTGTTCTGAATTACACTCTTAAAAAAAAAGCAAATTGATAAACTCATGCCATGGATGATTAAGGAAAGCTTGAATTACTCAGAGGGATTTTTATTTTCAAGAAAGAAACTTGGAGAACAGAATGAATTGATTCAACGAAAGAAATATTAAAGATTTGATTTGTAGGTATCCGTCTAAAGTCCAGCAACAGAAACCTCAAGATATGCCACACAGCTAGTAAACTGATACATTTATGTGGGCTGAGAAACATGGTGTTAATGCAAAACTGAGTGGTAGTTAATCATTTCTTTTTTAACTTGCATGCTTTCCTCAAAGAATTTGTTAGGACCTTTGATTGCTGGCTCTTATTTTGATTACTGGGATAATAAGAGGGCACGTGTGAAATGATTCAGGCACTCAGAATACATAGAACTCTTTTTGAAACAATAATTTACGTGTTTAATCTTTCAATTTTACCTTCATTTAATGCTTGTATGAAGGACATCTCCTGATTAGCCCCTGGGAGAAATCTGAAAAATGAACCATGATTATGAGGTAAATAAAAATAAAGGAGAACACGAAGAGAGAGCTGTTTTGCATGGGCTTGGGACAAAAGAGCAGAAGAGATTTGGGTAGGGAAAAAGAACACTTGATTGTTTTAGTGGAAGGAAGGTACACACTTATTCCAGGAAATAGAATGAAAAATTGGAATTTGACTTTCTGATCACTGTAATTACCAGTAATGGTCAATTGTTATTATTATAATTTAGAAAAATGAAGGAATCTGGCTGGCGCTCAGGCATTTAATTACCATGTTATGACCATATCATTTGGAAAGCTTTCATTTGCATTCATGGAGATGAATAATTTCTTTTTGATTTAATGAGAAGAAAGCAAACTTCCTCTGCTTCATTTTATATCTTACAATCTGCTGGAGAAATGTCTCATTCATATTCCTTTTATGCAAATGATATGCATTATGATCACAGAGGTATAGCAACTTTTTCTCCCTTCTGTTGTAATTTCTCTTCTTTTGAGAGAAGCATTTGGTCCTCAGTGGCCTACACCTTACCACTAAATAGCAAGCTCTAGCTGCTAAGCACTCTCTAAAGTGGAACAACTCATTGGATAAAACATAATAGTATTTCTGTTTTGCATTACAGATTATACTGTTCTGCTGATAAGAGCTTTCACATTTATTATGTCACAGCTTCCTTGTGGGTCAGAGGCTGGGCGCGGTGGCTCACACCTGTAATCCCAGCACTTTGGGAGGCCGAGGCAGGCGAATCACGAGGTCAGGAGATCGAGACCATCCTGACTAACACGGTGAAACCCCGTCTCTACTAAAAAAAAATACAATAAAATTAGCCGGGTGTGGTGGTGGGCGCCTGTAGTCCCAGCTACTCGGTAGGCTGAGGCAGGAGAATGGCATGAACCTGGGAAGCAGGGGTTGCTGTGAGCTGAGATCGCGCCACTGCACTCCAGCCTGGGTGACAGAGTGAGACTACATCTCAAAAAAAAAAAAAAAAAAAAAGAAATGTGAGTCAGAGAATTAAAAACTTTTCTCTTTTAATTTTCTCTTTTTTTCCTGTTCCAGTCTTCATTTATATGATGTAAGAGAAAGGTCTAAATTTAATTTCCTAGAGATTATTCGTGAAGCCAGTGCCACTTATTAAAAGAAAATCTTTCCTCTTGAAATTATAGTATCATTTTTATCATATGTTAATTTCTCCTATCCATTTGGATACGTGCGTGTATGTGTGTGTATACATAAATATATGTACACATGTATATCCTTTATGGACTCCTTTCAGTCTTATTTAAACACCACAGTATTTTGATCACAACAAATTTATTGTCAGTTTAAATATTACATAAGACAGATCTTTCTCCAACACATTGGTACAAATAATATGAACAAATCTCTAAAAATTAGTATAAAATATAAAAATTCAATAAATGAGTGGATAGCAGATATAAACTGATAATTTACAGAAGAATTGCCATGACCTCAGTAACAGTTAACAAATTTTGAATTATAATCCAATATAATTTTTATAATAGATTATATTATAATCCAATAGATTTTTACCTATTAATGAATGAAAAAGTAAGCATTAAAAAACAAATGATCTCTTTTATAAGATGATGCATATTTTATGAGTATAGAATAAGCTGTGGAAGGTTATACATTATGCCTTGGAAAAAAATGGGGTCATATTAATGAAGCAGAAATAAAAATAGAGATGAGATTATTAACTTAAAATATTTTTAACTTTAAAAAATATGCAGTTTGCAATTTAAAAATTGAGTGTGATGAAAATTTGCAAAAGTACAATTAGCAAACATCTAGAAAATTATAAAATGTTAACAGAAATTCAGAAGAATAAAGAAATGTTCTCGTTACATGTTTTAATTTGGAGTCTCCAAAATTGGATGCTGAAATAAAGTTTTGTGTTCAAGTAGTTTATTTGGGAAGTGATACTAAAAAATTCTGTTATGGGAGTAGGAAAGTAAAACAGGGTAGAAGGCCGTCAGTTAGGGTATGTTACTATGCCTTTGGCCACTGCATGTTATCCTGGTCAAGGGCCAAAATCGCTGAGGTATTTATGTTCCAACTCTGGTCATATGGACATTGATTCCAGAGGAAGGAATTAGCTAGTCTTTTGAAATGTATTTCACATCAGAGTATTCCATCACTTTAAATAGAGTCCCATCCACAACTTTTAAACGTTAGTTTTAATCTCTCTGCGTGTGTGTGTGTGTGTGTGTGTGTGTGTGTGTTTTCTCTGTTACTGAAGTGAAATTTAACTGATATTCCACAGGTAAAATAAAGGGCCTATAAGAAGAGAGACTGCAGTTTATTGTAAGTACCTTTATGCCTTTTCCTTTAACCCTCTTGCTGTCATATTTCATATACATACACTTATATGTTTACATCAGCTCTTATTTTCAAAAGACTTTTGAGTATTTTATTATTTTGTTACTAGGCACAATATCTGTAACATTGTGAGGCTTTAAACACATTTCACCATTTTAATATTTTCTTTTTAATATTCTCAAAATGAGCCAAGCACATTTGAAAGCTAAAAAATCTTTCTCAAATATAGGTGGTTATCTGTTGCCTAGTTTTTGTAATTGAATTACAGATTGATTAATGTTTAGGAATAAATCTACTCTTGATTAAATTCTCATTTAAATGTTGGTGGCTTTGTTGTTGAATGAATGAAGGAAATGTTTGAATTGATCTGTTTGATCAAGCTCTCTGGGCACTTGCCACATTCTTTGCTGGTCATTGATTTGACACCCAGCTGATTTCACAATGACTGAGCAACAAGGTGATTTTTCTCTTCCTTCTGTCTCTTCTACAGTCAATCTGGTTTAGAGCCTGTTTATTATTATTTTTCATTGTAATATAGTACAAGGTTGTTTTTATAACACTGTGTCCAATGGGTTATTATTTCCTAAGATTTGTAGAACCAATGAAGTATGTTTGTGTGTGTGTATTTTGTTTTGTTTTAGAGATAGGGTCTCCCTCTGTCACCAGGGTTGATGTGCAGTGGTGTGATCATAGCTCACTGCAGCCTTGAACTCCTGGGCTTAAGTGATCCTTCCCCCTCAGTCTCCTGAGTAGGTAGGACTATAGGCATGCATGACCACGCTTGGCTAATTTTCAAATTTTTTGTAGAAGTGGGATCTTGCTATGTTGCCCAGGCTGGTCTTGAGCTCCTGGCCTCAGGTGATTCTACCACCTCTGCCTTCCAAAACACTGAAATTACAGGCATGAGCCACAGCACCCAGCCTGATGCATTTGTGAAAGTCACCACAACTGGTGCAAAATTATGGCAAATGGATGTGGTTAATAAGAGGACAGGATTCAAAGATAATTTTTCGTATCTAGGAAAAGGCTAGAGAAAAGCTATGTATGCGAGAAATACTGGTAGTCTTATTAGATAAAAATAATTAAGACTTCCCTCTATAGGACAAGAAGTATCAAACCCAGCAAATCTCTTAGGTATTACAAATTGTAAATATGATTTCTGAAAATGGATTTAGGAATGATAACATGTTTAGGAAAAGAACTGAAATGCAAATAGTAATAATGGATTATGTGACTTATATCCACAGCTAGTAACCTTTGATTTTAAGAGACGTAAAATTAAACTTCATTTTGATTCCTTATATATTCATACTTCCACCAATTATAAACTTTGATGACCTAGTTTTGTCACATAACTCATTCCCCCAGGAAAACAAAAACAAACCTATGTCAGCTGAAGTGGACTTCACCTTCCCAGAATTCACTTTAATCCACATCAGTATTTTAAGAAGGTTGGTGGCCAAACAGTTATCCTGCTGTGTAGAGTTCTGTAAATAGCCAGACCAGGCCCTCTACCTGGAGGAGTTTTTAGTTACTCTTTATTGTGATAGAAATCCAGCTCAGCCTTACTTAAGCAGTAAAGGGCATTTGTCTGCTCTAAAAAATGGAAAGTCCAGAGAAGGATAAAGCTTCATGCTCAGATGGATTTAGAAATATAAATGAGGTCATGGGGTTGTTAATTGAAGTCCTTTCTCTCCTCTGCCCTTTCCTCTCCTTCCCTCTCTTCTCCTCCCCTCCCTTCTCCATCTCTTTTCTCCTTCTCTCTCTTTCAACCCTTTTTTCCTCTGTGTTGGCCTCGTCCTCTTCTGCTGAAGCCAGTCTTATAGCCCTTGATTCATATCTGGTCAGTCGAACACACTATGCCAATCTAGTGGCTTAAAAATAAACAAAAACCTATTTTATAATTTTTCATGATTCTGTGAGGCAGAAATTCAGACAGGACACAGAGGGGTGGTTCATCTCTTAGCCACTTAGTGACTATAGGGGCTTAAAAAGTCCAGGGTGATTTCTTCACTTACATGTTTGACATCTAGTTAAAATGGGAGAAACATCCGTAATGATGCTAAAATAATCATGGTGGGTTTTAGGTTTCATTGTTTTGACACGAATTTTAATGAGGAAGCTATAATAGGATGTTAAGTATTAAATTTTATTCCTATGTATATGTATCCTTTTCAGTCATTCTAAATGACTTTGTACAAAGCACTAGTTACTTTTCTTTTTGAAACTTTAATGTATATATGAAAATAATCATGTGGCTTAATTGAGCAGTGTGGTATCCATGACAACAGAAATTCAGTTATTAAATCATTTTTGCAATACTTGTAAGTAAGGTAAGACACTACTGTGTCTTGGTGGGTAAATGAAAAGTTTGATTTTTAAATAGAAATTAATTTTGTTAGTAATTTAAAATGCTTATACTTGTAAGTGAAATTTGCCAAAATTTTTCTTTTTCTACTTTTATTTTGTTTGAGGATGGTATTAGGCATGGTATCTTCACAAAATTAATTAAACATACTTGCATCATTTTATCCTAGGTAAAAATGTGATATAGTCCTTTGAAACCTTGGAAAAGAATTACAATAAAACCATCTAGACCAGTAGCCATTTTTTGATGTAACATTTTAATAATGTTTTTTCTTCTTCTATGATTGTGGGTTTAGTTTTTCTACTGCTAGATTCAATTTTTGTAATTTATATTTTTTTGCAAAATAATCATTTTATTGAGGTATAAATTTACTATCACAGATTTTGTGCTGTAAAATCTGTGATTTTACAAAAATGTTGTAAAGTCTTTCTACCTGTCTTTATGTATTGAACTTTTAGCCAGCTTTGTACCCCAGGAGGATGTAAACAAAAAATAAAACTCTAAGCCCCCTGACCAACTGAATGGACCCCTTCTCTTGGCAAACGCATTCCAAGGCTAACCTGAGGGACTGGTTTAGTCCATGATGTGGGGTAGGGGGTGGACATGCCTCATTATACCCTCCTGCCTTTTGGAATTACTGATGAAATAGGCTCTAAATCTGGTGAGAACCATTTGCAATCAATTCTCTGAAGTCTGCTACCTGGAGGCTTCATCTGCATGATAAAACTTTGGTCTCCACAACTCCTTATCATCATAACGCAAACATTCCTTTCTATTAATTCCAGATCTTTAAATAATAACTTAATTCTCTCAACCAGTTGCCAATCAGAAAAATTTTAAATCTACCTATAACCTGGAAGCCCCACCCGCACCCCACCCCTATTTCAAGTTGTCTGCCTTTCCAGAGTGAATCTTATAATAAATCTGCCACCAATGTGGGCACATGTTCTCATGGTCTCCAAGGGCTGCGACATAGGCCATTGTCACTCATATTTGGCTCAGAATAAATCTTTTCAAATATTTTATGGAGTTTGACTCTTCATTGACAAGGGTGACCTATGTGGACTACGTCATTGAGACCCCTTACCCTCTGTCTTCCTGTTGGGTTCAGTTAATGGGGATACCCATCAGGATGTTGGAGGACAGAGAGAGGCTGGGTGCTTATTACCCTTGCTGCTTTGCTTCAGTTTAATTCAAGGTGTCACTGTTTCCTTTTACTCAACATTCTCCTTGAGTATTGCACCAGACTTTGTGATTTCCCTATACCTTGCACATACCTTTTACTAAACCCTTCTTGAATTATCTTAATTTGTTTGTGCTGTTACCTGCTGATATAGAATTGAAGATAAAGTCTTTTGATGTTTTATATCCCTTTTTGTCTTTATGGTGGTTAATCTTATGTATCAACTTGAATGAGACATGGAATGCCCAGGTATTTTTTCAAATGTTACTCAGGGCATGTCTGTGAGAGTGATCCAGGGTGAGATTAACACTTGAATCAGAAGACTGTGTAAAGCAGATTTTCTCTAATGTGCGTGGGCTTATCCAATCAATTGAAGACCTACATAGAATAAAAAGTCTGAGTTAGAGGGAACTCCTCCTTCCTGATTGCTTGAGCTGGGGCTCCTTTTCTTTTCTTTCCTTTTGTTTCTTTTTTTGTGCCTTCAGACTTGAACCAAAAAATTGGCTCTTCTTTGGTCTTAACTTTGCCAGCTTTTGGTCTGGAACTCTACCATCAGCTCTCCTGGGTCTTCAGCTTTCTTACTATAGATCTTAGAACTTCTCAGTCTCCATAATCACATGAGATTATTTCTTATAATAAATCTCTTTGATGTAACAGCTACCTGAACATGTGGAAGCAGCTTTGGAAGTGGGTAATTAGTAGAGTCTGGAATATTTTTGAGGTGTGTGCTAGATATATGGATGTTAAGTGAGATTCAGTGAGACTCAGAAATATGAAATATAACTGGAGGAAAGGTGATTCTTGTTATGAAGTGGCGAAACCACCTTTGCAAAGATTATGACAGTGAGAGAAGTCTAGCATGGCTGACTCCATCTTGTTTCTAGCCTCACAGGCTGGTTGTCTTCTCCCATTCCTGGGGATGGGCCAAGTTAACCATGGGAGGAATTTCATTTATAGTTTACCTTTGAAACAAAAATGATAATTGTTTCTCCCTATAACTTGCCCTCTCCTTCTTTGGAGAGTCTAATAAAAGTAATATTAGACTACTAATATTAGTAATATTAGTAATATCAGACTTTTGTAAGTCTAATAAAAGGCCACAAGATTAGAATTATGGAAGGGGCCTTAATTCTGCTAAAATGTAGGTGTAGCTTGCCTTTCTATAATCATTTACTGCAATGAAAGTCACAAGATTTGTAACTTTCCCAATTGCTCCTATAGATAACATTACTATTGTAGAACCTAAGATTAGTCTTTTGAGATTTGTTTTTCAGACTTTTGCATTCTGGTGACTGGCTGACTTTACCTGGAACTGTGACTCATAAGTCAACTGAGAGACTAACTAAGTGCATGAGGACTGTTTTCCACACCTCTATGATTTCATTTCCAACCAATCAATGGCATCCATTCCCTAGCCCCCTGCCTGTCATATTATCTGTAAAATCAATAGCCTCTGAGTTCTTGGGAAAGCTGATTTGAATAATAAACTCCTGTCTTCTGCTTGGCTATCCCTGCATTAATTAAACTCTTTCTCTACTGTAATACCACTGTCTTAGTGAATTGGTGTGATGGTTAATACTGAGTATCAACTTGATTGGATTGAGGGATACAAAGTATTAATCCTGGGTGTGTCTACGTGGGTGTTGCCAAAAGAGATTAAAATTTGAATCACTGGGCTAAGGAAGGTAGATCCACCCTTAATCTGGTGGGCACAATCTAATCGGCTTCCAGCAAATATATAGCAGGCAGAAAAATGTGAAGAAGCGATATGGACTTAGCCTCCCAGCCTACATCTCTCTCCTGTGCTGGGTGTTTCCTGCCCTCGAACATCGGACTCTAAGTTCTTCAGTTTTGGGACTTGAACTGGCTCTCCTTGCTCCTCAGCTTGCAGACAGCCTATTGTGGGACCTTGTAATCATGTAAGTTAATGCTTAATAAACTCACCTTTATGCATATACATATATATATATATATATATGTATATACATATATACATCCTATTAGTTCTGTCCCTCTAAGAGAACCCTGACTAATACAGTTGGTCTTATCTGTGCAGAGAGCAAGAACCCATCAGGCAATTACAATTGTAAAGTAATTGGCTTAACTCTGTTCTAGTGTTTATGGAAGGTAGAACTTGCAAGTATTAGAAATGGATATTTAGTTGAGAAGATTTCTAAGCCTAGTGATGAAGAAGTGACTTGGTTCCTCCTTACTGCTTATAGTAAAGTGAGAAAAGAAAAGGAAGAATTACAAAAGAAATTGTTAAGAAAAAGGAACCACAACTTGAAGATTTGGAAAATTCTCAGTCTATCTATATTGTAACAAATGAGAAAGCACGTTCTGAAGGCAACACAATGGTGTTGCTAGACTATTACTTGATAAAAGAGTTTATGTGATTATATGAGCAGAAACACTGCCAGTATGAACTGAAGAAGAAAAAGACAAAATGAGGAAAGGCTGTCAGACTTCTTGGATTTGATAGGATGGCATGATAGAGCTATTTGTCTGTGAATGTGTACTATAAGAAGAGGAAAGAATGACCTCAAAGTTGATTCATTGATCATCAGACCCACTGTTTCAATTTCAAAGTCCTCCACCTGAAATCTTGAAGGCAGGACTGCCCTACAGAGCCTTAGGTAGGTGTAAGGCTGCCCAGAGGCTTAGCAGGAGGACCTGGCCTGGCAGAGCTGTGAGGGCAGGATCCCCAACCCACAGCTGTGGGATGATGCTTTTGCTCTAGGGTGCCTGGAGAGCAGAGTACTAAACCAAAGAGGGTTACTTTTGAGTCTTAAGATTTTTTTTTTTTTTTTTTTTTTAGACACATCTCACTGTGTCACCCAGGCTGGAGTGCAGTAGTGTGGCCTTAGCTCACTGCAACCTCCACCTCCCAGGATCAAGCGATTCTCCTGCCTCAGCCTCCCGAGTAGCTGGGAATACAGGCGTGCACTACCACACCCTGCTAAATTTTTAATTTTTAGTAGAGATGGAGTTTTGCCATATTGGCCAGGCTGCTCTGGAACTCCTGACCTCAGGTCAGATCCACCCACCTCGGCCTCCCAAAGTGCTGGGATTATAGGCATGAGCCACCGCACCCGGCCTTGAGTCTTAAGAGTTAATGAAATTTGCCTTACTAGGTTTTGGACTTGCTTGAGACCCTTCACTCCTTACTTCCTCCTGGTTTCTGCCTTTTGAAATGGGAATGTATATTGTGAGCCTATCCCACCATTGCATTTTGGAAGCACATAACTTGTGTGGTTTCACGGGTTCATAACTGGAACGGAATTTTGCCTCATGATGAATTTTACCTAGAGTCACTCATATCTGATATAGATGATATTTAGCTTAGACTCCAGACTTTAGACTTGATGCTAGAATTATTTAAGATTTTTGGAGCTATTGGGTTAGAATGAATGTACTTTGCATGTGAGAAGGCCGTTAATTTGGGGGAGCAGGAGTGGAATGCTCTAGGCTGAATTGTATCCCTCCAAAATTCTTACGTTGAAGCCCCAACCTATTTAAAAATAGGGCTTTTAAAACAAACATATAAAAAAGCTCAATATCACTGATCATTAGAGAAATGCAAATCAAAACCACAATGAGATGCTATCTCACACCAGTGAGAATGTCAATTATGAAAAACCCAATAAACATCAGATGCTGGCAAGGTTGTGGAGAAACAGGAATGCTTTTACACTCTTGGTGGGAATGTAAATTGGTTTAACCATTGTGGAAGACAATGTGGCAATTCCTCAAAGATTTAGAACCAGAAATACCATTTGATCCAGGAATCCCATTACTGGGTATATACCCAAAGGAATACAAATCATTCTATTATAAAGATACATGTACGCATATGTTCACTGCAGCACTATTTACAATAGCAAAGACATGGAATCAACCCAGATGCCCATCAATGACAGAATGGATAAAGAAAATGTGGTATGGATACACCATGGAATACTCTGCAGCCATAAAAAGGAATGAGATCATGTCCTTTGCAGGGACAAGGATGGAGCTGGAAGCCATTATTGTCAGCAAACCAGTGTAGGAATAGAAAACCAAACACCACACGTTCTCACTTATAAGTTGGGAGTTGAACGATGAGAACACACGGACACAGGGAGGGGAGAAATACACACTGGGGTCTGTTGGGGGTGGCTGGGATGCTGATGGATAGAGAAAATCAGGGAAAATAGCTAATGCATGCTGGGCTTAATACCTAGGTGATGGGTTGACAGGTGCAGCAAACTACCACGGCACATGTTTACCTGTGTAACAAACCTGCACATCCTGCATGTGCACCCTGGAACTTAAAATTAAAAAATAAATTAAAAAAAATTAGGGCTTTTAAAAGGTAATTTAGGCTAAATGAGGAAATAAGGGTGGAATCCTATACCAATGGGATTGGTGGCCTTATGAGAAGAAGAGAGAGAGAGATCTCTTTGTCTCCATAGACACATATCTAGCAAAGGTGATGTGAGCACACGACACAAAGGCACCTGTCTGCAAGCTAGAAAGAGAGTGCCCACCAGAACTCGAGCTTGTTTCCACTCCCCTCCCTCCCCTTCGCCTCCCCTTACTTCTCCTCCACTTTCTTCCCCTCCCCCTCCCATCCCTTCTCCCCTCTCCTCCCCTCCCCTCCCCTTTCCTGGTTGTTTAATAATACTTTGAATTGAACATCTTGTTTATTTTCTGCCTCCTTCTGGCACTCAGATTTGGCAAAGATAAAAAATGTTAATGGGATACTACTCTCATTTGCTTACAACTTGAGCTGCAACTTATAAATTTTAATAATTTGTAATATTTGTGTTGATACAGTCATTGTTTAGGAGAAGAGATCCTTCTGAATCCCTCTGTCTTTGTCTGACTTCTGTTTTTGTCATCAAATCTTCTTGTCTGTCCTGCCTCCTTCCTTCACTTCTGTGGAGTTTTGTGATTACATTGGGCCCTACACAGATAATTTGAGATAATATCCCTGTCTCAACATCCTTAATTTAATCACATCTGCAAAGTCACTTTTAACATGTAAAAACATATTCATAGACTTCAGGGATTAGGATATGGATATCTTTGGGAGGCTACTATTCTGCTTACAATACCAGTTGTTTCAGAACTCTTTTTTGTAAACCTTTCATGAATGAGATTGTATAACTACATTGCTACAGTCATTAGCTTTTCATCATATGTGAAATGTAAATATGCTGATCTGACATTATCATCTATTTCTCAAATCTCAGAAAAGTATTCAGTAAACTGAATTTTAGAATCACTGTGACTACCTAATAGCTTTTGCATTTGGATGACTCAGTTATGTTTCAATACTGGGGTCTTTAGGTTTTGGTATATTAGTTTGGAATTTTTTGTGTTTGAAAATGTGCCAAAAAGAAATATGTTTCTAATAAAAATGATTACTAATTTGCTAATGAAAAAGGAAAATTATAAACTAACTATAGATTTTAGCAAAGGTAGAAGTATTAATTAATTAATTAACCCTGTCCCCCATCTCCCAAAGAATAATAATATAAATGTCTTGGTTTCAATGACTTAACTGGGCCTGACTGTTTTTGGAGCTGGTAAGGAAATATATGACCCAGTGTTTGTTAAAGTTACAGATGAGCCACATTTTATATGTATTGTTTTTCTAATTTTTGACCCCAAGAATAACTAATATATGAACAATGTATATAATTGGTACACTTTATTTATTTTTAAATGTATACATTGGCCTCAAAGGGCTGTTGGCTGAAAGTGCTTAATATTGATCTTTATTTTCTTCATAGTTTGTGAAAACAGAAGTTTCTGGTCATCCTCTTTTAAAACATTTTTGTATTCGCTCATTGACAGGGAAAATATTTATGTATCCTAGCACTGAATACCTTACTAGCTGAACGTCTGGCACTGTTAGAAAAAAAAAGGGTTCTGAAGGCTCTGTTTTTATCACACAAAGGCTCTGTTTTTATCTCAGATAGGTCTGGCCAAAACAACAGCAGCGTAAGTGTCTTGTGAGTATTCAATCATTTTTTGAAAACTAGATTCACCACTGCAAATCTTCTAAAGGTCAAAGGCATGAAAAGATATGGAGGTAAAACCAAACCAAAACAAAAAACTCAAGTTACGTACTGATCTTCATGGCCTTCCAGTTTAGCTACACAGAGATTAGAATCAAAATGTGACCTAAAAGGAGGGGTCCAAAATAAAGCACAACTTCTTATTTTTAATAGAGTGTCATTAGGAGAATACCGTAGATTTTAATGGCAAGGATATTACATGACTTCAAATGGCCACATTGGAGGGGTCTAAGTCAATAATTATTTTTATTGTTAAATATTAAATGTGGAAAAGTAAGCACTATGCTAAGCCAAAAAATACAGATCTACGGAGGCTGTAGGATGCGGACACCTTTTCTAGAAGGTAGAGTAGTGCATGAGGTTGATACTATCAACTTCAAAAGTATGAACCTTTGGCATGATTTACACTGAGTTGAAATAAAAGTGAAAAATAGGCAGAAGATATAGAGGAAGAGAAATAGGAAAACTCAGAAGAGGGGGATGATCTTGAGCCACTTAGAAGCCTCTTAATTTATATAACTTTTTAAAAGTTTGATGTTAGTTACTGATCCTGCTTATTTTGGAAATAGTATATTGTTAGGTGAGGATGAATATGCTCTTTTTAAAAAGCCTAAAGCTATTTCAGTGTTGCAAATTGGAAGGATTTCAGTGATAAAATTTTAAGTATGGACAGAGAAATATTTATAACATGTGGAGATTAAAATGGATAAACACATAACAGACATTAGCATATGAATACTCAATTTGATAAACCGAGGGTTAACAGAAATCTTTAAAGGCCTGATTCCTCACTCACCAATCTGGTCGTCCTTTTTCCACTTATAAGCAACTATGGTCTCAGTTGTCATTATAGAATCCTTTTGCTCATCTTTATAATTTTACTCAATGTTTAGTTTTGCATGCTTTGTTTTTTAAAAACTTTAGAACCTTTAATAGACAAAGGTTGTATGTATTCAAGATGTGCAACCTGATGATCTGATATATGTATACATTGTGTAATGATTATCACAATCAAATTAATGAACAAATCTGTAGCTACCCGTCCTTTACATATGATCCCCATAATTTATTCATCTTATAACTGAAAGTTTGCACCCATTGATCAACATCTCTCCATTTCCCACACCTCCCAGTTCCTGGCAACTACTGGTCTACTGTTTCTATGAGTTTATCTTAATGCCACATACAAGTGTGTATTCTCCTGAAGATTGCTTTTTTAAAATAATTAATAGATTTCTAAGGCTCATGTATGTGTGTTTCTATAGGCTGTGCAATGGCATAGTAGAGTATTCCAGTCTATGAATAGCCAGCCATTTATTAAGCCAAGATTCTGTTCATGGATATTTGGGTTGTTTCCATTATTTTTTCTTATATTATAAAACAACATTGCTATGAATATTTTTGGATGTGCCTTCCGGTATGCAGAGGAAAGAGTTTTCTTTTGTGTACCTGAGAAGGAGTGAAATTTCTGTTAACGCTTTTCGATTATCTGAATATGCCAAATTGTTTTCTATAGTGGCTTACCTGCCACTAGCAGTCTGCAAAGATTCTTAATTCATATCCTTATGAGCATGGTATTATCAAATAATTTAGTTTTTATTCATCAGGTGGATATGGAATATTATCTCTTTGGAGACTTGAATGTATATTTTCCTGATTACTAATGAGATGTAGTATTTTTTGTATGCTTATTGTTCATTTGTTTTTTATGTGTTGGATCTTTTCATATTTTTCTATTTACTTTCTATTTTGGTTCTTATCTTTTTCTTATTAATCTATAGAAGTGCTTTATATGCTTTTTTTTTTTAAGTTGATAGTGCGTCCTCTATGATTTTTATATACCAAATAAGTCAAATATGTCTTTTTTGGACTTCAGGGGACCTTTTTTTATTTCAATAGGTTTTGGGGTACAGGTGGTTTTTGGTTACATGGATGAGTTCTTTAGTGGTAATTTCTGGGATTTTGATGTACCCATTGCCTGATCAGGGTACACTGTACCCAGTATGTAGTCTTTTATCCCTCACCTTCCTCGTACCCTTCCCACCACCAAATCCCCAGAGTTCATTTTATCATTCTTAGGCCTTTGTATCCTCATAGCTTAGCTCCCACTTACAAGTGAGAACATGCAATATTTGGTTTTCCATTCCTTAGTTACTCCACTTAGAATAATGGCCTCCTGCTCCATCCAAGTTGCTGCAAATGACATTATTTCATTCCTTTTTATGGCTGAGTAGTATTCCATGGTGTATATATACCACATTTTCTTTATCCTCTTGTTGGTTGATGGGTACTTAGGTTGGTCTCATATTTTTGCAATTGCAAATTGTGCTGCTATAAATATGCATGTGCAGATGTGTTTTTCATATAATGACTTTTCCTCTGGGTAGATACCCAGTAGTGGGATTGCTGGATCAGATGGTAGTTCTACATTTAGTTCTTTAAGGAATCTCCATACTATTTTCCATAGTGGTTGGACTAGTTTCCATTCCCACCAGTAGTGCAAAAGTGTTCCCTTTTCACCACATCCAAGCCAACATCTACTTTTTGACTTTTATATCAAAAATTATGGCTAGTCTTGCAGGATTAAGGTGGTATCTCATTGCGGTTTTATTTGTATTTCCCCGATAATTAGTAATGTTGGGCATTCTTTCATATGTTTGTTGGCTGTTTGTATATCCTCTTTTGAGAATTGTCTATTCACATCCTTTGCACATTTTTTGATGGGATTATTTGTTCTTCTCTTGCCGATTTGTTTGAGTTCCTTGTAGATTCTGGATATTAATCCTTTATCAGATGCATAGATTTTGAATATTTTCTCTCACTATACTAAACATTTGTCAGTTATATATGTATATATATATATATATATATACACACACACACACTCACACACACCATATATACCGTAAAGTAAAATGTGTATGTATATTTTACATTTTACTTTATGGTATATATTGATAAACTAAAATTCTTAATTTTGAGTAATCAAGTTTATTAATCTTTTCCTTGTTATGTTTCTTGTATCTTTATTCTCAAGCCTCTCAGATATGTTCTGTGATAGTTTCATGTGTCAACTTTGCTAGTCTCTAGAACGTGGTGACTTAATCAAATGGTAATCTAGGTATAGCTGTGAAGGTATTTTGTAGATATGGTTAGCATCTACAAACAGTTGACTTTAAGTAAAGGAAGTCACCCTTGACATTGTGGGTGGGTGTTACTGATTTTTTTTTTTTTGACAACCCTGGATGATACATGTGCTTAGATTATAAGAAATGTTTATAGTTTAAGCCCTCACATTTAGATCTTTTAGCAACCTGGTTTTGATTTTTGTTGCATAATCAGGCAGAGATAATATTCCCAGTATTATTTATTCCACTTTAGCCTCTCCTTCACTCACTAATATATATCAACTGTGTCTTAAACCAAGTTTCCATGTATATATGAGTGTGCAACTGGATTCTCCATTCTGTGCCATTGCTCTTGTCATCTTTTCCTGAAATATTACCAAACTATTTGAGTTAATATAGCTTTAGGAAAAAAACCTTGGTATATAGTATGACAATAAAAATTGTAAATTGCCAAAAAATTATGTTGTTGAGATATTGTTCACATGAAATGATATACATCAATTTAGGGAACACTGATAATAACATACTGCAACATTTTATTAATAAATATTTACAGTCTCACCATTTACTTAGGAATTTAGAAGTATGTATCTGTGGTGTTTAAAATTTTTCCTTAATTATCTTACATGTTTTCTGTGATCTTTTATTATTTCTGCCTGCTACTATAAATAGTATCTTTTTGTAAGTCACATATTCTATCCATTGTGTCAATATACACTTAACTTTGTATTTAAATATTTTATATCTGGCAAACTCACTAAACTCTGTTATTATTCTTTTGGTTTTATGTATATTTAGTTATAACTGTGAATAAAACCATATTACTTTCTAGTCATTCTACTTTTTATTTTCTATATTTCTTACTATGTTGAATCAGAGGACAATTGAATACAGCTGATCATTTTCCTAATTAAAAGAGAATAACATATCACTATTAAAAATTATGTATCTTGTAGGTTTTATTAAGCTATTCATTCTTAGACTAAGGAATTTTTTGTATTTAAAAGTTGATAAAAATTTTGCATACTTTATTAAATTTTTAACTGATGCATAATGACCATACATGTTTATATGGTACATATTTATAGGATACAATGAAGTTTCAATATATGTATACACTATATAATAATCAAATTAGGGTAATTCGCAAATTCATCACATCAAACAGTAATCATTTCATTGAGAATATTCAAAATTCTTTCTTCTAGCTATTTTAAAATATACAATACATTATTGTTAACTATAGTCACCCTAGTGTGCAATAGAAGACCAGAACTTATTCCTCTTATCTAACTATAACTTTGTACCCATTGACCAACCTTCTTTCTTCATTCTCTCCCCACTACCCCAGCCTTCGGTAATCACTATTCTATTCACTATTTCTATGAGATCAATTTTTAGATTCCACATATGAGTGAAACCATGCAGTATTTGTCATTCTGTATTTGGCTTATTTCACTAAACATAATGTCCTCCAGGTTCATCTATATTGTCACAAATGACAGAATTTCCTTCCTTTTAAAGGTTGTATAATATTCCATTGTGTAGACATACCACATTTCCTTTATCCATTGATTTGATGAAACACACCTAGGATGTTTTCATATCTCAGCTATTGTGAATACTGCTACAATAACTATGAGAGTGCATTTATCCCTTCAACATACTAATTTCCTTTTCTTTGGACATATACCCAGTAGTGGGATTGCTGGATCATATGGTAGGTCTATTTTTAATATTTTGAGAAACCTCCATACTGTTTTAACTGGTGTGAGGTGATATCTCATTGTGTGTATGTTTTTTTGGTTTGTTTGTTTTGAGATGGAGTTTCACTGTTGTTGCTCAGGCTGGAGTGCAATGGCACAATCTCAGCTCACTGCAACCTCTGTCTCCCGGGTTTGAGTGATTCTCCTGCCTCAGCCTCCCAAGTAGCTGGGATTATAGGCATGCACCACTATGCCTAGCTAATTTTGTATTTTTAGTAGAGATGGGGTTTCACTGTGTTGGTCAGGCTGTTCTTGAACTCTTGACCTCATGTGATCCGCCTGCCTCAGCCTCCCAAAGTGAGGATTATAGGCATGAGCCATTGCACCTGGCCTCATTGTGATTTTGATTTGCATTCCCCTGATGATTTGTGATTTTTTCATATACCTGTTGACATTTGTATGTATTTTATTGAGAAATTTCTGTACAAGTCTTTTGTTCTACTTTCACAAATTATTATTATTATTATTATTATTATTATTACTATTGAGCTATTTGAGTTCTTTGTATAATCTGGATATTAGCCACCTGTCAGATGTATAGTTTGTAAATGTTTTCTCCCCATCTGTAAGTTGCCTCTTCATTCTGTTATTTCCTTAGCTATGCAGAGCATTTTAGTTTGATGCAATCTCATTGTCTATTTTTGCTTTAGTTATCTGTGCTTTTGAGGTCTTATCCTGAAAATCCTTGTCCAGACCAATGTCATGAAGCATTTCCCTCTAGTAATTTCATGATTTCAAGTCTCACATTTAAGTCTTTAATTCATTTTGAGTTAATTTTTATATTGTCAGAGTTAGGAGTCTAGTTTTATTCTTCCGCATGTGGGTGTTCAGTTTTCTCAGCACCATGTATTGAAGAGACTATCCTTTCCCCAGTGTTTGTTCGTGACAACTTTGTCAAAAATCAGTTAGGCGTAGATGCATGGATTTATTTCTGAGATTTTTGTTCTGTTCCACTTGTCTACATGTCTGTTTTTATGACTGTACCAAACTATTTTGGTTACCTTAGCTCTGTAGTATGTTTTGAAGTCAGGCAGTGTGATCCTCCAGCTTTGTTCTTTTTGCTCAAGATTGCTTTGGCTATTCAAGGTCTTTTATGATTTCATACAAACTTTAGGATTTTTTCTATTTCTGTGAAGAATGTAATTGGTATTTTTATAAGGATTACATTGAATCTGTAGATTGCTGTGTGTAGTATGAGCATTTAGCAATATTAATTCTTCCAGTCCCTGAACATGGGATATCCTTCCATTGATTTGAGTCCTCTTCAATTTCTTTCATAATTGTTTCATAGTTTCAGTATAAAGATTCTTCACTTCCTTGGTTTAATGTGTTCCTAAGTATCTTACTTTTTTTAGCTATTGTAAATGAGATGCTTTTTTGATTCCTTTCTCAGATAGTTAGCTATTAGTGTATAGAAACACTACTAATTTTGTATGTTGATTTTGTATCCTGCAACCTTACTGAATACATTTATTAGTTCTTATAGTTTTTGGTGGAGTCTTTAGGGTTTTCTTTATAAAAAATCATGTCATCTGCAAACAGGGATTTTGATGTCCTTATTTCCTATTAGGATAGCTTTTTTTGTTTGTTTGTTTTGTCTCAAGATGGGGTTTCGCTCTTGTTGCCCAGGCTGGAGTGCAATGGCACAATCTTGGCTCACCACAAGCTCCCCCTCCTGGGTTCAAGCGATTCTCCTGACTCAGCCTCCAGAGTAGATGAGATTACAGGCATGCACCACCACGCCTGGCTAATTTTGTATTTTTAGTAAAAACGGGGTTTCTCCATGTTGGTCAGGCTGGTGTCAAACTCCTGACCTCAGGTGATCCACCCACCTCAACCTCTCAGAGTGCTGGGATTATAGGCGTGCAATTGCTCTTGCTAGGACTTTCAGTGCTATGTTGAATAGGAGTGGTAAAAGTGGCCATTCTTGTCATGTTCTAGATCTTAGAGGAAATGCTTTCAACTTTTCCCCATTCTGTGTGATGTTAGCTATGGGTTTGTCCTTTATGGCTTTTATTGTGTTGAGGTACATACCTTCTGTATCTAATCTGTGTAGAGCTTTTATGATGAAGATATGTTGAATTTCATCAAATGCTTTTTCTGTGTCTATCAAGATTGCTTATATGGTTTTGTCCTTTATTCTGTTAATGTGATTGATCATGTTTATTGATTTGCATATGTTGAACCATCCTTTCATCCCTGGGATCATGGTGAATGATCCTTTTTAATGTGTTGTTGAATTTGATTTGTCAGTTTTTTGTTTAGAATTCTTGTATTTATGTTCATCAGGAATATTAACCTGTAGTTTCCTTTTTTTGTTAGTGCCTTTTTTTGGTGGTTTCGGTATCTAGGTAATGCTGGACTTGTAGACTGAGTTTGGAAGAATCCCCTCCTCTTCAATTTTTGGAATAATCTGAGAATAATTGATTATTAGTTCTTTTTTTTTTTTTTTGATGGAGTTTCGCTTTGTCACCATGCTGGAGTGCAGTGGCGCAATCTTGGCTCACTGCAACCTCCGCCTCCAGGGTTCAAGCAATTCTCCTGCCTCAGCCTCCCGAGTAGCTGGGACTACAGGCACGTGCCACCATGCCCAGCTAATTTTTGTATTTTTAGTAGAGACAGGATTTCACCATGTTGACCAGGATGGTCTCAATCTCTTGACCTCATGGTCTGCCCACCTTGGCCTCCCAAAGTGCTGGGATTACAGGCGTGAGCCACCACGCCTGCTCGATATTAGTTCTTTATGTGTTTGGTAGAATTCAGTTGTGAAGCCACCAGGTCCTGGGCTTTCTTTGATGGGAAAATTTTTATTACTGCTTTAACCTCGTTATTCATTATTGGTCTGTTCAGATTTTCTATTTCTTCATTAATCAGCCTGGTTAGGCTGCGTGTATCCAGGAATTTATCCATTTCTTCTAAGTTTTACAATTTGTTGGCATATAGTTTTTCATAATATTCTTTTAGGATCCTTTGTCTATCATATCAGTTATAATGTTTCATTTTTCATCTTCGATTTTTCTTATTGAGTCTTCTGTCTTTTCTTGGTAAAGGTTTTTTGGTTTTAATCATTTCACAAAATAAACTCTTTGTTTATCTTTTGTAATTTTTTAGTCTCCATTTGCTTATTTCTGTACTGTTTTTCTTTTTTTTTCTAGTAATTTTGGGTTAGGTTTTTCTTTTTTCTAGTTCCTTGAGGTGCAATATATCTTATCTACTTTATATCTTTTTTTATTCTTTTCTGACGTGGGCATTTATTGCTATAAACTTCCACCTTGGTTCTTCTTTTGTTGTATTCCAGGGGCTTGGTATGTTGTGTGGAATGAATTTGGAAGCCTTCCCTCCTCTTCAATTTTTAGAATAATTTGAGAAGAATTGATATTAATTCTTCTTGACATATTTGGTAGAATTCAGCATTTCTATTTGCCTCCAGAAATTTTTAAGTTTATTTTAAAATTTCTTCATTGACCTATTTGTTGTTCAGGAACATGCTGCTTAATTTTTATGTATTTGTATAGTTTCCAAAGTTCCTCCTCATTTCTTGTTTTATACCATTGCCATTGGAAATAATACTTGATCTTGTTTTTATTTTTAAAAATTTATTTAAACTTGTTTTGTGGGTTACTATATGGTGTATTCTGGAGAATGTTCCATGTGCATAAGAGAAGAATGTATATTCTGCTGCTATTGAATGGAAAGTGCTATATACGCCTGTTAGGTCCATTTTGTCTAAAGTAAAGTTCAATTCCAGTATTTCCTTGTTATTTTTCTGTGGTTGATCTGTCCATTGTTGAAAATGGGTAATTGAAGTTACCTACTATTATTATATTGCTATCTATTTCTCATGTTCATTAATATTTGCTTTTTATATTTAGGAGCTTGTCAGGGGTTGGGGGACGGCTGTGATTGCTCTCAGTGGCAAAGGTACTGTTTTCCCAGGAGGCAGGGCACTGCTTCAGCTCAGGCACAGTGGGAGCAAGGTGGAGCAGCAACTGGGAGGGGTAGATGTAGCAGCTCCATGGCTGCTTGGCCTTGTGAGCTAGGGTGTAGCAGCAGCTCAACTGGAGGATGGCAGGGTACCTGGAAGGGGTACTTTAGCAGTGGCTAAGTCTCAGGGATGGAAGGATGTCATAGCTACTCACCTCCAGAGCAGAACATACTCCAGCAGTAGTTTCAGTTCCAAGAAGGCATAGTACAGTAGCTGATGTGCCACAGTGGGTGGGACATAGTCAGAGCTCCTTCTCTGGGGGAAACACAGCTATGTGGACTCTAGTCAGCTTTCTCAGCTAGGCATAGTGCCTTTGAGGACTGCAGGAATCCTCCATGGTGAGGACTGTAGGTGTCCAAGGGGTTGATGAAGGCTGCTGGGGTCCTCTTACTTGCCTTTTCTTCACAGAAGTCCCTTCTGGCTCTGAGCTAGGGGTTGGGGTGGTGGTGACCCAGCATTTTCTCGCATTCCCATATGTGTCCATCCTGGGTTTTCGTGCTCTATAGGGTTTGTTCTACTCCTTTGATGTACTTCAACACTCTCCTTTAGTTATTTTCATCAAACGTTTGTTGTTTATTTATTATTTTGGCTGTTTTTATTGGGAAGGGGGGCAGTGAGTGCTCAGGGGTTCTAGTCAACCATCTTGCTAATATCATTCCCCTGGGGATAAATTTTGAAGTTTAGTTAGTGCCTTTTCTGCACCTATTGAGATATTCATTTGATTTTTCTCTTATTTTTAGCAGATTTAAAATTACCTTAATTACTATTCCTAGGCAAGACTAATTTGGCCATCATGTATTATAGCTTTATATAGCACTAGATTTAGTTTTCCATTAATCTGCATAAGATTTCTATATCTATATTTATGAGTGAGATTGACATGTAGTTTCCTAATTTTGTAATTTAATATCTTGATGTTAATATTGAAGTTATGATATAGGAAAACAGACCTGTGCTGCTGAAACCCTGCACATTTACAAGAAAGACATGTCTTCAGGAATAGCTCTTTGCCTATACCTGGGAGATGAACAATGAGCCCTTGAAATATTCTGCCTGATAAGAGTGTTTTGTACATCTCAGGCTTTGGGCCACTTGGTACCAGCTTGATTAAAGTTTATGATAACAATATGATTTATGATGAATACCTGTTTTTGATCTAGGGGTTGCTGGAGTCTGTGTACCTAAGTTAAGTCATGCAAGTGCTACATGACTGCCTGAGAGACCCTAATAAAAACCCTGGATGCCAAGGCATGCTTGGGCTTTCCTGATTGGCAAAACTTTGCATACATTTTTGTGCACTGCTGCCAGGAGAATTAGGTACATCCAAGATATTCTCGAAGTGGACATCTGGAAGCTTGCACCTGGTTTCTCCTAGAATTCACCCCATGTTCCTTTTCCTTTTGATGATATTAGTCTGTATTCCTTTGTTGTAATAAACTGTAAACAAAAGTATAACAACTTTTCTGAGTCTTTCTAGCTAATAATTAAGGATGAGGATGGTCTTCGAGATCCCTAACAATGTTGGTTTCAGAACTGGAATTCACTGGAATAAAACTCACTCACTGTAACATGTGAAAGCACTGTTCAGAAAATGGGAGGATGAAGGGATAGGGAATGACAAACATTTGATGCCGGGATGACTACCAAGTCACCCATTGGACAGCAGCTGTACTGTGATCAGTTAGTGTTGGTAAAAGTTACCAATGGAATTTAGAAACGATAAATCTATCTACTGAGGAGTTGGCTCACTGGATACATAAAGAAATGCAAAATAATGAAAACAAGCTAAATATGCAATCTCTTGGTTATTTTTATCCATAATAGCTAAAATGAAAGCAAAGGAGAGTGTGCGGATGGGCCCTGGCATTGTGCCAAGCTGAGATTTTGGCCTGCATGATCTATGATCATTAGCTTCAGAGTTGTCACTAGTGGGAAAATTTATGTTATTAAAAAGAGATAATACCTTTATGACCTGTGGTTACCAAGAAACTACTGAAACCATGGTGCATGTTATAAAAGAGCTCTCTCATTTTGTGGATTAATAAAATAACTTTATGAAGAACCTTTATTAAAGTGAATTATGGGGATGACTAACTTTGAAGCAGTCTCCTTGGTTTTGAATGCTGCAAAATGATGGAGCATGTTTGATTGATGAAGGACACACAGCTTACTATTAAACAATCAAGTATGGCTGTACATTATGCAAACACACAATAGGATTTTTTCCTGAAGGGACAGCTAGCCTAGTGGATGAGATATAAGCCATCATAGTTACTTTATTCCGAGAAGGGAAATTGCTCTTTCCTTCCTTTAGATGACAAATAGATAACCCTAGGTGTAGTGTCTGATATGTTACATACGCAAGGAGTGCTGGATTGGTTTTATGATGACTGAGATGTTCATCCTCTTAATATTCCTCTGAAGCAATTTATGGTAAATGCTGTGATTAAGAACACCCCTTTACATGAGTACTCTATGTGGACTGCTGTAAAATTAAACAAAGGTTCAAGAAGCCATATCCTCTTATGGGACATAAAGATGTTAAGGAAATTAGAATAATTCACAAGCGAATGGGAAAAGTAAAAAGGGATAGTTGAGGGATTTGTCTCAGCAGGATAGAAGTCTTGAAATAGTTATAAAGAATGTGATGAATAAAATGGACATTGATGTTACATTAATGAATAAAGGTCTTTGGAGATTTGGTGGACAGATAAAAGTCACTCCTAGTATCCCAACATTGAAGGACCCTAAATAAATCTCTATTTACTCTAGTTTGGAGTAATGTAAAAAAGCCAGAAGGCGAAAATAATAATAATAAATCTGACCTTAAATTACCAGGAGTGATGGTCTGGCAAATTAATAATGGTAAGGATCTTTTGGTTTAACCCCTGGTTGGGACTCAAGACCGAATACATATGTGTGGATAAATTGGTCAGGAGGTGGGAAAAAATATTTCAGAAGCTCCTTGACATGGAAATCCAATGAGCTTTGATTTTAAAACCCGTTGGTGACGTTCTAATGAGGGCTACAATTATAATGAGAGAATATAGAGATGCATCGTTTGATGGAATTAAGGTAAAAGTTTGGATGAAAATTGAAATGTTTGAACAGGGTATATCTGAAGTGACTGTCTCCTTGACCTGAACATATTATTAGGATGGATATTTTGTCTAACAGGAGAACACTTTTTGTACCTAATGCTGTAAAACAAAATGCTTGTAAGCCTGTCTTTCAGATAGTATTAATTGGACATGCTAAATGGGAATTTATAGGCTATCCCACACAAGCTGTTAATTTCAGATAGTACCAGATACCTGGCAGACAAAAGACAGTGCAACATTAATTAATTAAATATTGATTAATTAAGGTTAGAGATATGGAAAGAAGTTGGAGTACTGGAGAGACATTTCATATTAAATGGATTGAAGGAATTAATGTTGTTAAAATGTTCCTACTACCCAAAGCAATCTACAGATTCAATATAATACCTATCAAAATTTCAATAACTTAGAAAAAAAATCCTAAAATTTCTATAGAACCACAAAAGAATCAAAATAACCAAAGCAATTTTGATCAAGAACAAAACTGAACACATTACACATCTTGATTTTAAAATTTATAACAAAGCTGTAATGATCAAAACAGTATGGTACTAACATAAAAACAGATATATAGATCACTGAAACAGTATAGAGAACTCAGAAATAAAGTCATACATGTATGGTCAACTTATTTTGGCAGAAGTGTCAACACATAATGGGGAAAGAATAGTCTCTTCAACAAATGGTTTTAGGAAAACTGAAAGTCTACATGCAAAAGAATGAAATTGGTCCCCGATTCTACACCACATACAAAAGTCAACTAAAAATGAATTAGACTCAACATAAGACCTGACACCATAAACTCTTAGAAGAAAACATAGAGTAAAAGCTTCTAGATATTGGCTTTGGCGATGATTTCTTAGATATGACAGCAAAGCACACGCAAAAAAAAAGCAAAAATTAGACAAATGGGATTGTATCATACTAAAAAGTTTCTGTACAGCAGAGGAAACAGAAAATGAAGACAACTTAAAACATTTGTAAATCATATATCTAATAAAGGGTTAATATCCAAAATATATAAGGAAGTCCAACAACTCTAGCAAAAAACAACTAAAACAAAAAACCATGATTTAAAAATAGGCAAAAGAGTGGAATTGATATTTCTCAAAGAAAGACATACAGATGGCCAACAGGTATATGAAAAAAATGTTCAACAGCTTTAATAATTAGGGAAATGCAAATTAATACCACAGTGAGATAGCATCTCACCCCTGTTAGTATGGCTTCACACACACAAACACAAAAGATAAATACTGGCATGGATGTGGAAACAAGGGAACCATTGTTTACTGTTGCTGAGAAAATAAATTGGTATAGCCACTAAGAAAACAGTATGGAAGTGCCTCAAAAACTACATATAGAACTCCAACATTATCTAGTAATCCCACTTCTGGTTACATATCCCAAATTTAAAATCTGTTCTCTCATGTTTATTAAGGCATTATTCATAGTAACTAGTGAAGCAACCAGAATGTCCATAGATGAATGAATGGATTAAGAGAATGTGATATATACAAAATGATGTAATATTATTCAACCTTAAAAAAGAAGAAAAATCCTGCCATTTGCAACAATATGTATGCACCTTGAGGACATTATGTTAAATGAAATAAGCCAGACACAGAAGGACAAAAATTACTTGATACCACTTATATAATAAATCTGCCATAGCAAACTAAGTTGCCAGGAGCTGGGTCACTTGATGAACAGGGAGGTATTAGTCAAAGGGTAGAAATTTTCAGTTATACAGGAAAAATAAGTCCTAGAGATCTGTTGTACATTATAGTACCTATAGTTAGAAATGCTGTATTATCCACTTAAAATTTGCCAAGAAAATAGATTTCATGTTAAGTGTTCTTATCACCAAATAATAATATAATAAAAAACACAATTAGGGAGTGGGAGGAAACCTTAGGAATGGATGGATAGGTTTATGGTCTAGATTGTGGTGATAGTTTCAGGAGTGTATATTTATGTACAAACACATCAAGTTGTGTACATTATTTATAGCTTTTTATATGTCAAAAAATTTTAAAAAAGAAGATGGAGTACTGGTATGATCACATTATCTGTACAATTGCCCTTTGTTTTTACTCGAACGTTAATAAAGTTACTAACTTTCTTTTGAAATTTTGTTTTTCATATACAATCATTTTCCTTCTGCCTGTCATTTATGTAATTTAGAATTTCCTTTAGTAATACATCTCCTGTGATTAAATTTTTTAAAGCATTTGAGATAAAATATTTTGACTTTTTTATTTATTCTTAAAAGAGATATAATTTGCCAGATTTGTAATTCTGGATTGAGAGTTATTTTCTGAGAACACATTGAACTACTATTCAACTGTATTTTGATTTTCATTTTTTACTATTGAGGATTAGCTGTCAGTCTATTGCTATTCCTTTGAAGGTAATTTATCATTTTTTCTGATGACTTTTAATATTTTCTCTGTCTGGTTTCTAGCAGTTTCTTTATAATGTGCCTTAGTTACAGATCCTTTTTAAGCATTCTGTCTGAGACATTGGAGTTTTTGATCTGAGGTTTTTTGTCTTTTATTTGTTCTGGGAAATTATCAGCTTTTTAAATATTACTTCTCCCTCATTCTCTATATTATTCTCTTCTGTTATGCTTTCTCACTCTACTCTTCATGTCATTTACCCTTTATTTCATATTTTCTGTTTCTTTGCCTCTTTGTTTTGTATTCCCAGTAATTTGTTCAGATAATTTTTTTCAAGTTCTTTAATTTTTTTAGTTTTTCTCTAACCTGGAATGTAACCTATCTGTAGGCTTTAAAATCTATTATGTAGTTATATTTCTAAAGTTTCTTTATAATTCATTTAAAATTACCTTTATAATTTTCAGTTTCAAAAATTTATTTTGTATATTAAAACATGTTAACCATGCTTATTTTATTATCTAAAAATTCTAAAATCTTATGTCCTTTTGAGTCTGATATTTCTGTTTGTTATTTCTGCTGGCTCTTACCCGTAGTGCTTTTGTCATTTTGATTGTGAGCTCCTGTTCCTTGAAAATATACTTGTCGTAATTCCTTGAAACCTGGGCTATATTGTGTTTCTCTACATAGGGTTTATGTTTGCCTCTGAAAAGGTCTGAACATACTAGCAAATAAAGACAATTTTAAAATTCATTTTTTACCTTCAAGTTTTACATATACCACAGTGTGGATTTAGGCCACAAACCTTCAAACCCATGTGAGAGTTTGCTTGCAGTTACAAAATTTTATGGGAGAATTGACTCTCCTGCCAATTGCCAAGTTTGAGGTTAACATTCTGTTAAAGGCAGATTTAGCTATAGTTCATCTTTACATTGTGAATGTAGTCTTAGAACTAGGATTTTGTAGGGGGTTCCCATTAGATTGTCAGCATTGGACAGAATCTAGGTTTCTCTGCTGGCCCTCATTCTTCTCCAAAACATACACATCAAAACAAAAGCCAAGTTCCCTGAGATTTTGGCATATGCCACATGGTGAAAATCAACATCAGAGCTGGTTTTATATGTTAGATTCCAACTGTCACTCGAATTTTAGTGTCTGATCATTGCTTATTTTCTCACTAGTTCACTTATTTTTTTCTTTAAATACAGAATTTTTAGTTTTTTAAAATTATTATTGTGAGGATTGCTGTATATTTAGTGAAAGGAATTATGTAATAGCATAATTTCTCTTTTATAAAATTTGGTGTAATTCTGATTGTAGAGAGACATAAAGATTAATTTATCATATGGAAATCTTATTATAATTTTAATATATTTTATTCTAAACACACACACACACACACACACACACACTCACGCACCCTGTGTATAACACTGATTACCATATAAAGATCATTTTGTCCTCTTACCAAGCTTTCTTCAGAAACTTCATTTTTTTTTATTATACTCTAAGTTCTAGGGTACATGTGCACAACATGTAGGATTGTTACATGTGCCATGTTGGTGTGCTGCATCCAGTAACTCTTCATTTACATTAGGTATATCTCCTAATGCTATCCCTTCCTCCTCCCCCTACCCCACGACAGGCCCTGGTGTGTGTTGTTCCCCTTCCTGTGTCCAAGTGTTCTCATTGTTCAATTCCCACCTATGAGTGAGAACATGCGGTGTTTGGTTTTCTGTCCTTGCGATAGTTTGCTTAGAATGATGGTTTCCAGCTTCATCCATGTCCCTACAAAGGACATGAACTCATCGTTTTTGATGGCTGCATAGTATTCCATAGTGTATATGTGCCACATTTTCTTAATCCAGTCTATCACTGATGCACATGTGGGTTGGTTCCAAGTCTTTGCTATTGTGAATAGTGCCACAATAAACATACATGTGCATGTGTCTTTATAGCAGTATGATTTATAATCCTTTGGGTATATACCCAGTAATGGGATTGCTGGGTCAAATGGTGTTTCTAGTTCTAGATCCTTGAGGAATTGCCACACTGCCTTCCACAGTGGTTGAACTAGTTTCCAGTCCCACCAACAGTGTAAAATTGTTCCTATTTCTCCACATCCTCTCCAGCACCTGTTGCTTCCTGACTTTTTAATGATCGCCATTCTAACTGGTGTGAGATAGTATCTCATTGTGGTTTTGATTTGCATTTCTCTGATGGCCAGTGATGATAATTATTTTTTCATGTGTCTGTTGGCTGCATAAATGTCTTCTTTGAGAAGTGTCTGTTCGTATCCTTTGCCTACTTTTTGATGGGGTTGTTTCTTTCTTGTAAATTTGTTTGAGTTCTTTGTAGATTCTGGATATTAGCCCTTTGTCAGATGAGCAGATTGCAAAAATTTTCTCCCATTCTATAGGTTGCCTGTTCACTCTGATGGTAGTTTCTTTTGCTGTGCAGAAGCTCTTTGGTTTAATTGGATCCCATTTGTCAATTTTGGCTTTTGTTGCCATTGCTTTTGGTGTTTTAGACATGAAGTCCTTGCCCGTGCCTATGTCCTGAATGGTATTGCCTAGGTTTTCTTCTAGGGTTTTTATGGTTTTAGGTCTGACATTTAAGTCTTTAATCCATCTTGAATTAATTTTTGTATAAAGTGTAAGGAAGGGATCCAGTTTCAGCTTTCTACTTATGACTAGCCAGTTTTCCCAGCAGCATTTATTAAAAAGGGAATCCTTTCCCCATTTCTTGTTTTTCTCAGGTTTGTCAAAGATCAGATGGTTGTAGATATGTGGTATTATTTCTGAGGGCTGTGTTGTGTTCCATTGTTCTATATCTCTGTTTTGATACCAGTACCATGGTGTTTTGGTTACTGTAGCCTTGTAGTATAGTTTGAAGTCAGGTAGCGTGATGCTTCCAGCTTTGTTCTTTTGGCTTAGGATTGTCTTGGCAATGCGGGCTCCTTTTTGGTTCCATGTGAACTTTAAAGTAGTTTTTTCCAATTCTGTGAAGAAAGTCATTGGTAGCTTAATGGGGATGGCATTGAATCTGTAAATTACCTTGGGCAGTATGGCCATTTTCACGATATTGATTCTACCTGTCCATGAGCATGGAATTCTTGACAGCTTCTTAACTTTCTTTTTACAAAAGTAATACATATTGAGTTAGAAAACTTAGAAAATATGGATAATGAAAGAAAGAGAGTTAAAAATTACTACCACCTGTTTATAGCAGCTGTTATCATTTGATTTGATGACAAATATAAATTTATATTATACATGCTTTCTTGTAGCCTGCTTTTCTTCACTTAACAATGTGTTGGAGATGCTTTTCCCAGTTACTACATGTACTTCCAAAATATTTTAAAAGACTTATAGTGTTCCATTTTATGTTAAAAATATATTTTTAAAAACTAGTCCTTTATCTTTTAGACTTGTGCCTTATAAAATTGTTATTTGTAAAATATATACACTTCCTTTATATGCATTGAATAAAATTGAACTTAAGAACATTATTTTCTTTTTGTTATTTCATATAATGCAGTAATGGTCCTTGCATACAAGTATGTATCCACATCATAGATTATTTCCTTTATATAGATTTCTGTAAGTAGAGTTTTGAAAACCTCACACAGGAATGTTCTTAAATATCTTTGATGATTATTACAAACCGTTGTCTGGAAAATTTATATGAGTACCATTACTGACCAGCATTTTTTGACTGTTTCAAACACTTGGGGTTTTATATTTTTCTTTCACTAAATGTTAACTAAAAAAACGTTGATTTTTTTATGTTAAAATATTTGTAAAGAGGTATTTCATTGTTTACCTTTTAATTTCTTTAATTATTAGGATATTTTCCATATATTGATAATGGTGTTTACATTTCTTCTGTTGCTAATTCTTTAATGAAATTACCCATGTTTCTACTTGGTTCCAATGCTTTTCACCTTATTTTGAGAATCTCCATTAAGTTTAATTTTCATTATATCTGTGAAATGTTATTTTTTAGCTCTTTATTATTTGATGTTTAAAGGATACTTGGGCATCCAAAAACTTCAATCTTTACATATTTAATTTTTAATTTTGTGTTAATGGCATTCCTTCTATTGCATGTGACTGAGAAAGTCATCTCTACCTCACATTGTTGGCATTTTCCATTAAAAAATAATTTGTATGTATATAAATATGTTTTAACCTCTGATATAAAATGTGGACCTGACTTTACATTTTTACACATCAGTTAGCCATATAACCAGCCCAAATATGCTTGTGTCATTAAAGTTAATTGGAATCAGGAGATCTGCCTTTTATTTTAGTATTTCGCAAAGCTAAAATTACGCATACAAGGTGTTTTCTTCTACCTCTAACTTTGTATCCATTCATGCTTAAGTACAAGATGGCTGCTCATCTTATTTTATATGCTTGCATCATTAAACAAAACACTACACAGATTTTATTTCTTCCTACATATTGGCAAACTTTCCCTTTTCTCCACTCTCATTTCTTCCTGGCCAGTTTTGCCAATTATAATATAGATTGCTTGTGGATGGATGTGTCTAAAGGATATTTATATCTGTGCACAGCTAATTCTAGTCACAGATCTAGTGTCAAAATAAAGTAATCAGCATATATCCTGTCCCTTGCCTCTCTTCACAAGTTTCAGATTCTGTTGCAGGGAGCAAAAATGGAGCCCCTTTTTCTCCTGCAGTGACAATCCAAGTGAGATAACGGAGCGTTCAATTAGCTGAGCTAATGGAGCAGCTCCCCCAGTTAAACAGCAAGACGGTTTTGAAGCCTTCATGCTTCCTGCTCAATTTCATTCTCTCTGATAACATTTTTAACTGCCTGAAGAATCCTCTTTATTTAAAGGCGTTCTTTCTATACCTTATTAGTGGGGCAATATTTCAGCTAAATCCCGTAGATGTCAACTTTGTTGGCACATAGAGGAACATTTAAGTGTTATGCATAGCATATTTCTCCAGTCCATGTTTACCTCTTCTGTCTTTGAATCCATTCAAAGTTAGGGCAGACAGGCTGCCAACTGTGGGAGAAATTTTTGCCACAGTCTTTCCCATAGCTTGCTCCAGACCTGCTGTCTTCCTGGAGAGGAAGATTTCAAAAGTCAGAGGAGGAAGTTGAATTGTCACTTTCCTTGAAATATGCAGTGTTGACAGTGAGTGTGGTAATTAACAGAAAATAAGGAATGCAGACACAGCACTGGGACTCGTGGTTAGAATCCATTCTTTTAACTCTGCCAGTAATGTAGGTAATACGGAAGAATGCTGGGTTTGCATTTGGAAGTTTGGAGTCTGAGAAGAGGCTCTGCCATTTAACTAACTGTAAAAGTTAACTCTCAACCTCAGTTTCCTCACTTTTTCCCACATGGATAGTGTACGAATACAATGAGATAACAAGTGAAAGAGTTTTGTAAACCCAAAGGATTGTACAAAATATAAAGCTGTGTTATTGCCCTTATTCCTCAGAGAATGCAAACAATGAGAGAAGGAGAGTTTATTTCTAGGTCTTTTCTAGGAAGGCTTGTGGATAAAGAGTGTTAGGAGGATGAGGGAAACAGAACAAGATAAGAATTACAGATGGCTGGTCATCCTGGAGACTAAACCTCAATACAGGTCCTGCAGAACCTGGTCACAACATTTAGAACTTCATTTTGTTTGAAATGAGTACCATGAGAAGATGTTATTTTCTTGCTGAGTGAATGAGTCCTGAAATTCAAGTCTTTAGGAATAAGTTCATATATCAATCCATTTTCCCATCCATCATCTATTCATCCATTTACTCATCCAGATGTTTAATATGCATTTTGTGGTGATTGTGCATAATATACTATGTTAAGCTCTATGATTGCAAACATGAAAAAGATAAGGTTTCTGCTTTGGAGAAGCTCAAAATCCAGAAGAGGAGATGTATAGCAATTACAGATGTGGGTGTTCTCTTTTGCTTAAATAAGCAAAATCTCAAAAGAAGGCCAGATGAATAAAACTAAACATGGTCTCTAGAGCCCCTCTAGAAACCTGGGTAAAAATTTAAAGGCTATTCAGTACTATATTGAGAGGCCCTTGACCATGCCCTATTGTTTCTATTATCAGGCTGTTTAGTTTTATTCTAATGTGGCTAGCACGTAATTCCTGTTTTAAAACTTTCAGATATATTTTAACTTTTTTCTATAAAGTCAGAACCAATCCACTATCTGAAATAATTGTGCTTAAGTATCTTTTTTTTTCTTTTTTCTTTTTCTTTTTGTTTTTGAGACAGAGTTTCGTTCTTGTCGCCCAGCTGGAGTGCAATGGTGCCATCTCGGCCCACCGCAACCTCCGCCTCCTGGGTTCAGGCGATTCTCTTGCCTGAGCCTACCAAGTAGCTGGGATTACAGGCATCCACCACTACACCTGGCTAATTTTTGTATTTTTAGTAGAGATGGGGTATAACCATGTTGGCCACAGTGGTCTTGAACTGCTGACCTTAGGTGACCCACCCTCCTCTACCTCCCAAAATGCTGGGATTACAGGTGTGAGCCACTGCACCTGGCCGCTTGAGCATCTTTTAGTAAATAGGCCCAGTTATCAGACTCAACAAGAGTCTAGTGAAATAGGAGTAAAGCAGGAACTTCCAAAATACATGGATAGAGGGCAGGCTAATGATTTAGTTTCCATTCAAAACATTTCCTTTGAGAATATGTTCTACTTTTACTTAATAGGGTTGAAGGAAACTCAAGTAAGCATGTTTTGATGTTTTGTCATGGTCTGTTACTTTCTGTTCTAGGGAGGGGAGTTGATCATTTTATATTTGACTAGTCATACAAAAATTCATATGTAGAGATCTAAGTTAATTGGCAATAAGTTTTAGATTTCCTGATGTGATATTTTAATAATCTTTGTAGTTTGGTAGCTGCTCACCTGGCTTGCCATTAATGTGGCTCAGAAATGAGCTATGTATATTCTTATCTTTTAGACTTTACCTCTCCTAAGAGTAAAACTATCACGCATTAGGGCACAATCAGATTTCAGTCTTATCAGTCTTATAGCTCTTCCACTCACTCATCCTTACGAAATGTTTACTAAGCTGCTATAAAGTACAGTGGACTACACTTAAATTAGGCTTCTCTTCCTTTTTCTTCCCTCCTCTCCCCTCCCCTTCCCTTCTCTTCCCTTCCCTTCCCTCCTATAATGATAAATTTTTATCAGAGAATATTTGGAAACTACATAAGAAAGTAAAAATTTCTGAAGAAGGTAAAGGTTATATTTTAATGTATTTCTTTCTACTTGCTATATAAGTATATATCCATAGGTAAGCGTGTATGCATACCTTCTAAAAATATGATTTTCTACTGTTTGGTAACGTTTTTTGTTTGTTTAAAATACAAGCATCTTTTTAAGAAATATTTTCTACAACATAATTTCTTGTCTGAATTCCAGTGCATGGCTTTACTAAGGCTAATTTACCAATCCTGTGATTATTTCTAAATTTACATTATAAACTTTTCTGGGACCCCATTTAATTAAGATTTATGTATATAAATAATTTTCTTTTCTTTTTTTTTTTTTTGAAACGGTGTTTCCCTCTGTCTCCCAGGCTGGAGTGCAGTGACGCGATTTCGGCTCACTGCAAGCTCCGCCTTCTGGGTTCACACCATTCTCCTGCCTCAGCCTCCCGAGTAGCTGGGACTACAGGCACCCGCCACCACGTCTGGCTAATGCTTTTTGTGTTTTTCTTATAGAGACAGGGTTTCACCATGTTGGCCAGAATGGTATTGATCTCCTGACCTCTTGATCCGCCCACCTCTGCCTCCCAAAGTGCTGGGATTACAGGTGTGAGCCACCGTGCCTGGCCTATATAAATAATTTTATTTGAATATACATTCCTATAAATGGAATAACTAGAACAAAGAATATTCATATATGAGGCCTATATTGGGAGTACAGATCTCCAAATTCTCCATAAATACACAAATTTATACTTCTTGCATATGTGTGCCTGCATCACAGTATCAAACTCCTATTTACAAAAGGAGATGACTCATGGTGTGTCTTATCTATTTTTAAACAAAACATCATAAAATTCATTATGGAAGAAAAAAATTAACTCACTTTTACTACAAATAAGTGTAACTTCCCTTTAATAAATATCAGTGGTCTAAAAAGGCAATCTAGTTGAAGATAAGTATTAATTATAATTTCTTCAATAAGGTGAATTGATATGAAATGACAAATATGAACAAAAATTATTAATGTTGCAATTTCGTTGATAGGAAAACTGACTATCAAAAATTTAAAAGTTTTGCAGAACATTGCATAACTTGTTGGCAGTGGAGCCAGTAAGAATTCAGGAGGCTTGTGCTCTTTCTGCTATATGCATACCTTACTCCATTCCAAATAGTAGTTTATTTAATGCTCTACCTAATTCACTGATTTTATTTTGTTCATATATGAGAATGAAAGTGTAAATTGAGCAGGTTATTTGGACAATCTTACCCTCTTAAGTTTGGTAGAATCCCTATGATACCTGTTCTCTAAGATATATCAATTCTTTTTATGACTAGGGACTTCTTTTGATTTGTGTGTACTTCTGTACAACTGAACAAGGGCATATCTTTATGTATTCATTCAACAAATATATCTTGAGTGTCTCCTCTGTGCCATGTGCTATGCTCTGCTATGGATAGAGAGTGAAAGTCAGATCTCAAGAAACTCATAGCCTACATGTGAAAATACTGATACAGGTAATTACAATAAACTGGGATAGCCGCACAGACAGAGACACACACTTGACTCTGGAAATACCAAGAAATATCTAACCTGTAACACACATTTGTCTAAAATATGAGAAACCTGATATTCAATCCCAGTTGAGTATTGATGGAGGCATGAACAAAAGCTATGTTCTGAAGCTTTAGTGTTGTGCTAATCGCATAATTCGTCACTTAATTACTTTCTTTTTCCAATACACTCTTGTGAGGTGGCTATATGGATAGTGGTTGAGTATGGTTTCTGAAATCAGTTTTTTTTATTTTTTATTTTTTGGTCTAAAACCTGTTTTCCTCCTGGCTTGGGCAAATTTCTTATCTTTTTAAAGCCCCATATTCTTTAGTTTTAAAACATAAATAATGGTTGCACCCACCTCAAAGGGCTGTCTTGGGGATTAACTGAAACAATCTATAGAAAGTATGTTTTAACATGTTTTCTGTCATGTAGTCAATAAATGATATATGCTATTATTATCATTTATCTCATATACAGTAAATTAATTTCATTGTAGACATGATACAGCTTTTTCATAGTAAAAGAGCCACTGGGATGAAGGCTCAGAAGTGCATTGATTCTTATTATTCCTGATTTGTTCACTTAATCTTCTTGGAACACCCATTTCTTTCTGAAAATTGGGGATGGGCCTGGAGAATGAGATTGGGCTACATGGTCTCATGGGTCCCATTGACATCTGCCTCATTTGTCTTCCCAATAGGCCCTAGCATTCTTCACTACTGTAACAATTGAGGACATTCTAAGAAATCAATCAGGCAAGGAAAGCAGGGTAGGGTAGCTGATAGTGTGTTAGAAACAGTTCAAGTCTAGAACGTGGAGGTCTTTAGATTGACAATAAGTACAGTGTTCGCCAAAAGCTCTGACAAGCCTGATAAAGACTTAATGGGATTTTAGGCTGGCACATAGACCATGCTATCTTCCTTTTGCTCAGAGCCCATGTGGAGGCTGAGTCTAGTTTTGGGTAAGGAATTATGCAAGGTCAGTGTTGGCAAGGGTGAGATGGCCAGAGGGGAGGAATGGAGCATGGGAATGGTGAAGATTCTGGGAATCATATTGTGTGAAGAAACTCGAGCTTGTGAATTTAGGAAAAGACAAATTCAAGGAGTAGAGGGCTGGAGGAACAGGGAGTATTCTCTAACATTTGAACACTTTGGCAAAGAATTTAGATATACTCAGAGTGGTCCTCAGACAGAACTATAGATAGTGGTGGAGATTCCAGGGAGAAATATTTTAGTGCAAGTCAGCGATATAATTCTATACAATTAGAGCTCTGTTTTTTTTAACTTATTTATTTAAATTATTTTCTTTTTAAAAAGTTGGTGGATATACTTTAAGTTCTGGGATACGTGTGGATAACATGCAGGTTTGTTACATAGGTGTACATGTGCCATGGTAGTTTGCTGCACCCATCAACCCGTCATCTGCATTAGGTATTTCTCCTAATGCCATCCCTCCCTTTTGCCCCTACCCCCCTACAGGCCCCAGTGTGTGATGTTTGCTCCCTGTGCCCTTGTGTTCTCATTGTTCAACTCCCACTTATGAGTGAAAACATGTGGTGTTTGGTTTTCTGTTCCTGTGTTAGTTTGCTGAGAATGATGGTTTCCAGCTTCATACATGTCCCTGCAAAGGACATGAACTCATCATTTTTTATGGCTGCTTAGTATTCCATGGTGTACATGTGCCACATTTTCTTTACCCAGTCTATCATTGGTGGGCATTTGGGTTGGTTCCAAGTCTTTGCTATTGTGAATAGTGCTGCAATAAACATACGTGTGCATTTGTCTTTATAGGAGAATGAATTATAATCCTTTGTGTGTATACCTGGTAATGGGATTGCTGGGTCAAATGGTATTTCTAGTTCTAGATCCTTGAGGAATCGCCACACTGTATTCCACAATGGTTGAACTAATTACACTCTCACCAACAGTGTAAAAGTGTTCCTGTTTCTCCACATCCTCTCCAGCATCTGTTGTTTCCTGACTTTTCAATGATTGGATTCTAACTGCTGTAAGATGGTACCTCGTTGTGGTTTTGATTTGCATTTCTCTAATGACCAGTGATGATAAGCTCTTTTTCATATGTTTATTGGCCACATAAATGTCTTCTTTTGAAAAGTGTCTGTTCATATCCTTTGCCCACTTTCTGATGGGGTTATTTGTGTTTTTCTTGTAAATTTGTTTAAGTTCCTTGTAGATTCTGGTTATTAGTCCTTTGTCAGATGGACAGATTGCAAAACTTTTCTCCCATTCTGCAGGTTGCCTGTTCAATCTGATGATAGTTTCTTTTGGTGAGCAGAAGCTGTTTGGTTTAATTAGATCCCATTTGTCAGTTTTGGCTTTTGTTGCCATTGCTTTTGGTGTTTTAGTCATGAAGTCTTTGCCCATGCCTATAATAAAAAAAAAAAAAAAGAAGAAGGAACACAATTTAGGGGTGTCAAAGTAAGTATCAGTATTATTTTTATATTTATAGACTCAATGTTTTTACATTGAAAGAAGACCTAAATAGTTTTGTCAGCTGTTTCTCATCCATTTCTAATGTTTAAATATAATAAAGTCTAATTGAAAACATGTAAGAAGTTTCCTCACATTGGAATTGCTCATCTGGGAAAAGATAATATTAACTCTGCTGTGATAAAATTGATCTAAGACTGACTTTTAATCCTTTGAAAATTATCTATAAAGTCCTAGATAAAAGTTGTCTGAAGAAAATATTATGCAAAGATAAAACTATCTTTCATAAATGAAACTTCTCACTAGAAGTATAAGAGTTTAGGAAGCCAAAATCCTGCTTTAATAATTTTTAAAAAATTACTTAGTTTATCTCCTGTAGCCTTGTTAACATAAGCACAGTGAATAACTACTTGGGTTTTGGTGACTGGTCTAAGTATAAAAGATTAGGAGCAAAGAGCATTCATTACAGAAATCTCTAATCAAAGAATGACTTCTGCTATATCCCTTGGAATGGAGCCACTGCTTCTGTATCCTCTCTTAGGAGAGAGAGAAAGAGATAGTACTAGAATCATAAGAGGGTCTTTATGATTATCATTCTTCAATCTGCATACGGTCAAAACAAAATTTAGAAGAATTAGAACATTTAATAGGGCCTGGGGCTTCACGGCTCTGGTTATCGGCTCCTGTTCCCCGACATTCTCTTTTCCTGACTTCTTTCCTTTGGGAAGATTCTCAAAATTGGTTTCAGCCATACTGTGGCTTTGTGCTACTTTTAAGTCAGTTAAACATTACCATAAAACATAAAAAACACACAGGAAACAGCTGTAATTGCAAATTGTTCACATTTATAAAAATGTTCATTTCTACTTGGAGGAAGAGAAATGCGATGAAGTATGTATCATCAATTTAATAGGCAAAATCAATAGGTAGATATTATGTCCTGTTAATGGTTGTGGGGGAAAACAGTCACCCTCAGTTGTTTGCTTCTGGGAGTGTAGTTTGGTATATATGTCTGTATACAGGAGTATAAATTAGTATAAACATCGATTTGGCAATATCCGTCAAAAATAAAAATGGGGACTTTTGACCATTAATTAATTCTACTTGATCTTATCTAACATCTTGAACAAGTGTGAAATAATGTATGTAGAAGAACATTCACTGTAAAATCATTTGTAATAGTAAACAACAAAATACCATGAATTGGTTGTTAAAAATAAAATTTCTAAGATGTCAATAAAGTGAATTTTAGATACAAAAAAATTGGTGGATAAAATTGTTCATACTTACTGTGTACAATATATTTTGGGTATACATACATTATAGATTGACTAAACCTAGCTAATTAACGTATGCATTCTCTCACATAATTATAATTTTAGTGGTGAGAACACTTAACATCCACTCTCAGCATCTTTCAAGAATACATTATATTCTTATTAACCACAGTCACCATGTTGTACAATAGATTTCTTGAATGTATTCCTTCTGTCTAACTGAAATTTTGTATCCTTTGACCAACATCTCTCCAACTCTCTCCCCTCCCACCACCCCAGTTCCTGGTAACTGCCATTCCACTCTCTAGTTCTATGAGATCAACGTTTTAATATTTCACTCACGAGTGAGATTATGTGGTATTTGTCTTTCTGTGCCTGGCTTATTTCACTTAACATGATGCTCTTTTAAAAAGCTTTCTGGTGGGGTAATAACTAGTCTGCACCAGGAGCGCTTTCAGTAAAGATTAGGTATCTCTCAAACCTGCTCCATGCAAAGAATAACTAGGCTTCCTCATAAAAATAAAGACTTCCGGACTCTCCACTGGAGTTCTGATTAAGTAGATCAGAGAAATGTCATAGGTATAAGTAATTTTTATCCTGTGTATTATGAAATTTCTATGAGCAGGAAAGTTTGGGAAAGACTTTGCTGTTTATCTGCCAGGAATGTAATAAGACAGTTCTTCAGTTTGATGGGAGTAGTGTTTCTATGATGTTGAAGACTCATTTTAAATTTCTGGTAGATTCTTAATATATTTAGCAATCAACTTTTATTGTAATCATTTTAGCAAAAATATTTTAAGAAACATATGAATTTGATACACAGCACATAACATACCCATGTGGAAAATGTGTTTTATCTTGAGAAAATAATTTTAGAAAGTTTAGAAATAATTTAGCCCTCAATATTCAGGCTTGAAAAAAGGCACATATTTTCATACTTTAAAATGTGATTTTCCTGTATGGCATCTCATACCAGCATTTATTCTGGAGAAACAATAAAAATGAGGAGGATTCATATGCTGGCCATTAGGTAGAACAAAGGAAGCTTATGAGGTAGGGGAAGTGACAGTAGGTAACTTGGGAGACAATGTAACAAAATGCCTCTGCAATGCTGTCATGGCTTTTCTGAATCTTACTCTCTGGGATCACACATGTGAGGAAACTCAGGCAGCCTATTCAGAGAACCACAGGACAGAGAACTACAGTCACTCACTACAAGTCAGTGAGACACTGAAGCCTTCTGAGGACTTGAGACTGGATCCTTCTTCCCTTTCAGACACAAACTCATGAAAGACCTTGAGCCAGAAGCAACCAGCTAAGCCCTTTCAAAATTCCCGACTAGAGAAACTCTGAGATAAAAAATATTTTTTTTTTGTTTAGATACTGAGTTTTGAGGTAACTTGTTATACAACAGTAGGTAACTAATAAAGTCATTTACCCTCATGGTCACTTTATGTACCTCTCAGGTGGTCTTTTGGGCCCAACTTTTCTGCCCAACTTAATTATTGCCTCTTTTAAAATAAATGTTTAGGTATTGACAGATGGTTCAAGAAATATTTTAGAAGAGCTGTTAGATAAATTTGTACTCCCTCTAGCTTAAATCTTATCTCTGTTATGAAAATGAAGTATGCTGCTATATAAAGGGGAGAATCAATAAGTACTTCTATTTTGTTTTCTGATATAATTAATTGTGTATATGGGGTTAGTAAAAATGGTCTTGTTATTTAATGTAATTTAGCTGAAAATACCCCAAATACATTCCAATGAATTCCAGTTTATCTTTTCTGTATATAACTCAATTACATATTATACATTGAGAGATGATTCAAAAGAAATCTTGAGATTCTTGTGAAATGCCTTTTTTTCCCCCACATACTACCAGGAGAATATTTTTGCTGCATTTAAGATATCTTATTCTTGGCAAGAGTATCCCCAAAGTGATGCTATGCCCTTCTCAGTGTATCATATCAAGGATTACATGAAATCCATATTTCTCATTGTTGATAATGCCAACTTTGATCTCTTAGTTGAGGTGGGGTCTTTAGGTTTTGTTAATAAATTGTTTTTTATTATGCAATTTATAAGTACTTTGAGATTACGAAAATATAGTATTTCTGATCATATATTTGCCCATGAATCACAGTTTACAATAATTATTTCTGTGGTGTTTGCCAAATGGTGATTTTCTATTGTCATTCCTTCTGCAGTTATTAATTGGAATTCTGCTGTAAAAAAGAGTGTTCCTTTTTCCCTTTAGCTTATTTATTCAATTATTTATAAAGGAATTATTTGTTACTAGTTTTGTAACTTTCTTGAAAATATGAAACTATTTCAAAGTAAAAAGTTAGAAAATAAAAATCTTAAAATCTTTTAATTTTCCATTGAAGAATGCATAAAGGGATTTTGTAACTTAATGTAGAGTAAGCCCATTTTATAAATTCAGATGTTTTCAAATGTTATGTACATCACTTAAATATCATCAAAATCATTAACTTTATCAGTCCTGACAATATAATCTCTATTAGAAGACAATCATTGCATGTAGAAGTTGTAGCCAAATATCTTGATGGTACACATTGCCCTCAATTATTAGGATTCATCCTTGTAAATTTTCTCCCAATGCGTGCATTTCCCACTTGTATCTCCAAATGGTAAATAATGAAAAAATTCATTTCAAAAACAGTGTTCAAGAAGGACTGTTGCTGAGTCTCTAATTTTATCCCAGTTTTTCCAATGCTAGAATAAACACAAAAATAGAGAAATGGCCAAACTAATAACTTTTTTTAAAGTTCATATTTTGAAGTCTCTAATTTTCTTATTCTAGATTCATATGCTATGAAGAAAACCAAAATTTATTGAGTTTGTTTCATACAGCTGACTCTATTTTAGGTATTTGCTCATATTGTAGACAATATTAATTGACACTGATGGCATTTTCACATTTATAAGATTTATGCCACATTCACCTTTATAAAATTAAAGCTACTTAAATATCATTTAGGTTCAGGGGGTACATATGCAGGTTTGTTACATGGATATATTGTGTGACACTGAGGTTTGGGCTTTGACTGCGCACATCACCTGAGTAGCGAACGTAGTACCCAAGGGGTAGATTTTTTTTTCAACCTTTCCCCCATTTCCTCCCTCCCTCCTCCCTTTTGGAGTCCCTAGTTCCTATTGTTCCCATCTTTATGTCCATGTGTACCCAATGTTTAGTTCCTACTTGTAAATGAGAACATGCAGTATTTGATTTTCTATTTCTGAGTTGTTCACTTAGAATATAATGGCCTCCAGCTGCATCCATGTTGCTGCAAAGGACGTGATTTCATTCCTTTTATGGCTGCATACTATTCCGTGGTGTATGTGTGCCACATTTTCTTAATAACAGTGTTCGTGATGAATATTATTATTTAGATTTTATATATGAGAATGTGGAATCAGAGGAGTTAGTTATCTTTTCTATATCTCCAGCTAGAATTAAGAGAATCCCAGTTTGTAAACCCCATGGTTTTTCCTTTTTCCTAAAATATCTGTGTCTTTTTATGTCTACAAAGAACATGCTTAACTAAATTATGCCATATTCATTGAAATCATCATAATTCTCATCTGTATCTTGTCTCTTTGTTTTCTAATACCTTTTATTTTACTAAGTTCTTTGATCCCTTTTCAGATTCGTTTTATTATTAGTTACTTGCTCAAAGTGGAAGTTGGAACAGATAAGTTTTCTCTAAATTTAGTTTTGATGGGGATGTTTTGCAGGAATAGTAATAGAAAGGAAATGGAGATATTCATTCCTGTGTTTATGGTTGCCTAATGTTATTAAAGGCTGGCTATGTTTAATAAAAGTATAGCTTCTATTCTTTGCAATATATTGCAAAAAGTGTTTCTTTTTGCGGGGGGTGGTGGCGGGGAGTGGTAAGTAACACGTAGGAGGAAAAAATACGCTGAACCTACTTTCTTTTAGCAGTAATATTAGTAGCTCTCTCTGCTTTCAATTGACCGGCTTTGATCAGCTAAGTTGTGCCCAAGGTAATTGTCCATGGCTTTGTCTTGGGAAGGAAGTCTCAGGAAGCTTTTTCAGTCAGTTTGGATGCTTGAATAGTGATGAAGTAGCAGTGCTGGTTGTTTAGGAAGAAAAAAAAAAGAAATGGGAATACATTATTATATTAGTTTGTTCTCACACTGCTATAAAGTTCCACCACAGACTGGGTAATTTATAAAGAAAAGAGGTTTAATTGGCTCATGGTTCTGCAGGCTGAACAGGAAGCATGGCTGGGGAGGTCTCAGGAAACTTACAATCATGGTTGAAGTCGAAGGGGAAGCAGGCACATCTTACATGACCACAGCAGGAGGAAGAGCAAGAAGAGGGAGGTGCTACACACTTTTAGACAACCAGATCTCATGAAAACTCACTATCATGAGAACAGCAAGGAGGAAATCTTCCCCCATAATCCAATCAGCTCCCACAAGGGCCCTCCTTCAGCATTGGGGATTACAATTTGACATGACTTTTGGGCGGGGACACAAATTCAAACCATATCAATTACTAAAGACATTTATAGTGAGGTGTTACAAGGGATTTTTATAAATGACAAGGGACACAGTTGGAAGGTACTTGGAGAAGATAGAAGATAGGGGAAATATTTGAGATAATTACACATTTTGATGCATAAACCTGTATGTGAGTGACAGGTCCAATCCATCAAATTATTACTCATGGTGAAGCAGAGAAAGGGCCATCTGAAAAACCTAAAGAAACTTTCCGTATGGCAGTCTTATTTAGATGACACTTATATTGACAGTGTATTTTCATCTCATTATGGTTAATGAACAGGAATAGTCTTTAAGTAAGGAAAATTTCCAAAGAGCCTGGTCAAGACTCTCAAGAAAAAAGGACATCTTCATGGTAACGATATAATCACTGCAAGTCTCTCATGTAATTGATTCATGGTTCATTCTCTTCCTTTGTTCTGTTGCCTACGCTGTGTCTCCTCTTCTCATTGATCTTTAAAAATATGTATATTCAGATAAGAGATATGATCCTTGCTTCTTAGAGAAGAAAATTCATATTGTACTCTCCCCTTTCAAAAAAAGATGCTTGTTAAAAGATTAAAGATACAATACAAATTCCAAATACATTTGTGCAGCTATAAACAAAATTTTCTATTAAAGCTGATGCTTTTCTTTTTAAAATATGGGTGATTATCCAGGGCTTGTTTTTCACAGTCATAAACTATGCCTTCTTTAGAAGTTGAAAGTATTATGAAGGCAAGGACAAAATATTTTAAATTAAATCATCTATAGTACTTTGTACACAGTAGTCCAATAAATATTTATTGACACTGATTAATGCCTTTGTCTGGAGCCAGTGAATTAATGTGTAGCACTTTCAGGAATTAAAAGAATTGCTAAATTAGATTTTTAGCAAAAAAAAAAAAAAATTGGCGAGGTAATGAATATGTTAATTAGCTTGATTAAATCTTTCTATAATGTGTACATAGATCAAAGTATCACATTGTACCCTCATAAATATACATAATTATTACTTTTCAATTAAAAATAAATAAATTAAAAAAATAAAGATATAGTGGCTTAGATGTTAAGAGTTATTCATAGCATGCTGGCAAATGGCCTAGTGTCCCAGTCTTTATTCTGTTTCTATCTGAATCATCCTGTATTCTCTTAAAACTGTAGAACTCTGATGATACTGTTTATTTCCCATGTAGATCCCAGCAAACATTTTAGAGCTGAATGAACAAAGACATGAATCAGAACATTAAGCATATTCTAGGCTCTGAGTCTGAAAGAAATGGACATTCTAGGTTATAAATCTTAATTGGATAAAAAAGCAGTCAGCCAACACTCTTAATTTTGAAAAATGTGCAATAACAGAGGGTGTTACAAGTGCATGATAAATAAGCCACTCTGAGGACATCCTCTGAGAAAAACATCACTTGAAAATTCAGAGTTATAACTTGTTGGAGTAATTAGAGAGAAACACACTAGTTTTCAAAAGTGTCCTTAGAATAGGCACCTTACCTTTCCTTGTAATTCATTGAATTTGGAATGTCTATTCAATCTAATAATTCAGAGAATATTTATGGAATGATCTCTACACATTAGGAATCAGGTGACAAACAAAGATGACTGTGACACACCTTGCCTTTTTAAAGGAGCACATTGTCTCAAAGAAATGTATCTAATTAAAATGCTTATTATTGTTATGATACATACTCATCAATGTACATTTCAAGGAAATGTAGAAAAGACATTAGGATAAAATTCTTACAAAACTAAACATATTCTTACCATATGATACAGCAATTGCATTCTTTGATATTTTTCCAAGTAAGTTGAAAACTTATGTCAACACAAAAACATGCACATGGACGTTTATAGCAGCTTTACCCATAATTGTCAAAACTTGAAAACAACCAAAATGTTCTTCAGTAGGTAAATGGATGAATACACTGTGGTTCATCCAGACAATTAATTATTATTCAGTGCTAAAAGGAAATGAGCTACGGAAAGACATAAAGAAACATTAAATGCATATTACTAAGTGAAAGAAGCCAATCTGAAAGGGTTACATACTTTATGATTCCACATATATGTTATTCTGGAAAAGCCAAAACTGTGAATATAGTAAACAGATCAGTATTTGCCAGGAGGGAAGAGGGGAAGGAGAGATAAATAGGTTAGGAACATATAAGATTTTTAGGGCAATGAAAATACTTTGGTCTTACAATGGTGGATATATGTCATTCCATATCTCCCCAAACCCGTAGAATGTACAAAACCAAAAGGGGACACTATTGCAAACTGTAGACTTTGAGTGATAATAGTTTCTCTATACTGGTTCATCGATTATAACAAAAATATTACTCTGGTGTGGAATACTGATAGTGGGGAGGCTGTGCGTGTTTGGGGCAGGGGATATGTGAAAACTATACATTTTTGTCAGTTTTGCTGTGAACCTAAAACTGCACTAAAAAGTTCAGCCTATTAAAAATGACTAGACATTTAAAAGAAAATCTGGTAAAGACCAAAATGCATTTGTATTTCTACAATGAGAATACTTACCCAATACCAAGTTTTATTATACCCCTTCACTCCCTGACCCCCCCAAAAAAAATTTTCTTCAAGTTCTTCTACTCAACCACTTGCATGTTAAGGAGATGCGTCTATTGCATTCCAGTGTTTTCTATATATAATTTATATACATATTGAAATCATGCTGTTTGTATGTGTTTAGCCTATAATAGCTCAAGGGGACATATGAAGGATGTTTAGAGCAGATAAAAGATTACATGCAAGAAGAAGAATGATGGGTATAAAAGAAGGGTTGGACATCAGATTTAGATGGTGAAAGTCAACTTTTCTTTGGGAAATGAGGAAGAAGGAAAGTGAAATTCAATTTAAGAGTTCTTTCTAATCTGAAATGTGTTGTTGGAAAGTTAAGTTAGAGCCTGTATTAATTTCCTAGGGTTGCCATAACAAATTACTGTAAACTTGAAAGGCATCAACCAACAGAAAGTTATTGTCTCACTGTTCTGTGTGCTAGAAATCTGAAATCAAAGTGTCAGCAAGGCCCATGTGTTCTTTGAAGATTCTGAAGAATAATCCTTTCTTTGCCTTTTTTAAGCTTCTAGTAGTTGAAATTCTTGCTGTTCCATGGCTTGTAGATGCATCACTCCAGTCTCTGCCTTCTAAATGACATGGAGTTCTCCCTATTTTCTATGTCTAAATTTTCCTTTTCTTATAAGGACAGAATTCCTTGGGTTAGGCCAATACTAATCCAATATGACCTCATCTTAACTTGACTACACCTGCAAAGACTCTATTCTCAAATAAGCTCACATTCAGAGGAACCTGGTGTTAGAGCCACAACATGTGTTTTTGGAGGGCATAATTCAACCCCAAACAGAGCCAGGTTATAGAGAACTTTGAATCCCATGTTAAAATACCAACTGTTTTTCATACTAAGGGCAGTGGATAGACAGGAAAGATTTTAAGCAAGTGAATAGCATAATTTAAAAATTTCTTCAGAAAACGGATGTTGTTATAGTGGAGATAATCAGTAAAGGAGAGAGGAAAGATAGTTAGAAGATCTCTTAAAACTTTATCGTCTTTTACTGTGAATTCACAGCAATTTTTTTCTTAATATTAAGTTTATGACTAAATACTTATAACTGTATAGTGTCTGAAATTGGTGGCATTACTAAACAAGAAAACAATGTTAAAGCAATAGGAATAGGTATTTTAATGTCCAATCCTGATTCATTTCTTTCCTTGATCTTCTAATGGATAATAAAGATAATAAAAATTAAATTCAATAGCAAACTGACTAATGAATTTTCTGGAGGAAGCCAATAGTGATACAGTACTATTTCTATCACATTATTTCGAGAATAAATACTATCAACATGACTCATCACTGTTGATGTTAATCTTACCACCGGGCTAAGGTAGTGTTTACTAGGTTTATCCACTGCAAAGCTGCCCTTCCCTTCACCCACTTCCATACTGTATTCTTTGAAAGGAAGTCACTCTACTCAGCCCACAATTGAGTGAGAAATAATGTTTCAGTTCCCTGAGGATAGGTGGAGTATCTACATAAATTATTTGGAATTTCTCTGCGTGGGAAATGTATCTGTTCTCCTCCATACATTTATATATTCAATTACTTATTTTTAACAGTATGGATTCATGCCATTTATTTTATAATTTATATTATAATATTAATATAATACATTAGTTTTTTTGTTGCTCAAATTGTTCCAGATTCAGTCATTGAGAGTTCTTTCAGCTGACTCTTGTATGTCCTTTGACCTACTCCATTATTTTACGTTTTAAAAACATTTCTTACTTCTTAGCACTATAAATGCTCAAGACAAATCTTGTATGTTCCCTGCCGCAGTTCTAGTATCTGCCATTTCTTCAAGAAGCCCCCCGTTTGTTGTACTAAAGTATGATATTAGAAACCAAGATGTTGGTGTTATGTGTGCTTATTGCTATTGGAATGTCATTCCTTCTAGGCCCTCTTAGCTGATGGAACTAGAAAATACATGTGTACATACTAAATCATATATATATATATATATATATATATATATATATATGTACACACACATATCTATAAATATTTCTCCATATATATTCATTTGTACCTGCATTAAGTTAAGCATGAGTTAAGCTGAAGTCTTCAATTCTAACACATTACCAGAAGGGTTACTCTAGGTTTCTGCCCCTGCTTGTCTGTGGCCTTCCAGCCTGTCAGTGAGAAACTGGGGTCCCACTATTTACTAAATTGTTCAATTACAGTATATCTGTATAATCATTCCAGAAATATTTACTCATACTCCTATGGGAAAAAACTTTATCAATTAGACTACAATTCTTATGATTAGTTCCTTTTGCCTTTATTTTTGAAGACTGCATTTATTTCTAAAATTACTTAAATCAATAACTCTTTCTTTTATACTTTTTGAAGTTATTTCATACATCTGTAATACGATTAGATGGTTTTTCATAGTCTGCATTCCTTTTTAGTTTCCCTGACCTCGTAACTAATTTTTTTAATAGGCATATAATCTAGAGTTTATAAAAAATAATTTTAAAAAGGCGTGCATTAAGGTTTACTGTAATATAAATGTCTATGGGTTTGAAAACTGCATAGACTCATGTATCTATCATTACAATATCACATAGATTAGTTTCATTGCACTAAACAAATCCCCTGTGCTTTATCTGTTCAAACCTCCCTTCTCTGCAAATCCCTACCATAACTGATCTGCTTACTATCTCTATTATTTTTCCTTTTCCAGAATGTCATGTAAATGGAACTGTATAATACATAGCCTTCTAAAATCATTTTTAAAAAATTCAACTATATGCATTTAAGATTCATCCACATTTTTTCACAGCTTGATACCTCATTCATTATTATTATAGAATAGTACTATATTATATAAATGTACCACAATTTGGCTACCCATTCACCTGCTGAAGGATACCTCAGTTGAATAAGACAAGCATTTTATTTTATTTATTTATTTTTTATTTATTTATTTTTTATTTATTTATTTTTTATTATACTTTACGTTTCAGGGTACATGTGCACAACGTGCAGGTTAGTTACATATGTATACATGTGCCATGTTGGTGTGCTGCACCCATTAACTCATCATTTAGCATTAGGTATATCTCCTAATGCTATCCTTCCCCCCTCCCCACACCCCACAACAGTCTGCAGTGTGTGGTGTTCCCCTTCCTGTGTCCAAGTGTTCTCACTGTTCAATTCCCACCTATGAGTGAGAACATGCGGTGTTTGGTTTTTTTGTCCTTGCGATAGTTTGCTGAGAATGATGGTTTCCAGCTTCATCCATGTCCTTACAAAGGACATGAACTCATCATTTTTTATGGCTGCATAGTATTCCATGGTGTATATGTGCCATATTTTCTTAATCCAGTCTATCGTTGTTGGACATTTGGGTTGGTCCCAAGTCTTTGCTATTGTGAATAGTGCCACAATAAACATACATGTGCATGTGTCTTTATAGGAGCATGATTTATAATCTTTTGGGTATATACCCAGTAATGGGATGGCTGGGTCAAATGGTATTTCTGGTTCTAGATCCCTGAGGAATGGACACACTGACTTCCACAATGGTTGAACTAGTTTCCAGTCCCACCAACAGTGTAAAAGTGTTCCTATTTCTCCACATCCTCTCCAGCACCTGTTGTTTCCTGACTTTTTAATGATCGCCATTCTAACTGGTGTGAGATGGTATCTCATTGTGGTTTTGATTTTCATTTCTCTGATGGCCAGTGATGATGAGCATTTTTTCATGTGTCTTTCGGCTGCATAAATGTCTTCTTTTGAGAAGTGTCTGTTCATACCCTTTGCCCACTTTTTGATGGGGTTGTTTGTTTTTTTCTTGTAAATTTGTTTGAGTTCATTGTAGATTCTGGATATTAGCCCTTTGTTAGATGAGTAGATTGCAAAAATGTTCTCCCATTTTGTAGGTTGCCTGTTCACTCTGATGGAAGTTTCTTTTGCTGTGCAGAAGCTCTTTAGTTTAATTAGATCCCATTTGTCAATTTTGGCTTTTGTTGCCATTGCTTTTGGTGTTTTAGACATGAAGTCCTTGCCCGTGCCTATGTCCTGAATGGTATTGCCTAGGTTTTCTTCTAGGGTTTTTATGGTTTCAGGTCTAACATTTAAGTCTTTAATCCATCTTGAATTAACTTTTGTATAAAGTGTAAGGAAGGGATCCAGTTTCAGCTTTCTACATGTGACCAGCCAGTTTTCCCAGCACCATTTATTAAATAAGGAATCCTTTCCCCATTTCTTGTTTTTCCCAGGTTTGTCAAAGATCAGATGGTTGTAGATATGTGGCATTATTTCTGAGGGCTCTGTTCTGTTCCATTGGTCTATATCTCTGTTTTGGTACCAGTACCATGCTGTTTTGGTTACTGTAGCCTTGTAGTATAGTTTGAAATCAGGTAGCATGATGCCTCCATCTTTGTTCTTTTGGCTTAGGATTGACTTGGCAATGCAGGCCCTTTTTTGGTTCCGTATGAACTTTAAAGTAGTTTTTTCCAATTCTGTGAAGAAAGTCATTGGTAGCGTAATGGGGATGGCATTGAATCTATAAATTACCTTGGGTCAGTTTTTTGAAAATATGAACAAAATTGAGAGACTGCTAGCAAGACTAATAAAGAAGAAAAGAGAGAAGAATCAAATAGATGCAATAAAAAATGATAAAGGGGATATCACCACTGATCCCACAGAAACACAAACTACCATCAGAGAATACTATAAACATGTCTATGCAAATAAACTAGAAAATCTAGAAGAAACGGATAAATTCCTCGACACATGCACCCTCCCAAGACTAAACCAGGAAGAAGTTGAATCTCTGAATAGACCAATAACCAGCTCTGTAATTGAGGCAATAATTAACAGCTTACCAACCAAAAAAAGTCCAGGACTGGATGGATTCTCAGCCGAATTCTACCAGAGGTATAAGGAGGAGCTGGTACCATTCCTTCTGAAACTATTCCAATCAATAGAAAAAGAGGGAATCCTCCCTAACTCATTTTATGAGGCCAGCATCATCCTGATACCAAAGCCTGGCAGAGACACAACCAAAAAAGAGAATTTTAGACCCATATCCCTGATGAACACTGATGCAAAAATCCTCAATAAAATACTGGCAAACTGAATCCAGCAGCACATCAAAAAGCTTATCCACCATGATCAAGTGGGCTTCATCCCTGGGATGCAAGGCTGGTTCAACATACGCAAATCAATAAACGTAATCCAGCATTTAAACAGAACCAACAACAAAAACCATAGGATTGTCTCAATAGATGCAGAAAAGGCCTTTGACAAAATTCAACAACCCTTCATGCTAAAAACTCTCAATAAATTAGGTACTGATGGGATGTATCTGAAAATAATAAGAGCTATCTATGACAAACCCACAGCCAATATCATACTGAATGGGCAAAAACTGGAAGCATTCCCTTTGAAAACTGGCACAGGACAGGGATGCCCTCTCTCACCACTCCTATTCAACATAGTGTTGGAAGTTCTGGCCAGGGCAATCAGGCAGGAGAAGGAAATAAAGGGTATTCAAATAGGAAAAGAAGAAGTCAAATTGTCCCTGTTTGCATATGACATGATTGTATATCTAGAAAACCCCATCATCTCAGCCCAAAATCTCCTGAAGCTGATAGGCAAATTCAGCAAAGTGTCAGGATACAAAATCAATGTACAAAAATCACAAGCATTCTTATACATCAATAACAGACAAACAGAGAGCCAAATCATGAGTGAACTCCCATTCACAATTGCTTCAAAGAGAATAAAATACCTAGGAATCCAACTTACAAGGGACGTGAAGGACCTCTTCAAGGAGAACTACAAACCACTGCTCAAGGAAATAAAAGAGGATACAAACAAATGGAAGAACATTCCATGCTCATGGGTAGGAAGAATGAATATCGTGAAAAAAGCATTTTAATCCAATCGCAAACTTTATATGTTTTGGCTCAAAATTGGCCTAAAGTTACTTAGAATTCTTCAACCACTAATTAATTCTCTTTCTTCTTTGTACTTACCAGTAATTTAACTTTTGTTTGTGAGTTTATTTTTCTGTTTCAATTGAAAACTAAGTTGCTGTATTAAGTTTTTTCTGAATATTTTAATAGATTTGTTATACACAACTAAAATTGTTTTTAAATATGTTTTTTCAAAGTGCAAGTCCATTGTGTTACTTTCATAAAAATGCCTGTAGGGATAATGCAAATAAATATTAAAATAGGCTATGATTCTCAAACATCTTTTTGACTTTTTTTGTGTAGAGGCATTTTCTAACTTCAAGGCACTAATCTCACCCAACTTCTTCAACTTTTTCAAATTAGCAAACCTGTAATAAGCCCACATCTAAAACCATACTAAATGGTGAAAAGTTCTAAGCTTTTCCACTAATATTAGGAATAAAACAAGGATGCCCCTCTTGCCATTTCTGCACAACCTAATAGTGGAAGTCCTAGCAACAACAATTAGGCAAGAAAGAGACATAAAAGGCATCCGTATATAAAAGGAAGAAGTGAAATTGTATTTGGTGATGACAGGATCTTATATACAGAAAACCCCAAAGACTCCACCAAAAAATTTTTAGAACTAATAAATTCAGTAACATTGCAGGTTACAGTAAATATACAAAAGTCAGAAGTGTTTTACACACTAATGACAAGATATTAAAAATTAATTAAAATAATTCTACTTACAATAGCATCAAAAATAAAATTAAATAAAACACTTAGGAGTAAATTTAACCAAGGAGGTAGAAGATTTGTATATTGAAAATTATAAAACTTTAATGAAAGAAATTGAAGAAGATACAAATAGATGTTTGTGAGTTGAAAGAATGAATGTTGTTTAAATGTCTGTACTACCCAAAGTGATCTATAGATTCAATATAATTTCTGTCAGAATTCCAATGTCATTTTTTTTACTGAAATAGAAAAAAAAATTCATAAAATTTTATAGAACCAGAAAAGACCCCTAAAAACCCAAACAATCTTATCAAAAAGAACAAAAGTGGAGGCATTCCACTCCTTGATTCCAAAATATGACATAAAGTTTTTGTAATCAAAACACCATGGTTCTGACATACAAACAAAGATATTGACCAATGAGACCACATAGAATGCCTAGAAGTAAACTCAAGTATTTAAGATTAATTGACTCTTGACGAAACTGTCAAGACTATACAATGGGAAAAGAACAGTCTCTTCAGTAAATGATGTTGGGAAAACTTGATATCCACATGCAAAAGAATGAAATTGGACCCTTATCTCACATCATATCCAAACAGTCAACTCAAAATGGATAAAAGCCTTAAACTTAAGATGTGAAACTGTAGACTTACCAGGAGAAACCATAGTGAAAACTCTACTAAATTTGTCTGGGCAATCATTTTGTGGATAAAACTGTGAAAGCAGAGACAACAAAAGCAATAATAAAGAAATGGGATTGCATCAAACTGAAAAGCTTCTGCATAGCAAAAGAAACAGTTAACAGAGTGAAGAGACAACAAGTGGATTGGGGGAAAATATTTGCAAACAATACATTCTATAAGAGACTACAGTTAGCTCCCTGTATGTGTCTATTTTGCATAAAATATATAAAGGAACTCAACTCAGTAGCAAGAAAATAACCCAATTAAAAACAAGCAAAGGATCTGAACAGACATTTCTCAAAAGATGAGCTATGAATGATTAATAGATATATGAAAAAATACCATCTCTAATCATCAGCTAAAATGCAAATTAAAAGCACGATGAGATATTACCTCATGACTGTTAGAATGGGTATTATCAAAAAGATAAATGATAACAAGTATTGGTGAGGATGTAGAAAAAAGGAAACCTTTGTTGGTGAGAATATAAATTGTTACAGGCATTGTAGAAGATAGTGTAGAAGTTATTCAAAAAAATTAAAAATAGATTTACTGTGTGATCTGGCAATCCCATTTCTGGGTACATATCAAAAATAATTGAAATTGATTTGTCAAAGAGATGTCTGTACTCTCATGTTCATTGCAACGTTATTCACAGTAGCCAAGATATGGAAGCAACCTAAGTGTCTATCAACAGATGCATGAATAAAGAAAATGTAGAATATTTGCACAGTGGAATACTATACAGCTTTTAAAAACCAAGAAATTATGTTATTTGTGACTATAGATTGGACTGGGGGACATTATGCTAAGTGAGATAAGCCAGGCACAGAAAGACAAATACTGTATTATCTCACTTTTATGTGCAGTCTATCAACATTGATCTTATAGAAACAGCGGGTAGAAAGGTGGTTTCCTAAGGCTGGCAGGTAGGGAAGACATGGGGAAAGGAAAGATGTTGATCAGAAGGTACAAAATTTCAGTTAGACTGGAGAAATAAGTTTTAGTGATCTATTGCACTGCATGGTGACCATAGTTAATATGTTGTACATTTCAAAATTGCTAAAATAGATATTAAACATTCTTTCCACAAACAAATGATAAATTAGTGAGGCAATGGATTGTTAATTAGCTTGAGTGAATCTTTCTATGAGGTGTATGTAGATCACATTGTATCTCATACATAAACACAATTATTATTTGTCAATTAAAACTAAAAACAACCTTAAAAACCTGTTTATGCCACCTAATTTCAGGACAAAAACATTGCTCAATTTCAAACTTTCAAATGTTGGGTTTGCCAGAGAGAATTTGAATTTAAAATGTTATTACTGGGTGTGGTAAGTCCTCACTTTATGTACTATAAATCTATAAGTTCTTGAAAACTGTGACTTTATGTGAAATGATATATATCAAAACCAGTGTTTTTCCCTCATCAACATTGTAACAAAAGGACTTGAAAGGAATGACACTATTTAAGGCCAGGCGTAGTGGCTCACGCCTGTAATCCCAGCGCTTTGGAGGCCGAGATGGAAGGTGGGTGGATCACCTCAGGTCAGGAGTTCAAGACCAGCCTGGCCAACATGGTGAAACCCCGTCTCTACTAAAAAATACAAAAATTAGCTGGGCATGGTGGCGGGCACCGGTAACCCCAGCTACTTAGGAGGCTGAGGCAGGAGAATCGCTTGAACCCAGGAGGCGGAAGTTGCAGTGAGCCCAGATGGCGCCACTGCACTCCAGCCTAGGTGACAGAGCGAGGCTCCATCTCAAAAAAAAAAAAAAAAAAAAAAAAAAAACAGAAAAAAGAAAAAGAAAAAAATTACCCCATTTAAGGACTATTTAAGGGGAGGGGGAGAGCATTAGGACAAATACCTAATGCATGAGGAGCTTAAAACCTAGACGATGGGTTGATGGGTACAGCAAACCACCATGGCACATATATACCTATGTAACAAACGTGCATGTTCTGCACGTGTATCCCAGAACTTAAAGTAAAATAAAAATAAAAATAAAAGAGACCCATTCATCTGCTGTCTTCAAGAGACCTACCTGACCTTTAACAACACCCATAGGCTCAAAGTAAAGGATTGGAGAAATGAAAAACCAAAAAGAGCAGGGTTCTATTCTTAGATAAAACAGATGTTAAACCAACACAGTAAAGAAGGACAAACAAGAGCATTATGTAATAATGAAGGGTTTAATTCAACAAGAAGACTTAACTATCCTAAATATATATTCATTCAACATAGGAGCACCCAGATTCACGAAACAAGTACTTCTAGATGTTCTCAAGACATAGATACCCAGACAATAATACTGAGGGACTTTAACACCCCATGAACAGTGTTAGGTCATGGAGGCAGAAAACTAACAAAGATAATCTGGACTTAAATTTGATGCTTGGCCAATTGGACCTAATAGACATCTCCCGAATACTCCATGTATCAACCAGATAATATTCTTCTCCTCTTTACATGAAATATACTCTAAGAGTGGACACATGCTCAGCCATAAAGCCTGTCACAATAACTTTTAGAAAATTGAAATAATACCAGTCATACTCTTGTACCACTGTTGAATAATAGAAATGATTCACTATGGAATAAATACTGAAATAGAAATAGAAATCAATAAAAAAGATCTCTCAAACCACACAATCACATGGAAGTTAATCAACTTGCTCCTGGATGACTTTTGGGAAAACAATGAAATTAAGACAGAAAAAAAGATTTGCAAAGAAATCAAAACAGAGACAACTCTGGGATGCAGCAAAAACAATGTTAAGAGGAAAGTTTATAGCATTAAATGCCTACCTCAAAAAGTTATAAAGATCTCAAATTAACAATCTAACATCACACCTAGGGGAACTAGAGGAAACTAAAAAAAAAAAAAAAAAAAACAAACTAACCCCAAAACTAGCAGAAGAAAAGAAATAAATAAAGTCAGAGAATAACTGAATAAATTGAGAACCAAAAATGTATACAAAGAATCAATGAAGCCAAAAGTTTGTTTTTTGAAAGGATAAGCAAGATCGATAGACTGCTAGCTAGATTTACAAAGAAAAAAGAAGATCCAAATAAGCACAATCAGAAATATTAAAAGTGACATTACAACTAATCCCACAGAAATATCTCACAGACTATTATGAATACCTCTATACACACAAACGAGAAAATCTAGAGGAAATGGGTATATTCCTGGAAACACAACTTCCCAAGATTGAGTCAGGAAGAAACTAAAAACCCGAACAGACCAATATCAAGTTCTGAAACTGAATCATCAATACAAAACCTGTTGGTAAAAAAAAAAAAAAAAGCCCTGAGCCAGATGGATTCACAGCCAAATTGTACCAGAGGTATAAGGTAGAATTGGTACCAATTTGATACTAAGGAGGAAGGACTCCTCCCTAACTCATTCTATGAAACCAGCATCACCCTGATACCCAAACCTGGCAAAGTCATCCGAATAGGAAAAGAAGATGACAAACTATCTCTCTTTGCTAATGATATGATTCTATACCTAGCAATTCTAATGACTGCCAAAAGCTCCTGGAACTAATAAAGGACATCATTAAAGCTTCAGGATGCAAAACTCAGTGTACAAAAATCAGTAACATTTCTATACAATAATAACATTCAAGCTGACAGCCAAATCAAGAACACAATCCCATGTACAATGGCCACAAAAAGAATTACATACCTAGGAATAGATCTAATCAAGGAGGTGAAAGATCTCTACAAGGATGGCTACAAAACACTGCTGAAAAAAATCACACATGAGAAACAAATGAAAAAACATTTCAGGCTCATGAATCGAAGGGATTAATATCTTTAAAATGGCCATACTGCCCAAAGCAATATATAGGTTTAATGCTATTTTTATCAGACTACTAATGTCATTTTCCAAAGTTAGAAAACACTTAAAAAATTCATATGTAACCAAAACACAGCCTGAATAGTGAAAGCAATCCTAAGCAAAAAGAACAAAGCCAGTGGCGTCACATTATTCAATTTCAAAATATACTGTAAGGCTAGAGTAACCAAAACAGTATCATACTGGTAGAAAACAGACATATGGACTAATAGCACAGAATAGAGAACCCATAAATAAAGTTACATGTCTACAGCCATCTGATCTTCAAGGCTGACAAAAATAAGCAATGGAGAAAGAACTCCCTAGTCATTAAATAGTCCTGGGATAACCGGCTAGGTATATCCAGAAAAATGAAACTGGACCCCTAGCTTTCACCATATACAAAAATTAAGTTGGATTCGATTTAAATATAAGATCTCAAACTATAAGAATCCTACAAGAAAGCATAGGAAACCCCATTCTGGACATCAGCCTTGAGAAAGAATTTATGACTAAGTGCTCAAAAGCAGTTGCAACAAAAACAAAATTTGACAAGTGGGACCTAATTAAACCAAACAGCCTCTGCACAGCAGAAGAATCTGTCAACAGAGTAAACAGATAACCTACAGAGTGGGAGGAAATATTCACAAACTATGCATCCAGCAAATGTCTAATATGCAGAATTTATAAGGAACTTAAACAATTCAACACTTAAAAACCAAATAACTGCATAGAAAGTGGGCAAAAGATATGAACAGACACTTCTCAAAAGATGACACACAAGCAGCCAATGAACATATGAAAACATGCTCAACATCACTAATCATCACAAAACAAGAATCAGAGCCACAGTGAGATACCATCTCACACTAGTCAGAATGGCTGTTTTTAAAAACTCAAAAAACAACGTACAAGTCTGCAGAGAAAAGGGAATGTTTATACGCTGTTGATGGAAATGTAAATTAGTTCAGCCACTGTGAAAAGCAGTGTGTGTATGTGTGTGTGTGTGTGTATGCTATTTAGATACTAAAAAACTGTTAAATATTAGAAACTGTTAAACTTTTTACCAAAGTGACTGTGCAGTTTTGCATTCCTGCCAGCAGTGTATTATAACTCCACCTACTTTACATCCTCATCGATACACAGTATCGTCAGACTTTAATTTTAATTTTAGTTATTTTAATAAGTGTGCAGTAGTATCTCATTGTGGTTTTAATTTCCATTTACCTGATGACTAATGACGTTGAGCCTCTTTTTGTATATCTTAGTTTAATAACTTTTTGTTCAAATCTTCTCATTGTTGGGTTGGTTGTATTCTTACAATTAAATTGTAAGATTTCCTTATGCAGTTTGGATACAAGTCATCTGTCAAATATATGTAGTGTGATTTTTTTTATTCTGTAGCTTTTCATTTTTTAACTGAGTATTGTTTTTGGATGAAGTCTGATTTATTATGTTTTTCTTTTTAATCTGCACTTTTCTAAGTCCGGCTTTGGAAATTTGAGCCTATCCCAGCATCACAAAAATTTTCGGCCATATTTTCATCTAGACATTTTCTAGTTTAACCTATAGTCTTAGGACTATGATGCACATCAAGCTATTTTTTGTGTGAGATAGAATATAAGAATCAAGGTTTACTTTTTTCAAAGTGGATATATAATTTTTCCATTACTACATGTTAATATTCTTTCCCCATTGAATAACCTTACGCCTTTGTTCAAGATCAATTATCATATGTGTATGAGTGTATTTTTGAACTCTATTCCATTCCATTCCTCTCTGGACATTGCTATGCCAATACCATATTGTCTTGAATATTATAGCTTCATACTAAGCCTTGAAATCAAGTACAGTCAGCTCTCCATATCTTTGGGCTCCAAAGCTTTGGATTCACCAAATGTGGATCAAAAATACTTGAAAAAAATTGTGTACACTGAACATGTACTGACTTTTTTCTTATTATTTTCTAAACAATACAGTATAACAACTATTTACATAGCATTTACATTGTATTAGGTATTATAAGTAATCTAGAGATGATTTAAAATATATGGGAAGATGTACATACGTTATATGCAATTACTGTGCCATTTTATAAGAAGTACTTGAGCATCTACTGATTTTGGTATTCATGGGAGGTCCTAGAACCAATTTCCCATGGATACCAAGAGGCAACTGTAGCATAAGTTCCCTAATTTTGTCTTATTTTTTGATAACTATTTTAGTTATTCTAGATCTTTTCATTTCCATACAAATATTAGAATCAACATGTAAATTTCTTGTTAAAAAGTCTCCTGGGATTTTTTTAGGAGTGGGAGGGATTGCATTAAATCTATAAATCAACTTGGGAAAAAAATTCAGTTTTAACAATATTGGTTCTTCAGTTTGATGGAGATGATATATCTCTATTTATGTTTTCTTTAATATATTTTAGCCAGGCTTTACAATTTTCAATGTACCCGTACTTTAAAAACCTGCTGTATATCAAATGCATTTCTAAGATAACTATATCAGCTATAGTTTTTTAGTTGTCAAACAAATGAAATAATTATATTTTCTGTCTTTTAAGTAGCAAACTTACTGTGAAGTCCTGAGTCATAGGGGCTGAATATACCAAATGTATTTCTAGGTATCACTGCTGATAAGGTTCCACTTGGAAGAGGATGTGATATTTGAACTCATAAATGTTGGATTAATATTTATTTAATGTACACTCACTGAGTGCCTCGTATACATTAAGCATTATTTTAGATGCTGAAGTTATAGCAGTAAACCAAAACAAAATTCCTCTTTTTATGGAGTTTGAGTTTTGAACTTTTATAAGGGTGGTAAATCATTGATATGTAAAGTTGATTATATAGCCGGGTAATAACAATTTAAAGCAAAAGGGGTGTGCAAGATCAAATAATTAAAATGTGAAACAAAAGGATACTCTGAATATAATATTTATTAATGGAGAAGAGACTTTAAAATCATGTCATATAAATATTATAAGCTTTATATAGAGTTATATATTAACATTTTTCAAAATCTGAAATAGGATGGATGACTCTAAAACATCAATTATTTCTTAATAGTAGTCTTGAGGGAAAACATTGTTAGTGTATTAATTTAAAACCTATCCAGCAATATTAGTCATTAAAATGTTCACAATTATACAGACCTGACGTTTAAACATGTGGAATTAAATGTACTGGAAACTATAAAGTGATTCACCCAGGGTTCAGCCTTAGATTTTAAAAGTATGTCATCATAATTCAACTAATATGATTTTTGTTAGAGTTATATCTAATTTATCCTGAACCACTAAATATGTAATTAATGAGAGTGAGAGTGTTTCTGGCTATGGTGGTTTGTAATAAAATGTGCTAGAAAATATAAAACTGAATAGCATATTTGACATTAGAACTAGGGAAAAGCAGCAGAATACTGGTTTCATCATACTATCCTTAATATCAGAAATTTTCAGGAGGGAAACCCTAATGTTGCTAAAATTATCTACCTAAAATTAGTTCTCCATTCATAATTTTCAATATAGATTTAATATTTTATAAGTGATGCTTTGAAATTCATTTAGGAATATGAACTATTTTTAATGAATATGTGTTACTTAGTATATGTAATTTGCTAATTGTATTACATAAATTATTTCATCTAATCCTATTAGTAACCTTATAAGGTAGGTACTACCATCACTGCATTTCATAGATAGGAAACTAAAGTTTAGGGAGGCTAATATATATTCATGGTTTCACAGCTAGTGAGAGAGAGAGAGAGAGGAGAAGAAGAAAGAGAGAGAGAGAGAGCACACGCGCACGCTAGTATTTGGACTCAGGCACAATTAGCTTTAAAGCTCCTGTTCTTCAACACTGCACAACTCTAATCAACAATTAGTCTGTTGCATAGTGAATTAACAATAGTAGAGGTTATGGAATTTGTTCCTTTAAAAATGAATGTCTCAGAAATAAGCCCTAAAATATATATCTTTACCAGTAGCTTTGCTTAAGGAGTTGAAGGAAATAATATAGAATGTCACACAGAATGTAGTTGGCTGGTTATCTTAACTGCTTCTCTTAAAGATCTAGGAATTACTTTAATGTTGTTATCCATTTAGAAGGGAATACTTCTGAGTATCTCTTATGGAACTGAGTTTTAATATTTTTGGTTAATTTATAAAATACAGAACTATGAGTTCAAGTTAGTTGTAAAAACACAAGGATAAAATGAAGCTGAGAAATCTCCGTATAATTGTTGCTACTGTACTTGCAGAAAAATAATGCTATCAGTGCTTTGCATGAGAAAAATAAAATTAAGAATATATAAATATACTGCTTTAAGGAAGTTAAATGATAAACACAACATTAAAACACAATAAAAGTAAAGACATATAATTAAAAGCTTGAGGTCAAATTAATAGGAAATTTAGAAGAAATTTTATTTAGCCTTAAAATAATACCGTGTAGGCTGAGCATGGCGGCTCACGCCTGTAATCCCAGCACTTTGGGAGGCCGAGGCAAGGAGATCAGGAGGTCAGGAGTTCAAGACCAGCCTGGCCAACATGGTGAAACCCCGTCACTACTAAAAATACAAAAATTAGCCGGGTGTGGTGACAGGCGCCTGTAATTCCAGCTACTCGGGAGGCTGAGGCAGGAGAATCGCTTGAAACCGAAAGGCGGAGGTTGCAGTGAGCCGAGATCAGGCCATTGTACTCCAGCCTGGGCAACAAGAGCGAAACTCCATCTCTAATAATAATAATGTGGAAAGGTTTATTAATATAAAAAACAGAAATATTGGTTTGAAAATTATTACATCTGGAAATAATGAAAGTGCTTGTTTCTGTTTTGTTGAGAATACAAAAAATGAAATTAAATGAATACGAAGAATGAAAGTGCTTGTTGCCATTTTGTTAAATAGAAATGTTTTTAAATTTGAGGGAAACGATTGATGAAAAATGGGGAAATGTGTCAAAGTTTAGATTCAATGTAATATATTCAGGGAAGGATCTTATGAATACTTTTATTGCTCAAAGAAGATTTATATAGGGCTGGAATAGACTAGTGCAGATCCATCAAGAGTACATTATCAGTAGAGGATACTTTTGAACACGGCATAGATTAGGAAAGGACATGCAGAAAGTTAAAGAAGAAGATATTCAGATGAATAACAGGAGAGGAGATTTATATGGTAACTTCCATATAAACTGGAAGTTGTGACTTTGAAGTGCCTTTAAAAACAGAAAGATAGCAAGTCAGTTGTTTTTCATATTCATTTAAAGTAACAGAATCAAAAGCCTGGGATTAGGAAATAGTGGAGGAGTGAGCTACTGTTCCATGTACGCAGGGAGGATGAGTGCAAAGGGAGGTAGGTGCAGATTTATGCATAATGCATCATCAATGCTCCATGCTAGACTGCTGAACTACACTTGCTAATTAACTAGACATGGAGTTTTAGAGGCCAAGGTAAACATGGATATTTTGCATATCTGTGTCCTGGATCATAGAAAACCAACACAGTCTCAGCAAGATAGAAGACTAAATCAGTTTCTTGGAGCTCATGGAAGAAATTAGTATAACCATTTTCTTCTAGTTGTGATGAGTCCAACATTTGGCTTGGAAAGACACTTAAGCTGTATCCATTTACTTTTGATACTGAGATCTCATCCAGACAAAGTATCTGTCTGGAAGGCAGCAGTGTAGCTGGCAGAAGTTTGGAGTTCTCAGTAGCAGTGAGGGAGCCCATTTGTAGGTCAGAGTCCATGGTGATTTTATGATGAAATAATTTAATAAGAACAATTCAAAATTCATTTCAAAGCTGAAGTGTAGTAGCTGGGGATTTAGGTTTACATACTGAAGAAATAGAAGCTTCTTTTGTAAAACAAATTATTTTATTCTGGTAAGAGCACAACCTGAGATCTACCTTCTTAACAAATTTTAAGTGTACAATATAGTATTGTTTAAGTATAATCTCGTACAGCAGATCTCTTGCTTAACTTAAACTTTACACTTCTTAATCAGTAGGTCCCCATTCCTCTTCCACCTCTGCTCCAGCAGCCACTCTTTGATTCTCTGAATTTGAATATTTTAGATACCTCCTTTGTCTTTCTATGACTGGCTTATTTCATTTAGGATAATATCCTCAAGGTTCATGCATGTCATCACATACTGCAGTATTTCCTTGTTTTTAAGGCTGAATAATATTCCATTGCATGTATATACCACATTTTCTTTATTCATCTGTCAAAGGACATTTAGGTTGTTTTTACATCTTGGCTATTGTGAATAGTGCTTCAGTGACCGTGGGAGTGCTAATATCTCTTTGAGATTCTGATTTGAATTTCATTGGATACTTGGAATTGAGATTGCTGGAAACTTCTTTTCTAAAGTTGAATGACTATTTTGAGCACCCTTTCTCAGAGCCCTTTGCCAATTCCTGTGTAGTGCAAAACTCCAGCAGGTAATCCCCACATGTAGACATTGTTATGAAAAGTGTCTCCCAGAGCTGCACAATACCCTGTCATTCAGTCAGGATGAAAACAAAACAACAAACCAAAACAAATCTCAGCCATTCTGACTCTACACCCCTTTCCCTCTAAGGCTGTCTCTAAATGCTAGGGAATGGCAGGGGACAGCCATCTAATTTTTTTTGTGTGTTTTTTTTTTTTTTGGAGATGGAGTCTCGCTCTGTCACCGAGGCTGGAATGCAGTGGCATGATCTCGGTTCACTGCAACCTCCACCTCCCAGGTCCAAGCAATTCTGCCTCAGCCTTCTAAGTAGCTGAGACTACAGGTGCACACTGCCATGCCTGGCTCATTTTTTGTATATTAGTAGAGGCGGGGTTTCACCATGTTGCCTAGGCTGGTCTCGAACCCCTGAGCTCAGGCAATCCACCCGCCTTGCCCTCCCAAAGTGCTGGGATTACAGGCGTGAGCCACTGCGCCCGGCTGGACTCATCTGATTTTTTAATGTAGTTTGCTCATGCTCACATCTCTGAAATATTATCTGATGGTTCTTTGCTCAATGATCCTTGCAAGTCTGGCATGTGATAAATACTGTGAGGGAAGCTGTGTAAGACCCCCTGCTGGAGGCAGGAATGGAATTAGAGCTCATAATTGGTTGATAAACTTTTCTCATATTAGGCCTCTCAAGGTTTTTTTCCTAAAGGTTTTACCTTTACATGACTAGTCACATTTTTTTAAGTTTATTTATTTATTTATTTTTGTAGTCTGGCAGTAGCATTTGGCAGCACCTGCTGGTAAATTAAGTGGAAGTTGACAGTGTGACACCTGAAGTACTCATCTTTTATGTTAATCTTTTCCTGGTTCAATGATGTTATAATTTTATAAAATTGTGCTATAATCTAGTGTTAACTCTGAGCTGAAGCTTAATGTAGAAATAACTGATTTTGAGCTCATACATTGTTTAAAACCATAATTATAATTATTATTTAGTAGTATTGCATTTCTGTTTGTTCTGTTAATCTGTATTCCTATCTACCTACTTACCTATTTCTATGCAATTAAAATTTCTACTGGAATTTATTTTTTTCTGTATTATAACCTAAGAACAATATTAAAGGGTGACAATCTCCACTTCTGTAACTTGCTGGTAAGTAACTATCACCTTGGGCAAGTCATTTAACCTTTCTGGATCTCATTTCCTTATCTAAAAAATGATGTTGAAGCAAATAATTTCTAAAAATTCTCTTAAAATGTATGATTCTGAGAATTTATGATTCTAAGGTATCAAAAGCCACCACCCATTAATATGTTATACTTGGATATAGACAATTATTAGTACACAGAAAATTGCTCAGTTACCGGCCCCAAAGAACTTGTATTCCACTGGGAAGGGTATGGTCATCATACTTTAAAGCATCGTAGTAGCTACAGTATTATGTGGGGACAGAAAAAGTGACTAAATCAAGTACCTCTTGCTCAGCAGCCCAAATCAGAACTCCAATAAATGACAGCAAAGTTGAAATAGGCAGCTTGGTTTGGGGGTAGGATCTGTATTCCAGTGCTAAATAAAAAGCAACAACTAAATTAAAATGAAAACTGTACAATTTATAAAGAAGAATGTAAGGAATCTTAGGAAATGATTTTGTAGAAATAGGAGAGCAACTAAGTCTTATAGGGGCCTATGTCAGTGCTAAGGAATTTGTTAAAACAACTAAAAGCTGGGAGTCATTGAAATGTTTTAGTGAAGAGAGTGACCTAGATCCAAGTTTTAGGCTAACTGTACTGGTGGTGGTGAGGATGCCTCTGAGAAGGCAAGACCAGTCACAGCAAAGGGAGGAGACAGATTTTGTCTGTGGCAGTAGATAGAGAGGGAGGATCATGAGGAGATCTAACTGTGAGCAGCTGGAAAGAGGATATCTGGGACTCCATGGGGGAAAAGCAAGCAAGACATTCTGAAATTCTTTAGGTCTGATTTCCTCATCTCCTCAACCAGATCATACCCAGCTTGAGATGGGGGCCATGATGTCTATTTCTTTTTTATCCTCTATTAACTTCTAGTAGATGCTGACTTCATAGTTAGTGCTTAGTAAACATTTTTCATTTATTTTGACCAATTACACCAAAATAAGACAGTCCATTTTGTGTTGCTGTAAAAGAATATCTGAGACTAGGTAATTTATAAAGGAAAGAGGCTTATGTAGCCCATGATTTGAAGGCTGAGAAGCTCAAGGGCATGTCCCCAGCTTCTGGTGAGCTCTTTCATGCTGCTCATATGATGGAGAAGGTGAGAGGGGAATTGGAGGTACAGGAAGAGATGGAAACCTGAGGGATGTCCTGGCTTTATAACACCCCACTGTCTCGAAAACGAATCCAGTCTCACAAAAGTGAGAACTCACTACCGTGAAAACAGCACCAAGCCATGCATGAGGGATGCACCCTAACCCAAACACCTCCCACCAGGCTCCATCTCCCAACACCACCACAATTGGGGATCAAATTTCAACATGAGTTTTGGTGGGGACAAATAAACCATAGAAGCAATATTCTGACCTGCTGATATTTTGTATGCCTGTGTTCTGCCAATGTATTCTGGAGGGTTCCTGACACAGTGTCAGCAATTACTGGGGGCTTTGTGAAATCCAGCCCTCTTTATTATATCAATAAAACTGACTTGATAATAGCTATTGATGTCAATAAAGTTTAAATGTTTTACCACAGTCATTATGTCATTGGGATGCTAATTGACATTAATACCAGACCCAATTTATGACTAATTTTTATTGCTATTTTATGAACTCCACATAGGCAAGGAAAGGCCTGTTCTCCACAAAGGCAAAAAAAAAAAAAAAATACTGCACATAACTTTTCTGTTCCCTCTATATCAGTGTGAAAAATAATAGTTACATCTATTCACAGTTGTTCAAAGTTGACATTTCATTGTAAATGTATGAAACAGTGACAGAAATTTTTATATACATAGTGTCTCTGATCCACTGACATAGACCAATGCAATAGTTCCCAAACTCACAGGCCCATTAAAGTAGTAAAGTTCATGAAATATTCTCATTTGTTCAGAAAGTCTAATAAATAGGATTGATATATTTACTCAAAATAATGCAACAGTGTCTATTGAACCATATTTCTTGTTTGGGCTAAAATTATGCATCAATGCAATATGATGGCATTCTTTATCTCATGTTTATTTTTGATGAACAGTTTATACACACGCACACACATACGCAAATAGAACACTGTTATTTACTATATGCCATTTGGTAATCAAATCCTTTAAAACAGGAAATCCAAGGCACATAAATAGTAAAAAGAATCCTTGGAAGTAAACAGAAATTAGAATTTCAGACACACATAGCATAATTCAGTCTCTATGAATTCATGCCTAATCAGAAAATAAGAAGATGCAGAATATTTATCAATAAATACTTTGCAAGCATCACTATGTTCATGCACTGTTTTGGAGCTCATGATACATCAGCAGAATGGAAGCAAATCCTTCTAGTGGTGCTTACATTCTAGTGAGAATGATATACAATACTGACAAAGGCAATTTATTGGATTGTGCTGGATATGGGAGTTGAGAAATATTGATGATCTGAGGAGGAGGCGATATCTCAATGATCATATTTAAAAAGGCTATAGAAATTGGAGCACATTAGAGATTCTAGGTGGGTGTCATGGGTGCCAGGTTTCCTAATTTAGTAATTTTCTGCAAAGCCAGTTTCCTTTTCTATCAATATATATTTTTTGACATGAAGACTCTTTGCAAGGCAGGGCATTTCTCATTTCCAAAGAACTATATCATTTCTCTGGTGAATGAGGTTATTTTGTGGGTGGCCTATTTTATGTCTCTTCTCTTCCACGTAAGTGTAATTGTACTGTGTGCTATTTATTGATTAGTTGTACTGTGAAAGGGACAGAAAATATTACATATTGATAACCTGTGTGGGGGTTTATTCATTAAGCTATAGGCTCTTGATTCTTTTAGGAACAAATATCAAGCAAAAGTTCCTTTGGAAATTTTGTCTCTGGAATCTGCTCCTTTCAAAGAAAACAAAGACACAATCTGTAGGCAATTTATGGCTCCTTCATAAAAGCACTACAGCATCTAAACTCCCATAGCATCTGGCAGCTGGCTGCATTTTATTTTATTTGGATGAGTAACAATATATTGTAAAACTTAATACCATTTAAATGCTTATAAAGGTGCTGGAATATTTGTTAGAGAATGGTCACAGTATTATATATTTTTAAAAATCAGGGTTATATTGAAAGATTATCTTGTAATGCTATCTAAAAAAATGCATTTTATAGAGAAATTTGACCAGCATGATTCAGATTGCATGTCTACATGAAATAAATTTATCATCCTCTTATTAAATTATCCTCACTCATTACCTCCATAGACATAACTTTAAAGCAAATGGGGCTAATTGCATGCATAGGGCATTAATATTTAATCGCCCTAGTATTTCATTATCTAAGGATGTTTATGTATCTTTTTGTGCTTTTAGAATTTCTTTCAGAAAACCACTAATATAAAGAGGAAGCATTACAAAGTATTATACATTATTAACATTTGAGTTTGGACACGATCAAAAATAGACTGAAACTATTTAGATAGCTCTGTGATATTCCATTGTTCATTAGTGTGCATGTAGTTAATTTTGAGTGCTTTTTACATGCAAATGTTTCACGCATGTAATAGGTTCAATAATTTTCAACAGACTGTGGAAGCATGGTTTAATTATAAAGCAATTTAATTCAAAACTTGAAATGGCTGAAAGAGATAGGAGATGTCTTAGCCTACTTAGCTTAGGGAGTAATTCATGTCATAGGTGGAGCAAAATGTATTCCTTATTTTCCCAGAGGGCTGGGGTTATGAAACTGCTCTGGCTAGACTTCTCTCCCACTAGTGGTTTTAGGAGACCAGATTATACTTTTAGTGTTCTTTGTAGGAAGGCTGAGGAAAGAACCAAAGCAATGATGGAATGCCTTGAGACCTGTGACCCAATGCCTCTTCTGTAACATCTGAGTCTTTAGTAAACTTCATTAAAGTGACAAGATGCTTGACTTACAATTTTTTTTGGAGATAACTGTTACTGAAACCAGATGGCAAGAGCAGAGACAATGAAAGATTGGTGAAGTAACCATGCGTGAATAGAAAGTAGAAGCCCCAGGTTGTGATAGTACAGTTTGGATCAAGTTCAACAGTAGTTGGCTTCACTTTACAGGGCTTCTGTTATACTGAGCAGCAACCGCTTTTGTTCTTCCTACCTATGGCTCTCTTCTCACCTCTGTAACTTAAGTTTATCATTTATTTTCAATTCTTATCAGTTATTCTGCTTTCATAAAAGTGAGACTTCCAGCAGATATCCAAAATTAAATTTCTTGTTGCTATTCTATGATGATTCTGTGCTGATTTTTCATTTAACAAAACTGAGCGCATCTCTTCTATTTCAGCATTTTGTAGCACGTTCATTAATAATTACTCTAATAATAAACTTCACATTTTGCCATCATTCTACTTTGACTTAGTAAAAGTGTAACATTCTGCCTCTTTACCAACAACGCAGCCATAAAAAAGAACATCAACATGAGATAACTTATCCACGTACACACCAATGCACATCTTCGCTAGGTGAGTTTCTCCCTCTAATATGAAAAAAGTAAAGAGAAAGAAAAGCCTAAGGATGTAATTAATGTCAATTTTGCATGTCTTATCTATAATTAAATTTTTTTAAAAATCTGTTAATGTGTGCAAAGTTAAGAGAGTAGATTTGTAGCACTTTTAAGAATATGTCCAACGGCTTTGGGTTTAGAAGACAGTAGCATAATCAGAAACTTTCCAGGTTCTATTTAATCTCAGGGCCTGCGAATCTAGCCAGGCATATTTAGCTCACTTTTCCGGATCGCTATAGACAGGCACACAATAGAGGGGCAAGAATGGTTCTGGTGTCCATCAGTACATGGTACATTACACTCTCAGAAAGTCCGTACCTATTTTCCTCATTTTTTTTTAAGAGGGTAATTTCTCTTTCCATTTAAAGTCTCTTCTGTCAGCATTTATTCTTGCAAGAAATACCATCTTTAATGATTCTGTGGTCAATTCCTGTTTCTGCCTATAGTGTGATATGAGTAGTAATTTCTCTCACTAACAAGTTGTCTTTCTTAACTAGGGTTTCAATGACAAATTACCATAGAATGAGTGGCTTAAACAACAGACATTTATTTCTCAAACTTTTGGAGACTAGGAAGCCCAAGATCAATGCATCAGCAGACTCAGTCTGTTGAGCGCCGTCTTCCTGGTTTATAGACAGCCACCTTCTTGATGTATCTTCACATGGTGGAGAGAAAGAGCTCTCATCTCTTTATGTTCTTACAAGGGCGTTAATCCCATCATGGGTAACTCCATCCTCATGACCTCATCTGAACTTAATTACCCTCCACAGGCTCCATCTCACAATAACAAAACAAGTTTTATCTTCATAGGGTACTCTGCTACATTTAATACTGCCATTTAATCACATTGAATATGTCTAATTAAATGGATATAAAGAGATAAAAGACAGATTGAGTTAAAGAGACCAGTGCTCTCAGATTATGTGGTACTTGGCCAAAATTAAATTCTGGTTTCATCTTTGGCTATACAGCCCTTTTTGGGTTTTCTGGGCTGCTTCTCCTTTGTTATCTTGAATAACAGAGGTCCCCAGTCTTGAGTTTGAAAAAGGATACTTTTTAATGCCTAAGGGCTTTGAGGCCAAATACATTTGTTTTGGTGAGAAACATTTCTGGGAGGATCTGGGAGGAATGTGGCAGCAAAGGGCAAATACTAATTTGGGGCATAGCCAGCTCAGAAAAAGGGAAGGAGCAGAGATGAGGAAATCCTGGAGCATTTGAGGAATCCAGAGGCCAAGTTCCTAAACTGGGTATCAGCAGAAATGAACCTGATTACTTTAGGAGTCTTGATCTCCCTGCTATCTCTCTCCTTCCCTTTTTTCCTTTCTCCCTCTCTTCCAGCCATCTCTCATAGACCTACTTCAAATATTTATTGAGCAATGCTTTGATGCTGGACTTTAAGTCATGGGGGTACAAGGTGACACTGACCTTGAGGAATGAACTCATATCTGTGATAAAAATCATGAGGGGTGAGTACAGAGTGCTTGAAAGGCATGTGAAAAAGGGCACACCTCAAGATTAGGAGCCAGTAAAACCTTCTGAGACAGAAGGACAGAACATGGTTTTAGGGTGGTTTTAAGTGGTTCGTGAAACAGTCAATACTAGAATCCAGAGTAATTAGTTGTATGTGTCAGGGAGTGGCAGAGGAGGAGCAGTGCAATGAAGGGGTACATTACAGGGTATGACTTAGAGACCCAAAGTTGAGAAATAATTAGGGACCAGTCATAAAGCTCTTTTAAAATATAATAATTTGGACATTATCTTGAGGACATTAGGGACCTGCTGAAGACTTTTAATCAAGAAATGACATGATTAGATTTGGGTTTTCAAAAGATCACTTTGCCACATAGAGAAAGGATCGGGAGGAAATGAAATTTATCTATTATTCATTAAGGTATTGAAATTCGTTGGAAAGGATTTTCACAGACAAGCCATCTCTTCATTTACCCAACAAATTTAAAAGAGAGATTTAAACCTTTTGTTTTATGACTTAGAAAAGCCATATTTGAAACAAATAAAAATGAAAGAAAAAAGCAGCCATGTTTGTGCGTGTATGATGCTGACTTTTCAGATTTGAAAAGTAGTTTTCTAACACTTTTTCCCCACAGATCTCCAGGCACATGTACTTTCTATCACTAAAGCAACATTATAATTCTGTACAGATTTTTTTTTAAAGAAAAGCAACAGTAACAAAAAACAGAAAAAAACAAAAACCCACTGAAAAAAACATTAAGAATAACCTACATGGCCCTTTGCTCAATGTTGTCTGAAATGACAATGTGTCCTTATGAAGGCTTGTGAAAGTTATTTCCCAAGGCTTGAGTGATACCTCTCATTTTAGAGTCATCCTTAGTTGATGAAGACCAAACGCCAGTCTGTCTAACACTGAACTCTGAGCCATAGCAGAGAGCTCTCCAACTGATAATGGTGATTTGGTCTTTATCATAGGGCCATTACTTCTTGCTTCAAGGTCTTTATGAACAGTAGAGTGGTAAGAGCAACCACAAGGGAATGACATTATGAGTTTTCAATTTGGAACTTTTCTCTTCCCAAGACAAGTCACAGACATGGCATTTGGCTCTGTTTCCTCAGGGAATTGTTCACAGCACAGAATTATCACACAATTTAACACAGCTGGCAGTCTGGGCTCAAGAGGAAACAGAAAAAGATTGGAGAGGATAAACAGCAGGTAGGTCGAACATAGGCTAAGAAAGGGACGTGGAGAATAAAGAATCTCATTATAAGTTTAGAGATATTTTAAATATCTAGAGGTTTCTTTTCACACTCAGACAAATTCTGTTAAAAATGCAAAGTAGTATTTGATTATTAATCTTCCTATGACCATATTTAATGTGGGCTTCTAAAAGCTTTTCTAACTTACTACTTCTTTTCATTTTTACATTTTCTTGGAGATTAATAGTAGAATATATGACTGTCATTTGGCACCTGAGGAAACTGAGGTGCAGGAATATCAAGTAGCTTACCAAAGGTCAAATAATTAACAACAGGGCAAGGATAAGACTCCAGTTCTATTTTCTAATCCTAGCCTATTTTTGCTTAGTGGTGGTCAAAGCATATTTGCATATATTCATTGAGTTCTGCAGAGAATAAAAACAAAGAATCAGTCCATAATGTCTGCGGTTTGATTATTTAAGCATCACTCCCAATCACCTTTCTGAAGAGTGAGCAAATATTAGTAAAGGTGAAGAAAATAATAGAATAAGAAAAGATTTGATTGAAGAGTTTTATTATCAGCATCTTTTCTTGATTTTTCTCTTTTTTTCTGCCTACACAGGAGTTTCCTGTCACCACTCCTATTTATTTCTTTGCTTTAAGAAGTGAAGAGAGAAGACTGAAAATAATAGACATGGAAATCTCAGAAACATTTTATTTATTTTTTATTTTTGTGGGTACATAGTAGGTGTATATATTTATGGGTTACATGACATATTTTGATACAACATGCTATGTGTAATTATCATATCATGAAAAATGGGGTATCCATCCCCTCAAGCATTTATCCTTTGTGTTATAAACAATTCAATTATATTGTTTTAGTTAGCTTAAAATGTGCAATTAAGTTACTTTGACTACAGTCACCCTCTTGTGCTATCAAGTACTAGGTACTATTCATTCTTTCTAACTATTTTATATACCCATTAACCATACCCATCTCCCCCCAACCCTCCACTACCTTTCCAAGCCTCTGATAACCATCCTTCTACTCTCTACCTCCATGTGTTCAATTGTTTTGAGTTTTACATCCCACAGATAAGTGAGAATATGTGATGTCTGTCTTTCTGTGAGTGGCTTATTTCACTTAACTTAATGACCTCCAATTCCATCCACACTGTTGCAAATCACAGGATATAATTATTTTTTATGGCTGAATGGTACTCCATTGTGTATAAGTACCATATTTTCCTTATCCATTTATCTGTTGATAAGCACTTAGGTTGCTTCTGAATCTTGGCTATTGTGAACAGTGCTGCAATAAGCATGGGAATGCAGATATCTCTTTGTTATACTGATTTCCCTTCTTTTTGGTATATACCCAGCAGTGGGAGTGCTGTATCATATGGTAGCTCTATTTTTTTTTTTTTTTTTTTTGGTTGAGACAGAGTCTTGCTCAATTGCCCAGGCTGTAGTGCAGTGGTACGATCTCGGCTCACTGCAACCTCTGCCTCCCAGGTCCAAACCATTCTGCCTCAGCCTCCCAAGTAGCTAGGATTACAGATGCCTGCCACCACGCCTGGCTAATTTTTGTATTTTTAGTAGAAATGGGGTTTCACCATGTTGGCGAGGCTGATCTTGAACTCCTGACCTCAAGTGATCCACCCGCTTCGGCCTCCCGAAGTGCTGGGATTACAGGCGTGAGCCACTGCACCCCGCTGGTAGCTCTATTTTTAGTTTTTAAGAAGCTTCCAAACTGTTCTCCATAGTGGTTGTACTAATTTGCATTCTCATCAATAGTGCATGAGGATTCCCTTTTTGTCACATCCTCATCAGCATTTGCTATTGCCTGTCTTTTGGATAAAAGCCATTTTCCTGTGGTGAGATGGTATCTCATTGTAGTTGTCATTTGCATTTCTCTGATGATCAATATGTTGAATACTTTTTCATAAAAATGCCTGTTTGCCATTTGTATGTTTCCTTTTGAGAAATGTGTATTCAAATATTTGCCCATTTTTTGACTCAATTATTAGATATTTCCTATAGAGTTGTTTGAACTTTTTATATATTTTGGTTATTAATCCCGTCAGATAGTTAGTTTGTAAATATGTTCTACAATTCTGCAGTTGTCAGCTTACTTAGTTGACTGTTTCCTTAGCTGAGTAGAAATTTTTAATTTGATGTGATCCTATTTGCCCTTTTTTGCTTTGGTTGCCTGTGTTTGAGTATTACTGAAGAAATTTTTGCCCAAACTAATGTCCTGGAGAGTTTCCCTAATGTTTTCTTTAGTAGTGATAAATTTATTTAAACTAAATATGAGAGTATCAATGTGTTCACAGCATTGTGGTAGACTCTAAAGAGGGGAAACAGAGTTAGGTTTACCGGAGTACTTACATAAGTGAATTTCATTGAGTTCCAATAGTACATATGGGAACTACAGGGAGGATTCAAGAAAAAAAGTAAAACCATCAGACAAAATTCTCTCATTACAGAAGGTTGCCATCTAAGTAGGGAAACACACTGTATACATTTGAAATAGCTAAGTAACAGCATAGGATAATATGTGATAGGTGTAAAAATGAGTGAGTTTGGTTACATTTCATTTTGCTAAAAGTATTTTTAAAATCCCTTCAAACTATGAAGCAAAAAGGGAGTTAGAGGGACATCAGAGTATCCTTGCCCAAGGCAGGATATGCCACTAAACATCGTAAGAGACTGAAAAACTATTAGAAAACTAGTCAGCAGCTGCCTTGAAATCTCATGTCTGCTCTCTTCTGCACACCTGCTTTCTTCTTTTCTTTTTCTATAGGTCAGGATTTTATTGCTTCATCATGCACTTATCTAAAAATGGCATTTCTGTGATTCTCCACTTTATACATTTTAAATTTAAGTAATCAAGTCAGAGTGATTAGCTATCTCTGAGTCCCGATTCCAGTTATTAGGACAGAGATCCTGACTGGTTCATCAAGCGACAAATTTTTACTGTCTGATTCAGTTATCTGTGGCTGGGTTGCAGAGCCACATATACAAAATAAGTGCTGCTATAAACATCTAGGGGAAGGGGGAAGTTATAAAAAAAAACCCTCAATCCTAGCAGGATATTTGAAACAGTGTTTATTGGAGAAACTAGTAAAGACATTCAGAAAAAGAAAAGAGTTGTGAACCGAGGTAAGTTGTTGGAAAGCCGTGGGAAACTGGTGGAGCATGAACAATGCATAACATCTGGATAGATGAAAGAGGATGGAGACAAGCGATAGTTATAGATAGAACAAGAGAAATGGCATGAAGGTGGAGATGAGTCAGTTATGTTCAGTGAATAATGGGCAGTTGGGTCTTCCTTGAGTTGAGTTCATGTTGTAGAGTTTTGAGAAAATCGTCAAATGTGGTTTATGCATGGGCCCATTGGGGTGGATTTCTGGTTTCTTTTTATGTTTGTAGATGTAGCTTTAGAAGTTGTCAGCATTAAAGAGCTAGCTTTTCTCAACTAACTCATGAGAAGAGATGAGCTTATTCAGGGAAATTTTTTTAAAATGCGTAGGAAAGAGGACTAATGATAAAACACTGATGATCTTCTGTGCTTTAGGTATAGGAAATGGAAGAGAACCCTGAGGAAAAGCCTGAAAGGAATGGCTGCAGGGGTGGAAGGCAGTGGTGTCATAGAGTGCAAATGAGAAGAGAATTTTGAGCAGAGAGTAGTCAACACGTCAGTCCCAGAATTAAAATAAAATAAGGCTGGATAAGTATTCATTGGATTTAATAATTAGGAAGTGACTAGAGACTACATAGAAATATGTGGATAATCTGTGGAGAAGACAAATACGTAGGTCAATGTGCAAATGGTAGGACATGGACAATGGATAAATAGACTATACCATTCAGCAGATATCCATGAGAAGGAGAGGCATGGAGAGAAACCACTGGCAACTGGACATGGAGGCAAAGAACTGGGGAAAGGTTTAATAAGGAGGAGAAAATTGAGCATGTTTGTTAACTGAAGAGAAAAAAATAATGGGGGGAATTTATAAAAGGATTTGAGTGTTTGGAATTTTTGGGGGTGTATTTTGGCAGAAACAGTTGGTTAAAGACTGAGAAGAGGTTATTTGCTTTGAAAATTAAAACCATAAAGGGATATTCCAAATTGCTTGTTGGTTTCTCACTTTTGTTTACACGATGATGTTAAATCCACCAAAGCAAGGTGTAAGTTCAGCCATCCAAATATCGTTGAGCCACTCTTCAGAAATGAGGAATTGGAGCCACAGAAATTAAATAGTTTGCTGGAGGTTACACAGTTATTATGGTACAATAATTCAGAGTCAGGTTCCAAAACTTTATTTCTGGTGCTCATTTGGTTTCATCAAGATTTCCAATATTTGCATGTCTACAGTTACAGTGGATAACTACAGTTATAATGAGAGTACAGGGCTGATTTCAAGGTTTTAGGTGAGGGGTAGAGTAGAAATTACACGTTATTGACCATGTTTTGGGAAGCTTAAAAGTAAAAGAAAAGCGAACTTGAGAACACAGTAGGGATGTGTGACTTTTTATGGCTTCCCACCTTGTGATGATAGTGTCATAAGGAGAAGTACCAGTGGTGATGACGGTGTCATAAGGAGAAGTACCAGTGGTAATGACAGTGTCATAAGGAGAAGTACCAGTGGTGATGACAGTGTCATAAGGAGAAGTACCAGTGGTGATGCCAGTGTCATAAGGAGAAGTACCAGTGGTGACGACAGTGTCATAAGGAGAAGTACCAGTGGTGATGCCAGTGTCATAAGGAGAAGTACCAGTGGTGATGCCAGTGTCATAAGGAGAAGTACCAGTGGTGATGCCAGTGTCATAAGGAGAAGTACCAGTGGTGATGCCAGTGTCATAAGGAGAAGTACCAGTGGTGATGCCAGTATCATAAGGAGAAGTACCACTGGTGATGACAGTTTCATAAGGAGAAGTACCAGTGGTGATGATAGTGGCATAAGGAGAAGTACCAGTGGTGGAGTTCCTGGGGATGAGGAAGAAGAAAGTAGTCAAGTGCAAAATTCTGATAAAGACAGCATAGGTGGAGGGGTCAGCTTCAGAAAAGAATAGCCATAGGTCCACCTCGGTGAGAAATGATGACAAAGAGATGAGTGAAATGGTGACATTGTGAGACAAATTGGTTAACTAGCTCTTCTGTCCCTGTTTTCTCCTTTGACAATAGATGATAATATGCAAGACACAAGGCAGTCATGAGAATAACAGTAGAAACTATACATACGTATAACTACATAGATCACAGTAAGATTGAATTTTTGGTGGCTGTAACTGTCATTATAAATGCTAATAGACTAGAGACAGTGGTACTCACCTACCATTCCATCAGCTTGCTGACATTTTTATACCCCTTGCAGGGAGCTGGGTCCACATGACTCATTTTGGACAATGGGCTGTGAGGGAAAGTGATGTAAATTCCTTCTGGAACAAAATTGTAAAGATCTAGTGTGTGACTTTCCAGCTGTCTTTTCCTCTGACCGGCAAAAATGGAACATTCCAGATGGTAGAGACATTGTCAGCCTGCATAGAATACAGTTCCCCTTTAAGTGCCTCCCTGACTAGCATTAGTCATATACTGTGATGAAAAACACACACTTTTCTTATGTTTCAGGGTTAATTTGCTGAGTCTTCATCACTTGGCCTATTCTATTACTACTACCACTAGGCTAATGGCAATTTCACATCTCATACATCTTGTTTCTAAGAATACATGTTAAATTAGAGCTTAGCTATAAAATATTCCTATTGAACATTTAGAATCCACTGTAAAGTTCATTGTACTTACATTCTCTTCAAGGCAATTCATAAACTATTATTTGAGCACCAGGTGCGCTTTACTGAGAGCTTAGAACACAAGTTTAATAATAATAAGAAAAGCAAACATTTTTTGAACAATCCTTAGTCCAGATGTAGTTTAGCCTCACAAATAGATTGAGTTGAGTTCTACAATTAGCTTCGTTTTACAAATGAGGGAACTGAGGCTCGGGGAGGAGAGGTTAATTACTTTACTAAAAACATAGAGCTAATGAGTAGTAAAGCCAGAATTCTAAATAAGATGCTAGAATTCCTACTTTCAATCAGTACATTATACTTTTCCCCTAGTCAGTTATATCTACCCTAGGGAGTTTTACAGTCTCTGGAAAGAATTCTAAAATTGTAGGCCATGGATTGGGTGCATTAGAGTTAGCCGAGAAACTTATACAAAAATAGATATTCTTGAGTACTTCCCAGACTTGCTGAATAAGAAGCTCTGTGCACAGAAATTTACAATAAAGGCTGATTCCGACACAGGATGATTCCGAGAAAGAATGTTTGTCAACCAGAGATAGCATGCTGTGGAATTCACTTGGCTCCAGAAACTTTAAAACATATCGTTCTCGGCCGGGCGTGGTGGCTCACACCTGTAATCCCAGCACTTTGGGAGGCTGACGCGGGTGGATCACCTGAGGTCAGGAGTTCAAGACCAGCCTGGCCAACATGGTGAAACCCCATCTCTACTAAAAATATAAAAACTAGCCGGGCATGGTGGTGGATGCCTGTAATCCCAGCTACTCGGGAAGCTGAGGCAGGAGAATTCCTTGAACCTGGGAGATAGAGGTTGCAGTGAGCCGACACAGTGCCACGGCACTCCAGCCATGGCAACAGAGTGAGACTTTGTCTCAACAACAACAACAACAACAAAAAACATATGGTTGTCTACACATTAAAAGCAATTGTGAGTATTTTTCACTATTTCAATTATTTATCTATGTTGAGACTTTACGATTATTTGTATATCACCTTATCTAAAATTTTCATGAGTCACAATCACATAACATGGGACTGAATTGTATCTTATTTCCAGTTTATTTACTTTAGGAGATGATTATTCTCTCTCCATTGCTCAACCTGTTTGAGGAGGGTCTCAGGACATGTTGAAAATGGCTCTACTTTTCTTGTCCATGGCCAGCATTTCCTTTCAGCTTGACATCTTGCTCTGAGCCAGATGACCAGTGTTGTTATGGAATCTAATGGTGGCCTTGCCATTGGTGGTCAGCTTGCTACTCGGTTACCTTCTCCCCTACACTCCTTTTAGTACTTGTTAATGGGAACTTAGAGTCCAGTGTTATTCTTGATCCTGAAATGCATTTATTATCAGACTCTGAGCAATATGGAAACATACATTTTGGACAACCCTTAGAAAAAGATTAAGTTATTCCAGCAAACATAAATTTGTGAAAGTTTAAGCTTCTTTTTCTGTCTACCTCTCCCCTCCATCACATGCCTAGATGAGAAGCTCTGCTCATCTCTGGGATAACAGTTTTTTCTGGATTAGCCCAGAAAGGAAAAAACACACACACACACACACACACACACGTGCCGCCACCCCCCACCCCGCCCCACCACCATCACCATCACCATCACCACCACCACCACCACCCACCAACTGGCACCTTGATTTTGAGTTGTATTTGGCTTATTAAAAAAAAAAAAGGAAAACACAGGAGAGCAAGCAACATCCGTATAATCATTTGCCACTATGCCATTGGACATAATATGCTCTTTGAGCTCACGTTCCCTGAGAATCTGATTGAGGGATCACTGGCAAGTATGAGATCTGAACGTTTAAGTGAGGTAGCTATAACAGGTTTTTTTTTGCTGAACTTTCATTTTACTCTTGTTAAATATTTTCAGGGACTATAACCTATAGAAAGCTATTGACACCCCTGGCTATACTCAAGATAGCTAAATGTAAAATAAAAAGTTATTTTAAGCGTCTGTGTAATACTTTGAAATACACACAGGATTTTTTTTCTGCTTGCTTTGCATAATTTCTGCACTCAGCAATACTATCAAAGAAAAAATGAGCTCTTTTCTTTCAGCTGTTATATGCCTGGTTTGTTAAATAAGATCCCCTAGCCTCATTAGATCAAGAAAGAAGACTCTGACCTCTTGTGGAGTCTAGGGGGAGCATTTTATTGCAAGTAGAACCATATGGCCCAAAGTACATAGGAATATATATTCTCTGATCACAGCAGCTAGGAGTGGCTTCTTCGTATTCTGACTGTGACCTCCAACATCATTATCATGTGTCTGCTCTCGTGTTAAAACTCTTAAATATTGCCCTGTTGTATAATGTGTAATTTATTCAATATGTTTATTTAATGCACAGTGTATGTCAGGCATTTATTACATGCCTAACATTACAGAGTTAAACAAAACCCAGTGACTGCCTTTAAGGAGTATAGCCTTCTAAGGAATTGCGTAAAAGTAAATACATAATTACAGTGTAGTGTGAAATAGCATTAGCAGAGATTTGTACATAGTGTTTTTAAATCTCAGATGTATTTGTATATACCTTTTCTTCCTAATTTTGCAAAATTTCGGAATACATTTACTTTTTAATTTATTCACTGTATCCATTTCCATAATAACTTGAATTTGTTTGAATGGTCTTCAGTATTTGTTTATTTTGTTTTGCTTTTGATTTTATTTTTTAATACTTCCTAACTGGAAGAGTATAACCTCTAGAATTCCTTAAGTATTATTTTTATTGAAATTAAAACAACAACAGAAGATAAACTACATCAGAAGTTTATATGTCAATGAAATATCTCAAAATGAACATGACCATGTAACCACACCCTAGAGTGGTGTGCTGGAGTGGTGGGCTTGCATTAATTTTTGAGAGTTATTGTTAAATATTCTGGTTGTTCAACTGCTTGAAATTGAGCATGGCAGGAATATTCAAATATCGGGTCCTTTGCTTCCAGGAAGCAAGTTGCTAAACGTTTATTATCATAGATTTATCTCTGCAGATTAATAAAGAGAACATCACCAGCTTCCCTGAAGCCAAGCCTGTGCCTATTTCCAATTACTAATCACTCCATCTTCAAGTTAGCCACTAACTTGATTTCTAATACTGCAGTTTAATTTTTCTACTTTGGAATCATACAGCAAGAGAAAAGAAAAGATTCATTGGGGTCTGAAAACTTAAGCAATTTTGGCAACTCTCTTTAAATAAATAAAAACAAAATTATAAATACAAAATTAGGTACAGAGCTTTAGATGAAATCTGAGCAAGTTAAGGGAACTTTGTTATCATCATAGTAAATCCAACTGCATTAGGGTAAGTATTCTTTTTTTGTCTGACTTCTTTCACTTAGCTCTATAAGAGATCCATCTATGCTTTTGCACGTGGCAGACAGCATTAGTATGGGCATTTTGTTGTTTCAGTTTACCATTATGTGCTTTATTCTACTGCTGAGCGATATTGTTTTTAATTTGAGGCTCCCACCAGTAATCTTTCTTTAATGGTGCATCACATGACTTCTGGTGTGCAAATGTTGCACTGTGTTAGGAGTATACCTATGAGTGAAATTGTGGCATCACAGCCTGTTCATACGTTCAGCTTTAGTAGAAATTGCCAAATAGTTTTCCTGAGTGGTGGTACAAGTGTACAGTCCCAAAAGCAGTGTATGAGAGTTCTATTTCTACATTCTTGACAAAACAAGGTATTGTGAGAATTAAATTTTGGCCATTTTAGGTTTTGTGTAATGACCCATTAGCTTTAGATTATTTTCAAATGAGTTTTGGCCCTTTGGATATTTTCTTCTGTGCAATTGTTTTGTGCATTGAAAACAATTAAATTTTCTATTTTTAATGATTTATAAGAGCTCTGTTTGTATTGTGGATATAAGTTCTTTGAGGGGTATATCCAGTGCAAATATTTTCTCTATTCATTACTTTGGGTTTTTTGTCTTAAAGGTTTTTTTTTTTTTTAACAATGCAAAGTTCTTAATTTTGTAGAAATGAAATTAAACATTTTAATAGCTAGTGCATTATGCATTCTGTTCCTGAAAAAATTATCTACCCAAGATCATTAAAGATATTCCCCTATGTTATTTTCTAAAAGCTTTATGTTTTACCTTTCAATTACTGAAAAACACCTATCACTATTACGGAAGATTTTTCTATATCTCTTTTAGTTCTGTCAAGTTTTGCTTTATATAATTTGAACCCATCATTCATTGCAGATAAATTTAGACTTACATTCCTGGTGAATTGATATGTTCCTTCATCTTCAGTGATGTGTCTTGCCTCAAACACTGTCTTTATTTGTCTGTTTACAATAATTTCCTTTTATTTAGGATTCGCATCGTAAACTTTTCCCTTCCTTGTACTTTCAATCTATTTGCATCCTTATGTTTAAGGTGTATCTGTTGTGTCTACTGTTGTCGTTTTTTTATCCAGTCTGACAAGTTTTGTCATTTAATAAGAGTATTTAATTCATTTACATTTAATAAAGCTACTTATGTATCTGGACTTAAATCTACTACCTTCCAATTTGATTTATGTTTCTCCATAAACATAAACACAGAACACAGAACATGTTCTGTGTTCCTTTTTCTATGGTTTCTTATTGTATAGATTATTTAAAATAGTTTACATTTTCCCCTATTGCTTGTTAGTTATGCATGTGTATATTTTTGTATTACAAGAAAAAAAGGTTTGTTTTTCCTTTGTATGCTGAAAGAGATTGCATAGAATTGGAATTATTTGTTGCTATGTGTATGATAGAATTCACCAATGCAGCATCTGTCCCTGAAGGTTTGGTGGTGGTGGTGGTGTCTGGGGAAGTTAATTATGAATTTGATTTCTTTAGCTATTATACTACTGTTACTTCTTCAGTTATTTTTTGTGCCTTTCAAAAGTTGACTACATTAAGTTTTGACTTTATTGCCATAAAAATTTCATAATATTATCATTTTAATGCATGTAGGATTGTTTGTGATTTTCTCTCTTCAATTCTTAACATAGGTAGTTTTTGCCTTTCTTTTTCCTTGAATAGTCTAGCTTGAGGTTATGTATGAGTTTTTGGTTTTATTGTTGTTCTCCATTGTTTTTCTCTTCTCTATTTCATTGATTTTTGCTCTGTTCATTCCTCCTACTTACTTTTTGCTTTTTTCTCGCTTTTAAGGTGGAACTTCAGATGATCAATTTTAGGTCTTTATTATTTTAAAGTTATAATTCTTTTAAATTTATTGAGAATTGTTTTATGCACCAGCACAGGCCTATCTTGGAGAGTGTTTGATGTGCACTTAGAAAAATAATGTGTATTCTCCAACTGAGTTGAGTATACTAAAATGTTAACTAGATTCATACTTATTTTGTTCCAACTCATTCTATGAATTACTGAGGACGGAGTCTTGAAATTTCTAGCTCTAATTGTTGGATTTGTTATATCTCTATATGTCTGTTAGTTTTTGTTTCCTGTATTTTAAAGCTGTAATTTTAGGTACATAAACATTTACGCATTTTTATTTCTTCTTGAAGAGCTGGCTCTTTTAAATAGTTAATGATAATAGCTATTATCATTATTCATGGTAGTTATGTTCCAAAATGTCACTGAGAACATTGAATTAGTGAATACTGATCCTAGGGAAAATATGTACATACTTATATAGATTATTATCTTAAATCCTACTACAATGCATCTTCATAGATTCTATTTTATTTGATTTACAAAAGAGAAAATTAGATTCAGAAGTGTTAAGTAAGTAGCTTGCCTGAGGCTGTCCCACTAACAGGTTACCAGAGTGGGGATTTCCATATTAACTGTCCTCAGAGCCAAAGCTTCTTAACACTACACTGCACTGCCTCACACAGTCTCCATCTTCTGGTCATCTCTGTAGGAGAGCTAAAGCAAGAAGGCAGAGTATTGCCTTGCTCAACTTCAGTTAGGAACATGAATGTTGGAAGACTAAAATTTTTTGCTGCCGTGTGCAGGTCCATGGATAAGTCTGAAAGTTTGGGGGCCGGGTGCGGTGGCTCACGCCTGTAATCCCAGCACTTTGGGAAGCCGAGGCGGGCAGATCACCTGAGATCGGGAGTTTGAGACCAGCCTGCCCAACGTGGAGAAACCCTATCTCTACTAAAAACACAAAAAATTAGCCAGGCATGGTGGCAGGCGTCTGTAATCCCAGCTACTCAGGAGGCTGGGGCAGGAGAATTGCTGGAACTCGGGAGGCGGAGGTTGCGGTGAGCTGAGACCGCACCACTGCACTCCAGCCTGGGCAACAAGAGTGAAACTCTGTCTCAAAAAAAAAAAAGTATTAGAAATATTGATATTGTGATTACAAATAAATTTTAGTAAGTAGGCGAATTTAAAAATATGGAATTCACAAATAGTGAGGATCAACGATACTTCCTTATTCCTGGTAGGTTATATTCTTTGTTCTGAAGTCCATTTTACTGGTATTAAAATAGCCACTTTACTTATGATTAACATGTTTGCATGGTTCATCTTTTTCCATCTTTTCACACGTAATTTATCTGTCTGTATGTTTGTAAGAAGTTGCTTTTAGATAGCATACAGTTGGGTCTTAATTTTTGATAAAGTCTGATAACTGTATCCCATTAATGTTTTATCCATTTATGTTTAATGTAAGTACCATTATAGTGTAAGTCTACCATGTGGCTACTTGTTTCCTATTTGTTGAATCTGTACTTTATTCATTCCTTTTTTGCTGTTTTCCTTTTCTTTGCAGTAAGTGATTTTTAATATTACATTTTATTTTCACTTGTTTCTTATTGCTATACCTCTTTGTCTTATTTCTTTTGCTTTGGCTCTTGGGCAGAGAATCTTGTGGTTCTTTGAGCCATGTTAAGGAATCTGTGAGGTCAAAGCTATTTTCACAGTAATACTACGAGTTATTTGCAGTTTTACATCTCTTGTTGTCACAAACGTACAATGAGGGTTTCAACACGCCATTATGTCATGTTATGTTAAAACAGATTACAGATGAATGCAGATATGGGAATTTAGCTGTCTTTTCTTAGGCCAACATTAAGGAAATTTGCAAAATATAAAATAATGACAGTTTAAACCATTTCTGCTACATATAGTAATTTCTCATTATATGATATTTGTGTGTTATTATATATTGAATTTTGCTATAGTCTGAATGTTTGTGTTCCTCCAAAATTTATATGTTGAAATCCTAATTTTAAAACTGATGGTATTAGGAGTTAGGGCCCTTGGGGGATGATAGGTCATGAGAGCAGAGCCCTCATGAATAGGCTTAGTGCCCTTTTAAAAGAGGCCCAAAGGAAACCCCTCACCCTTTCTGCCTTCTAAGGACACAGCTAGAAGGGGCTGTCTATGAACAAGAAAGCAGTTCCTCATCAGACACTGAATCTACCAATGCCTTGGTTTTAGACTTCCCAGCTTCCAGAGCTGTGAAAAATAAATTTATATTGCTTATAAGCTACTCAGTTTACAGTATTTTGTTATGGTATCCCAAACAAACTAAGAATATATTAACACTTTTAAAAACTTATTTAAAAATTAGTTTATAATATGATAAATACTAACAGATAGAACCCATGTAAACAAGCTCTTTAGAATCCTCAATTTTAGACTAAAGGCTTTCTACTGGAATACCACTGCTCTAAGTTTTATCATGAGCACCTTTAGGATTACCACTTAGTCTACCTGCAAATAACATTATTCCGCATTGCGTATAGTGTAAGAGCCTTGAAACAGTACACTTTCATTTTTTCCTTCCATTTTTTTGTGCCATTATTATTATTGTACATTTTATTTCTATATATGTAGAATGTTTTATCTTTAAATATTATTTTACAGTATCCTACACATTTACCATTTTGAGTAATCTTTGTTTCTCTGGGAAGATACAAAAATTTCCTTCAGGTGTCATTTTTTTCTTTTCTGCCCAAAGAATTTCCTTTAACATTTCCTGGAGTGTGGCCTGCTGTCAATGAATTCTCCCCAGACAGGGAAATCTTTATGAGTCATAAAGATCAGTTAGTTTTGATGAGTGACAGAATTAGAGCAGACATACAAAATAGGAGAGAGACATTGTAGAGCCACAGTTGGCAAGATTTAGCAACTCATTGAATGGATGGGGAATTGAGTGTAACATGCTAACATGCCTCTTAAACATCACAGCCAATGAAATAAGAATAAAAGAGTGAATACTGAGAAAGTGTATTCAAAAGCATTATTATAATTTGCAGATTGTAAGATTGTCCATTTGGAAAACCTAGCCCAGAATCCACCAAAAAATCACAAAACTTATTAAGTGAGTTAATGTAAGTGTGTAAATATAATAGCTTTCCTATATACAAGAAATAACCTGTTAGAATATACAATGGTAAACAACATCAGAAGGAAGAAATAACCTGTTAGAATATTTAATAATAAACATCAGCAGCAGCAACGAAGACAATTACAAAAATGCTTGATCAAAATACAACAAACACCTAAAACACCTGGGGTAAGAAGCAAGCTAATAAGGAATGTGAAGAGTCAATGAGAGGACAACCATAAAGGACTTGAAGGAAAAATTAATAACTGGATATACTTTGAAATATGAGGTTTAATATTTTAAATTTGTCCATGATCAGCAAATCCAGATTGAATTAATTCATAATAAAAAATCAAGTGGATCAATTTGGTGACTAGATAAAATGATCTTAAAGCTTATTTTGAATGAATGAGAGCACAATATGAACAATACATTTTTTAAATGCTAAGGATACTTGTTCTATCAAATATTGATAAGTATTATAAAGTCATAATAATACCAGCACCAGAAGGAATACATATATTAGTGAAATAAAGTAAAAATCATGGCCATATTTAAGTGTATATTGGGATTTATTTTATGATGAATATGGACCAAATTGGTGGGAAAATAACAGATGATAGTATTGAATAAAAAAGTTACAATTTTTAAAAAATAAAATTAGATCTCTACTTCATAACATATGTTAAAATAAATTTCAGCTCTTGAATCATTTTTACTAAATTTCTTGGCATCTTTGGATACAGAGTCAATGCTATTCTTATCAAGTCACCAACATCATTCTTCACAGAATTAGAAAAAACTATTTTAAAATTTATATGGAACCAAAAAAGAGCCTGAATAGCCAAAGCCATCCTAAGCAAAAAGAACAAAGCTGAAGGAATCACACTACCCAATTTCAAACCATGCTATAAAACCACAGTACCCAAACAGCTTGATACGGGTACAAAAACAGACACATAGACCAATGGAATAAAATAGAAAACTGAGAAACAAAGCCACACACCTACAACCATCTGATCTTCGACAAAGACAATAAAAACAAGTAATGGGGAAAGGATTCTCTATTCAATGAGTGGTGCTGGGATAACTGCCTAGCCATATGCAGAATATTGAAGCTAGACTCCTATGTTTCACCATATACAAAAATTAACCAAAATGAATTAAAGATTTAAAATAAGACCTCAAACTATAAAAGTCATGGAAGGCAACCCAGGAAATACACTTCTTGACACAGGCCATGGCAAATAACTTTTTGGCTAAGTCTCCAAAAACAATTGCAACAAAAACAAAAATAAATGAGTGGGATCTAATTAAACTAAAGAGCCTCTGTACAGCAAAATAAACTATCAACAGAGCAAACAGACAACCTACAGACTGGGAGAATATGTTTGTAAACTATGCATCTGACAAAGGCCTAATATCCAGAACCTATAGGGAACTTAAAGAAATTGACTAGCAAAAAAAATCCAAATAACCCCATTAAAAACATGGGTGAAGGATGTGAACAGACAGTTCTCAAAAGAAGACATACAAGTGGCCAGCAAACACATAAAAAAAGTTCATTATCACTAATTATCAAGGAAACGCAAATCAAAACCACAATGAGATACCATCTCACACCAGTCAAAATGGCTACTGAAAAGTAAAAAACCAGCAGATGCTGATGAGGTTGTGGAGAAAAAGCAATACTTTTATACTCTTGATGGGAATGTAAATTAGTCCAGCCACTGTGGAAAGCAGTCTGGAGATTTCTCAAAGAACTTAAAACAGAGCTACTATTTGACCCAGCAATCTCTTTACCCAAGTGAAAATAAATCATTCTGCCAAAAAGACACGTGCACTTGTATGTTTATTGCTGTGCTATTCAAATAGAAAAGACATAGAATCAACTCAGGTGCCCACCAATGATAGATTGGATAAAGAAAATGTGGTACAGGTATACCGTGGAACACTATGCAGCCATAAAAAAGAGTGAAATCATGTCCTTTGCAGCACCATGGATGGAGTTGAAAGCCATAATCTTAAGCAAATTAATACAGGAACAGAAAACCAAATACTGCATATTATCAGTTAAAAGTGGGAGCTAAGCATTGAGCACACATTGACATAAATATGGAAACAGTAGACACTGTGGACTACAAGAGGGTGGAAGGGGGTGAGGCTGGGTTAAAAAAACACCTATCAGATACTATGTTTACTATTTGGGTGATGGGATCTATACCCCAAATCTCAGCATCCTGCAATATTCTCATGTAACAGATCTGCACATGTACCCCATTATCTAAAATAAAATTTGAAAAGAAAAAATTCTAAACAGGTTAGAGATTGAATGTAAAAATAAAACCAACACATTACTAGAAAAAAATATAAGTAGATATCCGTATCATCTTGAGTTTGAGTATTTTCTAATATAATAACAGAGAAGCATCAAGAAAATGACTTATTTGGGCTCTTTTAAATTGTGTGAATCTAAAACCAAATACCATAAAATTGTATTTATGAATTTAAAATGAAATCGACAACTCATAAAAGCTTATAATAGACAAGGTGTAAATATAATTAATATATGAACCCAGTATAAAAATATGGGAAAATGTGTATATGCTAATTTGAAAATGGACAAAGCATGTATCCTGGTAATTTGTGAAATAACAAATATGATGGACAAAGAGGCAGATGGCAAGATTTTTAACCTCAGAAGTTATGGAAGAAGATGTTAGAGGTAAAGATTAGGCCACTTGAAAGAGCACTCAGGATAGGTCAGACAAGGGAAAATAAAAACAGAAAAGAACAAGGAAAATGTCAAAGATAAGATGTGTGATAAGTTGTATTTCTTTTTATTATAAACACTTCATCCTCCTGGGTAAAATATATTAATACTTTCCTCCGCAATGGAATCAGTTTGGCCATGTGATTTTCTTTGGCCAAAGAAGTTTTACAAACTACTTTATTCTTTGTCAGATTTTTTTTTTATTTTGGCTACCATGATGGAGACTATAACAAATGGAGACTGTTTAGTTCACCTGGATCCAGAGTGAAAAGTTCATGCAGCAGACCCACAGTCAAACTGTGTTGGAAAGGTAACCTGGATGAGACAAATACCTTTGTTGTTATAAGTCACTGAAACAATGGTACGATTTGTTACTTTGTTATACCCTAGTATGTCCTGACTGATACATCTGGCCTACTTTATGTTTCTGACTTCTTGTTGGCGAATTGATCAACCAGGTAGAGCAAAGATTGTAAACAGAAAATATAACCTGTCAAAGAATGTGTACAAGAAAGAGAAGGTTTAGTAGGAGAGAAATGTTAACAGATTAGCTGGTTGTGAGTGGGAAGATTTAGGCAGTAAGGGATGAGAAATAAATGCAGTGAAGAGGAAAAAGGTAATAGAGAATTGTCAAATGCCTCAATTACAAGTTTGTATTGGGTTGAGGACTTGACTTGAATGACAGTATTTCAGCTTGGAAACTACTGCTTTCTGGTTTTATGTTAGTTATATAATTTTTAAGTGTTATAAACTCTCTTGGTTTCTCCACCCTTCTTCCCCTTTTATTCTCAAGATTTATATTGATTCCAAGTCAATAACAACAAGAAAAACAAACATTTTGGAGTTCCTTCAGTTTGGAGTTCTTAATTGGTTTATCTTAATTCACTATTTCTGATCTGATGTATTGGTCTTTCTACTTATTTATTTTTTCATCCATTCATTCACATCATGGTATACATAAAGATAATACTTATACAGCAGTTACGGGTAAATAGAGGAGGCTGTTCATACTGAGACATTACCTAACTGGGCCGGCCAGACTGTTCCTGAGCAGAGAGGATCCATGCCTTGGCATACCTGTAACTCATTGAAGGGACCTTTGTTGGAAAGCTCTGTGATAAGTAATAGTGAGCCTGCAATAAGCAATTGTACAAACGATTTTGCAGAAAGCTTATTCTGGCTAAATTATGCTCCTCTAGCTTATTTATTTAATTCTTATCAAGAAGAAGTGCAATGAGTTGGATGTTATTCATATCATCTACTTTTTTTTTTTTTTTTTTCTGACAGGGTCCCACTCTGTAGCCCAGGCTGGAATGTGGTAGCAGGATCTTGGCTTACTGAAACCTCCACTTTCTGGGTTCAAGTGATTCACCCACAGTCTACCAAGTAGCTGGAACTGTAGGCATATGCCACCACACCTGGCCAATGTTTGTATTTTTAGTACAGACAGGGTTTTTCCATGTTGGCCAGGCTGGTCTCGAACCCCTGAGCTCAAGTAATCCAACTGCCTCAGCTCCTGAAGTGCTGGGATTACAAGCATGAGCCCCCGTGCCTGGCCATATTCATCTATTTCTTAAATGTAATCCATTAAAAGCGATGGTAATAAAATTGTTAAGATATGTCTTCTATTTCAGCAATGGACCTGAACTGGCCTCCCGTCTCAGGATATTAACTTGGATTTACACAGTACACTTGCTCAAACATTCCAGTAGTTACTGCTAGAGGCTTGCTTTATCCTAGCATGTTCTAATTATCACATTTCCATAATCTAAATATTCCTGGACTCAAGTATAATTTCTCTTTCCTGAGATAAACTCACTTTCTACTCCCGGTCATATCTGTTTCTCCAGTTCTCTCAGTCACATTAGTATGTGTCATTTTGCTCAATTGTATTCTGGTTTTTCCTTTAAAATATACTTGTCAAGTATGCTATAAAAATAATTCACGGTAAATTGATATTTTATGTGCCCCTCTCTTAAACATTGAGAGATTATTTCTGTACTTTCCTAATATAAATTTATTATGTTTACTAATTATCATTATCTAAATTATTTAAATAAATATAAATTATTTAATAAAATATAAATTATTTATATGGGAAAAGAAATGGGATGGAGCAGAACATGCTAAATTATCAGTGGTCCCATTCTATTTCTGTTCCAATTATATCAATCATAAAACTTGTAAGACCCCTAAACTAGAGTTTTACCAGTAGAATCCTAATAACTTTTTTTGACATACGAGCTGTACATTTTCCAGGGGCGTCTAAAGAATGGAATGATGACCACAGAGAATGCAGGTGACAGAGAAGCTATGTGTTAGTATAAAGCGTTTTGTATCATAAATAGGACTAGAATGCAGGTGCCCACAGTAGTACCCTACTGCTGGACCTAATAAAGTGCCCTGGCTCAGCAGTTGTAAAGCTCAGAGTTGCTATTTTTGTTGAAAGATTTCAGATCCATGGTGTGAAACTGAGACACAAACTTGTTTGCCTCTTAGGATGGCAAATACATATGCTTCTTTGGACTGCATTAAGTGTGGTAACACAGGATATGTGCGCATCACAATTAATGACAGTGGCATAGCAGGTTTGAGATATCCTGAATGTGAGTACTAACTGCTTTTCTTTCTCACTATTTAATCTTATTTTTTTCTCTTAACTGCCTTGTGACCTTTGCTGCATCTTCTCTCTCTTTTGACTTCCTTAATAACAGTGAACCTAATATTGCAGACTCTAGCCCTTATTTTTTCCTTCTCTTCATTTTGAAGTTCAGTATCAGTTACATTTGATAACACCTACATCTGTGTCCCTAGATCAAAGTTTTCTACTGAGATCCAGTATTTTATCTTTAATCCCTGACATCTCGAAGTTCAACTTGTGCTAGATAAGTTCATAATTGCACCTTTAATGTACAACTAATTGTACCATCATTCACAGGAACACTGAAACTCAACAGCCAAGGTGTCATCATTGCTTCCTTTTCCTTTGCTCCCTCTAGCTGATTTATTTAATTCTTATTAGTTGTATTTCTTGAATATTTCTTGCATGTGTCCCCTCCTCTTCATCCCCATCTGAACTGGCCCCTATCACCTCTCACATGGACTATTATAATAACTCCTTGGCTCAAGCCTTCCTCCACTCCAGTGTATCCTTATAATGTCTTACCCTCTACACAAAGGATCGTGATTCTAAAATACAGATCAGATCCCATTACTTCCCAAGTTTCTCCACTGTCTGGTCCTCAGCACTTGTATTTGTGTGCACAGAGGACCTCTGTGACCTGGCATCTCTACTTATCCTGCTGAATCTTCACCTGTATCACTCAGTGCCCCTGGAAGTGAGTACACTCTACTGCTTCACACCTCTTGGCCATGCATATGCTTCTCATCTGAAGTAGCCCTTCACTCCTTTTCCACTGGCCAAACCCCAATTTTCTATTCAGAAATCAGCCCAAACACCCATTGTGCAAATTCCTGGTTTTTCTTGTGGTTGTATGTTTGGGCTATCACAGTATTTTTCTTCCTCAAGCCTCATTTTAGCTATTATCATGGGCAGTTTTAAGTTTGCTTACTGGTCAAATTTTAGAATAGACTGTATGCCTCTTTCGATAAAGAACCATGCCCCAGACTCAGTTCAGTGCCTGGCACATAGTAGATAATCAACAAGCAAGTGTTAAGTATATGAATCAGTAAAGAGATGCATAAATTTTTGGTTTTAAAATAATTCAGTACCTCTCCTCTTTCTGCTGTACTAGGAGCAACAGTTTGGAGGTGTCTTGGTGGTGTATTTATTTTATTTGCCTACGGGATTAACAAAGTTATGGCACTTCATAGCTGGTGTGGTGGCACAGGTACTGGTGAGGGCCAAGAACTGGCTATACTAGATTTCTTTCACTTATTTGTACTTTCATGGAATTGAAATGTATTTTTCTATTCTGGTTAGTGCCTTGCATGTACAGATAGAGACAAAAGGGATTGGTATTAAAAAGTATTGTTTGATGAGATTTTAAAAGAATCTTTGCGTCATGGTTGTGGTTTTTAAATATAAATAGAAATGCAAAATCTGTACTTTCTGAGTATCTGTACAAAGTTTGTATGGTAACCTATGTCTAAGATGGCCTGAAAAATGTAGCTGATTTTAAGCAATTCAGACTTTACAGGTCATACAATGATGTATTTTCTCAGTCTCTGGGAGGCAGAACTATAATAGACTCTTGGGGACAAAAAGGGGGCTTTTTTTTTAAACAAAACATGATGTTATACTAAGAGCAAAACTATTGTTTTTGACAAGACATGTAAGAATTCAGTTAGATCTGACTCAAATAAAAATGGAATAAGCTAGTTTTGATTCAAAAGCTGTGTACGTTGCCTAGTTGTGAAATGAAGGGTCCGTGAGATTGTAGTCATGGCAACCAGTGTGGAGGGAGCTGAGCTTTGAGTGCCCTTGTCCTCCATCACTGTCAAGTTATAGATTCCCTATTTGGAGGGATGGTGTCGGCAACTTAGTAACAGGAAAGCACCAACTGAACCATTTCCCACCAACAAACCTGTATTTTGTGTAATGAACTAATGGTTATGACTGTTAAGGTAATCTCCTACAAGGTTACAAATTGTAATTATTTCCGATAAAAAACCTGAAGCTTGCTGGGTGCGGTGGCTCACGTTTGTAATCCCAGCACTTCGGGAGGCCGAGGCGGGCAGATCATGAGGTCAGGAGTTCGAGACCAGCTTGGCCAACACAGTGAAACTATGTCTCTACTAAAAATACAAAAATTAGCTGGGCTTGGTGGTGGACACCTGTAATCCCAGATACTCGGGAGGCTGAGCCAGGAGAACTGCTTGAACCTGGTAGGCAGAGGTTGCAGTGAGCCAAGATTGCACCACTGCACTCCAGCCTGGGTGACAGAGCTAGACTCCATCTCAAAAAGGCCAGGTGCGGTGGCTCACACCTGTAATCCCAGCACTTTGGGAGGCCGAGGCGGGCAGATCACGATGTCAGGAGATCGAGACCATCCTGGCTAACAGGGTGAAACCCTGTTTCTACTAAAAATACAAAAAAATTAGCCAGGTGTGGTGGCGGGGGCCTGTGGTCCCAGATACTCGGGAGCCTGAGGCAGGAGAATAGCGTGAACCCGGGAGGCAGAGCTTGCAGTGAGCCGAGATTGCACCACCACTGCACTGCAGCCTGGGCGACAGAGTGAGACTCCATCTCAAGAAAAAACAGAACAAAACAAAAAAAAACCCTGAAGCTTTTGGTTTTAGTTTTCCTGCTCTTTAAAAATAGATCTTGCAAAGGTTATTCTTAATTCATTGCCTTTCCACATGGGCCTCTGTGTTGGGAAGCAGTTAGTTCTGGTTGTATCATAAAGAGTGTCCTGTCATTTTCCTGTCTATCCCTGCCTTGGTTACTCTCTTAATAGCCCCATACAATAAGCTGTCAGCGTCTGAGAAAGAACTGATGGCACAATTTTCTCAATGTAGGGATGAGACTGAGGGGACACACGGTCGCTTTCAGGAGGTTTGCCTGAAGTTCTTTTCAATAAAGATTAGATCCACTGCCCTTGACAGGCTCCACAGAGCTGGCAGTGGTTTCTGAAGCAGAATCTTGGTTCCAGCTTTTCTAAAAGCTTCCTTTTACTTTTCTTCTCTTCATTCCATCTTCACCATCATCACAACAATGTGTACACAGGAAACTCTTGTGGATTAGTTAACATCACTTAATGATGGTTAGGGTAGAGAAGAATGTTGGAAACATTAGAAAAATGAAATAATAGTCACATAATAATAATTTCAGAGCTCTTAATGTAAAACTTTGTGCTATACACTTTATATACTATCAGTTCTTTCAATTATCAGTAATCCAATGAAGCAGATACTATCATCTCTATATTGCAAATGAGAAAACTGAGTCTCTGGAAAGTTTCACAACTTGTCCCAAGGGCAGCGATTAGCATGTGTCAGAACTAGGACTTCAGCTTTTCTGGATCCAAAGCCTGGAGGAGTTGATTTTTCTTTTGAGCAAAATAAATTTATTTCGTGGCAGCTCAACCATTGTGGAGGCTGGAAGTCCAAGATCAGAGTGCCAGCATAATCGGGCTCTGGTGAGGGCCCTCAGCTCGCAGATGGCACATTCTTACTGTGTCCTTACACAGTAGAGAGAGTGATCTCACTCTTCCTCTTTTTATAAAGGCATTAATCCCCTCATGGGGGCTCCACCAAAGGCCCCATATCCAAATACCATCACATCAGGGTTTAGGTCCTCAACATATTAATTTCATAACACGAAGCTGGTGACTATCCCAAGGCAAGAACTTTGTAGTACCAGTGCAGTTCCTCTATAGAGTCCTGTATGCTAGGCTTGCTGAGGGTGGGCTTCCAAAGATGCACAAAAGAATATTCCATATGGTTATAGGGAGTGGTCTCAAAAGAGTCAGGCAGTTTTAAAAGTTTTAAAAAATATATAATATATTGGGTTTGAATATGAAATAATAGGAAAACATACAGTGAAAGAATCAACATCTTTCCCCTACCAGATCCCTAGTTTGACAGCTCACAGACTAGTAATCTTAGTACATTTTGTGTATCCATCCAGAAATAGTCCATACATTTGTGAAAATGCCTTTTCTTTTGAGGACAATTTGATCATATCTGTGACAAATTTACTATTCATGTGCATTTTGACCCAGTAATTGTATGTATAGATACATTGGCACAAGGGACTAAAGAGCTATATAGAGGGACATTTAATACATGATGCATGCCATTTATCCTACTTATTTGTCCCGTTTTCACTGAAATGAAAACAAACAAGCCTGGGTTTCTTAACCTCTCTATTGCCTCTCAACACCAGGTATTTTGGGAGTTAGGCTGTCAGATTGACCTTAACATGATGCTTGCCTTCTGAATAATTCTTTTAGGCTTTCTATTTATTATAGGCCAACTTCATTAATTGAGTCAGTAAAATTTATTGAAGACTTCATATGTGCCATGCAGCATTTGAGGCACTTGAAATATCTGTGAATTAAACAGATTAGAACTCGGCTCCTAAAATTTAGTGAAAGACAAAAGTCTTTCACTAAAAAAGACAAAAAAGCAAACAAATAAATAACATTATTATAGGTAGTTATTCATGTTCTGAAGGGAAAAAACCCAGTGATTGAAGGTGTCTTTAAGTATATATTTAAGAAGATAAGGTGATTAGGGAATAACTACCTATGAGGGAAACATTTGCTCTACGACTTGAATGATGGGAAAGGGGCACCCCATCATGAATTAGGCTAGGACATTATCTAGCAAAAGTTCTGAGAGAGGAACTTACTTAACGTGTTTCAGGAATTGAAAGGTCAGCATGAATGAGGCAAAGGAGAAATGAAAAAACGGCACAAGATAAAATTGAAGAAGTGAGCAAGGGTCAGATCATGTGGGATAATGCAGACCTGATACAAAGATTAGATTTTATCCTAAAGGCAAAAAGGAAATTTTAGAAGGTATTAAGCAGAGTAGTGGCATGATCTGATTTATGACATTAAAACAATTCCACTGACTGTAGAGAATGGATTATAAAGAAAGAACAAGAATGGGAACAGGGAGATCTGTAAGCAAATTATTAGTGTAGCCTGGATTAGAAATACTAGTAGCTTGGATTGGGCTGGTGGCAGTGGCACTAGGGAGAACTGGACAGATTCAGGTTACATTTTGAGGGCACAGTCAATAGGGCTCGCTGATATACTGGATATGCAAGTGTGAAGGGAGGGAGGATTAAGGACAGCTATGGTTAAGGGCAACTCTGCAGGTCATTATGCTAAGTGAAATAACCAGGTACAGAACAACAAACATCACACATTTGACTTCTGTGTGGGAACTAAAAATTAAAACATTTGAACTCATGGAGACAGAGAGTAGAAGGGTGGTTATGGAGAGGCTGGGAAGGGTAGTGGGGTGTGGTGGGGGCGGTTGGGAGGTAAGCGGAGATGGTTAATAGGTACAAAAAATTAATTAGAATGAATAAGAACTGGTATTCACTAGCATAACAGGTGACTCTAGTAAAAAATAATTTAGTACATTTAAAAATAACTAAAAGAGTATAATTAATTGTTTGAAACACAAAAGATAAATGCTTGAGGAGACGGATATTCCATTTTTACCCCAACGTGATAATTACACATGGCATGACTGTATCAAAATATCTCATATAGCCCATGTAAATGTATACACCTACTATGCACCCACACGTATTTTTTACAAATTTAAAAAAGAAAAACACAGGACAACTTTGAAGCTTCGGCTTGAGTGACCAGGTGAATGAATGTGATATTTACTGAGACACAGACAGGTGAACCAGAGAAGCAAATTGTGTACCAGTGACTAATTGGGTGCTGTTTACACAGTAACATTTAACAAATATTTATCATATTGACATGTAGAAAAGTCACTGTACTTAGCTAGTTTCTCTAAAACTCCAGGTGAAAGCATCCACTGAGCAAAGCTTACTGACTAGAATCCTATTGCCCTGTCTTTTGAGAATGTCAATTCTGCCCCATTCATCACTAAATAGACATAATCACTTGTTCTCTAAATTGTAAAATTGCCTCCAGATAATTCACCAGCCTTCTGTAAAACCCTTATTTACCCGCTTCAAGAAATACTCAGTTCCTAAGTGAAAACAATATTTGTGTATCAGCCAGAGCTGGAGAGGCCCATTGTTACTTTATGAAAATTAGCTTTCAGGCCGGGTGTTGTGGCTCATGCCTGTAATCCCAGCACTTTGGGAGGCCGAGGTGGGCGCATCATGAGGTCAGGAGATTGAGACCATGCTGGCTAACACAGTGAAAACCCATCTCTACTAAAAATACAAAAAAGTAGCTGCGCATGGTGGTGGGTGCCTGTAGTCCCAGCTACTCGGGAGGCTGAGGCAGGAGAATGGCATGAACCCGGGAGGTGAAGCTTGCAGTGAGCCGAGATCACGCCACTGCACTCCATCCTGGGTGACAAAGCTAGACTCCGTCTCAAAAAAAAAGAGAAAATTAGCTTTGTTTTTCCTTGTGGTAAATTGCAGATTCTTGCAAACAATGTAAAATGTGACTTATGTTCCATGTGATAAGGAAGATAGCTCTGATCATCCAGATTTTCCAACAAGACAGACTTATTTTTTCACTCATATTTTAATTGCTGTAATGTCAGCCTCAGAGTTCATTAAGGTTTTTAAGGTACCATATCCTGGATATAAAATATTTTTATTGGGAAAATGAATCTTCTCTTTCCTTGAGACTAGCTCTCTAATTAAAAGCACATACCATTAGTGCAAGTATATCACATTAAACATACACCCTGATGAATTGATAATTCATCTCAATCTCAAATCATAATCATTTTATTACTTTTCTGCAAGAAAGAAACCTCCAGTAAAAGGAGAAGCAGCACAAAGACATTTCTAGAAATTGGACTTTTCTCACCTGACTGAGGTTGCCTTTGACAGTCGTGGTTTCCTAGTGGTTTATAATAATTTGTTTTTTGTTTTTTTTTCCCTTTGCAGCTAGCCAGCTGGCATTTGAACCTGCTGCCTTCAACCTGCCATTCTACCAAGACTGTTATATAACTGTTCATATTATATATAAAAAATATAATATTGTTTAAATATTATTTTGTAATAATCCAAAACCTTTTTATCTTCTTTGAAGGAGCTGCAAGAAAAGTTACATCTGTCATCATTAAAATATCCTCCATTTATTCTAGACATTATGGTGATTATATGAAGAGTGTGGTCTATATCTTACTGCAGACACTGAATAGCACCAGCAGAGAATGATCATCTGCTGTTGTCACAGAATCAGCAGTTTTAGGCAGCATATAGTACATTAGCTTTCAAATTTTCTTCATTAGAAACTCTCCAAGTTTAATTTACTCAACTGTATGGAGGTTAAAGATCTGCTGGTAAAGCACTCATCATTAACAGCGATTATTCATTGTCACTCTTGAGTAGGCAAATTCCACTTTTGGAGATTTTCTCTGCTAAGAAGAATTAATGGGAGCTGAGGAAGCAGGGTAGGAAGCTCCGGGCCACAGCTCTAAGGCTTCTTAAAAATGGAGAAAGATTACACACTGCATTGTTATTGGCTGTAGTCACCCTACTGCACAATGGAATACCAAAACTTATTCTTCCTTTCTCTCGGTAACTTTGTACCCATTGACTAACCTCTCCCAGTACCCCCTTTCCTGTTGCCCTCTTTATCCTCTGGTAATCATTATTCTACTCTCACGTTCTACCATCTGACATTATAATATATATATATATACATGTCTTGAAACATTAGATTGCATCCCATAAATATGTACAATTATTGTGCATCAATAAATTTTAAAAATTAAATTTTTAGAAATGGAGAGGAACCTAAGCACCACAGTCACGTAGGCAGAGTTGGTTTCTTGTCGGAGTAGGGAGGCAAAGGGCACAGGCCATAAGGAAGGCAGAGGTGACAAAGGCAGTCTTACGGCCTCTCAGCTTGACTAAACTCTAGACAGGGTTCTTCCTCACTTTAAATACCTGATCTCCCTTTTCTTAGAACATTTACCTGAGAAAATTTACAACTGTAAATTCTACCCTTTTGTACATTTTCTACAACTCAGGAATGTCTTTCTCGAAAGCCTCGAGCCAGCCGGACATGGTGGCTCACGCCTGTAATCCCAGCATTTTCATAGGCTGAGGCAGGCAGATAACTTGAGGTTAGGAGTTTGAGACCAGCCTGGCCAACATGATGAAACCCCATCTCTAATAAAAATACAAAAAATTAGCCAGGCGTGGTGGATCCCAGCTACTTGGGAGGCTGAGATGAGAGAATCACTCAAATCCCAGCGGCAGAGGTCCCATGAGCCAAGGTTATGCCACTGCACTCCAGCCTGGGTTACAGAGCGAGACTCCATCTCAAAAAAAAAAAAAGAAAAGAAAAAGAAAAAAGTATGGGAGCCATCCCCTTAACAGGCCATCATCAAGACAGACAGAGCCCCTCTTTCCCAGTCTGTGTGAGGATAGGGGCCTAACTTTGGTAATTATCAATCAATAAATACAGATAGCCGAGTCACATTGACCTGTATCCTCTACCTTTTGGAAATTGTTATTTGGAAAATCGGGCAAGTGGGTCTTGAGCATTTGCCTTCTTAAAAGTTTTAGTCTTAAGTAGGTTATGACTGTAAGATATTCCTCTTCATTCTTTTAAGGAGTTCACAGGAATCAGTTATGCTTTCAAAGTGGACCTTTCAAAGTAGATCTTACTGCTTCCTTCAGAATCACTTGGATAACTAATAAAATATAGATTTCTGGACCATTCCAGAAAGTTTAAAATTAAACTCTCTAGGCATCAGGCCTCAGAATGTCTCTCTTAAATAAGCCCCTCACTTCTTTCTTTTACGCACTAAAATCTGAATACTACTGCTCTATAGTAAGCAATTAAATCTTTATGAAAAGAATAGAATAAGAATAAACTTATGAAAAAGATACATTTTGAAAAATAGAAGAGTTTTAATTTTTAAAATGATAAAAGCATAGAGGTGGAGATTTTCAAAATGTGTTGAGATAGAAATCTTAAATCATTGGATTTATGTCGCTGCCTATATTCAGTTTTCCCCAAAAAGAACCTTACCAATTGGCAATATATTGTCCTCTTAACATTTTCTATTGAAGAAAATTCCAGAACTTTTTTCACTTATCCGTCAGAATGTACAGTGATTATGTTTTGCATCTTTCTTTGTAGATCGTTTTGGCGTGCTTACCACAACTGAAAATTATTTTTTCTTGCTCTAGCCACTGGCGTTGTGGTAGAGTAGTTGTAGTCACAGGAAAAAGAGAAAAACTCTTCTTTTTTGCATTTAGTTTTTCAAGCGAAAAATTATATTTTAAAAAGTCAGCTTTTTTTTTTTTTTTTGATCCTGTGATTTGTGGCACAAGAAAAATGGTGTCCTAAATCAGGCTCCTGAAGGTCCACTGACTCAGCAAAGTGATTTGGTTTACTTTTGGAGGACCCTCAGTCAGAGAAATGTATTCTTTTCCTTGATCCTCTTATCCTTGTGACTAATAACTTCTATTCTCTCTAACATCTATGCTGAAGGATGGCTCTGTCAGGAACTATTTACATTTGAGAGTATAAATTTATGACATCGCTTTGTTTCTTTCAGAAATCTTCAGGTTGGAAAATTTTCCATTGTGGAATAAAACATTTTCCACAATGAAACATTAAATGAAGAAGATAAAGTCATTCTAGTAGCTAGAAGGCTTTTCTAGTGCTCCTAAAATTTACCCTTCTCTTCCTTTCATGCCACTTTCTTTAAAACAAACCCCTCCCTAAGAAAAACTATACATCCCAGTTCTTTTTCCCTGGAGAAAAGAAAGTGACTTCTCTTAATAATCAATATGGAAAATCATGAATTGAAAGAAAAAAACCAAGTAAGGTACGTGTAAACAAAGAGCCTTCCAGCTTGAAACCATTTTCAGTCTTAGTTTCCACAATTTTTTGTCCTTTTCCTATCCATTATGCAGCAACAGCATTGGATTTGAACATGAATTTTCCCTGCCACAGCTTCCTGCTTTCGTGGGCAAGAGAAACCTGGCATGGAACTTGAATCCTTGAATTTGCTCTGACCTGAACTTGTGCCACAGTTGAAATGTGCTATGCATTGACTTCAGGATGGAGAAACAGGAGAAAGTGAGGCTGCTAGAGATGGTTTGTCCACACACACACACACATACACACATACACACACACACACACACACACACACACACACACGAATTCTGATGATTAGCAATCACTGGAGGAATACAGTAAATTATAAGCAGGCTAAATTACTTTTTTGTTTTTATGTTCTTCTTGTCCCAATGTGGAAAGCCCCTCTGTGTGAGAAGCTGTACTGCAGCCCTTGGTACAATTAAATGCTCAGCCTGGGACAAAAGCTTAAAGAGCTCCTCTCACACAGAGCCTTTTGTTTTTTAGACAAAAGCAGGATAAGCTTATCCACAAAAGTGGATAAGCAGGAGCTTGGCGAGACACTTAGTTTTTAAGAAAGACTGTGCCCTAAAACACTTAGCATGTGAGGCTTCTAGCACCCAGAAAATTATTTTGTACATACTCAGAGTAATGAACTTTGGAGGTTTTATCTGCTCTAATTACAAATTGCTTTTCTTCCTCTCTTCCTTCTCCTCCTCTTCCTTCTCTTCCTTCTACTACTTCTTCTTCCACAAGGCTAAAGATCATGAAGTTTTGCTGTACAACAAAGTAAAATGGCATATCTGAATGTGTGATGGAACTCTAGGTGGCTAGGGACAATCCTATCCTAAAGTATAGAATACAGGGATAGGGATAGGGTAGACAAATACTGATGAAGTGCAGAACAGGAGCTGTGGGGAGATGATTAGAGTAAAAGAGGAGACATTGGCTCTGCACACATATAGAAACAATGTGGAATAAGAATTTTGCATCTGGGAAGGCCTTGAGCTTTGCAGATGCAAAGGTCCTTCAGTGGCGGCCTTCATACCTGGCAGAGCTATTATTATTTTTTCCATGTTGGTTGAACAAGTGCTATGTGTCAAGTGTTGTGTTAGATCTACAGGCTGCTGAGAAGAATAGGTCATGGCATTATCTGCAAGGTTATGAAGTTATACATGTGGAAACTGAAAATTACATTCAAATAGGATCCTAACCAATGAGGAAGTATAGAGTACTATGGGGCACAGAGGGAAATGTGAGAAATTTAAGAAGAATCAGAAAGTGCTCCATGGAAAAGAGAACATTTTAGCTGGGGCTTTAAGAGGGAGGTAGATTATCCAGGCCCCAAAAGGATAATAGTAAAAAAGTGGAGAAATGGCTTTCCTGCTTGAGGAAACAGCATGCCCAAAAGCATGTCATGTAAGAAAATATTTTGTTTAAATAATATTGAAAACTTCCTTTATGAGAAGAAAATAGAGACGAGTAGAGGGAAGGGTGGAGAAGAAGATGAGGCTAACCAGTAGTTATCCAGGAAGGCAAGAGAAGTTTGAAGTTTTGCACTGCGTGAGTATATGTAGAACTCATGGATTGGGATCTGGATGTATGGCCAGAAGGCCAAGAAGCAACACCAATTGTGTGGAAGCTGTGAGGTGAACTTAATTCTGAAGCACAGCTCTGAACCAGCAAGTGCTTCTTAGACATTGCCTTAGTTAGAAACCGACTCTAAGTTGTCAAAAAGCAGCTTCCTAGACATGCCTTCTTAGAAAAGAAGCTGTAAATATGGGAATTAGCCAAATTCACTGAAATTTATTTAGTCTTTATGTGCAAAGTAGCATACCATGTGAAGTTAATGTGATGAACTGCTTGCCCCAAGAAGCTTTTAGTGTATCAAGGAAGAAAGACATGTACTTCAATTATTGTAGGAGACTGTAGCATGCTGTGCCTCAGCAGGGAAGGAGAATGAGCCAAGTAAGAGGCTATACAAGGCAATGTGCCAAATATTTACATGGAATTCTCCGGCTAAGTAGAGATTTTTGTCCATTTTGGAAATAAAAAACATGCTCAAAAGGCTATGAAACTTTCTCAAGGAAATGCAGTTAACAAGTGTCAGAGCCAAAATCAACTCAGGTCTACCTGACACTGAAACCTGCCTTCGTATCCAAATGTGGGCTGCTTTAAATCAAGCAGAATATTAACATTTGGCTTCCAAAGAATAATAGAAAGTTCTCAAAGCATCTCGGTCCTCAGCGCTTTTGATCACCCCTCACCATCTTTCCACTCTTCAGTATTTATCACCACTCCCATCACATCCCTAAAAGCTTCTTTCCCTGCTCAGCCAGAAGTGATGTCTTCCTTTCCTAATGCCTGCAGCAGCTGCCCACATTCTAGGTGTCCAGACTGACCTGTGCTACCTCTAGCGTCTTCTTCCCAAGCACATCTTCCATGAGGCAACAGATATCTCAAGGTCTAGCTTCAATGAGTTTCACAAGTAAAAAAAGTTACTACAAATGAAAATTACATCAATTAATATAGCAATGGGTAAAGATATTAGCATGAAAGCAGCAAACAGTGTCAAACCTGGAGAGGCCTGCAGTTGGGGGTAAGAGATGATGCAGAAGTGACCTGAGTTGATTGCTGGCCAACTCAGTGGTGCCAGGCCCCATAAGAGCTCCCTTCCTGGGGAAATGGAAGAATTATATAGATCTTGATATTGACGTCTGATTCTAGATAAAGCGAATGGGATCTCTCTGAATCTTTTTAACTTTTATTTTAGGTTTGGGGGTACATGTGAAGGGGTAAAGGTGTCATGAGGGTTTGTTGTACATATTATTTCATCAGTCAGGTATTAAACCCAGTATCCAATAGTTATCTTTTCTGCTCCTTTCCCTTCTCCTACCCTTCCCCCTCAAGTAGACCCCAGCATCGTTGTTCTCTTCTTTGTGTTCCTAAGTTCTTATCATTTAGCTCTCACTTATAAGTGAGAACATGTGGTATTTGCTTTTCTTTTTCTGTATTAGTTTGCTAAGGATAATAGCCTTCAGTTCCACCCATGTTCCCGCAAAAGATAGGATCTCATTCTTTTTTATGGCTGCATAGTATTCCATGGTGTATATGTACCACGTTTTCTTGATCTAACCTGTCATTGATGGACATTTAGGTTGATTCCATGTCTTTGCTATTGTAAATAGTGCTACAGTGAACATATCAATGCATGTGTCTTTATGGTAGAATGATTTATATTCCTCTGGGTATATACGCAGTAATGAGATTGCTAGATCAAATGGTCGTTCTACCTTTAGCTCTTTGAAGAATCTCCATACTGCTTTTTACAGTGGTTGAACTAATTTACACTCCCATTAGCAGTGTATACATGTTTCCTTTTCTCTGTAACCTCACCAGCACCTGTTATTTTTTGACTTTTTAATAATGGCCATTCTGACGTGAGATAGTATCTGATTGTTATTTGCATTTAGCTAATGATCAGTGATATTGAGCTTTTTTTCATATGTGTATGGACTGCATGTATGTCTTTTGAGAATTGTGTGTTCATGTCCTTGCTCACTTTTCAAACTATACTACAAGGCTACAGTAACCAAAACAGCATGGTACTAGTACAAAAAGAGGCACATAGACAAATGGAACAGAATAGAGAACCCAGAAATAAGGCTGCACATCTATGATCATCTGATCTTTGACAAAGCCGACAAAAACAAGCAATGGGGAAAAGACTCCCTATTCAAAAACTCGTGCTGGATAACTGGCTAGTGATATACAGAAGACTGAAACTGGACCCCTTCCTTACACCATACACAAAAATCAACTCAAGATGGATTAAAAACTTAAATGTAAAACCCAAAACTATGAAAATCCTGGAAGACAACCTAGGCAATACCATCCTGGAAAGGGCAAAGATTTCATGACAAAACACCAACAGCAATTGCAACAAAAGCAAAAATTGACAAGTAGGTTCTAATTAAAATATAGAGCTTCTCAACAGCAAGAGAAACTATAAACTAAACAGCTTCTAAACAGCAAGAGAAACTATCAACAGAGTAAACAGACAACCTACAGAATGGGAGAAAATATTTCCAAACTATGAAACTAACAAAGGTCTAATGTCCAGTATCTATGAGGAACTTAAACAAATTTACAAGAGAAAAACAGCCCAGTTAAAAAGTGAGATTTTCCTGAATTAACTCAGATTTAGTTTCTTCTGCCCTGTAGAACAGAAACTTAAAACAGAAGTAACTTGTTATAAAATAACAAAGTGTTACATTTCTTGCATGTTTGACTTTGTAAGTTGAAAGTTGTACCCACTACATATATCTATATTCTGTCTCTCTATCTAGACTCCAAAGTCTCTGAGGGAAGGGACTACATTTCATATTCTTTTATATGTCCCAGAGTTCCTGGCAGAGTGCCTTAATTATACCAGCCTCCGTGGACATTCCTTGTGGAATTTTTCTTTCTTTCTTTCTTTTTTTAATGGAAAGAGATACTTGTTGCAGCTCACAGCTAGTGAAAAATGTAAAGAAAATGGATTGTGACCACAAACCTGAGCAGTTGTTGCAAGAATTAAAACATCTCAACAAAGAGTAGGAAGAGTTTCCATTTTAGCTTTAAAGATGTGCTGAAACATAGGTTCCGATATTGCTGCAAGATATTGCCTCTAACACTGAGAGGCAAGAGTATCTCTAAATCTCTTAGTATTTCTGCCTAGTTGAGGGTATTTTCCTGGTTGCCTAAACTACAGTCATCTCAAGACTAAGGTATGTCTGAGTATTCATGGCATGTGGGACCAAAGAGCTTCCTGAGATAGATTCATCCTGGGAGAAGCAATTGGAAAAGTATGTGAAAGAGGTCTGAAGAATCCTTTTATTGATAGGTCACAGGTATTTAATGTATTTCACTCAAACCCCCATTACATATGGATGGTTGGTGATTTCCCATAGTTAGTGTAATATTCTTTTATTCTGTAATGAACATTCATGTGATCCCACAATTAAAAAAATCTGGATGAAGCCCTAAGAAACTGCAATATAATGAAAAATAATATTTCTTATGTTCCCTTTTCTTTAGTTTGAAAAATGCTCTGATAATCTTTCTAGAAGGAAGGGAATTCCAGTTGCAGAGATTTATGTAAAGAAAGATTATCTGGCTATCTGCCCACGCTCTTAACCGGTGACATTATCTCAACCAGTCTACCATGGTCCTGTTTCTGGCTTTTAGGAATTTGATTAAGAAAACTAATTTACTCTTCATAAACTGATAAGACATCAGTGTAACAATCCAAATGCCAAATTTTAAGTTTACTAATTAAACTATGCATTATCTTCTGATGTGGACATACATTTTTCTCATCAAAAAGTTATAGGAAAATCAAAGTTTCTTGTTGATGAAAGTTGTCACTGACTTAATTACATGACTAATAAATGTAACATCTTAATAGTATTAAGATAATATAGCATTCATTCATTAACAATTATTGTACACCTTGGTGTGAACTAACATGTGTTAAATATTTTGCTACATCTTGAAGAGCAGCATGGAATCAAAAGGTCAAAAGTCAAAGTCGCTGTCTCAGAAGCTTACAGTCAACTGGGAAAGGTGGACAGAAAACAGACAGCTATGATACATTTGATAAATGCTCTCAATGAGGCATGAAATTGTTCAATTTTGGATATACTTTGGAGAGATTTCATTCAAGATGGGGGTTAAATGGGGGAAATTATGAGGGCTCCTACAGTAGGCAACATCTGAGTTACATCATGAACCATGAACCATAAGCAGAAGTCTTTGAAGGATGAAGGAAGGTAATGAAGATAGAAAGGGGGAGTCAGGCAGAAACAATACCTCAGGCAAAGGCCAGGATCAAAGGATACCTTGGGATTTGCAGACAGTAAGTACTTCAAGTCAACTAGAGCACAGTCTAAGTCTAATTCTGGGTGTACTGGGTGCAAAAAGATGGGACTGAGTCAGATTACAAAAAACACAGTGAACTCATCTCCAAATTATGGAATATTTGTGGAAGAAAAGAAGAATTAAGAAACAAAAAGGACAGCTTTCTCTTTCAGAGCCATTCTTTTGCTTTGGGCTTTTGGTTATGATATGTTATATATTTTTAAAACATTGATCATTTAAAATTTCTACTTTTTTAGTTATATTGTTAACATTTTTTTCTTGCAATGTTTCTACTTCAACTGTTTATATTTGTTGACATTAAGTTATTGATAATGCCTTTTTATTCACTGAAGTTATATTCTCTTTTTCATTGTAGTGTTGCTATTATGCCTTCTTTTGTACTTTTTCATAATTAATCTTGCCAGATAGTTACCAGTTTTATTAGTCTTTCGTTTCGTTGCTCCTCTCTATTGTAGACTTTTCTATTTCATTAATTTTTGCTCTTTATTCTTCCATTCCTCAATGGAATAATATTCCATCTTAAAAATTGATAAAATTCTCCTTCGTAACAACATGAATGAATCTATAGGGCATGTTGAGTGAAACAGGCTAGACAGAAAAAGACAAATACCACACAATCCCACTTAGATTAGAAATTTTAAAAATGAACTAATTTCTTCAGTTTTTACGTTTACTGTTTTCTTAGTTCTTTAGATGGATGCTTAGCTATTAACTTTCAACTTTTTAGTGTTCTATTATAAACATTTTAGTCTATAATTGTTAAAACTGTCAAAACCTACTTCAACTATATTCTATGCAATATTTTCATGTTTCATTCCATTAAAAATTTTTAAATTTCTATTATAATTTCTTCTTAAGTTCATTTATTGATTAGACGTATTCTTGTTTTTTTTTTGATGGGGGAGTTGTTGCTTTGAAACCTCATTACATTGTATCTATCTGTGAGTAGTTTTAAAATTTATTCCTCCTATCACACAAGTTTAAATTTTGTTTTTTAAACAAACAAGTTTTAGAAACATCATCTCATCTCATTCAAAAACTTTGATTAGATGTTTGTTATATCTTTTTACTCCATCCTCCATGTCTTTTAATCTCCCATATTTTTCATCTTCTTGTTTTTCTTTTCTGAATACTGGATAATTTCTTTAAATAAGTCTTCCAGTTTTTTCACATTCTCTGAATTTTTCTTCATTCTTATGTCTCTATGTTCATTGACATACATTTTCAATTACAACTTTTATTTTGAGATATTCTTTTTGGTTCTTTTCAACCCTTCTGGCAATCTTACATACTCTTACTGCTCACTCTTATTTTCTGGTCCCTATTTTATTTCTTGGAACATATTAAACATACTAATTATTTTGTAAAATATCTAATATCTGAGTCTTTATAGTTTTATTTGTTTATGTTGGCTTTTTTTCCTCATTGTGTCTTATTTACTTTTGACTTTTGTGAATATTCACTGTGTTTATATTACTGGAAAATTTATTATTTGAAATCCTTTGATATGTGGTTCTAAAGTTGGTCCTCTAGAATGTATTTTCTACTGCTTTCAACAGACACCTGAGGGTATTAAGCACCTAGGATTAGTTTGAGCTAAATTATGGAATTGAAGGTTTTTGCTACCTGCTGTAACGAGAGTTAGCTGTAGAGATGCATTTTCAGGGGAAATATATTTTGTAACCCAGTGCTAAGATTTTATACAGGCAATTTTCCATGCTTCCCCCTTGAAAGGGGGATGCAGGTTTATTTCTGATCATCTTTACACTAAGCAGTATTTGGGATACCAATTGAATGTGGGGATCTTCTGTTTAGACTATTTTGGCAAATTCTTAAGATATGTCTCGTTTTCTGCTACCATCTTTCCAACCCCATCCATTGAAAATAAAAGCTCAAAATCAACAAAAATTGGCTAAAGGCTCTAAGGCAAAAGTAAGCGTCAGTGCTGTGTTTACTTATTTGGGTTCTGTTTTCACTAAGATTTTGGCCTCAGACAAGTCTTTTTATCCATGTTGAGCAATAAATGTACTTTAAAGAATGCTTAGCCAAGTCAAATTGTCCCTGTTTGCAGATGACATGATTGTATATCTAGAAAACCCCATTGTCTCAGCCCAAAATCTCCTTAAGCTGATAAGCAACTTCAGCAAAGTCTCAGGATACAAAATCATTGTACAAAAATCACAAGCATTCTTATACACCAATAACAGACAAACAGAGAGTCAAATCATGAGTGAACTCCCATTCACAATTGCTTCAAAGAGAATAAAATTCCTAGGAATCCAACTTACAAGGGACATGAAGGACCTCTTCAAGGAGAACTACAAACCACTGCTCGATGAAATAAAAGAGGATACAAAGAAATGGAAGCACATTCCATGCTCATGGGTAGGAAGAATCAATATCGTGAAAATGGCCATACTGCCCAAGGTAATTTATAGATTCAATGCCATCCCCATCAAGCTACCAATGACTTTCTTCACAGAATTGGAAAAAACTACTTTAAAGTTCATATGGAACCAAAAAAGAGCCCACATCGCCAAGTCAGTCCTAAGCCAAAAGAACAAAGCTGGAGGCATCACACTACCTGACTTCAAACTATACTACAAGGCTCCAGTAACCAAAACAGCATGGTACTGGTACCAAAACAGAGATACAGATCAATGGAACAGAACAGACCCCTCAGAAATAATGCCACATATCTACAACTATCTGATCTTTGACAAACCTAGGAAACACAAGCAATGGGGAAAGGATTCCCTATTTAATAAATGGTGCTGGGAAAACTGGCTAGCCATATGTAGAAAGCTGAAACTTGATCCCTTCCTTACACCTTATACAAAAATCAATTCAAGATGGATTAAAGACTTAAACGTTAGACCTAAAACCATAAAAACCCTAGAAGAAAACCTAGGCATTACCATTCAGGACATAGGCACGGGCAAGGACTTCATGTCTAAAACACCAAAAGCAATGGCAACAAAGCCAAAATTGACAAATGGGATCTGATTAAACTAAAGAGCTTCTGCACAGCAAAACAAACTACCATCAGAGTGAATAGGCAACCTACACAATGGGAGAAATTTTTTGCAACCTACTCATCTGACAAAGGGCAAATATCCAGAATCTACAATGAACTCAAACAAATTTACAAGAAAAAACCAAACAACCCCATCAAAAAATGGTCAAAGGACATGAGCAGACACTTCTCAAAAGAAGACATTTATGCAGCCAAAAAATACATGAAAAAATGCTCACCATCACTGGCCATCAGAGAAATGCAAATCAAAACCACAATGAGATACCATCTCACACCAGTTAGAATGTCAATCATTAAAAAGTCAGGAAACAACAGGTGCTGGAGAGGATGTGGAGAAATAGGAACACTTTTACACTGTTTGTGGGACTGGAAACTAGTTCAACCCTTGTGGAAGTCAGTGTGGCTATTCCTCAGGGATCTAGAACTAGAAATACCATTTGACCCAGCCATCCCATTACTGGGTATATACCCAAAGGACTATACATCATGCTGCTATAAAGACACATGCACATGTATGTTTATTGTGGCACTATTCACAATAGCAAAGACTTGGAACCAACCCAAATGTCCAACAATGATAGACTGGATTAAGAAAATATGGCACATATACACCATGGAATACTATGCAGCCATAAAAAATGATGAGTTCATGTCCTTTGTAGGGACATGGATGAAATTGGAAATCATCATTCTCAGTAAACTATTGCAAGGACAAAAAACCAAACACCACATGTTCTCACTCATAGGTGGGAATTGAACAATGAGATCACATGGACACAGGAAGGGGAACATCACACTCTGGGGACTGTTGTGGGGTGGGGGGTGGGGGGAGGGATAGCATTAGGAGATATACCTAATGCTAAATGACAAGTTAATGGATGCAGCACACCAGCATGGCACATGTATACATATGTAATGAACCTGCACCTTGTGCACATGTACCCTAAAACTTTAAGTATAATAATAATAAAAAATAGAAAAAAAAGATATTTTATGTAAGACATTTGAAGTTCTCAGGGTGAACATTGTCAGAATGTCTAGCCATAAGTATATCCATTAGTGGAACACACCTTTTAAATTGTGGGTAGCTGATGGAATTTTTTTGGTTTGATAAAGTTGGCATTGTCAGAGTTCCCATTTTCTTTCATGCATTAACATATGATTAAGATGTTATTCATCAGAAAGAATATAACAGCTACCTCCTTTCCCATCCATGTAGTTTCTGACTATTGAAATATCAAACTGATTTGGGAGGCCGAGGTGGATGGATCATCTGAGCTCAGGAGTTCAAGACCAGCCTGACGAATATGGTGAAACCTCGTCTCTACTAAACAAATACAAAAATTACCTGGGCATGGTGGCATGCACCTGTAGTCCCAGCTACTCGGGAGGCTGAGACAAGAGAGTTGATTGAACCCAGGAGGCAGAGGTTGCAGTGAGCTGAAATTGTGCCACTGCACTCTAGCCTGGGTGACAGAACGAGACTCCATCTCAAAAAGAAAAAAAAAAAAAAAGAAAGAGAAAAGAAATACCAAACTGAGACTAGAAATAAGCAAGAGAAGCAGCATTACAACAGGTACAGAAGTTACCTTATACCGAAAGTGGGCAAGAAATAAAAATGACATGGAGCTATTGATGATTGAGTATTTATGTAAGAAAAAAGTATCTAATTAAGCGAAGTTATTATCCTTCAGATCTTCTAATACTACTTTTCTGCTAGATAAAAATGTTCCCGGTGGTCAGCTTTAATCAAAGATTAAAATTAAAAAAACCCTAAAATAAAGGAGAGTTGGTCAGGTCTTGTTCTAGCAATCTGTCATCTGTGTAGATGTTACATGTGTAGCGTGATTTGGGATGGGGAGCAGTGGGAAGAACTGTAGAGAATTTTTATTGTATAGATGAACCAATATGCCACAATCTCCTACTGGAAAATTAAAGGCACTCAACTCGGACATTTGAACCTGTGGAATTCCATAGAAAGCATTCAAATCACGATTATGCCATTATTGCTGACACCGTAGAGGCCCAAGAAAACTAACAGAAAAAAGAACTGTACCTCTTTAGAATAACAAATTAAATATGTATAAAACATCTTCCACCCTACCTTTATTCCTCCGCAAATCTGGCTCAGGGGATATTTGGAAATATAGATTTGACAAGTGAAACATAAATAAGCTATTTAGTTTCTTGGTAGCTGAATATATTTTTGTTGTTAACCTGGAGAGATGGCAAAAAAGGAAAGCAACTATTTAAGTACCCTGTGGGTACCCTGCTCAGGAAAATGACAAAACAAAATAAATGGCCATTTTCATATTGCTCCCTAGTGCAGGCAGAAAGGAATGGTGTTATTTCTTGAGTCTGACATAAATACTGGATTTCCTGATTGCTGGAGTATGTGTGATTATTTCAGATATTATGTTTTTATTCCAATGATTTTAGGGAAATTAAAGGAAAATTACTATAACATGTACAAAATCAATGTTTCAAATAAGTGACTTAGGTTAAAAAAAGAGATATACAATATATTGGGGAAATTAAAATTGTAATAATCACAGATTTTTAAAAAGTAATATCACATAGAACTTTCAAATGTACTCAATTTTTCTTCTTTTTAAAATAGCAACTATCTGAATCAGTTATATTGTTAATAGCTAATAACATGACATTTCATTACGTTACAATTCCCTGTAAAATAGAATATATTTGCAGACAGCAATAATAGAAAATATAATAGTCAATGTATTATAAGGTGATTTCCTTTCTATAGAAATTTAATGGCATGAATTACATTGTAGCAAAGTTTATGTTTTCCTTGGCTGGAGGATTTTGAACTTGGCTGTTGCTAAGATATTAAAGACTTCAATAATGATAGGAGTTATTAAGCTCAAAGAAAATGCTAGGTCTACTATTTTCAGAAGAAAATTTTTTTTCTGGTTTATTTGATTTGCCTACACAAATTTTGGCAAAATCTAATTCATCAGTGCATAACTCTTATGATTCACACGCAAAATATAACTTGAAGCCAAATAACAAAGGGTAGAAGAGAACACTAAACAGAGAGTCTAAAAACTGGATTTTTGCTTGTGGTTCTGCAACTAACTAGCTGTGCAGTCTCCGTATTTTCAGAATTTCTCTGCAGCTGAACTTTTTAACCTATGAATCGAGGAGACTGGATCAAAGGCCTTACTCAGTCTAAACTTTATAAAGATTAATAAGTGTATTATTAGCTGGGTAATTTAGGTGCAAAAGACAGAAACCCAACTCAATGTGTGTGTGTGTGTGTGTGTGTGTGTGTGTGTGTGTGTGTGTGTGTGTTTTCTGTAGAGAGAATTTACTGCTTAACTTGGCTGAAGATCTGGAGGTAGACCAGCTCCAGGAGTGGTTGGGTCCAAGGGTTTGACTGACGACCTCAGTCCTCAACTTTTCTTTGTCCATCTCTTGCCTTGATAATGCTTTCCTTTTCTTCTTTTTCAGAGCGGCTGGTCTCATTCAGTAATTATGAATTATTTATTTATAATTCCAGACTTACTTATTCTGCATTTAACAGTGCCAGAGAACGATAACATCTCCTTTCTAATAATTTCAACAAAACCCTTTACCTCACTTGGGTCATGTGCCTATCCCTGTTCTGTGGACATGGATGCAGAATTCTCTAATTGGTCAGTCATGGGTTATGTCTCTATCCTTAAAAGTTGAAAGGAGGGGCTGGTGCAGTAACTGAAGCCTATAATCCCAGCACTTTGGGAGGCTGAAGTGGGCAGGTCATTTGAGATCAGGAGTTAGAGACCACCCTGGCCAAGGTGGCAAAACCCCATCTCTACTAAAATACAAAAATTAGCCAGATGTGGTGGTGTACATCTGTAATCCCAGCTACTTGGGAGGCTGAGGCAGGAGAATCACATGAACATGGGAGGCGGAGGTTGAAGTGAGCGAAGATTGTGCCACTGCACTCCAGCTGGGGCAATAGAACGTGACCCTGTCTCAAAAAAGGAAAAAGAAAGGAGGGAAATTCCCCTCCTCTCCAAACCACGTGAACAGATGAATAGGATGGTAAGGATCCCATAAAAGAAAAGAAAATTAAGGTTTTGCTATCTGAAATGGTGCAAACAAAAACAAAACACACACACACACACACACACACACACACACACACATACACATACACATACACATACACATACACAAAAACAATACACACACACAGAAAGCAAGAGAGAGAGAGAGAGAGAACATAGTGGGCTGGCAAAACTAACAAATAATCAGCACAGGAATCTTCCCTGTTTAATAGAAAAATTAGTCATATGAATTTCTTTTGATTTTCTTGATATTTAAAATGTATTTGCAATGTTTTTGTAACAAAACATCATTTAAAAACCGGCAAATAAGTATAGAAGAAATGACATACTTAAAAAGCAGCATTTTGCAACCTTCAATGTCATAATTTATTCAAAGAGAATTGTCAGCTTAAGCTAAAAAAAATTTAACAGGTAAATATCATGTGGAATTTTAATTGGATCTTGGATTTAAAAAAACTCCTTAAAATCCCTTTTGGAATAACGGTGAAATTTAATATGGACTATGCATTAATTATATTAGTAAATTTTGTTTGATAATAATATTGTGGGCACGTGTCTCTAGTCTTAGGATACCTATGCTGAAGCATTTGGAGGCAGTGGTGGTATCTGCTGTTTACTTGGAATGTTTCAGCAAAATAATAAACACACATATTTTCATGTGTGTGTATGTACACATATTTGTGTCTATATCTGTATCTTTCCATTGAAGAGATAAAAAAAATCCTAACTAGTATCGTATTTTCTTAAACAACAATTTGGAATTGATTATGTAATTTCCTCAGTGTCCTCAATAAATGCACGAATCAGCCTTTGGGATGCTATTATTAATCACACCACTCCAACCCTTGTATCCTTTTCCATTCCTCCACTTTATGTTTTTCCCTCATCCAGAGAAAAATAAATGGTGCTGAGACATCACTGTTCAAATGTGAAGACTTCCTGTTGTCAGTTCCTACCCTTATCTTAGGTGTGCCAGTTACTGTTAATAAATAGCCAGTTATTTGCAGCTTCTATTCCTCTCTTCTGGAACCAATGAATGGTGGTAGTTTTTTACCCCTACAATCAGTGAAATTTGGAGTTATCCTCTTTGCTGTTCTGTAATAATAAAAGTTATAATTTTGGGGACATTTACTATATGGCAGCATAATGTTAAAGGATGTCATGCTCCCAGGAAACCTATGATTAAATAAAATTGTTACCCCTGTTGCTACCCTAGACAAACCATCACCGTCTCTTGCCTGAATTACTACTGTAAGCTTCGACAGCTTCCAATAGTGTTCCCATGTAAATCCTTTCCACAGCAGCTAGAAGGACATCCCCATAGATCAGGACAGGAACTTTTGCCTATGGTTACAAAATCTTCAGCTTAGATGAATTCCTGGTATACTGATGGTTCTAAATGAATATTGCATGATGGAATGGGTGTCACTTATTTCCTGAAAATATTTTACTGGCTTATCTTTTTACTTAATATGCAAAGCCCTTACCATGGCTCACAGGGCCTTCCATGGACTTTCCCATGACTGCTTTTCTTATCTCCTTTAGCACATTCTCCCTTATTCATACTGGCTTTCTATGCACAGGCATGCTAAGTTTAGCCCTGCCTCCAGGCTTTTTGCCCTTTTTGTTTGTTTTTTCCTCATCCTTGAATCTTCTGCCTCTAGATCCTTCCTTGGTTTGCTCCATCTTTTCATGCACATCTCAATCAAATGTTACTTCCTTAGAGAGGTTTTCCTAGAGTGCCATCCAATTTTAATTAATCCCTTTAGCCAGGCACTGTTGATCACATCACCTCAATGATTCTTCACAGGCCTAAGCATTATCTAAAATTACCTTTTCCATTCATTAGTTTATTTTCTGTTTTCCACTACTAGAATGCAATCTTCACATGTCTAAGGACTTTATAAAATAAAAATTTATCACAGAATTTGTAGCTCTTAGGGCAGAGCTAGTAGGTAGGTCTGCGGTGAATGCTTTTATTTTGAATGAATGAGGAAATGGAGGCTTAAAGTTAATAGCATATATATTTCTGATGATATCAAGCTAAATATATATGTTCATGCATTTCTGAACTTGTAAATATTCATTTTATATACGAACAGGGTCTTATGTTCCATTCAAGGACAAAATTGGGGACATTGTTCTCTTGGTATTTGATGTAGTTTGGATATTTGTCCCTTCCAAATCTCATGTTAAAATTTGATCCCAATATTGGGGGTGGGACCTACTGGGAGGAGTTTGGGTCATGTGGGCAGACCCTTCATGCAGTGACAGCTGGTTGTTAAAGAGTCTGGCACCTCCCTTCTCTCTCTCTTTCTTCCTTTCTTGCCATGTAATATCAATTCCCCTTCCCCTTCTGCTATGAGTGGAAGCTTCCTGAAGCCCTCACCAGAAGCAGATGCTGATACCGTGCTTCTATAGTCTGCAGAACTGTGAGCCTCTTTTCTTTATAAATTACTCAACCTTAGGTATTCCTTCCTTTCAAACAGATTAGACAGTATTTTACTCACTTTTCTCTGATTCTCTATTGGAATACACTATACACCCGGTTATAGATTCAGGTAGAAAAATGGTACAGTAAAATATTCTTAGCTCTTGTCCATTGAACTACCATGTTTTAAAAATCTTTTCTAATCTTTCAGACCAGCCTGTCTATACCATCTTGTGTTTTGTCTTGGAAGCAATGAGAACATGGAAAGAGGAACTGAGAAAATTTACTCAGAGTAATAGATAACTCCCAACAAAACTCTTTGTAGAGATGAACCGAGCAATTCCCACAAAAATTCTGTCAGTTACATGTGCTTGAATTATTTTTTCTGTTAATTCAGATACCTGAAATTGTATCAATGTGCTTTGAAACACAGGATATTTCAGTTATTTTTCTCACACAAATAAAGTAGAGTATCTTTATTTGATGGCATATATGTTAAAAGTCCTCACATTTGTATATAATTTTAAGTATTACAAAGTACTTTTACCTATATTCTCTTGTATTGATTTTTAAAACAATCCAAGGAGGTCAGCATGTCATAAAATATTCTTCTGTAGCAAATGAGGACATTTAGGCACAGGGTGGTAGGAAAGCCACATTAGGAACCACATCTATGTAACAACAGATAACAAACTAGAAGAGTCGGAGCTGGGAATTAAGTCTTTTGATTTCTCATCCAGGAATATTATTCTTGTCAGACAAGATACAGATAATAGTATCAATAGATAAATGTTAGAAAAGTAGTATACCAAATAAAAATATTCTGAAACTAAAAGAACAAAAAACCCTGGAACGTTTAGAAGTTGTGTGGTATCAATATTTTGAATGGGATGCAAAAGGAATGAATTGTCATTGTTTTAAACATCAAAAATGAACAATGGAAATAGCCAAATTAGTCATTTTAAAAGAAGCCATTAAGAAAGAATGCTTATCAGAGTAAAGGCTTATACTAAATCTCATCTTCAACATTTATGAAAACCATACCCTTCTTGAACATCAGCTAAAGTACCTTTATTTCTTGCTTGGCTGAAACTGTAATTTAGACTTACGTGATAATTGAGACGGAATAGAAGCAAATTTTATCCAGTTTGAGTCTTCCTTCAAATGACCTATGTGGATATAACATTATAAACTTAGGTAATTATGTATACAATTTTTATTTTATAATGTTAAACTTTTTGATGAAGATAATGCTTATAAAAATGAATTTATAACTTAGGATTTCATTAGAAAACAGGTGGCACACTCAAATTAGAATTATTCAGAAGGGTTTATTTTCAGTGGTATGAGGAGGATACAGGGTAGACTTCCCCCAGCCCCTTTATGGAGTTCTTTGTTAGTGGACCCAAACCTGAAGCCAGGAGACAAGGTGAACCTCCAAGGGCAAAGGCAGGATATAGAAAGGCGGAAATACATCTGGAGGTGAAAATGAATGTGTTCAGCAGAGTGATCTGATGAGAGCTCATGGTGATGGTAAAAACATTGAGTGTTCTCTGTCTTGTCCATCCCTGTACTAAGCACTTTACATTCATTGACTCAGTCCTCACAGCAACCCTGTGAAGTATCATTCTCCCCATTTCACAAGTGAAGAAACCGAAACTCAGAGATTACTTGCAATACAGTATAGTACATATCTTAAAGATGTATTCGTGGTTATCCTTCTCCTTGGGAACAGACAGCCCATAAGAAAAGAGGAAAATAATGTCAGTCAATACAGGAAGAATTTTCCACAGAATATTATGATTATTTCTTTTGGAAAAAAATCAAAGAATGCTGATCTATTTGTAGTTAGGTGTGTATTTTGATTTGAAATATGTAATAAAGTAGAGATAACTTTAGCTAGCTAGATCTAACAAGAATTTTTTTGATGTCAAACTTTGCCAAATATAGTCTCACTAGATAAAATTAAGAAGGTAAGCCAAAAGTGATTTGTATTTCACTCCACTCTCAATCTTCTGATGAAACCTTAGAGAAAATAAGCCAAGGAGATATAACTGTAGGATATAGCAACTTTGGAGAAACTACACCAGAAATAAGTTAACCCCACTCTTGATATTTGAGACCCTGCCACACAACCCTATTACGCTGTCTGTCTTACGATGGTAAAGGGAGGAGCCACATAGTGAACTCATCCTCTGAGTGGGTTGGGAGGACATCCAACCTGGCCAAGACCATGGGTGTGAGGATGGATGGGGAAATGGGGAAGTGTTTTCATTTTCTTCTTTGTTTGCAATTTTCAACAAAAACACTTTTCCCACCCATTTTGCAAGTGACTGGTGTAAACATGGCTCAAATTGACCCTCATTGTAGGGCTGGAGATCTTGGTAAGTTAGCACAGAAACTTTCCTGTGGTACTTTCTCAGGGCCATGAGATGACACAGAAAGTGGATCTTGTAACCAAATGTGCTTTCAAAGTCCACCTTCCTACTGCTTTGCCCCATTACCTCTCTTGACCTTTTCTCTGTATTTACATAATGGGCACAAAGTACTTGGAAAGAAAAGATACAATTGACACATTGGTAGTTTGCGTAAATTAATATATGGTTACCCCCTTTGTTTTCATATTCTACCACATTCCAACAGGACACATAAAATGGATACCCCAAACTGCTCAAGAGGCACAGACCTTCATGACCTATTTAGAAAGATGTGATGTAAAACAATTTTTACTTGACAGGTAGCATTAAATCATATCTTAAGAGACTTTATTAGAATCCTCTTTAAAGTCTCCATGAGTTGCTAATATAAATGTAGTCATATCAGATGTACCAGAAAATATGACCGATGAAGACAGACCCAAGTCCCTCTAGTCGGATTCTCAAGGATTGTAAAGATTCATGATTCAAAACTGACAAAATTATGCAAACTTTTTCTATACCCGTTGCAGTCCAGCTTCTGTTTCTGTATGTTTTACTTTACCTTTCTACAAAATGGGCGTTCTTTAAGGATTTTTTGAAGATTGATGAAGTAGTTTCTAAAAAATGCTTTTAAATCCCCAGATGCTTGCAATAAACTCATTGTAGGTATTTTTCTGTCGTTTATTTTACCAGCTGAAATTTGCAGGCCATATTGCCACATAAATATTTGTTCTAGTTCAGTGCTTGAGAGGTGGAATAGTGTTTCTTGCATGCCATTTTATTGATAGAACACTTTGGTTGAACTCCATGGGGAAATACAGACTATGAAAGAAATGATTTCATTGCTGGAATTAGACTTTGAGGATCTGCACCACTGGACCTGTTAGATGTTACCAGACAACATGGCCAACTTCTCCTCACTTAAAAAAAGAGTCTGGACTCTAGCAATACTCATAAAATCTTATCTTTTTGTCTTTCTTCATTTTTGAGACTTAAAGTGCTGCATATGCTATTGACTCTGCTTTGAATTCTTAAAGAGTTTTAATAGTGACAATGCTGTCCTGAGCCATTTCTATAGACTATGTCTATTTCTTTTATAGTATGTACTCAACAAATCTGCCTGGATTAAAAACAAATCACAACTCACTGATGAATGGAAAACAGATAGCTGATATTCTGTTTTCCTCACTGCTTATAGCCTGTGTCATGAAGCATTACCTGTAGAATGAGCTTTCTTTTTGCCTTTGTTTTCCTTCACATTTTAGTAACTGAGCCTGTGATTATGGATCAGAGTTTGAAAAAAGTTTGTGATTTGTTCTGAAAAAGATTGCATGAAGTGCATCAGTGCTTTCCCGGCTGAAAACATCTGTTAGGAGGCACAAATTTAGCTTCTCATTGTTGGTTTCCTGAGTACCAGACAGAGTTTATTATTTAACTGATGACTGGGAAAAATGGGCTCCAGCAACAATCTGGCCACAAACTGAAGATGTTTGTTATATTTGTTCTTTAAAGTACCTTGAGTGGAAGGATTTTGGAATAAAATATTGACCATTAGCCCTTGCTGGGTAAGAGTATTTGTAGAAATATGTATACACACACACACATATGTAGACACACACATATACACAGATATGTATATATGTATGGATTCCTACATCGCTATATTTCTATATTGTAGAAACACATATTATAGAAATAGGCTGGGCATGGTGGCTCACGCCTGTAATCCAAGCACTTTGGGAGGCCGACATGGGTGGATCACCTGAGGTCAGAAGTTCAAGATCAGCCTGGCCAACATGGCGAAACCCTGTCTCTCTTAAAAAAACAAAAAAATAGCCAGGCGTGTTGGCAGGTGCTTATAATCCCAGCTACTCAGGAGGTTGAGAATCACTTGAACTCTGGTGGCAGAGGCTGCAGTGAGCTGAGATCATGCCATTGCACTCTAGCCTGGGCGACACAGTTTGACTCCATCTCAAAAAAAAAGATGTATATATATATATATATATATATATATATGAATTGTCATTGTTTTATATATATCTATATATAGATATATATAAAATATATATAAATATATATAAAAATATATATAGATATATATAAATATATAATATATTGATATATCTCGCCATATTATAGAAATACAGTTTTTAAAACATAGATGATTTTAAGTTAGCAAAGATAAAAGAAAAAGAGGGAATTGCCTTAGGAGTTTTAGGAGAGAGAGAGAGAGAAGTGACACAGTGAGAGAGAGAAACTGATTATGTTGAGATCAAATTACAGTTAATAAATATGCCAATACATCAGAATAAACAGCAGTAGAGTCTGAAATTCTAATTTCTTCACCAGTGGTTTTCATTCCCTGATTGGACTTTATTTTTTAATAACAACTATTTTGAAACAGCCTCTATGCTATTCTGAAATAAATTCTCTTCATAATATAACAAATTTCAACAAAAATAAAAACATATCCTTAAATGTAATAAAATTAAAAATGAAAGGAAAGTAACTTAAACTAAAAATAATCGGCACATTATTTATTTCTTTGATATTTAAATATTCAGGTGGATCACATTAGAAGATATCTTGAAACAGCCAGCTGCTTGTCCCTGTAATTAACCTTAGAATCACTGAACGCCACAGCGGCACATGCATGCTGACAGATTCCTTGTACAGACAACTAGAATACCATGAGCCATATCACACTCAAAGACACAGTTTTTCCAAAGGAGAAACTGTTGATACATTCCTGAAGACAGCAAGGTAGAATTTTTCTCTTGATTTACAATGAGTTACAGTCCTGTAAAATGCAGTGTGTATTGAAACTTTGCAAAAGATGTTTTATGTCTATGCAAGATAGCGTTAGATCCTGGACTTTGATAATTATAAGCAGGTTTTTCACTTATGACTGTTTAGGGCATTCAAAAACCATATGGGGTGATTTACTGTTCTTCCTTGTATGAGATTTTATGGTGAATTTCAGAAAGGTAAGTTTCTCTAGCTCTTGCCAATTAAATGCCTGTAGAATCCCATCTTACCCTAAAAACTTTGTGAACAAAAACATTCTCCAAGGAATTCAGCAAGTGCACTCAAGGGGGCAGCAGGGCCATTGTTGAGGCCGTTGCAATGCACTGTTTAGACTGCCTAAAGGTCTCATCTAAGACTAATGTTATCTATATGTGAATCTTGTGTTTTTATCTTTTGGGCATCTGATAGGGTGGTTAGCTAGAAGTCCAGTTATGTTATTATGTGCTTAGCCAAGGAGCATCTTCTCTAAAGCTTTCTGTATTTAAAGTAGCATCTCATAGAGGTTAGTTGCTCAGAGGCAGAGGTGAATGATGGAAGAAATGTGATGCTGATTTCATTCCATTACTTTCAAGATTAGAAAGCAGTGACCAATAAAGATTCTTTAGAATAGAAAAATGTTTGTTTTTCTGTCTAAGATGCTTTTGTGACACTTCAAAAATTCATACCAATGATCTCTTCTTTACCCTATGCTTACCACAATGAAACTAGGCTTTTTTTTTTTTTTTTTTTTCCTTAAGCCACAATGCAAAGGGAGAGAATGACAGGTATTTTTCTTCAATTACTTAGATTTTGGGTCTTTTTTTATTCTGTCCTAAACATTGACCACCAAGTAGGTTCAATCTGAATTAAAATTCTGAAAACTAAGCAAGCTGGGTATTCATCCTTGTCATCTTTTTTGATCATGATATACCATTCACATTTTCTTATGACTAGATTTATTTAATATTAAAATATTTAATTTATCAAGTCTCAAAATTTTTAATTTAGGATGTGTCAAGAAACATTCTTTTACATTGTGCATGGCTGTGTGTTTTAACGTTTCTTTGAGAATTTCAACTTCACATCTGTAGTGAGAAAAGGCACTGTAAACAGTAAGAAAACTAATTTCAACAATGAGAAGTAGTCTGAATATCTGAAAACAAGTCAAGGACATATAGACTAGAGATTTTATCCTAGCTGCCTAAAGTCCTTGATGCGGATTAAGTGTTTAAAGGATAAGATAGAAGAAAATTTTCTCAACCTGGGGAAAATGTTGAAATAAATGTTTTCTGCTCAAATATCTTATCTCTTCATGCCACTGACAGGTCATTTTCACAGGTGGAAAATTGTCATTCTCCTTTTCTTCCAATATAATATCTCTCTGAAAAATAGGTTTTAGTTTGAAAAATGGATATTTCTCTGCAGTAAGAATAAGACTTCCCAACTGATACAAGCAACTTACCTCAAGGTGAGGTTGAATTTGGGAAAAGTGTACATTTGCAGTGGTTAATAAAAAGTGGGTCTTTCTTTTTTAAAATAAGTTTTTTAAAAAATGGCCAGGTGTGGTGGCTCACTCCAGTAATCTCAGCACTTTGGGAGGTCAAGGCGGGAGGATTGCTTGAGCCCAGGAGTTTGAGACCAGCCTAGGCAACAGGCCAAGACCCTGTCTCTACAAAAAAATTTTTTTTAAAAAAATAGCTGGGTGTGGTAGTGTGCACCTGTGGTCTTAATTATTCTTGAGGCTGAGGTGGGAGGATTGCATGACCCCAGGAGTTTGAGGCTGCGGTGAGCCGTGATTGTGCCACTGCACTCCAGCCTGGGTGACAGAGTGAAAACCTGTCTTAAAAACAAACAAAAAGTCACATAGCTAATGTGTAAAACCAGTTTAAATAATTAAACTTACAAATGATAAAAATAAATGAATAATAAAATGAATAAATAAATCAATTATCCTTGAGAAAAAGATAAGTTTAGACTAAGAAGGAAATAGAGAACCAATATCCCCAATTCTTGATTTAAACAATGGGCTACATTCTATGCTAAGTCCTAAATCTATCCAAGTTTCCTTTCTTCCATAATTCTTTTAAAAATACCAACTATAAGAAACAAAGTGATAGTAAGCTTCTAACAGCTGAGTATTTTCTTATGAATGATCAAGGTACAGATTTCTCAATGATAATAATGGGAATGATTGGAGAAGGCAAAAACAAATGAGTTCTCTTCCAATTAAAAAACATTTGCCAACTATGGGGTTTTAAAAGTATGTCTACAAGTTCTTTGTTAATTGTCCCTTCAAGAGATGGAGTGTCTCTTGAGTATAGGCTGGAGTTAATGATGCTTCTAATAAATAGCATAAAGCAAAAGTTATGAAGTACAGAGATGGATGTGCAGAAAAAACTGCACTGCAGAAAAATACAAAGCAGAATTTGTGATAGACAGAAAAGAAGCATAGTGGTTTCTATGTTGATTGCTCTTTATGTTGGATCACTTTGGGGAAAGCCAACTGCCTGGCAGTGAGATTACTCAAGCAGCCCTATGAAGTTCATATAGTCAGGAACTGAGGCCTCCTATCATCCAGTCATCTTAGAAGCAAATCATTCAGCCCCAGGCAAGTCTTTAGATGATTGCCATTCTAGCTGAGATCGGACCCCAAACTCATGAGAGACCCTGAAACAGACTATTGGACCAGTCCTCTCCCAAATTCCTGACCCATTAAAAGCCATTAGATAATAAGTGCTTGTTGTTTTAAGACACCAATTTTGAAGTAATTTTTTTTACACAGCAATAAATAACTCACACATCAATGTTGTCCCCTTCATAGTCATTTATATTTAGAGCATTTTCCATTCCAACATATTGCAAATTCAAATAATTCAATAGCTTCTTAACATCTCAACTAAGATATCTATTGAGATGTATTAGTCTGTTCTCTCATTGCTATAAAGAAATACCTGGGACAGAGAAATACCTGAAATGGATAATTTATAAAGAAAAGAGGTTTAATTGGCTCACAGTTCTGCAGGCTGTATAGGGAGCATAGTGGCTTCTGGGAAGGCCTCACCTCAGGAGACTTTCATTTATAGCAGAAGGCTAAGGAGAAGCAGATATTCTTACATGGCTGGAGAAGGAGGAAGAGAGAGAGAGAGGAGGTGCCACACACTTCTGAATAAACTGATCTCATGAGAACTCACTCACTATTGTGACCAAGGGTGATGGTGCTAAACTATTCATGAGAACTCTACCCCCATGATCCAATCACCTCCCACCAGGGCCCACCTTCAACACGGGGGATTACAATTCAACATGAGATTTGGTGGGGACACGGATCCAAATCATATCAAGAAGTAAGACTATAATATGATTAGTTTTTCTGTTTAGAGATCTTCCAGTTTTTCAATTGATGTAGCACTCTTACTATGTGTTATGAGAATTAAAATTAAAATTCTAAGCCCCTCAAACAATTAAACAAACACCGTTTTGGCCAAAGGGACCCCAGAGAAACCTTAAAAACTGAGTTCCCAACCAGCATTAGTGTTAAAATAGAGACCATAAGACTGACAGAATTGACTGTTTATTGGCAATAAGATACTAAATGATAAATAAGACCTAATGCCATGCCAGGCAAGGGTTAAGTCATGCACCCCTACACTTAAAGAAAAAACTATGTTTTAATTGCCACAGGATTTTTTTTGTTGTTTTTCTCTAGCAGCTAGACAAGCACTGCCCTTGAGATAAGTAATGTTGAAGCACTGTAGCTCATCCACCATCAAACACTGACTAAGAGCTTTCCTGGTCCACAAGCCATAACTGTAGCTTTGATTGGACAAGAGACTGATTTCTGTAACTTTTTCCTGACAACAGACCATGACCATGGAGACCATGGAGTGCTTCTGGCCAATTTACGGAGGCTGTGCAGTGTTTTCATGTCCCTGCTTTGCCTTTTTACATGTAGTACCTAATTGTAATGAATTTAAATGTTAAGTCTCCACCCCAAAGTGAACATGGGACACATGTAACTTTCATGTTTGCTTATCATGCATGTGCGTGACCCCCCCACCCTACTTTATGAACATTCATAGCTCTTCCAATAACCTGTTGAATATGTATGTTTAGCCAACCCGTTCATTGTAAAGCTCCTGCAGCAACCCATCCTCCTCCAAAGGGCCTGTTTCTGGGCTCTACCAAAAGTTATGCTTCTCAGCCTGTCAGGAAAGCCACCTTGTTGTCTGTAATCTTTTATAAGAAATAAAGTCTCCAAATTTATAGATCTCAGGATTATAGATCTCAGATCTATATTAATCAGTTTTCCTGTTACTCAGTTGTGCTCCCCAATAAACAGAAAAATACAAATGAAAATGTGGTGAATGCTTTGCTACAGTTGATGATTCTTTCAGGTTTATCCATAGGTTTCTGTGATTGCTTTATGTACATAAAAGCTATTGCAGACATAATAGTTTTATCATTCTTCTTATAATCTAATAACAGTTGATGAGGTGCCAGGGTGATAATTGGAAGTAAACTCCACGGATAAGTGTAGCATCTCTAGAACCAGGGCGTTTGGGTTCAAATTCTGGCTTCACTACTTGCCAGCTCTGTGAGCTTGGACAAGATACTGTCATCTCTGTGTCACAGTTTCTTCCTCTATGAAACAGGGATAATAATAGTCTTTTCTTCATATGGGTTTCAGCTGATTGATTTAACATCTTAAAATCAATGTAACTATTGCATTAACAGAATGAAGGAGAAAATTATATAATTTATCTTAATCTATGCAGAAAAAGCACTTGATAAATTAAAAAATAACAAAAATTCTTAAACTAGAAATAGAAGGGAAGAGAACATCTTTAACTTGTAAAAAGGGCATTTGTAAAACATTTTAAAAAATCTTATATATTCTTAGTGTTGAAAGCTTTCTCATTGAGTTTGGAGACATCTTTTTAAAAATAAATTTAGTTTTCTCACATTGTGTTGCTGGTATCTAGAAATGTAATGAATTTTTGTATTGGTTGATTATAAAGCAGCTTTCTTCAATTCACTTACTAATTCTACTAATTTATCTGTATTTTATATGTTGACCTGGATGATATGGTGTTTTGATAGAGGGAAAAATAAGGTGATGGAACGCACAATGACTCTTAAATTCCTGCTTAGAAGAGGCATACGTCGCTTCTGCTCACATTTTATTGGCCAAAACAAGTTAAGAACCAAGCCTGATATCCATGAAGCAGGGAAGTATAATTATCCCAGAAGGAGAGGCAGATAATATTTGGAATTATACAATCCATTGCACAGATTTTTATATTATGACATTTGTAAACAAAGCAGAGAATCTTATGTAAAAGTGAATTATTCATGCTAAAATTACACTGGGAATGGAGAACTTATTAGTGAGTGTGATAATTTAGATGAGCTTCTATTTGATCTTTATCTTTTCAATCTCAGGCAAATGTTTATTTGTTCACCAGAAACTTTTCTTTGGCAATTTAGGCTTTTGTGTCCAAAATATTCGGAATATGGAAAATTATGTGTGTTTATGGATGAGCTACAATGATATGAATGGTTGTGTAATGTTTTACAGTTTACTGAGATCCTTTTATGTTTATTGAAAACAGCAATGAAATAGAGTTAGAAATTTTAGTTGCCTGTTACTCAGTTATGTTCCTCCATAAACAGAAAAATACAAATGAAAATGTGGTCAATCCTTTGCTCATTTTCCCATCCTTAGAGTCTAACACAATATCTGACACGAAGAGGGAGTCATTTTTTGAATGGAATAAGATTTAATTACTTGTTCAAGGTCATGGTGCTAACAATGTTCCCTTATACCGCTGCTAGCCTAATAGCACCTGCCTGTAGGTGGGTAGGGAAACTAGAAAAACAGGGAAGAATAATGTAAATATGTTTGTATTTTCTCTGAAACTGACCAACCTTTCCACTTTGCACATGCTGGCATGTAATTAGATGAAGAAGATAAAGCATGGGTCACTAGAAAGGCAACTGCTGAAAAGTCCCTGCTCATAAATCACCATCAAAGTGTCCATCTGTTCCATATTTAGATACACATTTTTCAAAATTAATGTATTTAGACTCATTTAAGTGAGGAACATATGTTCAGAAAGGTATTAGAAAGTGCTTCTGAAGGCCGAGGAAACCTAAGATCTAAGAGACTATTGATAGCTAACACTTCTTTATTCTAGAAACATTTATTTAAGCTAGCAGAACAGTTCTCAGGGGGAAAGGTCTCCAGTGTTGTCTAAAGGGGGTAAACTTAATCTGCATAATTTAATTTTCTAGGGCCTCTAAACATGGGCAGTATTTTTTCTCATCATCAATAAGTGGATACTAGAATTTAAATGATTTTCCTAGGTCAGACTGATGTTCTACTTTCAAAACAGCTTTATCACCACTAAGCAAAATAAAACGCTTTTTCAATGGGCTCCTGTATCATGCTTTAAATTTCTTTAATTTCCCCCACTGTTATTTTCTATATTAGTTCTCTGTGACCAGTAAGTCAATACTGCTTATGGAGATTTAGGAGCTCTGAGTGATAGAATCACAAATAATATGCTCAGTCTTTATCTTCCTGGATAACAATTTAGATACAATATAGAATAACATAGGAACGTAGGAACTGATTAAATACAAATGAACCAATTATAAATCACTAAATTAGCGCCTGTTTTTTGTTTGTTTGTTTGCGTGTGTGTGTTTTTGTCGTTGTGGTTTTTTTTTGAGACGGACTCTTGCTCTGTCGCCCAGGCTGCAGTGCAGTGGCGCAAGCTCTGCTCACTGCAAGCTCCTCCTCCCGGGTTCATGCCATTGTCCTGCCTCAGCCTCCCGAGTAGCTGGGCCCACAGGCACCCGCCACCACGCCCGACTAATATTTTGTATTTTTAGTGGAGATGGGGTTTCACTGTGTTAGCCAGAATGGTCTCCATCTCCTGACCTCGTGATCTGCTTGCCTCGGCCTCCCAAAGTGCTGGGATTATAGGTGTGAGCCACCACGCCTGGCCTAGTGTCTGTTTTTGAATACAGCTATGGGTCAGACTACTGTGGGAAACACAAAGAATTGAATCCATAGCCTTTGTTTGCTGGAAAATATAAATATAAGAAACATGAAATGGTAACTATATTAAAACATAAAACTTAATACAAAAATTCAAATACTTCATATTGTGAAATATATAATCTTATTTATTGTACAATAAATATAATATGTAAAAGGTATACTATGTATAATATATATTATAAAAATAACAATATATAATCTTATTGCTAAATGATTAAATAGTGTAAATTATAGAAGAGGCAGAACTCTGAGCTGCAATAAACTGGAAATTCCATGAAGGAGGAAAATACTTCAGATGTTCCTTGAAGGAAAAATTAAGGCCCAATAATTAGTAAGGTAGAGAGATGAATACTATGTATATAACTGAATCGTGAGGGAATAGAGAGTAATTCCAAAGCAGATTGGAGTTTAATTATATTTTTGAAGAAAAAGAGGGGAAGATATAAAAGCAGTAAGAGAAGAAATATAAGAACACAGAAAACAGTGTGTTAGTCCATGTCTCTTCAATGTTTTTTGAGAAAGAATTGGGGTTAAAGCTTTCTCAAACGTTGTCATCCTAGACTAGAGATCGTCATTCCAAAAAGTGGGTATAAATCAAAAAGAGAGAAACCGATGAGAAGATGAGTTTATAGGCAATGGGGCCAGGGAAACTCCTTGTCTCTTGTACTTTCCTTTTTTCTCCTTGCTCACTTTAAAACTCTTAAGATAAATTCCCCATGCTTTTTAAGCAACATTCATTTAGCTTAATCAGACACTATATTGGACAAGTTCAAAAAAACATATTTGCTCCTATATTAATTTTTATAGTTGCATCCTTAAAAGAAAGCAGGATGGACCCTAAACATGCCTTCATAGGTGCAACAGACCTGTACTGATGCTGGAGATGGCCCCTGCCCTCCTCTTCTGCAGTTTCTGCCAAGGTCTTTGTTTCTTTTTATTTTCTCAGACTGTATAAGCTCCCATTTATCAAATTATTCCTGCCTTACTTTAATAATTTTCCTCACTATTAGGAATATACTCAGTTTTCACCTACCTCTTCAAGAGCATATTCATCATGAAATAATTTACTTGAAGCAGAACTTTCAGTCCATGTTTCTGCCCAATACTGCTCAGCTCAGATTAGAGGTATTTTGAAGATCTGTGTGACGTCAGACTACCCATCTTCTTAAGGGTTGTGAATGTTTAGGATCCTCAGTAATGGAGTGGGCATTTTTGGATTCATAATTTCTTCAAATACATTTTGTCTGACTTAGGCAAAATGACTAATACTTCTCTTGGCTTCCCCTGGTCATTTTTACATCATTTGCTAACAATTTCTGAACCTAAAATCCAAGGACAACAGCAAGTATCTACTTAATGTAAATCACTAACGTGCCTTTTACCATCATAGAGCAGATCACCAGTCCAGTGACTCATTAGAAAAGAACATTTTTTCTACCATTTATCTCCTCTCTACTAATGTTAGACATGGTCTAAAAATACTTGAAATTGGTTGACCAAGAAGTCACAAAAATGACAACTTGTTTCTCACTGAAAATGAAAGTACAGAATCTTATTGCAAGTAAGGAGTATGGTATATATCCACTGACCTAGACACAGTTTCAATTATTAATCTAGATGTATTCATTGAGGAGACTAGAGGGCAGTGATTATAGTGATTGATTCACTCCATTCACTGTGCTAGAAACAGAGAAGAATAAATGAATTTTTTATTACATAAATAAATAGTTTACACTCATTATATAATAATTTATTATATATCATATAATTCTTTATTATATAAACCTTTATAAGCCTTTATAAAGGTTTTGGTCCTTTGAGAGTCCAAGTTTAATGGAGAATAAGCACATACATGGGTACATAAGGTGTAATAAAGTAAGTGCAGTATGAGAAGCTTCTGGCATAGTTAGAACAGTGCTGGGATCTCAGTAGCAACTCAGTACACAGCAGTGTGGCCATTAGAACTCTTCACTCACTATAAAACATTGTCGTGGAGGGGAATGTAATTAAATCATTTGGGTTATGTTAAGGAATGTTTATCATCATTTATTATTGCATTAGCGTTTCACTATAACTGTATAGTATAATTAACTTTGGTTTTTATAATTGGACCAATAGAGATTAAGAGCAGTTGATTAACTTTCCTCAGATCACGTGTCAGTCAGGGTCATAGCACAGGTTTGGATCCAGAATTGTCCAAAGTCCAGGACCAACCTCTTTCCACCATGCTGCCTCTTTCCTTTTCATTAGCACCTAGGCCTTGTGGAGCTTGCAAACATATATATTGCGCATTCTTTATATTTTTTATTTTATTTTATTTTTTATTAAGACGGAGTCTCGCTCTGTCGCCCAGGCTGGAGTGCAGTGGCGCGATCTCGGCTCACTGCCAACTCCGGCTCACTGCAAGCTCCGCCTCCCGGGTTCGTGCCATTCTCCTGCCTCAGCCTCCGGAGTAGCTGGGACTACAGGCGCCCGCTACCATGCCCGGCTAGTTTTTTGTATTTTTAGTAGAGACGGGGTTTCACCGTGTTAGCCAGGATGGTCTCAATTTCTTGACTTCGTGACCCGCCCACCTCGGCCTCCCAAAGTGCTGGGATTACAGGCGTGAGCCACCGCGTCCGGCCGCTCGTTCTTTATTCTTACAGAATATATAAACCTATATAAGAGACCTCCCCTAAAAAAAATACACAGAGTATAACAATTAGAAAATTCTATCAGTCAAGAACAGATAACTTCGACAATTTCAAGCAAGTTCCTTGTTAGAATTTCTTGAAGAAAGTTGTGGTTAGAGTCAATCTCTACACCACTTCTGGTAGCACGTTTAGACAGGATTGCAGGCTTCATTGAGTACCAAGGATGGCTTTGGAGAGAAAAATAATTATGGCAACTGCCTCATCTCCTTTGGGTATGAAAGCATTCCAAAAGAAGAAAAACTGGACTAGTCTGGTTTGCAGATCTGTGTTGATAAGTTCAATAATGGATGCTATGCTGCATTTTGTAGAAGGGGTATTTAAATTTTTTTTTAAATCACAAATTTGATTTTGCTTCAAAATGTTTTGTGTTCATAGATGGAGCCTAATTATCTACATACAAAGTATTGCTAAAATTTTGTGATTTTTTTCATCACTCTGAAAGTATTCAGCTGCATATCTTTAATAAGGACTGGTTTATTTTTGCAAAGATCAGATAAAAAGAGCATAACAAGTTCTATGTATGTTTCAGAGAAGAAAGCCTTGCTTCTATGGGAAATAATGTAAGATCTCCCAGGCTTGTGTTTTCAGACAAACCAATAGTAAATGACTCTTTCACTCTTGAATGACCTAAGTTAGAAAGATGTTAGTGAAGTACTTCAATCTAAAGTGTTTATGACTAATTAATTACTTTAATAGTCAACAATCAAGGCATAATTATAGATTATGTACTAGGTATAATACAGTTTGCTCCTTTACTCTGTGGAGAATGCAAAAAATAAGAAAGAAAATATAAAGTTTCTGTCTTTGAAGGAGCTTAAAATCAATAAAAACATTGAAAATAAGATATTGGTTGATTGTTTAAAAATTAACCATAGGCTAGGCACAAAACTAGACCTTGGGTATATGATGGTGCACAGGATGAATAGAATGCCTTCTCTCATGAAGATTCCATTCTCTCTGGGGAGTCAGACAGTAAATACCTAAATCAATAAATAAACCAGGTTATTTCAGGTAATGAGAGACACTACAAAGAAAATGAAACATATCAGAGAAGGTATCTCAGCAGAGGTGAATTTTTGCCAGCTATGTAAAACATCTGTGGGCAGTGCGTTCTCATAGGGACAAGCAGCAAATGTGACCATCAGGAAGCAGGAGCAAACATGGGGTATTCAAGAAGTATTAAAGTAGAACTGTGTGCAGAGCCTGCCTTTTTCAGATGCGGGCCCCTTCACCTTGCGCTTCCCAGCCTCCAGAATTGTTAAGACATACATTTTTTGTCTTTATATGTTACCCACCCTGTGGTATTCTGTTATAGCAACATGAAGTGGACTTAGACAGATGGGGTCAAAGAGGTGTGCAGGGCCATTTCATGGGGGGCCTGTGAGTTCTGGTAAGAAATTTAGATTTTAACCCAGTTGCTATGGCAAACCAATAGAAGGTTTTTTTTAGTGATATGCAATATGATGTACATAAATAATTATAGTCGACACATAATATGTGGCTATCCATCCAAAATGTACAATATAAAAGCTGGACAATTATTTTTTTCCTTAGGAAATTAGGGATAATTTCATGGAGAAGTTTGTCTTTCAGCTGAGTCTTGAAGTATGCATAAAACTTCCTGTGAGAATGGTGTGAACAAAGCTCTCAGTCAAGAAATCATAAGATGTTGACAACTACCTCACAGATACATTTGCTACTTAAGAAGAGAAAATACTTTAGCACAAAGAAATGATTGTTACGTGAGAGATTGTGGGCACCATCAGCTGGATGAAGTGTTTGGGTGACTAGAGTTTGAGTGGGATGAGAGTGCTAGATGTCACCCTTCAAGCTCCATTTATGGCAGCTATTTACTCTGACACTGGAAGCTGACCCCGTTGTTGTGCTTTGACGTCCTGAGGGACAACATGATGCAGTAAATGTCAGGATAAAAGTGTTATGTTTCAGGAATCTGCCGAGGTCACAGGGAAAGGTTGGTACATTCTCAATGTAGAGGAAATTCTCACTAGTGAATATGAATGGGCCGACCTCTGTTGCCTTTTGTGTGTCTGTTTCAGTGATTATGCAACAATGCTGTCTGCCTAGAGAAAGGTGACTCTGGTGCTTGAGAAAATGAATCAGAAGGCCACTTCTTGGTTTTGGGTTTATGATAATTACTCCAAAATAATTGAGTCCAATTTGAGTAGTCTGGAAAGGGATGGTGTGTCCTATGCCACGAATACAGATTGTAACATGTAGTCCTAGAATTATACAGCCGTCTTCATTATGATAGGGGATATTTTCATTGTGCTGCTTTCATATTTTGAAAGACTTTATCAGACACATAAGTCTGCCTGGCAATGCTTATTACTGGTTGAATTGCCTAAAAGGAGGGGTGAGCAAAATGTCTCTGTAAAGGGTCACTTAGGTAGTAAATATTTTAGGCTTTGGGGGCCAACACCAAAATCAAGGATATTACAAAGGCAGTTAAATAACAGGAAGGGAAGGGAATTTCCACATTTTTTTGGCTGGTAAATTAAAAATATATTAATAATTAAGTATTATTTTTACTATACACATCTACTAATGAAAATAATGAAATTTCTTCTTTGGGAGATAGGGTTTCACTTAATTGGGGTTCAAAATTAGTGCTGCTCATCATCAAATCAATTATAAATGTTCATGTATAAAAATAATTCTTAGCTTATAGGCTGTACTGTAAGCAGACAAGGGAGCGGATTTGTTCCATGGAGCACAGTAGACTGACTCCTGCCTTAAAAGAGTACCTTAATTGGTAACACGAATACTTTTTCAAATTAATAATCACAATACTAATCATCATCTTCATATAATGTAGTATATCCTTTTTAGATGTCCAAATACAGTAGATAAGTGGTTAATAATACGTGCTTTGGAATCAAACCAATCTGGGTACAATGCTTGGCCTCCCTCACTCCCTTCTGACAGTGTGACTTCAGGAAGGTCACGTTAATTTCCCTCAGGCTTGATTTTCTCATCTGAAACATACATAATACTAGTATCCCTTCAAGGCCATTTTAAAGGTTAATTGAGATAGTGTTAACATGATGTCTATTAAGTAGTAGGCAATAAATAGTAGCTATTAGTATTTTTATGTGATTTCTCCAATAATTCATTTTAGGTATATAGAAGAGAAATTACTATTTGCCCTATTACTATTATTCTTTATTAGAGAAATCGAGGCAGAGATCAAGAAACTTATCCACCATTATGACACTCCAGCTTTATAATTTTTATAATAATAAATACAATAAATATTTTATATTTATTAATGATAAGTCAGTTCTCTTATCATTAATGCACTTAGTAGTTATTTATTAAGTAGTTATGTATGTGGTAGGCAGAATTATAAGATGGCCTCAAGAGACCTATTCCTTGTGTATGTGCCCTCTATAATGCCCTCTGCTTGAGTTTGGGCTCAAGTGGATCTGTGAATATGAGGGATAGTAACTCACTTGATTACGTTACATTATATGGCAAAAGTGGCAGGGATAGTCATTCTCCATGATAATGTTATTAATACATAACACTCCATAATAGCTGACTGGAAGGAGACTCTCCTGCTGGCTTGGAAGAAATAAACATACATCTTCTGAAAGTGCCAAGTGGATACGACTTGAGGGCAGCCACTAGGAGCTAAGAGCAACTCCTAGCAGACAGCCAGCAAGGAAATAAGCACCCAGGTCCCCAAATGCTACAACTGCAAATGATTGAATTCTGCCAAAAACCTGAATAAACTTGGGAAAGGACTGCAAGTTCCACATCATAATGCAGCCTAGCCGACACCTTGGTTTCAGTCTTGTAGGAATCGAGCAGAGAAGCCAGCTAGGCTGCGTCTGAATTTCTGCCTTGCTGAAACTCTGAGATAATAACTGTGTGTTTTTTGAAGCAGCTAAATTTGTAATAATTTTCTACATAGCAAATAAAAATCTTATACAATGTACCAGGTAGTTGGCTAAGTGTTACAAATAAAACTTTGAAGAAAACAATTTTTATTATTGTCTTGCTGGATTTATGGCTTAAAGAAAAAAGGGGGCATTTTAATGCAGTATGTTTCTGTGATAGAAGCAGAAAGAAGTTGTCAGAAGAAGATAGAAAGAAGAAGAAGGAGGATAGCTAGAAGAAAGAAGGTAGGCCGGGTGCGGTGGCTCACGTCTGTAATCCCAGCACTTTTGAAGGCCAAGGTGGTTGAATCACTTGGGGTCACGAGTTCGAGACCAGCCTTGCCAACATGGTGAAACGCCGTCTCTACTAAAAATAAAAAAAATTAGCTGGGCATGGTGATGTGTGCCTGTAATCCCAGTTACTTGAGAGGCTGAGGCAGAATTGCCTGAACCCAGGAGGTGGAGGTTGCCTTGACCCGAGATCGTGCCACTACAGCACTACAGCCTGGATGACAGAGAGAGACTTTATATCAAAAAAAAAAAAAAGTCATCTGTCTTGGAGGAGCGGGGAGACTTCTCTTGAGATAAGCTAGAAAAGGAAAATTTAGTAGATTCAGAAAAGAGACTGAAGGGCAAGTGTAGTAGGAGGGGGAAGGAGTATTCCAACCTGGTAAGTAGCGAGTACAAAGGTTCTGGGGTTGGGCAAGAGCACAGTGTATTCAGTGAATTCCAAAACACTTGCTGGCTAGAGGGAGTGTGATGAGAGATGAGGCTACAACGGGGGAAGTTCATGAAGGGCCTCAAATAGCATGTCATATTTAGGACTTTCCACTGAAGAAGTGGAGAACCAGGGAATGGTTCAAAGCAGAAGGGTGACAACTTTAGAGATGGCATCTTTGCACTCTGCATTTAACGACAGGTAAAGTTAGAGAGACTTGTTCAGGGAGAGAACCACAATCAGGATGACAGATTATGGCAGCTGGGACTAGGACTATGGCACGTAGGGTGGAATAAAAGTGTTCAGGGCCTCCTACACTTCTTCACCACGGGTATTGCATTGCCTTAGCTTTTGACATGACAGATATGATGGTTTGTAAGGGCACAGCTAGAAATGTAGAAACTCACTCACCTACCAAACCCTTTTTAAAAGTAGGTTATATGACCAGAATGTCTAGGCTGTGGGAACAAAGATTCAATCAAGTGTCTTCCTTATCATCTCCAATGGAGGAAAAAATCTATGACTTTCTATTGTTTTGCAGTGGTTATTGTTTTTTAGAAGAAAGTGCTGTCAGAAGAGTGGTCACTCACAGCTATTTATTGATCCTTCTAGGGATTGAGAAATGATAAAATGCTCTGACCTTTTTAGCCTTATTGCATTCCTCTGGCGTTTTGATGAAAAGCAATTAGTGACTTCTCTTTCTGCAGTAATAGCAGTTCCAAATTCAGAACAAGCTCCCTAATTAGAGGATCATAAGCTAGGATGGAAAAACAAATGGTCACCTGACAAGCCAGAATAAGATAAATGCTGATGCTTTATGCAGAGGCCACTAGACACTGGCTAAGAAGGGTCATTGAAAGAGAGCTTGAAATTAATCCTGGCCTGCAAAATGGTGTGGATGTCATAATGAATCTATTGTTTGTTAATGATTCTGTAAGAGCTAAGGTGCACAATAATTTGTTTATGGTAACAAAGGAGCTGGAAAACTTATAAGTTGATTGATGAAAAATAATACCATGGATTTGATTATCTTGTCATGGAGAGAGATGTGGTGTGGACACTATCAGCTTTGGTTCCACTGAAGGTACAATACAGATACTTACTCTTATCCCCTAAATAGGATTTAGAGTGATTCTCTATAGCTCTGAATAGGGGAATTGTTGCAGCCTTGTGCTTCTTGTACAGCTATTTTGGTAAATGACAGAGGCAAAGCCTCCAACAAGCTATCTAAAATAAGAGGAGGCTTGACAGCCAAGAAAGGCTTTGATCATGCGATAAACTAGTCAATGGGAAGAAATCTCTGAGGTTAGAGAGCTGGATTCCTATCAATTATGTTGCTCTATAAATCAGGAGAACTGGGGAAAGAGCGAAAGGTTGCCTTTCAGCTTCCTGCCAGATGGAGTTCTAGGAGAAAACTTCAGTTGCATTTCAGAACTCTGTCTGTGTCACAGAAGAAGTCTCAGCTGATGTATGTTAATGTAGATCGAAGTAATATGGAAGCGCTGACATGTTTCCTCAATCTTCTATATAAAACAGTCTGTGTGGTGGGGAGATATTTCTGATATAGACTGAACAAAGTGAATGAAGATACTCAACTACAAACCTTCTCCTTTTAAAGTCAGTTTAAAACCCATGACCACACTTTCAAACATATTTTATTGAATGCTCCTCACGTTGGTATCATCCTCTGATGAAGGATGACTGTGATAGACCTGAAATTCTAGAAGCATGGTCTCTCTCACAGGGGACTGTCTCCTTAACTAAGTCCCTGCAAAATGAAAAGCTTAGCCAAGGGTAAGTAAAGTGGCCATGTAGGGGATCCAGAAAAAGTGGTGGCACAAAGTCCTCTTTTTCTCACTCTTTCTGGATGGGTGGATTCATCAAGCCCAACCATCAAAGTCTAGGAACTCTCTCAGGGACGATTCATCTTATGGGATTTCCAGCACCCAGATCAATCTAGGTAAATGCTCTATGAGCATTTTATTTATTTATTTATTTTTCACTTCTTTCCTTCCTTCCTTCCTTTTTTTTTTTTTTTTTGACAGAGTTTCGCTCTTGTTGCCCAACTGGAGTGTAATGGCTCAATTTCAGCTCAGTGCAACCTCCGCCTCCCAGATTCAAGCGATTCTCCTGCTTCAGCCTCCCCAGTAGCTGGGATTACCGGTGCCCATCACCATACCCAGCTGATTTTTGTATTTTTAGTAGAGATGGGGTTTCGCCACATTGGCTAGGCTGGTCTCGAACTCCTGACCTCAGGTAATCCATCCACCTTGGCCTCCCAAAGTGCTGGGATTGCAGGCATGAGTCACCACGCCCGACCACATTTTAAATAAGGAGTGCTAAACTGCTACAAAATGAGCCCCTGGTTTTTGGAGACGGAGCACATTCCCTGAGACACATGACCATCACTAGATTCACACATATCAGGGAGACTACAAAGGGGTCTGTTCTAAGAAGCAGTAGAAAACATTTAGTCCCTGATCTTTGTGACCTTTTTAAATGTCAAGTTCCCCACCCACCGCATCCTGAGCCTTTGGCAATATGTTTTTTTTTTTTATTAGATCCAAATAGGCATCACATAAAGTTAATGAAGTGGTGGTAAGATTCATATAAAGAAGAGACAGAATCTTCTAAAATGTTTCATCTGCCCCCAACTAACCACAGAATGAAATATTACTTGACATTTCATCTCAGTGAGCATATCATGAAATCCATTCTTAACGGTACTGTATTGGTGTCCTAGAACCATCAGTAATTGGATGTTCTTTGATAAGTAGAAGAAAGTGATTAAAGGTATGAAGCTTTAGATTGGTTAGAAATGCATTGGGTTAGAAACTACAGAATTACTTATTCGTTTTTCTCCCATGATGTGTTGCCCAGATGCAGTCAATGGCTGGCATTGATTCAGTCAATGTCTGAGAAAAGACACAAGACCAACAGCTTTGTGATTCTCTTGATCTTTCCTTATCTCAGCATAACTGCTTGTATTAATTTGCTAAGGTAGCCATAAGAAAATACCCAGATTATGTGGTTTAAGCAACAGAAGTTTATTTTTTTCATAATTCTGGAGGCTGGAAGTCTAAGATCAAGGTGTCAGCAGGGCTGGTTTATTCTAAGATCTCTCTCCTTGGCTTATAGAAGTCAGTCTTGTTGCAGTGTCATCACATGGCCTTCCCTCTGTGCAAGTCTGTGTCCTAATCTCCTCTTTTCATAAAGACACCAGCCATATTTATTAGAGTTCACATTAATGGTCTCATTTTATTTTTATTATCTTCTTAAAGACCCTGTCTCTAAAGGCAGTCATATTCTGAAATACTGGGGGGCTAGAACTTCAACAGATGAATTTTAGAGGAGTTATAATTCAGCCCATAACACCGCTGAACCTTGAAAAAACGTGATCATGTTCAAGGATGAATGAGAGATCACTTGGTTCTCCCTTGTTAAAAAGCCTCACTCATTCTTTCTAATTTTTTTTTCTTTTTTGAGATGGAGTTTTGCTCTTTTGCCCAGGCTGGCGTGCAGTGGCATGATCTTGGCTCACTGCAACCTCTACCCTCTGGGTTCAAGCGATTCTCCTGCCTCAGTCTCCCCAGTAGCTGGGATTACAGGCGCCCACCATCATGCCTGGCTAATTTTTGTATTTTTAGTAGAGACCAGGTTTTGCCATGTTGGCCAGGCTGTTCTTGAACGCCTGAACTCATGTAATCCACCCACCTCGGCCTCCCAAAATGCTGGAATTAGAGGCCTGAGCCACCACTCCTGGCCAATCCTCAACTCACCCCAATTCCAAATTCCCTTCCCAGCCTCTGGTAACCATTCTTCTATTCTTTGTGTCCATGAGTTCAGTTATTTTGATTTTTAGATCCCTAAAATAAGTGAGAACATGTGGTGTTTGTTTGTCTCTCTGTGCCTGGCTTATTTCACTTAACACGATGATCTCCAGTTCTTATAACCCAAAGGATAAATGTTTGAGGGGATGGATATCCCATTCTCCATGATGTACTTATTTCACATTGAATGGCTGTATCGAAACATCTCATATACCCTATAAATATATACACCTATTATATACCCACAAGAATTTAAAAAATAATAATTTAAAAAATCAATTTAAAAAAGCCCCACTTGCCAACAGGCTCATTGACCAGAACTGAGACACATGATCTTCCTTAGATACAAATAAAACCAAAAGGGAAGTAAATAGGTTTGTTATGATTAGTTTAGGTCAACCACCATCTATTGCCTGGGGTTGGACACCTCATTTACCTGAACAAAATCTCGTTTTGTTAGCAAGCAAGAAGGTGGAAGGATGAATTTTTATGTGTAAATTAGAAAATTTGCTTCAGAGATGAAAAGAAATAGAGACGTGGGAAAGCAGGAAGGTTTCACTTTACAAACCTATTTAATTTAAGCCTGGTTGAGGGTCAGGGGAGCAGGTAGGGCCAAAATTAGACACCACTGTAAAGAGTCACTGTTTTTTTCTGCTATTTTTTTCCCTGTCTACTCTGTCTCCCCTCCCGCCAGGCCTTACAAGGTGCCCCAGGCCAGCAGATTTTTTGCATGGCCTTTGGTCAAAGCTTGCTCTCAGAAGAGCATCTGTTATCAGTGTGGACTCCCTGTGGTATCCATTGTGAATAAATTTAAGTCATAGAAATTCTTTTCTGAAGGAGATTTCCATTTTAAGCTTTACTTTATAATGAAAGGCTTTGCTCACAATTCAAGGGATTTCAGGCACTGGTGCACACATGAGTTAGCTTGAGGGTCAGAACAGCCATTCCAGGGCCCTAGAAATCATACTGATTTGATGGCTGACTTTACTGATGTTTATCTACCTACTCTGCTTATTGAGAAGGCTGGTGCTGAATATTGGCTCAAACTAGGCAACCCCAGAAGATTGGGTCATTGTATTAATTTTCTGTTGCTGTGTAACAAATTACCACAAATTTAGCGCTTGAAGCAGCACCCACCTATTATTTCATAGTTCTATAGCTGAGAAGTGTGTTGTGAGCTTGCCTGGGTTCTCTGCTCCTGGTCTCAGGAGGCTGAAACAAAGATGTCAGGGAGGACATGCTCTTATGTAGAAGCTCTGGGAAAGAATCTGCTTCCAATTTTACTGGTTGTAGGCGGAATTCTTTTTTTTTTTGGCTGAAGGACTGAGGTCTCCATTTTCTTGCTCTCTTGCCCTGGATTTGCTTCTAGATCCTGGAGACTACTCTCTGGTCCTTGCCACATGTCCCCTCTGTCTTCAAGCCAGTTTGAGTCTCCCTTGTGCTTCAGTCTCTGACTCCTACTTCTGCTACCAGCCAGAGAAAATGCTCTGCTCTTAAAGGAATCTTGTTATTAATTAAATGAGCCTAGATAATTTCCTTAATTTAAGGCCTATTAATTAACCTGAATGACATCTGAAAAATCCCTTTTGCCATGTAATATAACAAAAGCAGAGGGGTAACACCAGGGGGCAGGTGTCCCAAGGAGCATTATAGCTTTCTGCTTATCACAGTTATCTCTGGCTGAGGGAGTGTTTTTGAAGATTTATCTGCCTTATTTGGTTATGTTTTGAAGTTGGATAGGCATGAAAGCAGAGGAGGTAAAACAGCACCATACACAGATTTGATCAAGTTAGTGGGTTAGTTCAGGGATGAACTTTTGAGGTAGTCAGGGCATGTGGAAAGGACGGAGGGGAGTTAGAAGAGAATTTTAAGCTCTGTGAAAATAGGAATGAAACAATGTTTGTTTTTAGATTCCCAATGTGTAATCTAGTAAAATTATAGAGTGAGCACTCATGGGGTATTTTTTAAATAAAAGAATGATTAGACTGTCTGTTAGTCAACTTTGGTTAACAATCATCCTCCTTCCATCTTATTCACTTATAATAGCAAATATTTTATTTCTAATTATCTTGATCTTGGTATTTGTTTTCTCCTGATGAATCTTGGTAAAAGAGATCAAGTTGATATAATCAATTATGTTAAAGCCTCTTAGAGATGGACAGTCACCTGGTCAATCCTATATCAAATGGATGGGGAAGTTTGGTCCACCATCTGAGAGGCACTGCAACCTGACATGACGAAGGATAAGGCTGTATAATCTGAATACAGGGAAAGGGCAGCATAGTTGGGAACAATGATGCAATCCATCAGAGATTATCTTTCCAGAATTTATTGCCTAATAATTGTTCCTGCTCCTATATTAGCAGACTCTCTGAGGTTTGGCACTAGAGGGAGAATATTTAGGAGACGAACGGTAGCTGATTGAAGTTTTTCACTCTATCATTCTGAGCTTCCTCTTCTGCATTCTGTTACACTCCTTCGTGGACAAGCATAGAAGCACGGTAGGCATTAAGCAGGCTTCACTGAGGGCATTTGAATGACACATTTGCCCAACCTCACTGCGACTCCTGGAGGTCCTTCATCGTAGGGTTTTGTTTTAAAAATATTCATTTTCTTTATTTTCCAGAAACCTCCAGACACTATTACCTCGTCAACAAATTTTACATCCAAGATTTGTCACTAATTTCTCACCATTTAAATGTATTTCAAACCTAACCTGACTGGAATAATGTTAATTTTACCTCAAAGTTTATAAGTATTGTTTTGTAAAGACAATGTACATGTGACCCAACTTATCTTTCTTCAAAGAAGTGTATATCTTTCTTCTTCTTGCATTTAGGCAACATTAGTCCTAAATTATAGCAACATATAGTGAAAAAATATGGTTCTCTTTTAATGCATGTTCATTCCTCAAACTTAGAGGAAAAGTTGTTGTGGAAATAACATTTTAGTCAATAGATTACTAACATATTATATGCCTTGTACCTTGGGTAATGTGATGTATGGAGAATTACTTAGCTATTAGTCTTCAGTGGGAGCCAAATGAATAATGAGAATTGGTCATTCATCTTATTTTCAAGGATTTTCAACACTATCTGTGTCCTTGGGGCCACTTTTGCAAATGTTACATTTTACTGTTTCATGATCCAAAGTGACAAGAGGCTTTTTTTTTAAGTCTAAGATTTAAAACAGGATTGAGGCTTGTCTGAACTATGCAACCATAAAGACAGGCAGGAAGAAACGTAACCATTTGTTTGTGTTTCTTTTCAAACATGACAGCTAGAAAAATGGCTGCCATTTCCATCCACGTGAAGTTTTCAAAGCACCTTGGACAGCTGCCGCCACTCTGTTACCCGAGAAAAGGCTGTGTGCCAGCCTCATGCCTCACTTTTACCCTTGGTCCTCGATCTTGGTGAACCACTTACTGCTGTAAAAAGAAAAGTAAAAATTCTCACCATTGTCCTATTTTTTTGGTGTGCACCAATAGGTTTTTCTGTTAGCTGGTAATACTGAAAGCCTCTTCAAATCCTTGTTAAATAAATGAACAAAAACTTAATGGGGTAGATGGGGGGACATTCATATGGATGAATATCAGCACGGTCATTAAGCTTGTGGCTCTTCTGGTTGTCAGTCTTGCCCTGATGGTGTCACAGTTACCTCCAGAATGAAAGAAAAATGGTACCTTGATGGCTCCTGTCCTAAGTTTTCCTGCCTGTAGGGCTCAGAAATGTGACTTTTTCTATTCTTAAAAAGATTGAACTGAAAGGTAAAGGGGAACTGAATTGTATAGGGACATTGTGTAGCAGAAACTGGCTACTGGTTTACTAAACCTTACTATAATTCTTTCTAAGTGCATGAATCACATTTTCCAGCCTTCCTTATAATTAGGCATAGATCCTTAGTTCCAAAATATGGAAGATTAACAGCAATGAAATGTGTCACTCTCCAGGAGTATGCCATCAAGCTCTTCTATTAGTGATCCTCCACTAGTTGGATGAAGAAAACCATGATGATCTTGGGAACAGTGTGGTAAGGAAGGCAGAGGTGCAGAATGGAGGGAGGCTGAGTACCTGAATTACCACTTGAACAAGTATCCTCTGCTGATCAAGACTCCTATTTTGGGCTTTGAAAGAATAGACTTATATTACCTTTGAACCATTATGTTTTTTTGGCTTTGTATGTTATTGCATGTATTATTTCTTTAGCACATATATAATTGTATTGTGTCCTAAAATTGTAGGGTTAAAAGATGATCTGTTAGGTGAAGTCCTGGAAAATGTAAGAATTGATATCCTTGGTAAATGTTGAGATTCAGGAGTTATTTCATATATGCAATCCTTATGATGACGAGAATGAGACATGAAGAAAGATGAGGGATTGTTATTAGGTTTTTAGGTACCTAAATCTGAACTCTAACCAGAGGCCATGAGGGATTCTTCATTGCTTCCCTCTGGAGGTTTAGAGATTCTTAATCACTGGAGGCACTTAATCAATCCTCAAGGTGACTGCAAACCTGACCAACCTTGCTTTTGGTGTTATTTTGCTGAGGTGTGCACAGATTCCTGACCCACAGAGACTGTGAGAATGGTCCCTTGATGGCTCCTGTCCTAACTTTTCCTGCCTGTAGGGTTCAGAAATGTGACTTTTTCTGTTTTATATTGTTGTTTTAAACCACTAATTTTGGGATAGTTTGTTACAAAGCAATAGAAAACTGCATCAGACTGAATCTACTAAAGCTGACTGTATATACCCTATCACCCAAACATTCCACATATAACCATCAGAAGTGCATGCATATATGTTCACAAAAGACGTGTGCAAGAATGTTCACAGCAGCACCATTCATAATAGCCCATACTGGAAGATTTCCCACTGTTCACTATATTAAATGTTTACCAAATGTATTGGGTAAGTAAATTTTGATATGCCACAAAATTTAAAAAAACGTGTAATATTGAGAATGGTCAATATGCAAATAAGCATGACAGTATAGATATATTTTGCAGAGGAGCTTGGTACAAGAGAACCTACTCTCATTTAATTTATATAAATTTTTTTTTCTAATCAGTATAATGTCAATATAATGGTTGCCTTCTGGGGAAATGAAGACTGGTAGGGGCTCTAGGGGGATTTGCATTATAGGTAAATTCTGTTTCTTGAAATGAATGCTATTCATGAGTTTACTCTCTGAAAATTAATCAAGCGATACACTTTGATATATTTACATTTCTACATATATATTATGTATTGATTAAAAGCTTTGTAAACGTTTAAAAATATGCATGACTCTGATAAAAATTTATGTTCATGATGTTGTTGTGCAACTACATAAAGCTGTGTGTAATTTTTTATGTTAGTGTTCTGTATTGTTTCAGAAGTTTGGAGACACCCAAATGTTCACTAAAGTGATTGTTTAAATAAATTCCAGGGCATTCATCAAATGGCTTGCTACAAAGCTATTAGGCAAAATATGGAGATTTATCCTATTGATACAGAAAGATGCTCACAATATATTTCTCAGTGAGAAGAGATGATTGAACGTACATGCAAGGCACTAGCAGAACCACAGAGGGTTAGGCAAGTAGAAAGATAATTACTAAACTATTAATAATGATTTTCTTGGGTGGTAACTTCATGGCTGACTTTTCTCCTGTTTGTTTATCTGTATTTTTTAACATATCAGTGGGTTTGATTTGATTCTGTTTTTGTATTAATTTGATTTTAATATCTTAGAAAGTGGAAGTCATGCTTTTTATTCAACAACTTATTCCATACGTACTTAATTTATTTAACATAGACCTTGTACAAAGTCAGAACTCAATAAATATTCACTCACTCCCTGACTGAATAAAAAGAGATAATCTGTCATTTTTACCCATACATGTTAGCATATGACTTAGAAAAGGGCATTTCTGTCTTCTAACAAGTTATGTAAATAGAGACAACAGAGAATGGTGTGCATTTATGTGTGTGTTTTGCAAGGGAGAGTTATATATTAGAGCCTTATTTAAAAGCATTGTGGACATTAATTTAAATGAGAGAGATACAGTTGAGAAGAGACAATAAAGGTAATGTCTCTAGTTGGTTAATAGTCTGTGGACATTTTTTTTGCCTACTGAACATTGTGTTAGTTTGGTTAGACATTTTATCTGACATGTAAGCTCCTTGTTTGATTTTGTGAAGGTCACATAAATCCTGGCTCATCCACAGTGAGGAAACAACCTTCCAGGGCCTTCACAGCTCAGGCAGGTGGCTGGTGACAGGATGCCTAGTGATCTGAATCCTAGGGTTGCAATTGGTTGCTGATTCTGCATGCAAGGCTTGAGCTCTGGTTTTTGTATTTCCTGTCTGGGAATGACTTTACAAAAATAAGGAACAATGAAAAAAGCCATATATTTTTCAGTAGTTCTTTCTTTTTCTACCTTCTTTTTTTCTTTTTGCCTTTCATATGTGTGTACATGTACATGGTAGTATATCCTAGACTACACATCAGTAATTCTTATTTATTTTGTTGCAAAACAACATTGACAACTATCCATCTAAATGTAGTAACATCAACTCAGTTGTCTCAGTGGAAACGAAATGTTCACAAATGCCAAAATGTAAATGGAGATGATGGAGGATTATAAGAAAGAAGAAAATAGTAAGAATTACTTCTTTTTTTTTTTTTTTTTTGAGGCTGAATCTCACTCTTTTACCCAGGCTGGAGTGCAGTGGTGCAGTCTCGACTCACTGCAACCTCCACCTCCCAGGTTCAAGTGATTCTCCTGCCTCAGCCTCCTAGGAGCTGGGATTACAGGCACCCGCTAGCACATCCAGCTATTTTTGTATTTTTAGTAAAGATGGCTTTCACCATGTTGGCCAGGCTGGTCTCGAACTCCTGACCTCAAGTGATCTGCCCCCCTCGGCCTTCCAAAGTACTAGAATTACAGGTGTGAGCCACTGCAACAGGACAAGAATTAATTTTTTTCAAGATTTTAGAACGAGTACTCTGTATTACAAAACTAGCAATTATTTTGATATTTTGCTCAAATTAATTTATGTAATACATATGCAATTAATAGTAGTTTGGGCATAGGAGCTAGATGGATTTGATTAACAAAATATAGATATGAAAAGACAGGAAATAAATAATTACCATCTAGATTATAGATTACTTTCTCATTTCCTATCCTTTCCTAGTCTTTTGGACATTGATATTGTTTGGCTATGTCCCCACCCAAATCTCATCTTTAATTTTAGTTCCCATAATCCCCACATGTTGTGGGAGGAACTCAGTGGGGAGGTAAATAAATCATGGGAGCAGTTACCCCCAGGCTGCTGTTCTCATGATAGTGAGTGATTTCTCATGGGATCTGATGGTTTTATAAGAGGCTTTTTATCCTTTATCTTGGTTCTTATCCTTCCTGCCACCATGTGAAGAAGGATATGTTTGCTTTCCTTTCTGCCATGATTGTAAGTTTCCTGAGCCCTACCTCCTCCCAGGCATGTGGAAGTGTGAGTCAATTAAAACTATTTTCTTTATAAATTACTGAGTTTTGGGTATGTCTTTATTAGAAGTGTAAGAACAAACTAATACATTAAATTGGTACCGGCAGAGTGGGGTGCTGCTGTAAGGATACCGGAAAATGTGGAAGCAACTTTGGAACTGGGTAACAGGCAGAAGTTGGAATAGTTTGGAGGGCTCAGAAGAGGATAGAAAAATATGGGAAAGTTTGGAACTTCCTAGCGACTTGGAGGGCTCAGAAGACAGGAAGATGTGGGAAAGTTTGGAATTGCCTAGAGACTTGCTGAATGGCTTTGACCAAAATGCTGAGAGTGATGTGGACAATAAAGTCGAGGTTGACATGATCTCAGGTGGAGATTAGGAACTTACTGGGAACTGGGGCAAAGGTGACTCTTGGTATGGTTTAGAAAAGAGACTGGCAGCATTTTGTCCCTGCCCTAGAGATTTGTGGAACTTTGGACTTAGTAGAGATAATTTAGGGCATCTGGCAGAAGAAATTTCTAAGCAGCAAAGTGTTCAAGAGGTGACCTGGGTACTGTTAAAAATGTTCAGCTTTATGTATTCGCAAGTATATCATTTGGAATTGAAACTTATCTTTAAAAGGGAATCAGAGCATAAAAGTTGACAAAAATTACAGCCTGATGATGCAATGGAAAAGAAAAATCCATTTTCTGAGGAGAAATTGAAGCTGACTACAGAAATTTGCATAAGTAAGGAGGAGCTAAATGTTAATAGCCAAAACAAAGAGAAAAATGTTCCAGGACATGTCAGAGGTCTTCACAGCAGCCCTTTCCATCACAAGCCAGGAAGCCTAGGAGGAAAAAGTGGTTTCCTGGGCTGGGCCCAGGGCGTTGCTTCTTTGTGCATTCTTGGGACTTGGGGCCCTGCATCCTGGCTGTGGCTAAAAGGAACCAATGTAGAGCTTGGGTCATTGCTTCAGAGGGTGCAAGCCCCAAGCCTTGGTGGCTTACAAGGGTGTTGGGCCTGTAAGTGCACAGAAATCAAGAATTGAGGTTTGGGAATCTCTGCCTAGATTTCAGAGGATGCATGGAACTGCCTGGATGTCCAGGCAAAAATTTGCTGCGGGGGTGGAGCCCTCATGGAGACCTCTGTTAGGGCAGTGTGGAAGCGAAATGAGGGGTGGGAGCCTCCACACAGAGTCTCCACTGGAGCACTGCCTAATGGAGCTGTGAGAAGAGGGCCACCATCTTCCAGACCCCGGAATGGTAGATCCACTGACAGCTTGCACCGAGCACCTGGAAAAGCCACAGACACTCAATGCTAGCCCATGAAAGCAGCCAGGAGGGCAGCTGTACCCTGCAAAGCCACGGGGTGGAGCTGCCCAAGGCCATGGGAGCCCACCTTTTGCATTAGCATGACCTGGATTTGGGGCATGGAGTTAAAAAAATACTATTTTGGAACTTTGAGATTTAATGACTGTCCTGTTGGATTTTGGACTTGCATGGGGCCTGCAGCCCCTTCATTTTGGCCAATTTCTCCCATTTGGAAGAGGTCTATTTACCCAATGCCTGTACCCCCATTATATCTAAGAAGTAACTAACTTGCTTTTGATTTTACAGGCTAATAGGCAAAAGGGACTTGCCTTGTCTCAGATGAGACTTTGGACTTGAACTTTTGAGTTAATGCTGAAATGAGTTAAGACGTTGGGGGACTGTTGGAAGAGTATGATGGTGTTTTGAAATGTGGGGACATGAGATTTGGGAGAGATCAAGGGTGGAATGATACGGTTTGGCTGGGTCCTCACCCAAATTTCATCTTGAATTGTATTTTCCATAATCCCCACATATTGTGGGAGGGACCCGGTGGGAGGTAATTGAATCATGGGGGTAGTTACCCTCATGCTGCTGTTCTCAGGAGATCTGATGGTTTTCTAAGGGTCTTTCTCTTGGCACTTATCCTTCCTGCCACCATGTGAAGAAGGATGTGTTTGCTTCCTCTTCCACCATGATTGTAAGTTTTCTGAGGCCTCCCCAGCCATGCAGACCTGTGAGTCAATTAAATCTCTTTTCTTTACAAGTTACTCACTCTCGGATATGTCTTTATTAGCAGTGTGAGAACAGACTAATACAGACATTTATCACATAACTACATGGATATAGTCAAAATAAAAAAAATGAAGCTCAATTGGGATTCATTACTGGCACCTATTTTAGAAAGTTAAGTGAAGGATATTGCAAAGCAGTTGATTTAATTGGGGAATTATCCATAGATCTCTAATTTAGGTTTTTTTTTCTTTTAACTTTCTGCTATTCATAGTCCCATTTACCATAGAAGTTGTTTGAATCATTGTATGAAAAAGCTGACAGTATTTCGACAAATTACTTACCATTTTTTATTTCAAGTGATACAGCTTGGAGCAGAAAAGAAGAAGTGAGGTGTGAATTTGTCCTAATGAAAAAGAGTCTTAGAAAAGAAAGTGAAAAGGCCAGCATTGTGACTCACACCTGTAATTCCAGCAATTTGGGAGGCCAAGGTGGGAGGATCACTTGAGGCCAGTCTGGCAATTTGAGGCTGCAGTGAGCCATGATCATGCCACTGCACTGATGGAGGTACATTTGTTGAATGCAATAGTGGCTAGGTTTGGCAGTGCTCACTGCAAGGTTAGTTGAGAGGCACGGCTAGGCACTAATACTAACTAATGCCAGGGTGGAGCATAGTCAAATGAGCATACTTGCAGAGTTCTGAGGTATATGCCATTGGTTATTCTAATAGGCTATTAAACCTTTAATGATGATTCTGAAAACAACCAGCCCACAAGATAAGCTCTCACTGGGGAGTGGAGCTTTGATACAAAAATCCAGGTACACAGATAGTTAATTGACAGGTCTTAGATTACCAATTACAAACTTATGGTTTAGGAAAAGGACTGAAGTAGCCGTGGTGGTCCTGGTGTTATCTAATGTCCCTTGGCAGATGAAAGATAAGGTTTTGGATTACAAGTGGTTAAAATTTTACCCCCTTTTCTCTTTTCATTTTATGCCCTTTCTTGGACAGAAGATATTCTTTATCGCTGGGTCATCTTTCTGGACTTTTCCTAAGTTCTGCAGAATCTTTGTCCTGAAAAATAGGGAAATAGAAAGAAAGAGGTTAAATTGATCTACATAATAACAAGCTGAGATGGGAGACAAAGAAAGAGGAGAAGTAGGTACCTTTGCAGCCTGAGTCTGAGAGAGAGGGTAGAATAGTAGTTTAAAGAATGTTGGAATGAAAGAAATAATTTGGGGCATTGTCATGCCTGTAAGAGATACTGAAAATGAAAGGTAGAAGAATGTTTCAGTGTTTGGAGATTAAAAGAGTAATTAGATGGGTTTGAACCTGCAGACTAGGAGATTATCAGGGTCAAAATGTATAGAAATTAAAGAAGAGGGGAGTTAAACAAATAGTAAGTAGTGAAACAGATTATACCATCTGAATATGTGAAACTTTTGGAATTAGCTTAAACCAAGCAAACAAACATGGAATACTCAAAACAGAGAAAGGGTTAGGGTTAGGGTTAGAAAGAAAAGAAAAAATTAAACAAGGCAAGAAACATGCAAATGTAGTTTTGAATTGTATATCTATGCTTATCACCATGTAAAATTAGGATACTATGTTTAATTTCTGGGACCATCAATTTTCTCATTAGTTAAGTGGAATAATTTCAATAGCATATGAAAACAAGCACACCAGCACAGTGCCTGAAATATATTTGTTAAAATAAAAAGAAGAAAAAGAAAAAGCTGGAAGCCTGTCCATATGTAAGGATTTTGAGATAATCCATCAAATATTCTTTCATAGGGTTGTAAACCTTTATTCTGGTTTGCCCAGAAGGAAAATGTCTTTTATAATCTGTACGTAATAAGTAATTATTAAGCACCCTAAGAGGTTTTAACATTGAGACATTTCTGAAATGATGTAGAGTAATTGTTTGCTAAAAAAAATAAAATAAAATAGTGATCTCCACTGCACAGCAGCACCCCTTTAAGTAAGCCACTGGCTTACTAAAGCACTGAAAGAACAAGGTTTAGTAACTGCAGTTTGGCAACTACAAGACCAAATGCCTGATTCTTTAAACAAATATTTTTCACCATATTTCTAGTTCATGTACCTATTTTACCTATATGTTCTATTCTAAATTAATTCATGACTTTAAGTTTTAGAACTCTTTATTTCAGGAATCATAGAAAAGATGATGTTGGACCATATTTTAGCAGATGAGAAAGGAATGGTAAGAACCCATTGGCAGAACTAACTTGCAGCTTGAATGTAAACTCCTTAAGGTCAGAGGGTTTTTTTTTTTTCCTGCTTTTCTCTCCTGATCTATTTTCAGGACCTCAAACAAGGCTTAGCCACAAATGGGTACTTGATAAATATTTGTTAAGAGAATTAATGAATAAATGGATTAATCATTAAATTACCATAGCTATTAACCAACTAGGTTGTCCAGTAGTTAATCCATATTTTTTTAAATTTAGCTCTTTATAGAGCAGCATTATCATATAGAAGTACAATTTGAGCCATATATATAATTTTAAATTTTCTAGTAACAGTATTTAAAAAAGTAAAACTAGTAAGGTGATTTTAATAATATATTTAATTTATATCAATATATCACAAATATTATAATTTCAACAAGTAATCAGTGTAATATTTAGTTATGAGACATTTTACATTATTTTACAATATTACCTTTTAAATCCCTGTGTATTTTACCTTTCCAATACATTCAGATGAACTGCATTTTAAGTGCTCAGAATGTTATCAGCACATTCAACAGTAAACTTATAAAGCAGTCAAAATCTGTTTTGAAAGAGGTAAAATTAAAATAATATCTTAGATTTAAAATAAGACAAGTAATCTATAGGAAAAAGCATTGAATTTGAGTTAGATAGAGCTAGTTTAGAATCCCATTTGGTAGTGTGACTTCGAGCAAGAGAATCTCAATAAGTCTGTTTTCTCACATGTGAAATAGAAGTAATCATCAGACCTTGCTGAACTGTTATCTTAGAAATAGTGTATGTGAAAGCCCTCCTACAGGATCTGACAGGTAGTAGGTGCTCGATAAAGATTATGAATGGTTGTCATTATTGTATTATAATTATTTAGTATATACTCTATGCTTTTCGCTGTTTATGATTTTTAAAATGAGCTTTTATTTCCATTTTAAAGGCAAACAAGGAAGGCACGAACCCCATTATTGGATTATATATCTGATATTAGCACCTGAATTCTTTTTTAGTTACTTCTAAGCATGTATCACAGGAAAAAACTTAGGTATGTCTCAAAAGGTCCTCATTTTCCCAGTGCATCATTGACATGGGGCAGTCTCCACTACTGGGGAGCCCATGAGTTTTCTACTCTGATGGGACAATTCTCAGCTGGCATTTTGCCTCTATGACTGCTCTGATAGCCTCATTTCAGAGAAAGAATTTTGGATTTAATATTACAAAGTCAGTACAAATATCCTACCTATATGAGAAAAAAATAGACATTTTTGAACATATAGCCATCTAGAAATGTATCACCCACTAGCCATATTGAAAATTAAATTACTTATAAAGGTACTGTAGGAAACAGAAGACTGAGTGATGGTGAAAAAATAAGATACAAGAAATAATAAACAATGAGCTATGAAATTAAGTTCAATTGTTAGGCAGGGATTTAACAATAGAGATATTATTAAATAATAATTTAAAGCTAGACAATTGAGCAATTAAAAGAAAATTGAGAAGAGGATAAAATAATTAAATGTTAATCTTGTTACAAATGAAAAAGGCTGTATGTTCACATTATTTTTTAATATTAATATGAAACTGTATTTTCACATGTTTGCTATAAATTTGAGTGTAATTGTTAGTAGAATATAAATAAAATTGAAATACCTAATGTAGGACAAGATAAAAAGCAAATAATATACGATGAACATAAGTAATAGTAAAGAAAAAAGAAACAAAATGTGCCCTGCATATGGCTAGCCAGTTATCCCAGCACCATTTATTGAATGGGGAATCCTTTCCCCATTGCTCGTTTTTGTCAGATTTGTTGAAGGTCAGATAATGTAGGTGTGTGGTCTTATTTCTGGGTTCTCTATTCTGTTCCATTGGTCTATATGTCTGTTTTAAGATGGATTAACGACAAATGTAAAACCCCAACCTATACAAATCCTGGAAGACAGCGTAGGCAATACCATTAAGGATATAGACACAGGCAAAGATTTCATGATGAAGATGCAATTGCAGCAAAAGCAAAAATTGGCAAATGGGATCTAATTAAACTAAAAAGCTTCTGCACAACAGAAGAAACTGTCAACAGAGTAAATAGACAACCTACAGAATGGGACAAAAATTTTGCAAACTATACATCTGACAAAGGTCTACTATCCAGCATCTATAAGGAACTGAAACAAATTTACAAGAAAAACAAACAACCTCATTAAAAAGTGGGCAAAAACATGAACAGACACTTCGCAAAAGAAGACATATTTATGGCCAGCAATCATGAAAAAAAGCTCAAATTCACCAATAATTAGAGAAATGCAAATCAAAACCACAGTGAGATACCATCTAACACCAGTCAGAATGGCTGTTATTAAAAAGTCAAAAAATAACAGATGCTGGTGAGGTAGTGGAGACAAAGGAATGCTTTTACACTGTTGGTGGGAGTGTAAATTGGTTCAGCCACTGTGGAAGACAGTGTGGTAATTCCTCAAAGACCTAAAGACAGAAATTCCATTTGACTCAGAAATCCCATTAACGGATATATACCCAAAGGAATATAAATTTTTCAATTATAAAGACACATGCACACATATGTTCACTGCAGCAGTATTCACAATAGAAAAGACATGGAATCAACCTAAATGCCCATCAATAATAGACTGGACAGAGAAAATGTGTTACATATACACATGAAATACTATGCAGCCATAAAAAATAATGAGATCATGTCCTTTGCAGGGACATAGATGGAGCTGGAGGCCATTATCCGTAGCAAACTAACACAGGAACAGAAAACCAAATACCACATGTTCTCACTTATAAGTGAGAGCTAAACGATGAGAACACATGGACACATAGAGGGGAACAACACACCCTGGGGACTTTTGGAAGGCAGAGAGTTGGAGGAGGGAGAGGATCAGGAAAAACAATTAATGAATACTAGACTTAATACCTGAGTGATGAAATAATTTGTGTATCAAACCCCCATGACACAAGTTTACCTATGTAACAAACCTGCACTTATACCCCTGAACTTAAAAGTTAAAACAACCTCCCCCAAAACAAACAAACAAAAAACTGCAAACAACAGCAATAAAAGAAACAAAATATGAAGACATTGAAAAATAAGATGGCTGTGCTAGAATCTAACCAAAATCTAGGCCTATCTTTTTGTGCTATTAGCTGTAGTCATGTGACTTTTAGCCATGAGGGCATAAGAAATAGTGGTATGTGTCATTTCCAGGACTGATCTCTAAAGTTCCCTCATGGCAACTCCTGGATACTTTTTGTTTCCTCAGACTGGGTGAAGATGACTATCATGAACTTGGCCTTGATTCACTGAAGGTGGCCTCTATTCATGTGAGTCCTTCAATGATTGTATGGAGCAGCCTTCTGCTCCTTGCTACTCTGTACCACTCTAGACTATTACATAATGTCTTAGTTCATTTGTACTGCTATAACAAAATACCACAGTTAGTTAATTTATAAATGCTAGAAACTTATTTTCTCACAGTTATGGAAGCTGGTAAGTCCAAGATCAAGGCACTGACACTGGTGTCTGGGGAGGTCCGTTCTCTGCTCTTAAGATGCTGTCTTGTTGCTGCATCCTCCAGAAGGGAGGAATGCTCTATCCCCACATGGTGGAAGATGGAAGAGCAGAAAGGGGAAAACTCTCAAAAGGCTCTTTTATAAGGGATGAATCCTTTCTTAAGGGAAGAGCCCTCATCACTTAATCACTTGCCCAAACATAAGTATTCCCAACTTGCCCACTGTCACTACAGTGAGGATTAAGTTTCAACATGAATTTTGGAGGGGACACCCATTCAAACCATTAGCACAAGATGCATAAACTTCTAGTATATTTACATCATCATATGTCTTTCGTCTCTATTTTATATACAGCTATGTTTAATTCACTAATATGGCTGAAATAAAACCAATGTAATAGTGATGGCAATAAATATGAATAGATTACATTCTTGAAATAAGCCAGATTTGGGAAAATATACTGTTGCTTAATGTGATTAAGTCAGGGGATCAGATCACATCTTGAAGGTATATTTATATGTGAGAGAGGCAAGTGGGTTTTCTCTGAAGGACATGTACACCTCCATGATTAATTATCTTGTAGCAGGAAAAAATATAGGACTAGACTCATGCAGGCGAGAGCTTTTCCCTTTTTCTTCTTTTTTCTTTCCTTTTGGATTGGCATTGGATTGTATTTCCTGTGTATATCATCCACGCTTCTTAACTGCTTTCAAAGCAATCATGTCTTTGTGTTTTTGAATAGAATTTTGAAAATATCTCTAGATTTCTAGTGCTGTCCTTTTGTCTTCAGCTGAGTCAATCTTACCACTTATCCTTTGGATTCATTATTATTCTCTTTTATGGAATACCATTTTTAATCTCCAATAACTTTACTTTTCTTTCATAACAGCCTGCTCTTGTTTTACATATGTTCCTGAGGACACTAATTGTAATTATTTTAAAATGTATGTGTTTTCCTACCTGTATTCTCTTTTTTGAAAGTTAGTTTTGGTCTTGTTTTCATTCCAGTGTCTTTCTTTTATGCTGTTGTCTTAAGCGTTTCATGGAAAATCTTAGTCATCTGTTTATAGTGCAAGGTTCTTGTAAGAGTGGTATATTTTTCTGGAATATGTTTTTATTCATCGCCAGTGAATATTCTCTGCTTCCCTAGCAGAAAATTCAAATTCTGATAGAATTTTGAGCTTATGTGAAAGTACAGGATGGGAACATGTGATCAGCCTGTCTTTCTCTTTGAGTATGAGATAACAATTAGCTTTCTCAATTTGAGACACCCCTTAGCTCCAGGGGATACTTACGTTGGGAATGTCCAATAGCAGATTCACTATTAGTCCCCAAACTATTCTTGTGAGTATAGCTGGATAGAGAACATCAGAGCTTGCAGCACTGAAAGTAGGAAATTGTTGCAGCTGTTCTACAGATGGTTAATCAGTTATCTCACTGACCATCCAGTTCTGGCTTCCATCCTCTGCTGCATCCGATTGGGATAATTCCAGGTTTCTGTTTTTAGTGGTCCTGTCTTTTATTATTTTTTGTAGCATTTGCCCTTTCCTTTTATCTTTTTCTCCAGCTTCATTGAAGTATGATTGACAAATAAAAATTGTATACATTTAAGTTGTACAATGTGATTATTAGATATACATAATGTAAATATACATTGTGAAGTGTTCATCGCAAGGTAGTTATCATATCCTTCATCTCACATAGTTACCCTTTGTGTGTGATGAGAACAATCAAGGCCTACTCTCTTAGCAAATGCCAAGTATACAGTATATTATTAACTATAGTCACCACACTGTACATTAAGCTTCCAGAATTTACTGGTCTTATAACTGAAAGTTTGTATCCTTTGACCAACAACTTCCCATTTCCCCCGCTCATGTAGCCCTGATAACCACCATTCTACTCTATTTTCACAAGTTCAGCTTTTTTAGATTCCACATATAAGTGCGGGCGTACCTTGGAGATATTGTGGGTTCACTTCCAGACCACTGCAGCAAAGCAAATATCACAATAAAGTGAGTTACACAAGTGTTTTAGTTTTCCCTTGCATGTAGAAGCTATATTTACACTATATTTTAGTTTATTAAGTTTGCAATAGCATTATGTCTAAAAAATGTGCATACGTTAATTTAAAAAACTTTATTGCTACAAAACGCTAATGAGCACCAGTGCCTTCAGTGAGTCATAATCTTTTTGCTGGTGGAGGGTGTTGTCTCAGTGTTGATGGCTGCTGATTGATCAGGGTGGTAGTTGCTAAGCGTTGGGGTGGCTGTGGCAATTTTTAAAATAAGGCAACTTGAAGTTTATTACCTCAATTGACTATTCCTTTTAAGAAATACTTATCTGTAGCCTGTAAAACTGTTTGATAGCATTTCATACACGGTAGAACCTCTTTCAAAAATGGAGTCAATCCTCTCAAACTGCTGATTACCAATTAATTTTATGTAATATTCTAAGCCCATTATTGTCAACAATTTTCACAGCATCTTCTCCACGAGTAGTTTCCATCTCAAGAAACCACTTTCTTTTCTCATCCATAAGAAGTAACTCATCATCCATTAAAGTTTTATCATGAGATTGCATCAATTCTGTCATATCTTCAGTCTCTACTTCTAATTCTAGGTCTAATTATAATTCTACTGCAGATGTGGTAGAAACAGAATGATAATGGGTTATTAATTAACTCATTAATAAGGGTTAGAATAACTTCTTCCAAATTCCTGTTAATGTTGCTATTTTGACCTCCCATGAATCACAAATGTTTTTAATGTAATTTAGAGAGGTGATTCCTTTTCAGAAGGTTTCCAATTTCCTCTCCCAGATCCATCAGAGGAATCACTACCCATGGCAGCTATAACCTTAATAAATGTTTTTCTGAAATAACACACCTTGAAAGTCAACATTACTCCTTGATCCATGAGCTACAGCAGAATGGATATTGAGTTAACACGTATGAAAATAACATTAATCTTCATCAGAGCTATGGGGCGACGAGGTGCAATGTCAATGAGCAGTAATGTTCTGAGCAATATGCCTCAGCAGTGGGCTTAAAATATTCAGTAAACCATGCTATATACAAATGTTCTGTCATCCAGACTTTGTTGTTCCTTTTATAGAGCACATGCCGAGTAGATTTAGCATCATTCTTAAGGGCCCTGGAATTTTCAGAATGGTCAGTGTGCATTGGCTTCCATTTAAAGTCACCAGCTGCATCAGCCCCCAGCATGGCCTGTCCTTTGAAGATTTGAAGCCAGGCATTGACTGCTCTTCTCTAGCTGAGTCCTAGATGGTATCTTCTTCCAATAGAAGGCTGTTTTATTTACAATGAAAATATGTTGTTTCTTTCATCAGTGATCTTAGGTAGATATTTTAGATAACTTGCTGCAGCTTCAACATTAGTACTTGCTGCTTCACCTTGCACTTTTATGTTGTAGAGATAGCTATTTTCCATAAATCCCATGAACCAACCTCTGCTAGCTTGAAACTTTTCTTCCACTGCTTCCTCACCTCTCTCAGGCTTCATAGAATTGAAGAGAGTTAGGGCCTTGCTCTCAATTAGGCTTTGGCTTAATACAGTGTTAGGAATGGTTTGGTTTTCTATCCAGACCATTAAAACGTTCTCCAATATTATCAATAAGATTGTTTTATATTCGTATTACTTATATGTTCACTGGAGTTTCTTTTAATTTCCTTTGAAATTTTTTTTTTTTTTTTACATTCACCACTTGGATGATTGTTACTCAGAAGAGGCCTAGCTTTTGGCCTATCTCAGCTTTTGACATGTCTTTCTCACTAAGCTTAATCATTTCTAGTTTTTTATTTAAAGGAAGGAACATACAACTCTTCCTTTAACATGAACAGTTAGAGACCATTGTACGGCTATTAATTGGCCTAATTTCAATATTATTATGACTCAGGGAGGGAGGCCCAAGAACAGAGAGAGAGATGGAGGAACTGTTGGTCTGTAGAGAAGTCAGAACACACACAAGATGTATCAGCTACGTGCAGTGTGTTATATGGGCACTGTTAGTAGCTTCTCCAAAGAGTTACAATAGTAAAACCAAAGATCAGTGATCACAATCACTGTAACAGATATTATAATAATAATGAAAAGGTTTGACATATTGTGAGAATTACCAAAATGTGACACAGAGACATGAAGTGAGCACATGCTGTTGGAAAATGGCACCCATAAACTTGTTCCATGTAGAGTTGCCACAAACTTTCAACTTGTAAAAAATTCAATATTTGTGAAGCACAATTGTGTGGAAAAACACAAACTGATTTTCCTCTGCTGTCATACCACATCAGTCAACACTGAAGATTTCTGTGACCCAGTGTGTAGGTTTTTTTCCTTATGCACCAAGCAATCGATTCTGCGGTAGACACCTGCTGAGTGTCCTGTAATTCAATTCAGTTCTGACACTACCTGGAGATAGTGTCTGATCCCACAACTTGAGCACTCCGTCTCCAAGCCTGATCCCTACTCCCGATACCAATTGCAAGCCCCAGGTTGTTTGACCTGTGCTTCTGGCTGACTGTCTATAAATTAGGAATCCCACAGCTCACTCCTTGGGTTTAATTTGTGAGAGTGACTCAGAGAACTCGGGGAAACATGCTTACCAATTTATTGTAAAGATATTACAAAGGATACAGAAGAAGGGATGCACAAGCATGTGGGAAGAGGTTCCCTCCAGGAACTGCAGATGTTCAGCTACCCAGAAGCTCTTCTGTATTTCATCCTCTTCAGCCTTTTCTGGAAACTTCATTGTATAGGCATGAAGCATGGCCAACTGTGCAGACATGTGACAAAACAAAAAGGGTATGATCTAATACTAATAGACTGAGTGGAGAAACCCATCAAAATCTGTCTGTCCATATTTTTCTTGTCCTCTCTCTGCAGCATTCCTTCCTCCAGGGTACAGGGCAGGACTTCTTAAATTAGAGTCTTATGACCTACAAATCAGACTAGGTAGGTCAGAGAATTTCTTTATGGCCAGCTCCAAGAAAAAAAAGGTAGGGGAAGATGCCTGCTTTGGGGAGAAAAAGGAGCAAATGAAAGAAGGATAGGAGAAGGTCAGAGAGAGAGAGAAAGAGAAAGAGAGAGATTGTATTTTCTGAGACCTTCTGAAACCTTAAGGGTCCCAACATTTTAACAAGAACGAAAGGAGTTATGGAGTTATGAGCCAGGAACTGTAGACAAGTATCAGAGCAATAAAGAGAAGTACAAATAAAACAATGTCTGTCTGTAATATTATGTAGTATTTGTCTTTCTGTGTCTGACCTTTTTCACTTAGCAAAATTGTCCTCTGTCCTCCATCATTTTATGTTGAGGATTATCATCTCTGTTGGAGTCAACCATTGATAAAATTCCCCTCCCTTCATATTATCATGAAGTTCTCAATATTTCTCTTCTATTCATGGCATTGTTCTTTGTTTTCCTATAGATTTATACTGTATATCTTCTATTATGTTAGTGTGATTGGGGAAAGATGAAAGATGAACAAATATGATCATTTCGTCTTCCATTTTCACCATAGCATTCAGATATTTGTGGCATTCCATCAAATGTTAGTTTTTCAACTTCAAAATACTTATATCCTTTTCTCTCACAATTATATAGGAGGCAGTAAATGACACCTATGCCAGTATTATTTTTTAATCTTTGAAAAGAGTAATATTGATTTAACTATTGGACAAATACTGCTTGGGCTATGCTTACTTGTTTACTACTGAATTGACATAGGGTTGAAGGTGATTGACAGATATATTTCTAATTCTGAAATCATATTTACTCAAATGATACCAACCTGAATTGCTTTCAAGATGCTCTTCTCATTAGGTTTCCTGAGATTGACTGTTGGCATGAGGTCTAAAATTCTCTCAAGGTTTCTTCTCTTTTATTAAAGGTGAAGTTGGTAAATCAGGCATTTAAAAATAGCACATCAGGCTTCCACATTTTCCTAATTTTTTATTTTGTTTTAACCAATTTTAATAATTGGACATCATACTAGTGTGCTTTTATTCATGTAATTGCAATTTTCTCTAAACTGATGAGAAAACTACTGGTTCTAGAAACTAAATATTTTTTCCTAATTCAACGGGGTAAATAATTAGCAAATCCAGAATTCAAAATCCAAATTTCTTGTTTCCTTTCCTATGTTATGCTATGCTAAACAGGGTTTTTTTTTTCTTTTTCCCAAAGTGATTTGGTCAGCTACTAGCATCACTTCTGAGAATGTTTTCCTGGTCTGTGAGTTTCTAGGCAAAGTAGAGAATTAAATCTTTGATATTTAGAGATATATGCCTCATTGTAAAATGGTAAGGACTGTGGATATATTCTTCCAAACATTAACTTTGTAAATTTTTGAATTGACCAGTAAATATAGCACACAACATGGTACCTCCTATAATAAAATCAACTATAAGAGTGGAGAGGGAAATAATTATCTACCAGGTAAACTGATGACTTGCAGTCATAAATGTGAAAAATAGCTACAGATAGTTTCTGAAAATTTGATTGAAAATAAATTTCTGTGTGTACAGGTATGTGTATGCATGATTTCAATGTAGGACAAAATTCGTATGGTTGAATTATAACACTTGGGAATCCTGAGTTTGTGTTGCTTTTACATTGCCTGGCTTATATCACTGTGTTTCAACTTCCTGTAACTATTGAATAGTAAAATGTTTATTGCAATATGCCATAGTAAAAACTTATTTACATTCTTAACATATGAGTTTACTTCACATTGTGACAGGAGAAAGAGAAGACATAAAGATGTATTATTTACCCATGCCATTTTTAACCAGAAAGCAAAATAAATGAAGAGGGGGAAAAAAAAATCTCATGGAGTACAAGTAGATCATCTGATCTTTTTACTTAAGTAAAAATAATGGGTACCTGTTTCATAAATATGATTAAAATGGATATATGATAAAGTATGCATGACTATCCCTTCCAAGTAAGCATATGGATCATATCAAACAAGAAAGGGTCATTACAGGTAAATGAATTATCTGTAGTCAAACATATTGTCTTCTCCCTGTTTCGTACATTGTCATAGCAACGATTGACTTCATATGGCCTGACTCAGCTACTCAGCAACCAAAGAGAAAAAAAATGTTCTGTTTCCTGTAATCTGCTGCTAGAGGTGATATCTTTAGATGGTGCAGTAATAAGAGATGATGCTTAAACCTGCTGGATTTTCTTTCGTGATTGCAGCAAAATTAATAATTATCTACTGGATACAGGGCAGTTGTCATTTTGAGTTTTGGGTGGTAATATCTATAGGTGAGGAACAGAAGTGTTTTAAGAATGTTCAGTGATTATTGGTAAAAATGGAGACAGGACAACCTTTCAATAGTTATTTGTCCAAACATTTTTTGTGTGTTTCTTAGAAATGAGCAAAGACTTACACTATATGAGATTTCTGAACAAATATTTTAAGAATGCCTAAAACTCAATTCCACTTCTCTGTATCCTTGTATTTTACAACATTCTTCAGTCTTTCATTATATTGAGCTAGTTATTTTTATGTGAAACGAATTTATAAATTTTTTTTTTTTGCTAAAATAAGAAGGGAAAAAAGTGTATTTATTTCCAACTGAGAGTGTTGAGTATCTGGTGTTGGTGTTCTCCTAAATATCATAGTAATGGAATAGCAAACATTTGCTGGCCATAGATTTGTATACTTTTCTATGTGGACTGTGTGGAAAAGATATAATTTATGTTGCATAAAATCACAAGTAAGATTTTATTTTTGTATGGGCTTGTGCAGACTGAAAAAGAAAAACAAATAAGCCATTAAAGAATTAACTTAAAATGTCACTCAGTTCTAATTTCAGTTTCAGTTTTAATTTCTAATTTCTGAGTAAAATGGGTTTAGATGTCTGGTTTTTCAAGTGAATTTTACTAAGTAGACCACACAGCCATTATCAGCAGGGCCTGAAGGTGGTCCCTACCTAGGAAAAGATAAGGAAAAGCCATCTTTTTTGTTTTGTTTTGTTTTTTAATTTTTCATTTCACTATTATAGCTATATTTCTCATTTTATCTAGAAAATAACCACTTATGAATATGAATATCTTTTTCTGCAGGGAATACAACTGAATAGAAACAGAAATCTGAGAGTAACATATGGATGACATCTATGTGATGTGTGCACCACCGGTAACTTGTCCTCTGCCCATGGTCGTCCTAATATGTATACAGAGGTCCTGTACCTCTAAGTCCAGGTTTCACCTAACAATTTAACAGAGCAGTACTGGGAGCCACTTCTGAGATTTTCCTACAAAACCATTATATTTTATTTTCATTTAATTTAATTTAATAGAAAATAGCTAGGAAGGGGAGTTAAACACTTTAAAAATCTGAAATGTGGTCAACCCTTCCCTTCCCTCCACACTACTGTCTTGATTATATTTTCAGTCTTTCACCTCATTCAGGTGATTTCATTTATCATTTAAAGATTATCTTAAAGACAAAGATTTAGCCACTTCACTGTTTTCTGTTTCAGCTGTGTCATCTCTCAGTTCTGCATTTCAAGAATACTGAATCAGATTTGTAGAACATCAAATGCTTGGAGCTCTTTGGAAAAATGACCCTATGTTAATACAAAGTGTTGCTTTGTATTAACTTTCAAAAAATGACTCAGTCCCTTTGAGTCTTAGTTTCTCCTCTATAAATTTGAAATGTTGGAAGTCACAGTATTGATCTTGGCTTAAGTACTGGTCCTGAATTTATCAAACTCGTTGTAAAATGAGTTAAAAGTGAGGCTGAGCGCAGGGCCAAAACAAGGCTGAGACACAACATTCTTCCTTTAACTTCTCTGTGTTTCCCAGAGAGTGTGTTCTCATTATTTTATCTGCTGTTTTGTACCTTTGGACATTCCACCAATGGTGAAATTCAGACAGGTAATTGCAACATTCCTCATATCATCTTCTAAAGATTAAATGTCTCCTCGCTTGTGTTTTTTTCATTTTATTTGGCATTATATTTTATTGCATTTAGATAATCAGCAGAACTTGTTGCCTGTCTCTTTATTTATGAAATGGGGAAAGAGTATCTCCTTTATGTTGCTATTGTTGTGTTAAATATAATAGCATATATTTAAAACGTGGAAAGGCATGAATAGTGAATAGTCAATAAGTGCTAGTTTCCTCCCTGTTCTCCAGCCCCTAGATATGGGAAATATTTCTTTGCAGTAAGTTGATCTATGCTTACTGCATTAGTTAACAATTGTTATGTTACAAAGCATTCCAAACTCCTTAAATAATCAGCATTTTAAACATTTCTCGTGAAGATAGAGCCATGTTGCTCTGCTAATCTTGGCTAGGTTTGGCTCATCTCACAGGGGCCTGATCATGTCATGAATAATTATCCAGCTAAGGGAGACTAGGCTTAGAGTGGTTTTTAATACCTCCTATCCCTTCAGCAGCCCAATCCCTTCAGCGGGGTATCTAAGAGCAAACAGTCTCAACTGTGGAAGATGACAAGGAAAAATGAGCATATACGTTTCGAGGTTGGATATTGCTAATATCTCAGTGGTTAAAGTAAGTCACATGACTGAACCCAAAATCAGATCATGGAGGGACTGTATAGTTACAGGAAAAAAAGCATGAATAATTAGGGCCATTGGTACAATCGACTTATTACCTCTACAAAGTTTCTTGCAGACCCTTGTAATTAGTCAAGGTTTAGTCAGAGAAGCAGAATACCTACAGCTCGTCAAGCGGTATTGAATGATTTACTTTAAGAGTTAAACCTTATGCAATTGTGGGACTGACCTATTAGAGCAGGCTGTGTACCCTCTGTCTTGTGTTGATTCTGAAGCTGTTTTGGTCATCCAGAGTGCTACTCTAAAAGAAAACCAGGATGTGGAAAGTCAATAACTAGAGCTCATGACAACAACTGGGACCTATGTCTGTCTGTCACCATCTCTAACCTTGGTGCAGTGATTGGTTACCTGGAGGGAAAGGTTATGTCCTTCACTGTAAGTTACACATTTACTTAACCCGATAATAAAATAAACTGAAGGGGAGGATTTAGGTGGGAGCTTCAGGAAATACTGCCCTAGTTCATTGCTGAGCTGCTACAGTGCCTGATGCTCTGTATCAAGCTTTAAAGTATAAAAATGTATGACTATTTCTTCACTTCTGTCTTCTAAATTGCATGCAAATGTCTCCTGTGGCGAAAACTAATCTAGAGCTATACAGGGAGGAGAATTCTGAGAAATGCGTTTTAAGCTTGGTCTTCTCTGCTGTTTTGTTAAAATCTCTTTTTGTCTCATATCACTTTATATTGATTATGCTGAACTGGTCTTTTTAAAGGGTCTCGCATTCAACTCCTCTCCCTAAAAGAGTTAAGATTCCTAGCTATTCAACTCAGTATGGCAGAAGGGATGTAAAAAAAATCCAGCATCTCAATATTTGGCATTTTTTAGCTAATTTCCCATCTCGTAATTTGTGATAAAATACCTCTGTGATCTCCACTTTGCTTCTAGATAAGAAAAAGTTTATAACATGCTTTGCCATCCTCCATAATAAAAGATGCTTTCATAAATGCAAAGATTGAGAATGAAAATTTAATTTGTAAAATAATGACTGTAACTCTAAGTAACCAAGGGGACAGATAAACCAACCAAGTGTATTAGGAATCTGTTATCATTTAAGAGAGGAAATTACTGCAATGCCTGAATAATTAAGTTAGTTAATTAATACAAAATTTTGGTGAACCTCAATTGACTTCAGTGTAAAGTCCCACAATTGGATATGTAGAGCTAATTATCAAAGGGGAAATCATAGACTTTCTACCTTAAAGCAACCAATGATCTAATGGTATTTATTACTGTTTCTTTGTTTCTTATTAAATATTTTACTATAGAAATAACCATGACTAGCCAGTTCATAAAAAAAGATCAGACCTCTATGTGTGTGTGCGTGTGTGTGTGTGTGTGTGTGTGTGTGTATATATATATATATTTGTATGATCTCTATCTATACTGCAATGAAAATTTTTGGCTTGAGAAAGAGAAATTCCTACTGTTAATTGGTACAGGGAAATCAAAATCATGATATGAGCAGATAATACGGAGAAAAAAGTGCAAATAGAATTGTTAATGAAGGTGAGATTTATGAAAAGTTAATTTTAAAGGTAATATCTTATTTATGGATAGTTGCTATAGGGGTAGTACAGAAAGAAAGAACTTGATTTCTTCTTATTTCTTTTCATCATGATACATGCTACATGATGATATAGCAGGATAGAATATGGATGGCTATTTTGTTGCTGTTTATCATTTCCAATTGTGGTAAAAACTCATTAAATTTAGTTAACTACCTTGACCATTTTTAAGTGTGTAATTCAGTGGTGTTAACTGTATTCACTGTGTCGTACAACAGATGTCTAGACTTTTTTATCTTGCAAAACTGAAAGTCTAAATGTATTGAATACTTCCCCATTTCCCCCTCCCTCCAGCCTCTAGCAACTATCATTCTTTCATTTTCTATGACTTTAACTACTTTAGATAGTTCATATGAGTAGAATCAAACAGTATTTGTCTTTTTCTGACGGCTTATTTCACCTGGCATAATGTCCTCTAGATTCATCCATGTTGTAGCATGTAATAGAATTTCCCATTTTTAAGGCTGAATAATATTCAGTGGGATATATACCACACTTTCTTTATCTATTCATCCATTGATGAATGTTTGGGTTGCTTCCACTTCTTGGCTATTGTAAATAATGCTGAAATGACCATGGATGTGCACGTATCGCTTTGAGATCCTGCTTTTATTTTTTTGGATATATAACAAGAAGTGGGATTGGTGAGTCATTTGGTAATTCTATTTCTAACAATTTTTAAGGAAAACTTCATAGTATTTTCTATATGGCTTAATTATTTTACATTTTCACCAACAGTGCACAAATATTCTAATTTTTCCACATTCTGACCATCATTTGCTATTTTCTGGGGTTTCCATTACTGATGTTTGTTTTGTTTTGTCTTTATGATGTGAGCGTCCTAATGGTGTGAAGTGATATCTCACTGTGGTTTTGATTTGCATTTCTCTAATGATTAATGATGTTGAGCATCTTTTCATTTGCTTGTTTGGCCATTTGTGTACCCTTTTTGGAGAAATGTCTATTGAAGTCCTTTTTCTATTTTTAAAAATCAGGTCATTTGTTTTGTTGCTGTTGTTGTAGATTTGTAGAAATTCTTAGGTATTCTAAATATAGCCCCCTTGTTATGGTTTGGCTATGTCCCCACCCAAATCTCATCTTGAATTATAACTCCTACAATTCCCACGTGTCCTGGGAGGCACCCAGGGGGAGGTAATTTAATTATGGGGGTAGGTCTTCCCTGCTCTGTTCTCATAATAGTGAATGAGTCTCATGAGATCTGATGGTTTTAAAAATGGGAGTTTCCCTGCACAAGCTCTCTTTTTTCTAGCTGCCATCCATGTAAGACACAATTTGCTCCTCCTTGCCTTCTGCCGTGATTGTGAGGCTTCCCCAGCCATGTGGAATTGTAAGGCCATTAAACACTTTTTCCTGTATAAATTACCCAGTCTTGGGTATGTCTTTATCAGCAGCATGAAAATAAATTAATACAGTAAATTGGTACCAGGAGCGGAGTATTGCTGAAAAGATACCCCAAAATGTGGAAGTGACTTTGGAACTGGGCAACAGGCAGAGGCTGGAACAGTTTTCAGGGCTCAGAAGAAGATAGGAAAATGTGGGAATGTTTGCAACTTCCTAGAGACTTGATGAATGGCTTCAGCAAGAATGCTGATGATATGAACAATAAAGTCCAGGCTGAGGTGGTCTCATATGGAGATGAGGAACTTGGGAACTGGAGCAGAGGTGACCCTTGTGTTTTAGCAAAGAGACTGGCGGCATTTTTCCCCTGCCCTAGAGATTTGTGGAACTTTGGACTTGAGAGAGATGATTTAGGGTATCTGGCAGAAGAAATTTCTAAGCAGGAAAGCATTCAAGAGGTGACTTGAGTGCTGTTAAAGGCATTCAGTTTTATAAGGGAAGCAGAGCATGAAAGTTCTGAAAATTTCCAGCCTGACAATCCAATAGAAAAGAAAAACCCATTTTCTGAGGAGAAATTCAAGCTGGCTGCAGAAATTTGCATAAGTAATGAGGAGCTGAATGTTAATCCCCAAGACAATGGGGAAAATGTCTCCAGGATATGTCAGAGGTCTACATGGCAGCCCCTCTCATCGCAAGCTGACGTAAGAGAAAAAAATGGTTTTGTGGGCCAGGCCCAGGGTCCCCTTGCTGTATGCAGTCTAGGGCCCTGGTGCCCTGTTTCCCAGCTGCTCCTGCCATGACTAAGAGGGGCAAAGGTACAGCTTGGGCTATGGCTTCAGGTGGTTCAAGTCTCAAGCCATGGCAGCTTCCATATGGTGTTGAGCCTGTGGGTTCACAAAGGCCAAAAATTGAAGTTTTGGAACCTCTACTTGAATTTCAGAGGATGTATGGAAATGCGTGGAAGGGAAAAGTGGGGTTGGAGCCCGCACACAGAGTCCCTACTGGGGCACTGCCTAGTGGAGCTGTGAGAAGAGGCCCACCAGCCTCCAGACCTTAGAATGGAATATCCACCAACAGCTTGCACTGTGTGCCTAGAAAAGGCAGAGACACTCAACGCCAGCCCATGAAAGCAGCTGGGAGGGAGGCTGTACCCTGCAGAGCCACAGGGTGAAGCTGCCCAAGACCATGGGGATCCACCTCTTGCATCATTGTGACCTGGAAGTGTGACATGAAGTCAAAGGACATCATTTTGGAACTTTAAGATTTGACTGCCCTGATCAGTTTTGGACTTGCGTGGTGCCTGTGGCCCCTTTGTTTTGGCCAATTACTCTCATTTGAAATGGCTATATTTACCTAATGCCTGTACCCCCATTTTATCTAGGAAGTAATTAAATTGCTTTTTATTTTTCAGGCTCATAAGTGGAAAGGACTTGCCTTATCTCCGATGACACACGGGACTGTGGGCTTTTGAGTTAATGGTGAAATGAGTTAAGACTTTGGGGGACTTTTGGGAAGGCATGATTGGTTTTGAAATGTGAGGACATGAGATTTGGGAGGGGTCGGGGCAGAATGTTATGGTTTGGCTGTATCTGCACCCAATCACATCTTTAATTGTAACTCCCACAATTCCCATGTGTCATGGGTGGAACCTGATGGGAGGTGATTTAATTGTGGGGGCAGGTCTTTCCTGCACTGTTCTCATGATAATAAGTGAGTCTCAGAAGATTTGATGGTTTTTAAAATGGGAGTTTCCATGCACAAGCTCTCTTTTTCCCTGCTGCCATTCATGTAAGACATGACTTGCTCCTCCTTGCCTTCCACCATGCTTGTGAGGCTTCCCCAGCCACATGGAGCTGTAAGTCCCATAAACTCTTTTTCCTGTATAAATTACCAAGTCTCGGGTATGTTTGTATCAGCACTGTGAAAATGGACTAATACACCCCTTATCAGCTATCTGATTTGCAAATATTTTCTCCAATTCTGTTGGTTGCATTTCACTGTTTATTTTTTCCTTTGACGTACAGAAGATTTTAAGTTTTATGTAGTTCCACTTATCTAACCTTGCTTTTGTTGCCAATGCTTTGGTGTTATGTACAAGAAATCATTGCCAAATCCAAAATCACAAACCTTCTTCTCTGTGTTTATTTCTAGATTTTTATAGTTTAAAATTTTACACTTACATTTTTCTTCAATTCATTTTGAATTTTTGCGTATGGTATAAAATAAGGGTCCAACCTCATTCTTTTGCATATGAATATCTAGTTTTCCCAGTACCATTTTTTGAAGAGGCATTCCCTGTTGTGTGGTGTTGGCATGATTGTTAAAGATTATTTTACCATATATGTGAAGGTTTATTTCCAGGCTCTCTCTGCGTTCCATGGGTCTATATGTCTGTCTTTATGCCAGTACCACCACACTGTTTTGATTAGGCAATATTGTTATAAGTTAAGTGTCATTGAGGTTTTGATAGAGACTACATTGAATCTGTAGATTGCTTTGGGTACATTTAATAATAAGTCTTTCAGTCCACGAAAATCAGGTGTCTTTGGATTTATTTGTATCTTTAATTTCTTTTAGTAATATTCTGTAGTTTTCATTGTACAAGTCTTTGCCTCTTTGGTCAAGTTTATGCTTAAGAATTTTATTTTTTGATGATATTATAAATGAAATTGTTTTCTTAATTTCCTTTTGGGGTTGTTTATTGTTAGCATGTATAGAAACACAGCTATTTTGTGTGTGATAATTTTGTATCCTGTAAATTTGCTAAGTTTGTTTATTAGTTCTAACAATTTTCTGTGGACTCTTTAGTGTTTCCTACCTATAAGATCATGTCATCCACAAGCAGGGATAACTTTGTTTCCTCTTTTACAATTTGGTACCTTTTATTTATTCTTCTTGACCAATTGCTCTGGCAAGAGCCATCAGTACTGGTTTATATAAGTGGGGAGAGTAAAAATCATTGACTTTTTCCTGATTTTAGAGGAACATGGCTCTAAATTGAGCACATTCCTAAGTTAAACACATTCCTTTCTCAAGAATGGTCTACATGACTATGTGTTTAATTTAGGCAACAGGTGGCAGGTGTGTTCATTGTCTGCTATATGCTCTCATACAATGTTCTGGGATCTCTATTTCACTGTTTTGGCTGTGACCTTTAGTTGTTTTTCTTCTTTTCAACACCTCTGTCCGATGTACCTTCTTATTCCAGGGTTTTTGAGACATGAAATTTATTCCTGGTGATTTACTTTTTTCTGGCTTCCCATAGCCCATGAACACCCATGTAACAATATTCTGTCTTAAGCACTATTATTTTATTATGTTTGTATTTTTTTAACCTTTATTTTAGGTTCAGGGGTACCTGTGCAGGTTTGATATATAGGTAAATTACATGTCACTGGGGTTTGTTGTACAGATTATTTTGTTACCCAAGTAATAAGCATAGTACTTGATAGGTGGTTGTTTGATTTTTATCCTCCACCCTCAAATAGGCCCTGGCCTCAAATATTCATTCCTTTATGTCCGTGTGCATTTTATTTGTTTAGATTTTGTGGTTTGATAAAGTATTCTCTCCATTTTCTTACTCTAATATGATCTTACTAGGGACCTATATATGATACATTTCATCTTCACTGGTCTTTAATTTTTTGTTAAGTAGAAAATTTTCTGGAACTGTACATTCATTGACTTTGCTTACTGTCACTGACTTTACTCAGACCACTTTATAGTATTACTGTGGAGACAAAAGTAGTAGTTTTCTATTTTTTCATTAATCGGAAGAAGCATATATATGGTTGCTTTTTATGTGCTCTATACTGTAGTCAGTATTGTGGCAGAGATCATGGCAGACTCTCTAGGATGTTTTATAAGATATCTAGTATATTTCCAGTCTCCTTATTCTTTGTGCCTCTACTATACAGGCAGGGGAAATATTGCATCGACACATTTTTTAGCTCATATATATTGTCAAGTGGTCTTTGACAAAGATGCCAAGACCACAAAATTGGAAAAAGACACTATCTTCAAAGAATGGTTTTTGGGTAGGCTGGATTTTCCAATACAAAAAAAAAAAAAAATAAGTGGGGCAAGGGACAGATTTTGATATTCTAATTTTTAAAAATGGACAGATATGGTTGATACTGCCCTCTCTCCTTCATTGAGTAAAGTTATGGTGGGTGGACCTGTAGTAGCCACCTTGTAAGCACAAGAAAAAGACTAAGAGAACAATGACAAAAAATGGCCTTGACAAGCTAAACAAATACCAGGAGTTCCCTAGATTCACATATCTGGTGAGAAAGGTAAATTTCTACATGTCTAGTCCGTTTTAACTATTCTGTTACTCGCAGCTGATTGTTATACTAAATTTTATATATATATATATAATATATATACATGTGTATATATGTGTGTATATACACACATATATCATATACACACATATATGTGTATATATACACACATATATGATATATGTGTGTATATATGTTGAGATGCTTCGCTATATATGTATGTATATGTGCATATATACACGTGTATATTATATATGTGTGTATATGTGTGTATTTGTATATATGTATATGTATATATGCATATATGTGTGTGTATATATGCGTATATGCATATATGTATGTGTATATATGTGTATGTATGTGTATATACACACATAGGTGTATATATGCACGTATATACACACATAGGTGTATATATACGCGTGTATATACACATAGGTGTATATAGATATGCGTGTATATGTACATATATGTATGTGTATATGTGTGTATATATACATATATGTATGTGTATATGTGTGTATATATGCATGTCTATATACATATATATGCATGTATATATGCATGTATATAAGTATGTGTATGTATATATGTGTGTATATGTGTTTACATACATATATGTATGTATATATGTATATATGTGTGTATATACACACATATATAGTTTAGATGCTTCTCAACTTATGATGGAGTTGTGTCCTGATAAACCCATCATAAGTTGAAATATCAGGAGTAAAAAATGCAGCCCAGAGAGCCTTTAGAGAAGAATCACTTATGCTTACTATCTGAAACTTGTGGTCACATATCATCACATTTGCACCATTGTGTAGCTATAGAAAAATCACAAGTCATACCACTGTGAGTAAGGGACTGTCTGTACATGCACATAAACATTAAACCATATAAAGTAGGGGATTTATGTAACCAATGAAAACCACGCGGAGTTCAAAATAGGTTAGAGTATTTGGGAAAGACATAAAGGAAATGGGATTTGAGTGGTCATGAAAGAAAGAAAAGAACCCCAAAATATAGTGGCCTAAAACAATTATTATATTCCGGTGATTCTAAAGATCAGGTATTTGGATGGGGCTTAATAGGAATTGCTCGTCTTTGCTCCACATGGTGTCACATGAAATGACTTCACTGGGGACCAGAGCATCCAAGATGGCCTCACTCATATGTCTGGTGCCTCATCTCATATAACCAAAAATGCACTTGGCTTCTCTCTTTCTGGGTTGCCAAATAGGCTCAATCTTGTCTGGGGATGTAGTTATTTTCCACGTGGTCTCCTTCCTCTTATTTTCCAGGGGTCTTTATCTGTGACTATATAACCTAAACTTCTTTATATGGCAGCTGCCATTCTATAGGACAAAAACAGGAGCTGTAGGGTCTTCCATTTCCAAGAACCAGAAATTGAGATAATTAATATAAATTGCCTAAAACCATGTCTCACACACATCAGAAACCCAAATTGTAGTAGGTCTTTTTGTTTACTTCAATAGGTGGGATTCAGACAGTGTGTTAGCATTGTGGAAATTCAGCAAGTGGAGGTGACAGAGAATACAGCACGTAGGTAATAGCTAATATGCAGCTGCTAGACAGACTATGGTCAGCATGAAGGAGGACAGAATGAAGGTGGTGAGCAAACTTAAGGAGAGTTGCTTATTAGACTGAGATATATATTTTTGCCTTTGTGTGGAAAGGAAAAGATGTCCACTTATTTGCTATTGAAAAGTGAAATCAGCACAAGACTATAAGCAGTGTTTCCTGGTGCTGAGATACCTAAGTACTCACATGGAGATTTTTAAGTTAGTCTAAAGTCTTTTATTATTATTATTATTATTATTATTATTATACTTTAAGTTTTAGGGTACATGTGCACAATGTGCAGGTTAGTTACATATGTATACATGTGCCATGCTGGTGTGCTGCATCCATTAACTTGTCATTTAGCATTAGATATATCTCCTAATGCTATCCCTCCCCCCTACCCCCACCCCACAACAGTCCCCAGAGTGTGATGTTCCCCTTCCTGTGTCCATGTGTCCTCACTGTTCAATTCCCACCTATGAATGAGAACATGCGGTGTTTGCTTTTTTGTCCTTGCGATATTTTACTGATAATGATGATTTCCAATTTCATCCATGTCCCTACAAAAGACATGAACTCATCATTTTTTATGGCTGCATAGTATTCCATGGTGTATATGTGCCACATTTTCTTAATCCAGTCTATCATTGTTGCACACTTGGGTTGGTTCCAAGTCTTTGCTATTGTGAATAGTGCCGCAATAAACACACGTGTGCATGTGTCTTTATAGCAGCATGATTTATAGTCCTTTGGGTATATACCCAGAAATGGGATTGCTGGGTCAAATGGTATTTCTAGTTCTAGATCCCTGAGGAATCGCCACACTGACTTCCACAAGGGTTGAACTAGTTTCCAGTCCCACCAACAGTGTAAAAGTGTTCCTATTTCTCCACATCCTCTCCAGCACCTGTTGTTTCCTGACTTTTTAATGATTGCCATTCTAACTGGTATGAGATGGTATCTCATTGTGGTTTTGATTTGCATTTCTCTGATGGCCAGTGATGATGAACATTTTTTCATGTGTTTTTTGGCTGCATAAATGTCTTCTTTTGAGAAGTGTGTGTTCATGTCCTTCGCCCACTTTTTGATGGGGTTGTTTGTTTTTTTCTTGTAAATTTGTTTGAGTTCATTGTAGATTCTGGATATTTGCCCTTTGTCAGATGAGTAGGTTGCGAAAATTTTCTCCCATTGTGTAGGTTGCCTATTCACTCTGATGGTAGTTTCTTTTGCTGTGCAGAAGCTCTTTAGTTTAATTAGATCCCATTTGTCAATTTTGGCTTTGTTGCCATTGCTTTTGGTGTTTTAGACATGAAGTCCTTGCCCATGCCTATGTCCTGAACAGTATTGCCTAGGTTTTCTTCTAGGGTTTTTATGGTTTTAGGTCTAACGTTTAAGTCTTTAATCCATCTTGAATTAATTTTTGTATAAGGTGTAAGGAAGGGATCCAGTTTCAGCTTTCTACATATGGCTAGCCAGTTTTCCCAGCACCATTTATTAAATAGGGAATCCTTTCCCCATTGTTTGTGTTTCTCAGGTTTGTCAAAGATCAGATAGTTGTAGATATGTGGCATTATTTCTGAGGGCTCTGTTCTGTTCCATTGATCTATATCTCTGTTTTGATACCAGTACCATGCTGTTTTGGTTACTGGAGCCTTGTAGTATAGTTTGAAGTCAGGTAGCATGATGCCTCCAGCTTTGTTCTTTTGGCTTAGTATTGACTTGTCAATGCGGGCTCTTTTTTGGTTCCATATGAACTTTAAAGTAGTTTTTTCCAATTCTGTGAAGAAAGTCATTGGTAGCTTGATGGGGATGGCATTGAATCTATAAATTACCTTGGGCAGTATGGCCATTTTCATGATATTGATTCCTCCTACCCATGAGCATGGAATGTTCTTCCATTTGTTTGTATCCTCTTTTATTTCATTGATCAGTGGTTTGTAGTTCTCCTTGAAGAGGTCCTTCACGTCCCTTGTAAGTTGGATTCCTAGGTATTTTATTCTCTTTGAAGCAATTGTGAATGGGAGTTCACTCATGATTTGGCTCTCTGTTTGTCTGTTATTGGTGTATAAGAATGCTTGTGATTTTTGCACATTGATTTTGTATCCTGAGACTTTGCTGAAGTTGCTTATCAGCTTAAGGAGATTTTGGGCTGAGACAATGGGGTTTTCTAGATATACAATCATGTCATCTGCAAACAGGGACAATTTGACTTCCTCTTTTCCTAATTGAATACCCTTTATTTCCTTCTCCTTCCTAATTGCCCTGGCCAGAACTTCCAACACTATGTTGAATAGGAGTGGTGAGAGAGGGCATCCCTGTCTTGTGCCAGTTTTCAAAGGGAAAGCTTCCAGTTTTTGCCCATTCAGTATGATATTGGCTGTGGGTTTGTCATAGATAGCTCTTATTATTTTAAGATACGTCCCATCAATCCCTAATTTATTGAGAGTTTTTAGCATGAAGGGTTGTTGAATTTTGTCAAAGGCCTTTTCTGCATCTATTGAGATAATCATGTGGTTTTTGTCTTTGGTTCTGTTTATATGCTGGATAACATTTAGTCTAAAGTCTTGATTGATTTCAGAGTCTGAATCAATCAGACTCAAAATGCGGTCTGAAAACCAAGACACACCTTGAGAATTTATTAAAATAAAGTTTCATTGACCTCAATCCAGATGTGCCTTCATGTCCTTGTTTACTCTCTGTGCCTTAGATTCTGCTGTGGCTTAACATCAGCTTAGTAAAATAGATGTATGGAATATACTATCAGGTTTTGATTAAACTAACTTTCCCAGAATAAGTCTGTGCAAAGAAACCCTTGGGGAAGATGGAAGGGAAGAAAAATATCACACAATTAAACAGAAGGAAAATGGCAGAGATGGTACTTCTACTCCTAGTATAAAAGCCCTTTCAAGCCAAGGGAGGAATAAATGAGATGTTAATATAATCAAGCATGGTATAGGCTGTCACACTGCATGATCACAATGTGCTCACCAACTGTAAGGACAAGAAACCACGTGCTATTAATATACAAAACTCAAATACGCATTTATCTCATTTTTAAAAATTTCTATATTTCTTTGCTCTTTTTACTTTTTTGTAATGGAATATTAAGTAGTAAATGTATATAATTTATATGTAAATATAAATACATGAGTTGTAAGATTAGACCTAATCAAAACTGAAGCACAAGACCTTACAGTAAAGAACTAGGCATGTCATTACCTGTCTTGCTATTAAAATATTCACATGAAAAGTTAAATATAGCATCATATATTTGGATAACATCTCGATGCCCAAAATGTGCATATTTGGAAATATCCCAGTATAGTTGTGCTATTTAAAATGCTACTATAGGTTTGTACATTTTATGCCATGGTCCTAAGGGAGACAAAGAACTATCCTCTGAGTTTTTGATCTAACAAGCAAACCATATCTTAATTTGATTTTGAGAAAGTTTGCACTGACTCTTCTGTCACAACAGCCAAGTGCACAGTCTGCTAAGTAAGTGATCTGTACATTTATAGTTCTTTACTGAATAATTATGAATAAAAGTAATTTTGCTGTTTGAAACAGAATTGGATTGTGATACTTCCAGTATAACTTTTAATAACACTAGCTATATAAAGTGTGCATTGTTAACATAAAAAATCTAATGTACTTTTATTGGAATTTTTATTGAATGAACATTATTGACTTTAAACAAATGCCCTAATTAGGTAAACTATCTAATGGGAATATTGCCTAAATTAAAACCAAGAAAAATGTTGAGTAGGCTCACTAATCCTCGGGAGAAATTTGGAATGCTCCTGCCATACTTTTATGAAAATTTTAGTGTTTCCTGATCTATTTAAACCAAATTTGTTGCTTTCTTATTGAATACTGTCTACTGTTTATTTTCTCTTGAGTAAAGTGACATAACCTATAGAGATGATAGAGATATAAAAGGGATCCTGGAGAGGTAATGACTGTGAAATGAAGTGTTTGTTATTCTCTAAACTTGTTGTAATTTCTTTGCAAACAACCACAAAGATTTGAATATCTTAGTGTGTTGAATGATGTCCACTGTGGAGTATGTAGATGTACATTGCATGTTTGACAAATTTAATTGGAAATTTTACTTCTCATAGAATAAACTAGTGTGTTTGAAAGTTTCTTAATATGGATATGGATATGTATACAATTATCTCAACTTTGTTTGGCTCTACACAGTGATAAATCAGTCAGCAAGCAGCAGAGCAGCAGAGTGTAACAGGATGATGAGTGATTAGGGAATTATATTATTTGAGGAATGGTTACTGGAGGGAATGGGACTGTTTATTTTATAGAAGTAAGAAATCATGGGAAATTTTTATTTATCTTCAAAAATTAGAACAGTTTTCCTGTAAGGGAGTAGTCTTTGTTCTTCCAGTAGTCAAAGACTGATTTAAATACATTTCAGGAACACAAGTTTTAGCACAGTATAAGGAAAAGCTTTCTCACAATTAGCATGTAGCTGTGCTTTTTCACACAATTCAAGGGGTTACCACATTAATATAGTAAAATTGTCCCTGAAAATTTAGTACTTAAGCCGAGAGAATGATCATCTACTAAGGTCTTAAACTATTTGCCCTTCCGTAGCAAATACTGTAAGCCAGATGACATAAACAACAGAAAAGCTCTGGAGGCTGAAAAGTTCAAGGTCAAAGTGCAAGCAGACTTGGTATCTGTCGAAAGCCTGTTTCCTGGTTCATTGATAGAGCCTTTTTGCTGTGTTCTCACAGAGTGGAAGGCAGTAGCAGGTAGGCACTTCTCTGGGATCTCTTTTACAAAGGTACTACAGTAAGTCCTCACTTAGCATCATCCGTAGGTCCTTGGAAACTGCATCTTTAAGCAAAATGACATATAATGAAACCAGTTTCCCACAGGCTAATTAATATAAAAAAGAGGTAAGTTCCTATAGCCTATTCCTGGTTACAAAACATTACCCAACTTCAAAATAAAGATCAAAATGCTTCTAATATTAAGTATTGAAATAAATGTGAGCTAGACATACATTTAAGAAGGTTAGTGAAAACAAGTAAGATGATTATCTACCCACTTCTTTTACCTGATGACTTAATGTGCCTTTGGCATGTGGTAGAGAGCCAGAGTACCTGGAGAAAACCCAATGTTCTCATCAATGTTATAACAAAATAATATTCAGTGAATGGACATTATTCAGGGATCTGCTGTAATTCCATTCATCGAGGTAGAGCCCTAATAACCTAATCACCTCCCAAAGGCTGCACCTCTTAATACTATCACATTGGTGATGTGGTTTCAATGCATTAATTTTGGGAGGGCATAAGTGTTTAGACTAAAACAGCTTTGGTTCAGATAGGACTCGTGAACTGTGGGGGAAATTAGATTTGGCAACATCTAAAGTCTGTTTTAGTTTTAGAATCTGTTCTTTTACACATCTTTGCAGGATTTTCATGGCTTTAGGGAAAGCAAATCTCTTTGCAAGGGCAGTTTATTATTCAGTTGGAGTTGGTAGGTGCAGTTACAATGTGTGTACTCTTTTGCTATATTCTAGTCAAGTTACATTTTCACTTCTGTGTATGTCAGTTGGATGGAATATCCCTATATTAGTTAACCCATTTGGGTGCAATGAAAAGAGGCATTCTTGGATCCCTGAAGAAATGAGAATTTATTGGGAAAAAGAAGTTTTGTTTATTTAGCAAGCATTTGTGTAAACCTGAAAGTTCCTCCACAATCTCAGGGAGCTAAGATGTTGAGAAATATTAGGAGAAAGTTGTTCTTGTAATATGAGTATCTGGTTGATGTCTCATTCCCAGAACCTTTCTGATTTCAGTCTGTGCTCTCTCTTTGAGGTCATGGCTACTCTCTCTGATTCATGTTCTCTCTGTGTCCTTTGACTGTCAGTATCACTACTTTATATTTGTTTCAAATTCAAACTCATCCAGAGAGAAGATCTGAATGACCAAGTTAGTCATCCTTTACTCCTTCCACCAGAGCTTTATCAACAGACCACCATAAAGAACTGGTCAACCTATGGTACAGATAGACTAACTTTGGACTGAAAAACGATGCAGACCAATCAGCCACTGTCATGGTAGCTGTGTCCTCTAGTACCAGCACAGCAACTGATTGAGACTTATCTCTTGGAGAGAAGCTTCAGAAATGGAAAGCATGCTGAGGCTGGGTGTTGCCAAGAATAATCTGTATCCTATATTAAAGTATTTGCATTTAAGTCTCACCTGTCTGCTGATATTATGCTCAGATATGAAGAGTAAGAGGGCTAATTTGTGATTATTTCCTCTTGACATCTAACAAGTAATCATGCAGGTATCATGCATATTCACCAAATAGGTTTAGAATGAATATATGGTTATTTAAATTATAAGCCCTAGAAGATTTGATCAAATCAGATAAACATGATTTTGAATGCCTCCTTTGTGTAAGGCAAAAAGTAGATTAGATTTTCTGTATTCTTACTATATTTCCACATTAAAATTCAGATTCAACTTGTGTTAACTGAATATTAACTACAATATTGAAATATTTGGTTTGTACTTTCTGTTCCAGAAAGAAGATGGCTTACAAAACCACATAAAATATTACAAATAACATACAATTAAAGCGAGAGAGAGAAAAATATGGATTGGTGCAAAGTGGACACAGGATTGAAAATGAGAATGGGATGAAGATACAAAGCGTAGAATCATAAAGATATTTCTAAACATGCTAGGAAACCATACCAGTCAGACTACTCTTAGCTATGTGATCTAAACAAAACAGTTACGAGTCTAAAGTAAATATTCTCATAATTTAGAGCAGAGCTCTCAAAACTAGATCACATAATGATCTTCTCAACAACATCCTGCCGTTAGACGCAATGTGAGTTTCACCTCTTCCTTTTCCCACTCTAGGTAATTTTACATACATTATCTTTACAGTGGCACTTTAAGTATTCATTTAACAGATATTTTTTCAGCATATATTATGTTTATGCCTCTGCTCGAGATTCTGGGAGTGTAGATTATTCCATAAATAGCTACTTAAATAAGCTAGATAAGATAGTTGTTCAGAAGGAGTTAGATTCTAGTGGAAAGAAACAATCAATAAACAAGCAAACGAACATGTTAACATTTTTAGGTTATGGTAAGTTTTATAAAGAAAAAAATACAAAGTAACATGTTAGGTAATTCCTGGGGTTGAAGAAAGCTAAAGATGATTACAGATTGAGGAGTATGGAAAGGCATATGGACGAGGTGATAGTTGAGCTGCGAAAAAGCCAGACTTGGAAACACTCCAAGAGCACTCCAAGCAGGAAGAATATTATGTGCCACGACCCTAGAATAAGAGTGAAATTCCAGGAACTGAAAGTAATACCAGGAACAGGTTGAATGCTTCAACCTGTGTGGTTGAATGCTTCAACCTGTGTGGTTGAATGCTTCAACCTGTGTGGTTGAATGCTTCAACCTGTGTGGTTGAATGCTTCAACCTGTGTGGTTGAATGCTTCAACCTGTGTGGTTGAATGCTTCAACCTGTGTGGTTGAATGCTTCAACCTGTGTGGTTGAATGCTTCAACCTGTGTGGTTGAATGCTTCATCCTGTGTGGTTGAAGCATAGTTAAGTGATAAGGTCAGAGAGGTAAGTCAGAGTAAGGTCAGATAGTAAGTCAGAGCAAGGAGAGTCAGTTTAAATGTAATGCAAAACGATTGGATGGTTTGCACAGGGAAGGGAATAGATCTCATTTGTATTTTTGAAAAATTCATACTGGCTGCTATATAGAAGGTGGAAACTGCAGGAAAGGAACAGACATGGCAAATACAGAAGCAGAGAGACTAGTTAAGAAGCTATCATGGGAATCCACACAAAATATAATGGTGCTGTAGAGACTAGATGAGAGTGGAAAAAGAGGCCGATTCAATGAATTTGGGCTATATATGAAAGTACAGTGAACAAGTTTATATAGTTTTCATTTTATGCATGAGAAAACTAAGTTTCCAAGAAGCTAAATAAAAGTATCCCAAAAACATAGAGCAAGAGTTTAAACATAGGTATTCTGATTTGAAGACTGTCAGATCATTATTTTAAATGAATAATTTTTTAACAGTAAAGTTCTCCTAAATATTGTACTATCTTTGATGCCTCCATTGAAAAACATTTCTGTTGGCATAAATATGTCTTCATTCAGTTGAATTTCTTTCCTATACTTTATTTTTAAAAGGGAATGTAAATAATTTTGTGAAAATTGACCATATTGTATTACCAAAGAAGTGATATCAAGAAAGTAATGTCTTAGGTCTGTAAGTTACTTCACTCTTAAGAAGACTGCAGAATTAGACATGGTATCAATATTGCTGAATCCTAGAATGGTTCTTTTAAATAGCAATCTGCTGGTGATTCCTGCTATTAAAATATTAGATAATTTTTACAGCAGTACAGCATTATTTTGCCTGGATTTCTCAAAATTCAGCCACAGGTTACCCAGAAATATACCTTGGAAAATCACATGTGTACTTTTCTCTAAAACTGGGTTTGTAATATTTTTATGCATATCTAAATGTTTTAAAGATGACTTTCCTAGCAAGTAGTTGTTTTACTACAAGAAGATCATAACAAAATAATATTTGGAACATACATGAATTCTACCACATAAGAACAATGGGAAAATATAGAAAGGAAATGAGGTTCTTTCACATTTGGTGGCATGACCTCTATTGCTTGGGGCTTTGTCAAATATCTATCTAAAGCAATGTGGACTTAAGGAAGGATGTCAGGTGGAGATTTGTCCAGTTTTGCTTTTTGGTTGAATGTTTCCATTGTATTTAAAAAATAATATAGAAATAGTTTAGATATAGGGATGACAGATTGAACTAATATATATAGCTTTAAATTATTCCTTAATTCCATAGTTTTGAAGCAACTACAGCCCAATGAGGTTAGTTATTACAGTAAAAAATCTTCTACCTTACCCTGACTTTGGAATAATTTGCAGATAATTTAGAATTAGCTTTGCAAAATCATTTTTTACAGCTTTATTATTTGTTGCTTACTTCTGAAACAAATCTTCTTGACTTTCTTATTCCATTAATGGCAATCAGATTTCTCTCAGATTCTTAGGCTTGAAATCATGGTGGCATTTTTCCTTTTTAAATTTTTATTTTTGGTCATTCATGGTTATATCTGATACATATTAAGTCTCATAGATTCTGCTTTTCCATTTGTTAAATTATGTTTCTACCCCATCTGCCTGCTTCTGTTCACTTTCCTGAAGTTCTAGCGTAGGTTCGTATTCCATCTTACGTGTAATATTCTCACAGCTTTCTAATTTTAAAAAAAGATAAAAACATAATCAGCACTTCCAAATTAGGGATAACATTTGAGCCACCCTCCAAATCAGGAAAATGATTTCACTAAATTCAAGACCAATGGAAGGGCAATGGCAACAATTAGTAGACTCTGCTACAGTTGTACTGAGTAAACCTGTCTTTGTCCAGCAAAATAAGGTCTGTAACAGACTGGAAAGTCAGCTATCATCCTTCTGTTCCCTGAAGGTTCTTTTTAACACAGCCAAAATATCCTTTCTCTACGCTTATAATCATTTGGATATCATACTTCTAGAAAAAAAAAACAGTAGCAGAAAATTGGAAGTAGGGACTGATCTTAGTCTCCATCTGCTGATCTGTGACTATCCTCTCAAGTTAAGATCTGCCATAACTAAGATAGGAAGAACATTGGTGGAAGAATATTCTCAAGATTTTAGTTTTAATAGATTGGGTCCACTGAGACTATTAAGAAGCCATTCATCTGGAAGAGCAGAAGATCCCACACTGATATAGCAAAGCCACACTAGGTATTGGGAAATTATTCAAGACACATTCTAATACCCATAAACTTACCGTCTTACTATAGAAAATGCTAATGCTAATGCATTAGCATCACTCAGGACAGATCATATGGGCATGTACTAGGGGCTCTTACCAAAGAGAAAGTTCCAGCTCTTGCCACTCCTCCACTTTGTACCAAATGGTTACCTCGTTTTAGTATATTTATGAAAGCATGGCCTTATTGCTTACCTGGTGGCTCATGATATTACCTTTGCCTCATTACCCAAAAATCTCCTGTGTATCCCTTCTCTACAAGTGACTTTTATTGCAAATCACAACCTGGAACACCTGGGCATGATACAGCGCTGGTATCTCTACACGAACCTCAGCAGGTGCATGAAAGTCAGGGGAGCCATTCTTAACCTTTCCTATTCTCCTTAATTTTTTAACCATTCTTGTATATAAGGGAGTAGGCATATTAAATTCTGTTGTAGGACTGAAAGTAAACAAAATGAATTATAATACAAGATAGAGGGGAAATTTTAAAAATTCTATCACTAGGGAAAGCACAACATATTTTAAACACAGCATGATAGCGTGCTCTGTATAGACATATTGAGTCATTAGCGTGTGTCCTCCCGTCTCTGAGGACTTCCTTCTTCAAACTTTTTTAGGGTTAGTCTTTACTCCCTCCTAATATCTTGCTTTTAAGGCTTGATGCCATCTACTATTTCAAATGCAATGTCTAAGACAAAATAACACCTAGCAGCTCATTTTGTAAAATTAGCATTTGGTGTAGCAAAAATATATAGAAAATGGAGGAGGAGCACCTGTGGAATTTCAGGGAGGCTTTGATAGTCCAAGTCCATCCAGATTCACTACTAGTATAAAGTACAGATATGCTGTTTGGCATGTAATGAATGTTCATCAGCTAATGAACGTCTGAAACACAGACCTCACTTATGACTGCATGTGTGCATGCTGCCACACACACAGATATACACGCAGCAACATAGCAACATACCTGGCGTGTGTGCCCACACACACACTGTCTCTCTCCAAAGAACAAATCTTAGTTTAAAGAAAATCACAGTATCTGCATAAATATTAAAAATCATTCTCTAAGTTTAACAAAATATGCCTATACCCTTGCAAAAGTGATAACACCTTACATCATTATGCCTCCTAGTCAATATCTGCCTTTATACTATATCCAGAGGTCCATGGGTGCTTATGAAATGGGGATGTTTAACAATCCTATTTTAAATGACAGCATTTTCTGCCTTTGGTAGGTATACTCTGGTTACACAGGTAAACAGTTGAAATTTTGAAATAATGCTTTTTACATCTATTGATCAAAATGCATCCTTAGGTGCAGGGTGTCCAGATTATCCTCTGCAAGTGAAAGAAAGATGATGTGAGAGTTTACTCTCCTTACATTCATGTGGTAATGTAGGGGTCCAATCACAAGATCTATAGACCTACCTTCTAAAAAATGTGTAAACAAAGTTGAACCAATAAAATCAATAAAAATATTACAGAATATATGAATAAAAACATGCATTATTTATCTTTCTGTGCCTGGTTTGTTTCATTTAATATAATGTCCTACAATCTCAAAAAGATGATCTCATAGAAGTAGAGAGTAGAATAGTGGTTGCTAAAGGCTAAAGAGGGTAGGGGAATGGGGAGGATAGGGAGAAGTTGGTCGACAGATACGAAATTATAGCTACATAGGAAGAATAAATTCTAGATAGAAAGAATATAGCACTGTGGGGTGACTATAGTAGCAATAATTTATTGTATATTTTTGAGTGTCTGTAGGGTAGCATTTTGAATGTTCCAAGCACAAATAGGTGATGAAGATGCTAACTTACCCTGATTTGATCATACACATCGTATACAAGTACCAAAATATTATGCACCCCATAAATATGTACAATTATTATGTGCCAATTAAAAATTAAAGCAAATAAACAAACACAAGTATACAACAAAAGAAAATAGCACTAGCTTGAAGAATTCTAAAGGAAACAAAGGCCTTAGAGTACAAGCGCTGAACTTTGAAAACAATCACAGAAATCGGAAGACTTATTGAGACACTTGTATGGAACTCTGATCAGAAAACAAGGCATGGAGGTTAAAATAAGGCATAAATAACCATAAGGAAAGAAAATATTAAGAAGAAAACGTTTACAATAGAATGAAATGAAAAGTAATAGGCAAAATAGAAAAGAAAGTAGAATAATGAATAGCATTAATTATTCTACTTCCTTGTTCTACTTGCCACACTTTCAGAGATAAACTAAAACCAGGTAACCATTGGGTACAAAGTAGAGGAATTGGAAGAGTTGGAACTTTCTGTTTGGTAAAAGCCTATAGTACATGCCCTGATTCTCTGTCCTGAGCAATGGTAATGCATTAGCGTTAGCATTTTCTATGGTAAGATGGTGAGTTTATGGGTTTTAGAATGTACCTTGAATAATTTCCCAAAACCTAGTGTGACTTTGATAGCCCAGTATGGAATCTTCTCCTATTCACTAATAATGAGAAATATTCTGAATATCACTTTTTAATGAGCACTGGAGATAACCATAATACAAATTAGTTATCATTCTTAACCATTTATCAACACAATTCAGGTGGAATTTCTTCCTATATTTGATAATCATTTAAAACAATGACCAGAGATATTCTGTCTCACCCCCCAAAAGTCTAAACTATTTACACAATAGGATCATAAAAATGAAAAATTGTGTCTATTTTGTCATAAAATGGATAAATTCAATAATGCCCTTTCATGAAGTAAAATTGCATAAACATATATATTGAACATTTTTATTACCAAGGAATACAAATATAGTTTTATCCATCTTTATGCCACAGTTTTCTGATCTATTAACATTTATAATAATTTAATTAGTTTATAAAGCATTTAGAATAGTGGCTGCACAAGTTGAGTATTCAATAAGTAATATAAATTAATACAAATTATAATATTGGAACAATCCAAGTGATTTCAGATTTAAGATGTTATCAGTAAGCCTTTTTAAACGTTCTCCTTCACCTGTGAATGCTTCTTTGCTAATTATGTATACGTTAATATATCTAATACAAGATAACGCATTTAACAAATTTGGTAAAAAATACAGGAAACAAAAAATATGGCAATATATACCAAAATGTTACCTGATATTATTGTGTAGATGGAGATTTGGGATACTTTTTGTGCTGTTTAATTTCTGCATTTTTCTGAATGTTGTACAATAAGCATGCTATACATTAACTTTACTTTCAGAAATTATATCTTATTTGTAATTACCAGTATATGCCTCTTAATTCTCTAATAATGTAAAAACAATTGTATAACAAGAAACTACAGAGAAATCACTAATATGACTATGCAGTGAGTATTCAGGTATGTTTCTTTCTACTTCTTTTCCAGGTTTTCTCATAATAGTATGTCATATTTTTAAAATAAAGTATTTAAATATACTATATAGGCCAGTATGAAATATCTCTTCCATTCAATCATTCTTACTTTCTCCAACTTAAAATTCTCTGTCCCTCTTTTAAACTCTGATAATTACTTCCACTTCTGTTGGTTATTCATGGTTTTCTGTCTTTCATTATATTTATTTGTGTAACTTTTGTGTTAGAATGTCATTTCAATGGGTTGTATGCAATTCCATATTATTCTTAATTCAAACGGGCATAACTATGATAGATAGATTCAACATATTATTCTTGTACTAAAAACTTTGTGACATTTATGTTAGCTAAAAGTACCATTATTTTTAACCTCCTATGAGTATCCATGAAGACATACATTTTTCACAGAGGGAATCTAAAAAGTTACATAATAGTATGAAATTTCCTCAGAAATGAAATGTTAAACGATACAGAGCATCTACTGAATTAATATAAACACTGACTTAGTAATAAGGAGATCTATGTTTTATTTCTTGTTTTAACCTCTAAAGAGTTTAGCTATTTTCCGAAGCACTGGTGATCATTTCTGGGGAAGTAAGGTTTCAGATTGGAGCAATGATCTATAAGTTTTCCATGCATCAAATTACAGTATATTCTCTCTTTGTTTTGTGGGGGGGATGTAGTCTAGTTTCTTTCACTCCATGTTGTTGCATGTTTCAGTAGTTTACTGCTTTATACTGCTGAGTCAATTTCATTGTATGAGTATACTAAATTTGTCCATTCCACTTATTAATGGACATTTATGTTGTTTCCAGCTTGGAGTATTGCAAATATGGCTGCCAAAAACTTTCATGTACATACAGTTTCATTCTTTTGGGTAAATACCTAAAAGCATAATGACTGGATCATTAGATAGGTATATATTTAGTTTATTAAGAACCTGTCCAACAGGTTTTAAAGTGGCTGTACTGTTTTACATTTTCACTAGCAGTGTATAGCGCTGATAGATCTTTCACATCCACACAAACCTTCTTTGGTCAATATTTAGAGTTAGCCATACTAATAGGTGTGTCGCACTATCTCACTGTGGTTTTAATTTATATCTCCTTAATAATTAATATTGTTGAGCATCTTATGTGCTTTTTGCTGTTTATCTTTTTTGCTGAAATGTCTATTCAAATATTTTGCTCAGTTGAAAAATGACTTATTTTCTTGTTATCAGATTTTGAGAGTGATTTAGATACTCTGAATATGAATCCTTTGTCAGATATGTGATTCGTAAAAATTTTCTTCTCCCTTTCTAAGGATTGTCACTTCATTCTTTCAATAGTTTCTTTCAGAGATTCTTTTATTTAAGTTTTATAAAGTCAAATTTATCATATTTTTTATTTTGTGTATTATACGTAAGAAATATTTTTCTAACCCAAGGTCACAAATATTTATGCCTATGTTTTCTTGAAATTTCAAACAATAATTGTAGATTTGTCTTTTTTCCCTTGCAGTTCTATCAGATTTTGCTTCAAAAATTTTGGACCTTTGTTACTAGGTACATAAACATCTGAGGTAGTTATATTAAGTTGTGCCTTTTTTTTTTGAAAAAATCAAATCTGATAATCTCTGCCTTTTAATTGGAATTTTAAATCTATTACATTTAATGTTATTATTTAAAATTAAAATTTATCTTGCAATTAATATTATATTTGTTTTATTCGTTCTTGCCTTACATTTTCTCCTTTTTTTTGCCTTCTTTGAATTACTTATAAGATTATGGTTATTCCTTCTTATCTCCTCTAATAGCTTTTTAGCTTCAATCAATTATTTTGTTATTTTTGATTATTGCTTTTATGTTTACAGTGTACATATGTAATAATATAGTCTACCTTAAAGTGACATACAAATTCACATGTAGTATAAGAACCTTGTAATAATATACTTCCCTTTCTCCCCTCTGGGCCTGTATGTTATTATTATACATTTTATTTCTGCACATAGTATAAAGTCCACACTACATTGTTATAATTTGTTTAAACAATCTGTTATCCTTTAAAGAGATTTCAATAGCGAGAAAAAATCACATGCATTTGCCTACCCAGTTACCATTTCCAATACTCTATTCTCGGTGCAGACCCAAAGTTCCATCTGGTATGATCTTTCTTTCATCTTAAGGGTTTCTTGTAAGATTTCTTCAATCTTATGCTGACAAATTCTTTTACCTTTTATATTTCTAAAAAAGTCTTCTTTCACCTTCATTTCAAAAAATAATTTTGTTGGGTATATAATTCTATGTTGCTGAGTTTTTTTCTTTCAGTGCTTTAAGATATTACTCTACTGTATTCTCATTTGCATTGTTTCTGTTGATAAATATATGGTCAATGCTAATGTTTAACAAGCTTCTTGGATCTGTGGGCTTATAATTTTCATAAATTTTGAAATTTTATTTTTTCAAATATTTTTCATTTCCCCTTCCCTCTATTATCTTCATCAAGAACTACAATTACACATACATTAGACTGCTTCAATTTGTTTCACAGCTCTCTAGTGTTGTCTTTAAGTCTTCCTTCTCTCTGTTTTATTTTCGAAAGTTTTTATTGCTGTCTTTTCAAGTGCGTTATTCTAATGTCTGATATATTATTTATCTCAATCAGTGTATCTTTCAACTAGACATTTCATTTTTCATCTCTGGAAGTTAAATTTTGTTCTGTTTTTATATTATTCTTGCCTTTATAAAACATTTCTATCATTTTCTCCAGTTTTTTGAATATAAAGAATATAGTTACAAGAGTTTTCATATCCTTGTCTGCTAATTGTACAATATTTATGAGTTCCATATTGGCTTCATTTGATGAATTTTTCTCCTCACTGTTGGTTGTAGTTTTCTAATCCTTTGAATATCTAATAATTTTTGATATGACACCAAAATCTTAATTTTATATTTTTGGGTGCTGAATATTTTTGTATTCCTGTGAGTAGTCTATAGCTTTTTTCTGAGATGTGGCTAAGTTACTTGGAAACAGTTTTATCATTTCGGGATGAAACAAAAGGATAAGCAGTAAGGATAAAACCAAATAAACGAGCAAAAACAAGATTGAAGATAAATATGGTCTCTGTTGCTCCACCATTATTGAAAGTGAAGTTCCATCATAAACTTTTAATGTTTTTTCCCAGTTATTCTTTTTGTTATTTTTTAGTTTTTTTTATTATACTTTAAGTTCTGGGATACACGCACAGAATGTGCAGGTTTATTATATAGGTATACACGTGTCATGGTGTTTTGCTGCATCCATCAACCTGTCATCTGCATTAGGTATTTCTCCTAATGCTATCCCTCCCCTACCCCCCACCGCCAACAGGCCCTGGTGTGTGATGTTCCCCTCTCTGTGTCCATGTCTTCTCATTGTTCAACTCCCACTTATGAGTGAGAACCTGTGGTGTTCAGTTTTCTGTTCCTGTGTTAGTTTTCTGAGAATGATGGTTTCCAGTTTCATCCATGTCTCTGCAAAGGACATGAACTCATCCTTTTTTATGGCTGCATAGTATTCCATGGTGTATATGTGCCACATTTTCTTTATCCAGTCTATCATTGATGGGCATTTGGGTTGGTTCCAAGTCTTTGCTATGGTGAATAGTGCTGCAGTAAACATACGTGTGCATGTGTTTTTATAGTAGAATGATTTATAATCCTTTGGGTGTATACTGAGTAATGAGATTATTGGGTCAAATGGTATCTCTGGTTCTAGATCCTTGAGGAATCGCCACACCATCTTCCACAATGGATGAATTAATTTACACTCCCTCCAACAGTGTAAAAGCATTCCTATTTCTCCACATCCTCTCTAGCATGTGTTGTTACCTGACTTTTTAATGATCGCTATTCTAACTGGCATGACATGGTATCTCATTGTGGTTTTGATTTTCATTTCTCTGATGACCAGTGATGATGAGCTTTTTTTTCATATGTTTTTTGGCCACATAAATGTCCTCTTTTGCGAAGTGTTCGTTTATGTCCTTTGTCCACTTTTTGATGGGGTTGTTTGTTTTTTGGACACAAACAAATGGAAAAACATTCCATGCTCATGGATAGGAACAATCAATATCATGAAAAAGGCCATGCTGCCCAAAGTGATTTATAGATTCAATGCTATCCCCATCAAGCTAACACTGACTTTCTTCACAGAATTAGAAAAAACTACTTTAAATTTCATATGGAACCAAAAAAGAGTCAATAGAGCCAAGACAATTCTAAGCAAAAAGAACAAAGCTGGAGGCATTATGCTACCTGACTTCAAACTATACTACAAGGCTGCAGTAACCAAAACAGCATGATTCTGGTACCAAAACAGGTATATAGACCAATGGAACAGAGCAGAGGCCTCAGAAATAATGCCACACATCTACAACCATCTGATCTTTGACAAACCTGACAAAAACAAGCAATGGGGAAAGGATTCTCTAATAAATGGTGTTGGGAAAACTGGCTGGTCATATGCAGAAAACTGAAACTGGACCCCTTCCTTACACCTTATATAAAAATTAACTCAAGATGGATTAAAGACTTAAGTGTAAGGCCTAAGACCATAAAAATGCTAGAAGAAAACCTGGGCAATACCATTCAGGACATAGGCATGGGTGAAGACTTCATGACTGAAATACCAAAAGCAGTGGCAACAAAAGCTAGAATTGACAGATGACATCTAATTAAACTAAAGAGATTCTTCACAGCAAAAGAAACTATCATCAGAGCGAAAAGGCGACCTACAGAATGGGAGAAAATCTTTGCAATCTATCCACCTGACAAAGGGCTAATGTCCAGAATCTAGAAGGAACATAAGCAAATTTATCAGAAAAAAAAAAACAACTCCAGTTATTCTTAGTAATGATCGTTTTATAAATGCTTGTTAATAATCAAAATACATAAATACTTAAGTGATTCTAAAGGTCACCTTTAAGTCACTTTCATCAAACTACAAGTTTAAACTGGGAGTAACAAGTGCTACTAATCTTCTACATTTTATGTTTCCACTTATTTGTTTTGTTTTCTTCTTATTGCTTATTCTTTTGTTTCATTTTTCTAAACTTTTCGCTTCATATTAATTAATTTGTGTTTCCCAGAGAATTTTTAGTTCTAATTCTGCAAGAATTAGTTACGTGGGATGTCAAATATTAGAAAGAAAGAAAGAAAGAAAGAAGGAAGGAAGGAAGGAAAGAAAGAAAGAAAGAAGAAAGAAAGGGGATAAAGAGAAGAAAGGGGAAGTAGAAGGAGGCTGGATATTTTTAAACTACAATGTAGAAGACATTTTCAGGGAGACAGAGACAAACAGGACAGATTATTCTTAAGTTGTGACAATGTAGCTGTGGAGACAATGCAGATATGCCTATTTTAATAACACTTTAAGTTAAACATTTAAAAGATAATAATAACTCCCTATGTCCGTTTACAATTCATTAATTGTGATAGTACATAGCAATTTATTTTTTCTACATTCTGAAACAAAACGAAAAGTCTGTGTGTAAGCCTGTGTGAAGGCTATTTAGTACCAAATAAAAGCCAATTTGTATATTACATTAGAATTTTTGAGTCAACCAAAATATTTCCAAATACAAAATGTGACTGTATATGACAAGTGTTAAGTGACAAAGTTCTCTTTTCATACTTAACAGATTTTTCAATTAAGGCTGCCAGAATGTTTTTTATGTGAATTAATCAATTACATAAACACTGGATATTTTAAAACTACAATGTATAAGACATTTTCAGGGAGACAAAGACAAACAGGACAGATTATTCTCAAGTTGTGACAATGTAGCTGTGGAGACACAATGCAGATATGACTATTTTAATAACATTTTAAGGTAAACATTTAAAAGATAATAATAATAAAGTAATCCAAAGTAGTACATGAAAAGTATCCAAAGGAGCACAACATTACATAAATCATAACAGTTAACAAATACTATGATCACTGAACACTTATTAGTTTGGAATTTCTTGGAAGAGACTTGAGGTTTATGTCAGTGGGCTCATTAGTTAAAAGACAGGGAAGTGCACTCTGGCCAGAGGTTATCTCTGTGAGGTAAGTCAGTAGTCAAAAACCACCAGGCCTGTTTGTTGATGAAGGAGCGGACTAACCCAGATGGACTCCCTAGTTTATATTGAGAAATAGTAGGAAACAAGACAGACATGAGAGTTTAGGGGTCTGACAACGTGGGAACTTAAATGTTAGACTCATAATGACTTAGTTTTGAAGGTTGATGGCATGATTAATTGCATAGGGCAGAAATATAACTTCATGGACCAGATAAATCGTGTTTAGAGGAAGAAGCACAGTATATTTAGGTTAGTGGATATTTGGCATCTGCGGTGTTCAGAATTCATTCATTCATTCATTCATTCATCTGTTCGACATGATCTCAGGCATGTGCTGGTTTCTGAAGATACAATGGTTATTAAGACAGCAAATGATATGAAACATACACTTGAAAATTGAAATGGTAACTGATTTAAAGGAAGAAAAAAGGGAACTTCACTAGAGAGTAATATGACCAAAGAGGATACATTTTTAGGTACAGTGATCCAAGAAAAAGAAGTCCAAGTGGTGATATTTTAAAATGAGACTTGAAGAGAAAGAATCAAGCATGAAAAGAGCACAGGCAGAGCTAACAATGCCTATGAAGGATGAAAGGAGTTTGGCAAGTTTGGTGAGCTTTTGTGTGCAGTGTGGAGATGAGGTTAAAGAGCAAAAGCAGAAGGGCGAATCATGCAGTACATTTTATAATCCTTAGAAATAGGCTGGGTTAAATTTTAAATGCAATGGGGAGTGATTCAAAGGTTTTGTGCAGGGCAAGGCAGTAACATGATCTGGATTATAAAAGGCATGTGGAAAGCCTTGTTAAGGAGTCCTCACTGTCCAAATAACATCAGTAACCTAGTCCTGTTGAAGAGATATTTTTATCTTTTTCATGTGAGGTTTTATAAAAAATCATCTTGGCATGGAATTAGTTTAAAGTCTGGAATGTAGCTGAACCTATAGTTGGATGTTAAATTGCCCCAGCTGTGGAGTTCCACAGGCCAGAAAGCCAGGCTTATTGTGAGATTAGCCCATGAAGAACAGGGAAGTGTCAGGATTCAAGTACTAAGTTCGTTCCTTCCAGCAGCTGTTAGCTAGACAGACAGGAGCAGGGAGAGACTAGAAGCAGAGACCTTTTAGAATAGGCACCATGGCACCAACCTATTTCCTAAGAAATTGGAAAATAAAATTGTGCAAAGTTAAGTGTCTAGTATGTATCCATTTTTAAATGGATTAAAAAATTACATTAGGTCTTACTGGAGAATCAATTTGAAGGGGATAAGAAACATAAAAGACTACCCTCAGCTGGAAGAATTTGGATCCCTTAGAGCTTTCCTAGGGTTTAGAGTCCTATCTCATTTGAAAAGTCTGTCTTGAGAAAAATCTCTTATTATGACTCCAGAAAATTAATCTTCCTAATATCAAACCTATTATAATTTGTTGTATAAAGTTTGATGCAGCTGTCTCCCACACATAAACACAAACCTTTAATCATCTTTTATTCTTACCACATTTGTTTCTTAGAACATGTATTGCCAAACCATTTTCAACAGCATATATATAACATTAAAAATATTTTCTAAAATAGTGTGGCATTAGCATATTTATCTTTATGAATTGTCACAATTGGTGGAGGGAGTGCAATTCTTTGTGTAGATCAGATGTGTTTCTCTGGGTACCTATCATTTGTATCCAGGGGAGTAATTGTTCCAAATGGAGATCAAAGGCAGCCTTAAAGGGAAAATTGACTTACAAGAGGATAGCTATTCCAATAAAGATTTAAAGCTGAGAAAGGCATACAGTGGTGACTGGGGGAGGCATGCGAGCTCAGGATGTCTGTGAACCTTGGGGACCAATATCTGGAAGAGCTGCTATCTTCTTTCCTGATTGGTCTCTAAGATACTGTTCTATTGAGTTACAGTAGGTACTAGCAGGTGCCATTTGCTTAATTCATAGACTGAATTAAAATCCGATGGTAAGCCAAATAGTAGAGAATTTGTGAAATTTCATGTTGGTAAAAATTGTGGTATTTCAAATAAAGGCTGAAAAGCTTGATGTTTTAAATAACATTTTAGATGACTGGTCCTTCAACATGTGTGTATAATAGGGAAAATAGTTTTCACTTTAATAAATTAAGAGAATTGTGGGAGTAGAAGTATAGAGAATAGGTAGAAAAAGCTAGCTTTTAAAAAACTTTTATTTTAGGTTCTGGGGTACATGTGCAAGGTTTTATATAGGTGAACTTATGTCACGGGGGTTTGGTGTACATATTATTTCATCACCCAGGTATTAAGGATAGTATCTAACAGGTGTTTTTTTTTTCTGATCTCCGTCCTCCCAACCCCCCACCCCCAAGGAGGCCACAGTGTCCATTGTTGCCCTCTTTTTGTCCATGAGTCCTCACAGTGTAGTTCTGACTTATAAGTAAGAACATGTGGTATTAGGTCTTCTGTTCCTTCATTAGTTTGTTTAGGATAATGGCCTCTAGCTCTACCCATGTCCCTGCAAAGGACATGATCTTTCTTTTTTATGGCTGCATAGTATTCCATGGTGTATATGTACCACATATTCTTTATCCAGTCTATAAGTGATGGATATTTAGTCTGATTCAATGTATTTGGTATTGTGAATAGTGCTGCCATTAACATATGCATGCATATGTTATATATTTTGGTAGAATTATTTATTTTTCTTTAGTATATACCCAATAATGGGATTGCTTGGTCAAATAATTGTTCTGCTTTTAGTTCTTTTCTGCATACCACTTTCCAGAATGGCTGAACTAATTTACACTGCCACCAACAGTGTATAAGCATTCTCTTTTCTCCATAACCTCACCAGCATCTGTTATTTTTCTGACTTTTTAGTGATAGCCATTCTGACTTCTGTGAGATGATATCTTATTGTGGTTTTGGTTTGAATTTCTGTAATGATTAGTGATGCTAAGCGTTTTTTATATGCTTGTTGGCTGCATGTATGTCTTCTTTAGAAAAGTACCTTTTCATGTCCTTTGACCACTTTTTAATGAGGTTGTTTTATTTTTTCTTATAAATTTGCTTAAATTCCTTATAAACTCTGGATACTAGACCTTTGTTGGGTGCATAGTTTGCAAATATTTTTTGCCCATTCTGTAGGTTGTTTACTCTGTTGATAGTTTCTGTTGCAGTGCAAAAGCTGTTTAGTTTAATTGGATCCCGTTTGTCAATTTTTGCTTTTGTTGCAATTGCTTTTGGCGTCTTCATCATGACATCTTTATCAGGTCCTGTGTACAGAATGGTATTCCCTAGGTTATCTTCCAAAGTTTTTGTAGTTTTAGGTTTTACATTTAAATCATTAATTCATCTTGAGTTTATTTTTGTGTATGGTATAAGGAAGGGGTCCAGTTTCAGTCTTCTGCATATGGCTAGTCAGTTATCCCAGCATGATTTATTGAATAGGTAGTCCTTTCACCATTGCTTGTTTTTGTCAGCTTTGTAAAAGATCAGTTTGTTGTAGGTATGTGGGATTACTTCTTGGCTGTGTATTCTGGTCTATTGGTCTATGCATCTGTTTTTGTACCAGTACCATACTGTCTTGGTTACTGTAGCCCTGTAGCATAGTTTCAAGTTGAGGAACATGATCCTGCCAGCTTTGTTCTTTTTGCTTAGTGTTGCATTGATTAGTCAGGATCCTTTTTGGTTCCATATTTTAATTTTTTTTTCTGTTTTTGGTAGTTCGATAGGAATAGCATGGAATCTGCAAATTGCTTTGGGCAGTATGGCCATTTTAACTATATTGATTTTTCTTAATCATGAGCATAGAATGTCTTTCCATTTATTTATGTCTTCTCTGATTTCTTTAAGCAGCATTTTATAACTTTCATCGTGGAGATCTGTCACCTCCCTGGTTAACTGTATTCCTAGGTATTTCATTCTTTTTGTGGCAATTATGAATGGAATTGCATTCCTGATTTTGGTTTTAGCTTGGTTGTTTTTGGCATATAGGAATGCTACTGGTTTTTGTACATTGATTTTGTATCCTGAAACTTTGCTGAAGTTGTGTATCAGTTAAAGGAGCTTCTGGGCAGAGGCTGTGGGGTTTTCTAGATATAGAATCATGTTGTCTGCAAACAGGGATACTTTGATTTCTTCTCTTTTTATTTGGATGCCTTTTCTTTCTTTCTCTTTCCTGATTGTTCTGGTCAGAACTTCCAATACTATGTCGAACAGGAGTGGTGAGAGAGGGCATCCTTGTCTTGTGCCAGTTTTCAAAGAACACTTTCAGCTTTTGTCTGTTCAGTATGATGCTGGCCATGGGTTTGTCATAGATAGCTCTTATTGATTTGAGGTATATTCCTTGATTGCCTGGCTTATTGAACACTTTTAACATGAAGGGATATTTAATTTTATCAAAAGCCTTTTCTGCATCTATTGGGATGGTCATGTGTTTTTTGTTTTTAGTTCTGTTTATGTGATGAATCACATTTATTGATTTGTGTATGTTGAACCAACCTTGCATGCCAGGGATAAAGCCTACTTTATTGTGGTGGATTAGCTTTTTGATGTGCTGCTAGATTTGCTTTGCCAGTATTTTGCTAAGGATTATTACATCGATGTTCATCAAGGATATTGGCCTGACATTTTTTGTTGTTGTTGCGTCTCTGTGAGGTTTTGGTATCAGGATAATGCTGGCCTCATAGAATGAGTTGGGAAGGAGTGCCCCCTCCTTAATTTTTTGAAATAGTTTCAGTAGGGATGGTATTCATTCTTCATTATATATCTGGTGTAATTCAGCTGTGAATCCATCTGGTCTTGGGCTTTTTTGGTTGGTAAGCTGAAAAAGCTAGCTTTTTAAAAGTTCATTATGTCACAGATTATCAACTAGCTTGCTTCAAGCTGGCCCCATTAATACTGGTTGTCAATCAATGTGAAAGCCACTTAGTCTCCCTTGGAATATCACAGACTGGCCAGAGAGGGTCATCCAGATGCCCATGATAGGACTGTTAAGTCATTCCTTTATCTTTCCAACCCTCCTTCATAGCTAGTTAGAAATCAAATTTTCATAATTTCAGTTGGACTCCTGCTGTGGCTGGTGGTTTCATATATGTTCTCATGAGATCCTTATCTTGCTTTTCTTACTGTCAATATTATTTCAATTACAATGGTACCAATATATGATATATTAGCACCGAAGTCTAAGGTAATCCTACATTGTAATACCACTAAGACTGATTTGTTTGTTTTATAATTCCTGTGCTACATGGACTGTGATCGCCAAGGCAAAGCATGACAGATACCATAAATAATACCTGCTGCTCAGCATACCTATTTATTTGTAATTTTTGTTATGGGAATTTTTTAACATATGCAGAAGTAGATAAAATAGTATAATAAATCCAATATACCCATCAGTCAGCTTGAACTAGGTTAATATATAAATAACATTGTTTCTATTTCTGCTTTGCATTTATTGTTGTGGCTCCCTATTTTTAGTATTTTGCATCTTTAACCTGTACTACTAGCTGATTCATAGTCAAAAATATTTTTCCTCCATTATATTCAATTAGTGAGCAAATTGCTTATTGAAAGCTTATGGTTTGATATATGCATTTTCACTGCTAAAATTAAGAAAATGAAAGATTCTCCTCCTACAAGTTACTAGGTAAACATCTTTCTTTCTTTCCATCATTCACTTACTCTATGACTAATTTATTTGATCACTCAGTTTTAATGAGCTTCTTGTATATTGAATATTCAAAGACAAAAATCAATCTTAAAGCAGTTTGCAGTTCATAGGGGAGACAACTATGTATTGGAGTATTTTCTGGGGAAAGAATAATTAATATTTAGCTGCAAAGCCAAGGTTATGATTTTCATCTCTTGGCACTGCATTTGCTGGAACATTGTCATTTGTGACTTTTCCATTTCTAACAAATGGTTGATATAGTTCACATTTAAATCTTTTTTTATGACAACAAGACAATTTATGACTATAATGCAAGTCTTTTATTTTTCCTAATAAAACTCCAGTCTTACAACAGTAAGCACAATATAATCAACATGATTAGCATTAAAAAAGCATTTTTAATAGACAAATATGTTGAGTGAATAAATGAATTAATAGGTAAGTCAGTATGACACAGGATTTTTCTTGGTCATTTTGCCAGCCAGGGACCTCTGGCTGGCAATGCCCCTGCCTGGGTCTTGCTTGGGCACGCTACCTGCTGCAGGAGGTGCCCCACCCACTTGGTTCATCCAGGCTGAGTCTGGCTTGTGCACTGGCCCAACCTCCATTTGGGCCAGGTGTGCCCCAGCTCACCTGTGTTATAGTTAGTACCTGTGTTTGGCAGTTCCTGAGCTCTTGTCCCACATCCAAGAAGAATGAGGCTGTGCAGAAAAATGGAGAGTGAGGAGGGTAGATAAGAACTTTATTGGGTGATGGAACAGCTCTCAGCAGAAAAGGGACCTAGGGGCAGACTTTCAGCTCCACATTAGGGTGGTTTCTCCTCTCATTGTGGCTGAGTCTGGGACTTCTATGGGCTCAGAACTGGAGAGTGCATGCTGATTGGTTTGTGAGTATGCAAAGAAAGGCTAAAGCAAAGGCACCACTCAAAGGCAGGCAACAACAGTGTAGAAAACCAGTTAGTAAAGAGTAGATAGATGTAAAATAGGCGAAGGATGGGGATCAGTCAGAGTAAAGAATGCCAAATGGGAAGAGAGTTCTCAGTCTGGTTTGTGGATTTACCCGGGACTTGTATCTAGGCTTTAAAGTATCTTCAGCTTGAAGGTGGGATTTTGCTGGGGACCTGCCCCTATCTGCCTAGACATTTGTTTGCCTCCTGCCACTATCAGTTATAGAATAGGACAGTAAAATAATTATAAATGTTTAGATTTTCATTTGAAATACATGTCAGTAGTAGAATTACATGGAGATATGATCTATCCAATGGGGAAATTCTTAGAATCAGAACACTGGGAATTCTTAGAATCAGAGCTGATAGCAATCATTCGTTCAAATCCTATCTTTCTAAAGATGAAAACTTAAAAAAAAAGGCCCAGTGACAAGTCTTCTTGTATTTTACACAGTATAGGTATTGTATTCACACAGTCTTTTTACATGATTTCTTGACAAGTGTTCCTTCTTTATACAACACTAAAAAATCTTGTAATTTGATTTAGTTATAAATGATGAAACAAAATGACTACAACTGGAAAAAACATATTCCTGCATATAGGCTTTCTGCAGTTATATCCACTTATACCGCATGATCTGAATAAATGTTTCCACAGAATGGAATTCTAAAACATTTTTATCTTGCTGTTCTGTGTACTAATAGTTCTGTTTATAGGACTGGCTCAATTATTATTAAATCCCTAAATTTTACATCTTTGGTGACATAATGTCATCTTGTTCTCAGCTGCAGCACTGGAGTCACAGTAATTGACCTAATAAGAGAAATAAAAGTAATTATAATTTCAAGGATCATTTAGGTGTCGTTAAATGACAAAGGGTCAAGATGTAATTTCCTCCCTTGGCAGGATTAACAATAATGGAGCTGCAGTACCTTTGGCACTGGGAGACGGTTAACACAACAAAGATGGCCATTATATCTTCATCTAAGTTTTAGCCTTAAAGACATTGTAGTAGACCTTCCTCTTTAACGGCTTGTTCACACATTCTATTCACAACTAATTTCTTTGTCCCTTGTCTTTGTCCCCTGAGAAGGAGGTTTGGCCACAGAACATTCAGCACCACAGATGCCATATAAGGACATTTCTCCTTGGAAGTCTCTGAGTGGATGTCAATTTGTGAATAGCACCCCCAAAATTATGTCTGTTTTATGTTCCTTAATTTTCCCACAGAGGCCTAAAACTCAGCCAGCAGTAATTATGCCAGGCCTAAAAAATGCAGCCTGCAGGGGTCATCACCACTGTGATATAGAACAGAGGAGAAGGAGAGCAAGAAATAGATCTCAGAACAAACAGGCCACAGAGAAGTACATGTGGTGCTACCTGAATGCCTACAAATCAAAATGAAGGGAGTACTTAGGAAAGAAAACCTGCTCAGATCAACGGGGTATTCAGACTGCTGAGGATCTCATCAGAAGATTCTCTAATAACACATGTCATGAAACCCAGCATTAATTTTTGTGTTTTTGTATTTTACAGGTGTTTATTGGAGCTCTTTTCCTAGAACTGATAATTGGATTCATGGTATTCTGGAGAACAAGGTATTTATGTGATTTAATGATAGAGAATAGTCCTCTGGCATAATTTCTTGGTAAACCTGTGATGATTTCAAAAGTTCCTCTAGTTATTTCTGTGAAATCCCTCTCCTGAGTGGCATTTGGAAAATCCTTTTTGGAATAAATGAATATCATGCTGGACATGCACAAAGTTGTAAATGGGAAATATCATGGATGCTGCTCAATGTGAACCCTTCCTTTGTGCATGAGGGAGCTGAGGATCAAGGAGGTGAAATTGTTTCCCTAAGGTTACCATAAAGCCTTGAGAACCTATATAGGATTGTGAAGTAAACACATTCCAAATCCTAGGCTCTGTCCCCTACTTTGTAAGCATGGGAAAACTCTCTAATCATTTGAGTTTCAATTTCTTCATTTATATGAGAATAGTAATGGGACCTATATCACAGAGTTCTCAAAAGAACTAATTGAGATAATGTATATCAAGGATCAGTGATTTGTTTTCTGCAAAGGGCCAGATAAGTAAGTATTTAGGCTTTGTTGGTCATGTAGTCTCTGTTAGAACTACTGCATCTGTGCCATTGTAGAGGAAGACAACCATAGATAATACATAAACAAATGGCTGTGCCTGTGTTCCACTAAAACTTTATTTACAAGAAGAAGCGGACAGCCTGTGGGCCATAGTTTTCTTCCCCTGATCAATATCATTAGACATAACGTATGACCGAGAGCAATGATTTCATAAATTTTATCAGACATTATTCTCATTGTTATCATCATTTCTATTATCATATTTAGTCAATGAATGGAGAAAATCATTTCTATGTTTAGTTTTTTAAAAATTATACTTTTGTTGATATCCCTGGGGTTATCTCCTGAGATTTGTTTACCACCACTTACAAGAGAACTTCCTCATGTCCTGGCTGTTCCTCTCTTGGGCACCGTGAGGCATTCTGGGGAAGGCAGATGGTCTCCTTCTGAGGATGAAATGCCCTAAGAAAGATCTGGAGTCTCCTTGAATCCCTAATAAAGAGTTTAACACTTCAGCTCCTGCTGAAGATCAGAGGTGCTGAATGTGTAAAATGAAACTGTTGTTTGCTTCCCTCATGCAAGCAATACCATAAGGTTGTGCAGCCAGTACAGAGCATTGCCAACCCAGATCTGTCAGTGAGGAGACAGAAAAGCAGTGTAGAAGTGTGTGGGCAGAATTAAAGTAGAGATTTTACTCTCCTGAGACTGAAATATAGGGCAGACTAAAAAAGTGTGGGTGATGGCAAAATGTGTTAGAGCAATGTCTGAATTATCCTGTAGGACAAATAAAATTTTCTACAGCGTCTATTTCATGACACAGCATTTCTGATGTACAACTATTACAATAAAACATTAATAGGATATATAAAGAAGAGATGAAAGTCTGGCGCTAGCAAGAGAATCTAGGTCATACATGGTGATCCTAGAAAAGTAAAAATCACAGCAAGCAGTAAAGCCATTCTTGGTGGGGGATCTGGAATGAATGACCCCTTTTGGGTTCCATGGTTTGACTTGCTCCTCTGAGTTCTTACAACGATTAAAATTACTGATAAAGCTCTAAAAATATAGCAACATCCATAATAATGTCCACAAAATAATTACAATATTAACATCAGCATTGAGTCAGTCTGTGACAGTCAGCTGCCATGCTCCAACAAAGGGACTTTAAAGAGGGCAATGAGGAAACAATCTCCATCTGAAATTCAGCACTTCAAAACTGTGAGGTAATTAATGGGCATAGAGTCATAAAATAAAATTGTTTTGAGAATAAAACATTAATTTTTAATGCAAGTCAAAACTTCTTGGAGCAGTGAGGAAAGGCTCTGCTTCCTACACAGTGCCGGAGAAGAATATGTTGTTCATATTTAATGGGTCTTTTATAAAGCTTAGGCTCTTTCTGCTCATTAAGAAATATACTGGAGAGGGGTTCAAGATGGCTGAGTAGATGCAGCTAGTATGTGCCTTATCCACAGGGAGGAACCAAAATAGCAAGTAGATACTCAAATTTTAAATAGATCATCTCAGAGAGAATACTGGGATTCAGGAAAAAAGTGCTGGGAAGCAATCAAAATGAGAAAAAGGAATTGAGGCAGCCTGCTTGTCCAAGATCAGCTGGAAAGTGGGAGAAGCTCCCAGACTCAGGGAAAAGGTATGAGAAAGACCCCCGGGCTCACACTCCTCCCACAGTATTTCACAATCCTAGCTATGGGAGAACTCCTCTACCCAGGTTGGCCTTAAGACTAACATAGGGAGCTACCTAGAGATTGCACAGAGGCATTGCTCCAGAGAGGGAACACATGTGGAATCCCATAAGCTTCTGAGTATTGAGCAGCTGCTATTGGTACCATTCTGATAGCCAAACCCACAAGGGACCAAGCCTTTGGACAAAGGACTGTGTCCTTCCCTGAGGCCACCGCTACTGCCGCTGCCACCACTGAGCCTAGAAGAGAGAGGGAAGGCTAAGCACCTTCCCATGCTCTGAGGACAAATCCCACTGCCACTGCTGCAGGCAGCTTTGGGGCTGAGGTGCAAGGAATCTGCATATCCTTCCTATGCTGCTTTCACTGAGAGTGGCCTTACCCTCCCTGATGGCAGGCCCACAGTTCAGCTGCCACTGCCCATACCTGAGCATTCTGCCAGTGAACTGGGGAGCACTCCAATTCTGCCTATAAAAACCAGCACCTAAACACAATGCTGGTGGCCTGAGAACTAGCATGCTGGCCTGGTCTTATCCTTTCAGTAATTGAACATGCTGTCAACGGGTCTGAAAATTGCCCAACCTAATTCATTACCATTAGCACCAGAAAATTGCTTCTGAGGTTTGAGGGTGGGCTGATATCACCATAGCTGACACCTACTTGCACATGCCACCAGCAGGACAGGGTCCTGGGCTTCCCAACCTGTTGTAGCCACTGCCAACACCAAAATAGATCACTTGGATTTCAGTGGGTTGGGAATTCCACCATTGCCACTGCCATCACCCACATCACGTCAGCTGGCCAGAGGCCCAAGAAACTGCCCACATATTCAGCCCACTCTTGCTTATGTGGAAGCTCAAAAACCAGACCTCCTGGGTCCACCAACACTGGTGCCAGCATAAGCCATCCAGGGGCCCAAAGAGAGGCATGCTTAAGTCACCATTCCCACCACTGGGGCCTGAAGACTGGCCCATCTGGCACCCTAGTCCCCAGCAAAACTGCACCACAGCCTCCACTAATAACCAAACCCTGAGCCACTGAAGGAATCACAGATACCACTGATGCAGTTTACAGTGGAAAAAATCATACAGAAAACACACAAATACATGCACCCAAAATCAAAGCCAAAGCATCATATCCAACCAATAACATAAATACACCTTAAGGAAAAAAGTCCTCCCCTATGAAAACAATCTTATAAATTGGAAGAAGTGATTGTTACACCAGATGCACAGGTATCAGTGTAATGACAGAGGAAACATAAAAAGCAAGGCAACTTGACACCCGAAAGGAACTCATAATTCTCCAGCAAAAGATACCAATCAAAAATAAATTGTTAAAATCTCAGATAAAGAATTCAAAATACTGATTTTAAAGATGCAAGAGAATTCTGAAAAACAATACAGGTAAAATATATATAATTCAGGATACGAATGAGAAATTTACCAAAAAGGCAGATATAACAAAGAACCAAACAGAAATTCTAAAACTGAAGAATTTGTTAAATTCTAGACTGCTAGACTAGATCTAGCAGAAAAAATAATTTCAGAATGAGAAAAGTCTTTGTGACATTTGGAACAATGTAAAGTTAAATCAAATATAAAATACAATGGAAAGGTTTAATAGACTAGATCAAGCAGAAGAAGTATTTTCAGGATGAGAAAAGTCTTCATGACATTTGCAACAATATAAAATGACTAAATATTGGTATTTCCAAGGGTGAAGAAAGAACATAAAGGTTAGAAAACGTATTGAATGAAATATTAGATGACAACTTCCCAAGTCTAGCTAGAGACCTAGGATTCCGGATACAGAATGCCCAAAGATCTCCAAAGAGATATAATGCTAAAAGGTCTTCTTGATGACACATTATAGTCAAATTGTCTAAAGTTAAAGCAAAAGAAAGGATACCAAAAGCAAGAAAAGAAAAGTGTCTAGTCACCTATAAAGGAACCCCAAAAGACTAACAGTAGATTTCTCAGCAGCAACTTTACAGGCCAGCAGAGAATGTGAGAATGTATTCAGAGTGCTAAAACAACAACAACAACAACAACAACAACAACAAAACCTCAACCAAGGATACTACGTTCAGCAGAGTTATTCTTCATGAATGAAAATAAAGGCTTTCCCAGACAACCAAAAATTTAAGGGAATTGATCACTCCTATTCTGGTCCTACAGGAAATGCTCAAGGGAGTCTTAAACTTGGAAGTGAAAGGATGACAACTACCATCATAAAAATACATGAAAGTACAAAACTCACTGGTAAACCAAACACACAAATGGGGAAGAGGAAGGACACAAATGGTGTCACTAGAGTATAACATCAAACCACAAAGACAAACAATAAGAGAAAATGAATGGAAGAAGAAACATGCAAAACAACCAAAAAACAATTAACAATATGACAGCAACAAAAACTCACATATCAATAATAATCTTGAATGTAAATTGATTAAATATTATTACATCTAAAGTGATAGACTTCAATATAGTAATAGTTGGTGACTTCAACACTCATTTTTAGCATTGGACAGATCAACTAGATAGAAAGCTAACAAAGGTGTATTGGATTTACACTGAACTCTAGATCAAATGGACCTTACGGATTTTAAGGAACATTTTATCCAATAACTGCAGAATATACATTTTTCCCATCAATACATGAAATACTCTCCTGTATAGACTATACGTCAGGCCCCAAAACAAGCCTCAACAAATTTTTGAAAATTGAAATCATTTCAAGTATCTTCTCAGATGACAATGGAATAAAACTAGATATCAACCCCAAGAGAAACTGGAAGCTACAGAAATACGTGAAAATTAAAAATCATGCTCCTTAACAACCCTTGGGTCCATAAAGAAATTAAGATGGCAATCAAAATTTTCTTAAATGAAAACAGAAATACAACATACTAAAATTTGTGAAATACTGCAAAAGCAGTACTGAGAGGAAAGTTTATAGCAATAAATGACTACATCAAGAAAAGCAGTAAGACGTAAGAAAAAATCTTACTGTTATGTAATCTTACATAGCAGTAAGATTTCAAACAAATAACCATAGGATCAATTAAAAAGTTGGTACTTAAAAAAAGATAAACAAAATTGGTAACCTGCTACCTAGACTAACCAAGTACAAAAGAGATAAGAAGACTCAAATACAATCAAAATTTAAGAAGGAGACATTACAACTGGTACAACAGATGTATAAAAGATCATCAGAGAATATTATAAATAGCTATGTACTAACAAACTGGAAAACCTAGAAGAAATGGAGAAATTCCTTAAAGCATAGTACCTACCAAGATTAAATTAGAAATAAATAGAAAGTCTGCAAAAAACAGTAACAAGTAGCAAGATTAAATCAGTAATAAAAAGTTCTCTAATACAGAAAAGCCTAGTATAGGATGGATTCAAAGCCAAATTCTACCAAACATAAAAGAACTAGTACCAATCCTCCTCAAACTATTCTAAAAAATTGATGAAGAGGGAACCCTCACTAACTCATTCTATGAGGCCAGCATTACCCTGATACAAAAGCCAGACAAGGACACAACAGAAAACTAAACTATAAGCCGATATCTCTGATGAACATAGACACAAAAATCCTCAACAAAACATAACCATCTGAATCCAGCAGCATATCAAAATGGTCATATAACATGACCAAGTGGAATTTATCTCAGGGATGCAAGAATAATTAACATATGCAGATCAATAAATATGAAATATCACATAAACAGAATGGAAGACAGAAACCATATAATTATCTCAAAAGACACAGGAAAAGCATTTGATGAAATTCAGCATCTCTTCAGGATAAATGTTCTCAATGAACAGGCATAGAGAAAACTTACCTCAAAATAATGAAAGCCATGTGTGACAAACCCACAGCTAACATCACACTGACTCGGGTAAAACTGAAAGCCTTTCATGTAAGATCTGGAGCAAAACAAGGATGCCTGCTTTCACCATGCCTGTTCAATATAGTACTGGAAGTCCTAGTTGGAGCAAGAGAAAGAAAGAAAAGGCAACCAAGCTAGAAAAGAAAAAGTCACATTGTCCCTCTTTGCTGATGTTATAATCTTACATTTAGAAAACCCTAAATACTCTACCAATAAATTCCTAGATTTGATAAATTCACTAAAGTTGCAGAATACAAAATCAACATCCATAAATCAATAGCATTTTTATATACCAATAATAAGCCAGTTTAGAAATAAATCAATATGGTAATCCCATTTAAAATACCCACAAAAAATAAATAAATGCCTTGGAATTAATTTTAACAAAGGAGCTGAAAGATCTCTGCAAAGAAAGCTACAAAACACTGGTGAAAGAAATTGAAGAGGAAACAAACAAATGGAAGACATCCCATGCTCAGGGATCAAAACAATTAATATCAATAAGATGACCATGCTGAGCAAAGGAATCTACAGATTTAATGGAATCTCTGTGAAAATACCAATGCCATTTTTCACAGAAATAGAAAAAACAATTCTAAAATTCTCATGGAACCAAAAATAAGCTGAATAGTCATAGCAATCTTGAGTTGGGTATTTATGTAAAGGAAAATAAATCTATGTATCAAAGGGATACCTGCATTTATATGTTTATCATAGCACTTATTCACAATAGCAAAGGTATAGAATCAGCCTAAGTGTCCATCAACAGATGATGAATGGATAAAGAAAATTGTGTGTGTGTGTGTGTGTATACGTATATAGTATGTAAACTTGTATGTGTGTGTATATATATGTACACACACACACAATAAAATACTCTTCAGTCGTAAAAAAGAATGACATCCTGTGATTTGCAGCAATGTGGAAAGAACTTGAGGTCATAACGTTAAGTGAAATGAGCCAGTCACAGAAAGACAGATGCCACATGTTCTCATTCATATGTGGGTGCTAAAAATCTGATCTTATGGAGGTAGAGAACAGAATGGTAGATATCAAAGCCTGGGAAGGGTGTGTGAATGGGAAGGGAAGATACAGAGAGGTTGGTCAGTGGGATTTAAACTTCCTTTTAGCTGACTAATCTTGTCTACTTTAATACATTTATATTCTGAAATGGTTTTCTCAATACAATCCGGTACCTGTAGTAGAAAACTTGGCAAATTTTTGTAAAGGGACGAATAGTAAATGTTTCAGGAGCTGCAAGCCATATAGTCTCTGTCACAACTACTCAACTCTGCCATTAGGGAAGAAAGCAGCTGTAAACAATATGTAAATGAATGGATATGCACCATGTTGCAATAAAACTTTATGTACAGAAACAAACTTTGGGTAGATTTTGCCTTCAAGATGTAGTTTGCTTTCACCTGCTGTAGTTGTTACAAATGTTTTATCTTATGAGAACTCAAGTAGTATCTGTTGTCTAGGTGCCAGTTAGTCATATAAGGGACCTTTTGTACTAAATATAGTAACTTCTAAAAGGAGGGCAGAATTTACCAATGCACCAATGAACGGGATGGTCTCGTGAACCCTCAACATACTGTCCCACTTTGATATGCCATGTTTCCTTTATGTATGAGGCTATATTAGAGTAAGGTATTTTCACAGTATAATCTTCCCTAGGAAGGTAACTTATGGTCAAGGAAGTGGGAAAATCAATTTATACTGGAAGTAAACACTTTAATACTCTCCAAACACATTACTTTTGGGGTTTTTTTTTCTTTTGCAATGACATCATCAACTCTCATTAGTCCAATTAAAAACAACATTTTTATAGATAATCAGTGACTGGTATATATTAAGTTCTCAGTAAATATTTGTTGAATAAATGAATGACGATCACCCTAGCCTTTGGGTCATTTGTGTGTTTCTCCACACTAACAAGTTGCTTTCTAGGTCACCTCAGGGTAAATGATGGCAGTCCCATGTATTCTTTGTTAGACATATGCATTTTGATAGACACAGTAGCAAAATCTCCTAGAATAAAAACAGGCTGGGCACATTTAAAACAAACCCTGCAAACTCATTTTGACACTTCTTTTCTGGTATGGTAGTTATCATTCTTTCCATTCTTTAGGTTTAAGTGTCCACAGCATTTTCACTTTACAAAAACCAGTCCTTCTTTTGCAATAATGCCTGTGACATATGTCAGTTCAAATAAATGAATATTTCCATTTCCAGTTGCCCATTCACCCATGTGTCCATTCAGCACAGGCAGTGAGGCTGCCCAGGTGCCAGATATTGTGCTAGATACTGAAGAGTCAAAGACAAAAAACTCATGCTCTTTATTTAGTTAGGCAGTAGACATTTAAATAGATCATTATATACTGCTATAATAATCTTTTAAAAAGTAGCTTATGATTTTAAAGGACTGAACAAATAGCCCTGGTGGAGCCTTTGCTCAGTTGAATTCAAAGAGCAATTTAGGTTCAATAATTAATAACAAAAAGAAAAAAAAAACATTTTAAAGGAGATACCATGTAGAAAGGCCCAGAGGCTTAAGCAAATCAGATTTGCTTAAGAATATTTATTAAGTTATTCTTAAGGAAAGAATAACTAGGGGACTGCCTGAAGATTACCTGCTTAGTAGTGGCAGAAAAATGAGGGTTTTAATATAGCCAATGAAGATTTAGTATCGGCTGGGCGCCGTGGCTCACTCCTGTAATCCTAGCACTTTGGAAGGCCGAGGCAGGCTTTGGGAGGCTGAGGCAGGCGGATCACTTGAGGTCAGGAATTTGAGATCAGTCTGCCCAGCATGGTGAAACCCTGTCTCTACTAAAAATAAAAAAAATTAGCCAGAAATCACTTGAACCTGGGAGGCAGAGGTTGCAGTGAGCCGAGATCAGCCACTGCACTGTAGCCTGGGCAGCAGAGCAAGACCCCATCTCAAAAAAAAAAAAAGATTTAGTATATACCATGCTAAGGAGCTGAAAATCATTCTAATAGGCAAAGGAGAGTCATTACATTATTTCAAGGATAGCAAGTATGTGAGCATATTTATAGTTCAAAAACATTACCTTGGGATAATTGGGAGAGTAGATTTAGAAGGGTAGAGATTGGAGGCAGGAAGACCAGTAAAGACTGTAATAATCCAGAAGAATTATAAGACCTATATTAAGCCAGTATAGAAGGGAGGCTATGGAAACCTATATTAAGGCATTGCCCATGGAAATAAATGGGGAGAGAAAAAGATGAAGCTTGTTCTGAAGTGGACTCCCAGAAGATTCAATGACTGATCGGATGACATAAGATAGCAGAGAATGATGAACTACTGGTGATTCCCAATGTTGGTCATGAGGTATTTTTCTCAAGAATTGGGTTGGCGACGTTGAGTTTGAAGATGTGGTTATGCATTCAGGTGAGAGCACTGGGCAGTGACTTATTTGGCAGTTAAAGAAGTTACCACATATCGTTTTTGATGTTTTTTATTTGATTTTTCATTTAACTCTTCTCACAACTTTACAAGATAAAGTTAAATCAATTTTCAATTAAGATAATTGAGATTCAGAGAAATTTAAGTAACTTGCCCAATGTTACAGTGGGAGTTAGTGGCAGACTCAAGATTTTAAACTGTATCTCCCTGATTTCATTGTATCTTATTCATTCTGCTGTACTGACTCAGCTTTTGGTGGAAATGAACAGTTTCTGTGTTAATATATTGGCTGACTTATCTGATAAGACAGGTATTTTATATTATTGTGTTTTCTGTACAAAAAGCATTAAGTAACTGCAGGTCTTTTTTCTTATTTTTCATGGCATTGCCTGCTGACTACACATAGCATTTGATATAATATAAATGTGCAGAAGGTAGGAATCGTTTAAAGGAGGAGAAAGTGAAAAAATTAAACAGAAAATGGAGAGAGAAATCAATGTAAGCTTTTCTCACATTTTTATCTTCAAAATTATAGCAATACAAATGAAATAATCCGTTCCTCATGCAGAGGCTGGAGGGTAAGAGGACACTCTGTGTATGTACTTTTTCCAGTCCTCTCTGGTTGTACTTTCAACCATTAGCTGAATCTTTGTGAATCCAATGGGAGAAGGTATTTGGAGGATCCCTAAAGTTTTTTGTTTGTTTATTATTCTTTGCAGCCTTAAGGGGACATATTGTGAAAACAGGCAGGGTAGGGAAACACTGACAGCGCACAGCATGAAATATGCAGCATGCTGCCTACGCTGTGGGCATCAGGGACATTGCCAGTTACAGGGCAGTTAGAAACACATTTTTCTCTCTCCTTTTGAATTTAGACTGTGCTATTTCTGAGAACTGATGATTGTCTGGGGTGGTTTGGTATACATGTGTTCATGCATCAGAAATGTGTTCCAACAATTACTTACTAGGTGCTTAGAGAAAAAATAAATTCATATTGATAAGAAGTCCTCAAAGGGGCTGGGTTTAGCACACCTAAATTTATGCTGCACTATTCAGATGGTGCCTCCGAAGCACTTCCTCTCTGCTCTATCCTCAAGTGAGAATTTTGTACTATATTAAATAAGTCAGATTTGGGAAATTGCACAAATGGCTACTCTGTTTATTGAGTGCTTATGGGAGATGAGAGATGGACCCTGGAGACAGTCTAACTCCTGTGAGTAGATGTGTGGAATCTGGCACTATAGAGAGTTCAAGGTGCTCTCAGGGTGGGTGTAGAAAGTGGAAAGTCCAGAATTTATGTGTGGTAGGGTCTCATTATGGCAACATGGTTGGAAGAGGAGCCTATGAGACCTTTCTTAAAGTTGTATCTGCATTGCATATATGATAGTTAAGCTATTTACATTAATATTGGGTGTATATTTCGAATAACTTGATAAGAGGAGTTGTTGGAGACTGACCCCACTCTCACACATATGTGTTGTACACATGCCCACACAGAGCCACCACTGGGTGCCACATAGTGTGGTCTTAAGGTCAGAGGAGCAAGGTTAGGACCTTGGGTGCATCTCTAAAAGAAATTATTCAGTCCTTTCTTCTGGACTATAAGGAAGGTCATATGTAGTGTTTCTTTTTAAATTCTTTAATTTATACTTTGCTCTTTGAAAGTTTTTCCAATATGGTAGTAAAATCTGGTATTTCATGTCAGATTTTTATGGTAGTGGTGTAGGTAGTGGTAAGGGATAGTGTTATAAAGGAAAACTATAAAGTAGGGTGATTATTTACTTTTTTTTTTCCAAGCAGGGTCACTTTCTGTAAAAGTGACCCTGCTTGGAAAAGTGGTGCAATTAATACATATGGCAGGGCAATTTGCAAAAACCAAATAGTCTCAGGCAAACCAGTATGTATGGTCTTTCTGAAAATGAGGTCTGCCTGTTGGGGGGTGCATTCCAGAGCAGAAGCCTTTGTCTTGCTTGCGTTAATATTGCATGGAAAGCTGCTGAGTCTGTGAGTTCTAGGCTGTTATTTGGTAGAGAGCAATGGCAGTAATGTGGGATCCTCTGGTAGTCAGTTCCAGCCACTCCTCTACCCTTTATCCCTTATCTTTCTGTAATATCCCCGAAGAAGTCATCTCTATATGGATTATAAAGGAAGACATGTAGTGAAAGTGTTGAAATAAGTAACCAGGGCAGTACATTAAGTCAGAAAAAAATATTTATGTAGAAACCCTCATTTCGCTGTGCACAGAGGCTCAAAGGAGAATGAAGGAAAATCATTTCTTCCATAGATTTCTTTTATTGCTTGCTCCCTAGAGAGAGAGAATGAGCTGTGGTTTTCAAGAAGTTGGTAATTTAGTAGAGAATTTGGTACACCATGTACAAAGCTCCCTCTCTCCTTTCTTGATAGGTGCCTGGGGTATTGGAGCATCTGGCAGGAATGGGCCCTGACATCTGCTGACCCTGTTTGAGTGTCGTCACCCTCCACTTGCTATTCTGAAGGAAAATATGTGTAACTTTCTCTTTAGAAAAGATACTTCCACTTAATATTCTTGGAGGTGGAAGCTGTCTCAGAAAGATAATATTATTTTGTTTCACTGAGTGTAGATTCCAGAAATGGCTATAAAACTATCATTTATATGATCATGCCACCATGATTTATATGGACAGAGGCCATTATACTGATTCAGTGCTCCAGTCATCTTGATAATAGATCCTAATTATTACACTTTTCTAGTACCTAAAACCAATTGCAAACCGGAATGAAAACTGTTTGAAGGACAAGACTATTATATTTCTATATTTTTATCACAACTCTGAATTTTGAAGAAAAAAATAAATTAGAACTGTTAATTATGCAAATCTCACAGGACCTTGTGGCTGAAAGATGGACTATAGAGGAAAGACTATTGTTAGCAATTTAAGGTTTATAGTTGTGAGACATGTAGTAGAATCTATTGGGAGAAAAAGTACTGGCTGCCAAAATCAGAGATTAAGAAGTGATTAGATTTCTTTCTTCTTCGACAACTGCGGCCCAGATTCAGCCTCCTATTTGCCCTTAAGGGAGCATTCCCCCACTGGACCTTACTTAGTGTTTCTCCAATATCAGTGCTTCTGGTGAGAGTTTCAAAGACCAGAACATGTGGAATGGACTGTTAATTCCCCTGGCACTTGCTAATAAGGGAGAAGACACTTGTGTTTCTAACTCTGGTTTCTTAGCAAGGAGAGAGGGCAGACTTCCAGTTCTGATCAGAATCTCCTCCCAAAGCAAGAAGAGTGGTTTCTTACTTAGACTGTTACCCACTTTCTTTTCTGTATTTTTCCTCCTGCTTCCTTCTGCAATATTGTTTGCTTTCTTTGCATTCTACCTTCAATTCATCTATTTCTTCTCCTTGCTTGATCTACCCATCTTCATGGTAGATGTGTGGTAGGGTCTCATTACGGCAACATGGTTGGAAGAGGAGCCTATGGGACCTTTCTTAAAGTTGTATCTGCATTGCATATATGATAGTTAAGTTATTTACTTTAATATTGGGTGTATTTTTAGAATAACTTGATAAGAGGATTTGACCCCACTCTCACACATATGTATTGTACACATGCCTACACAGAGCCACCACTAGGTGCCACACAGTGTGGTCTTAAGGTCAGAGGAGCAAGGTTAGGCAGCGTAGGCAGCGTGCTGCATATTTCATGCTGCGCGCTGTCAGTGTTTCCCTACTCTGCCTGTTTTCACAATATGTCCCCTTAAGCCTGCAAAGAATAATAAACAAACAAAAAACTTTAGGGAGCCTCCAAATACCTTCTCCCATTGGATTCACAAAGATTCAGCTAATGGTTGAATGTACAACCAGGGAGGATCGGAAAAAGTACATACGCAGATGTACACAGGGTACACATGGGTAGATGTACACAGATCTACCCATTCTTGCTGCTGCTGTTGTTTTGTTGTTTCTAAGAAATTCTCATTTTATTATTTTTATTTTCTCTTGTGCCCCAAGTACTTCACAGTCAAATTTCTTTATAAAGTGATGGGAATAGTCAGGATGGGAATATAACTTGTCAAAATAGAACTTCAATTGTTTGGTGCAGCCAGGCATTACATAGTCATAGGACCATTCTTCAAGACCCACTGACTTTCTCTCACTCTGTCATTGTCTGTACCCACATCCACATCTCCAGCAACATCCACACTCACAATCACGTCCACATCCTCATCTACATGCATAGCTACATCCACATACAGAGTCACATCCACATTCATAGTGACATCCACCCCCTCTTCCACATATACACTCATATCCACAGTCACATACACATCCTCATCCACATCCACAGCCACATCCACATTCACAGCTACATCCACAAACACAGTCACATTCATATCCTTGTCTACATCTACATCCTCAGCAATATCCACAGCCACAGCCACATCTTCGTTCACATCCACAGTCTCCACATCCACATCCATATCCTCTTTCACATCGACAGCAACATTCACATCCACAGCCACATCAACATCCCCATCCACATCCACATCTGCAGCTACATCCACAGCCACAGCCACATTCACATCCACAGCCACATCCTCATCCACATCCATAGCCACATCCACATCCAAGTCCTCATCCACGTCCAACATTTTCATCCACATTTGCAGTCACATCAACATCCTCATCCTTGTCCACAGCTACAGCCACAGCCACAGCCACATGCTCATTCACATTCACAGTCACACCCACATCCACATCCATAGCTACATCCACACCTGCATTCACAGCCACACTAACACTCACATCCACATCCAAGCCATATCCACATCCACCGACCATTTTTTTTCTATTACATTTATTGTCAGTTTTAGGTCCATATCCCTACTAGGCTGGTTTAATCAGTTACTGTGTATATGGCTCAGTGTCTTTTAGAGAAGTCCTTCGTCCTTTGGAATCCTTCCACTCACTGGTTATTCTCCAACATAGTGACAACAGCCTTCCCACCATGTTAGAATCACTTGCCTGCAAATCTTTTAAAATTCTGATATATAGTCTTTATAAAAAACTAACAACTTAGTTTTTATAAAGCTCTCTGAGTGTCTGCAAAGTGCAGCCAAGGTGAAGAACCTTGTACCTAGAAAGACTTTACAGCTAGCAGCTGCTTGGGCTACTCAATATGTTTCTAAACACAGTGGGGCCTATTAAGACTGCAGAGCCATGCCTGATACCAATAATCAGGGATCAACTCTATCTTCATTCCCTGTGATTTGCCATAATATAAGGAGCACTAAGGCGATATGAAAAAGTTAATGTTATTGTGAAGTTACCACATGCCAATTACATTGTCACGTGTTTATGTAGAGAGTATCATCCCATTTACAGATAAAGAAATGTGCTACTTAGCTTCTCTCAGAAGTAACATGCCTGAAGTCACGGAGGTAATACATGGCAGAGCTTACTGTTCTGATGCTAAAACTTCTGCTCTTATAACAATGCACTGAGTTGACTCCCTGTATTTGATACTTAGAATAAAGTCGGTCTGCTTGACTAGCTTGGGGAATAAGAAGTAAGTTATTATAGCTCCACGGTCCATTTGCTTTCTTCACTGCACGTCTCCCACCCCTTTGCATTTCCCTAGTTCAAGGTTTGGCCACACATAGTCCTGTTTCTCTTTACCTTCCACACCCAGATGTTGCCACAGTATTTGATCCTTACATATGACCCTTAACAGTTTACTCAGCTTTCATGAGTCAGTCCTCATTCCTTTGGAAGAGTCATTGGATACTGGACCTACTTGCTGATGTTGTCTCATACTGTCACAGAGTCTTTGTTACTGCCCTTGTGCAAATGTACACATTCATTCAAGCCTTTCACACTGGTTTTCAAAACCATCTCCCCAGAGAGCAAGCAATTGGCAATTTCTTCTGCTTCAAGAAAACCTTACCCCCAACCCTGTGCTCTCTGAAACATATGCTGTGTCCACTCAGGGTTAAATGGATTAAGGGCGGTGCAAGATGTGCTTTGTTAAACAGATGCTTGAAGCCAGCATGCTCGTTAAGAGTCATCACCACTCCCTAATCTCAAGTACCCAGGGACACAAACACTCTGCCTAGGAAAACCAGAGACCTTTGTTCACTTGTTTGTCTGCTGACCTTCCCTCCACTACTGTCCTATGACCCTGCCAAATCCCCCTCTGCGAGAAACACCCAAGAATGATCAATAAAAAAAATAAAATAAAATAAATTTAAAATAAAATAAAATAAAATAAAATGCTTTAAAAAAGAAAAAGAATGCATGATTCTCTCCTTCCTCCTTATTCTATGTCATTAGCCCAAATGAAACAATTTTAGAATGTGCATTAGTAACTCTTAAGATTGAGTTGGTCTGTTTATGACAGAATATTTCAAGGCAGAATTTACCCTGCTTCAAATAAAATGGATTTGTAAGAAAAGCCTTCATCAAATCATTTATTCTAAGCCTCTCTGATCTCATGACATTTTAATGCAAGCTATAACAATATTTTCTTCAAACTCTTTATAGTTAATGTTGTTTAAATTATTCTCTATTATATAGTTTATGGAAATATATTCTTCTATATAAAAATGAGAGTAATTTTTAGCAGCATACTGCATTTAATATGTTAGATTTAATAAGCAAAGTCACATTTGTATGTGGGACGTTTTCCCAGAACATAATCAAGTATGGCAGGATGGTTATGAGAAGCTCAGTTCCTTGATGTATGTATCAGCTTAAGAGCTTGTCACCTACCTTGACTCATTAATTCTAGTACTTTTTGCAAGCGAAACTTTCTGTTGTCTGCAAAACACTGTGAGGCATTTAACACATGACAAGCCTTTAGATCACATTGCTTCTATGACTGTGCATTCTGAATGCAAATATATCTCTGCAGTAGTGGCTTGCATCAGAATATTAAAATAGGCAATGCATTCTGCACTATCACGTCAGGCTGTATCTAAGATACATGTGCTTGAGGCTCTTAATCTCAACTCTCAATTTCTGCTAAGTTTTTAGTAGATTTACTGTATCCTAAAATGAAATTTGGAAAGATGACTTCATACCCAAGGTCAGATTGCTCTTTAGCCGATAAATGACAAGTGAACTGGCATTTTGCAAAAACATTCTTTAGATAATGGGTTCTTTCTGCCCTGCTAACTGCTCTGGTTAGATCATTAGACTTTGTGGTTAAGGTCAGATTCAAGGGAAAGAATTTATACGGTATTTCCTGAAACTGGTCTAAATTGTATGTAATGCTAATAAATAGTAATTACCCAATGCACTTCTAATGTGCATCTATTGGTGGAGTGACTGTGAAATTTTAAATTAAGGGTAATTTTGTGAGGTTAACTTGGGAACAAATTTATGAGCGCTCAAAGTCTATTTTGCTTTAAATTCCAAAGGCTGCTTATATAATTTGTTATGGGTTTATTATTTATAAACCTTGCTTAATGCCTTGTCATCTCAGAAAGACCAGGCAGTATATCTCTTCCCAAGGCTCACCTCTTACTACCTTGTCCAGTATGACAAATTTATTTCTGATATATTTTCTTTCAGTTTCTTCCTACTAGATCCCCTCTGTACAACCCAGAATTCCTCCTTTCACCTCCTTCTGATGTTTCTGCTAACTCTAAATGATATTTTAGCTGATACTAATTTAGGTTAATTGACCCTGGAAACAAATGGTTTAAAACCAACAAATGTTTAAGAATAATTGTGATTTTTTCTCTTAATATTTATGGAAAATAGATTAATGTTTGACAAAATTATAAGCTATTTGCAGAGTCATGTTTTCATGTATGAAAAAATTCATATGAAAATTCAAGCATATAATTGAATATAATAAAATGCCACTTAGTTACCTGTGACACGGAACATACCCAATGTTTTATAGTGATTGTACCCTCTTCTCAAATACCCATCAGAACACCCAAGCATCCCTTGAATGGGTAATCCTATTGACAAGGCTTTGGCAGAAGAGTTTTTATTAAAGCAGGACAGTGCATGATATTAGACCTCTGAAGTAGACATATGCAATGGTCTAGAGTCCTATGATGTCTTTTAATTTCTCACAAGGGATCCTTTCTCCAGCATTATGTACATTCTCTGGGTGAGGAATTCTCTACTGGTTGAGGTCATTATTTTCCCTACGTGACTGTGTTTGGAATATAAACTGTAGACATTGTTTCACATTACCCGACCTCACTGATGTCCCAGTTGTTTACAGTTCCCTTGGACATGACGTATTTTAACAGGGTGTATCTTCTGACCAGGGACTGAAAATTTTTGAACAGATCCAAAGGACATATAAATATAATGTCTAGTCTTTTTCAAGAAAGGACAGTTGGCAAATGAATACCACTGAATTGAATATATATATATTTGAACATATATATATATGAATATATATGCATATATATGAATATATGTATATATGTATACATATGTATATTATTGTCCTGTTTTTCTAATTCTATCTTAGACCAGTTAAAATTGACCAGGGTTTGGCATTTTTCTAATCATGTACCCTTGGAAAAGTCTGTTATATTACATGCCCAGGAATTTACCTTTAACTCACTACAAGTCAAGAGTCATCACAAATTTTACCTGATTTCTATTCTGTTTAAGTGCATAAATATTTCCAGTCATTCATTTATAAAGATTACTGTGACAGCAGCTTATAGCTTGGAAGAAATGGGCAGAGAAGGAGAAACCTAGAAGCAGAGAAAAGACTTTAGGGTACTCAGTAATGATCCACTGAAGACTGAAAAGACCTGAATAAATCAAGGGTAGTGTAGCAGAGAATACATCGTCAAGAGACGTTTTTTCAAGTGAAATCCATATGGCTGGGTATCAGACTGGATTTTGTACGTAAAATAAATAGAAAAGTCAAAGATGACTACAGCATTTCCAAGTTGGGTCACTAGGAGTTAGGCCATGCCACAGGAAAAAGAGGTACAGGAGAAAGAGCTTCGAAATGGATTTCAGTTTACAATCATAATTTGCATACTTCGAGTGTCAGACAGATCTTTGTGTCTCTAGAGTGGCTGGACCCTATCTCTTCTTTGGGACTCAATTCTGCCCTGGTAGAACTGGAAAAGTTTTCTTCCCTGTCAGGAAATTACACTACTGCCTACTCATAGAGTCAAACTGAAAACATAGAACTGTTTCTTTATTTCTCTTTTCTTTTATATTCACAACGAAATCAATTACAAAGCCCTGCCATTTCTATCTCTAAAAACATTTTGAGTTTGTACTTCTCTCTACTTTTACCCCTATTATCTTGGATGGTACAACCATCTTTTGGATCAATGCAATAGCTTCCTAACAATTGCCTCCCTATTTCTTCTCTGAATCCTTTCTTTTTTCAAGCAAAAGTCAAAGTGCTGTTTTGACATACAGATCAGATTATATCACACCTCTGCTGAAACCCTTTAGCAGATTCCCATTTCAGGCAGAATAATATTCAGACCATTTATCATAGCCTGCACAATTTTTCAAAAAATGATTTTCTCTCTTTCCTTTGCCCTTATCCGGTACCTTTCCACCTCATTCACTCCTCAACCACATTACCTCCTTTCCAGCTCTTTGCTGTGTCTCAGCCACACTGCAAGTTTATTCCTGTCTTGGGATCTTTGTTCCTGCTATTACCTCTGCCTTCTACATCCATATGGCCATATGGCTGGCTCCTTGGTATCCATTAGTTCTTAGTCACATTTGAACTTATCAGAGTGGTCTTTCCTGGCCTCTCAAATTAAGCCATCCTTTTTCATCTTCACATTATCCTTTTTAATGTTTTCCAATTTATCTTTTAAATGTGTTATATATATATGTGTGTATGTGTGTGTATAATCTTTGTGTGTATATGTGTAGTCACTTAGGATCTCTTTTCTGCAGTCTAGAATATTAAGTTCTATAATAGCAGTCATCTTGCTTCTTTGTTTACTATTATATCCAAACACATTGAACAGTGTGTGGCATAGAGTCAGCACTCTATAAATATTTGCTCAGTGAATGTGTGATGTAATGCCTGAGTTAGGACAAATCTAACCAAAAGGAAAGGATGCTGAGAAAGTATTCACAGGCTATTCTCAACTAACTTCAGATGCCTTTATTGATTTCTAACCATGGTGAGGAGTCCTTCTGAGCCTGGATAGTACGAGAAGCTACAGGAGATAACAACAACCAGCTACCTGTCAGATAGAGGGTAGGGACAGACCCAGACAAACGTTTTTCCTGGACAGTGTATTAAACCCATTTTATTCTCTGCCCAAATGTCATCCAGCTTGCACACTGACATCCATATCAGAGAAACTCAAAGCCTCATTTCCCCATTTAAGCAGAATGAATTGTGCTTACTTGGGTCCCCACCTGGCCATCCTGCTGTATGCCTCCGTGGCTCTTATCTTTTCCTCATAGTCTTCCATAGCTACTCTAGCCAGGGCTCTCAAATCTTTCGGAACCTTGTCATTTGCTCTACCATGACTCAAACTAGACAATTTTAAAACGTTGCAAATTCAAATTGATGTCATCAAAGGTTTAACAGTTTCACTTTCAGCTGGACCCTTGTGCTGCTTTCAATTTTCTTTTACTCCACCTTAGTCTATGTTCTTATGTCCACATATGGATTTTCAGGAGCAGCTTTAGCATTTCTATATGGAAGAGCAAAAGGTTGGTAATCTGATTGGAAGGAGAGCCTAGAAGACTTACCTTGAATTTACATTTGCATAATAGCATTTTGTTTGCATTTAGTTTGTATATCAGTAAAATAGCAGAAGTATCTGAAGAGACTTTCTGTCATGATTACATTAAGATTGAGAGACAATTCACAGTCCATGTTCATATCTATTGTTCATTTCTATCATTATTATTACTTAAATTTGGGCATGGCTCCCTAGATACCATGAAAGGCTAAGCTTTATTCTGCCCAAGCTGTCTCTTGGCTGCCCTATCCTAAATTTTCCAAATCTTTACGATTCTCCTGGGTTCTCATTTTCCAGTAGTGAACTCTTCTCTTTGGAGCAAACAATAAAGATATCAGGCACAGAGACATAAATGCTCAAATCCCATTTCTTCTTCTTCTAAACTTACCTGTTTCTTTACTTTATAGTGCATTTCTTACCACTTGTTTCAAAAGGAGAAATACCACGGCTCTCCAAGACAAATCTGCCCACATGGGGTTTGATCCTGTTCCTTATCTCCTTTGTGATCTTTTCCCGTCAATCATACCAGCTTTCTTATATTTTCAATATTTCTCCTTATATTACTTTCTTCTCCTCAGTCTTACAAATATGATCAAATTGTAAATGTTGCACAAAAGATCCCCTTTTGCCATTTCCTTAGCATAATGTACTTTTCAATCCATCATAATCTTTAGAGAAATTATTATTGCAAAGATCATTAATAACTTCCACCCTAACTATGCTTGACCTTTTTGTATAAAATGACTATTGACTCAATCCCGTATTCTTAAAATTCTCTCTTACTTGACTTAGATACTATCATTCATTTATTTATTCATTCATTTATTCCTATATTCATCCTTTGTTATGAACCAGGAACTGTTGCCAGGTCCTGGTGACATAGTAATAAACTAGATGACATTTTTAGAACTTAGACATAAAAAAATAAAAAATAAGCAATGTGATACCTGCTTTTATTAATGTATTTACAGAGTACTATGTGGGCAGAGAGGAAGGAGAGGCTGACCCTGTGTGTTAGTCAGGGGAGGAGGTTCTAGAAGATATTCCCCAAGTAAGCCCTCTGAGTTGAGTCCTTGAAGAAGAATACCAGTTTTCAAGGATATACAGGGGTGAGAATAGGATAATTGGAATAAGAGAGTTCCTTCAGTTTAGAGAAGCAGCTCACACTGAGGCACAGAGGTGTGAGAGCACACTGGCTTCAGGGGCTGCTAACTGGCCATATTTTCATTATGGAACTAGAAGGAGAGCAAGGGCCATACCACGGAGCACTATGTATGGCATGCTAGACCACTTAGTCTAGAGCAAGTGGAAGCTACAGGGACACTGAGTGCCGGGATCAGATTTGCACCTTAGGTGTATCACTCTGCCTATGGGATGGAAGGTTGAATGTAGTTAGGGGAAAGAAGGAAGAAAGCAAATAGCTAGTATGAAGACAAGAAAACTAGCTGAAAAAGGCAACCTGGAAACTATAATGTCCCACAATGTTTTAGTGGTTTTATGATGGGAAGAGATTGGTCTGGAATGATTCCAAAAGAACAGGAATAAGAAAGTTCTGTAACTGGTTGTACGTAGCCCCAGATTCCCTTTCAAGGTTATACTCTGAATTTTCCCTTTCTATATAGTTTCTTTGATTACTGTTCCAAGAAGGATCTTGTTCTACTTTATATTTGGCTTATGTTTCCTTTAGGTGTTCTTATATCTCTGCCCCAAGGAGAATTCTCATCTTCTAGCTTAAAGTTGATTACCTCTAGGGAGGCTCCTGTGATTCTATATCCCCTTGTATATCTGTATTTATATCTATATTCATTTATGTGTATATGTATTTCTATACCTATCACAGCACTCAATACTTTCAGAATAGCCTATGGTGAGTGTATCTCTGTGTGTTCTAGCTGTATTATGAGTTTTTTTATTTTGTTCATTTGGCAAAGACTGTTTTGCAAAACCTCTAGGATTATGACTGGAACACAGTAGTGCCTTAATCAATGTTTTTTTGAGTTGAATCTCAGCTATCTTGACTAGTATGATATTGTTTTGATGAGTGTTTTAGAGAAAAATAAAAAGTAAGACCTTGAAAATAATTGAAATAATGAAAAGACAAGGGAGAATTTTATTCAGGTTACAATCGTACAGTTAATATTGTAAATTATTGGGAAACTAGATGGGAGATGCTTCAACCAACCATAATTTGGCTAGCCTTCTAAAAATTTTGTATTCCTCTTACCGCAGGGCTGGTGACATTACTCTGTCTGTAAATGGCAGAGTGAGTCACAGAGGGATTGAGAATTGCACATTGGCTATCATAAAAGCCTTAGAAGGAAATCTGTAATTAGTAGAATTGATGCCTCAGAATCACGTAATGTAAAAACAGGATGATTTATGGGCTAACAACTGGACTTTAATAATCTCTGGAGCTTTCTGAAGTACACATTTAATCAGATCTTCTCCTTTCAGTAAGATGATAAACATGAAGTCAGAATAGTTAGACAAATGACTGAGGGGCCCAGGAAATCATTACACTGCCGTTAAAAATCAATCAGCCCTTGCTTATCCTTCAAGAGTGTGTTGAGTACAGACGACAGGCGTTGTACCTCTGTATACCCCTGTATGGCCCTGTGTAACCCTCAGTCACTAACATATTATTATCACTCTCAATCAGGATAGCAATATTTTCTTTAGTTTATTTAAGGAAAAGATAGCAATTGAATACCAATATATTTTAAATTAAATGTTTAACAACAATAACAAAAATATCCCAACTGTTGTAATTGCTTATCTAAATAATTCATTAGTGGTAATGCCTTTAAAATTTCAAAAAAGATATCAAACTTCAGAAATGGGATGCTGAACCAACATTTAAATTCCATCCCTAGTGCCTAAGCACTTTATGCTTAGCCGTGTTAGCTGTCACTGCGTATTAGAGCATACAGTGACCTTATTCCTATACTTGATTGCTCCTTGAACAGAAACCTGTTTCCTGAAATAAATAATTGTCATCTTTTTAAAAATGTCTGGCACATGTGATAAGGAAATGAACACAGACAGGTATCAGTGATTACATTTTGTTTTAATTGCTTTCTGAGAAACTTGTGACATTTTGTTAAAATACAGCAAAACCAAGGAAAACATTAACTATAAATACATCTGAGTAGGTGGAGTTGCTGGTATTACACAGACATAGAACTACCTGAGAACATCTACTTTCTAAAGTTCTTCTTGGTTTTACATACAGAGACAGTGATTGCAATTGTTTCTTCTTTAGAGTAAATGACTTCACAAATGGAGGTCAAGTGTCGTATGCTGGCAGAAAAACAAATTTACACACATGGTTTTCATGGTGAGGCACTTGTCAAGGTATCCAAGTGAGGTATATGAAGACTTCCCTAGAAATTGTTAGATTATTATAAACTTTATACAGATACACGGGCCAGGGATGGTCAATGGCTCAGAAAGCTTCCAGGAAGGAAGGAGTTGGGTACTGATAACACATACCAGCAGTCCGTAATCACAATTCTCCTACCATAGATTCCTTTCAAGAAACTTTTGCCAGCTAGCTAGCAAATATACTCATCTTGTTTGCTTCATATGCCAAAGACTAGCAATTGATTCATTTCAATTTTCATTAATTTTTAAAATTTTAATAGCTTTAGGAGTATAAGTCATGTTTGGTTACATGGGTGAATTGTAGAGTAGGGAAATCTGAGCTTTTAGTGTACCTGTCACCTGAATAGTGAGCATTGTACCTAGTAGGTAACTTTTCATGCTTTATCCTCCTCTCACCCTCTCTTCTTCTGAGTCTTCAATGTCTATTATACCACTTTGTATGCCATTGTATACCCATAGCTTAGCTCCCACTTATAAATGAGAATATGCAGTATTTGGTTTTTGATCTCTAAGTTACTTCACTTACGATAATAGTTTTCAATTCCATCCAAGTTGCTAAAAAAGACATTGTTTTGTTCTTCTTTATGGCTGGGTGTTATTCCATGGTATGTGTGATATATTACACATATATCACATTTTGTTTATCCATTCATTGATGGATGAGCACTTATATTGATTCCATATCTTCACAATTGTGAATTGTGCTGTGATAAACATGTATATGCAGGTGTCTTTTTTTTTTTAATATAATGACTTCTTCTTCTTTGGGTAGATACCCAGTAGTGGGATTGCTGGATTAAGTGGCAGATCACAGCAATTGCTTTCTAATGATTTTTTTTGCCTTCAAGACTTACTTGTATTTTTAATTTTAACAGTGTTTTATAGTTAATATTATATTGGGGAATAAAAATGCTTAATATAATTTTTCTTGAGCTTGCTTATCCTAGAGAATCACTTAATACACATGAGTGGGAAAGTGTAGTATAAATAGCTTTTACATATTCTGTTTTCTACCTGAAAACAAAAACAAACAGGAAAAATGTGAATGTTTTACTAGGGAAGGAGTAGTATCATAGTATTGACTTAATTCTGCATAATTTGAGAACTTGGACTATTAAAAGAAATTCTGTTATTCTAACCCTTTAGATGGGAGAAGATGGAGGTTCTCTCACTAAATCAGAACTATTAAGAAAAGAAGTTATTAACTGGAGCAACATGCATATTCATACAGAAAATCTTTTTCTATTCTTCTATGTCTTTCACCCAAATTGAAATAGATGAAATAAATCTCTAGATAAAAGTAGGAATTTTTCTTAAACACTGTTGAAATCAAGTTTGTTTATTTTTAGAGTATAAGACTACACATCAATTTAAGCTGGACATAAATACCTCTTGAAGAAAGTTGTAAGCTCTTTTCAAATCCAACTGGTTTTTTTACTTAAGCTTCTTCAGATGTAATTTCTAAAAATTAAAAAATTAACTTGAGGTGGATACAACTCAATAAAATATGTGTTCCTCTCTGAGGGTGATTTGTTTTATTGGAATCCATGAATCTGTTTACAGCAATAAGGATATCATTGGATCAAGATAGTTTACCGGGCACCTGTGAAGAAGGTGCTTCTGAGAAATGTAGTTTGGGGCCGCTTTAAGTTAGTGGGTCCAGCTTAAGTAGTGAGGTAGCTGGATGGTTTATATATGGGGCACCCAGTCTTTGCCACTCCTTTTAGGATTTCTCTGGTCTCCAGAAAACCAATGAATGTGTTCTACAATGTCTTTTTCTTCTCATGATTCATGCATGACACTTAAAATATCAATTCTAGACCTAATAAACCTATAGCAGACATCAGAGTAGATTGAGAAGATTATAGCCTTGGATTTAAAACACACACTTTATTCACAGTAAGGGTTAGGAACTCTCAATGCTTTAAATTGTGTTTCCAGATACTGACTGAGAAGCAGATAATTCGTATGGGACATTGGAATTTGAACAGACTAGACTTCTCTAGAATAAATTAAACCTGGCAATCTGCAAAAACTACATGGGGAACTTGCTGGGATTTTCAGTGTTATTGGATAGTAGTATTTTGTTGTTGTTTTTGTTTTTGTTTTGCTTTTTGGTTGTTGTTTTGCTTTTTGGTTGTTGTTTTTGTTTTTGTTTTGCTTTTGGAGACAAGGCCTTGCTCTGTCAGCCAGGCTGGAGTGCAGTGGCTGTATCTGAGCTCACAACAGTCTCAAACACATGGCCTCAATTGATCCTCTCACCTTAGCCTCCCACGTAGCTGAAACTACAGGGTTTCATTACCATAGCCAGCTAATTTTTTTAAATTTTTATAGAGATAGGGTCTCACTATGTTGCCCAGGCTGGTCTTGAACTCTGGGTTCAAGAGATACCCCCACCTTGGTTTCCCAAAGTGCTGCGATTGCAGGTGTGAGCCAGTGCCCCTGACCTTAGTATAATAATTTGAATTTATTGTTTGGTGATTTGGTTCAAGTTTCTAGATGGATGAAGATTCAGTATACAATAAAATATCCGCAGTCTTTTCTAAGATTTGAGAGAAAAGGAAAATGATTAAGACTAGTTGAGTTAAGACAGCTAATATGTGCATTTTTGGTGGGAATAGGAATATAGTATGTATTTTTTAACTGTGAGCACAATTATTCTGGAAGAGAGTCCAATATTTTAAAATGTTTTTGAAATTGTATTAGTCCATTCTTGTGCTGCTATAGAGAAATACCCGAGAGTGGGCACAGTGGCTCATGCCTGTAATCCCAGCACTTTGGGAGGCCGAGACCAGTGGATCATGAGGGCAGGAGTTCTAGACCAGCCTGGGCAATATGGTGAAACACCGTTTCTACTAAAAATACAAAAATTAGCTGGGTGTGGTGGCATACGCATGTAGTCCCAGCTACTCAGAGGCTGAGGCAGGAGAATCACTTGAACCCAGAAGGCAAAGGTTGGAGTGAGCCAAGATCATGCCACTGCACTCCAGCCTGGGCAACAGAGTGACACTCCATCAAAAAAAGAAGAAAAGAAAGAAAGATCTGAGACTGGGTTATTGGGTTATTTATAAAGGAAAGAGGTTTAATTGGTTCACAATTCTGCAGGCTGTACAGGAAGCAGGCTGTACAGGAAAGCTTCTGCTTCTGGAGAGGCCTCGGGAAGCTTCTAATATAGGTGGAAGGCAAAGGTGTGGGTAAGGTGTCTCACATGGCAGGAGCAGGAGCAAGAGAGAGTGAAGGAGCAGGTGCTACACAGTTGTAAACAATCATATCTTGTGAGAACTCACTTACAATGATGAGAACAGCACCAAGAGGATGGTGCTTCCCCATTCGTGAGAAATCCACCCCCATGATTCACCCACCTCCTACTAGACCCCACCTTCAACACTGGGGACTACAATTTGGCATGAAATTTGGGGGGAACACAGATCTAAACCATGTCAGAAGTCAACATGTGACATGTTTTCTCTGCCCTCCAGTACTTACTGAGCACCTTCCCTATGTGTGGGGAATCTCCCACTGTGAGTTTTGTCTGTCTGGGGTAAAAACCAGAGGTTTGTTTTTCCGTTCTTTTCTTAAATTTAGACATAATAGTAATATAACCTCGGCAGCACCATTTAGACCTTGTTAGAGATTTCGATTTAGAGAAGAATGATATAAGAAGATGATGCTGACTCACACCTGTAATCCCAGCACTTTGGGAGGCCGAGGCGGGCCAGACTGTGAGGTCAAGAGATCTAGACCATCCTGGCCAACATGGTGAAACCCTGTCTCTACTAAAAATACAAAAATTAGCTGGGCATGGTGGCGTGTGCCTGTAGTCCCAGCTACTGGGGAGGGTGAGGCAGGACAATCGCTTGAACCTGGGAGGCGGAGGTTGCAGTGAACCCAGATCATACCACTGCACTCCAGCCTGTCGACAGAGCGAGACTCCATCTCAGAAAAAATAAAATAAATAAATAAAAAATAAAAAAAGGGAGAAGACACAAATCACTAAAATCTGGAATTAAAAAAGTCATTATCACTAACCCTTCCGAAATTAAAAATATTAAAAAGGAACTATGAACAACTGTATGCCCACAAATTGCATAACTTACATTAAATGGATATGTTTCTACAAAGATGCAAATTACCAAAGTGACTAAAAAAGTAAACAAATGTTAAAATAAATGTACAACAAATGCTGTAATCTAATGAAATATTTTCCAACAAAGAAAAATCAAGTCAAGCTCAGACCTCAGGCCGGGTGCCGTGGCTCACGCCTATAATCTCAGCACTTTGGGAGGCCCAAGAGGGTGGATTGCCTGAGGCCAGGAGTTTGAGACCAGCCTGACCAACACGGTGAAACCTCGTCTCTACTAAAAATTCAAAAATTATCCAGGTATGGTGTCACGCGCCTGCAATCCCAGCTACTCAGGAGGCTGAGGCAGGAGAATCGCTTGAGCCCAGGAGGCAGAGGTTGCAGTGAGCAGAGATTGTGCTACTGCATTCCAGCCTGGCAACAGAGTGAGACTCCATCTCAAAAAAAAAAAAAAAAGAAGAAGAAAATGATACACGGAATCTACCCTAGTGAGATCTCCCCCAGTGAGGATGGTAGAGGGAGGTGGAGAAACGTGGCACATTCAGAAGCAGCAGAGGTCAGCATCTGTGAGGGTAACCTATTCCCAGCATTGACCATATGAGTTGCAAAGCTTGTGCTCAGTGGCAGTGGAACTGTGGTCTTTACTGGGCAGTCATAATGGTGAGTTTGGGGACTGCCCCTAGCTCTAGTGCCTCCAAGCCTAATTCTCTGGATTCCCAGGATTTCTTGTAAGCTACTTTGCATTTTAGCATTCTTTTTTTGCTTAATGAGGTGCAATGGGTTCTGTTTATTACAACCAGGAACCTTGACTAATGCTGTCTTTGTAATAGCTGTAGCATTGTTCCACGTTACCCTTATCCTTCCCTATGAACACAGCCTCTCACAAATGGAAGGAACTTTCATAGTTACCTGGTTTGGACCCATTTTTATCATATTTTATAAATTGTTTTGTTTCTTTCCAAAGAATAAAAAATTGAGCTTCAGAGAGCCTGAGTGCATTGGTAGCACGGTGAAATCCCACTAGATACGGAGTCAAAAGAATAGGGTCAGAAACCTGGGTGATGTCAGGTAAGTTGCCTAACGGTCTGCCTCAGCTGTTCCAAGTATAGAGTTGTCAGATATGGCAAATAAAAATACAGTGTGTTCCATGCTTGGGGCATAATTATACTAAAAATAAAATTTATCGAATAAAATTCAAATTTAAGTAGACATACTGCATTTTTTTCTGACAAAAGCAGACAAAAATCTCTAAAAAGACCAAGATAATGAATGCAAAGGTATTTTTATAGTGCAAAACACGTTGCAATTATTATCTATTATTATTATCTGAGGTCAAACATCCAGTTTGTATCAAAGCAATTGTTACTTTTATATTGAGGTTCAAACAGGCTAAATAATTTACATAGGTCACAGATATTTAGCTCAGCAATATTAAAATATTTGGTAAAAGAATTAATGATTATTCTGAACCTCTCGTTCTTTTAAAATAACTTATAAGACAGGCTGGACTAAAAACCCACCCTCCTTTAATTAATGATAACACAGTATTATTTCTGCAAACATTTGTCTATTTCAATGACACCAGTTTTAGACAGTAAATTCTGGTATGTGTCCTCAGTTGTTTTTTTTTTTAATCATTCTGCAGACCATAGGCCATATAGTCAGACTTTATGGCAAACAAATCTGTTTTGAATCTTTTCTTGATTATTACCACAGATATTATAAAAAGCCAAAGAAAGACTGGGTTACAGCAGATCGGGTTTTACATATCATCCAAATCTGCTGGGAAATATTTTTCCAAAGACATAACAAAATAACCGCCATTTAGCAGTGGCTTGCAAAATCTGAATGCATGAGTTTTTGCATTTGTGAAGATATGCAGAAATAAACAAAGGTAAATGAAAATATGAAGTGTCAGCTCAGCTGAAAGAAAGGAAAATGCAGATACTCCTCTCCAAACACACTACACTATCCCTCCCATCTCGCCTCTGTTTACAATACTTACAGAATTGAGTGCTTGTGAACTGGGGGATGTTATTAAATTCCACCTGCTTTTAGGGGAAAAAAAAGTCTTATTTAAACCTACATAAATGCATTTTCAATATCATAGACCTTGCTTTGAAACCTGGAAGAGAAGGAGGGGGAAGAAAACAATATGATAGTCCTCCTGTGGTGATGTTGTTGCTTGATTCATGTAAACAAGTTTGACAATGACAAATATACTTTCTTTTGAACTAGTGGCCAGCCAGCGCTGTTTGGAGTTTGAAGAGTACCATGTAGAGACCTTTTTCTTTTAATTGTGAGGAATTGATATTGCCACCCAAGACAAAAGGACTGAAGGTTGTTTACTTTTCAGGCTTATGATGTGTGTGTGTGTGTGTGTGTGCGCGCGTGTGCATAATTTGGAAAGATACCAATATCGTACTTCTCTGTCAAGCATAGTGTATGAGAAGTGGGAGGAAATGGTAACGATCTGTTGCAATCTCTGAGCAGCCTTGGATTTTTTTTTCATAGCTCATCTTTACAGGAAGGCTTACAGCCTTGACTGAGTCCTAGAAAGCATGTAATTGTGGTTGTCATAATGAAGCTCTGAAAGAAAGTGCAAGTCTATGAGCCTGCCTGACTTTTGACACGGCGGCCAACTCTTTCTACCACGTATTTGTGTACTTGCTCTATTCCTAAAATGGAGTGTGGGATTTTGATGGGCAGGACTATATTTGCCTTCCCTGATGACATGTACTTAAGGTGTCATTCTTCACCTCTTTATTTTGGTTATATCTTCGCTTTAGTAGGCCTCTTCCTTACCGATGAACAACTCAGAGTGAGCTACAGAGGCATTTTCTTTTAAAGATATGCAAAAATTCTTCTAGTTTATAGTGTACTGTTGGCAGCCCATGATTTTATATAGATAGAAAGATAGAGATAGGTATAGACATAGATATATACAGATAGAAATTTTGATGCAATTAACAAAGGGTGTGTAGCAATGGCTGTTGGTTATTACAGTGTCAAACATAGAACAAAGAGAAGTATGCATGGATCTCTGGCAGAAATATGAAGTCCTGTGGCAGACCTATCTCCAAAACAGGAAAGCATAGACAGTCACAGTGGTGTTCCATCAGGTTTTACTTTTATTTGACCATTCTCAAAGTTCAGATGAGCATCTGCAGCTGGTCTGAGCTAACATGAAGTTCTGCTGTTGTTTCCTCCCTTACTGTAGGGCGACAGACGGTAGTTCCCGAGGACTGGGGATCTGGAAGCATTTTCAGGGGGTCCACAAGACACTTTTGGGGGGCTTATGAAGTCCTCCCTTTTCCAACTACTACCTTGGGAGTCCAGAATTTTTTCTGTACATCAATCAAAACAACAGATTTAATGCAGAAGCAGATATGAGAATCCAGCTGTCTTCTATTAACACATATTTTAAAGAGATTGCGGCCGGGCATGGTGGTTCAGGCCTGTAATCCTAGTACTTTGGGTGGCCGAGGTGGGTAGATCACTTGAGGTCAGGAGTTTGAGACCAGCCTGGCCAATATGGTGAAAGCCCATCCTATTAAAAGTACAAAAATTAACCGGGCATGGTGGCATGTGTCTATAATCCCAGCTACTCAGGAGACTGAGGCAGGAGAACAGTTGACCCTGGGAGGCTGAGGTGCAGTGAGCTGAGATGCCACCACTGCACTCCTGCCTGGGCGACAAAGTGAGACTTCACCTCAAAAAACAAACCAACAAAAAATTAAAAAATAAAGAGATTTACAAAAATATAAAAGATGCTATGCAACTTTTCTTGGTTTTTATTTTGAACAACATAGTTACTTTTCATAAACTATGTTATTTGTGTAAATGTGAAATTTATTAGTAATTTAAAATATATTAGTAATTTATATTTTGCAGTTTCTTAGTTTTGATTTCTACTATGGTAAATATCTACAGATGTAACTCATATAAAGAAAAGCTTTTTGGGGTCCTCAATAAATTTTAAGAGATCCTGAAGAAAAAAACATTGAGAGTTGCTATTCTAGGATAACACTCTATAGCAGAAAGTGAAGACCATATGTGAAAAGGCTAACCATAGTGTTTGGCCTGAACAGTCTATATAGTCTATCTTTCTATCTTTCTCTCTGTGAAATATACCTTTAATGTATACATACATATGTATATATAAATATCTAGATAGAGCCATGTGCTGCTTAATGTCAGGGATACATTCTGAGAAATGAGTTATTCAACGATGTCATCATCATCCGTTGAGTGCATTTATGCAAACCTAGATGGTACAGCTTACTACATACCTAGGCTGTGTAGTATGACCTATTGCTTGTAGGCTGTAAACCTGTACACAGTGTTACTGTACTGAATACTGTAGGCAATTATAACACAATGATAAGTATTTGTGTATCTAAACATATTTAAACATACAAATGATACAGTGAAAATAAACTATAAATGATTAAAAAAAAAGTATACCTGTATAGGGCAAGTACCATGAACGGAGCTTGCAGTACTGGAAGTCAGTCTGGATGAGTCATTGAGTGAATGGTGAATGAAAGTGAAGGCCTAGGACATTATTGTACACTACTGTAAACTTTATGAACACAGTACTCTTAGGTAAACCTAAGTTTAGTTACAATCTTTTTCTTCAATAATAAATTACTCTTAGCTTACTACAACTTTTGTGCGTTCTAAATTTTAAATTTTTTGAACATTTTGACTCTTTTAGGATAACACTTAGCTCAAAACACAAACACATTGTACAGCTGTACAAAAATATTTCTTTATATCCTTATTCGATAATGTTTTTTATATTTTTAAAATGTTTATTTTTATTTTTTTTAGTTTTTAAACTTTTTTGTTAAAGACTAAGACACCAACACACACATTAGCCTAAGCTTTCATAGGGTCAGAATCAACAAGATGCCACTAGATGATAGGAATATTTCAGCTCTATTATAACCTTAAGGGCCCAGTGTTGTATATCCCCAGTCAGTCATTGACTGAAGCATAGTTATGTGGTCCATGAGTATTTATGTACACACACACACACACACACACACACACACACAGACACATGCAGTATATGTATATGTAATATGATTGAATGTATTTTACATGGGCATAAACTCTTCAGGTGCCAAATTTCCATCACTTCCTCTATTCTTTCAATTGGAGTTACTGTGTATTGATTTCTAACTCTGTGGCCCCATAGAGATATGAATTGGTAGTCTTTTAGAAAGGCCCACCTGCCTTGGTGTCCTATGTAAAATGGGGATAATGAGGCCTTCTCCTAGTGATCTCACAAGATATTTTGGAGGCTAAAATCCAAAGATTGATGTCAGAAACATGAATGGATGGAGGAAGCACAATGTCTCACTGTCAGTAGAAATAAATAGTAATGACCATTACTATTATTACTAGTATGATTACCTCATTTTTTTCTAATGCAATTTGGACATGCAATTCAGGAGGGCAGAGCTATACAGAGAGTCTCTTTCAGAGTAGGTATTTTCTCATAGTAGATTTTTTTTCCTTGTCAATAGAGAGAAATAGAATCTTGTGGACTAAAATGACAGCTGTATATAAACTAAAATGAGGACTCCTAATTGGAAAAAACCATAAGATTGGGAGTTATAAGATATTGATACAGTCTTCTCTTTACTAACTAGCTGTAAAAATAGATAAATTAATCAACTTCCTTTGTCTAGTTCTTTTACCTGTAAAATGAGGTTATTGGGCTAGGATGTTTTCTAAAGTTTCTTCCAGCTTTATGATTCTACAAGCCTAGAAGAATACCTTGATTTCTCAATAGAAACTTTTGTTCATGCTTTTTTAAATTGGTTCACATTGGAAATTTAGGCTATGTCTGAAAATTGCTAGAGAAGTAGCAGGTTGTTATTTCAGATGTGCAAATTTATTAAGAAAGCATCATTATATGATGGATGCCTTCAATAAACCAACCAGTGAGTACCAGCAGCACTTCATTTATCCCATATTGGTAGGGAATGAAGTGTTTCATATGCATGCATTTTCCATATAATTGACACATATTCCTTTAAGAACAAAAAATCTGTTTTCATTACTTTTTATAGAATTACTTTTCAAAAACATATTGTACATTCCTGTATCCTTTAAAGAAAATGTTATAAGGAAATGTAAACTCCCCTTCATGATTCAGATCTGGTAAAAGCTCTTTACTGCCAAAGGCTTTTTGTACATCATGGAGGACCTTTCGTAAACACTTTGATCTTGATTTATGGTCAGTGAATTTGACTTGTAATTTCAGTAAACAATAGTTTAATTATTAAACATGTTAAGTATGTAGCGAATAGATTAGTTTTTCTTAAATTTTAAGCTCTGATTATTAAATTAATAAAATCCTGCTAAACTAAAATCACAAGTCTGTAAGATTCTCTTATACTCTTAAAATCCTTAAAAATCAACTTACAAAACTATCAGTTAAAGTTAACTGTGAATACTGAAATATATTTCATAAAGTAAATATATTAGTCTTATGAAACTAATAAAATGCATTTTAAGTATTTCAAACACCTGAAAACATTTAAATCTGATAATAATTTCAAAAGCATTGGCAAAAATATAGAACAAAAATATTATTGCCATCAGACTGATCGCGTGTGTCAGTGTGTGTGTAGGCTTAGTGTTACAATAATCTTATCGGTTCCCAAAGAGAAAGAATTCTCATTATCTCAGATATGCTGATGTTAGATCAAGGATAATTCCAAGATGATTCATTGCATAGCTGACCTCCCTACTTACCGCAAAATAATTTAAAATGTAAGTTTTGAGGTGATGACCTTATGTTGGGGTTTCCTAGTCTTAGCCAATCACATACTTTTCTCTTTCTTGAAATAATGTACTTTTAGATTTTACTTCATCAGGATTACACGACTCAGGGTCCTATAATTTATATATAACTCTGAGCTAATGTTTATTTTTAAGGCTTTAGGTTGAATTCTGTGAGTTATAGGCCTAGGTAGTAACCAAAAAGTGAACAGGATATACTGGTAATTTTAATTGCATATCATCCAGCTTTTCCTGTAAAATGTATTTTGGAAAATTTTACTTGCCCTTCCTTCATTTGCCACTTTGATAGCTTTTGTTCAGATAACTACTCTAATTAAGTGTATGTACAAATGGTCAAGTTGGCCAGTGGGTGTCCATTTATTTTAGTTCACTTTTCACTTTGGCAACTTTACAAACATATACCAGATTTTGTTTTCTTTGGTTTATGACAAATAATAAAATACTCGTCGATCATCTCGATTTTCTTTCTTAGCAGGACATTGAAACAAGTACTCTCCAAGGATCACTGATTTCTTTTGATAGAAAATAGAATGAAAGACAAAAATTGTGTGGGAGTGTGTTTATGAATATTGGTATTAGGAAGAAATACTGTGCTGCTGAACACATTTAATAATAGAATTGGAAAAAATTATTTCACTTTGAGTCCTAATTTTACATTAATATTGACAATTTATTATAAAGATATTAAGTTCCTGATATAACATGCAGTGTACACCAAGATCATGTTTACATTATAAAAATTTAAAACTTTAATTTTCTAGAATTAAGTTGATTTGGAACCTACATTTGAGCTGCAATACCCCTCTCTAATTTCATAATTTGTATTTCTTGTCACCTTAATTGGAATCATATCTTTGTTAAACAGTTGCTTTGTTCTTCTGTGATGCTATAATATCCTCATGTTCTTTTCGTATAAGAGCTCTTTTTATTCTGAAATGAAGTGGTTCAAGTCTGCTTTGCCTTTTGGGTCGATGTGTCTCTCTTTTCTCTTATTTTTTCTGTGCTCACCTTCTCTGTAGATTCAGTCTCACTTCTCTGAGTCAATTTTAACCAGGCAGCATGTAGGGAGGATTGGCCATTCATCAAGCAGCCATGGACCTGGGTACAATGAGGTCATGGTAAGCTGTGGGAATCTGACCTGCTCTCTGCTAGTGGATGAAGCTACATCATTCAACTTCTTGCTGAGTTCCTTCACTGTGAATTCTACTTCTTCATTGAAACTAAAAGGATGATTCGACCATCAACACTGTGGAATGCAGGTTCACTGGATTTTGTCAGATATAAGAGAATGTTTTGCAGAACAGACAAGGTTAGGCATAGGATTAAAGGTCTACAAAATCAGGGTCATTCACTTTGTGACACCTGCCTTCTTGAATTCTGACTTTGTCTTAAGGTTTTGTGACACTCTTTTCCTCCATGCTACCATGCTGGCCTGAGGTGGTAAGGCTCTTTATTGCATTCTGGCCCTTAGTTCCCTTTGGTCTGTTGAAGACAGGCTGAAACTTTCAAAATAATATTTCAAATGCTAAACGACCCTTAATTGGAGGTTAAATACAGAATTTACGCAGACTGTAACCATCTAGTTTGTAAATTAGAGAGCATTGATCTCCCCTAATTAATCTGGCCCCCAAGGCCACGGACTTTGTGGTTTTTTGAGAAATGGGTCCTTTGCTTCCCACTGTCTAGAGCACTTTTCCATATATCCAGGCCCTTCTGAAATTTGTCATCCATATATCATTCTGAGAAGGATGGCCAGGCAGTTCTACAAAGCCCCCGTTTCTTGTTCATTTTGTGAGTGTCCACTCAAGATGACATGAGGGGACATTGACTTCAGATTCGGTGTTAACACATCATGGATTATTATGCAGAGAGAACCCCAAATCAGCCAATAATTCCTGAGGTCAGACAATTTCCTAATCTGTACATCTGTTCCTTATAAAATTTCATAATACAAATCAGTGGTTCCCAAACTTGAAGGTGCCTCATTCATCTGGAGGGAATGTTTATCTCTTGAGGCCTGCAATCAGTAGGTCTGAGATGGGGCATGAGAATTTTGTATGAAATTCTCAGGTAATGATGCTGCTTCTGGTTAAGAGCCACCAGTGAACTATGAAGGACAATTTCTATCTATGCTCAGCTCTAAGTGGAGCTATTATTGGGAGTTTCCAGCTGTCTTGCATATTTTGATTGAAAAAATAAATGTACCCAATATTCCTAAACAGAATAACTGAAAAGGGAAAATGAATGTAAGGCTATTTGGAAATATTTTAGCCCTAATTTACAATGTGGGGATAATTCAGATTCTGCTCTGATAGTCAGTCACCATTTTTGTGTCTGTTCAAGGCAAACTGAATTCCTAGACAATTGAAGTGTTCTCATTCCTTTTACCTATTATTCACAGGGCTGCTGCCAGAGAATATAAATATCAACTCTAATGGTCCACATTATAGTGACTCACATTTAATCAATTTTATTTGGATACTAGCAATTGATTTTGAAACTTCAAGGAAAGGACATCCAAGAAAATTAAGATCTGTATTGTCTTTTTAACTAAGTTGCTATTCCAAAGTAAGCCATGCTATATTTGAAAAAGGCAGTAAATAGGATTATTTGAGAATCTGAAAATCATTGCAAGGTTGTTTTGATGAGAATGTTAAATGTTACTCAATTTCATTAAATTCACAGGCATTCTTCAAGACTGTATTTTCCAGGTGAGACTTCACAGCATTGTGATCTCTGGGTCTGGAGGACTGCACACTTGCTTTTCCGATGTCTGAGAGGGAGTGAGCTCAAAGATCTCTTCTATTTCTTTTAACATGAAGGATATACTGCCCACTTAGCAATTCCTATCCTCCCTTGACATTCCACAGCTCCTTTTTATTCACGGAGTGATGCAAGTGTCATTACTTCTCGGTTTCTGTCTTTTGTGAATACTGGAGATCCTCCTGAGGCATGCCATCTTATCACCACAGTCGATATTCATTTGCTTTCTTCGAGGTCCATAAACCAGCCTATAGTGCTCATCAGAGACAGTCTCATTGTCAAAGTGGTTAAGTAGGAAGTATAATTCCTGGCCTAAAAATCATTTGGCCTCCAGTCCCTGTGTGTCCACATCCTAAAGAAAATAAATAGCAATTTTCCAAATGGCTATTTGCCACTTAAAACAAAATCAGCTCTTGACAATAAACCAATTTAACATGAGCCATCTGAAATCAAAAATTGCAAATTAATATTAAAAACGTGATTAATATGATTAATATTTGTCTGAACATGTGAATAATATTTTTGGTGGCTTGACAAATAATTATAAAGGATTTGGCAGGCAGGATAAATTATCTGTGGATTAAAGCTTATTTTACAATATAACTTTAAAAATCTAACATGGATTAGATAGTTTAGTAAATATTTTTTTCTGAACACTGTCCTTCTTTAAAATAATTTTACTAGACAAATGAAGATCCCAAGAGATTTAAATCATGTGTAGTATAGATCCAGAATCCCTTATGTGAAACTTTTGGGGCTAAATGTGTTTTAAAAGCAGAATTTTTAGATTTTAGAAAATTATTATGGACATAAACTGCGTATTATGTAACAGCTCCTGTGTGGTGTGGAGCAGGATCCCACAATCTAATTTTAACATGTTTATGACAAGATGAATGAACAGTTACATGAAGTATAATTTTAGAAAGGCCTATAAATATCAGTTCAGGTTAGGTTTTGTTGCCAAAAAAGTTATAAAGCACTTTTGTTTTTAGAGCTTTCTGGATCTCACAAGTACAGATAAGGAATTGTGAATTTGTACCACTCATGAAAAGTTTTCATCAATTCACTGATGTTGGATGTGCTCATGGTAGATATTTGGCAAATTGGGAGAGTCGCTTCCTAATTGGTATTAAAGTGAAAATAAATATTTTCCTTAGGGGAGAAACATGGCTTTCTGTGTCACCCCATTAAAGTGTCACCTCTTTCTTCTTTCTGTGTCATCCCTGAAGTGAATAGATTAGATGTAGTTTCTGTTTATTTAATCTTGAAAAATTTGCAAGGATAACAAAAGGATGTAACATGGTACCCTGCAGACCAGAGATATTCAATAAGTAGCCATTTCATTTCAGCTTCTTACTAGCAATTTTTTTTTCCTTTTTCAACCTTTATTTTAGGTTCATTAGGTACACGTGCAGGTTTGCTATATGGGTAAGTCACATGTCGCTAGGGTTTGATGTACAATTGAGCTTATTACCCAGGCAGTGAACATAGTACCCGATAGGTAGCTTTTGAACTCTCATCCTTTTCTCACCCTCCACCCTCAAGTAAGCCCTAGTGTTCACATGTTTGTGTCCATGTGTACTCAATGTTTATCTCCCGCTCGTAAGTTAGAGAACATGTGGTTGGCATTTCTGTTCTTGCAGTAATTGGCTTAAGATAATGGCCTCCAGCTGCATCCATGTTGCTGGAAAGGACATGATTTTATTCTTTGTTATGGCTGTGTAGGATTCCATTGGGTATATGTACCACATTTTGTTTATTCAGGCCATCATCACTGGGCATCTAGGTTGATCATATACCTTTTCTGTTGTGACTAGTGTTGCAATGAACATATGAGTGCCTGTTGATACAAAAAGGTATGGTTTTGGAGGCCCTTGTCCATATTTATACTTATGATCCTGATGCTCAAAATGTGCGGATCAGCTACACAGTGTGGCTTAGAGATGGTCGTCACCAGGCAGCATATCTTCCCTTACTTGTGCCTTTTTTTTTTTTTTTTTTTTGCACAGAGGGAGATATTTTCCTAAAAATTCAAATACTGTTTCAAGCATTACCCCTTTACCCTGTTTTTTATCTGTTGTGTATGAGGCTGTCTATCTATAGACATGGTTAAATCTCTTTGAGTCCACTTCTATCTGTATTTTTATGGCTATATATGGTGCCTATTACTCATCAGTTTCAGGGTTCTGCAATACAAGTCCATGACAATATGTTCATTCACCTTATTTCTGCAGAGTTCCAATGCGGAGGAACTTTGTTGGTTTTTTTTCAAGGTTTTTTTTTTTTTATGTATACAATGTGAATAGATATTTGCCTACACAGCCTGTAAATATAACGAATCCAATTCTTAGGAATTTAGTAATGGGCCAGGAGACAGATATTAATTTCTAGCTGATGAATTCCTTGACTTCATTTCACTTTTTTCTCTCAATTTCTTTTATTTCCATTTTAAATCACTCCTTTGTCTGAAATAAACAAAATCTTCTGCTTTATGGAGCATAAGTACTTATAGCTCAAAGAGAATTACTTTAAGATTAATTACTACAATTTTGTAGGACAGCATAGGAAATACTTACAAATATATAGGTGTGATTATGAATAAAGTATTACATAGATAATATTTTATGCAAATTTCATTTTTACTTTTTTTCTCTATAAAGATCTGGGACTTAATGATGACTGCAGCCAGAGGCTCCATAACACTTAACCTCCAGATACAGTTCTTAGAAATAGGTCTGTTAAGAGCTGCAGATGTTTTGCATCCATGCAAACTGCATCAATCGATCTGTATCATGTTGCTAGACTGAATTTATTTGAAAATGGGAAAGGCACAGATGTTTCTGCTTTGGGTGTTTCCCTATTAAGAATAGCTTGGGCTTTGTTAATATATGCTATTTACTACCCAAGAACACCTGTACATTTTTGATTTATTTTTGAGTTCCTTGTTCTTCAATCTGCTTATTTTTCTTTATTTCTCTGACTTTTATTGTGTGCCTAGTATCTGTAATATCTTTTGCAAAGGCAATGTATGTAGATGACTGCAGAGATACATTTCTTATTAAATAAATTCCTTTGGTTAAATATCAAGTAAACTTCCCATAGTCCCATTTTTATAAGAAATAGCTATATTTTTAAAACATTGACATGTAATAATTATACATACTTAAGGATTACATAGTGATGGTTTGATACATTCAGATGAGATCGGGGTAATTAGCATATTCATCATCTCAAACATTTATTATCTCTTTGTTTTGGGAACATTCAATATCCTCCTTTCCAGCTATTTGAAAATATATGATATGTTTTGGTTAACTGTAGCTATCCTACAGTGATGTAGAACAATATAACTTATTCCTCCTATCTAGCTATAATTTTGTGTCCTTCAACAAATCTCTCTCTATTCCCCTTTCCCCTCCTCCGTGCGTCCTTCCCAGGTTCTAGTAAACTTTGTTCTAATTTTTACTTCCAGGAGATCAACTGTTTTTTCAGCTTCCATACAAGTGAGAGAATGTAATGTGTAACTTTCTGTTTGTGGCTTGAGTTACTTATTATAATGTCCTCCACTTTTATCCATGTTGCTACAAATGACAGGATTTCTTTCTTTTTCTGTGGCTGAATTGTATTCCATTGTGTATATATGCCATATTTTCTTTACCCATTCATCTGTTGTTGGACACTTGGTTTGATTCCTTATTTTGGCTATTGTGAATAGTGCTGCATTAAACATGGGAGTGCAGCTATCTCTTCAATATATTGAGTTCCTTTCCTTTGGGTAAATAAATGCACAGTAGTGGGATTGCTGAATCGTATAGTATTTCTATTTGCAGTTTTTTTGAGGACTCTTCACACTGTTCTCCATAGTGGCTGTGTTGGTTTACATTCTCACTAGCAGTGTACAAGTTTTCCTTTTCTTCACATCCTCATCAGCGTTTGTTACTTTCTATGTTTTTTATTATAGCCACCCTAACTAGGGTAAGATGATATTTCATTGTGTTTTCGATTTGCATTTTCCTGATGATAAGTGATGTCGAGCATTTTTTCATATATTTCTTGGCTATTTGTATATCTCTTTTTTTGATAAATATCTGTTTAGATGATTTAACTGTTTTTTAATTGGACTGTTTGTTTCTTTTCTGTTGAGATGTTTGAGTTCCTTGTATACTCTGGAAACGGTAGTATCGCCTATGGAGTTTGTATCCCCTGTGGAAACAGTAGTTTGCAAATATTTTCTCCTATTTCTGTAGGTTGCCTTCTCACAGTGTTAACTGTTTCCTCAGATGTGTAGAAACTTTTTGGTTTGATATACTCCTATTGTTTATTTTTGCTTTTGTTGCCTGTGCTTTTGGGATCTTTGATCATAAAATCTTTTCCTAAATTAATGTCCTGAAGCATTTCCCCTGTGTTTTCTTCTAGTAGTTTTAAAGTTTTGAGTCCTATATTTAGTTTTTTAATTCATTTTGAGTTGTTTTTTATATAGAGTGTGAGGTAGGGGGTCTAGTTTCATTTTTCTGCATATGGGTATCCAGTTTTCCTAACACTGTTATTGAAGAGAACTTCCCCCACCTTTGTAAAAATCAATTGACTATAGACATAGATTAGTTTTTGTGTTCTATATTCTGTTTCTTTGGTCTCTGTGTTTGTGTTTATCTCACTACCATGCTGTTTTAGTTGCTATAGTTTTGTAGTATATTTTGAAGTCTGGTAGTGTGATGCCTTCAGCTTTGTTCTTTTTGCTCAGAATTGCTTTGACTATTTTGTATCTTTTGTAGTTCTATACCAATTTTGTAATTTTTTAAAAAAAATAGCTATTCTTTGTGAGTAAGGAGGTATTTTTAGAAATGTGATTATGGGAAAAAAGAGACGTTGCAGCTTATCCCATGGCACCACAGTAGTAGTGAATTTTCAGGAGCTGTTTACCATAGCAAGGTATAGAATGTTATTGGAAGCTTTCCAGAAGCTTTCCTCATAGGTCAGGTTTTATGATCAAAACTACACATCTGCATCACTTACAAGAAATGAACTTGAAGCCAGGTCCGGTGGCTCACACCTGTAACCCCAGCACTTTGGGAGGCCGAGGTGGGCAGATCACTTGAGGTAAACATATGGATAAATTAAAAACCACCTTTTCTTATTTTTATAATGTCTTTGAAACATAATTGATTATTTAAAATAAAAATTACAATGTACTATGGGTTTTATAATATATGTAAAAGTTAAATTATGAGAACAGTGGTACAAAGACCAGAGTAGGGAAAATGGAAGTATACTGTTTTAAGCTTAAAAGGTATATATGAAAGTATATATTACTACTTAAAGTAGACTTGATAGGCTCACGCCTGTAATCCCAGCACTTTGGGAGGCCAAGGCGGGCAGATCACGAGGTCAGGAGATCGAGACCATCCTCGCTAACCTGGTGAAACCCCATACAAAAAATTAGCTGGGCGTGGTGGTGGGCGCCTGTAGTCCCAGCTACTTGGGAGGCTGAGGCAAGAAAATGGCATGAACTCGGGAGGTGGAGTTGCAGTGAGCCAAGATCATGCCACAGCACTCCAGCCTGGGTGACAGAGCAAGAATCCGTCTCAAAAAACAAACAAAGAAACAAACAAACAAAAACTGTAAACCAAAATGCAAGCACTAAAAAGTAAATAAAAGTATAGTTAATAATTCAGTAAAGAAGATGAAATAGAATCACAAAAAATACTCAATCCACAGAAATGCAGAAAAACAGGAAAAAGAAAACAAAAAATAATGACTAAAAGAATAGAACATAAATAAGATGGTAAATTTAAACTCATATGAATCAATAAGTGCCTTAGAAGTAATTGTTTAAATACCTAATTCTATGTAGAGTTAGTCAAGATTAGATTAAAAAGTGAGACCTACCTATGTGTTTTCAACATGAAGCTGAAGCTTACTTTAAATATATATATACATATAGAATGAAATATACATACTTTATATATATATGAAAAGATATACTATGCTAACATGAATCAAAAAAATTGCAATAGCGATACTAATATGAGACAAAGTATATTTATTTCAGGGCAAGAATTATTACCAGAGGTAAGTGAAGGGTTTTAAAAAATACTAAAAATGTCCAGCAATCAAAAATACAAAATAGTCTTCAATATTTGTTTACCTAAAGACAGAGCTTCAAAATAAATGGGGCCAACTTCTGCTTTATGGTTTGGTATGTTAAAAACTTGGAAGTTGTTTTACCATTCTAGCAAGTAAAAAGCTGAACAAACTGAAAAATCAATTATTCTTAGATCCATTTGAGAAATTAGTTTACTGTGCAAACTGCTGCCCCCCAAATTGGAGAGACAGAAAGGCAACTATAGAGAATCATAACTTACCAGAGTACACACCTCATGTAAGAACCAGTGTCTTCTTTTTACTCACTACATTATGTCTGGCTGTCATGAAAAAATGTCAAGGCATACTGAAGCAAAAAACAAAACAAAACACTACACTTTGAAGAGGCAGAGCAAGCAGAAGAAGAAGACTCAGATACGGTAGAGATGTGGGAATTATCAGACTAGGAATCAATGTGGTAAGGGGTCTAATGGATAAGATAGAAGCATGCAAGAAAAGATGAATAATGTAAGCAGAGAGATGAAAATTATAAGTAAACCTCTAAAAGAAATGCTAGATATTAAAAACGCTGTTACAGAAATAAACAATGCTTTTAATAGGCTCATCAGTGGACTGGACATGGTTGAACAAACAATCACTGAGCTTGAGGATTTTTCAATAAAACCTTAAAACTGAAAAGCAAAGAGAAATAAAGACTGGGGAAAAATAATACAATGCATGAGCAGAGTACACATTTTTATTTCAAGTACATTCAGAACTTTCACTAAGATAGACTGTATTCTGAACTAAATAAAAGTCTTAAGAAGATTCAAATTATGAAAAATATTATCTGAGACCGGAGTAAAACTAAATTATAAATCTGTATAAAAAAGAATAAAGTTAGACCCTTACTGTATATCATGCACAAAAATTAACTCAAAATGAATCAGGAAGTGGGGCCAAGATGACCCACTAGAAGCAGCAGCAATCAGAGGCTCCCATCAAAAAGATCCAAAACAGCTTGGGAACCCCGCACTGGCAACCAAGGTATCCAGTTTCTGTCATCAGGACTGACTAGGCAGCTGGTGTGACTCAAGGAGAGGAAGGAAGAACAGTGTGGTGCAGTGGCACACCTGAGAGCCACATAAGGCAGAGGTGCCCCCACCCCCAACCAAGGGAGGTGGTGAGTGAGCATGCCACCCAGCCTGGGAAACTGCGCTTTTTCCACGGAACTGTGCAACCTACGGATCCGAAGATCCCACACAGGAGCCCACACCACCCCGGGTCTTGGGCCCTAACCATGGAGCCGCATAAATTCTCAACATCCACTTGACTAGATTTGGCCTGGGCCTGCAGAGTTCCCGGAGGGGAGGGGGCACCATCACCACTGCTGGCTGCCAGTGCTGGTGGTCTAAGCTGTCTCAGTTCCTTGTGGTAGGAGCAGCAGCCAACACTGTGGCTGCAGAACCTCCCTGCCGGAACTCCAACTCTAGCCAAGGACTCAGAGACAGAACTCTGATCTCCCTGGGCCTGTGGTCCTAGTGGGAGGAGTGGCTGTAGTCTCTGAAGAACAGCAGACATAGTCTGTTCTCCTGTTAGCTCTGAGGAACCCTGGTAGCCCAGACAAGTGGGTTTTCACCCAGCACAGCACATCCCCTGCAAAAAGGGACAGCCAAAGTGTCTCACTAAATGAATCCTGCTTCCCGTGTCACCCAACTAGGTGAGACCCCCCCACCCACCAACAGGCGTTGTCAGTCATCCTATACAGGAGCGTTCCTGCTGACATGAGGTCGGTGCCCCAGACAAAGAAGCAGGCACCTATCTTTGCAGATCTCCAGCCTCCTTGAGTGACATCTCCAGGTGCAGGAGCCAACCAGATGAATAGGGCCTGAAGTCAACCCCCAGCAAAGTGCAGCAGCCCTACAGAAGAGGGACCTGACTGTTGAAAGAAAAACAAACAAACAGAAATCAACAACAGTTTCAACAAAACATCCCCACTAAAACCTCATCCAAGAGGTTAGCAGCCTCAAAGATCAAAATTAGACAAACTCATGAAGATAAGAAACAATCAATGAAGAAACGCTGACAACCCAAAAGGCCAGAGTGTCCCTTCTCCTCCAGATGATCGCAACACATCTCCAGCAAGGACGCAGAACTGGATGGAGGATTAGATGGACAAATTGACACAAGTAGGCTTCAGAAGGTGGGTGATAACAAACTTTGCTGAGGTAAAGGAGCATGTTTTAACCCAATGCAAAGAAGCTAAGAACCTTGATAAAAGGTTACAGGACCTACTAACTAGAATAACCAGTTTAGAGAAGAACATAAATGACCTGATGGAGATGAAAAATATAGCATGAGAACTTCATGAAACCTACACAAGTATCAATAGCTGAATCAATCAAGTGGAAGAAAGACTATCAGAGATAGAAGACTATCTTGCTGAAATAAGGCAGGCAGACAAGATCAGAGAAAAAAGAATGAAAAGGAACAAGCATAACCTCCAAGAAATATGGGACTATGTAAAAAAAAAAAAAAAAACAAAAAACAAACAAAAAAATAAAACAATGAACCTATGACTGATTGGAGTACCTGAAAGAGATGAGGAGAGCAGAACCAAGTTAGAAAACACACTTCAGGATATTATCTGGGAGAACTTCCCCAACCTAGCAAGACAGGCCAACATTCAAATTCAGGAACTAGAGAGAACCCCACTAAGATAATCCACGAGAAGATCAACCGAAAGACACATACTCAGCAGTTTCTCCAAGGCCGAAATGAAGGAAAAATTGTTAAGGACAGCCACAGAGAATGGCCAGGTAACCTACAAAGGGAAGCCCATCAGACTAACAGCACATCTCTCAGCAGAAACCCTACAAGCCAGAAGAGAGTGGGAGCCAATATTCAACATTCTTAAAGAAAAGAATTTTTAACCCAGAATTTCATATCCAGCCAAAATAAGCTTCCTAAGCTAAGGAGAAATAAAATCCTTTCCAGAAAAGCAAATGCTGAGGGAATTCATCACCACCAAGCCCGCCTTGAAAAAGCTCCTGAAGGAAGCACTGAATATGGAAAGACAAAACCGGGACCAGCCACTGCAAAACACACGAAAATGTGAACACCAATGACACTATGAAGAAACGGCATCAACTAGTATGCAAAGTAACCAGCTAGCATAATTATGACAGGATCAAATTCACACATAACAATATTAACCTTAAATGTAAATGGGCTAAATTCCCCAGTTAAAAGACACAGACTGGCAAATTGAATAAAGAGTCAAGACACATCGGTGTGCTGTATTTAGGTGACCTATCTTCCGTGCAAAGACACATAGTTCAAAATAAAGGGATGGAGGAAAATTTGCCAAGCAAATGGAAAGCAGAAGAAAGCAGGGGTTGCAATCCTAGTCTCTGATAAAACAGACTTTAAACTAACAAAGATCAAAAAAGACAAAGAAGGGTATTACATAATGGCAGGTAAAGGGATCAGTGCAACAAGAAGAGCAAACTACCCTAAATATATACGCACCTAATACAAGAGCACCCAGATTCACAAAACAAGTTCTTGGAGATCTACAAAGAGACTTAGTCTCCCATGCCATAAGAATGTGAGACTTTAACACCCCGCTGTCAGTATTAGATAGATGAATGAGAGAGAAAATTAACAAGCATATTCAGTACTTGAATTCAGCTCTGGATCAAGTGGACATAATAGATATCTACAAAACTCTCCACCATAAAACAACAGAATATACATTTTTCTCACTGCCACAAAACACTTACTCTAAAATCAACCACATAATTGGAAGTAAAACATTCCTCAGCAAATGCAAAAGAACTGAAATCATAACAGACAGTCTCTCAGACCACAGTGCAATCAAATTAGAACTCAGGATTAAAAAAACTTATTCACAACCACACAACTATGTGGAAACTGAACAATCTGCTCCTGAATTACTCTTGGGTAAATAATGAAGTTAAGGTTTAAATCAAGAAGTTCTTTGAAACCAATAAGAACAAAGAGATAACATACCAGAATCTCTAGGATGCAGCTAACGCAGTGTTAAGAGGGAAATTTATAGCACTAAATGCCAACATCAGAAAGCTAGAAAGATCTCAAATTGATATGCTAACATCACAATTGAAAGAACTAGAGAAGCAAGAGCAAACAAATTCAAAAGGTAGCAGAAGACAAAAAATAACTAAGATAGAGACATCAAAAACCCTTCAAACATCAATGAATCCAGGAGCTGTTTTGTGAAAAAATTAATAAAATCGGTAGACCACTACTCGACTAATAAAGAAAAAAGAAAGAAGAATCAAATTGACATAATTAAAAAATGATAAAGGGGATATCACCACAGACCTCTTTGAAATACAAACTACCATCAGAGAATACTGTAAACACCTCTACACAAATACACTAGGAAATCTAGAAGAAATGGATAAATTCCTTGACACATACACCCTCCCAAGACTAAACCAGGAAGAAGTTGAATCCCTGAATAATAACAAGTTCTGAAATTGAGGCAGGAATTAATAGCCTCCCAAGAAAAAAAACCCAGGACCTGATGGACTTACAGCCGAATTCTACTAGAGGTACAAAGAGGAGCTAGTACCATTCCTTGTGAAATTATTCTAAACAATAGAAAAGGAGAGACTCCTTCCTAACTCATTTTATGAGCCCAGCATCATCCTGATACCAAAACCTGGCAGAGACGCAACAATAAAAGGAAACTTCAGGTCAGTATCGCTAATGAACATCGATGCACAAATCCTCAATAAAATACTGGTAAATCAAATCCAGCAGCACATTGAAAAGCTTATCCAACATGATCGAGTTGGTTTCATCCCTGGGATGCAAGGCTGGTTCAACATATGCAAATCAATAAACATAATCCATCACATAAACAGAACCAGTGACAAAAACCACATGATGATCTCAATAGATGCAGAAAAGGCCTTCACTAAAATTCAACATCCCTTCATGCTAAAAACTCTCAATAAACTGGGTACTGATGAAACATATCCTAAAAGGTATTTATGACAAACCAACAGCCAATATTGTACTGAATGGGCAAAAGCCGGAAGCATTCCCTTTGAAAACCAGCACAAGACAAGGATGCATTCTCTCACCACGCCTGTTCAACATAGTATTAAATGTTCTGGCTAGGACAATCAGGCATGAGAAAGAAATATAGTGTATGCAAACAGGAAGAGAGGAAGTCAAAGTGTCTCTGATTGCAGATGACATGATCCTTTATTTAGAAAATCCCATCATCTCAGCCCCCAAACTCCTTAAGCTGATAAGCAACTTCAGCAAAGTCTCAGGATACAAACCCATGTGCAAAAATCACAAGCATTCCTATACACAAACAATAGACAAGTAGAGAGCCAAATCGTGAATGAACTCCCATTCACAATTGCTACAAAGAGAATAAAATACCTAGGAATACAGCTAACCTGGGATGTGAAGGACCTCTTCAAGGAGAAATACAAACCACTGCTCAAGGAAATAAGAATACACAAATAAATGAAAAAAAAATTCATGGATAGGAAGAATCAGTGTTATTAAAATGGTCATACTGCAGAAATTAATTTATAGATTCAATGCTGTTCCATCAAACTACCATTGACATTCTTCACAGAATTAGAAAAAAACTAAATTAAAATTCATATGGAACCAAAAAAGAGCCCACATAGCCAAGAAAATCCTAAGCAAAAAGAGCAAAGCTGGAGGCATCAGACTACCTGACTTCTATTCTACAAGCCTACAATAACCAAAACAGCATGGTACTGGTACCAAAACAGACATATAGACCAATGGAACAAAACAGAGACCTCAGAAATAAGACCACACATCTACAAGGATCAGATCTTCAACAAACCTGACAAAAACAAGGACTAGGGAAATATCCCCTATTTAATAAATGGTGCTGTGAAAACTGGCTAGCCATAGGCAGAAAACTGAAACTGGACCCCTTCCTTACACCTCATACAAAATTAACTCAAGATGGATTAAAAACTTAAATATAAAACCCAAAACCATAAAACCCTAGAAGAAAACCTAGGCAATACCACTCAGGACATAGGCATGTGCAAAGACTTCATGACAAAAAAAATCTAAAAACAATTGCAACAAAAGCCAAATTTGATAAATGGGATCTAATTAAACTAAAGGGCCTCTGCACAGCAAAAGAAACTATTGTCAGAGTGAACAGGCAACCTACAGAATGGGAGAACATTTTTGCAATCTACCCATCTGACAAAGGTCTAATAGCCACAACTTACAAGGAACTAAAACAAATTTGCAAGAAAAAACAACCCCATCAAAAAGTGGGAAAAGTACATGAACAGACACTTCTCAAAAGAAAACATTTATGTGGCCAATAAACACATGAAAAAAAGCTCAACATCACTGATCATCAGAGAAATGCAAATCAAAACCACAATGAGATACCATCTCACACCAATCAGAATGGAGATTAAAACATCAAGAAACAAGAGATGCTGGCGAGGCTGTGGAGATATAGGAATGCTTTTACATTGTTGATGGGAATGTAAATTAGTTCAACCATTCTGGAAGACAGTGTGGCGATTCCTCAAAGTCCTAGAACCAGAAATACCATTTGACCCAGCAATGGCATTACTGGGTATATACCAAAAGGAATATAAAACATTCACTTATAAAGATACATGTGCATGTATGTTTATTGCAGCACTATTTACAATAGCAAAGACATGGAACCAACCGAAATGCCCATCAATGATAGACTGGATAAAGAAAATGTGGTATATATACACCGTGGAATACTATGCAGCCACAAAAAGGAATGAGATTATGTTGTTTGCAGGGACATGAGTGAAGCTGGAAGCCATTAACCTCAGCAAACTAACACAGGAACAGAAAACCAAACACCATATGTTCTCTCTCATAAGAGAGAGTTAAACAATGAGAACACATGGACACAGGAAGGGGAACAACACACACCCGGGCCTGTCACATTGTGAGGTGAGGGGAGGGACAGCATCAAGACAAATAGCTAATACATGTGGGGCTTAAAACCTAGGTGATGGATTGATAGGTGCAGCAAACCACCATGGCACATGTATACCTATGTAACAAACTTGCAGGTTCTGCACTTGTATCCCAGAACTTATGGTAAAAAAATAAATAAATAAATTTAAAAAAGAATCAAAGACCTAATTATAGGAATAAAATTATAAAACTCTCAAGAGAAATCATAGGGGTGAAATATTTTTGCCTTGGATTCATCAAAAGATTTTAAAATAGGACACCAAACACATAAGTAATAAAAGGAAAACAGATGAATTAGACTTTATCAAAAATAAAATCTTTTGTGCTTCAAAGGCCACCATCAAGAAAGTGAAAAGTCTTGTCAAGAATGTGGAGAAATTCTTGACAAGACTTTGAAAAAGCATAATACATTGCTAGTGGGAATGCAAAATTTTACACACAATTTGGAAAGCTCTTTATCTGTTGCTTGAATTATTGAACGTAGAGTTGCCATGTGACCCAACAATTTCGCTCCTAAGTATGCACTGAAGATCGTTGAAAACATTTGTCTACATAAAAACTTGTACTCAAATATTCATAGTAGCATTATTCATAAAAGTCAAGTGGTGGAAACTACTCAAATGTTCAATAACAGATAAATGGATAAACAAAAGTTGGTAAATTATTAAAGTAGAATATTATTCAGCCACAAAAAAATAATGAAGTACTGATAAACACTACAACATGAATAAACCTTGAAAACATGATAATTGAAGAATGAAGAGTGATAAAGACCATGTTCTGTATAATTCCATTAGGGAAGTTCAGAATAAGGAAATCTATAGAGATAGAAAGATGATTAGTGGTTGCTTGGGGCTAGGAGGGACACAGAAAAAGGACAATAGTAACTAAAAGACGTGAGGTTTCTTCCTGAAGTGATAAAAGGTTATAAAATTAAGTGTGGTGGTAGTTTCATATATCTGTAAATATACTAAAAAATCAAATTATACATATTAAGTGGGAGAATGGTGTTCATTCTGTGAAATATATACTTTAATAAAGCTGTTTAATGAAACAAAACTTCTCACAAGAAAAACCCCAGGAATGTATGACTTCACTGATAAATTCTACCAAACATCTAAGGAAAAAATAATACCAATTCTAGACAAATACTTTTTGAAAAATTGTTGATGAAGGAAACACCAACCAACTCATTTCTGGAGGCCATGACATCTTTACTTGAAAACAAAACAAAACAAAAACCTAAAAGTCTATACAGGAAAAAAATTCTATACCAATGTTTTCCATGAGCATACATGCAAAAATATTTAACAACATTTTAGCAAATTTAATTCAACAATATGTAAATGCCACTGCACATACAACCAAATGGGGTTTGTCATGTGAATGCAAAGTTAGATTGACATTCAGAAATTAATCAATGCTAATGATTATTTTAATAGATGCATAAAAAGCATTTAATTTGGGTACTGGATACCCTAAATGCCCTGACTTGACCACTGTGCAATCTGTGCATGTAACAAAGTTGCATGTGTACCTCATACATTTGTACAAATAAATAAAAATTTGTAAAATCAATTTGATATAACAAAATTATAATCATTCATAATTTTAAAAAGGTATTAGCAAATTAGAAGTGGATGGGAACTCTGTCACTCTGAAACACTTAATCTTCACAAAACCTATAGGTAATATTTTACTGTAGGTGGTATTCAGTCTAATAAGGTGAGAAGAGTAAACCTCATACATTTTGGAAAGGAAGAAATAGAATGGTCTATATTTGTAAATGACATCATCATGTACGTAGAAAATAATAAGGAATCTACAAAATATCTAGAACCAATAAGCACATTTGGAAAAGTTGTAGGTTAAAAGACCAGTATATCAGCATTTTTATTACTTACCTATTACTGTTTAATAAATTATTTCAAAATATAACGGTTTAAACAATAAGCATTTTTTATCTAACCATACAGTGAATTAGGAATCTGGGTAGGGCTTCCTCACAGTCTCTTCACAAGGATGCAGTCATTCTATTGACCTAGATTGTGGTCTCATCTGAAGGGGGTATTTGTTTTCAAACATTTACACGTGATTGTTGAAATAATTCAAATCCTTTTGAGATGTTGTAATGAAGGCTTTTGTCTCTTGCTGGATGTTATTTGGAGGTTTCCTTTGTTTTTCTTGCCAAGGGAATTTCTCCAAAGTGTAGCTTATAATGTGGCAACTGGTTTTCTGAGAGAGGATGAATAAAAGGGAAATCAAAGTCCTTTTGAAATATAATCGTGGAAGTGACATCTCACTAATTTTTCCACATTCTGTTTATTAAAATGTTTGACTCTAACCAGGTGATACAATAGGTCATAAAAACTTGAAAGTCAAGATCACTTGGAGCCATTTTAGAGGCCGCCAATCACAAACAAAATAAATGTATTTTCTTTATTCAAACAATAAACAACTGGAAATTGAAATTTTAAAAATACCATCAACAATAATATTAAAATTATAAAATACATAGGAAAAGTGTAATAAGTGATCTTTAAGATCTCTGCACTGAAAATTACTAAATATTGTGGAAAGAAATTAATTGAGACCCAAATAAACACAGAGATATACTATATTCATGGATTGAGAGACTTAATGTTGTTAAAAAGTGAATTTTTCATAAAGTGATATATAGATTAAAGACAATCTCAGGCAGATCTTCCACTGATTTTTTTTAGTAATTGGCAAGCTAACTTTAGTAACATGGAAATGCCAAAGACTTAGAATAAACAAAACAGTTTTTTTAAAAAGTCACAGAATTTATATTACCTAATTTCAAAACTTACTATAAAGCCACAAAAATCAAGGCAGTGTGGTATAAGTTTAAAGATAAAGTATAGATTAATGGTCTAGGAAAAGATCCTTACATTTATGGTCAATTTATTTTCAGTAGCACTGCCTAGACAAGTCAATGGAGAAGGCACAATCTCTTCAACAAGTGTTGCTGAAACTATTAGATAGCCATATATAAAAAATTAATCTAAACTTTTACCTTATATAAAAATAATAATTCAAAATGACTCAGACCAAAATGTTAGTGCCTTAACTATAAAACTTTTAGAAAAAAAAATGTGGAAGAAAAAATTTTGATATTATATGAGGCCAGGATTTCTTAAATAGAACACAAAGGTTATGAATAATAAAGGTGAAAAATCATAAATTGGACATTATCAAAATTAAAAGCTTTTGCTCTTCAAAGAACATTTGTTGATAAAAAAAGTAAAAGCCACAGATTTGGAGAAAATATTTGCAAAACATATCAAGGAAATGACTTCACTTAGAGTATATACAACATTTAAAAAATAATAGAATAAGTCAATTAAAAAAATGGACAATTCACTAAAGGAAATGTATAAAAGACAAGGGCATGAAAAACTGTTCAACAATTTTAACCATTAGGGAAATAAAAAGCAGAATCACAATAAGATACCATTACAAACCTACTAGAATGGTTAAAACTTAATAAGAGTGAACTTACCGAGTATTGGCAAGGATATTTTGGAACTGGATCGCTGACACACCATTGGTGAAAATGTAAATGAATGCAGTTATTTTGTAATACATTTTGTCAGTTTCTTGAAAAGAAAATCATACACCTGTAATAAAACAGCTAATCCACTGGTAGATATTTATAAAAACATATATCTATATAAAAACATGTACAGAAACATTCATAACATCTTCAATAGCCATGAAATGAAAACAACTGAAATATCAATAAACAAGATAACAGATAAATAAATTTTGGCATATCCATACAACTAAGTAATAGTTATCAAAAAAAGAACAAATTTTTGATCCATTTATCAACATAGGTGAATTTCAAAATAATTATATTGAGTGAAAGAAGGTAGGCAAAATACAGTGTATACTGCTTTAAACACTACTGTATTATTGTATGTCAATTTCACCTCAACAAAGCTGTTTACAAAATGAGAGTACATATTGTATGATTCCATTTAATTAAAATTCTAGAATGTGTAAACAAATCTGTAGACACAGAAAGCAATTCAGTGATTTCCTCCAGATGGGAAGGAGTAGAATAAACGGATGAATAAGTGACAAAGGAATACTTGGAAACTTTTGGGGTTTTGAATCAGTTAATTATCTTGATTTTGGTAATGGTTTCACAGTTATATACATATGTCAAAAACTCAATAAATTGTAATCTTTCATATGTCTCTCATTTATTATATGTCAATTATACTTCATTAAATGTATAAAAACAAACTATTCAAAATATTAAATTAAGTACTAGTAATTTTCTTCAGAGAGGTCCCCTGTGTAACTCTTTTCACCATCCTACCCCGCGAGGCACCATAAGTATATAATAGAAATAATGTTTAATAGAAATAAAAATATGAGGTGTTGCTCTAGTTTAGACATCTCATGCCTTCATGAATATTTACTTACCGATTAAATTAATTTTATTTCAAAATAATTGAGGTAGCTGATGTTAATTAAGAAACATTAAAATATCATATTACCTAAGAGTATTAAAAAATGTTCTCAAATTAATAACACAACTAGGAAAATCCCAGAGACAAATTAAAGTATATATGATCGTAATTGAATAATTGTTTACATTTCATAATTTTGAGGGAACTGCCAATTTACATTTATATAAGGATGCAATGTTATCCAATAAGGAAAACACAGATCACCCAAATATAATTCTATTCTATCTTCACTCTACCCATCAATCTTTTTACTCTGATTTTCACTCTCCTTCCTTCCCTCCCTTCCTCCATCTCTGTCTCTCTCCCTCCCTCTCTCTTTCTCCCTCTCTCTCCCTCCCATTCTTCTTTCCTTCTTTTTTTCTCTCTTCTGATCTTCTGTATTTTTCAATCTCTTATCGACTTTAATATAATATATAAATTACTTATTATATGGATTGTTTTCTATTCCTTCCAATGTGTGTTAGCTGTACGAGAACAAGCATTGTATATATTCTTTGCTTGCTTAGCTACCTTTGTGGGGACTAATACTTTCTTGACTTCCTCTAGCTGACTGCAACTGCAAATTCTACTCTGTAAGCAATGTAAACTGTTTAAGGGGAAAAAAAAGTGAGGGATGGGGTGGGGTGGAGGTGTTACTGGAGAAGAAGTAGGTTCTTCCAGAACTGACACCTGTGACCAGATATGAATAACAGGCAGTAGCACAGTGAACTTGAGAGGGTAAGCTGTCAGAATTACAGTCAAGGCCACAGCTCAGCACCGCTATGATCTTATACTTCTTCATTCTGACTGTGATAAATCTGATCAGTTGAATCTTCCAACTTTGTGTCACTCAACCAAGATCCAGAATTTTGGGAGTGTGTGTCTGATCACCTATGCTTGTATTTCATGCCCACCTCTGTTTTAATGCAGCCATAAGTAGGAGGCATCAAGGGGTGAGAAGACACTGGTATATAAGTTTCCCTTTCAACGAGACTACAAATAGTGAAGTACGGTAAATATAGGGTGACTGTATAATTTATTATTCAAACAAGTACACTTTTGAGTGTGAAAGGGACACTATTTACTGCAGGAACAACAGGATTAAACCTGAATGACCTCTGGGTAACAGGAATGTATGGTCAATCAACCAGAAAGGGGTATTAGAGTGCCAACCTGAAAAAAGGTGTGATTGGATGTCAGAGGGGCAAAAAAAAAAAAAAAAGCTCCTTGTATAATTACACGTTTTCTGAATCAGAAAAAGCACCTTGAGGGCCAAGCCTGGTGGTTCATGCCTGTAATCCCAGCACTTTGTGAGGCCGAGGCAGGCAGATCACTTGAGGTCAAGAGTTCAAGACCAGCCTGGCCAACATGGTGAAAACCTGTCTCTACTAAAAATACAAATATTATCTGGACATGGTAGCGTGCGGCTATAGTCCTAGCTACTCGAGAGGCTGAGGCTGCACCACTGCACTCCAGCCTGGGTGACAGAGCAAGACTCCATCTCCAAATAAAGAAAGAAAGAAAAGACAAAACACCTTGATGGGTTGATGGTCTGTCTCCATGGTTCCTCCCATGGGAAGAATTGAGAGTCTTACACTATTTTCATCTGTTATGCCTCTTCTTATCCCCAAGATTCATCACAATTCACTCCCTGAGAATAGACAGAAGGAGAAGCCCTACAAGATCACACTGGAGTTTTCCCCAAGTTGAGTAAGTCTTTGATGGTTTCCTCCTTGAAGGCAGGAACTGGACTGTGCAATTTTTTGACTCTTACCAGCTCTCAATCCATGCCTCCATATAGTGAATCCCTCATGTTTTAGCTCATTAGCATCTCCAAACTCTTTATAGCATTGCATTTGGATCCCTCCAGTGAAAGTTTTTCTTTATATGACCAAAGATAAAGGACTTTGGCTTCACTTTTTGGAATAGTTCATTGATCATTAGGTACCAATTTTTAATGCTTCATTAAAAGTGAAAGTAATTTATTGTAATGGGATTATGTGGTTCCCAACACTGAGAGAACATTGAACCCAGAATGTGACACTAATCATAAAAATAAAATGCTCACTCTCATCTTCTTGACCAGTGGGAATTTGTCTAATATTTAAGAGCCAAAATGGATAATCTGTCCTCAGGTGGTCATTAGTCTCTTCATTGTAACTTAAAAAAAAAAAAAGTCTTGTTAGAATCTCTCAGGTCTAATAGATTGAGTTCATATGATAGCAATTTAAACTAATGGGTAGCTTGACTTCTAAGCTTTATAATTAATTAATCTACTCATTTAAAATATGTGAACTATTGGTATGTAATTCGAGTCTCTGGTTTTAGAAGGTAAAACCAATATTTACCCCCTGTATGCCACCTGCCATAGGGCTACCAGAGACATTGGCTGGTAAATATTCATTTGCACTGACAGCAAACCCATTTTTCACTGAGCTCCAAATCTGCAGTCTCCCGGCTTTCAGCTTCGTGGTGAATTTTAGAATGTGAGGGTATATTTAATTTGAGTTAAATAATGCAGCCATATGAAAATGGAAATATATTCTTAATATTTTTATGTTTGTCTCTGTCTCTCCACTTCTGTGTGTGTGTGTCTCTCTCTCTTTAATGGGAGTGGGGTAGGTGGAATAATCTTTTTTGGTAAACCTTGTTTTAAGTTTTTATGTCATAAATTTTTACAATTTGTTGAGTACTATCTTTCAAGCCTCTATTAAATGTTTTACGTGTATTATCTCTTTAAATTCTCACAAAAACCTTTTGTGTATCATATTTTTATTATTTCTATTTTAAAAATAAAAAGAATGAGGCTTAGAGAAGTTGAATAATCTGCCCAAATTTATGCTTCTAATAGAGAAGCTGTTGTTGAAGCAGCAATGTCTGACCCTAGAGCCCTCACTTTAAAGTATGAAAGAAGCCAAAGGAGAGCTTGGCTTGCACATTCAAAAGATCACACGTAGCTTTCCTTAAACACATAATTCAAAATAATATTTGCCATTTATTATGTGTGTGTGTTGTCATCTGTGGACAAATATTTAATTTTCTCATAGTGCATTAGCCTAAGAGTATAAATGACTTCACAGTAAAGGTGATAGGTCATATGCCTATATCTGTATAAATTGACTTTAGTTACATGCCAGCTGCTGCTCAGTTATTTTAGAAGTCCTTGATGAATGTCTCAGACATACTCACCAATATGTCTGGGTGGTTTGGTTGCTCCATTTTTCCTCTAGGCAATTCACTCCCTTCCTCTATACCACAAACATCTCCTTTCTGGCTCTTTCAACAGTTTTCCTATGCACCACCCTGGGCCCTTCCAATAACAAAGCCATAAGCTAATCTGCCATGATGTTGGGGAAGAAGAGAGGTTGTTAAGAGAATCGCTGTCCTGGCTTATGCTGTGGTTGGTAGAGAGCCTAAAAGCAATCTTTGTGTATCAACTTTTAGTGATACTCTTAGGCATGTTCCCTTAAATGTGTTGTGTCTGGAAGCCCACATGAACTTTAAAGCCTAACAGCCCCAGTATGTTTTTAGGATGATCCTGAAGATATCAACTTCAAAATGACTAAAATTTCATTGTACAAAAATTCTTTCTGGAAGCATAACAAATAATACGTAGATTTCACAAATTGTAGTATAAAACAAGTAAGTTTTCTCAAGAGCTTATCAAATAAAGAATTTGTGATTGGTCCCTGATGCAAATGCTCCTGGAAGTTGACTTTTTAAAGAATACACTGTAGATAATGAAACAAACTATTTTAATGGTAGCCTAGACGATTATTCCACCCATGTATTATCTTATTTCACAGGCCAGATTTGCAATTATTTTTGGCTTTACTTGCATTTTTTTCCATGAGTACCTAATGAGGGTTTCAGTATGTTCATGGGCTATGTCTGCTGACAGGGCCTTGGTATATCTTTTTTGTTGATGGTAAGGCTCATTTTTAGGGAATAATAAAGCAGACAGCCCAATATTCTAAGCCAAACAAGCCCAAATAACAAAGATGCAAAATATCATAATTATTCTCATTTAGACTCAAATAATGGAGGGTTTGCCTTTTTCATACAAAGGTATCTAACTGTCCTTTAATATAAAGCTTAGTAGACAAAGATTAATTTTACTAAAAAAAACCATTTATTTGATATACCAAGTTGCTTTCCTCACTTTATAAACTATTTCTCTCTGCCATTCTCTTTCTCACTCACGTGTAAAACCTCAGAATCAATTTTGACTTGCCTTCACGTTTCTTATCTATTATCTCCTTTCTTAAAAAAGCCTCCATTCTTTTCCATCTCTAGCCTAAATGAAAAATCTCCTCATTTAAACATAAATCCTTGAAGCAACCTCTTAATCTGTTACTGTTCTCTTTTTTACTCACTTTAGCAGATTTTTTTTTCTAAATCACCAGTCTTGTCAAGTCACTCCTTCAATCAAGAATTACCTATACTTTCCCACTGCATACAAGTTAATCCATTGCCTAGGCCTGACATTTAAGAACCTACTTAATTTTCCCTTCTCTTTCCTTTATGTATAAATTTCTTCTGAATCCTTGTGTGAAGCCTTCATTCTGCACATGGAATATTTCTCCCCAAACAAATCATGCTCATTGATGAAACAGGGCTCCTTTTTTGTTTTTGTATATCAACCTGTGCTTACTTTATTGTTATACCTATCATATGAGATTTTAACTGCGTATTGTGATGAAAAGTGCCCCCCAAAAAGATATCCATGTTCTAATTCCTAGAATGTGTGTATACGTTAACGTTAGATGGCAAAAGGGACTTTGCAGATGCACCTTGCAGAAGTGCTTTGAGATGGGGAGAATATCTGCATAATCCAGGTGAGCTCAGTCTAATCATATGGGTTCTTAAAAGAGAAAAACCTTTTCCATCTGAATTCAGAGTCAGAAGGAGATGTGACAACAAAATTGTCAGAGAGATGCAACTTTGCTGGCTTCAAAGATTGAGGAAGGGGCCATGAGTCAAGGAATGCAGGCAGCTTCCAGAAGCCTAGAAAGAAATGAAACAGATTCTCCCCTAGAGCCTTCAGGAAAAACACAGGTCTGTGGACATCTTTATTTTAGCTCCATGAGACCCATTTCAGAATTCTGACCTGCAGAACTATAAGATAATAAATTTGTCTTAAGACACAAAGTTTGTGATAATTTGTTACGGCAGCAGTAGAGAACTAACATATCTATTAATCTATTTCTTTCCCAAATGGACTTTTGAGTTTTTTGAGGTCAAGACTGAAAAGCAGAGTTCTAACATCCATTCTTCCCTTTCTTCTTAGTAACAGAATCCTGGTGTATATATTTCAGGAATGCAGTGCACCCAGCTTTTCTTTGTAGTTATATATGGTGATGTGACTAAATTATAAAAGGGAAGTGCTATGGCAAAAGTTAGCAAGAAGATGGACTTAGCTCAGAAAGTGACTCCTCTATCTCCTGCTCCTTTCTGCTTCTGGATTACAGGAACTCCCTGCCATTCTGGATTGTTCCACCTGTGAAGATGATACCAAGAGATAGGTTCATAGAGGGAGCTGCAGAGCCCCTATTCCTTTCCTGAACAGCCTACTCGGAGAACATTTTTACTTAAAAGAGAGAAAAAAGTAAACTTCCATCTTATTTAAGCCTGAGTATATTTGTCGTTTTTCATTTTTATGAAGCCATGCCTAATACATACTGATGCAGCCTGAGTGTTGAACTTTCCTTGGCTCCTGGCACAGGGCCTGGCACCAAGTATTTGCTCAGTAAGTGTTTTTTGGATGGATATCCAGACAATCCTCTACCTATATGTTTCAAGATCCATATCTTCATAACCAGGTTATAATGTTTGTCCTAATTAGGCTATTTCTAACTTGTAGTGGGTTGAATAGTGTCTCTACAAGATTGATGTTCAACTGGAACCTCAGAATATTCCCTTATTTGGAAATAGGGTCGTTGCAGATGTAATTAGTTAGGATGAGGTCATACTGGAATAGGGTGGGCCCTAAGTGCCATGACTGAGGAAAGGACACACAGACACATGGGAAAAGGATGCCTGATGCCTAATATCTAACGCAGAGATGGGAGCAGTGCAGCTGAAAGCCAGGGAATGCCAAGGGTTGCAGGAGTCACCAGAAGCTGAGAAGAGTCAAGAAACAATTCTTTCCTAGAGCTTTCAGGAGCATGGACTTACTGGCTCCTTGATTTTCAAATGTCTGCCCCCAGAACTGTGAAGAAAAAAAAAATGCATTTTTATTGCTTTAAGCCATCCAGTTTGTGGTAATTTGTTATGGCAACCCTAGGAAGCTAACACACCTTTCTTTCCCATGATCCGTGCAAAATGCTTCGCATGTTATAAATGTTCAAATGTTAAACTTCGTTATGTATTACTATCATTATCATTATCGTTAATACTTTCTATACTATTTTATGACACTGAACACTGACTATACAAAACCTTCTACTTTAGTTGAAATTGTTTTCAGGTATAAATCTTTTAAGACTTCAATTAGACAATAATGTCCTTGAGGGCAAAGACGATTGTTTACCCTCTTTTATCTCCCATTCCCATTGCTCAACATATAACATGGTGCTGTGCATGAGGAGGGCAGCAGCCTTTAGAAAAGAAAAATGTCCTAGGGGTAGTGTTCTCAGTATAACTCCAATCTGCAATATAGTACAACCTCAGGGAATTTGGTTGATGTTTACCAGGATCAAAGAACCCTCTTGACTGACAGAAAACTAGATAAGAACAAAGCTTGGGTTTCTCTAGACACCAACCAAGTGAGGAGGCTCAGACCATGGCAGAGAACACTAACCCAGTGGTTTTTAAACAGTGTCTTTTTTGGGTGAACTATTGAAGAGTAATTTCTATATGTCTCTTTAAATAAGAGCTTTATCTGTTTAGACATCTGCTATAATTAAAGTATAAAGAAATCCACCAGGCGCGGTGGCTCACGCCTGTAATCCCAGCACTTTGGGAGGCCAAGGTGGGCGGATCACGAGGTCAGGAGATCGAGACCATCCTGGCTAACATGGTGAAACCCTGTCTCTACTAAAAATATAAAAAATTAGCTGGACATGGTGGCGGGTGCCTTTAGTCCCAGCTACTCGGGAGGCTGAGGCAGGAGAATGGCGTGAGCCCGAAAGTTGGAGGTTGCAGTGAGCCGAGCTCGGGCCACTGCACTCCAGCCTGGGAGAGAGCAAGACTCCATCTCAAAAAAAAAAAAAAAATAGAAACCCATTAGGATATCCATGTACAGCTATTATAAACAAGAACACAGCCTAGGGTAGCAAGTGATTTTCTTCTATGAAGAAGGCATATTTCCTATTTTCAGTCTTCTTTGTGGCAATCCCCACCTATGCCACTGTGGTGCAAACTTTTCAAACTTCCTTGTTTTTCTTGCTAGGACACTTTCTGCCTCTAACTTGCTTTCAGGCAATTCTTTCTCTAGAAGTGAAAAACGAAACAAAACAAAAATGTTTTTGAGGTCTTGGTGAACAGTCATTTTAAGAGTCCCAGGTAAGGAATTCCAGACTTTTCCAGAAAGAGACATGGAAAAGAACAAGAATGAATTTGAGTTATCGACATTTTTGACAATAGAAGCTATATAACAGGTCAGGACTATCCCAGCAGGAGGTCTGTATGACTTCCTAAGGCCAGAGATTAAAAAATAACTAACATTTATCCTCTGCTAAATAAGTTCCCAGTAACTTTCTCATTGCTTTACATATTTTAACCCATTTAATCTTTTAATAGCCAATGAGGAGGTTCTGTTTATTATTCTGATTTTACAGATCAGATAACTGAGGCACAGAAGTGATGCATAAAATTACTCCAGGATCTACTTTACACTTTCCTCTTCAAATCAGGCCATTAACACTTGATCAGTATGTTTCAGTACTTTATTTTCCTGCCTTCACTGTCCTTATTTGTAAAATGCTAGGCATGTCAGCAAACAGGAAAAAGAGAGTGCCAGTTTCTGCCCTGAAGGAGCTTAATGTTTCCATATGATTGAGTAAGGAAAACTGAGCTGAATATGGAGATTAATGAACACACAGTTAATATGGATTAAGACCTATAATAGAAGCAAGAGCCCTGCTCCAACATTTCCAGGACCTGGGCAAAAGTACCAAATGGAGGCTCACATACCGTATATCTAGACTTTTTATGCTTAAAATTTATAAATCAAGCTAATTTAAATATGGTGTAGCCTCATATCCTGACAGACATTTCTCTAACAACCTGGAGGACCAGATTCAAAGTCAGAATGCTCAGACTTCTTTGACTTTGATTCAGAACGTGGGTACTCAGGAAGACCCTGTGCTCGGTCCCTGACGTCTCCACTCTTGAGTCCTAGCTCCAAGCCTGGCCGACTCTTCTTTCCACTCCTATATTGCTCCTATAATACAAGGGGCCTTCAGTGCCCGTGGTAGACAAAACTGTCATTGTTGTTATCCCTTGCAAATAAGATTACCAGATTTAACAAATAAAAAGACAGGATCCCCAGTAAAATATGATTTTCAGACACAAAACAAATTTTTTATTATAAGTGTGTTCCTTGCAATATTTTGTTGTTTAGCCAGAATTCAAATTTAGCTAGGCATCCTGTATTTAACATGTCAACCTTGCCTACAAACATTCACCCATTGGCCAAATTTGGAACCCACTGGCATACACTCTGATGGCTATTTATACCCCTCCACTGAGATAGATTCATATTAAAGGGCCACACAAATCCTAGAATAACCTTGGGGCTGTTTGGGCTGAGAATTCTGTGGTCTAGAGTAGGCAGAGTATGATTTAGAAGATGGGGGATGTGTGTACCTTGAGGAGAGTCACCCTTGTTTCCTAGGCTTTAAATAGAATAATAATGGACAGGAAGAATAGAATGTCCAAAATTGCCTAGTGGGATCTGGGATGAAATAATGGAGGAAGTGTCATTTGATATGAGTCTTAAACGCTGGAAAGAATTTAGGCAGCCTGAGTTAAGAAAAGGGCATACTAGATAGAAAATTTTCACTTATATTTTGTTATGCTTCAATTTTAAACACATCAAGCACCTTCTTCTTTTATGTTTTTAATTTCTTTGCCTTTAATGTATACAAATATTAGGTATTGTTTACCTTCTTAATCGTCATGAAGGTATCATACATAGTAAGGAGAGTCCTCCATTTTCTCCGTCTTCCCTTTGAGTATTTGCTGATTTTCTGCATGAGACGTAGAGGCTGAACACACTGTAGGGCCCTAGAAATTGCAGGTGTTTCACTGCGCTAGGGAGATTAAAAATTAGTGCAGGTTTACCAAATAGCTAGGTTTTTAAAAAGACAAGATCCTTCAGGAGGCTGAGGCAGGAGAATCGCTTGAAACCGGAAGGCGGACATCGCAGTGAGCCCAGATCGCGCCACTGCACTCCAGCCTGGACAACAAGAGCGACACTCCATCTCAAAAAAAAAAAAAAAAGAAAAAAAAAAAAAAAGACAAGATCCTACAGAAAAGAGGACAAGTAAAAAGTGAGCCAAAGTTCTGCATGCAATTTCTTCTCGAGGCTGTACTCCTTGGTTACACATGCTTAGGACAAGACACAGAGAAGCCAAGCAGAGAACAACTGCTAAAAGGCTAAACATGTAAGCGGAGAATTTACCAGTTTCATGGTGCTGGGGAGACAAAAATTGGAGCAGAGAGCCTGCCGAGGGAGATAGCTTTGGTAAACACCCCAGGCATTCAATTAAAATCCCAGAAGAGCTATCCTCTAGGAGAAAAAGGCAAAACAGAAATACACCAGCTTTCTAAAAATCAAAGTGATTTGATTATTTTTTATCTGCTGTTTAGAAGAAAATTAAACCTTCCCTTGAGGAAGATAACAGCTGTCCAGTGTCACAAATATATAAAAATATATTATACTTAGTGTACAGCATTCAATAAAGAATGATTAGCTATAAAAGAAAGCAGGATCTAATGATGTAGGAAAAAAGACGACAAAGCACATACAACAGAAATAGCCTACAGATAATCCAGATATTTTGGATTATACAATAAATATGTGGAAATTGGAGAAAATATTTTCAATACATTTATTCAAAAAAGGGTCATATCCAAATTATTTGAATAATTTCTACAAATAAATATTGGGAAAAAACAATCACCCAATGAACAATTTGAGCAAAAAACTTGAATAGGCGTGTCAAAAAAGAAGATATCCAGTGACGAAAAAAACACATAAAATGGTGCTCAACATAATCATCAGAAAAATTCAAATTAAATAATAGTGAGAAACATGCACAACAGAATAAATAAATTAAAAATTAACTGACAACATTAATTGTAACACTTACCACTCCGTAGGATTTTGACAGTAGGAGAGGCTGCTCATATATGGTCGTAGTGGGTAGAGAAGATATCTCTACACCTTCCACTCAATTTTTCTGTGAACCTAAAACTTCTCAAAAAAATTAAATTTACTTAAAAAAATCAAGTGACAATCTTAAGAGTTAGCATATAGAGATACTATAACTCTCATTTACTGCTGATAGGAGTGTAAGTCTGTACCACTGCTTTGGAAAATGGTTTTGCAGCATCTACTAAATCTCAACATATGAATACTCTCTAATAAGGATTTCAATTCCAAGGAATATCCTCATTGGAATGAGGACCATATATTTATCAAAAGACTTATACTAGAATAACCATAGTAGTTCTATTCATAAAAGTCAAAAATTGGCAACAAACAAAATTCCCATCAAGAGTACAATGGATAAATTGTAGGCTAATCATAGGGTGGAATTCTATGTAGCAGTGAGAATGATTGGATCACAACCTGACTAAATGTCACAAAGAAAATGTTGAGTGAAGGAAGCCAGACACAAAATAACATATACTGTATGATTCCATGTATATGAAATAAAAAATAGCCAAAATTAAACTCTGGTGTTATCAGAGGAATGGTTACTGTTGGAGGAATAGATAGGAAGTAGGCATGAAAGAGGATACTATAGTGTTTGTGATATTTTATATCCTTATCTGGTAGTGAAGTACGTGGCAAGGTCACCTGTGGCAATGCATCAAGCTGTACAAATTAAGATTTGTGCACTTTTTTATATGTATATTAGACTTCTATTTTTAAAGTGTTTACAAAAAAGTAGAAAAAGCATTTATCCAGTACCCAGGGTTTTTTAACATGCTACAATTAATTTTTTATCCAGTACTCATCAATTGAGATCAATTTACAAAGTAGCCGGACTTGGAGTATCATTCCACACTGTCTCTTTAGTTTGTATCATTACATTCTTATTCATCATCTACCCTGTGACAATAACGGTGCTGAAGTCTAGAGTATAAAAATAACTAAGACATTTTCACTATCAAAATAGCATGAGAACTAGTTTGGGGAGGCACGCATAAACAGATAATTTTAAATCAATAAAGTAAACATCATGTAGAAATAGAAACAAGATGCAATGGAGCATAGAAGAGGAACCTAAGGAATTGGCCTGCTCCATTAAGTGTGCGAGTGTATGTGTGTGAGCTTCAAAGAAGAGTTTCTAGAGCAGATTCTTCCTGGGTTTGATCCTTGAAATAAAGAAGAACATATGCATGTAAAGAAAAGGAGTGAAGGAATTGCTAAGGGAGGGAGACGCATGTGCGAAGACATGGGACTGTTAAATTGTCTCATTAAAAACTGAAGTTACAGCAGCTTAGTAATACTAGAGCATAAATTTCAAGACAGTGGGTGATGGGAAAAATGGATAGAATGATAATTGGAGCCCAGGTTGTGGAGAACCTTGGGGCCACTCTGTATGGCTATTCAGGTTGTTGATTATATAAATGTGTCATATCTAAGAAACTGCATTCACACAATGGATAGATACTAACCTGGAGCAGTTGAGGCTAGTCATGCATAAGCTCAGAGAAACATGCATGAAAACATACACTGGCACACATACATGCATAATGCTGGGTTTTTTCCCTGACATGCACTAAGGTTTCTTTTTCCCACTGCCACTCTTGGAGGGCCTGTTATCTCTACTCCCAAACTTGACATGGTTATCTCATCTGTAGAGTAACGTATAGTGGTGGGTGCGGAATGTTAGGGTTGCTGAGGGATATGCTTCTTGGCTTCCAAGGAGTATGGAAACAGGAGCGTGTATGGATACCTTTGTATGTGTGTTCCTGGCTCCTGCCTCTCAGGACCCTGGAACGCTCCCCTTGACAGGTCCTGGCCCAGCCAAGATGGTGTTTTACACAGCAGTGTCTCCACTTAATTCCTAAGAGTGGTTGCATATTCTTGATTAGGTTGTGCAATATAAACATCCTTATTTTTTAATTTAAAGGGGGCCAGCTTTTTCTAATTTATAGAAAAGCACTTTCTGAACTGTGACAGCTCACCTTGTAGGATATGCCTAGAATTTTGAACTGCAGCTTATACATGTTGTAGGAAATTCAATTCCTCTTTGAAGAACAGTTTTATTGTAGCGAAAAAAGTGGAAACCAAATTGTAGTGGATAAAAAATTGAGAAAAAGGAGGAATAAGGGAAGACTGTCTTCTAAAGTTGTTTTGCTGGTCGTAGAGAATGACTAAAGTCCATTAGATTAGTTTTTTTTTTTCTGTGTTTGCTTTGTTTGGGTTTAGATAGAAAGTAACCAAAGAGCAAGATATGATGGGAAAATAGTTGACTTAGAGAAAAGTGATAAGAAAACAGTTTTGTAAGTGTTGGAGGGAATCAGATGATGCTGACAATAATGGTGATGCCTGTGACTATTATAATGGTGTTATCTCTGATTTATGGAATTCTATCTATAGGCAGTTTTAGAGGGAAGATACCATTCTCAACTTTCAGATGAGAAAGTGATGCTTAGAAAGGTTAACGGGTCCAAGTTCACACAGCTGTGGGATATCAAAGTTGGTATTTAAAACTAGATTGTCATGATGCTGATGTTCATACCTCAATCACTAATATACACCACCTACCACAAATCAAGCATACAGTTGGATGGGGCAGGTGGAAGATCACTTCATCCTTAAGAAAGGAAGATAAGAGCATGCTTACGTACTTAAGCTTCCTTCTTCTATTTTAGGAAGTAACATTATGTTCAAAAGAATCACGTTAAACTCTTGATGATGCTCTGTTTTTGGCATTTGAGATACCTTAGTTTCCCTGTTCAATATTTGGTTATTTCCTTTTAATTGGCGAGGTGGTCCACATATCATTTTCAATTGACTTATTCATGTACTTTATCTTGCAAACCAGAAGAATTTTGAGAGCAAAATAGAGCATCATTACCACAGATTAAATAAAACGGACACCCGCCAGGACTGTCTCAAGCATACCTTGCTTTAATTGTAACATGAATAGCTATTATATATACACAGTGTAATAAGGATTGAACTGGTAGGTTTGATGTTACTTAGAGTTTCAAAGCATATTTTGTCTATGAGAAATAGAACTTTTCATAAAATCTATAACAAAAGCATCTATCTTTTACATAACTAATGTTTCTTATTAGTCCATAAAGACATGCTCAGAATCATGTTGTGTTGTGAATTAAATGGAACCTCCCATAGAAACTATCTTGGCCAATCTCCACTTGATCCATTTAATTTCATTTTGAGGGATCCACTTTACCTAATACTTCAAGTTACCTATATAAAACAATTCTGGTCTCTTGAAGTAGCTTTAAGGAGACCAACACATTATAGGTCCTCAAAGACCTATTTTGACTTGTAGAATGTGCAGTTAGAGCATTAAAAAAAAAAAAACCTCTCTACTTAAGCATTGGGGTCTCTTCATGAATTTAATTCAGATGTTTTCATCATTTTTAATATTTTATGTCAAATTGAATCAAGTCAGCAAAACAAGTTAATAAAATTTCTATTTTGTGCTGTATCCCAGTATTTAGGTAATTCGTTTAATGCAAAGGCATATATTGCAAAATCGGGATGTATTTCAAAAGTGTCTCCTATAAAAAAAAAAAGGAAAGGAACAAGAAAAACACAACCTGAGCTCCTAAAATCTGTTTTGACTATTTCATAGCATGCTAATGAATCTTTGTGTTTATCATATTGAATGTTCCTGTGTATTCTAAAATTTATTAAAGTTCTTTTCCCTTCCTTTTGGTTCCCAAATTTTGGTTTGCAATCTATCTGCCACAGAGACTGCAACATGCACCACTATTTACTAGATTTTCATCCTTGGTATTTTTAAGTCCCTTTAAGTTCTATACTTGTAGTGAGTATTAAAATGGCATTACAATATTATGTTTCCACACATGCAGGTACAGGTTGAAGAAAATGCATAGGTTTTTGAATATGAAAGACTTGGATTAGAATTCTCCATCCATCCCTTAGTAAACCATGCTTTGGGGCAGACTTTAAATATGCATCTTTGTGTGTAATATGGGAATAATAACCTCTGTTTTTGAGGTCCTGGCTGTAGACATTGAGCATCTAGATGAAGCTACTTTATTTACTGGAATTTAGTTTTTGTGCAGTGTGACTCCTTTCAGTGTGTCCCCATACACTGAAGAAATACAATTGTTCTAATGCTTTTGTCAAGGGTGCCCTTACCCTTGTTTGTCACACTTTTATCCTCATCACTGTCACTACAAGAACAAGCTTTTGCTAGATACTATGATGAGATGAGACTGTTCCTTCCTCTTAGAATATTAGGACTAATCCCATCATTCCTCATACTGCAATTCACCTGAATTATCACCCAAGCATCATTCTGAGTATACCATGTAAAAAATAAGGTATTCAACATATCACGTAAGTATCCTGTACAGACAAATGCAAACAGATGCTAGACACTGCAGTGGAGAGCATTCTGAAAGCCCCTTGTTGTGCTTCATGATACCTGTTTATAGTTTCTAGATCATAGAAAGGCCAAGAGTCTTGGGAAAAGGGGCTAGAGTACCATGATTATGAGAAGGGCACTGTGAGAGCTCAGGGTAATGACTATTCATCAAACATTAACATATTTTAATATTTTAAAAATAAAAATAGTGGCCATTCTGGGTCATGCCAAAAGTTCACGTGTCTCAGGCTATTTATTATAATCAAATTTTTTTATCATTGTATGAATTTGTACATTCCCTAATTTGATGCCATTTCTCAGTCCTCACTGACTCCCAAACCTTTTTATAGTGCCCCTTGAAACTGACAAGCATCATCAGAAAACTCCCCTACTAACTTTCAGAATATGCTCTTTATGCTGGCTCTCCCTTAAAGACACAGGTTCTCCTACAGCCCATTCAAATAGAAAAGGTTTTTTGTTTATTTATTCCAAAGAGGTACATCATCTACCATCGGGCTAGTAGCATAGGATTGCCCCTGCCTCCCTATGCCTTTTTCTGATGATTTTTCTTCCTCATACCTCAAATTCCCAGCTTTTTTGAAGGATCTAAGATTGGACTCTGCTATACACTAGTCCTTCTTGTTGCTGTCATATGCTGTCCAATTGCAATAATGAGCAAATATTTAATCTCTTCCTTTCTGCCACTATTCCTGTTATCATTCTTGGTAATTTAGCACTGATCATCCATCCAGCATCTAAGCTACTCTGTTCCTTGCCCTCCTCATCAACCTTCTCTATCTTTGTTTTTTATTTCAATTTACATTACCACATTTAACCAATTACTCAGGTCAAACCTTAGGAGTCATTCTTGGTTTCCTAACACTTTTAATACTACCCCACCTATCCAACTCAGTAACAGGCTAGCTATACCTACCAAATGTAATCTTTCAAATATCTTGAATTCTGTCATCTTCATCACTGCCTCCATCATCTTTTCTTTGGTTCTGCAATAGCTTCATCATCTTCTTGTTTCCTCCCTTTTCCCCATATATCCTGCTTTCCACTCTATAGCAGGAATGGACTTTGAAAAATATGAATTATATTTTATCAAATGCCATATAATTATCTATAAGGTTCTTCATGATCTGGCTCCTACCTGCTTCTCCCGTGTTATTGTATTAGTTACTCTGTTCTTTGTTATCCCTCAAACACAGAGAGCTCATGTCCTCTTCAGGGGTCATTACATTGGCTAGCTCAGCCTGGCATATGCTTCACTAATATGTACATTCTAATAGCCCCTTCTCAGATTTGCGTGTCTTCAAATATCAGCTCATCTAGAGACTCCTTCCTGGCTACATTATTTGAAAAAAGAGGCTCTTAGTGACTATCACCCAACCTTGCTTTGTGTTCTTCATTGTACTTAGCAATAACAAATTTTTTAAAAATATGCATACTTTCTTGAAATATGTCTGGTCCATGTGAATGTAAACATCATGATGGCAAGGACATCATATAACTTGTACATATAATCCAAGTGTCTGGGACAGTGGCACGATTAGAGGAAAATTTAGCAATATATACTCAATAATGAGATCTTGTATGTGAGGAGGCCTAGAAAAAAGCTTGTCATACAATGAATCCTCTTGTTATTATTTATCTGCTAAAAAGGAAGATGTAACTGTTAATTTTGATTATTAGTTTTCATACCACACTATACCACAATACTGGAAATAAACATTATCAGTTCAAAGTTAGGATGTTTTATTGGATCAACCTTTTAAAAAATCTATAGTTTTCAGAGATCAGATATTTTGGTGCAGGATATAGATCGAATCACTGATCTTGAGGGTTGGCTCTGGGGACTCTGAGATGACACACGAAAATGAAAACCACCCAGAGGTTTTCTTGTGTACCAATTTTTTGGATATATATCATTAAATGAGTCTGGGGTAGGCATTTGAAAAGACATGGAATCTGCTACCCAAAATATCAGTCTAATAAGAGAGATGGGCACATGAACCAAACATTGAAGTGTGGTGTGATAAAAACCTCAATGAAAGGAATAACTAAATGCTCAGGATCCCAGGAGAAAGTTAATGTAAAAGATGGAGACTGGTGTGTGCATTAGAGTAAAGAGATGCTAACTATTCAAAGGAAAGCTGAGAGGAAGGCAGATATTAATAGATAAACTAGTATATAAAACTCATGGAGACAGAGTAGCATGGCGTGTTCAGTGAACCACAACCCGTATAATATGGCTGGAGTGTAACATGGAAAAAGAATGATGGAAGAAGTGTCTGAAGATACAAGTAGCATCCTGACTCCAGTACTGGCATACAGCTGCTGATCCATCATTCTTCTTACACTTTCCCTTTCTTCTCCCATTCAAGATAACCAATCAGAAAGGTTTACTTTCACTGAAGCGCTTGTCAAATTAAGTTTTTGAGTGAAGAAATTCATCTCTTGAATGTAGGATTTCCTTTCATCTTATTATTCCATTGCTTTAAACACTTAAGGCATCATTGCCTGTTATTATATGCTGAAAATTCATTCTTCTAGAAATGATTGTTTATCTCAAGTGTTTTTACAGAACATTTATATAAATGCAACTGTTTTCAACATATGTTGATTGACCTTCATTGTGTGTCAATAGCTTAATTTCTCTATTGTTCATACTTAATACAAACATGCCTTATATTACAAATGATATATTGTTTCTGAAAGCTTCACTGATATTTAATTATATGTTCCCAATTCAATGTTTATTACAAAACCCTATCAGAGAAATTAAAATTTCGTATTTCATGTTTTTAAATATTAACCTTTAGTCTTTTAAATTTACCACTGAAATCATTCTTTGTTTCCACTGTAGGTGCTTTAATTGCCTTTAATTTGTGCTTCTGGTTCCTCTTTTAGACAAATTTTTGTCTTTTTTTCAGTTTTTTTAATGTCAGTGATTTATGCTTTCTCACTAGTTTTTGAATATAAATTATACAAATCTTAGAAAAGCTGAGAGTTAAAAATTCAAAGGCAATTATCTATGTGATGCGATGCTTATCATATTTGTAAAGAACCATGATCAAGAACAGAATTAATGAATTTCTTATTTCAAATATATCATGTAGTTTGATCATTGGATTGTAGTACATAGTCAGTATAACAGGATGATGAGTAAGTCAGCATTTCCCAAGGACTGATTAGGATATCAAATGAATAGATGAATAGTGAATATACAATTATATGACTCCCTAGAATCAGTCAAAATTTCCATCAATGAGCTGTGGGAGTAAAAGGGAGAGAGGCGAGCAAGCATCATTTCATTGCAAAGCATAGAAGATTCCTCTCGAGAAATTTGACAGCCCAGCTGTGTGTGTGTTTTTATCTCTATAATGATTTTGAAAGCTGAATTTCAGAACTTCTGTGCCACTTTAACTTTGATTAAAAAATGAGAGACTAGTCAGAGAAAACAGCGTCAACAGTAAGAGATGGAAAACCTAAGTGGTATGTGCATGTGTTAGTGTGTTTGAGTGTATGTGTGTGACTGTGATGAGAAACAAACTCTGCAGTAGCAATCTGTCTAGAAACTCAGGGTTTTCAGCCTGTCCAAACAACTTTAGCCATTCTTGTCTAAAAGTAATGCTCCAAAAAGAAATATTAAGTAGTTTTTACAAGGTTTTGGTGATTTAAGGGCTGGAATCTCTGTTGATTTACACCTAGTTATCAGAATTCTGAGGTTTATTTATTTCCTCATTTTGCTCACAGAAGGAGTTATATCATTTATGATTGACCTCTGAACTATCTCACATAGTGTCTTTCCTTCCTAACACAATCATCTATCATGTCACAAGTTATTTCCTGCATCTCTTCTAAACCATGCCACTTCAGAAGGTTTTTCTCCTAAGCATACCAACTTTGGAAAGAGTTATACGCAGTACATTTTTCCTCTAGCTATTTCACTTCTGACCTCCAGTTTCCATTATTCTTGCTAATCTGTCTTTTCAAATAATTCTCTGTTGAATGCTATCAGTGGTGGAGATGACATTAGAAGAATTCAGAAAACTACTCCCTAAAGGACTAATGAGAACCCCCTACTACTTTTGAACTCTTTTTTACAGTCTTTTTTAATGCAAAATAAAAATGCAACATTCATTCTCACTAGTGACTTATACTTTAGAGTAACGAATGATACAGAAAATTGGAGTTCATTAAAAATTCTCAGAATTGTAGTCCCTGAAAGTCTACTATCGAGTTTTGTTTTGTTGTTTTTCATAGATTAAAAAGATGAATGAGATTTTATGTTTGATCTTGGTGAGCTCACAGTTTTTGTGGGTGACAGATAGGAAAAATAATTATAAGTACCCATACAAACTACTATAATAAAGACATATGGTAGATGACCAGAGTTGTGACAGCTTTTTCTCAGAGAGTTAGGAAAGGTTTCATATAAAACGTTGCTGGCACGGGAGGGGAAAAAATAGCCGCAACTTTACAGGAAGAGTCAGGAGTTTGGGAAGAGTATTCTAGACCCATGAATTAGGCTGTGCAAACCCATGGAGTTGTCAAACTCTTAGTCCTGTTCAAGAACCAGTGAGAATTTAATTGCACAGCTGTTATCTCTAATACAGTGGGGGAAAATGACCTAAAGTATTTTCCTGTGATATAAAGGAGTAAAGGCAGTGCTCAATAAGTCCAGTAATTTATATACCAGAAGACTTGTGTCTTTATTACCTGGGAAACTTAGAATGGCCTAGTAAAATGCTGCCAATTAGAACATTTATTTACACATGAAAATTTGTAATTTTCAAGTAGACAACACACATGTACTTGTGTACTAAGTAAGGTGATATAAGTTAATGAGAAAATAACAAGTTGAAATAGACCACCTTCACATAATAATGGATTCAAAATATAAAAACATTTTAACATTGGAGAACTAATTGCCAGATAAAAAAATAAAGGCAAATAACAAGATTTTTTATATCTTTAATATCTTTAAAAATCATTTTGATTATTTTGAAAATACCAATTATTTTAAAATTATTGTTTCCCCAGACAATAAGACCATAATAAATTCAGAACTGCATATACTTAGTGATATTTCTATCTCTATATGTGCCAGGGTTATTTCAAATCCAAATTAGTGGAATTCTAATGATTTTACCATATTTTATTGTTAAGTTATTTAAGTTTGTGAGCACAAAGACAAATGTGCTCTGAAAAGCCTTATAATTTCAAGATATTAAGCCCAAGGCAGAACTTGGAACAGAAGATTATGAGGAGAGGGGATGTGTAGACATAATTCTCTTTTCCCTTTAAACCATAGATAATCCATCATGTACTTTTTCATGTTTGGGACCCCTGAAAAAGACGGTATAGAATAAGGAGAAGATTTGGTGTACTGTTCTTTCCTCCTCACCGCAACTTTCTCCAAGCTGTTTGTATTCTCTCAGTCTCCTGTACCAAATGGAGGTACTTACATTTTCTCAATGGCCATTTGTAAACTGAAGAGAGAAGGAGTATAGCTGTGAAGTTCAAGGTGGCAGCAGACAGCTGGGCAGAATGTGCTATGAGGCCTTCTCACTTTTTGTCAAACATATGAGCAATTATCACACTAGTACTTCAAGTTCAGATCAGTTGAAGAGTACAGTGATTTGGAATATTCCTCTCACTGGGATCCAAAAATGATTACTTTTGAAATTCAGGCATGCACAATAAATGAATGAAGCAGATCAATAATGAGACTGTCAACTGGATAAACACATAGCTCCTTACACATTTACTTTACAAGTATTTTTGAAATAGTCATTTCCATATTAAATTGTGCCATTGGCTTTCAGTTTGTGTCTCTAACTCAAGGGAATCAGAATTATACCCTAAAAGTCATTTATTGAGAGATGGCCCTTCAAGGAAGGCAGACACATCATGGGCTTCATCATGGTAAACTTCCAGAAATACATCTTCTTAAGCTCCCCTCAGTCCTCCTATATACTCCCAGGAAACCTTCCTGGGAGTTGTCACCACCTTATGTTGTATTAATTTATTCATTTCTATATTTGACTGTGAGTATATTTATTTATTAGCATGTTTTTTTACACCCACATTGATTGTGGAACTGGAATCAAGTCTCAACCTTATGATAGAGAGCTTGAATGTGATAGAAGTTAAAACTTGGAGTATATGTGTTTCTGATGTTTTACGGAGGATAAATTACTTTCACTACTTGATCACATTTGACTTATAGCAATCTTAGGAGGTTGGTCAGGTAGGTGCTATCCTCTCTACATTTTGCAAGAGGAAACCAATATTAAATTATATTTCTAAAGTTTCCTAAAAGCTAGGAAGCAGAGAGCCTGTGGTTTAATTTAGTCTAAATTCTACTTATCCAAATGCTAGTTGTTGTTGTTTTTTGCCCTGTTATACCAAGTTTCTTATTTTTCTTCTCTCTCCTCCTCTTCTTTATTCAGTTGTTTTTTCTCATGCTACACTTCTATTTGCTCTTCCTCTTTTCCCCCTCCACTTTAACTCCCTCCCATTTTCCCACCTAGCTCTGTCATAGTCTATACTTGTTGCCCATAAAAGTGAGTACACTAAATTTAGAAAATGTAGCACGTCCTTGGCAGCTGGTCATAGAAGTCATAAGCCAAGAGAAATGAAGTCCTCAGCAGAACTTAATACAATTCTAGGCCTTGGAGGAGACTTGCGTGGACATTGGAAAGGCAGATAGATTGCAGGGAGCTGAATGCAAATTAAATAACCCAAGCCTTAATTAGCTTACTGTTTAAAATATTGTATTAATCCAGGTACTGTCATTTTTCTGCAGCTAGAAAATTCCTATTTTCTCCCCACAAGAGCCTCATCTTATTTATATTGTCCTGTGGCGGTACTCCATGTTTCAGATTGACCTTGCTCATACTAAGATAGGGCTAAACTCTTGATCATCCACATGCAGAGAAAGCATGATGGAGTCTTAGTTTTCTGCACTAGTTCATCTGTTAATGAAGAATTGAATGTTTTTGTTTGATCCATTGCAAATCAAGGAAAAGTATTTTCACTTTGCAGAGGGAAATACACAGCAAGGGGCACCTCTTCAATAAAAAGAGGTGTGAGGTAAAGTGTGAGACAGCTTCCCAAGATGTACAAACAAACTAATTATCCTGACTTGTATAATTTTCCTTCAACCTCTTATCCAGCTGGGGGTCCAACTTCTCAGGTGGAGACTAATCTAATTTCACTTTCAGCAGACAAGACTGAAATCAATCTTCCTGCGTCTGGCTAACTGTTCAACACACCTCACTTGACTCAAATGACATATTCTAGAAAATCACTAATTTCTTCTTTTCTGAGAAGGTATACCGCCATGGTTTATTTTAGCCCAGGTGAGCCAGATTTACCCAATTCAGGTGGGATTTTCAACACTAAAGGGGAAATTATGAAATTCTCAAACCAAAAGTTAAGTTGTTTAATGATTTGTTTTTATTGTAGGTGATTGCGGTTGGTTTTTCAGACAAACTTCAAATGGGATGGCCAAAGGTATCTGATTAGCAGCAGCATCCTAACGATGAGGATGTGAACCAGTTGTGTAATATGCAAAGGGAAAAGAACACACAGGAGCTGTAGCATGTGGATTTCATTCAGTCTCTTACATCCTTTGCTATAATCAATCACTTTCAGGACTAACAACTTATTTATGCCTTGTGCTTTTCTTGTCTAAATAAAAAAGACGTATTCAACATATACTTTATCAATTTCAGGCTTTCACAGGCAATTCTGAAAAATCTGTTATTGAGGCTACATATAATCAAACTTTGTATACTCTAAAATGATGATATTTTCCCAAGTTCTGCACCAATTCCTCTTTCTCCTAAGGTATTCCTTTAAAATTATTTCTCTTCCCATTTTTCCTCTCTCTTATGAGAAGTTAGGATGTGGAATTTTGCTTTGCTCTTTACTGTGCTATTTTAAATGCCAAGATAACTAGTTTCTCTGTTGTGACTATGGGCATTCACATGATCCGTGGACTGAAAATTGAAATGCTAGATGGGGTTGGCTGTTCAAACAGTGTTCATTCAGAGGAATCTCCTTTCTTCTGAAGGGCAAGCCATGGAAAGACAGTCTTTTTAGAGGTAGAGAGACATTACTCTGTACAACTCAGCTCACATTTATCCTTAGCTTAAAGATTGGTTGATGCTTAGAGTTAGCTCGCTGACAGTGAGTGACAGCTAATGTCAGAAGTTCAGAAGGAGGTACAGAAAGATGACATAAAGGAAAAAATTGAATTATAGTTTAACTTTTACAAAGCAAAAAGTGTCATTTTATGTGCAGGATATGTCCAGAAAAGAGAGATGGGTTTATTAAATGTTTTATGTTAAGTCTAACATTTTTATTCTAATAAAGTAAAAATATATTTACTCAATTACTATTCATTTTTTGAGTAGTTTTTCTTTCCCCACACTGGGCCAGCTACTTTAAGGGTGCAAAAGAGAGAAGACATATTATCTGACCTCATGTGGAAAGGAAAAATAATTAGTACACTTAAATGATATTAACAATATAATGGACAGAAATGAATCACTGAAATCTGAAGTAGTATGGAATATGTCATTAATGAATTAATTCAAAACATATTAATGAACACATTGGTTGTGCCCATTAATGTGGTTTACTTTAATTTTGAACAATATAGTTTTATTTGGCCTTCATGAGCATTATATGTTTATTTAAACTTTCATATGGAAGATTAACTTTATTTGGGTCTATGTGGATAAGACTTGGATCAGGTAGAGTGGTGAAACCGTGTTGCATTAACAATTATGGAGAACATCAAATGTGTTCAGTATACTAACAATCACTTTCCACAGATAACATCATTTAATCACAACAATCATCCAAGAGAGGTTTTTTGATTAATGAGGAAAATAAAGTTAGCACCAAAAGTATAAGATTATATTGTGATTTTGAGTTAATATTTCTACGTCTAAACTTGATTTTTCAATCAAAATGTAACAGAATTTTCCACATGGGAGAGTAACATAAGCAAAGACATACAAACTCATTGATGAGTGGTGCTGGGTGGTGATGGGGTGTTCATGGAGAAAGAAAGCCACGTGGTTCAGCTTATAGAAAGACGAGCAGTGTTTAGCTTTTGTTCTTGCTTGACTTAATTTCAAGGAACACAGATTGACTCAGTCTGTTTTAAGATGAAGATAATATGTTAAAAAGATTTATATAGTCTGGAGATAGAGAGTCAGCAATGAAAAAGACCATGATAGGCACCTTACTAACTAAATTGTCTAGTTTTCTAAGAACCATTTTTCCTCTGTCTAATGATGAGTTTATTTTGGTTGGCCAAACTGCAGAGTCTTCATAAATTTAGCTTGAAGAGTTACTGTGGCTATTCTACACCTTTCTACATCATTAACTTTCAATTCAATCCGTTGCTAAGGGGTTAAAAAGTTAGTATCTCCTATTCAGATTACTGGGTGATTTTCATTAACTCCAGTTATCATTTTATAACAGAATGTATCACAAGCATATTAGTTAGATGCAAATTAGGAGATAAAACTCACACAGTAATTAGAAACAAAATCTTTAAAATAAAGAATTATTAACTATGGATTGATGTCAGTGAAAATAGTGGAGAAAGAACTGTTGAAAGTTTAACCCTACATAGATTAAAAAAAAAAAAACCTTAAGGAGTTGTTGGAGATTTTTTTCAGAATTGTGGAAAATCATAAAACGCTTGCGCCAGGCGGTGTTTATTTTTAAAAGTTCTGTCATATTCTTGAGAATCTAGGTACATGAGTGAACGTGTAGGCCTTTGGATATGTGCATGAAAGACCTGAGAAGACCCTTAGGCTCTCACTTCAGAATGACCTGCCTGCTCTCCCCAAGCAGTAAGTGAAAGCTAAGGCAGAGTTGTAAGCCATCAGGCTGAGTGTTCAAGGCATGCTCCATATTGATTGCAAGAATTAAGGAAATTTCTGTCTACTTATTATTTAGATGATTCCTAAATAACCATTTAGAGACTTCAATGACCACATATGCCAAAGAATAAATAATTTATAGAATTAGTAGTTTAGAGAAATCAGTAAACAAACTACTACAACAAGGAGCAACAACAGTAAACTCTTAAGAGGAGCAGACTTGATTTCCAGAGCTGCCACATTTTAGAATATTTAAAATGTTTTGTGTGTGTAACAAAATTCCAAATCTAATTTCAATAAAAATACAAGACATGCAAAGAAATTTTTTTTAGAAATGTCCAACGCTCAGAAAAACAAAAAATAGAAACTGTCCCTGATAAGGCTGAGATACTGGACTTATTGTGCTTTAAATCAGCTACATAAAATATATTTAAAAGTTAAATGAAATCATGTTCTCAAAACCATGTTCTGAAGCAAAGTAAGAGAACAATGTCTCACCAAATGAATAGTCTCATTGTGGATATCTCCTGGGCCCTGCTTCAGGGAGGATCTTCTACATATGCAGTTTTTTACAGAAACATGGTTGGCATTGTACATTAATTATCTTATGCCTAATAATGAAATTAATGACAGTAAATACCATCTAACATTCCTATGGTGTTCAATGTTTGCCAACCATTTTCATGTGCATTACTCCATTAGTAAGACCACAATGAAAATATAATTTTAATTGTATTAAAAACTTATTTTGAGTTCCTTTTTTGCCACATATTCATTTTTTAAAGTTGTTCAAATAGTTTATTCAATAATTCTCATTTTTATCAGGTGTGGAATAGTTGTAATAATACCTGCCTACATATAATACAAGGGTAAATAGGCTTCTAAAGTGTTTTACAAATATGGGTTACTATGGTTGTCATTATTCCAACAGAGAATATTTTACAAAGTAGAAATTGGAAGTATTTCTATGTAAGTCTGATATGGTTAGACTTGGTGTCCCCACCCAAATTTCATCTTGAATTGTCCCCATAATCCCCACGTGTCAAGGGAGAGACTAGGTGGAGCTAAACTGATATGTCCTCCTCCCAGCAATGAATGAGAGATATCTATCCCCACAGCATCAATAATACTTAATATTATCAAAATTTCCAATTGGTCACAATCTGACGGGTGAAAAAATCTATCTTATCTCTTATTTGTTTTCTCTGATTACTAATAAGTCTGCCTACATTTTTTTTTTTTTTTTTTTTTTTTTTTGAGACGGAGTCTTGCTCTGTCTCCTAGGCTGGAGTGCAATGGCGCGATCTCGGCTCACTGCAAGCTACGCCTCTTGGGTTCACGCCATTCTCCTGCCTCAGCCTGCCAAGTAGCTGGGACTACAGGCGCCTGCCACCACACCCGGCTAATTTTTTGTATTTTCAGTAGAGACAGGGTTTCACCGCATTAGCCAGGACGGTCTCGATCTCCTGACCTCATAATCCGTCCGCCGCAGATTCCCAAAGTGCTGGGATTACAGGCGTGAGCCACCGCGCCCGGCCAAGTCTGCCTAGTTTTCATGTGTTTCTTCTTCTGTAAATTGCCTGTTGATAATGTTAGTTAATTTTCTATGGGAAAAATTTACTTTTTCCTAAAAACTGCAAGGATTCTTATGTCCTATATTACTAAACAAGAAAACTCTGACCATAGTAAGCATTGTAATAAGGAAAATTGTATAAGCAGAAGAAGCTGTAGCCATAGAGTTCCAGTCCAATTATTTTGCTTTTAAATTTGAGGAAATTAAGGCTAAAAGAAGGAAGATGGGTTCCTACATGACACAAGATGAGTTGAGTGTCAGTGTCTGGTATAGAAGCTGAATTTCTGAATGCTTGTCCAGTAAATTGTGCAGAAAATTTTGATTCAGAATTAGGTATAAACTTATTTCTAGATACATTCAGTAGCCTAATATCAAAGCAATGAAAGGATTGCCACGCAAAAATTTTAAATTTGCAAAATTACCTGATTTGGAAGGCAGGGCATGTAAAATATTTCCTGAAATTAAAATAAACTACAAAAGAGATAAAGATCAAATGACTTTACAGAGTCTGATTCTAATGGTTCAGAGTACTTAATCAAGTTCCAACCTGATGTCTTATCCATTTAAATGGCCATTTTTTTTCTATTATTTTAAAAGCAGAGGAAGATAATTTAAAAGAGACTGTAGGGCTATCTAAATTTTCTCATACTTCATAGAGGTTAAAATAACCCTTAACCTAGAAGGATAAAGCACTGAATTAAAAGTAGTTTATACAAAGGACAAATATTCTCTACAGACCCCAATTTCTTTTGAAAGTTGCCAACTTACACTAAAATTTCTTCCTAGCAGCATTTTTTATCTATACTTTAAAATAACTTTCAGGAGAGAATAGAAAGTTGCTTAATATCCATATCATTAGCTTGTGCCATAAGTTGCACATTGTTTTTGTCTCTTTTATTAAGTTTAAAAGGTAGCTTTGAGTTAAGGTAGTTGTAAAACTAAAAGGCAATCAAGTAAATTAATGCATCCAATAATGCATTCATTCTAATGAATCAAGTTCTAATTCTCAAGTTACTATATAGTTTCCATGCAAAATAAATTAGAGAACATATAGCCATCCTCTTAAATCACTTCAAGGACTCACCTAGTGTCTTTATTAGAGATATTTTGACATTTCAGGACCATTATCAATATTGGATAATGATGATAATGAAAACAATAGTGCTTGTTTTTGAGGGTTATCAATGTGCATAACACTTGTGCATGGCATTGAAAACTTACAACAATCAATAAACTTCATACTGTCTTTAGTACTGTCCTATAGCTGAGAAATCCAAAACTTAGAATAGAAAATCAACTTGCTCACGGTTGCACAGCAAATAAAGCTAAAAAATAGAAAAGGATTCTCAGTCACTCCTTTGAATTCTATAACTTATCTGATTCAATATTTTTAATATCAAATATCAAAATATTTATTTGGTGTTCCCTACTTCACAGATTTCCTCACTCCTCTCCTTTTCCCCCATCTTCCATGACAAAGTCACAGTTAGTGAGAATGCATATTAAACAAGTTAAACCCTTTATATTTAACAAACTAATCTCTTCCATAAAGATATACTATAGAAAATAAATGCCTTACCTGATAGTAAATTGAAATGAAATTTTCAAGTATTGATAAAGAGTCATTAGACTGTCATAAAGATATAGTGTACCCTGATGGGATGTTGGTATAAATTGGTAAGATTATATTGAAAAAAAAACTACTGAATGATAATTTCCTTGGTAAAGATTGTTTTTAGCTCTAAATAATGGAAAACACTATGGCTTAAACATATAGGAATTTTTTCTCATATAAAAAGTTGAGTTGTGATTTGTTATTGGAGTTGATTCACACCTCTCTGCAATGGTCTTGGCCTTTTCTTCGTGGTTACAAGTGAATAGGGACGCTCCCATGTTTCTATTCATATTTAAGCAGGAAAAAGGAGAATCAGTTGTTTGTTTGCTTTCCTTCAGAAGGGAAGAAAAGCTTTCTCAAAATCTCTCAGATAAACTTGTTACTTGGACAGCAAGGGAATGTCAAAATTGAGAAGCCCATTGTTCTAACATTGCCAAATACAAAGGACTGCACCAAGACCAACCAGAGTTTTATTAATCAGGAAGAAGTGAGAGGATTAATGTCTATTAGAAAGTTCTCTTTTTCAGAATGGTGTGACCATATGATAGCAAAAAAGTGTTATGATTTGTAATATTTAAAGTCAGAAGCAAGATGCATGTTCTAATGTTACAAATATTGCATTGTTGTAGCATGGTATAGCTGTTGGAGTCAGACACTCTTGAACTGTATCACCTTTGTCAATCTAATCAATCTCTCAGAACCATAGTTTTTATAGAAATAAAAGTATTTGGCTCACAAAATATAGTATGAATCAGGTAGGCAACTATCTATAACATTCCTGCATCTGTAACATGCTTGTGTTAGTTACTGACAGTCTTCAAAATGGAATAAAGTCTCAGAACAATAAATGACTTTTGGTGCCTACTTAAAAGTTAGATATGAATATTCCCAGTATTTGGTGACTGTCCTCCCAGAAGGACCCACAGGAACTCATGCTCCTTTATTATTTAGCTTTACTTTCTAGTAGGGCCTTATACTTGTCTTCATCCAGCTGGTAAGAGGAAAAAGATGTAAAAAATGTTTCCCTAAAAGTGATGCAAGTTTTTTCTTTCACAATAGGTTAGATAGATGGATGCATCTAGTTGCAGGAAGACTGGGAAATGTAATCCCTGCTAGATAGCTACCCCAGTAACAAATCTATATTCAGGAAGAGGGAGTATACATTGTGGTTGCAGATGATAATCTCTTCTACAATGCTCCATAATCATTAATATTTTTCAACGTATCTCCTTTCTAAGAGAACTAGATTCTAATTAAAGCAAGCACTGTGAAGTCAGTAAGGAGTACAGCTTGAGTCGTATGGGTAGCTGATGAATGTTTACAGGAAGGAAGCATAATATAGTAGCTTCATGGACTCTGAAGCAAGATTGCCTGCATTCAAATTCTTACTTCACCAATTCCTAGTTGTGTGATTTTGGGTAAGTTACTTAACCTTGGTTTCTTTCTCTATAAAAATGGGAATAGTAAAATGAATTACCTATGCTATACAGGTTATTTTGATGATTAATTATTAATAGAATTAAAGCTTTTAGGACAATATTTATACTGAATACAGTATAAATTCATACAGTATTTATATCGTATAGTATTTACATTGAATTTGGTTTGATTTCTGGAATATATATATTTAGATGTATACATATCATGAAATATTTAATGAACATCAACAAATGCAAGAGATAAACAGAGGCATGTCAAATAGTATTTGCCTAAATGTGCTTACAAAGACAATGGGGACACTGAAAATCTTCAGATAGGTGGAACTATACTCAGTATATTATGGAATTGTGCCTGCTAGCCTGAAGAGGTCAGGAAAGTCTATGTGGAGCAGGTGATTTGTAATATAATAGTATGCAACAGACAGGCATGGAGAGGTGCTTAGGGGTGAGACCTGGTGCCAATGATGTCTTGAACAGGAAAGGAGACTGTAGACACAGTTTGAAGATGTCAGTATCTCACTTCAATGCCTCTCTTAAGGAGAAAATGTTGTTGGTTAGGATTTGGGTCATATATGGTGGAAGTGATAGATGACAAAGAAGCTTTCCCTAGAGACACTTCCTTTTTCACTACACTCATCCATCAAAGGAAAATAATGATGATGGTGGTGATGGTGTAAGGTTGAAAAATTTGTTCTTAGAACAGAAAGAATTCAAGACAACCTGTAATTGAGAACTAGAGACAGGCATAAAGAAGAACTGAGAATCTAGATTTTGAAGTCTGAAGTGAGTGCTAAATGAAAATCTTTAAAATATCTTATAATTAATTATTCAAATTTTAGTAACTTCATCATCCACAATGAATATTGAGCAATATAAGTATGTGACATGTAGTAATCACATGAACAGACACATCTAGCTTTTTTTCTTATTTTCTAACATTTCACAGAATTCTACTTTTATGTTGGTAAGGAAATTAAGTTCAATATGTTGCCTTCTTCTAAATAATTAGCTATTACACACTAACATGGGACAAGAAGTAACTGTAATATTAAAATGGCCACAGAGTCTGGAGTCAGAAAAATCTGGTTTTGTATCTTGAGTTGACTAAATTACATGTGCTATGGATTTGCAGATGCTATTTAGGAATGCTCTATCCTAAAACTATCAGAAGCACTTTCTAAAAATGTGTTTAATTAAAATGAAAATGTATTAATTAACATAACATGTTCAAATAGAGGATGAAAAGGTAATCCAGAAGCAAAATGTTCCAGATTCTCTTGATTTAATATTTTGCCATCTTCCCAGAGTTTTTATTTTTTTTTGTCTTCAGATTGTCTCTCCCTCACCATCATAAAATGCATGCACCATCTCAAGGCTTTCATTCTCACACAGCAATGCGAAAAGCTGGAAAAAAGGCTGCCTTTTCCTTGGTTCCCTTTTAAGAACAAATACAAGTTTCCAAAAATAAAACTAACCCCAGAACAGTTTACACAATGTCTCATGGCTAAATTACATTCCTTGTGCATAGTCACTAGCAAAGGAAATGATACCACGATTGTTGAAGACAGGCTTAGTGTCCCCTGAAACACACAGTTACTGGATAGGTGAACAATTTGGGGGTGCTGTTAACATAGTAAAGGAAGGAGGTGGCTTTCGGGAGACAACATTTGGAGATTGCCAGAAACTTTTTGACCTATAATACTCTCAGCTACAAAAATGTAACTATTATAGGTACTTTAGATGAGACTGTGGTGATAAAAATACCTGGAACTTTTTATAATTTTCCCTTCTGATAATCCAAGGGAAAAGGAGAAAAAAAAGTCATACTATTTTATACCTCTCACCCAACCTAGACCTGTAAGTACTTTATTCAAAATGCTTTCAAAGGAAAGCCAGTCTCCACATTTTGCTTTACCTCCTAGGGAAAACATGTGCCTTTATTCATCTAAATGTGAAGAACAGGAAAAGGAGAAACGTACAACAGGCTTCCTGTCTAAGTTCAAATTTAGTGTGTAAGTGTTTTAGGTTCAGAGAACAACTTGAGTAATACCTGCAAAGTAAGTTCTCTAGGTAAAATACAGCTCCTAGCCAGGAAGCAAGCCATGTGGAAGAAGGCAGCGGAAGCCGCTCCTACTACTTCTGTGAGCAATATCACTGGGCTTGAGCAATCTTTCTTTTGAAAAATTTAGATAATGATATTCTTAATTCTAGTGTTTTAAAGTATGCATCTGGAGAGGTGTTTTTCTTTTTTTGCCCTCATTTAACAAACTCTTAATTGTCCTCTCCAGTGGCAGCAGCAGTATATACCAGCTTTTTCTGATGAAAATAGAAACTGTTTAGAAATTCTTCTGGGTAATATTGAGGAATTTATACACATTTTGGATCCTGGCACCTGTTCTGTTCTTATAGTGGTGGGTTTTGTAATTTGGAATGAATTCTAAGTGTTAGACCTGCCTTAATGGTCTGAAGGGACAGAAAAGATTGACCTATAAACTGGAAAGTGTTTCACATTAGTTGATACCTCTGTTTATCCCTGTTTCTGTTTTTAGGCCTGGTAAAATCCATGCCTAGGGCTAGGTAGCAATATGTTACTTGAAGAGCACTACAAAGACCTGCATGTGTTTAGATCAATAGTTTATTTTCTAAATCCTGCTGATTTGGATGTTTTGTGGTTTGAGGGAAACTCTGAATATTTGTCAGGTTATCATTTTGACAAATTCTTATTGTTTTGGAAACTTGCAAAATGTCCATAAATTCCATTTACCATCATGACAAGAAAAAGAAAAAAAAAATCCGAACCTGAAAGGATGTAGAGCATAAATAAAAACAAGTAAAATGCAAGCCATCATTTGAATGCATTCTTTGTACGAAGTGTTTTGCTTTCATGTGGATTAAATACACCCCTCCTTGCTCATCCCCATGGAGCTATCTTTGACTTGGAGCCCTACCTCTTCACACATCATTGTGATTCCTTCTCTGAAATGTATCTTTTGTATACCTTGTCCCTCAAAGTTAGGATCTCTTAGAAATATAAAGTGACATATTACATTAGTTCATTAAAGCTATAAAATAAATGTGTATTAATATATTACTGTCACTTGCTGAAGCAGATAGAACCACCCACCCAAAATGTGGTTTCAATGTTAGGACAGAAGCTACCACAAACATACAAAGAGGGTATAAAAAGGATTATTGCTTTCATCATTAAAGTCTCTGGGGAAAGCAGGCTTCTCAAGCAGGCTCGAAATGGTGCAAGAGAGCAAGGAAAGGAGACAGGCTTGAGTTTTCACTGTGGTTTATGAGTAGGAGCTTACATGGTTGGAATCTCCCACTAGTGCCAAAGAAGATGGCATCTGGGTTTTCTTATCAGCTTGTCACATGTGAGGCACAAAAAGGAGAAGGAGGAGTAAGACTTAAAAGCTGTTAGCAGTTAAATATCAAAAACTGTAGTCAGATTTCTCATTACATAATATAAACATGGAAAGAGACTGGTTCTCTTTCTTAGTGACACTAAACGGTGAATGAATAAATGAATAAATGCAGTCAATTACCATTATTCATGATAGTTATGTTCTATAAAGTCACCACAAACACTGAGTTAGTGAATATTGAACCATTGCTCCTAGGGGAAATATAGGGTTAGGTTCCTTTGAGCTTCTGGCCACAACATATACAACAGCTAAGAAATACACAAACTTACTTTATTTGTGTTTCTGTTTAATGACACCTTATTTAACACATAGTGTTGATTCATTCACTTTGAACTCATGACTAGCACTCTAACTCATGCCTGAATGAGGCTTACCTAACTCACATCCTTTCTCTATAAGGCACATTGCAGCCTTCTTGCATGTAGAAACAGTAGACAGCCCTTCAGCATTACGCTTGGGGGCCATTTTAAACAGTAATATCACTAATATAAAGCACAAAATTGTGAAACATCACATTAAATAGAACAGAAAAGGATACTCTTATACTGTAGTATACTGTATAATAGTGGAAGCAAGAAGACAGAGTATTGCTTTATTTGACCTCAGCTGGGAATGTGCAAGTCGGGCAACAAATTTTCATTGCTCTGAGCGTGTCTACAAATGACCACAAAAGTGCCCCAAGTATTGATTTTAGGATTACAAATAAATTTTAGCAAGTAGGCAAATTTGAAGATATGAAATCTGTAAATAATGAAGAGATTGATTTTTAAATGAGTTAATGCTTTTTAGTCAAACCATTTTGGAGAAAGTGCCTCCATTCCTTCTTCTTTCGATTTGTTGCTGCTGTTATTTTTACTTCACTCAAGAACTTTTAATAATTCTAAGCAAGATGTTTAGTAGCATCACTTTAAACTGGTGGAAAAAGGGGTTTTTAGTAGTTTCTGTGTGAAACCACTGAAATCATCCTGTAGGTGACTGGCAATTTAACCAATAATGAGATATAGTGCAGATCTTGGGTGACAATAGAATATAGCAGTAGAAACACAAGCTCCAGAATCAGAAATATTAGATTTATATCACAGACCCACTACTTATATGCTGTGTAATTTTAGTCAAGTTCTTTAACATCTCTTATCTTCAGTTTTCTCTTTGTAAAATGGATATAATAATAGTACTGACAATGTACTGTTGTTATGAGGATTAACTGAGATAAATTAACACACTGTATAAACATGGTCTATCACAGAAAGGATTTTTTTTTTTTTGAGACAGAGTCTTGCTCTGTCACCCAGACTGAAATGCAGTGGCATGATCTCGGCTTACTGGAAGCTCTACCTCTCAGGTTCAAGCGATTCTCCTGCCTCGGCTTCCCAAGTAGCTGGGATTACAGGCGCCTGCCACCATGCCTGGAAAATTTTTGTAGTTTTAGTAGAAACAGGGTTTTGCTATGTTGGCCAGGCTGGTCTTGAACTCCTGACCTCAGGTATCGGCCCACCTCGGCCTCCCAAAGTGCTGGCGTGAGCCACTGCACCCGGCCAATGTTCAATATTTTTAAACTACACTTATTTAAGATACCTATTCCATTTGCGTTTTCTTGGTGCAATTATTATTGGTATTACTTTTCACACTGTCCTGTTTGAAATGACTAATTTTAGGATTGCTTTGCTACAGAAAAATCTGGAAAGCGTTATTTGTGCTCTATGGGAATAGTGCCATAGTTAATTGTTAAGTAAGTCTTGACCGTGGCATAGAGAACAGAAAGCACATTTGCAGCATTTTGACATACTGAGACTAAATAACTTGCGGTAAATCAAGATTTTTCATCTTTTATCCCAATTTAAATTATTTTTCTCTTGTCACTCTAATGAATTCTAAGCCCCATGGAAACTAGGATTTTCCTGTGCAAGCTGGGATGAATAGCCACTTGAAAGAAAATACAGTTGCTGTGACTAGATTTTTAATTTACTGTGTCTGATTTCTAGGACTTGATTACAGTTGAAAACTGCTTGTGATCTTTCAATCAAACACAACCATTTTGTAATTAGTTCTTCTGGAAAGAGAAGCAGTATTGGGTATCAGAAGAGATCTTGCAGTTGACAAAAGTAAGATTTTGTTCACTGAGTGTGTTTTAAGTGTCATTATGGCCCCCTATTAGAGTAAGGAAAAATGGGAGAAAAATAATAAATGGATTCTTGGCCAATGTATCTATTCTCTGAATGTATAATGTATAATGGAAATAGACATATTTATTAGTTGACGTAGCCTCACATAGGATCTCTGGGCTGTGGAGCAAAAGTTACTATAGGAGCAAAGTCCACATGGAAGCCTCTTACTCCTGTCCTTTTCTCCCAAGCTAAGAAAGTACAATAAAAACACTAAGTTATCCAAGGAAGATGTCAGAAATTAATGCCACTCATATAGATCTAAAGGATGCGGGTGTGGTGATGTTCATCATACCTGCATTCAATTTACCAGTCTGACTCTTGCAAAAACTACATGGATCCTGGAGAAGGATAGTAGATTACTGCAAATTCAATCAAGTAATGGCCTTAATTATAGTCCCCATGCAAAATGTGCTATCTTTATTTTTTCTTCATCTTTTAAGTTCAGGGTTACATGTGCGGGATGTGCAGGTTTGTTACATAGGTAAACATGTGCCATGGTGGTTTGCTTGCACAGATCAACCCATCAATTAGGTATTAAACCCAGTATCCATTAGCTATTCTTTCTGATGCTCTCCCTTCCCTGGCCCCCATCCCTGACAGGTCCCAGTGTGTGTTGTTCTGTCCCATGTGTCCATGTGGTCTCATCAATCAGCTCCCACTTATAAGTGAGAACTTGCGGTATTTGGTTTTCTGTTCCTGTGTTACTTTGCTGAGGATAATGGCTTCCAGCTCCATCCATGTCCCTGCAAAGGACATGATCTCATTCCTTTTTATGTCTGCATAGTGTTCCATGGTGTATACATATGTACCACATTTTCTTTACCCAGCCTAGGCAATTGGGTTGATTCCATGTCTTTGCTACTATGAATGGTGTTGCAATGAACATACACATGCATGTATCTTTATAATTGAATGATTTAGATTCCTTTGGATATATACCCAGTAATGGGATTGCTCGGTCAAATGGTATTTCTCGTTCTAGATCTTCGAGGAATCACCACACTGTCTTACACAATGGATGAACAAATTTACACTCCCTTAAACAGTGCATAAGTGTTCTCGTTTCTCTGCAACCTCATCAGCATCTGTAGTTTCTTGACTTTTTTATAATAGCCATTCTTACTGGCATGAGATTGCATCTCATTGTGGTTTTGATTTACATTTCTCTAATGATCATTGATGTTGAGTTTTTTTCATGTTTGCTGGCTGCATGAATGTCTTCTTTTGAGAAGTGTCTGTTCATGTACTTTGCCCACTTTTTTAAGGTTTTTTTTTCTTATAAATTTGTTTAAGTTCCTTGTAGACTCTGTATACCTTTGTCAGATGGATAAATTGCAAACATTTTCTTGCATTCTATAGGTTGTCTGTTCACTCTGATCATGGTTTCTTTGGCTGTGCAGAAGTTCTTTAGTTTAATTAGATCCCATTTGTCAATTGTGGTATTTGTTGCCATTGCTTTTGGTGTTTTAATCATGAAATATTTGTCCATGGCTATTTCCTGAATGATATTGCCTAGATTTTCTTCTAGTGTTTTTATAGTTTTGGGTTTTATATTTAAGTTTTTAATCCATCTTGAGTTAATTTTTGTATAAGGTATAAAGAAGGGGTCCATTTTCAGTTTTCTGCACATGGCTAGCCAGTTCTCCCAGATTTTGTTTCTAGGGTTTTTATAGTGTTGGGTTTTACATTTAAGTCTTTAATCCATATTGAGGTAATTTTTGTATAAGGTATAAGGAAGGGGTCCAGTTTCAGTTTTCTGCATATGGCTGGCCAGTTCTGCCAGATTTTCTTTTCAGGTTTTTATAGTTTTGGGTTTTACATTTAAGTCTTTAAACCATATTGAGTTAATTTTTTGTGTAAGGTGTATGGGAGAGGTCCAGTTTCAATTTTCTGCATATGGCTAGCCACTTCTCCCAGTACCATTTATTAAATAGAAAATCTTTTTCCTGTTACTTGTTTTAGTCAGGTTTGCTGAAAATCCAGATGGTTGTAGGTGTGCAGTCTTATTTGTGAGTTCTTTATTCTGTTCCATTAGGTTATGTGTCTGTTTTTTATCAGTACCATGCTGTTTTGTTTACTGTAGCCTTGTAGTGTAGTTTGAAGCTGGGTAGCATGATGTCTCCAGCTTTGTTCTTTTTGCTTAGGATTATCTTGGCTATCCAGGCTCTTTTTTGGTTCCATATGAATTTTACAATAGTTGTTTCTAATTCTGTGAAGTATATCAGTGGTAGTTTAATGGAAATAGCACTAAATCTATAAGTCACTTTGGGCAGTGTGGCCATTTTCATAATATTGATTCTTCCTATCCATGAGCATGGAATGTTTTTTCATTTGTTTGTGTCCTGTCTTATTTCCTTGGCAGTGGTTTGTAGTTCACCTAGAACAGTTCCTTCACTTCTCTTGTTAGCTGTATTCCTAGGTATTTTATGCTTTTTGCAGCAATTGTGAATGAGAGTTCATTCATGATGTGGCTCTCTGCTTGTCTATTGTTGGTGTATAGGAATGCTAGCGATTTTTGCACATTGATTTTCTATCCTGAGACTTTGCTGAAGTTGCTTATCAGTTTAAGAAGCATTTGGGCTGAGACCATGGGGTTTTCTAGATATAGGATCATGTCATCTGCAACAAATATGCTATCTTGGATTGAGCCTAGTAACAGCCTTAGCCATATGGTATGCTATTTTTGACTTGATGAATGTATTTTTTCCTTCTCTGTCAGAAAAAAAAGAAACATAAGTAATTTGTATTCACATGGAATTGACAATAGTACACATTTACAGTTTTGCCCTAGAGCTATAACTCTGTTACCCTCTTTCATAATACAGTCTAAAGAGGCTTAGTCTCTCTAGGTATCCTGTAGAACAAAACATGCATTCACTATATTGATTAATCAGATGGAATTTGCAGGAGGTGCTTACCATTTTGAAGGTCTTTATAAGACCCATAGCCCATCAGAGGATGGGAGACAAACCTTATGAGTTTTATTGGCCTAAAAATAGTAATATTGTTAGCAGTCTCTGCTCAAGAGCTTGCTGGAGAATTTAAAGTGAAGGACAAATTATTGCATCTTTTACCTGCCAGAAAGTATAGTGTCTGGTAGGTTTCTTCTGTTATGCAGGCAGCATATTCTGCACCTAGGAATATTGTTTCAACTATTATCTTTGACTGAAGCCAAGAAAGTGAAAGCATTCCTCAAGAGGACCAGTTCTTGATGCAGTAGTTTGGCTGTCTAAGCCAGAAGATACAGCAGTTACTATAATATTAGTAATATCAGTGGTGGAAAAGAGCCTAGAACAGGTTTACGAAATGGAGAATCATAACACAGACTGTTTGCTGTCTGCAGAGGAGAATTATATCCCTGGTAGTGGTGAAATGCCTGACCCTAATGCATCAAGAGACCATGAAGTTATAACTGTCCATCATAAACTGGGTTTTGTCAGAACCAGTAATTCATAAGCCAGTTGGGTCCCAGAATAATCTATTCTAAGATAAAAGTGATGCATTCAGGACTAAACATGAGTGGGACAAAGGAACAAATAAGCTACATAAGTATGCATGTAGCCCAGATTCCCATGTATTAACTTCTGTTGTAGCAGAATCTCTCCCTCAGGTTACAAAGGATGTGTAGCAATATAGATTTAGATAATCTAGTTCCCCAAAGAGGAGCACTCCCATCACAGGACATAACAAGAGTCTCACAGACAGGTAGAAAACCAATTCATAAAATCAGTATTCATATGTCAAACAAAAACTTATATTCAAAATATATTAAAAACTCTCATAATTCAATAATTAAAATGAAAACAACCCAGTTTAATAAAAATGTTCAAAAGCCCTGAATAGGCACCTCCAAAAGAAAATATGTAAGTAGCCAATAAGCACATGAAACCATGTTCAATTTCACTAATCTTTAGGAAAATTCAAAACAACACCATGATAATACAACACACTAATTAAATTCATTAAAATTTGAGAAAGATAGATCATATCAAGTGTTGTTAAGGATATAGAGTGACTGGCATCCCATACACTGCTGATGGGAACATAAAATAGGCCGGGCGTGGTGGGTCACGCCTGTCATCCCAGCCCTTTGGGAGGCTGAGGTGGGCAGATCACGAGGTCAGGAGATCGAGACCATTCTGGCTAACACGATGAAACCCCATCTCTACTAAAAATAAGAAAAAAAAAATAGCCAGGTGTGGTGGTGGGCACCTGTAGTCCCAGCTACTCAGGAGGCTGAGGCGGGAGAATGGCATGAACCCGGGAGGCAGTTTGCAGTGAGCCAAGATCGTGCCACTGCACTCCAGCCTGGGTGACAAAACGAGACTGAATCTCAAAAAAAAAAAAAAATTATACAAATACTCTGAGCAAGTTTTAAAAAGTCAAACATACACCTTCCATATTGTTCAGCCATCCTACTCCTAAATATTTACCTGATAGAAATGAAAACATTTGCCTGCACAAAGAATTATTTTAAGGAAATGTTCATAATAGCTTTATTTTTAATAGCCCAAAACTGTAATAACCCAAATGTTCATTAACAAGTAAATGGATTAACAGTAAAACAAAGTGTGGCCCATCTATGTAATAGAGTACTACTCAGCAACAATAAAGAACCAACTCTTGATTCAGGTAATAACATACATGCTCAATATGATTACACTAGGTCAAAGAAGCTATGCAAAAAAGTATATTCTGCATGATTGCAGTTTCATAAAATTCTAGAAAATGTAAACTAGTCTGTAATAGAAAGTAAATTAGTAATTGCCTAGAGATGGGAAAAAAACAATGAATTTAAATTACCATGAAGAAAATGTGGGACATCATAGAAATATTTGTTATCTTGATTGTGGTGATTATTGTGTAGGTATATACTATTTCAAAACTGTTAAAATTTTATATTATACTATATTTGGGTAGTGTATTAGGCTCAGTTATTAAGTTTAAAACATCATCAGAATATTTTTATTTCTTAACTGCCTGACACATTTTACTTTTTTTCCTACATTTGTTGGCTGACACTCTTTTATCTCCTTTCCATATGACTATAATTTTATATGTTACTCTTTAGAGAGAATAGAAAGATAACTTTGTGTTTTCTCTGGGATGGTTAATCAAACAACTCTACTGATACTATGAAGAATTTCTTTTAACCTCACAACTCATGACTAAGAAACCTCAAATTTTAGATTAATTGGCAAATTTGGGGAAAAATGTCAGTTTTTTTTCATATATTACCTCATGTGGATCTGTTTACTCTTTTACCCTGCTGCTATGTTTGTGACCTACTGAAGCAGGAATTCTGACAAATTCTATTTTGCATAGCTACATTACAAGTACATTTCTGACAGAAGAGAATTTCAATTTTGATTGGAAATTGATGAGGCATACTAGGTGGGCAATCCCTTTACAGTTTTATACATCTAATAATAGGAAAAATTCTCCATGGAAGAAAAGCTCCCTAGTTCATTAATTTAAAATATCTTTCTGCTCTAATAACAGCATGCTTTTGTTGCCAGACACTCTCATGGCCTTCATAGTATAGAATGACTTCTGGCCTTGTACCTCCTCGTCACAATGCCAAATGAGTTGGCTCTGTGTGCTACAAGAATTCTGGAGAACTATCTATGGAAACTACAATGTAATGACTAGTGATAACTACTGTACGTATAAGGAAATGACTGCAAACCACACAGATTCATCCTGTTAAATTCAAAGATCATTTATTCAACTTTCCTATAATCAAATCACAAAAACACCTGTGGCTACTCTCAAGTCAACTGATGCAAAGAGAATTGTAATGGAAGAGGGGCCAAGTGAAGAGAGAGAACAGTGGAATCATTTGTGGCTAAAATGCCTTACTTTTGGAAATCAACATACATTTTATGTATGTTTATATGTGTATATGAAAAGTATATATGTAAAGGTTCAAGAATATATATGTGTACAATGAATTATCTTAATGCTATCAATTCTCATGTACCTTGGAAAGAATTTTGTATACATTTAGAAATACATGTACAGCTGATTTTAATAGTCCTATTGGACATAAATTCAGTCAGATCTGAACTACAAAAGGGAATAAAAAGTCTTGGGCTTGTTTATTTAAATTAAGACTTTTATTATTAAACACAAATATCTTTATTTTTTATTTACCAATAATTTGTTTTTTATTGTTTTTTTATCTTTTAGAATTTTTATTAATACTTTTGATTTAGACATCATAATTGTATACATTTATGAGGTACAATGTGATGTTTTCATATATGTATGAAATGTGGACTGTTTAAATGAAGCTCATTACAACATACATCACCTCCCTTATCTATCATTTTTTATGGTGAGATGTTTGAAATTTACTTTTAGTTATTTTGAAATATACAACACATTATAATTGACTATAGTCACCCTGCTCTGCATTGGATCTCAAGAGTTAGTCCTGCTGTCTATCTGAAATTTTATACCCTTAGATCAACAACACCTCATTCCATCTCTCCCCACTTCTCAAGCCTCTGGTAACCATCATCCTATGTCCTATTTCTGTGAATTCAAATTTATTAGATTCCACATATAAGTTATATCACGCAGTACTTGCCCAGTAATCTCCCTTCTGGTATGTATCCAAAGGTACTACAATCAATATGCTGAAGAGATATCTGCACTCTCATGTTCATTGCAGCATTATTCACAACACCAAGATCTGGAATCAACCTAAGTGTCCAGCAGTGGATAAAGAAATTGTGGTATGCATACACAATGGAATACTGTGCATTCTTAAAAATGAAGAAAATCCTGTGTCTTGTGACATGGATGAATTTGGATTTGGTTTATGTGAACCTTAAAGACTAACTTCAGGAACCTCATAATGCCCTTTTTCTCTCCAACTCCAACTCCCCCCAACCCCCCAACCCCACACTACTGTAGAGATATATTGGCTCACTTAAGACTAAGTTTTAATGAGTAAAAATTCTTATTTTTAAGCAATAAAAACTTACTTTCGTTGATTTAGGGAAAGAAATTTATAGAAAGAATTGCCAGACAGGTGGCTGAACATGAGTTACAGAACTGGTGGAAATAATAGGGATATGCAGCAGCCAGAACTAAAGGCAAAATCATGCCACAAAACCAGTGTGCACACTGCTGCTGATTAACCCTGTAGGGAGCTTGCAAAGTGGCCATATGTTGATACTTGATACCATAAGCTGCCAGTGCTGCCCCTGGAAACTCCTTGTTGTTGTTGCTGCTGCTGCTCCCGTCACCTGCCTCAAAATGTCTTCTCCATGGTACATCCTCCTGCTTGTTTACTACCTCCCAGTATCGAGTTCAGAGGTAATACATTCTAGGTTACATGCTCATGCCTTTGATGCAAGGGAAATGAATAAATGAGCATCTGGCACTTTAACATCTGTGATTAAAGACAAGCACTGCCTTTTGCCATGACTCACATGGTGAGGGATTGATTCTCCAAACATAAGAATGGTGTTCAGATTCTGGGCCACAAAAAAAAGGTGATAAATGTTCCACATAAAGACATATAACCATGAAGAACACACAGGTGTTGCACTTCTGGTCAATGGGCATCTAAACATTTAGCCGATTCTTTTATTAAACAAAAAGGATAAATGCAACATAAATGTGATTCTTATGTGTAAGCATAGGTAGGGCCTGCTGCTATTTTCTACTGTCTGCCTACACCCTTACCCATAGAAGTTTTTTCTTTCTTGACTTGACACAAAGTTACTCTGAGGATTAAGGCTTAAAAGGAATGTCTTGATATTTTGGTTAGTTCGATGGTATCCATTATGCACTGAATCATGTCTTCACTAAAAGTGTATGTTGAAACTCTGTGATAGGGTTTGGATTTGGTCCCCACCCGGATCTCATGTCAAATTGTAATACCCAGTGTTGGAGGAGGTGGGAGGTGATTGGATCATGCGGTGGACATCCCTCCCCACTTATAATAGTGTTCTTATAATAGTGAGTGAGTTCTTCTAATAGTGAGTGAGTTCTCACAAGATCTGGTTTAACCTCTCTTCACTCTTTCTCCTCCTCCTGCCATGTAAGATATGCCTTCTTCCCTTTCACTTTCTGCCATGATTGGAAGTTTTCTGAAACCTCCTCAGCTGTGCTACCTGTATAGCCTGTAGAACCATGAGCCAGTTAAACCTCTTTCCTTTATAAACTACTCAGTTTCAGGTATTTCTTATAGCAGCATGAGAATGGCCTAATATACCCTGAAATATATCCTCGAAATATGACTGTTAAGGGAGAGCCTTTAAAAAGGTGATTAAATTAAATGAGACCCTAATCTAATCTGGTTGATGTTCTCACATGAAAAGATAATTTGGACACAGAATGATACTAGGAATATGCATACACAGAGAAAAGACCATGTAAGGACACAATGAGGCCTCACATATCAGTTAAACTGTATCAGTTTAACTGAATACTTCTGAAGTGTCTCTGTGTCATTTCTGGTGGGCTATATGTTGACTGAGAAAATATCACACACTTCTCATTCACAATATCGCATAGTTATGTCCAATGCCATTGGGGCAGGTCTCTCTAAAGAATAAGACACAACCTCACTATGGAAGTTCAATATTCAGGCATATGGCCAGAGAGCAAGAAGTACATTTTGGGGTGGGCTTCACATAAAAGACATGTTTTTCTTGAAGGCTTATACCAGTGGTCAGAATATAAGAGTGACAAACTTTGATTGATTGATACAATTAAGTGGGAGAATACATGTAAAGGGGCAAAAGAGCATACAGGGAAGTAGCTGATACACTTAATGGAAGATGGTTTTCTAGTTCACAGGGCCAGATATCAACAATTCATGAAGTGAGTCAATAAGAATGCCTCTAAGTTTCCAGAACTAAATAACAAAAGTAAAGGAATCAACTCAGGGAAGCCTCAGAAACAATCGTGCCTGGGATGTGAAGCTATTTAGCACTTATTAGTAACATGGTGATTCTTTTTTCATAGCCTCTAGAAGATTTGATTCATTTTGCTATTAATCAACTTTGAAGAGTCATGATATAAGTACAGCTTTTAGTAGAATATTATATTAAAAGGGAAACCGAGAAGCTGCAAATTGAAAGGGAAAAATAGCTGGACAATTGGGATCTCTTAAATGATATCTGTAATACATTTGGGTTCCAAAGAGTCAGTCACATCTCTATTGTAGTTAAATCATCTGACAGTAATCAGGAAGCTTTATTAAAATGAAAACTGATGAAAGTGTAGCTCAGATGATTCACTGCCCCTTGTAATAGAATAATTTGCTGAATCAATAATGACAGCATACATGGGCCCCCTAGGACTCTTTCTAAGCAAACTCTATCCTCACTGACAGATAACACAGGAGTTTTGTTCACTGGTAATGCTGGTAGTACTTGTTATACTACTCACTATCAAACATTGTAATGTAAAGTTAGGAGATGAGAAACATATCATTTATTATTAATTTCTTAAGTAAAAGTATGAAAAATTCACATTTTTAACCACAGATAATTATTAAAGAAAAGAAAGTAATTATTCTACTTTTAGTAACAGCAGAATATCCTACATCAAATTTATCCTCCCACATATAAAATAGTAAACTCTGGGAAAAATATTTAGAAACAATTATTTTGAAGGTACTAGAGAAAAACTAAAAACAGACAAATACTGAAAAGGAAATTACCCTTGATAGAGAAAACCTGTACTGGAGGAAAAATTGGATTCATAAGACCTTAATTTTGTTCTAAGGCATGTGGCAATTTAAAGCAATAATAATAGTAATAATAAAGAGTGTTTTGTGAACTAGTATTCCTTGTGAGGAATACTAGCAATAGCTCAAAACACATGAATAAAAGCAACTGTAATTTTCAAAATTTTAATGTCTTACATGAAGTAGTAAGATATAAGAATGCATAACGCAATTTCTATAGTGACAACGAAAAGAAAAGTAATGAAGGTGTTATAAAGTCGAAAGAAAAATAAAATGGAAAACTAAAAATATTTGATGCACTCCCCAAAAAAGCAAAATGAAGGATCAACTGTAAAATAAGAAAAGAAGGGAAAATGGAAAACACATGGCAAGATGATGGACTTAAGCCCAACCGTATACACTACATACAAATAATAGACTACACACCCCAAATTAAAGGAAAACTAGGTTGGTTTAAAAAGCCCAAGACATTACTTTATATTACTTAGAGGATACACTTTACATATAAAGGCACACATTGATTGAAAGTAAAGGGATGAAACATTCCATTCAAAAATTAGTTATAAGAAAGCTAATTGACAGTATTCACATCAATTAAATAATCTTCAACATAAGGAGTATTACCACAAAGAGAAACATTTTGTAATGCTGAAAGAAACAACTATCGCGAAGACAAAAAAAAGATTAAACATGTGCATACACCTGATAACAGAGCCTCAAAATGCATGACACAAAAGCAGAGAAATGGATACATTCGCAAGTACAGGTTAATATTTTCACACTTTTATCACACAGTTGATAGAACAGTTAGACAAAAACTCATTATGATATAGAAGATATGAAGATTATTACTCACCCTGACCTAATTTACATCCATTTATAATGATATCAAAAGCTGCAGAACGAGTATGCATGATTTTTAAATGAATACTGAAAATCACCAAACTAGCTCATATGCTGACCGTAAAACAATTCTCAATAAATTTCAGACTATTGGAGTATTACATAGTGCATCCTCTGATTATGAAATAATAGTACAATTTCTAGAAAAGTCCCCCATATTTGGAAAACAAACAACACTTTTTGGAAAGAGATATAAAAATGATCTTAGAAAATATTTTTAAATGGATAATAATAACTACCTAATATATCAAAATTTGTGAGATGCATGTATAGCAGCAATTATAGGGATATTTGCCATTTTTAATTATTATATTAGAAAAGAAAAAGGTTTTAAAATCAGTGATCTAAATGTCTACCTTAAGAATCTAAAATATACCCAGTAAATTGAATTCAAAATAAGTAGAAAAACAAAATTAGAAAAAGCAGCAACCAATGAAATAAAAAAAACAGACACTAGAGAACAATTTTAAAACCAAAATACCTACTGGGTACAATATCTAATATGTGGGTGATGGGTACACTAGAAGCTCAACTCTCACCATTATGCGTGTAATGTCCTTATAACAAACAAGCTCAAGTATCCTGAAGTCTAAAATTTAAAAAATAAAGGCCGGGCACGGTGGCTCACGCCTGTAAACCCAGCACTTCGGGAAGCTGAGGCGGGCAGATCACGTGGTCTGGAGATCGAGACAATCCTGGCTAACATGGTGAAACCCTGTCTCTACTAAAATACAAAAAGTTAGCCGGGCGTAGTGGCGGGCGCCTGTAGTCCCAGCTGCGGGGGAGGCTGAGACAGGAGAATGGCGTGAACCCGGGAGGCGGAGCTTGCAGTGAGCCGAGATTGCGCCACTGCACTCCAGCCTGGGCAACACAGCAAGGCTCCATCTGAAATAAATAAATACATAAATAAAATATAAAACCCCAAATCTCCATCTTTGCAAAAATTAATAAAATTAACAAAGCCCTAGAAAGACTCATGCAGACGAAAAGAGAATAAACACAAATTATTTAACGTATCAGAGGAGAGAATATCATTAAAGAAATTATAAAGCTTAAAATGATAATATATTATAAAAAACTTGTTACGAATGTATTAAACAATTTATATTAAGTGGAGAAATTCTTTGAGAAATATAACTTGCCAAACTGAAATTGGATGGAATAGAAAAAAATGAATAGCCCTACATCCCATAGAGGAATTAATTCATTATCAAAAACAATTCACAAAGTCAATTTCAAAATGTTCACTGGTGAATTACATCAAGATTTAAAGATAAAATAGTACCAGTTTTACCCAACCTCATTTGGCAAAGTTATGCAGAGAACACTCCTTGCCTACTTTATGAGGCCTGAATGAACTTGATGCAAAAATCTGACCAAAACATTGCAGTAAAAGAAAAAACCTCAGTCTAATATCTCTTATTAGCAGAGATACAGTAAGCATCAACAAATTACCAAATTGAATTTATCAATATACAAAAATGATAATACAGATTTGATTAAACGATCTTTTTATCCTAGGAATGAAAAGTCGGTTTTACATTTAAAAACCAATCACTATAACTCATATTAACAAAATAAAGTATGAATAACATATGGCTATACCAAGAGCTGCAGAGAAGGCATTTTATAAAATTTATCACTCATCAATAATAAAGTTTTTCAGCAAAATTGTAATAGAAGAGAACGTCCTAAATTTTGTAAATGACATCTGGAAACTGTAGCTACCATCATCCTTTACTCTTTAATCATTACTTACTTAATCCTAGAGATCAGAAATAAGAATGTCCACCACAAAATGTTATTGTGTTGTTCTGGAAACCTTACCCATCACTGAACTGATGGGAGTGAAGAACAGATTGGAAAGAAGGAAATAAAACAGAAAATGTTTATAAATAACATAATTATACTCCCCTCACAGAAAAAAACATACTTGGATACATCGATTTAGCAAAATTGAAGGTCAATATACAAAAAGCAATATCATTTTCATATGATTACAGGAAACGATTGGAAAATAAAAAAATTTTTAAAGCCCATCTACTATAATATCAATACCACAAAGTACTTAGTAATAAATGTAACAAAAATTAAGCAATACTTCTATGCTGAAAGTGACAAAATATAGGTGAAGGGAATGAAAAGAAGCCTAAATAAGGGAAGAAGTATTTAACGATTATGGATGAAAGACAATACTCAGTATAAGGTATATACATTCTCCTTAAAATGATTTATAGATTAAATGCAATTTCAGATATAATCAAAGTAGTATTTTAAAATAAAATTAAGAAGCTAATTCTTACATTTACCTGGAAATGTACAAACAGCTAAACCATCAAACTTGACAAAGAATAATGTCATATTTACATTACTTGATTTTAAGATTACTATAAAGTGACAGTAATCAAGATGACAATAGGTTGTTGATATAATGATGGCAAATAGATCAATGGAACAAAACAGGATCAACAGAAGTTGATCCACATGTACACATTTGAACCGAAAAGTGACAAAGGTAAAAAGTTATTCAGTGGAGAATGAAATAATTTTCAACAAATATTGTAAAACAATGGGGTACTTATATGGAAAAAAAGAAACATGTACCTCTGCTTCATCCCATATAGAAAAATTCATTTGATATGTATCATAGACCTAAACTTAAAAGCTAAACTCTAAAGGTCATTGAACAACAACAACAGCAACAAATATATAGATATATATAAATATATATTTGTATATTTTATTTATATTTATATATGACTTGGGAGTAGGCAAAGATTTTTAAGCAGTACTCAGAAGTAACTACAGAAGAAAAATTGGAAATTAGACTTCATCAAAGTTAAAAACATATGTCCATCAAAGGATATCATTAAAAATTGAAAAGACAAGACACATGCTAGAAAAATATATATGCAAAACATATATTTTTCAAAAGCTTTTGTATCCATACCATAAAAAGAACTGAAACTCAACAATAAAAAATCAAATAACCCAGCAAAAAAACGGGTAAAGACTGGAAGAAATATTGCACAAAAGAACATATTCAAATGGCCAACTCACACATAAGAAGGCACTCATCCATATTTTTCATCAAGAAAGTATAGTAAAATGAAAATTAAAACCGCATTAAATAATAGTGTATACCCACTAGACTAGCGAAAATTAGAAAATAAGGCACCCTAACAATTTCACTTTTATGGATTTACTAGAGAGAAATAAAAGTGTTTATTTACAAATTCACTTACAAATCCCCAAACGGATGTGTTGGTTTCTTTTGTGTCAACTTGACTGGGCCATGGCATGCGCAGGTATTTGGTTAAACAATATCCTGGGTGTGTCTATGATGGTGTTTTTAGATGAGACGTGCATTTGAATCTGTAGACTAAATAAAGTAGATTGCCCTCTCTAATGTAGGAAGGCCATCATCTAATCCATTGATGGTCTGAATAGAACAAAAGTATCAGAAAGGGAATACTCACTCTCTGCCTGCCTTTATATTCAAGTTGGGAGATCAGTCTTCTACCACTGGACTTGTACTCAAACTGGAGCTTACATAATCAGCTCTCCTGATTCTCGGGCCTTTGGACTTAAGACTGGAACTATGCCAGTCTTGAGTCACTGTCACTGTCTTAGTCAGTTTGGGCTGCTATAACAAAATACCATAAACTGGGTAGCTGATAAACAAGACAAATTTATGGCTCACAGTTCTAGAAGGTAGAAGTCCAAAATCCGAGTACCAGTAGACTTAGTGTCTGGTGGGCGCTCACTCTGTGGTTCCAAGATGCACCTTCTACTTGTGTCCTTACTTGGTAAAGTGAGCAAGGAGCAGGACCTCTTTTTTGAGGTCACTTATATGGTAAAATGGGCACATCCTCTTTTATAAGTTGTCTCTGGGGCCTTTTTTTTTTTTTTTTTTTTTTTTTTTGAGACAGAGTCTTACTCCATCGCCAGGCTGGAGTGCAATAGCGTGATCTCGGCTCGCAGCATCCGCTTCCCAGGTTCAAGTGATTCTCCTGCCTCAGCTTCCTAAGTAGCTGGGGCTACAGGCGTGCACCACCACGCCCAGCTAATTTTTGTATTTTTAGTAGAGATGGAGTTTCACCACGTTGGCCAGGATGGTCTCAATCTCCTGACCTCGTGATCCGCCCGCCTCGGACTCCCAAAGTGTTAGGATTTGTGAGCCACTGCGCCCTGCCTCTGAGGCCTCTTTCTCAAGGTCACCAATTATGTTCATAAGGGCTCCACCTTTATGACCTAATCACCTCCCAAAAGGCCCCACCTCCTGATACCATCATCTTGGGGATTAGAATTTGAATATATGAATTTTGGGGGGTTACAAACATTCAGACCATAGCAGTTATTCTCCTGGGTCTCCAGCTTGCTGACTGAAGATCGTGGAACTTCTCAGCTTCCATAACTGCATGAGATAATTGCTTATAATAAATCTATTTGTATTCTGTTGGTTCTGTTTCTCTGGAGAACTTAAACTAATACACAGAGAATATCCAAAAACATACCCATACAAGAATGGACAACTAAATAATGACATATTTGTACAATGAACTATTACTGAGTAATAAAATGGAATAAAGTGCTGATATTGGCAACAATATGGATTCATTGCACATTATTGTAGTGAAAGAAATGGAACGTAAATGATTACATATTGTATGATTCCATTTATATGAGGTTCTAGAAGAGATTAAACTATTGTAAAGAAAACGAGTCAGATAAAAATTGTTGCTTCTCTGGGGTTGGTGGAATTGACTGGGAAGTAGTATGAGTGAGTAAGATGCTCTATATTCTAGTAGGCGTGTGAGTTACACTCACAGATGTATGTGTTTGTCAGATCTCATTTAATATTTATGCATTTACTACATATATATGTTTATTTATATCATCTCCTAAACAACTGTGAAAAATTAATCAATTGCAAGACCAAAGAAAAGACAGAAACACTGAAACCAGAGAAAGAAAAGCATTCTCTCAAATAATGATATGAAATAGCATTTATGAAACATTGGCTTATTTAATAAGAACGCTTATTTAACCCTTACAACAACTATTTATGGTTCTCTTTTTATGAATCAAATTTTAGCATCCTCTAGTACTAGGATATGTGGGTTGTAATTTAGAATTTGTACTTACTATTAACCACCATAATCTTACTGACTTCATTTTACCTTTCTTATGCTTTTATTTGTTTGTTTTTGTTTAAAATTAAAAATCAGCATTTCTCCAAGTGAATTCTATGCAATAAGAATTTCAAGAAAACGTATGAGTTACATTAGGGAAAGAGAATGGAGTGTTCTGAGATCAAATACACTTGAAGATGTTGGTCAAGGGATAAAAAATTTCAGTTAGGAAGAATAAGTTCAAGAGATCCATTGGACATAATGGTGGCTACAGTTAATAAAAATATACTGTACTCTTAAAAATTGCTAAGAGAGTAGACTTAAGTGTCCTCACCATAAAAAAATAAGTAATGTATTTGTTAATTAGCTTAATATTTCAAAACATGTCATACAGATTAAATATATGCAATTTTATTTAATGATTTAAAAATAAATTTTAAAATGCCTTGAAGAGTTCAGTAAAAGAAAACTATATCTTATTTAATTTCAGTTCTACTCAGAACCTTTAATTCAGTAATGAAAGTGGATCTACTTTGTATCAGTAATGCTTATGGTACTGTGTTTATGTCAGTTTACTTAGTCTTTATTTTATAAGGCTTAAAATCATTTTGAGTAAGGTGCTTTTGTCACTTTATTTTTAAAATGTTAAAAATGAGTAAGATGAGGCAGAATGAGGTCAAATAATTGTCAATCCTTACCGGGCTAGTAAGGAGTAGAGTTGGGGTTTGAACCATTGGACTTTGGAGTCTGTGCTTCTTGCATCATGTTTCACAGATGTGCCATGAGTTAGGAAGAATGATTCCCAAGTGGGGATAAAGGAGGAAACCTTGCCAACCATTAGGAAAGAAAACTAGCCTTCAACTAAAAGGTCAAAGGGGAGACATTTTTGAAAAGTTCTAGATGAATACCTGTTAAGGGCTGATAATGAACATTAAATTCAGAAAAAAATCATGAAGGTATACTAAAAGCTACTGATCCAACAGTCTGAGTTGTAGAGATACAATAGAGCATTTGGGGCTGAGATGGGGTAGTATTAGGGACTGGTTGTGATTAGGGGCATAAGAATCGGGATAGAATGAGAGTTTGGAGAATAATGGAAGACTGAGAAGGTTGGCCCTTGGGTGGTGACTGCTGAAAACAGTTTGCCAAGGCATGGGGGTAATGGTTAGAGGAGCTCTGAGAGAAGTGGACAGTCCCATCTGCAGTGTGGATTCAGAATCCTGTGTAGAGAGAGATGATGGCAGCCAGTTTCCTTCAGCCAAGTGCAGTGGCAGAGGTCGGCTGCTCCCTCAGGCTCTGTCTGGATGATGGAGAGTACACAGGTAATAACATATGAGAAATATAATATTGAATGGACAGAATAAACAGAATACAAATATTTTGACTGGTGAAGCAGAGGTGGTTCAGAGGAAAAACAATAAAAATAGCTGCCTTCACTAGGGTAGTCCATTGACATTCCAATGCCTTAAGAAACAGTAGCTCGAAAGGAAATATTGTCGTGATTAACTCTGAGAGAAAGCAAGGCCACACGGATTTCTTAATTATTCAGAAAGAATGGGAGACAGCGTGATAAGTGAGAATGGAGAAAATTCCCAATAGAGCTAGAATTCTTGTTGGAATTCTTTGGTACCAGACGATAGAAATATAACTATTGATTATTCAAGCTTAAAGTAGTATTCATGGGAATTCTGAATTTCCCAGTACTTTGAACTGAGTTCCACATGAAAAGAACGGGAAACTAGAAGACCTGGAGGCTTGGGCAAAGTTGTCCTGACTGTCCCACTCTTTCCAGAATCAGTTTGGGTCCACAGAGAGTGTTTCTCTCAGTCAGCTTTAGGTTGTGTTCAAAATTCTTGGGGACCTGAATCAGTGTGGATATTTTCTGAGGAGCCTTTCTCGGCCTAGCTTCATCTAGAAATCTCTGAAACTCATCTTGTTTCTCCTGAGTCCTCCAGACTGGAGATTTTTATGAGGCCAATTTGAATCTTTTGAAACTCCATGTCTGTCTTAGTGCATTTGAACTGCTATAACAAAATTCCAAAGACTGAGTAGTTTATAAACAGCAGAACTTTATTTCACACAGTTCTGGATCCTGGAAAATCCAAGGTCAAGTCCCTGGCAGATCTGGTGTCTGGTGAGAACTTACTATCTGCTTCATAGATGGCACCTTATTACTATGTTCTCACGTGCCAAAGGGGTAAATATGCTTCCTCAGGTCTCTTTTCTAAGGGACTAATTCCATTGATGAAGGTGTAGCCTCCATGACCTAATCAACTCCCAAAAGTCCCACCGCTTAATATTTTTGCATTGGGGTTTCAACATTATGAATTTTGGAGGGACACAAACATTCAGACTATAGCAGTGCATTACATTTAGATGCTCTTTATCCTGTTCCTAGCCATCAGAAACACAGGATTGGGATCTTGGATATTTTCTTATTCATTTCCTGCTTTTATATCAATATTCTAAAAACACAAAAACCCAAGAATTGTAGGAAATAGATTGATACTGACTTTCCGAAAATTAATACCCTAAATGTGTTTCACTGGATTTCATACCTTGTAGGAAATCTATTTTCAAAAGTGAAATATCTTCAAAATCACTTTAAACCCCTAAGCACATTTCTTCAACTAGAAGAGATGCAAATTTTCTTAAATTGGGTTCAATCTGAATGTTAGCTGAAGAGCATAGGAAACTAAAATGATCTGATTGAAATTGATGAATGACTTTTATTTTTAATCTGAGAAGGTTGATAGGAAAAGAGATGGTTTGAAAGTGAATAGAAGAAACAAGTTAAAAGGACAGGGACTGGAAAAGAAAAATATTTCATTCAGACAGGATTCTTACTAAGGAAAAGATATTGCAAGTGCATTTGAAACATACATGAAAGCAAAGTGGCCCTAGTAAAATTGAAGGGTAGAGAATGAAAGAGAAGTTATAAGGAAATGGAGGATTTTATATCATTTTTTTCCTTTTGCATTTAATGTGAAGTAAGAAAAAGGAATTGCCTAGGGCATAGAGCATATTTCTTAGTGTAGATGTGGAAGAGACCATTGTTTAAAAAAAAAAATTGGAACATCCTAAGGCAAAGTAAGAATAAGTGCTAAGTCCAAATAACAGTGATTCATGACTCTGAAAGGACAAGAGAATAGGAAGAACAAAGTCATGCTTTGAATTCATTGCTTTTGTGGGATCTCAGCAGCTGGATGAGTCTGCTACCTGGCTCTTTTAAAGTGGAAAATGATAACCACAAGAAAATTATCCTTAATTTGCTTATGAGAAGACATGAAATTGCAGATTGAAAATGGTGCTTTTGAATTTGGTGAGGTTACAAGGAACCTCAGGATGATGCTAAAGACAGAGAAAATAGAGAAAGGAGCAGGAAGAAACCAATTGTCATCTAGCTAAAATCACATAATTTTGTAACTGAAAAATGCTTTAGAACATATCAACTTCAATGCCTTTATTTTGCAAATGACAGAGCTGAGTTCAAGACTCTAATCTGATTCCCCAGACTCCCAGTTCACTGGCCTATAGTCACTCTATCATTTTCCTTTCTTTCTTGTTCTGGGGTTTTTGCAGGTGCCTTGTGCAAGACGCTTAGAAATCGTTGCTGGAGGATGGGTTTTCCAAAACCTGGCTCTCAATCTTTCATGCTTCCATTCTTTGGAGCAAAATTAAATTTAACTTAAATTAATTAAAATGGAACAAACCCCAAAATTCTGTTTCTTAGTCACAATAGCCATTATTTCATGCAACTAGACACATGTGCCTAATAGTTACCATATGGGGCAGCATAGCTAAAGAGCATTCCCACAGTTGAAGAAAATCCTACTGAAATTGAACAATGTTGTGCTAGAGACTATGGTTCCATATGTGTGGCTTTTAGTTATAACTCATACCTAAAATTTAGGTATCTTTTTTTATTTTCCAAAGCAATAAGTTCCCACAGGGAGTTAGGAAATATGAATAGTAGTTTCTTTTTCTCAACCACAAACAGCTAACTGGAGATGTTACCTTACATTAATCTCCTATGCTCATTGTGTTTTACCTTCTTCATTGGAAATGTGAAGATAGATGATTGCTAATCTCACAGAGATATTGACAGGGACAACTAGAAAGCTTCAAATACATAATAATGATGAGATTTATTATTACTATTATGGTTAATAAAGATACCATGTTTTTAAATCCATTTTAAGACACATCGGCTTGGCTTTCCTTTTTTCCCATTTTCAGACATACATGCTGTTTCTTGGAGTCCTAGTTATTTTTCTGCAGTCCTTAACCATGTTTACAGCATCTAAGTAATGGTATGGGCCTTGTACATTTATTGTTTACATAAGTATATACAAACTAATATTTAGATTAAGAGTAAGGGCCAAAGAGTGTTTAAAGTTAAGATATGATAGAAATCTTCAAGTGGACACACCAGGTTAAATTAAACTTGAAGAGGCTCTGCTCTCACAGTACCTTATTAATGATTTGTATTCATTTCTCAAACCACTAGTTTGAATTTTTTTTTTAAAAAAATACAGACAGGAATGCTCACTTTTATCCATGTAGGTAATTGCCAATCCAGCTAGCCAGTTACCTACAAAATATTGGAATAGTGAGCCCTTGATCCAAAACATTTGGAAGCTACTAGACTCTGAAAAATTGGCCCAAAGGGAGCTCTTTGGTAAAACTATAATCAGGTACTTTGAAAGGCTGGCTCTTTTTCTTCTTTTCCACTCATTCATCTGACATACACCATCTGTCAGATCATGCTGGGTTGCTTCTGTCAACCTTCTGCACATCTTGAAAGAGACAGCTTTTGAAGGTTTTTATTTCTCATGAATTTCCTGATGAAAATGCAGAGGTTTTCTTATTGGATCACCATTCTATTTATAGAAGACTAGGAGTTAGTGTCTATCCATAGAAGTAGTAGCTCGCTTAGGCTGCCAATACACGTGATTAATCATGGAACTACCTTACACAACAATTATTGACCTGCTTAAGTTGTCTCTCCTGGTACTTACAAAACTTAATATGTATAGGAATCACCGAGGGATCTTGTCAAAGTGCAGAATTCTGATTCAGTAGATCTGGGGTGGGATTCCAGATTCTGCCTGTCTAACAATCTCCCAGGTTACATTTATGCTGCTGATTTGTGGACCATACTTTTAGTAGGAGAAATAAAAGATATTAGAATAAATGTAATTATTTGAAGTGACTCCATAGAGTGATTATAACACAAGCAAAAGCAATAATAATCACATATTTTCTCAGTTATTTGCAATATTAGTATGCATTATCTCGTTTAGAACACACTATACTGTGAATTAAGACAGATGTTGTGGCTATGTATTTCTGTGTAGCATACTGATCCAAAATTTAGTGGCCTGAAGTAAATGACAACATTTATTTTGTTCACAGGTCTGAAATTTGAACAGGGCTAAGTGTGCAGAGTTTGTCTCAGCCCCACAAGACATAATTTGGGGCAGCTCATATGCTAAAAAATGGAATAATCTAAAGGCATACTCATTCATTTGTCTGATGGTTTATGCTGGAAGGTAGCTGGCATTGCCTTAGTTGAGGCTGTAGCCAGACCACGTACAAATTGTTTTTCCATGTGGCTACTTGACTTCTCCACGACATGGCACCTGGGTTCCTTGGATGAGCACCTCAGGAGAACCAGGAGGAAGCTCAATAACTTTTTATCAGTTAGCCTTGGATGTCACATAGATTCAGTTGTATCATAGTCATAGACCTTTCCATATTCAAGAAAGTGAAATACAGACCATACTTCTCAATAGAAGAAGGCCAAAATTGTATTTTTAACAAGCACTTGTGCAACATTTGGCAACCTTTGAGAAATGCAATATCACAACAGGTAATATGATCCTACTTTACTGATGAAAATAACTGAGGGTATATAAAGGTGGTCTCTCATTATAGGATTCAGTGGACAAAAGACAGTTTAGGAGTCTGTTTAAATATGTTATATAGATTTTGTAAAGTCTAGAGTGGCATGCATATGTAAGACAGAATAGTGTAGTGTTTAAGGATATGGGTTTGAACTCTAGTTTCCTTATTTCCCAACTATATAACTTTGGACAAGTTGTTTAATATTTATTATCTTTGCTATCTGTGTTCGTAAAATCAGGATTTTATCTGCTTTAAACAGTTCTTGGCAGACTTAAGTGAATTAGGATTTGTAAAGCTCTAAGTCTCCTGCCTGACAGATAATAAATGCTTACGAAATGATAACATTTTTATCACCACTGTCATTTCTGCTGATATTACCTTTAAGGAAATAACAGGGCTTTGTTTTTCTTTTTCACTTAAATAAGTACATTTTTGTTTGTTTTGCCCATGCCCTTTTGTCCCCTATAATTGAATAGTATCACTGCCTTACAAAATTGTGACATTGGTTATGAGGTAGCTATTGCAGGAAGGAAGACAGTGTGAGAGCTTAAATGTTTTTAGTAACATCTTATACAGATGGAGCTTCAGAGAAAAACCCCATTTTGGAAATGACTCCAAGAAGCACATCTGTGCATTCACGCCTTAAGTTAGCTTAGTTCTTGAAGGTGTGGATCATCACATGATTCCTTTATCCTGCATAGCACCTGGTGAAGGATCTGCACAGATCAGATAAGCAGTAGGTATTTATAGGTGTACTTGATTAATTTTCAATTGCTTCTCTTTTTTTTATGAGAGGGACTACTTAGTAGTGTCTTGATAAAGAAATAAGTAACATAAAACAGATTTTCTATGGTTGCTACAATCTATTTTCCCTATTCCAGATTGGATATTCTGTCACAGTGATTATTTGATATTTTGGTTGGGTTTTCTGGTTGTAATTGTGAGCCAGTGTGTAAGAAAAGATTCAATTAGCATCAAGAGAACAGATAATGCACATGAGTGGGGAGAACTATCAAGTCTTTGCTCACAGATTCGTAACTGGTTTTCAGTTTCTTCCTGGAGCTACAGATAGCAAATTATTTAGATTCAAAGTTCTTTGAGATAAAATGGGCAATGGTGCTGTAGGGAGAATCAGTGGTGTCTGTATATATTAAAGTGTCTCATTTGATGATGGATTCACTTTGGTGTAGGTGTTCCTAATATCAGTGATTTTGCTCTGGCCTGTGTTAGATTTTTCCATTTACTTCTAAGGAAATTATTTTATTCCTGAAGAAGAAACATAAAAATGACTTTCTCCCTCATACAAACACTCAAACATAAACTTATAATTGAAAGAGTCAAGGGAAAGAGAGAAGATACAAAAAGCAAACAATATTCTATTAACTTTTTTCACATGTGAATGTATTATAATATTAAAAAGTGTCTTTAGGCCAGGCACCTTTGTGTGAGAAGTCTCGGGATACCATCGTAATGGATTCTAAATACACAGGTGCCTGGGTACTTGATGGTATTATATTTTCCAATCTGGGAAAAGAAATTGTATCAGAAAGAAAATAGCTGTTTCTGACAAGTTTGGAGGCTATGAATGATAGATCAAGTGTTTTGCTCTTCTTACATCAGCATTTTCACTAACCTCTGGCTCAGAACAATATACTAAGGTATTATTTAATTTCTGTTCAAATCTAGATGAATAAATATAAAAATCCCTCCAAAAGCAATATTGTTATTCCCCTTTTCAGCATGTCTTTGTCTATATACAGCTGGGCCAAATGTCAAGGAACACTGGTATTCTCTTACAAGTTGAGTATATTTAGAAATAGTCACTTTTACATTTTTAGGAATTATTTATAACATTATTCCTCATTACAAATCTCTTCTGCTCTCCCTTTAAGATGATTTCTTTCAATGTGTCGTTTTGTTTGGGTTTCAATATAAATACATATGGCTTATGATTCATCTGTCTAAAAGTGTGTTCTAATGAACACAGATCCCATTGTTTTGTTAATTTGGATTACTTGAAAAAAATTTGATTTGTGAAGTGTGAAGGACCAGATTAAAAATAAATAAATAAATAAATAAATAAATAAATAAATAAATAAAAACATAAGCCAAATTTTCAATTCAGTACTTCTTGAAGTTTGATGACCCAGAGCATAGTAAGAACCTTTGAGAGATTCTCTCCTTTACAATGGCAACCTGGCCCTTGTCTCTGCTTTCTACTGAAACTGTTCTTGGCAAGGCCACCAATAGCTCCCAACCTGTCAAGTCCAGGGCACATTCTTTTAAGATGTCATTATTGAAATACCATTGGATTTGAAACAATTTTTTACTCTTTAACACTAAGATTTTCTACTCCATTAGGTCCTCAGACAACAAACTTGTATTCTATGTCTTACCATATCATCTCTGAACTATGTGTATCTTATCTTACCATGTATATATTATCTATACCATGTCTTACCATGTGTATTTTCATGAGTTCTTTTATGTACACCATTAACTAGAGCTAGTTCTTAAGGCTGTCTTCTCAGACTGTTTTTCTTCTTGTTCTATACTCTCTGCTTGGATTTTTTTTTCATCTGCTAGCATTTCAATATCCAGACGCAGCTAATATCACTATCTTGACTCTAGGTATCTTGACTGTACTTCACACTTATATCCAGCTTCACAATCAACTATCTATGGAAGATCTCCACCTTAAAATATTGCAGAAATCTGAAACTCAATTAATCAAGAAATGAATAAGCATTGCCTAATTCTGAATTCTACTTCGTTCATATTTGCCTATCTCTCTGTTGATATTTCAACACCACTGTCCTTCCAATAAACCAAACTGGAAACCTTGGATACATTTTTGGCTTCTCCCATTCACATACCTCCCACACCAGATCAAATTTCAAGTTTGACTCAAATTAAATGTGGTTGACTCTAATACATTGTGCTAAGTGTTATAAAATGATAGCAAGAAGGCTATTTTTCTTCACAGAGAAGAAAGAATTCTACATTTATACAACTTTTCACCTCTTCTTTCCTGCATCCACCCTAGTTTAAGCCCTCAACTCTCTTACTAGGATTAGGAAAATAGCATCCGGTCCCTTTATATTCAACTTTTTCCCATGCAAAGAATATATCTGACCATGTCATTGTTCACCTTGAAGCCCCTCAATGATTTTTCATTACCTGAAAGATAAAACACAAGCTCCTGAATCAAGAGCCCAGCCTGGTCTACCTCTCCAACCTTATCTCTAAGCATCTCTCTCCCCAATGGTCCATAAAATGTAACTACTTTTAATTCATCATATTCAACACACCATTTATCATCTTTTTGGCTTGCTCCCATTTTCTACTCTAATTTGTGTACTCTTTCTTCCCACACTCTCTCCTTCTTCTGATGGAGACCCACTCAGGCATTCTTTGATAAGATCTTTCCCAAAGCTCTCTGCCGAGACTTCACAACTATCCCTCCTTCTTCGTAGGTGCTCTTTCTCTGTATTTCTATTTGTATAACTCTATAATTATGGTTATATTTTTGTAATTGTTTCTTTATATCCATTCTTCAGTGTATTATAAGGTCTTCAAAAGTTGAGACTGTATCTTAGCCATCTTTTTATATTTGGCATCTACTGCAGTAAAGAAAATGTCATTCACTCCTTGATTTATGAATTCATGTATTCATTAAGTATTTTGTATTGAGGATAGTAAAACGATACAGTAGAGTCTTTCTTTCAAAGAGCTCACAGTCCACTGGAAAATCAGGAAAGTATATTGGTGACTCCAGTACAATGTGATAAGGTCTGTGGAATGGCACATAGAAAGCTTTGTAGTACAAAAGAAAAAGAATTAATTTTTACTGCCTTTAATGAACCTATGAAGATACAGAAATAATACAAAATAAAATGGTAGTACAGAAACAATATAAAATAAGCTAATTAAATTAATCAAAAATCTTTAATAGGTTACTGTGTAATTTACCCCTTCTTCATTTAATTTTAATTTATAATCACAGTCAGTTAATAACTCAATGAAGCCATAAAATTTCAAGGTAAATAGAAGGGAAAGAGAGGGAAATGGCTAATGAATTTCCTCTATAACATTTTTTAAGTCTCTATCATTATTACTGAGCTAGGAAATTGTTCTATGATTTAAATCTTTTTGGAAAACACATTAATTCAATTATCATTCAACTAACAACTACAAAAGGGAGCACTGTGTAGGTCTGTGGCAGAAACAAGAAAGAAAAAGGCAATTTTCTAATTTCATTTAAGGCTTTTTATATATGCTGTGTGTGATAAAACATACACAAATAATTTTTTTTCTGAGGCGGGGTCTCGCTCTGTCGCCCAGGCTGGAGTGCGGTGGCGTGATCTCGGCTCACTGCAACCTCCGCCTCCTGGGTTCAAACCATTCTCCTGCCTCAGCCTCCCGAGTAGCTGGGACTACAGGCACCTGCCACCACGCCCGGCTAATTTTTTGTATTTTTTTAGTAGAGATGGGGTTTCGCCATGTTAGCCAGTATAGTCTTGATCTCCTGACCTCGTGATCCGCCCGCCTCGGCCTCCCGAAGTGCTGGGATTACAGGCTTGAGCCACCGCGCCCAGCCAATTTTTTTTAACTTTTATTTTAGCTTCAGGGGAACACATGCTGGTTTATTATTTAGGTAAATTGCTTGTCACAGGGGTTTGATGTACAGATTATTTTGTCACCCAGGTAATAAGCGTAATACCTGACAGGTAGTTTTTCAGTTCTCACCCTACTTCCTCCCTCGACCCTTCAGGTCGGCCCCAGATTCTGTTGTTTTCTTCTTTGTGTCCATATATACTCAGTGTTTAGCTGCCACTTATAAGTGAGAATATGTGATATTTGGTTTTCTGTTTCTGTTAGTTTGCTTAGGATAATAGCCTCCAGCTTCATCCATGTGGTTGCAAAGAGCATGATCTCATTCTTTTTTATGGCTGCATAATATTCCATGGTGTATATGTACTACATTTTCTTTATTCAGTCTACCATTGATGGGCATTTAGGTCAATTCCATGTCTTTGCTATTGCGAATAGTTCTGCAATGAACATATGTGTGCATATATCTTAATGGTAAAACAATTTATATTTGCTTGGGTATATATGAAATAGTAAGATTGCTGGGTTGAATGGTAATTCTGCTTCAAGTTCTTTGAGAAATCATCAAACTCCTTTTCATAATGATTGAACTCATTTACACTTCTACCAACAGTGTATAAGCATTCCCTTTTCTCTGCAACCTCACCGACATCTGTTATTTTTTGATTTTTTAATAATGGACATTCTGACAGATTTGAGATGATATCTCATTGTGGTTTTTGTTTGTATTTCTGTAATGATAGTGATGATGAACATTTTTTCCGTATGCTTCTTGGCCATGTGTATGTCTTCTTTCGAAAAGTTTGTATTCGTGTCCTTTGCCCACTTTTTAATGGGGCTATTTTTTGCTCGTAAGTTTGTTTAAGTTCCTAATAGATTCTGGATATCAGACCTTTGTCAGATGCATAGGTTGCAAAGATTTTCTACCATTCTGTAGGTTGGTTGTTTACTGTGTGGATCATTTCTTTTGCTATGCAAAAGTTCTTGTTTAGGTCCCATTTGTCAATTTTTGTTTTTGTTGCAATTGCTTTTGGCATCATCATCATGAAATCTTTACATGGTCAACAATTCCTAGGTTAAACTGCAAAGTTTGTGTAGTTTTTGCTTTTAGATTTAAGTCTTTGTTCCACCTTGAGTTGATTTTTGTATATGGTGCAAGGAAGGAGCCCAGCTTCAATCTTCTGCATATGGTTAGCCAATTATGCCAGCACCATTTATTGATTAGGAAGTCTTTTCCCAATTCCTTGCTTTTCTCCACTTTGTGGACGATCATATGATTGTAGATGTGTGGCATTACTTCTGGGCTTTATATTGTGTTCCACTGGTCTATGTTTCTGTTTTTGTGCCAGTGCCATGCTGTTTTGGTCACTGTAGACTTGCAGTATAGAAGTCCAGGAATGAGATGCTTTCAGTTGTGGTCTTTTTGCTTAGGATTACCTCTGCTATTCAAGCTCTTTTGGTTCCATATGAATTTTTTTTTTTTTTTTTTTTTTTTTTTTTTTACAGTCTCACTGTCACCCAGGCTGGAGTGCAGTGGCAGGATCTCAGTTCACTGCAACCTCTGCCTCCCTGTTCAAGTGATTCTCCTGCCTTGGCCTCCTGAGTAGCTGGAATTAGAGGCATGTGCCACCACACCTAGCTAATTTTTGTATTTTTAGTAGATATGGTTTCGCCATGTTGGGCAGGATGGTCTCAAACTCCTGACCTCAAATGATCCACTTGCCTCAGCCTTCCAAAGTGCTTGGATCACAGGCGTGACCCTCTGTGCTCGACTTCCATATGAATTTTTAAATAGTTTCTTCTAATTCTGTGAAGGATATCATTGGTAGTTTGATAGGTACAGTAGTGAATACTAAATTGCTTTGGGCAGTATGGCCATTTTAACAATATTGATTTTTCCTATCCATGAAGATGGAGTGCTTTTTTCATTTGTATATATTATCTCTGGTTTCTTTGAGGAGTGTTTTGTAGTTGTCATTGTATAGATCTTTCACCTCCCTGGTTTGCTGTATTCCTATGTATTTTATTCTCTTTGTGCATGCTGTAAATGGGATTGTGTTCTTGATTTGGCCCTCAGCTTGGATGTTGGTATGTAGGAAAGCAACTGATTTTTACACATTGATTTTTGTATCCTGAAACTTTTCTGAAGTTGTGTATCAAATTAAGGAGCCTGTGGGCAGACACTATGGGATTTTCTACATATGGAATCTGTAAACAGAGATAGTTTGACTTCCTCTCTTTCTGTCTGGTTTCCTTTTATTTCCCACTCTTGCCTGATTGCTCTGGCCAGGACTTCCAGTACTATGAATAGAAGCAGTGAGATGGTATATCCTTGTTTTGTTCTGGTTTTCAAGGGTGGTTGCTTCCAGTGTTTGCCCAATTATTATGATGTTGGCCGTGGGTTTGTCATGAATGGCTCTTATTATTTTGGGTGTTATTATTTTGCCAGAAGTTCCTTCAATGCTCAGTTTGTTGAGGGTTTTTAACATGAAAAAGTGTTGAATTTTATCAAAAGCTTTTCCCCATCTATTGAGATAATCATGTGGTTTTTGTCTTTAGTTCTGCTTATGTGACGAATTATATGTATTGATTTGTGTTTATTGAACCAACCTTGCATCCCAGAGATAAAGCTTCCTTAATCGAGTGGATTAGCTTTTTGCTTTGCTGCTGGATTTGGTTTGCTAGTATTTTGTTGGGGATTTTTGCATTGATGTTCATCAAGGATACTGGCCTTACATTTTCCTCTTTTGTGGTGTTTCTGCCAGGTTTTGGCATCAGGATGATTCTTGACTCATAGTATGAGTTATGGAAGAGTCCCCCCCTTTGCAATTTTTTGGAATAATTATTTTGGTAGGAAGAATACTAGCTTTTTTTTTTTTCTTTTTTTTTTTTTGGAGACAGAATCTTGCTCTGTCACCCAGGCTGGAGTGCAGTAGCGTGATCTTCACTGTGTTGCCCAGGCTGGTCTCAAACTCCTGATCTCAGGTGATCTGCCCACCCAACTCCCAAAGTGCTAGGATTACAGGTGTGAGCCACCACACCCAGCCAAGACTAGCTCTTTTTTATGTGTCTAGTAGAATTTGGCTATGAATCTGTCTGGTCTTAGGTTTTTTTTGAAGCTATTTCTGATTCCATTTTAGAACTTGTTACTGGTCAGAGATTCAATTTTTTCCTCGTTCAATCTTTGTAGGTTGTATGTTTTCAGGAATTCATCCATTTCTTCTAGGTGTTCTAGCTTGTGAGCATGGAGGTATTCGTAGTAGTCTCTGCAGCTTTTTGTATTTCTGTGAGGTCAGTGGTAATGTCTCTTTTATTATTTCTGATTGTGTTTATTTGGATCTTCTTTTATTTTTTATTAGTCTAGGTAGCAGTCCATCTATCCTATTAATTCTTTCAAAGAACCATCCCCTGGGTTCATTGATATTTTGTATGGTTTTTCACATCTCAATTTTTTTTTTTGGTTTAGCTCTGATTTTGATCATTTCTTTTATTTTCTTAGTTTTGGACTTAGTTTGCTCTTGTTTCTCTAATTCTTCCACATGTGATGTTAGGTTGTTAATTTGAGATCTGTCTAACTTTTCGATGTGAATGTTTAGTGCTATAAATATCCCTCTTCACACTGCTTTAGCTGTGTCCTAGATATCCTGATATGTTAGATCTTTGTTTTCAATAGTTTTAAAGAATTTCTTGATTTCTGCCTTAATTTCATTATTAACCCCAAAATTATTCAGGAGCAAGTTTTTTGATTTACATGTAATTGTATGGTTTTGAGCAATTTTCCTAGTATGAATTTCTATTTTAATTGTTCTGTGGTCTGAGAATGTACTAGGTATGATTTCATGCTTCAGGTTTTCTTTTTTAATTTGCTAAGGATTGTTTTATAATTACTTGTGTGGTTAATTTTAGAGTATGTGTCATGCACAGATGAGAAGAATGTATATTTGGTTGTTTTTGGATGAAGAGTTCTGTAGATGTCTATTAAGTCCTGTTTATTAAAATCTGGATGCTCCTGTGTTGGGTGCATATACATTTAGAATAGTCAGGTCTTCTTGTTGAACTGAGCCATCACCATTATGTAATGGTCTTCTTTGTCTGTTTTGATCTTTGTTTGTTTAACACCTGTTTTGTCTGGAATTAGAATAGCAATCCCTGCTTTTTTCTGTTTTCTGTTTGTTTGGTAGATTTTCCCCCATCCCTTTACTTTGAACCTATAGGTGTCATTATATGTGAGATATATGGGGCTCTTAAAGACAGCATACAATAGGATCTTGTTTCTTTATCCAATCTGCCATTCTGTGCCTTTTAATTGGAGTATTTAGCCTGTTTAAATTCAAGGTTAGTATTAATATGTATGGATTTGATCCTGTCATCATATTGTTAGCTGGTTTTTATGCAGACTTGTTTGTGTGGTTGCTTTATAGTGTCATTGTTCTGTGTACTTATGTGTGTTTTTGTAGTGGCCAGTAATAGTCTTTTCTTTCCATATTTAGCACTCCCTTCAGGACCTCTTCATCCCAGGGATGAAGCCAACTTGATAGTGTGGATAAGTTTTTTGATATGCTGCTGAATTTGCTTGCCAGTATTTTATTGAGGATTTGTGCATCAATGTTCATCAGGGATCTTGTCCTGAAGTTTTCTTTTTTTGCTGTGTATCTTCTCAGTTTGGGTATCAAGATGATGCTGGCTTCATAAAATGAGTTAGGTAGGAGTCTCTCCTTTTCAATTGTTTAGAATAGTTTCTGAAGAAATGGTACCAACTCCTCTTTGTATTTCTGGTAGAATTCAGCTGTGAATCCGTCTGGTCCTGGGTTTATTTTTGGTTGGTAGGCTATTAATTCCTGCCTCAATTTCAGAACTTGGTATTGGTCTCTACAGGGATTCAACTTCTTCCTGGTTTAGTCTTGGTATGGTGGATGTGTCCAGGAAATTATCAATTTCTTCTAGATTTTCTAGTTTATTTGTGTAGAGGTGTTTATAGTATTCTCTGATGGTAGTTTGTATCTCTGATGGGGTCAGTGGTGATATCCACTTTATCATTTTTTATTGTGTCTACTTAATTCTTCTCTCATTCTTCTTTATTAGTCTAGCTGGTGGTCATTCTGCTTTGTTAATTTTTTCAAAAAACCAGCTCCTGGATTCATTGATTTTTTTGGAGGGCTTTTTGTGTCTCTATATCCTTCAGTTCTTCTCTGATCTTAGTTGTTTCTTGTCTTCTGCTGGCTTTTAAATTAGTCTGTTCTTGCCTCTCTAGCTCTCTTAATTGTGATGTTGGAGTGTTGATTTGAGATCATTCTAGCTTTCGATACGGGCATTTACTGCTATAAATTTGCCTCTTAACACTGTTTTAGTTTTGTCCCAGAGATTCTGGTACCCTGTCTCTTCGTTCTCATTGTTTTCAAAGAACTTCTTGATTTTTGTCTTAATTTCATTATTTACCCAGGAGTCACTCAGATCAGATTGTTCAATTTTCTTGGAACTGTGTGGTTTTGAGTGAGTTTCTTAATCCTGAGTTAAAATTTGATTGCAATATGGTCTGAAAGATTGTTTGTTATGATTTCAGTTATTTTGCCTTTGCTGAGGAGTGTTTTACTTCCAACTATGTGGTCAATTTTAGAATAAGTGCCATGTGTCACTGAGAAGAATGTATGTTCTGTAGATTTAGGGTAGAGAGTTTTGTAGACATCTACTAGGTCCACTTGATCTAGAGCTGAGTTCAAGTCCTGAATATCCATGTTAATCTTCTGTCCTGTTAATCTGTCTAATCCTGGCAGTGAGTTTTAAAGTCTCCCACTATTATTTTGTGGGAGTCTAAGTTTCTTTATATGTCTCTAAGAACTTGTTTTATGAATCTGAGTGCTCCTGTTTTGGCTGCATATATATTTAGAATAGTTAGCTCTTCTTGTTAAATTGTTCCCTTTACCATTATGTAATGATCCTCCTTGTCTTTTTTGATCTTTGTTGGTTTAAAGTCTGTTTTGTCAGAGACTAGGATTTCAACCCCTGCTTTCTTTGTTTGTTTTTCTTTCCATTTTCTTGGTAAATTTTTAGCCTTTATTTTGAGCCTGTGTGTGTCTTTGCACATAAGATGGGTCTCCTGAATATAGCAAATCAATGGACCTTGACTCCTTATCCAATTTACCAGTCTGTGTCTTTTAATTGGGTCATTTAGTCCATTTACATTTAAGGTTGGTATTGTTATGTATGAATTTGATCTGTCATCATGATGCTATTTGGTTATTTTGCACACAAGTTGATGCAGTTTCTTCTTAGTGTCATTGGTCTTTACATTTTGGTATGTTTTTGCAGTCACTGGTACCAGTTTTGCCTTTTCATATTTAGTGCTTCTTTCAGGAGCTTTTGCATGGCAGGCCTGGTGGTAACGAAGTCCCTTAACATTTGCTTGTCAGGAAAGGATTTCATTTCTCCATCACTTATGAAGCTTAGCTTGGCCAGATATGAAATTCTAGGTTGAAAATTCTTTTCTTTAAGATGTTGGCCAGGCATGATGGCTCACGCCTGTAATCCCAGCACTTTGGAAGGTCGAGGCAGGTGGATCACGAGGTCAGGAGATTGAGACCATCCTGGCTAACACAGTAAATCTCCGTCTCTACTAAAAATACAAAAAATTAGCTGGGCATGGTGGCATGTGCAGGAAGCTAAGGCGGGAGACTCACTTGAACCTGGAAGGCAGAGGTTGCAGTGAGCCAAGATTGTGCCATTGCACTCTAGCCTAGGTGACAGAGCAAGACTCCGTCTCAAAAAAAAAAAAAAAAAAAAAAAAGAATGTTGAAATTTGGCCCCCAGTCTCTTTTGGCTTGTAGCGTTTCTGCTGAGAAGCCAACTATTAGTCTGAAGGGCTTTCCTTTGTAGGTGATCTGACCTTTCTCTCTGGCTGCCCTTAACAGTTTTTCCTTTATTTCAACCTTGGAGAATCTGATGATCATGTGTCTTGGGAGTGATCATTTTGCAGAGTATCTTAATAATGTTCTCCGTGTTTCCTGAATTTGCATTTTGGCCTGTCTTGCTAGGTTGGGGAAGTTCTCTTGGATAATATCCTAAAGCATGTTTTCCAGCTCCTTTCCATTCTCCATCTCCTTCAGGTACTCCAATCAATTGTAGGTTCAGTCTTTTTATAAAGTCCCATATTTCTTGGAGGCTTTGTTCATTCCTTTTCATTGTTTTTTCTATATTCTTGTCGGTATGACTTATTTCAGTAAGGTGGTCTTCAAATTCTGATATCTTTTCTTCTACTTGGTTAATTTGGCTGTTGATACTTGTGCATGCTTCATGAAGTTCTCATGCTGTGTTTTTCGTCTCCATAAGGTCATTTATGTTCCTCTCTAAACTGATTATTCTAGTTAGCAATTCTTCTAACCTTTTATCAAGGTTCTGAGCTTCTTTGCCTTGGGTCAAAACATGCTCCTTTAGCTCAGCATAGTTTTTTATTACCCATCTTCTTTAGCCTACTTCTGTCAATTCGTCCATCTGATCCTCCATACTTTTCTGTGCCCTTGATGGAGAGACAGTGTGATCATTTGGGGGAGAAGAGGCACTCTGGTATTTTGAGTTTTCAGCATTTTTTTTGTTGATTCTTTCTCATCATCGTGAGTTTGTCTAGTTTTGGTCTCTGAGGCTGCTGACCCTTGGATGGGGTTTTTGTGGGGCCTTTTTTGTTGCTTTCTGCTTTTTGTTTTTCTTTCAATAGTCAGGTCCCTCTTCTGTAGGGCTGCTGCAGTTTGCTGGGGATTCACTTCAGGCCCTATTCATCTGATTCATTCCTGTGTCTAGAGATGTCACTCAAGGAGACTGAAGAACAGCAAAGATGGGTGCTTGCTCCTTCTTCTGGGACCTCTGACCTCGGGTGGCACCAACCTGATGCCAGTAGGATCATTCCTGTATAGGGTATCTGACAACCCCTGTTGGAGGATCTCACCCACTTGGGTGGCATGGGGAGCAGGACCTGTTTAATGAAGCACTTTGTCCCTTGATGGAGAGGGTGTGCTTCACTCGGGGGGAACCCACTCATCTATGCTGTCCAGATTCCTCAGAACTACCAGGAGGATAGACTAAGTCTGCTGGTTCACAGAGACTGTGGCCACCCCTCCCTCGAGGGCCTCAGGCCCAGGGAGATCTGAATTATGTCCCTGAGACTCCGGCTGGAGTTATTGGAGATCCTGCAGGGAAGCCCCACCCAATGAGGCAGGATGGGTCAGGTTTATGCCTGAAGAGGCACTCTGGCTGCAGACTTGCACAGCTGCTGTGTTGGGCCGTGGGGACAAGCCTTGGAACCAAGCTGTCCAGCCTCCCTGGCTCCAGCAGGGGAAAGTGCTACCTGTAGCTATCGAAATGGGTGCTGCCCTCCCCCTGCCCAGGGAACTTAATGTGTTATCAACTTTAAGCGTTTTATCACTCACTAAAAATTATTTTAAACATCAAAAAACTAACATGTTTTGAATACCTTAGCTAAGGTTTGTTATGTTTGTTTATTATTTTGAGGGATGAATATTTTAATCTAGAAATTCTGCCAGTCTGACACTTTCAGCTATTTCAGGGTTTAAGAGTTTTTGATCATGAAGGTAGAAAAACTATGTATACCTATACCTATATCTATATCTATACATATATGTATGTGTGTGTAGATATGTGTGTGTATATATATATATATATACCTACACTCAGTTATATATATATATATATATATATATACCTACACTCAGTTATATATATATACAGTTATACACACCTAGTTTTATATATATGTCCTGGTGAGATATATATATATATATATATATATATATATATACACACACACACACACACACGTGTGTGTGTGTGTGTGTTTGTACATGTATACATGTATTTCTGGTTCCCAGTGATCTTGACCAAGAGAGTATCATTCTTTTATGTCACAGTTTCTATAATCGACATCATATTAGAGAACTCAACATGCAACTCCTTAGACCTCATGGTAAAACTTGAGTTTTTAATTTTAACAAATTAGATCAATAGCAGTGTTTATATAAACCAGAGAGGATAAAACCCTAATTTATAAGGTATGTAATATTGTCTGGCTACATGAGCCACCTTTCCCCTTCCCCGAGTTAAAATTTCTAGCTTTGCTTCTTATAATGATTTAAATAGAGAGGTAATTGCATACTTTTCTTTAATGTAACACATACAAAATTAAGCTTTAGAAATTGCGTGTTTAACCCTCTTACTATGATCTGCTCATTGAGCAAATAATTTGTTCAATTTTGGCTGAGCATGGTCCATATTGTTGATTAACTATTATCAAATGAACACTTGTAAATTGGTAAAAAACTTGAGTAAAATATTGGCACAAGAAATCCCATGGTAACAGCCCATACCAGTCAACAACATTAGTGTTTGAAATAATTGTTTCTAGTAACTGATGACCTGTTTTAAATAACATGATTTCCAATTCAAATATTTATATCCATTCTACTTGGGAAAACTTAATCTAAGAAGTTTATAATTTACTCTTAAAACAACCCTGATCTGGGAAAGAATGACATTTATAAGGCAAATAGAGGAGAGAATGGAAGTTTGAAATAAGTGATACTTTTGTCACAGGATAGGCTACACAGCATTACTTATTTAAAATGTCAGATCTTTTTGAGCTCTAACAGCACTATTAAGTGTTTAATGATTTTCTTTTTCTGAAGAGAAAAATCAAATGCCCCTTCAGTGCATGGATTTAAAGTACTTGTTCATTTGTAAAGGTTAATATGTCATGCCTGTCACTTAGGTCCTCCTAGTTTTTTCTGTAATCTTAGAAATACCAAAAACAAACCGAGTCAACAGGATTATTCATTAGTTACTTTTGTATCTTCAGGCGCCAGTTGAAGATCGACAATTTCATTTCTTTATTTAGTAGCTTGTCAGTTTCTGAGAATTAAATGCCTTCTCTTGGTTTCAAAATGTTCAGAAAATAAAAAACAATTGTGCCTTTCTTTGTAGATATTCAGGTACTTTCTGTATTTGACAAAATTGTTGATCAACTTACTTCTAGATTTTGTGAACATTAATTGCATATTCTGATACCTGGCTATAAAAAAGAATAAACCTCCAATATTTTCTTAGAAACTTTTAAGTTTCCTTGACTAAATAATGTCTATGAATCCAGAATATAACATCTGTTTCACCGCTTTGATCTGAATACTAGTAAATAGAGATAATGGGAATGTGGGAATATAACTACTCTTTGGTTGATAATTTGTTGCTTCTAGATACTAGCTCTCCTGAAGCTAACAGCATTTTACAGAATTCTACAGAACAGTATGTTTACACCAAATCCACCAACCTATTTATGCAGTGATTTTTTTTTTTTGACAGAGTCTCACTCTTTCACCCAGGCTAGCATGCAGTGGTGTGATCTCATCTCACATGCAGTGCTTTTTTATTACAGTTTCCTATTTCTTTATAAACCTAATAGCAGTAGTTTTATCATTACTACTTACTTGATTGATTACTATCCAGATACCATTAGTCAAAACATCTGCTTAAGTTTTTCACTGAATGTTTCCCTGTTGCACAATAATATAAATAGTTCACACACAAAAAATAAGGTTTTGTGATCAAATACATTTGGGATATGCCGATGCTACATACTCTTTTTAGAAATTCACAAAGCACACTATCATCTTCTAGGTTCTGAAAAGTTCAATAATGAAGAAACCTATTTAACCTTGTTTAACTACAGATTTTCTAAAATAACAACAAAGCAATGACTAACATATCCTGGAAACATAGCAATTGGGAAACATACTTTGGGAAACAATGTGATATAGTGTATCAGAGATGTAACTGTCACCAGAGTAAAAACTCCACTTCATATCAAAATTTTCTAATAATTTTTTAGTTTAGTTGTCTTCTTTGTTACAGATTAAGGTTCAACGAAAAATGTATATTCATCTCTACTTCCAGAGAGACTGAATTCAATCATGCAAGATGTTATTCTCTAGCTGGCACCATGACTGGGTTTTCTATAGGCTCTTTCCACTTGTTTATAAGGACCACTGCTTTTGAATGATAGAGAATGTGCTAAGATCTGTACATGCCCAGGGTATATACCCATTGTCTTACTTCTTTTATTGTTAAATTCCCTGGTCAGAGGCAGTGTTAACTGAAATAACTTCACACTGCAGGAACTTCGCTAGCAGAAGTAATAGTAAACAGGGAAAGCATATTCATATCCTTAATAAGTAGCTACTCCAGGAAGGACAAGCCTTAGTAGTTGGAGTCAAAAAGTAACAAACTATGATCAGATTCATTTGAATTGTGACGCCACATCACATTCAAGACTGATCTCTGCTTTGGAAGACTGGGTACCCAGCAGTAACAGCAGCAGTTAGATCAGCCATGTTGTAGGAAAGTCCAATTTGTAGAGTCCTTGTATAACCTCTGTTTCCACCATTCTGACCCCTTTGTTTATGAGCCTTTGAGCAAGGACACAAGTGTCCAGGTAAAGAGATTTACATACATAATTTGCATATACAGACTATGACACAGAATTGGTCACCTACCTATCTGATTACTGAGAGTGTCTTCTAAAGCAGGTATGCTTTGATGAACATTTAGAATGGATGTAGACGTTCTTACACTCTGTTTTCATTCTACGAGGCTCATCCACATGATTCTTTCCAATATTCTCCTTTTCTCAAGTCTTCAATTTCATAATTTTCAAGTCCCTGACAAACCTTTGACAAAGAGGACAATGAGATGCATTGTAGCCCTCCACTTGTAGCTGGGGCCAGAATATCATGAGGAGTCGTCTCTAAACCAGGTTGAAATATGCTCTTCCTTGTTCACTGGTTCTGGGGGAACGTCTCATGAACAGTAGAGAAATAAGTGGCAATGCAGCAAGCGTAGGTGCACTGGAAGTCTTAACCACCCATTCACAACACTTGCGGGTGACTTCTTTAGGGCTTAATTCAGCCTGATTGTGTATGTAACACAGCCACTTGATAATGATATGCCATTGAATAGGCTTTAGCATTTGGCAGACCAGATAGCATCCAATTTATGCCAGGTAGTGAGACAGCCAGGTAGGAAGGGGTCCTTGGAAAAACCTCAACGGCCTGCGCACTGAGAGGAGTACACACTGGGGTGAAGCCACAGAAGTGTGTGCTATTTGGAGCGAGGAGGAGCCTGGCCCCTCCTCTTCCTGGGTGAAACCTGGGATTCAATCTGCAAGGCAGGAAGCACACTAACAAGACTCTCTCTGGCCAGTCCCTGTTTTCCTTTTCACCCGATAAACCCTACCCTCCCTCCTCACCCTTCTAATTGTCTGTGAGCTTGAGATAGAGTTTCACTCTTGTTGCCCAGGCTAGAAGCCAATGGTGCGATCTTGGCTCACTGCAACCTCCCCCTCCAGGGTTCAAATGATTATCTTGCCTTAGCCTCCTGAGTAGCTAGGATTACAGGCACTAGCAACTGCACCCGACTAGTTTGTGTATTTTTAGTAGAGACGGGGTTTCACCATGTTGGTCAGGCTGGTCTCAAACTCCTGATCTTAGGCGATCCACCCGCTTTGGCCTCCCAAATTGCTGAGATTACAGGTGTGAACCACCACACTGGCCAAGGATCCCTGTCTTTAGCTGAACTAAGAAAAGAGTCCTACAACAGTAGCTCAGGTTGCATAATTATTTGTTTTTCCAAGGGCAGCCATTTCATTTCCACCAGGATCGAGTTGTAATGATGATAGAAAATATGAATGAGGTATTGACTATATGTCAGACACTTTCATAAACATTTTATGCACATTAATTTCTGTAATCATCACAATGAAACTATGAAGTAAGTACTATTATTGCCCCTGTTTTTCAGAAAGGAAATGTGGCACAGGTAGTTTAAGTGTCCTGTCCATTGTCCTACAGCTAATAAGAGAGTATCATAAGATTCAAACTCAGTCTGCCTCCAAAGACTGCATGCATTCTTAAGACCTCCCTGCGCTGCATTACCTCAGTTCTAAGCAAGGAGCTGTTTCTTGAAAGCAAATAGTTGTTTGAAGAAAAAGGCATAACTTTGTTTTAAAATACTCAAGGCCATTCCAGTGATTGTCTTTTAGGACATGCCAAAGTTTCTATGTAGTATTCCCTTCTGTCACAGTCACTTTGAGATTGGTCATGAAGTCCAAGTGGCATTAAATTCTAAGTATCTGGCATTATTATGATCCAAGCACACTTAAAATAAACCTTACAAATCAACTATTAAAACTAAGTAATGCTCACCATATCAAAATAGCATCGCTCTTTAAGATCACATTACATGTATTTTCTTTAGATAGTTTAAATTGTCCATTAATTTCCATCATTGCTTATTTTATTTTATTTTTTAATTATTTTTTATTATACTTTAAGTTTTAGGGTACATGTACACAACGTGCAGGTTTGTTACATATGTATGTATGTGCCATGTTGGTGTGCTGCACCCATTAACTCGTCATTTAACATTAGGTACATCTCCTAATGCTAACCCTCCCCCTCCCCCTACCCCACAACAGGCCCCGGTGTGTGATGTTCCCCTTCCAGTGTCCATGTGTTCTCATTGTTCAATTCCCACCTATGAGTGAGAACATGCGGTGTTTGGTTTTTTGTCCTTGCGATAGTTTGCTGGGAATGATGGTTTCCAGCTTCATCCATGTCCCTGCAAAGGACATGAACTCATCATTTTTTATGGATGCATAGTATTCCGTGATGTATATGTGCCACATTTTCTTAATCCAGTCTATCATTGATGGACATTTGGGTTGGTTCCAAGTCTTTGCTATTGTGAATAGTGCCGCAATAAAAATACGTGTGCATGTGTCTTTATAGCAGCATGATTTATAGTCCTTTGGGTATATACCCAGTAATGGGATGGCTGGGTCAAATGGTATTTCTAGTTCTAGATCCCTGAGGAATCGCCACACTGACTTCCACAATGGTTGAACTAGTTTCCAGTCCCACCAACAGTGTAAAAGTGTTCCTATTTCTCCACATCCTCTCCATCACCTGTTGTTTCCTGACTTTTTAATGATTGCCATTCTAACTGGTGTGAGATGGTATCTCATTGTGGTTTTGATTTGCATTTATCTGTTGGCCAGTGATGATGAGCATTTTTTCGTGTGTTTGTTGGCTGCATAAATGTCTTCTTTTGAGAAGTGTCTGTTCATGTCCTTCGCCCACTTGTTGATGGGGTTTTTTTTTCTTGTAAATTTGTTTGAGTTCATTGTAGATTCTGGATATTAGCCCTTTGTCAGATGAGTAGATTGTAAAAATTTTCTCCCATTCTGTAGGTTGCCTGTTCACTCTGATGGTAGTTTGTTTTGCTGTGCAGAAGCTCTTTAGTTTAATTAGATCCCATTTGTCAATTTTGTCTTTTGTTGCCATTGCTTTTGATGTTTTAGACATGAAGTCCTTGCCCATGCCTATGTCCTCAATGGTATTACTGCTTATTTTATTAACAACCAATAGTTTTTATTTCATTCACTATATCCTGCCATCTTATTTCTTTGCCTCTGAGTTGAAAATGAAATACAACAGAGATCTGTCTCTGTCAATGAAAGACCTATCTACTTTCAAAAAATTTAAAAACTGCTCTTTATTTAGTCACCATGAAAATGATAGACACTGACATGGGTTCATACAAATATGAGCTGTTCTCAAACATCAGGGCATTACAAATAAAAAGAGAGCTAATATTTCTGCTCCAATTTTTACCTTTGTCTTTAAAATACATTTTTTAGGACTCCCATAAGCAGACCAAAGAAACAGAATCTCTTTAAATTATGCAGGATACTTGAAGCTGTCTCCCTCAGGACACAAAACAAACTTCGATTATTTGAATGCTGAGGGCATGACATGACCCTCCAAAATATTTTTTTTAAGTTTGACTTTTTTTAAAAAAATTTCACCACTTTCAGCAGTTTGGATTCAAAAAGAATAAGAGCATGCAAAATTCTAGCTGAAACTATAAATTTTTCAGATTATTTCAGCAGTTCCTTTTTACAATGGACTTGCATATGAGTTTGTCTCCTTCCATCATGCCTGGCCAGTTGATGCTAAAATGCTGCCCTCACCCTCAGCCCTGCCTTGGTCATTGAATTAGTGCCAGCTGGTATTTTATTCTCTTGAGGACCAAACTGTGAAACAGTTAATCTAGAAATCCAATCACACTATGTTACATGTTGCTGTATGTATGTATGTCTTTTTCACTGGATTTTGAGTTATTCATGTCTTGTTTACCTTTGAAATTCCTACTATTTCTTACAACGTGTTAGAATATAGTGGAAGTTCAATTTGTGTTTATTGAATTAAGAATGATCTGGAGACAAAATTCACAACTTTAGAGGTCACTTAATCAGTGACAGCAGATGTGGTGATTTCAGGACAACGATGTTATTTAAAGAGAGCCCAAAACTTTGGGCAGTTTCCTACTTGTCATATTGTTGATCAAGCCCAAGTGGGGGCAAACATTGGGCTTATTTGTCAATTGGACTCCAAACTCTGTGAGCAAGGTGTGAATTTATTTCTCAGAATTTTGGGTAGCAATTACCTTGAAAAACATACCTTATAGAATCTCAGAGTAAAGATAATCATAAAACTTCTAGTACAGTACTTCTAATTGTTTTGGATCTTTTCTTTGATCCCTTCTCAAAAAAGGAAACAGAAGATTAAAAATTAGCCCTCCTAGCTTGTCTGATATTTACTGTTCTAGTTAAGCTTATGTTTAATACCCGGAAGAAAATTTATTTTTTTGAAATCAATTATTAATGTCTTACTTTATACACCTACAATTTAATGGGCACCAAGAAGTGCTAGATTCCTTGAGGGGGAGGATGGAAGTACAAATAATAAGACAAGCGTTTTCTCCCTCTTCACCATCCCCATGGAGATTTTGCTTTAGTAAGTGGTAGAATATGAGTCTCTGGCTCTCAATCTCTAGAGTGACACCAATAATTCTTAGATTGGATTTTACTTTGAGCAGGGGAAAGGGGAAGAGTACTATGTTTTAGTGAAATGCTTTTGAGCTAATGTGACCTACATAGAATCAATGGGAAATGAATGACAGAGAGAAAACTGTGTGGAATTATTTCAGAACTCTATTCTAGAACCTCTTTCTCAGAATGTTATAAGCCAGATTAGTGCTCTGCATTCTTACTTTTTGTCACAATAGGTTTCCAAAATGATGAAACACAAGCTTTACTCTAATGCAGTTTGTCCAACGTGTCAGTCTATTGTTTAATTAAAGAAATTCTACTTCTTTACAGAAATCCTATTTTAATTAGATCATTTCCTCAATTATTGTTAGCCTCTTCCCACTTATTCTAGATACAAGATCAACCCACTTTATTGTTTATACTAATGTAATATAATACTGGTAGTGTATTACCTTGTTGCTCCTGTCATACCTGAACTCCTTCTGAGTGTTCAAGAAGATGCTTCTGCCATTGAGACTATTATTGAACCATTTTTTTCATCATTTTTCCTCTGTAAAACATGCCAACTCACTGATTCTCGGAGATAATCTCTATTGCAAAAATACTATTTTATTCTAGTGTAATAAAGACAGAATAAGGAGTATAAATTATCACAAGAACATACCAACATTGAAGTTTAATATCGGTAAAGTATTCATGTTCTTTTTCACATGATAATATGGATATTATATTAAGATACTTTTAATATATTTTAAAGTATCATTATATACAAAGTTTATTATTTATTTAAAAATTATCTTAGATTAAAAGTAAAACATTGACTCTAGCCAATTATATTTATAGGATTGTGTCTACTATAAGAGTGCAGGATTGTAATTGAGGGAGGAGAAACCCATATTACACATATTGATTTTTTGTAAAACGCTGTAATGGAGAGGACACAACCACAAAGAGAATTTAGTCTTAGTTGGAAGAGGAGTAAGACAATAGTTTAGTGGCATAAACCAACTAATAAATCTATTAATTGATAAACATTTATAAATAAAGTTATTCAGTTAATACTGAAAGATGCTGTGAGAAATACATGAACTCTCCACCATCAAGCAAGCAATCCTTTTTTTTTTTTTTTCCTTTTTGGAGACAGAGTCTCGCTCTGTCCCAGGCTGGAGTGCGGTGGCGTGATCTCGGCTTACTGCAACCTCTGCCTCCTGGGTTCAAGAAATTCTCCTGCCTCAGCCTCCCGAGTACCTGGGACTGCAGGCACCTGCCACCAAGCCCGGCTAATTTTTTGTATTTTAGAAGAGACGGGGATTTACTATGTTGCCCAGGCTGGTCTCGGACTCCTGAGCTCAGGCAATCCGCCTGCCTCGGCTTCCCAAAGTGTTGGGATTACAGGCGTGAGCCACCGTGCCCAGCCCAAGCAATTTACAATTTAATTGAAAAAGTAAAATAAGGACAGTAAGAAAAAGGTAAACTATGTAAAACAGTGTATGCTCAGGGCTAATTGGCTCAAGAGGCAAGTGATACTGGAATTCAAAAGAGAAAGATATCACAAAGAGATAGAGGAAAGAAGTTCCTTTTCTTTTAGAAATTTTTACTTTAGGAAGAAAAGGAGGATGGCATAGAGTATTTGAATTTATTAAAAATCACATACAGGGAAGACATTTTTCAGGCTTTCAGGTATAAATGAAATGATCACTTCCCTAATTTTAAATCAGTGTCATGAAAACAATACATTTCTTTGGCACTGTCGTTTTGAGCTGCATGTTGACAAAACTGACCACACAGGGAGCATAATTATTCACCAGAATGCGTAATGGTTTGTGTCACATTTAAATCCATTTCTGCCTCCTTGAGAAAATATGTATCCTGAAGAACATCTTACAGATTCCATTGAATTACAGGAATAACAATAAATGGATTTCTTTAGAAAGAAGGATTCAATAAAAAGAAAAATTAGGGGAAATAGGAATCTAAGCTAATAAATGAGACTCTCTGATACCAAACTATTGAGAGCTAGCATTTTTGAGGTAGGAAGTGAAGAACTGAAGGTAAAAAGCCTCCAGAGAAGAGAAGGACCCAGAATCAGTTCCTGAAATCCAGCTCCACGCATGCAACCTTATACCAATAAATGCTCTTGACTATAAGCCTCTTAATTTTTTTCTAGGAGATATAAAATTGGTTTTATTCTTCTATTCTATTCGTGAACCAATAGCTGGAACCACATTTCCCCACTAACTTTTTCATATTGAAGTTGAGTGATGGTGAGGTAGCAGTTGAAAATATACTTGGAACCACTACATTTTCCATGTTTTCAGATCTCTTCCAATGCAGATCATTCTTTTCATCTCATTTGGATAGCCAAATTTCTTCCAGAACTATAGAATCCACATTAAAGTGGAAATTCAGCATTGAGCTTTTCATGCATTTTTTCATGCCTTGTCTTATAAGGAATGTCAATAATTATTCTCTATCTTGCATTATCATCATTATTCTTATAGGTTGGAAAGGGCACAGGTTTATGTGTACATGAATCTAGTACACCCTCCTTGTGATAACAATGTGGCCAAATGTTTATCTCAGGCTAATGTGCTGTGTTATGGATAGATGAGTCAAAACAGAATACCTTATGATTAATTGGAGACAGAGGTCAAAGTGTTACTCTGATGATCAAGAGAAGGACTAGAATCTAGCCATTAGTCTTTCAGGTTGAGGATGGCAGTGCAAGGTGGCAGTGCAGGGTTTTCTCTATGACCTGAATAAAGATGTTGCCACAGACATGAATATCTTAATCCATAAAATCTGTACTTATGCAGCAGTTATCAACAGGGCTTGGTTTAATTATTTGGTGCTTGGTTTTCTGAGCAGTCTCAATAATATGATAGTCTACCCTGACTTGTTTCCTTTCTAAAGTTCTAGAAACAGATTGGAAGCCATGAATAGTTCCCTTTTTTACATTTTGTATCTATCATTAATGTAACATGTTCCACAAATTAAAATCAAAACAATGAAAAGTAAAATTATTTGCCACTTTGTGCATTTAATATATGTATATGTAAAAGGCTATCAGCTATTTTTTGACAATGACTAACTGGTACTCTTAATTGCTCATTCCCCTCCAAAACCCTGCTCTATATGAAAGACTGTCACTGAGTATATTTATTCATGTGGAGACAGTTTTATAGAATATCAAACTGTGGGTTAGAACACCAGCTGTTGGGCACCAGCCAAGTGCATAGAACTCATCTGTACTTTATTTGCTTTTTCTGTTTAGATTCGTTAATTTCTCACTTTACTATGTGAAATCTATCTCTCTTTCGAAAATCAGTTCGTAGTTTTATTTCTCAACAGCACATGTGACTCAGTCTCTCCCTTATTTTATTCTAACATGTGAAGTTTTAGAACTCTCTACCTATCTCTGGTTTCAAGTTTGATGTAATGTTAGAAATGGGAAGCTTTTAAAAATAATCAGCAGTCAGAGTTTTAGAACTCTCTACCTATCTCTTGTTTCAAGTTTGATGTAGTGTTAGAAATGGGAAGCTTTTAAAAATAATCAGCAGTCATGGCCTTAATGAGAGGCTGTGTAGTTAAAAATCAGAGGCTTTGCTTTTCTAGCGGGCTACTGGGTAAGGTAGCAGACTTCCTTTCCTGTGTCTTGTCCTTAGGTTTCCAGGCATGTTTCTTAAATTTTGATGGTGGACATTGTGTTTTCTAGAGCTCTACCTAGAGGAAAACAGAGGAGTGAATTGATCTCTAGACATTTTTTTTCTGCTGAAACAGTAAGTTTCTAAAACAAACTTAATGGTGTTTTTATAGCTTTAAGTATTTCAATATTTTCTCAAGAATCATTTTAATTTGCACAAATTAGATGGCATTTTGTTGATTTGTGCTTGTCTTATAATGCAGCTGGATATGGCATTAGTGAAATTACATTATGCAGTAAATAGTTATTTTGATGAAGAAAGTGATTAAATTTAATTTCAATAAAATATTTGATTGTATAATAGTATTTTCCCTGTTGGATGTCAGTATAAACAAAATCCCTCCTAGTGTCGTGAGCTGAGAAATACATTATGAAAGTATAATTTAAAAGTTTAAAAAATGATAAATTCTAAAAACAGAGGGAAGAGAGAAGATTGTTGAAAAATTAAAGGTATATTTGACTTAAATGTGTTAGTGATACAGTAATGTTGATGTGGTTTAATTCTAATTTTTGTACCATCTATTATTTTAACCATAAATAATATGGAATAAAATACATATTGATAGCATAAGACATTTTCATTTATTCTTTCCCGGCAGGATTCCTAAGAAAAGTTAGGAATTCAACTGAATGGCTTAGTCCTATGTCTACAGATGATAAATATGTCTAACTTTGAGTGTTTATAGCAACCATAACTACATTTGAGTGATGACAACTCCATCCTGTCTCCCTGCACCCAGAATTATACGCTTTGTACACATAGAACCCTTCTATATAACCCTTGTTCTACATAAGAAATGTAGAAAATTTGTAGAGAATAGTAGATATGCATGCCCTGTGAAAAGAGCTAGGTTTCTGTTGTTTCATAGTTGCTGTGGGAATCTGTGGTGGTTTATTGGATAGTTCTCCACAGGTGACAAAAATAGACGTGTGACCTCCTTAACTAATTGTTGATACTAACTGAGAAAAAGTTCCTTCAATTTCTGGGAGGAATACAGGCCCAAGACTGATTTTTGATCTAGGTGATAAATGTTGAAAACATGCTTAGCCTTTGTAAATAAGTAATGCAAGATTAATAAAATAATAATAATAATAATAATAATAATACACTGACCAGACTATTAAACTGAGTAAAAGTCCATGGGGGCTTATTTTCTTTGGTAATATGGTTGGAGTAGCACTGCAGGCTCAGGGATAACTGTGTAGTTGTTATGTAGACAGCTTTAATCAAAGCTCTTGTCTACATCGAGTCTCAGTCTCATCCCTACTGAAATAAGGCTGATTTGCAAAGGGCTTCTAATTCTAAAATTCTGCAACCTGCATACATCCCGGGGTAAATTGAATTCAGTACCAGAAACATTGCAGAATTTAGGGAAACTCCATTAAACCAACAAATATTGAGTTTGTTTATACTATGTGCCAAGCTTTATTCTAGGCACTGCAGACACAGTGGTAAATAAAAGGATGAGATCTTTGATCTCAGGGAGGCAATATCCTAATGAGAAACAAAGATAATGGAATGTGAAAATGCATATTATACACATTAATTTTTGATTGTGTTGAATGCCTTGAAGTTCACTGAGCAATGAGCAGAATAACTGAGGTGGATCACTTTAGATAAGGGCAATGAGAAAGCCTCTCAGAAGAAAAAGCCCTTTAATCTGAGGTCAGAGGGATGTGAATAATCTGAAGGAAGAAGATTCCAAGTAGAAGAAGTATGTGCAGAGCCTTAAGGTATTAAATGTGCCTGGCAAGTCTGAGAAACAGAAGGAAGCAGTGTCCCTAGGGTATAAAATGGGAATGAGAAGGTAGGCAGAAGAAGCATTACAGGCAAGGGCACGCATCCAGGATACGGCAAGGGTTTAGACTGTTATTCTAAGAATGGTAGGAAGCCACCGGGGGATTTTAGGCGTGGCAGTAATGGATTTAGTTTTAACTTTTTAAAAGAGGTCAAAAAACTTCTTTGGCTTTTCTGTAGAGAATGCCTTCTTCAAGTTTTATCTTACACTATTTACAAGGCCCAATCACTTGGAAATGTTTTAGTAAAATAGCTCTTATAGTTACTTCTTCATGCCTTTTTTAACATAGAAAAAGAGATTGAGTAAATGTCACAAAACTAATGCAGGCAGAAGAGTCAATAAAACAAATAAAATAAAGTGTATAACGTGTGTGCGTGTGTGTGTGCGTGTGTGTGTGTTCAAGAATGTTTTACTGCAGACATCTCTTTTTTTCTGACTGGAGAGAGCAGAGAGGATCAGTAATTTTAGAGGATCAAGGAGTATCTTCAGCTCAGTTTTGGTTTCTCAATTGGGTTGAGAACTACAGAATTTCCTTAGTTATCTAGCATCTGTAAGGAACCTAAACAAATTTACAAGAAAAAAGCAAACAACCCCATAAAAAAAGTGGGCAAAGACACAAACAGTTTAAAAAAAAAGACATACATGCAGCCAGCAATCATATGAATGAAAGCTCAGAATCACTGATCATTAGAGAAATGCAAATCAAAACCACAATGAAATACCATCTAACACCAATCAGAATGGCTTTTATTAAAAAGTAAAAAAATAACAGATGGTGGCAAGATTGTGGAGAAAAAGGTACAGTTATTTAAACACTGTTGGTGGAAATGTAAATTAGTTCAGCTATTGTGAAAGACAGTGTAGTGATTCCTCAAAGACCTAAAGACAGAAATACTATTCAACCCAGCAATCCCATTACTGGGTATATACTCAAAGGAATATAAACTATTGTATTATAAAGACACATGAACACATGTTTATTGCAGCACTATTCACAATAGCAAAGACATGGAATCAACCTAAATGCCCATCAATGATAGACTGGATAGGGAAAATGTTATATATATATATATACAACACTTTATATAGTATTCCACATTATATATATATATATATATCTTATATTGCTTATTTACAAAGGCTATATATATATACATTATATATATATATACATAGTATATATACATACAATATATATAGTGTATATATATATAGTATATATATATATATATATACATGTATATATATATATATATAATGTGGAATACTATGCAGCCATAAAAAGAAATGAGATCATGTCCTTTGCAGGGACATGGATGGAGCTGGAGGCCATTATCCTTAGCAAACTAACACAGAAACAAAACCACATGCCACATGTTCTCACTTGTAAGTGGGAGCTAAATTATGAGAACACGTGGATACATACAGGGAAGCAACACACACAGGGGCCTTTCAGAGGGTGGAGAGTGGGAGGAGGGAGAGGATCAGGAAAAAATAACAAATAACAGGCTTAATGCCTGTGTGATGAAATAATCTGTACAACAAACCCCCATGACACAAGCTTGCCTATGTAACAAACCTGCACTTGTACCCCTGAACTTAAAATAGAAGTATTTTTTTAAAAAAGAATTTCATTAGTGTCTTTTAGTGCAAAAAGTCAGCATAAGACTTCCTGAAATTTAAAAGCATTCTGTGTCTCATATCTTGAGCTTCTGTTCTGCCTGGTATTTTCTCAGTGCCTGAGTTGTTAAAGGGTTCCAACTTCATTTGGTCTGTGATAGTGGTTCCAGTGTAACCTGTCACCTAGGTGAGGAGAATGCATTCTCTCTCTCTCATGCACACACACATGTTCACACACAGGCAGCTGTTTTTTTTTTATCCCCTCAATTTAAAAAGTCAAGCCAATTTTTATCCACTCCTCTAGGCTCACCATTTTTTATTTTCCCCAGACTCCATTAACTCACCCTCCAATTATATCTAGGCACCAGGAAGAGATGGAGTTTTGTTCCCACTACTAGCCTGAACTAGAAGAAAGAGCTAGAACAGGTAAAAAGAGGGAGAGGAGCAGAAGGGATACTGTGGAAATATATTTTAGTGACCTAAATCCACTTTTCTGTTTCACTCTTGAGGTTTCTGCTCAGGGTGGAGGGACAGATCTTAATTCTCCTCAGCACCCCTCTACATCTGTGAAAGTAACAGAAATGTCAAAACACCACCAAAGAGCGACAAAAATTACAAAAGTTGTACATTTTAAAAAATAATAACTCCTAGTAAATAATAATAATAGTGGGATAAGTGAACATATAGAAAGTACTAATTTACACTGTATAAAAAACAAGGTCTGAAAATTTTAAAATGTCAGTCAATTAGACACATGTTTGCAATTTCCGCAGGTTTGGTAGAATATAGAAAAATATCTCTGACTGATATCCAGTTTTGAACTCTCCATACAAATTTCTCAGCCTTGAATGGAAAAGCCAACTTACCTATAAGTGAGCAAAAGTGAAAATCCTCATCTAGGGGTATGTCAATTTTCTATGGCTACAGTAATACAACGACAGTGGTTTAAACTAACACAGATTTATTGTTACAGCTTTGTAGTTCCAAAGTCTGAAATAGGTCTCAGTATTTAAAATTTGTTGGTACAGTTGAGTGCCTTTCTGAATGCTCTAAGGGATAATCTATTTCTATGCCTTTTTCAGCTTTTATAGGCTGCCCACAGTCCCTGAATCATGGTCCCGTTATTCCATTTCTGAAGCCAGAAAGTCGATTTCATCTCACATCACATCACTCTTATCTCCTCTTCTGATTCCTTCTTCTAAATTTAGGATCTTTATTATTATGTCACTCTCCTCCTACTCCTGATCATCTTGGATAAGCTCCTTATGTTGAGTTGAAATGATTGGCAATCTTTTCTCCCATCAGCAACCTCAATTCTCCCTTTCTATGGAATGTAACGTGCTTAATGGTTCCAGAAATTAAGATGTGGATATCCATGGGGATCCGTTATTCTCCTACTGTGAGATGCTTTCACTAATTTTCCAGGCAAAAAGTAGCAGAAATAAAAGAAAAAGGAAGAACACATTTGAATGAATTTTAGTTAGAGTATCAGTTCCTAATCAGGGTTTCTCCCTGGAGGAGAGAATATTCGCAGGTTTCCTAGATACTGTGCATTTTTCTCTGAAATATCATCATGCATGCTTAATTATTTATTGCACTTTATTTATTTATTTCTCTTGCATTAAGCAGCAAGTTTATTGTACTGATAGGTCCATGTCCATCTGTGGAAAGGACAACTTGCCCTGAATATATTCGCTGTGTGGTTTACTTGATTTCTTTTGACCACTTCCAGTGGCTAGTTGGGAAATGAATGCTAACCATCATTATCAAAGTAACAGGAGTTAGTCGTGTTACATTTCTTCCCAGGGGAATTAACACATAAAACCAACAAAAAACATAATCATTTTAAATGGCTCTAGACAGCAAGAATGGATGAATGGGGTCTCTAAGTTAAACAGTGAGAGCATATTCAAGGGCTTTTGAGTTTGACTGAGACAGAAGCTTGGCAATATTTGTTCATTAAGTATACTTGTCCCTCAGTGGTCATAGGGGATTGGTTGCAGGACCCCGGAGAATACACAAATCTGGAGATGCTCCAGTCCCTCATATAAAATTGTATAGTATTTGCATATGACCTATGCATATCCTCCTGTATTCTTTAAATCATCTCTAGGTTATGTATAATAACTAAGACAATGTAAATGCTATGTAAATAGTTATTTTGTATTGGTTTTTATTTGTGTATTTTTTAATTGTTGTATTGTTACTTTTTACTTTTTCTCCAAATATTTCTGATCTGTGGTTGGTTGAATCCACAGATATAGAACCTGAGAAATGAAGGGCTGACTGTATTCTATTCATCTGCAGGAACAAACGTAGACAGTGACTATCCCTCATGAATGACTGTCAAGTAACCAGTTACCCACAGGTTTTAGCATTTACATCTGTCTTCTAGGTTACAAGTCAGAATGAACACTAGTGCTCTTGTCTGAAACTGTAAAGAAATGAAGGAAAACATCAGAAGTTTATCTAACAAGTTATTCTTACTGGAGAGAAAAAAAATAAAATAACCTATAATTAAACACCAACAGGTGCAAGTCTTGGGCTTACGGTAATATAAAATAACAAATTTTTACTATATTATTGTATCAATCCATTCTCACATTGCTATGAAGAACTACCTGAGACTGGGTAATTTTTGAAGAAAAGAGATTTAATTGACTCACAGTTCTGCAGGCTTAATAGGAAGCATGTATAGGAGGCCTCAGGAAACTTACAATCTTGGTGGAAGGGGAAGCAAGGACCTTCTTCACATGGTGGCAAGAGAGAGAAAGAGAGAGAGAGAGGACAGAGAAAGGGGAATTGCTGCACACTTTTAACCAACAGATCTCATAATAACTTACTATCTTGAAAACAGCAAGGGGGAAGCCTGCCTCCATGATTAAATCATCTTCCACCAGGCCCATCCCTTGACACGTGGGGATTACAGTTCAAGATGAGATTTGGGTAGGGACACAGAACCAAACCATTTTAATTATAGAAGTAAATATTAAGACAAAGAAATGAGGCAACTTGCTCATAACTAATAAAGCTAGAATGAGCTTTGAATTCGTGTCAGATTGACTTGTATGCCCATGATTCTTGCACTTTACCATGATGCTAATATCCTTGGGCTGTAGGGTCGGGTTAGAGAGCATGGTGCTACCATTTGCAAAGTTGATTTTGTCTTATCACACAAAACAGTGGAGCTTTTTTTTGTCTTTTGGTCTTTGTCCATACATTTCTAAACTAACTTCTAATTACTTTTTTAATAGTTAAAATTTAAAAATATTATCAGATATGAGAAACCATAGACCAAATAAACAAAATTGTCTTGGTGTATGACTTTGATTAGATACAATACACATAAATTACTTTGCTATGGGAATCAAGGTAATGGAACAGTACTTGTGAGTGTAGAAACTCTTGTTTTATTTCATAGATATGATCTCTTTTACTTATTCTTTTTAGGCATCTTGCCAACTTCTGCCATTGCTCATGAAGGTGACTAGGTTACTAAACACAGGTGGTTCCTTGTCCTCTACAAATTCTTGGTTTTTAGCCCTCTGAACTTCTGCCTTTTGAGGCTACTCTTTTAAATCCAGTTTTCCTCTTTGTGAGCCTCTTTAGCCTCTTATCTCGGATTTTCCTGGACACAATTCCCTAGAACATGTTCTCAAAAAGGCCATAGTCTTTTACAATAGTAACTTTTAAAAAACATAAAAATACCTTCACAAGCCTTTACTGAGATGTAAGTTTGAATGATGTTTCCCCAACCTTGAAAATTATCCTTCCCCATGGTAACACAGTGCCAGAAAAACCTTTCTTCAGGAATATAAATGGTGTCCCTCAGTACGCTACTAGGGAGAGATGAAAAGAGCTGACGTTTCAATCAATCTCACTATCATGCGCCAACCATTGCCTGCTGGTTCTTTGACCTCTTCATCCAATATTATATCATAGGAGGGCTAGAGACGTTCTAAGGCTCATCTCTGCCCAATGTGCCTCCTGAAGGTCAGAAGGCAGATTCCCAAACTTTCTAAAAATGGTCACACCTAACCTTTCTGGATTGTACACAAGATCCAACTAAATATCCCAAAGCAACAAACAGCATGGTATACCCTGGGACTCCTATGGCTTTGTCCAACTGACTTGCTCATATATATTTTACAATGAATGACAAGACCTCAGTGTCCCTCATGTGAACATCCCCTGCTGTGTCACTCAATATTCTCAATCATATTTCATCTTTTTATCTTTTAAATTATCTCATAAACCCTGTGCCCTTCTACACAAAAAGCTAGTGTCCCCCTCCCCTGGGAAACTCTGCCTTTTTCCACACAATAATTGGCCCATGATCCTTGGTCATTTTCATTTTGCCAGCTGTATTAGTACATTTTCATATTGCTATGAAGAAATACCCAAGACTGGGTAATTTATAGAGAAAAAGAGGTTTAATGGACTCACAGTTCCACATGGCTGGTAAGCCTCACAATCATGGTGGAAGGCAAAGGAGGAGCAAAGGCCTGTCTTACATGGCAGCAAGCAAGAGAATGTGTGCAGGGGAACTGCCCTTTATAAAACCATCAGTTCACTTGAGATTTGTTCACTATCATGAGAACGGCACGAGAAAAACCTGACCCCATGACTCAATTACATCCCACCGGGTCCCTCCATGATACATGGGGATTATGGAAACTATGATTCAGGATGAGATTTGGGTGGGGGCACAGCCAAACCATGTCATTCTCCCCTGGCCCCTCCTAAATCTCATGTCCTCACATTTCAAAACACAATCATGCCTTCTCAACAATCCCCTGAAGTCTTAACTCATTCCAGCATTAACCCAAAAGTCCAAGTCCAAAGTCTCATCTGAGACAGGGCAAGTTCCTTTTATGAGCCTGTAAAATTGAAAGCAAGTTAGTTACTTCCTAGATACAATGGGGGTATAAGCATTGAATTAGTATACCCTCTCCAGATGTGTGTATTTACCCAATGCCTGTAAATGGGAGTAAAAACAGAGGAGCTGCAGACCACATCCAAGTCCAAAGATCGATAGGCCAATCATTAAGCCTTAAAGTTACAAAATGATCTCCATTGAGTTGATGTCTCACATTCAGGTCACACTGATGCAAGAGGTGGATTCTCATAGTCTTGGGCAGCTTTGCCACTGTGGCTTTGTAGGGTACAGCCTTCCTGGCTGCTTTCATTGGCTGGCGTGGAGAGTCTGCAGCTTTTCCAGGTGCACAGTGTAAGCTGTCAATGGATCTACCATTATGTGGTGTGGAGGATAGTGGCCCTCTTTCTCACAGCTCCACTAGGCAGTGCCCCAGTGGGAACTCTGTGTGGGGCTCCAACCCTACATTTTCCTTCCACACTGCCTTTACAGAGGTTCTACATGAGGGCTCCATTCCTGCAGCAACCTTTTGCCTGGACATCCAGGTGTTTCCATACATCCTCTGAAATCTAGGTGTAGGTTCCCAAACCTCATTTCTTAACTTTTGTGCACCGCAGGCTCAACACGATGTGGAAGCTGCCAAGACATGAAGCTTGCACACTCTAAAGCCCCAGCCCAAGCCATACCTTGGTCCCTTTTAGCCATAGCTGGAGCAGCTGAGACACAAGGCACCGAGTCCCTAGGCTGCACACAGCAGAAGGGCCCTGGGCACAGCCCACAAAACCATTTTTTTCTCCTAGGCCTCAAGGCCTGTGATGGGAGGTGCTGCTGGGAAGGTCTCTGACATGCCCGGGAGAAATTTGTCCCATTGCCTTGGTGATTAACATTCAGCTCCTCATCATTTATGCAAATTTCTGCTGTGGGCTTGAGTTTCTCCTCAGAAAATGGATTTTTCTTTTCTATTGCATCATCAGTTTGCCAATTTTCCAAATATTTATTCTCTGCTTCCATTTTAAACATAAGTTCCAATTCCAAACTGTATCTTTGTAAATGAATAAAACTGAATGCTTTTAAGAGCACCAAAGTCACCTCTTGAATACTTTGCTGCTTAGAGATTTCTTCTGCCAGAGACCTTAAATCATCTCTCTCTAGTTCAAAGTTCCTCAGATCTCTAGGGCAGGGGCAAAACGCCACCAGTCTCTTTGCTAAAGCATGGCAAGAGTGACCTTTACTCCAGTTCCAAGCAAGTTCCTCATCTCCATCAGAGACCAACTCAGCCTGGACCTCATTGTCAATGTAACTATCAGCATTTTGGTCAAAGCCTTTCAACAAGCCTCTAGGAAGTTCCAAATTTTCTACATCTCTCTGTTTCCTATGGAGCCCTCCAAACTCTTCCAACTTCTGCCTGTTACCCAGTTCCAGAGTCACTTCCACATTTTTGATATCTTTACAGCAGCACTCCATTCTCTGTGGTACCAGTTTACTTTATTAGTCTATTCTTACACTGCTAATAAAGACATAGGTGAGGTTAGATAATTTATAAAGAAAAAGAGATTTAATGGACTCACAGTTCCACATGGCTGGGGAGGCCTCCTAGTCATGGCGGAATGCAAAGGGAGAGCAAAGGCCTCTCTTACATGGTGGCAGGCAAGAGAGCATGTGCAGGGGAACTGCCCTTTATAAAACCATCAGATCTCTTGAGACTTATTTTCTATCATGAGAACAGCATGAAAAAACCCCACCGCCATGATTCAATTACTTCCCATGACATGTGGGGATTACAGAAACTACAATTCAAGATGAGATTTGGGTGAGGACACAGACACACCATATCACTAACTTTGTTATTTAAGAATTCAAATAATTATTCATGAAAGTTCTTCTTTAAAAAAGATGGGAATGGATTCTGATTACTCAAGAAATGTTGAATGTGCTGAGTGTTTTAATTCTAGTTCAGTTTCTACTCCAAGCAAGACTGAGTAGACCCTATACTAAATTCCTAGAGTCAAACACACTTCACCCCTAAAATGATTGTGTAGGCAGGAAATACAATCTACCTTCATACGAAGACAGCATATTTTTCTATAATGAGTTTTACAGTATTCACTAAGCTACATTAACCCTGGGATTATTGTGTTAGAAAAACATTATTCTCCTCCTTCTTTCTACTGGATACATATCAACATCACTTCATGGCTCTATATGAATCATCCAGAAAAAATGAACAACACATTGAATGATCCTGTAATGTAATTGTTCTGATACACAGTTTAATTTGGGATTGAAGTTCTAGTTCATCACAACATACTATAGGGGAGAAAATACAGCATTAAGTGTTCCAAATCCATAAGTGGAGATGAATATTTTTATGAGTATGACATTTTAAGAAGAAAAAAGAAAATGAAACTAATCAAATGTCCTTGGATATATCCCTACACCATGGGATGTTAACAATATAATTGGATACTCAGTAGAAACAGGAGGTAGAAGTTGAACAATGAAAAAAAAATGGTTACAACTTTCAACCTTGAGACTCCTGAAATATTTTATTTTTGACCCTTTTTTGGGTCTTAGAGTATTCTTGCTGAGTATTGTGAATCATAGTTACCACTGATCACAGTTTCTGTTGAAACACTTTCAGTACACCTTAAGAAGTTGGAAGAGAAATTCAGCTCTCTTTCACTTTTATGGCTGTTTAGAAATGATGTTCTAGTATGTCCAAAATGAAGAAAATCATATCAATTTGAGATATTATTTTCATGATAGGCAAACCTGTTCACTGGGAAGCAAAGGTGGATTTGAGGATATATTTCAGTGACAGAACCAAAACTATGATTCTCTACTAGCAACATTCTTCACTTAAGTATTTTAACTCTTGTGATCTTTAGAAGTACAGAATAATGAAATATGTCCACTCCTGTAATTCTTTGATTCTATAATTATGAATACCTCTGTCACTTAGATTATCTGCGTTATAAAGAGAGAGATCTATGAGTAAAATTTTAAAACATTTGTATATAAAGACCCCGAAAATCATGGTGTTGTTAGAAGATTAGTGGTTATCAGTCTTTTAACAATTTTTTTAATTGGAAGAGAACTTGGCATCGATCTTAGAAAAATTTGGATGCATGCATGCCTCTGGTGTACAGGTGGAGGCTCTAACAGGAAACATGTCTGGGGGCATGGAGGGAGATCCCAGTAGGCAATGCCAGTGAGTGGCTTTTGAAAACTTTGTCACAGGCACCCATATTCTCACAGTAAGAACCATGCTCAAAGTCCTGGTGAGTCACTCTCAAGTGTTTTCCCTAGCCACAGGAGCAAAGACCTTAGAGAAGAGCACCTCTAAAGTCAACAAGAGAAATGGTAAATTATATACATCACATGGAAGAGGAGATGGCTATGAGAGGAGAAGGCAAAGAAAAAAGCCCTGGGCACTTTGGAGATAATTGGGTTAGACTTAGATGTTCCACACTAACAGGTGCAATCAAAATTGAAAACATACTATGTGTACTTCTGGTATATGAACCCATTTTAAACTTCATCTTGGTATTATCTTGACACATTACAAAGCCATTAAATTACCATTTTGTCTCATAAGAGCTTATTAAAGTTTTTTTTTTTTTATCAGGGAGCAATCTATACATCTTCACATCGTTCTCAACAACCATCCCAGAACTTGGCACAGACTTTCAATAAACAAAATTTCTAACCACAATTGTATTGCATTAAGAAATTGGTAATGATTACTATTATTTTAATATTATTTAATCTTAAGCTTGTAAATTTTTATCAGAGATGAATCAGTTAATTTTCAAATCTTCAAATTTCACAGATTTTATAATTGGAAGATTTAAATAAATTTTCCAAGGCCACAGTTAAGCATTTTGGAGAGTCTATAATCCCTGTGGTTAGCACTGTGCTCTTGGGTTACACTCCACAAAATAAAGCTACTTCTAAATTGGTTTTCATCTCATGGTGTCTTCAGGTTTAGAGTGCTTGGGACTTGGAAAAATTATTATTTATCTTACATTCTGACGGCATGTTGCTGCCATTCTTTTGATTTACTATGGAACGGAGAAAACATTGCCAACCAAGCATGTCAAAGCCACATCTCATTGTACATTCCATTTGCTCTTCAGAGCATTGCTCCTAGTGTACATGTACATGCACAATTTCCATTGTAGCAATAAAATAAAATAAGCCAAGTTTCCTCCTTTACCTGTTGAAGGTCTTTAAATGCACAGCCTTCTGGGATAAGTCAAATGCTTCCCTGGACATTCAGATTGCAAGCAGTCTTTGGATTTCGAGTCCAACGCCTTAACCACTCGGCCATCACAGCCCTGCAAGCAGTCTTTGGATTACATGATCATCAGATATCAATGAGAAAATTAAGGAACACAAAATAAGAAATGATTTCTTATGCTTTATGCTCACTGTCTTTCAAGGCTCCAGATTCATCTGTCTGTCTTGAGAGTTGTATTATATTTTGATTCCTGGGGAGGCTTTCTCCGTTGAAATGCTTAGGAGAGTTACCACTAGCAGTATTGTGTCCAAACTGTGTGTTTTGCAAGTATAACTTTAGGGTAGGAGTTTTCCATTACTGTATTTTTTTTAAGTTTTACCTTATCAATTATTCTTGTGTGGCAAAGCAATTCCCTTGATGCAGAATTTATCTTGGAAACAATATTCCAGATCAGAAAAGGATGAACTTTTAGAAGGTTTATTTTCAACAAATGCTCTGTTCTGATCTCAGATGTCGGTTACTGATTATGAACAAAAGTATATTTGATATATTTATAGGTATTTCTTCAGGGTATTTGGAGCATTCAAAAGGCTTTTATGTAAAAGGACAGAGAGCAAATCTTGCAATCACCATGGCTTCATTTTACGCTCGGTAGTCGTGATTCAGTGTACGGTATTGCTTCTCCTTTTACTATTTTATTGCTGTGTGACTGAGAATATTATGCATTAGCACTTAGCAGGGAAATTTAAAGAGTGTCATTCTATTTATTTTAAGTGTCATATAATTATGAATTGATTTACTAGCCATTGTAATGCTACAAATGATAATTAATTTATTTGCATAATATGTAGTTTCATAGACGTTCAATTACAATAAAGCATTTGCTAAATGTACCATGAAAATTGTGTTTCCAGAGAGAGTGAGAGTCTGAGGCTGGAATCTGTTTAGCCTGTCAGTATGTGGTCGTCATCACTGGCAATCCGTTCCTTTCAGGATGGGAGGGAGGTTTACTTAGTCCCATAGTTCACCCCTTTACATATTTTCCTCATTTTAAAATATGATATTCAGAGTCATTGAGATATGCTAAAAATAATAGCATATTAATAAAAACAATAAAATTGAAATGAAGGATGTTGATGTGGTTAACATCTTAAATCCCTTGAGTCAAAACTGGGTTGGAAATATATAATTACTCACCATGTTGCCTGAACAATGAGTTAGAAGGGTCCAGTCGTGGACTTTCTACTCTTGTCAGTTTCCCAGTCAAATAGGAGATAGAGAAAAGGAGAATGTACAGACTATAAATCCCCATTGTTTGGGAGCATGGGTACAACACCAGGCAAGGGTTCTAGGTTCCCAGAAAATAATTCTAAACAGGTGACACAAAAAGCCAGAATGTCTTGGCCCAAAGTGTTCTGGGTATTCCCCCACTAACAGTGATGCTTTTCTCATACTTGCCTATTAAAGAAGAGGTTGCCAAGGGGAAGAATTTCTCCCCCGGATTACGGTGCATCTTGCATGTCCAGCAGAATAGTCTGTCCCAGCCTGATTGCAGGAGGGAGGCTGCAGAACCAGTGCTTCTCTTCTTTTGCAGATTAAGTTTTGTGTTTCCTTTCCCAAAAAAGTCTATTCCTCTAACCAGACAATGTGATGGTTTTGAATTGTCCTTAACTGTGATACAAAATTGTGGCACAAATAGAAGAAGTAGTGACTTCTAAGATAACTATTTAATATAATTCATTTATTATGCTTATTGTCTGTTTCTATCTTTTGCAATCAGAACTCCATGTGGGCAAGAATCTTTTAGCAGTATTTTGTAAGTGTGGTATATTGTCTTTTTATATTCATTCATCTAAAAGTGTTTCCTAACTTTCCTAGTGATTTTCTCTTTGATTAATTGGTTAGTTAGGAATTTGTTGCTTAATTTCCACAATTTTTTGACTTGTCCAAATTCGTCTCTGATATTGATTTCTTATCTCTTTCCATTTTGGTCAAAGAACATACTCTTTATTATTTCAATTATTTTAAATATACTCAGGCTTATTTCATGGGATCATATATGGCCTATCTTCCATAGTGTTTCTTGGGCACTTTAGAATACATGTATTCTGCTGCTGTTGTATGGAGAGTTTTGTAGAGGTCTGTTAAGTCTAGTTAGTTTATACTGTTATTTAAGCTGATGATCTTCTGGCTAGGTGTTCTATCCATTTTACATATGGGATATTGATATCTCCAATTATTATTGTTGAATAGATTTTTCTCCCTGCAATTCTGGCAGATATTGCTGTGTGTATTTGGAAGCTCTGTTGTGAGGTCTATATATGTTATAATTGTTGTATATTCTTGATTGATTGACACTTTTTTCATTAAGAAATGTCTCCTTTTCTCTAGTAATATTTCTTGTCTTAAAGTTTCTTTTGTCTGTTATTATCATAGCTAGTCCAGCTCTCTTTGTTTGCTGTTTGCTTGATATGTAGTTCCCATTGTTTTACAGTCAGATCAGCTTTTTAAAAAATCTTCTAATCTCTCCATTTTGAATAAAATACTTAATTCATTTCTATTTAAAGTAATGATTAATAAAGTAGGATTTATATCTTTCATTTTGCTATTTGTTGTCTTATACATTTTGCTTTTCTGTATTCCTTTTTATTTTTCTTAAGTAGTTTTTAGTGTACCATTTAATTTCTTTGTTGTTTCTTTTGCTCTATTTAAAAAATTATTTTCTTGGCAATTTCCCAGAAGATTGCAATTAATACCTAGTTTATATCAATGTCATTTGGACTAAAAAAGACTATATGTGTATGTAATTTTTTTCTCTATAACTCCCTCTTCTTCTGATTTAAAAGATAATTACGGAAGGCAACAGTTATAAATCTGTGTTGACAGGCGCATAATTTATATAGCTGTGATTTGTAACAATGATAGTATAAAGGAAGCAGAGAAGAGAGCTGTATAGGAGCTACGGTGCTTGGGGCATGCGTTCAGCACTCTGGCAAGCAGTGATAATTCTGCCATAGCTTTCACTTCCTGCTTGCGCAGCTTTTGAGGTCAGCCAGTGTTGGGATCTTAGGGCCTTCTTAGGTCTTTCCTCAGCATACACATTGCTCTGCCTATGTACATGGCCCTCTAGATTCCCAAGTAGGTTTCAGAGCTTTAGAAGGGACCTTATGGATATCTCAATCTCTGGTGAATTTTCACAGTTTTTACTAGTGTTTATTTTATGATACAGATTTTTCTACATCTTTACTCCACCATTCTAGCTGACATCTTCTGACAATCAATATTCTAACTTTTAACTAAAAGACTACGTACCACATAATTGCTTAGGCAAATAGTGAATTTCTCCCCCTTTCTCTCATTGAGTGGCAAACTAACTAGAATGACAATCTCTTATGGTTCAACTAGGATATATAGTAGAGATATATATGTATAGTAGGATATATAGTATATATATAGCAGGATATATAGGACATATAGTAGGTCTTGACATCTAAGCCCAAAGTAAAGGATGATTATGCATACATGGGTTTTTTCAGGGGCTTTCCTGTGAATTAATATAGAATCTACATTTTGATTAGTCTTAAAGCTCCTTCATGTGCCCATTTATGGCAACTGGTTTGTTTAAAGCTCAGAGTTTTTAAGCTAATTTATTACGAGAGCTAATTTGCACACATAATGACCCTGAATTTGATGTATGGCTGTTTCATATGTATCTTTTAAAGAAAATTTCCCATTTGTGAGAAATGCTTTGACTCTGAGTAGCTGAATTCTGCAGGTATCAGCAGAGGTTTATTTATTTGCTGTAAATGAGATTTTCTCAGTTAAATCCTCAGTGTCCTCAGTAACAACTCCATCAGTCTGTTGGAATGGAACTCTAGTCAATGAGTTAGAAATATATTTTAGATGTATTTTCATCAAGAACATATTGTGATGTTACCTTAAAGATCATTTAGCCTGATCTGCATTCTGGAAACAATGTTGTGTTACAGAAGGGTAACAATGCTCACGTTGCCTAATTTGTTTTCACTTGTCACCATTAGCTTTATATTGTGATGGGCAACTATGCCATAGGAATTTATGAAGTTGGACTTCATTTCCACAGCAGTAGATCTCTACTAAGTTAACTGGAATGAAGTTAATTTCCTCTAACAGAGATGCTGGGGACACTTAAAAATATGTAGTTAAGCTGGCATGCTTAATAGCAGCTCATATTCTGCATTATAGTGGAAACTAAGAAATTGGTTCATTACCGATGAAAACATTTATTGACTACATACTGCTTTTGTAAATGATGAGAAGCCTATATTGACTACAGGGCTGCAGTTAACCTACATATACGCCTTATCTGGCAACATAGTAAATATGGCAATAAACTTGGGGCAGCACAGAATGAAGATTAAGAGTAAAGTAACCATATATCCTGATTTGCCTGGAATGATCTCAACTTCCACCTATAGTCCATCATAATTATGAATAGGGCCTCCTTTAACATCCCAGATTATCTCAGTTTGGATGATAAATTATATATCATCTTGGTTAAAAGCAGCCTCTGACACCAGACTTTGCAGGTCGTAATGCATGCTCTTTTATTTTCTAGCTGTGTGAAAGAGTAATTTGATTGGTCTATGCTTCAGTTTCCTAATCTATGAAATGGGTGTGGTAATAACCTTCACCTAGTAGGGTTGCAAAAATTAAATATATATAAATCTCCTGGCACACTATTTGTCACTCAGCACGTGTCATATATCTAAGATAGACTATCTTGCACCACATGCAATAAAAACAATTTCTAGTCCATGTTCATTACAAGGATTTCAATTTCTCCATGAGATTCATTCATTCCAAATGAATTTTTTTCAGGAGAATAAAGACAGAGGAGAAAACAACACCAACAAAATACTATAAAATATAGTGAGTAAATTTAGTAAGGAAAGTGGAATGTGTTGTTGAGAGCAATACTGAACTATATCTTCCCCTCCTGGATAGCAACACTATATTAAAAATTAAAGCAATGTACCAATACCCTTTTTAATAATTTACAACTCGACATCCACCTGGATTTGGTGCTATCAAAGGCTATTTCAAATTCACCATAATACTATTGGAAAACCTTAGAAAATGAACCGCTCTGTTTCTTTACTTGGAAACCTCTTTGTGTTACAGTTACGCCTTCTGGTCCCTGGAGTACACAATTTGCATTCTACCGATTATAGCCTCGCTATTGTACTTAAAGCTTCCCCCTTTGGGTAAATGTAAATCTCTGTGTGTTCCACTCCTTGCAGGTAGCTGTTCATTTTAAAAGAAAATACGAAAACAGCGTTTTACCTAAAATACACACACTTGGAATAGTTAACACAAGATTTGGAGGAATGGAATACAAGAGTCTTATTGCCTTGCCTGATCATAAGTGAAACAATACCAAATCGTATTTTTTATTACCTTTTGTTGTAGAGGTTTTTCCTGATTCTTACATTCAGCTTACATTCTAAGGCTACAGAAGTGCCTAAAACAAGGCTTCAGTAACTTCTTTCTCTAATGTATCAATGCCAGTCAAGAATATGGCAGCAGACAACAGCAAAACCAGCTCTGAATTGCAAACTGACATTATAATTTTGTCCTGTTAGAAGTAAAGAGGGAGTTCACTATTTTCTTTCAAGACAGGGTTGATATACCCATTCAGGGAGAGGTGGTTTTTAACATAAAGTAGTAGGTGGAACTCTACTAACTCACCTTGGTTAAAAATTTACATATGTTATGGACATTAATGCTAACTCATGAGAAATGGAAGAGACAAACTGAAAACAGCTTCCTTGACTTCTTTTCTCAGTAAGACTTAAATACGGTGTAAAAACTAAAAGTTTATCTGCTGTAGTCTTTGTGAGTCCAGAGGAAACTGACTATACAAATATAGCAAAGCTGGCTGCAACTGGCCTCAGCAAAGGCACGTGTGGTGGATGGGACTTGAGGTGATGGATAGCCTCACTGCAAGGCCTCAGGCTTTGGATAAATGGTGTCAGAGAGAGCTATGTTTGAAAGTTCTGTCATTTCCCAAAATGCATGGTGCTGGGCTCTACTCTATACTTTCCAATGGTAGCAATAGTGACCATTGCCAAGCAGTCTATGTATTAAGGAAAGATGTGTAATAAAGATATCTAGCCTACTGCTTCCTAAATCAACTGCTGTTTGAAAAGAACATTACCTCAAAAAGAGACAATACTCTTCCATGTCCCCAAGAGGTCTTGTCAAAGCAATTAAGACATTTATTTGTGACTTAAACATATCTGCTAGATATCTTGGGATGATAATGGACACTGGGCAAATAGGGGACTCTTTAAAGATGGACAACTTTAAATGTCTCATATGAGATAATGGTATTTTTACTTTTTCCACTAATGAACTGGCTACCTGGGCCATTTGAATTATGCAATGGGATGTGACATTCATGGTACATTGGAGAAGCAGACATAATAGTCGACAGCAGCGAGAAAAGGAACTTGGAAAAAATTGACCATATTTACTTGCTCTGTACAACCTGCAGAGACAAAAAGTCGTGGTTGCAGGAAAACAGGTTTTATCTCCTCTTTCAGTTAAATCATAATGGATTCATTATAAAAACGGTGCGGTATTATGAATGAAAATATGACCCATGGATTTAGAATTTCCAGGTTTGCATCCAGATCTCCACCTTTATCAATTTTGTGATCTTAGGCAAATTACTTCACTTCTTTGTATCTCAAGTTTCTTACCTAGAAAATGAGAATAATCCCAACTACACAGAAGTGTGAACATTTAGTCTTGAGTATTACAGTAGATAATTCATGTAAACCACTTAGAAAAGTACTGGAAACCTTATAAAATCTCAAAAAATAGGTTATATTATTGTGACTGAGCTAGGTATAGAGTATGTACCACCAAATATACTTTGAGATTTATCTGTCAGTATGTATAGAGGCACAATATCTTTATGTCAGTGCTCCAATTTTCTTCTCCTTATATCAGGAAGGCCACCATTCTCCAGTAAAGTCGATATCTGTGCTAGAGAATACTGAGAGATGACATATATATTAATAGCTGTAAAACTGTATCTCCACGGGTTCTCTCAGTAGGGGATGGGTTGTTAGCACTCTCTGTGGGGTTCTACTACCTTAAGCCTAAGCCCGTTGTCTCTGCCCATCACTACCTGCCTTTCCTAGGCTCCTGAACTGAATCTTTCTTTAGTTTCCTAGGAGGGATCATCACTTGGCCAGTTTTTTCTAAGAGCAGTCTGAGAGCATAGCTGTTAAATCTTACTATTATAGTTCGTTCCTTCATTGCACAAGGTTCTTCCTCCCAGAGGACACATGCCAAGAGCAAGATAAATGTATCCCAGACTAATAAAGTACTTGGAACCCCTGCTGCCTCTGACAGGTAGGCTTTGTCAATCTGTCTGGCTCTCTACATCACACTTTTTTTGTTTTTCATTTCAGTCCTAAGGACTCCTGTGTATTTTCCTTCAGCTGGCTCTTTTGGGGTCCTTTAGTCCATCAGACTAGACTGTACAACCCAGAAAAATATTTATGGAATAGATTCATAGTTTTTCTAACTGATCTCCTAGGACCCTGGCATCTACTTCAGCATCCTTTACCATTTCATGATGTTGAGAAGTAGCCTGAAGTTTCTGGCAGTTAGGAAATTAGTCTGCCTAGAGTACACAGAAAACTTAAGGGATTACCTAACTGCAGTTTTCTGACTGACCTTTGGCTCAGGCAAAATATTTTGTTATATAGAGGCTTCAAGATGCAAAAATAATGTGTTCCATGAATTTTCTCACAAATGTATATGTGCATGTTTTATGTGTTGTCTAAAGTGGCTGGAGAGAACTGATAGGGCCAGTGACCTGAAAGCCAGCCATTTATGGCTGAATGTGTGTTGTTTCCTGTGCACACAGGCAGTCTAAAGAGAGATGGAAGGAAGGTAGAGGTGAGCACATTCTCTAATGGACTATAAGATCAAAATATAGGCAGCCATTGGAAGTGAGGACTCAACTTCCTACAGGAGAACTAGTAAGAGGAAGAAATGGTGAATCTATGAGAACAGGCAACTGCTAGGAGATGTGGAATATCCCTTTATGTTCCTTTCTATCAGTAGAGACACTTTTGTGCATAGACATGCAGTGGTAACACTGAACATGTGGATGCAAGACATATGCATGTTTATGTGTCACATTTGTATGAACATATATAGTTCATTGAAATTAAGAAATGTTTAAGTGAGAATAGTATGTCAGTTACATTTTTCATCTTTTCCCTCTTGAAAATACAGTTCACCCATTTCAGTGTCTTACCCAAAGGATTAGCCATTATTGAAAACTGTTTCAATAATATCAGTTGAGTGGTTGACATTCTTAAATTACTAAATATATTGTTTATATTAGAATTAAAGAAATTCGAGAGGCTTGTAAGAAGCCTGAGAAATAGGATAATTATTTTTTCATGAATTAATGTTAATTAGTGCAAAAAGGATGTTATTATTATTGCCATCAACAATTTTAAGAGTGTGACAATTCAGCATTTGTCATTATTATTTTTAAAATAATGTTATATGAATGTTATTAGCAAAAGTAAATCTTGAATTTTCTCAAGGATTTCTCAGATATAACTTAATCGCTATAGGATATCTGGCTGATCATGTGGCACACACACTAAAATGAGTAAAATATACGTGCTTTGTGTGTATGTATGTATATTAAGATGTTTTGACATCTTAAAACCTCTTTCTGTCTAGGGAGAGACTGCCTCTCCCAGGAGAGAGAGCCAGTTCTTAGTTATAGCAAGGGCCCAGCCAGGAACATGCTTTTGATATGCAAATTAATCAATCCAGACTCACACCTTCTCTGTCTGACCCTTACACTCCAAGAGGCAATATTCCTTTGCCTTCATCACGGCAGTGCCAGGCTCCAGACAAACAGTAACCACCAGTATAGTGCAGAACCTGCAGAAACTATTCAAACTAGCCAAGCCTAACCTGTTCACCCTGCCCTGCCTGGACTTTCTTGCAGAAACCCCTGTAAAGGCTCTTCCCTAAACATGCCGATCACTCCAGTCCTTTGCCTCCTGACCACACAGATGCTTTCCCATGTGACTGTGGATGGCATGATCTGCCTCCTGTCTCTAGGACCTGTATTATAAATTTTGTTTTCCTGAACCTCTTCTCTGGCTTATCTTCTGGCTGCACCTGACTGACCATCTCTATAACAAAATTCAAAACAAGGTTAGAACCAGAATAAATTTAGAGACTATTTAATTCGGTTTTCTTACTTTATAGGAAACAGGCTGAGGAAGAATAAGAGACTTGCTTGAGGTAAGCCTGTGAGATTGTATATTCCTCCCTCATTCCAAAAAGGAATTCACTCAGTAGGAGTTAATAAATTAAGAGCCGGAATGTTCTGATTCATGGTCATATACTTCACACTAAAGTTTCTATTTGTCTTCATTGCTTCCAGAAGTGACCCATTTTAAAGATTAACAAAACTGAAGATTGCCTCTAGAAAGAAAATAGTTATCTCTGCAAAATCAGGCCAGGTATAATTTCTACCTGGTAATAATGCCTGGGTATTTCTGCTCTGCTAAACTGTGTATCTAGGGAAATTAGATGTGATCAGTTCCTCCCTTGATTATAGGTTTTTTGTTTGTTTGTTTCTATGAGGTTGATTAGCAGCGATAATTAAATTACCAGTCAGTCATCACAGGGGAGATTGGGGGCTAGTAATTCTGTTGTAATTTTACTTTTTCTCATTCTCACTATATCTTTAAGGACTAATGGTATGAATGCATTTATTTTTATATTATTCTGCTGAAGGTGAACTTCATTGTTAAAAACACTTATTCAGTCAATCAACATTTTTTATGTACTGCTACATGCTCGTTTCAAAGTTATCTTTGATATGATATTTCCCTCTCTTGCTTTTCATGTCCAGAATCCAAATACTCCTGAGGCTGTTTTTGGGAAACTCTTTTTGATAAATTTCTTCTCTACTTCTACTATCACTATTCTGCACCAGTCATTTATTTTTTCTTACAATTACTTTATTCCAGATTTGTTTATCTGATTCCCAGGTATTCACAGACTTACTAAATCTGAATATTCAGGAATTGGGCCTGGTGATCCTTTTCTGAAAACATCTTCATGTTATTTTTACATGGCCTATTTAAGTAAAAGCATTTAATTTTTAAAATTGGCTTTTAAAAGAATACAATTTGTTTTTGTTTTTGTTTTTTACTTCAAGATTTGCCCAACACTAATTCATTCTTTACTTTCTGTCAGTAATACTGGGAAAATCTCTGATGGCTGTAAACTCTTATTTACTGTGCTTTTTCTTATCCAGGAAATTTAGAATGCCCCCAAAATAGATGATCGAATACAAATTCCTTAGGTAAAAATTTTCAGTTCTGAGTAACATCAAATCTCCTTTTTCATCCAGGCATTTGTCCCACTGCTCTTCAGCAGAAGCTTTTACTGTACTCATATTTACCTCACCTATTTCCTCAATCTGCTGTCCCTAATGTAGCTACTTACCTCTGTCGCCTTTCATCTCTTCTCACTTAATTTGTGTGCGTATGTTGTTTTTCAAGATGTCAATCATATTTTATCTTTTAAAGACAGAAATCGTGTTTTATGCTTCATTCTCAATACAATGTAATGGTCCAGTAAATCCCGTATTAAATGGTATTAAGTATGCTCATGGTCAAAAGTGTGTGGACATGTCAAAAGTGTGTGAATGCGACTAATTGATGAGTTATTTTATAGTATGTTCAATATTTCTCGAACACTAATTTAATTATATATGTATATGTATTTATATATTTGGCTTGCTACTCATTAAATCTGTTTTGGGCTTATCAGCAGACAATTGATTAAATCAGTGCTAATTATATAATGTAATATGCAATTTATTGTAAGTATGAACAGTTGCTAAATAAAATTTAAAAAGGTATGTCATCATTCTAACAAGGATGAAGATAGAAATCCTGTGTTTACTGTTTCCTTTAATACTATGCAGCCATAAAAAATGACGAGTTCATGTCCTTTGTAGGGACATGGATGAAGCTGGAAACCATCATTCTCAGCAAACTATCACAAGGACAAAAAACCAAACACCACATGTTCTCACTCATAGGTGGGAATTGAACAGTGAGAACACATGGATGCAGGAAGGGGAACATCACACACCTGTTCTGGGGTGGGGGGAGGGGGGAGGGATAGCATTAGGAGATATTCCTAATGCTAAATGATGAGTTAATGGGTGCAGCATACCAACATGGCACATGTATACATATGTAACAAACCTGCACATTGTGCACATGTACCCTAAAACTTAAAGTATAATAATAAAAAAAAAGATTAAAAAAATTTGGTCGGTATATGGAATAAAAATTATATTATTTTAAAATAATGCCAATGGAAATTAAATTCTCTAATATGAAACAGACTTATGGTAAAATGGCTAACTTTTAGTGAAGTAAGCAAGTTAAAATAATTCTGCTAGTGTTCTTCTGTTCCAGAACTGGGCAGAATCAAAACCTGAGTGTTTGCTAAGTTTATCATGAAAGTGAAACTCAGGTATCAGGATTTTCCCCATAATGTAAACTTCCTTCTCCCAAACACACAAGGAGAAACACGTCAGTGAGGAGTAAATAAAAGGTCTAAAGAATGGAACTCAGTCAGAAATCAGATGGCCTTAATCCAGAGAATTAGTAGCCAGAGAATTGGCATATTATTTAGTTACATACTGTTATACGGATGATTTTTATCTGTTCACTTAAAAGTATTAGTACTCACTCAGATCATTTTAAAGATCATGTGGCCCCTAGCTCCCTTTCTCCTTGAAGCCATTGCCTCTCTTCAATTCCCTCACTTGGAAGAATTACTAGGGTTTCCTGGAAGAAGTGTAGCTAGAAAAAGGCCAAGGAACAGAAATGTTGAAGAGCTATTTGCTACATATTTGGAGTACGAAATCAGGGGTTGGATTGTAACCATGATCTCTAATAAATTCCTGGGGGTAGGTATTAGTGTCAGTAATAGATGTTTATTTAAAGAAGATTTGATATGATACCAAGTGAAAGACAACATTGAACTTCAAGATAAAATAAAAATTGATATATGAGATAAAGTGTATGTAGCCAGAATTTTTGATTATAGTAATTACAGGCTAGAGAATTTTGAAAAACTATTCTATCCAGGAAAAACTAAAAAGTACCAAACAACTTTTAAAGAGACAAACAATTATGAGGCTAAAATCCTGGAGTAGATGAGAATTCAAAGAGGTAGGTTCAAGTCATAGTGATAATTTGCCTATAGAATTCTCCCATTGGAAAATTCCCAGGACCTTCTGTGGGATGGATTAAATGGCTGCTGTCATTGCTTAAAAAAGTGTCTTGACTTTGATGGAGCTTATGTTGAGAAATAAAATTTGTATATATTTTGTAAAAAGCAATTGAGCTTTCATGTTGATGGTTTTAAGGAACTATGAAGACGGAAGTTAAAGCAATGTCACCTGAGGTGGAGACCCTGTCTGTTAAACTGATCCTCTGAATGGCTATATTTTCATGGGTGTCTTTAACTGCAAGTAAACGTCTTATGTGAACTTGCAGCAAGTTGCTCAATTGGAAAATCTTCTCAGACTGGTAAGGGGCTCTAGACAAATGACAGAAGTAAACAACAATGCTGTCAGTAAGAATGAAGCCTTCTTCTAAGCCTCAAATTATTCGTATAGATAATTTTTCAAACACAAAGTTAACTGAGCACACACAGAAACAAAATATTAATTAGAAAGAAGCAGCAGAAAGAACAGAAACAGATTGGAATGGTCAGACATTTTAAAAATGAACTTATTCACTATGTTTGCAGAATGGGAGAAAATATTTGCAAACTATGCATCTGACTATGGTCTGATATCCAGAATCTACAAGAAAATTAAATCAACAAGCAAAAAACAAATAACCCTGTTAAACAGCAGCAAAGGACATGAACAGATACTTCTCAAAAGAAGACGTAGAAGCGACGAACAAACATCTGAAAAAATGCTCATCATCAGGAATTGTTAGAGAAATGCAAGTCAAAACCACAATGAGATACCACCTCACAGTAGACAAAATGGTTATGATTAAAAAGTCAAAAAATAACAGATGCCAGTGAGCCTGCTTAGTAAAGGGAACACAGACACTGTTGGTAGGAATGTAAATTGGTTTATCCATTGTGGAAAGCAGTTTGGAGAGTTCTGAAAGAACTGAAAATAGAACTATCATTCGACCCAGCAATCCCATTACTGGGAAATCCCATTACCAAAGGAAAATAAATCATTCTACCCAAAAGACATTTGCATCCGTATGTTCATCGCAGCGGTATTCTCAGTAACAAAGACATGGAATCAATCCAGGTGCTCATCCACAGTGGACTGTTTAAAGAACATGTGGTACATATATACCATGGAATACTACACATCCATAAAAAAGAACAAAATCATCATGTCCTTTGCAGCAACATGGATGCAGCTGGAGGCCATTCTCCTAAGTGAACTAACACAGGAACAGAAAACCAAACACTGCGTGTTCTTACTTACAAGTGGGAGCTAAACTTTGGGTATGCATGGACATAAAGATAGAAACTATAGGCCCTGGAGAGTACAATAGGAGGCAGGGAGGGGCGCAAGGTTTGAAAAATTACCTACTGGGTACTATACTCATTACCTGGGTGGCACTAGATTTGAAAAATAACCAAACAGAGGTTTTAGAACTAAAAACAAAGCAATAAGAAAAAAATGAGATCTCAGTCAATGGGTTGATGACCAAATTAAACACTGCTAAAAAGAGCATTAGTAAATAGACAGGTCAGAAGTTACATAGACTCTTTCTACTCAAAGTATAATCCATGGACCAGCAGACAAACTAGTGGCCATGTTAGAAATGTAGAAATTCAGGTTTCACCCCAGGCTTAAGTCAGAATTTGCACTTTACAAGATTGTAGGTGATTTATATGCATATTTAAGTGTAAAAAGGATTAATCTAAAAGGTGTCATAAAGGGACACAATGGTAGGAATTACAGAAGATAGGGTCAAATACATGGAGGACACAGAGAGAAGGCCTAATCGGTATTTGAGTCCCGGAAAGAAAATAGGATAGAGACATTATTTGAGATGAAAATGGCTGAGAATTTTCTAGAAGAAATGAAAGGCACCACTTTATGGCTTTAAGGAGACCCAAGAATCTTAAGATAAGTAAACAGAAATCCATACCTAGCCATATCATAATATACAGCTACAGAAAACCAAAGATAAAAAATATAATCTTAAAGGCAGCCAGAATATCAAAGGTAATAGAAACAAAAAGTAGCAATGAGTTGACTCAGATGAGTGAATATCTTTTCTTCACACATAGTTTGAATTGTTTATCTGGTTTGTTTTAGAGGCACTTCCTGACCACTGAAAAGTAAGTTGGTATGTTATTCACATAAGAACTGGATTCAAAGTGCCTGGGTTCAAAGCCTTATCCATGATTAACTAGCTGAATAGCATTGAGTCATTTACTTAGCTTTTTATACTGCTAACAATACCTTCCTCAAAAGCTTATATGATGATTAGATGAGGCAGTGTGGATAAAGCACTTATCATAGTGATGGACACATAAATGTTAAGTATTATAAATATTATTTTTGTAGCATATTTTAAACAATATTTATTTGTATTTTATAGCACAGAATTTTATAGGTCATTCTGTAAAGAGTCAAACATTTTTTTTTCAGTTTGCACATTAATGTATTATATTATTGATAAGGGATATGAACACATTCAATATGTTCTTGATGTACATGTGAAAAGTGATTTGAAAACTAAAACTCCCCACAAAAATCCTAGTTGTAATTTAATTTATGCCACATAAAAATTGCATGGGGTATGAATTAATATGCTCATTGTGTAGGCGACAATCAAAAAAGCTTACATAACATGTACCATGTCCTGTTAGAAGTGCTATAAATGTATTATCTCATTTCACAACAACCTTATGATATAGTTACAGCTATAATCTTCATTTTACAGGAAGAAAACTGAAGCCCAGAAAGCTTAATATATTACCCAAAGAGTTAGTCCACATTGAACTGGGAGTTAATCCTTGTCTGTCTGGCTGGAAAGCTTTTGCTCTGTATCTTGGATGAATAAACTAAACCTTAGGGAGTCTTCCTAGAAGTAAGTGAAACTGGGATTTGATTTCAGTGCTTTCTGTATTCTAGGAATGTCCTTGTACGCTGCTCATACAGAAGTTTATAAATGGTTGCAATGCATCTATTTAAATCTTGCAAAAAGTATTACATAAAATAGTACTAAAAATTAGCAATTCAAACCCTTTAAGTTGTTATATACCTATTTCTCCCCTCCACACACATTTCTTTTGTCTCTTATATTATGTTTTTCTTCCAAATATGAATGAGTAGGCTCTGTAAAATTTCTTTTAACAAAATCTGAAAATAGATATGAATTAGATAGGTAAGAGCCTCACAGTGAAATCTGAATATTGGAGCCATACTGCTTCTTGAGGGATGATAGAATTTCTATGTAAAACAATCTTAAAATACTGTTTTCAAAGTAGTTTTAAGATTATTTCAAAGAGCCAGAGAGGAAAGATTAAAATGGCCATTGATCCAATATTTATAACACTCTACTCTGGGTAGGCATGTAATTGTAAACTTTATAATGGTTGGAGTATTTAAAAAGAATAAAAGAGAACATGTTGGAGGTGGGCAAAAGATACAAATTTTACTGAAATAAGAAGCATCTGTTAAGATCTTTAGAGAAATAGCAAGAATGTAACAAAAGGACAAAAAGGAATCAAGTTGGAGATGTTTTAATGTAACAAAAGGACAAAAAGGAATCAAGTTGGAGATGTTTTAATGATGTGAAATGCTGCTGAAGCACTTTTCTTGTTTATGATTGCCAGCGTTCCTATTCATTAAGTAAGTTCTTATTTCTGACAGTGGATGATGGTTCATTATCCTCAAATGGCAGGGATGGCATCAAGCCTGACGTGTCCTGGGCAGTGAGAAAGTTGTCTGATTCCAGAAAGCTAGTTAGGCCCTCCCAGGCAGTCATCAAACCATTAAAGAATGGGAAAAAGCAATACTTTCTGCTCTAGTTGGCATCTATTTTGCTTATCCTGAAAGGAAAAAATGTTAGCTACATTATAATCTGACTTGGCCTTTATTTAACATTTGTGAGGAGAAAAATGACAATAGCTTTAGTGGTAAGCATAATTGATAGATCTGATAACTTTCTCTTTGCAGTTTTTTTTCCCAAGTCATTAGTGAACAAGAGCCCTTAGGACAAAATACTGGGGTAAAAATTCAAAATGGCAATGATTCATAAAATTTGATTTCTTGTAAAAAAGCCATGGTTTCGCAGAGCTCTCGTTTTACTTTCATTTATGCCTACTTAGCAATCTATTGTTGAAACATGGTTTTGAAGGCAAATACTCCTAGTATCAAGACACCTAAATATGGCCAAAGAAGAATAGCAACAACTTATTTCTAATTTATTCTTTACATGACTCATAGGGGTCTAAATTTTGAAGGTAAAAAAGACAGGGTTAAGTAACAGTCACCCAAAGGACTTAGTTAACTTATTCACATGTACTTATCTCAGTGAGCATCTATTATAAACTAGGCACACTGCCATGGACTGAGAGGAAAATGACAAATTAAACATATAACACCTAATATAAGATAACTCACAGAAAAATAGGGGAACTATTCTCATAGCAGAAGCAAGTGGGAGCCCTGTAATTTTTTAGGTAATAGATGCTTGATGTACCATAAATACTCTCTTCTCTTCCCCCCAAAAAGGCAGTAATTTCTGCTAAGTGTTGAAGCAGAGAGAAGGAGGTTCTGAACACATAAAGGTAGACTAAAGTAAGCCATTGAGTTGAGCCATGAGATGAGGTTACAACAAAGGTATGTAGGTGCACCAACAGTCATGACAAAAGGAAGAAGCAATCAACTCTCCAAGAGGGGACTAAAAAGGTAGAAAAGACTTCATAAAGAAAGAGGTGTCTCCTGCTGGTTGCCTGAAGGATGATTAGGAAGGCATTTGCCAGGCAAGCAAGGTGACCTGGGAAGACATTTGAAGCACAAAGCAAGAGCTTAAGGCAGGAGGAACATCTGGAGTTCAAGGCAGAATGAGCAGTTAGGTATGGCAGGAGCAGAGGAAGTCAAGGGGATTAGTGGGCAGAAGGTTAGAGAAATCACATAGGGGACTCCAAAGACCTGTCTGGTTTTGAACAATAGATAGTGGACATATGTTCGTTTTTAAATGGGTGTTTAAGAGGCAACTACAGTCAAGGTAGGTGTAGTATGTTAAAAAGCTATTATGTTTTGTATTTTAGAAAGAGAAAGATTATTTTCATGCATCCTCTCAAACACTATTCTGTCCTTCAGATTTTCCTGCAAACTCAGTCTACCTAGTCTTCAGGACTCATACCCCAAAAGTGTCCCCTGGTTATCCCATCTTACACTTTCCTCCCTTCTCTGAACTCCTAATTGTGGGAGGATTTCCTTTGGCACTTCAGCATCCTAGAACTTTTGAACAGGCTTTATGTTTCTAGATCAAGAAAATAAGGCCCAGAGTGATGAAATCACTTGCTGAGGATTTTTAACATTCTGCCTTATATTTCTAGTTAACCTTTTATGTGTATAAATCTTTACTTCCCAACTAGATAGTAAACAAATTAAAGGCTGACTTCCATTTTATCAATTCCTACTTTCCCCTCTACATCTTGACTAATTGCCCAGATAATAGGTTCTCAATATAAGTTTGCAGATTGATTAGCATTGCTTTCTGGAATACATTTCCCTTTAAGAAAAAATTAAAAAAAAAAAACTTTTGGGCATTCACTCAGAAAAAAAAAAAACCCTAATGTTTATTGTACATTTTTTTTTTAAAAAAAACCACCACACTTTAGTCTGCCTTTCTGCCTTCAGAACCTCCTTCTCTCTGTTTTGACACTTAACAGAAACCATTGTCTTCTGTGGGAAAAGAAGAGAGTATTTATGATACATCAAGCATCCATTACCTAGAAAATTATAGGGCTCCCATTTGCTTCTGCTGTGAAACGCCAAGATCACAAACATGACTTCAAGACCATCCATTATCCACCTGTAGATTGCTGTCAGGTTTGCAATCTCTTGCTTTCACACGTATTGAATTTCATTTGATCATTTCTACATCTCAACCCTGTTTCCAAACTGTTGAGGAGTATTTCTGAATCTGTCATGTCATTTTTCCTAACTGAACTCTCCTTCTTCAAAAACCTTGACTCTACTCTATGTCTATGCTCTTCTCAAGGGATTTATTTTACATGAAACTAGCTCCTCCCAGCCTGTATTTCATTACAGATATGAAAATATCTCTGTGATATGAGTTTTGCATGTGTAGCTACCTTGTTCTCTAATATTAAACTCCTTGAAATGAGAGATTAACAACAACAACAACAAGACACTACATAGTGGTATTGGAAGAATTATTCTTTTTGGGCCTTAACTTCCACAACTTCAGTGTTTGTTTTTGTTTACTTTCCTAATTTAGCTTGCTCCTAAGAGGTTAGTTAAGAGGTTTCCAACCCTGCAGGTAAAGACCTGGAATCCACATTGTTTTTTCTTGCTAGGTGCTAATATTTATTCTATCTTCTCAAACATGAACATATAGTACTTTCTTGAGAAAAAGCTTCTATTTTGAAGAATTAATCCTCAAATGTAGGTGGATGTTGATAAATAGAAATTAAGTCAAATGTTTTCTCCAAGAGGAAGTAAATGACGCTTCTGAAAGGGCTTCCTTTGTTTCACTGACCAGACTCTTAGTTTTAGATGGACAGACCTGGATACCTGACATTGCCATTCAGTTAGAGTATCCCACACCTCAGTGGCTGACTCAAATTACACAAGCTCACAGACCAATACACAAAACCAGAATGCCTATTTATTGATTTATGATGGGAAAAATAGCTGTTACACGGACTGGAATACTAATGTCAACTTTCCATTCCAGGAAACCATATAACGACTCCTATATGAGAAGCTAAATTACAACACAAAGATTGCTTGGTGAGCATGTGATCAAAACAGGGCAAGATGAAGACCTTCAGAGGCCACAAGCATTTTAGTGTGCCTCCCAACTTCCCTTATATTATTCAAAATATAAACAATAAAATCTACAAAGATGTGAAAGAAGTCCAACAAAAGCTTTATTTTTTATGATGAATACTTTTAAAACTTCATTGATATATCAAATATCATATTCTTTTAAAATGACTTTTTTTTCTTTTTGCAATTTGTTTTGTTGGTATCCAAAATACACAATTTTTCTGCTGGGCTCCGAACAAGAGGAGTTAATTTTAGTCCTTAGAGTTTTGACTGCAACAAGCCTAAATGAAACCTTCATAAAGGAGACTAAAACTCTCTCCTTTAGATCCTATTTGAGTATATGCTGCTAAATTTTGTAAAGTGACTCTTCTCTGTGCTTCCATAGACTAGTTGGTCCCTTTCTGACTGACACATTCTTTCCTTAAGTAGGTTAATGCATTTAATCAATTTACAGCCAAGAAAAGCTCATCTGAGAATATTCTGTCTAAGGAAAATGTGCATATCTCTGATCTGCTTCATCGTGCATGAATTTCATAATGTGGAACTCACACAGAGGGTAGCCAGATGCCCACCTCAGCCCCATAGCAATCACCACTGAAAAGGTGAGAAAATAATCTATATCCCCATATCATTATCATAGGCCAGGCCAAAAGATCTGTTTGGAACAACTGTTCCTATCTGCAGATATTATACAGGATGGGGTCAAATTTCTATCAGCCTGGGCACAACTACAGTCAACAGCATAAATGACCACCAGCCTGAAGGTGAGATTTTATGCAGAGTGTCTTAAATAATTAAAAAGATACTTATGGAATGAATAATTGAATAAATTTTGAGGAAGCATTGCAAAAGGCTTCAAATAATAGAGACAGTTAAATAACTGTAATTTTTATGCACTGCTCTTTTAATGACAGATAAAATGATAGATTTAAGAAAGGCTGAGGACCTCCTCCTACAAAATGCTTGTTAATTACACAGGGAATAGTCATAACTTCATTTTGGAAAAACTCAGCACACACCACTTCAAGTAAAATTATCAGTTTGGAGACACTTGAGCGATATTCCTCCCAATATGATATACTGAGAAGGAAACAATATAACTTTGGTGAAAGTCTTGCCCAAAATGCATAACCTCAGTCTAGTCATTAGAAAACATCAGACAAACCCAAATTCAGGGCCATTCTATAGAATCCCTGGCTCTTAAAAAAGCATCAACTTCATGAAATGCAAAGGAAGACTGACAAAAGAAGAATAAGGAAGAGCAAGGAACCATGACAGTCCAATGAAATTGCAACCCTGGACAGATCCTGAACTAGAAAAAAGCATATTAGTGAGAAAATTGGTTAAATTCAAATAAGGTTTTATCATCGCAAAGACCAACAGGATGTCTTAATAGTAGAAAAGAGAGTTTTATTGATTATATCAGTTTGCAAACTAAGAAGAGACAGTCTCTAGCGTGGATCAAATGGGCTCTCTCTTCACGAAGAGAAAGCGTAGGTTGAGTTTTACACCTCACATGCCCTGTATAACACAATACGGTCATATATATTCAGCAATTTTGGGGGAAAAGCTATATGTACTTATGAGGGGAAACAAGCGCATGGGCAATGGGTAAACATATATGTAATGTACATCCCATGTTTAGTTTGAGGTGGGGTTTTAGCATTAAAATGAAATCAGACTTGGCTCTTTACATCAAAAGGTGAACTATAAGACACAGAGACAGTTTGTGCACAGTCCCTATAAGCTGACTGAAACTGGCTTGAAGATTACAGTTACTTATCAAAAAAAGAATGTTTGTGGCTGAGCACAGTCGCTTACTCCTGTAAAGCACTTTGGGAGGCCAAGATGGGCAGATCACTTCAGGTCCGGAGTTCGGGACCATCCAAGCCAACATGGTGAAACCCTGTCTCTACTAAAAATACAAAAATTAGGCTGGATGTGGTGGCTCATGCCTGTAATCCCAGCACTTTGGGTGGCTGAGTCGTGAGGCAGATCATGAGGTCAAGAGTTCGAAACCAGCCTGGCCAGCATGGCGAAACCCCGTCTCTACTAAAAATACAAAAATTAGCCTGGCATGGTGGCGCACGCCTATAATCCCGGCTACTCAGGAGGCTGAGGCAGGTAAATCACTTGAACCTGGGAGGTGGAGGTTGCAGTGAGTTGAGATCGTACCACTGCACTCCAGAGCAAGACTCCATCTCAAAAAAAAATTAGCCAGACTTGGTGGTCACATCTGTAATCTCAGCTGTATGGGAGGCTGAGGCAGAAGAATTGCTTGAATTTTGGAGGTGGAAGTTGCAGTGAGCCAAGATCACACTACTGCACCCCAGACTGGGCAACAGAGCAAGATTGCGTCTAAAAAAAAAAAAAATAGAGAGAAAGAGTGTTTTGTAAGTCCTGTCCTTTGTCCAGTTAGAGTTATAGTGACCTGGGTTATAAATCAGAGTTAGGAAGGGTTTCACAATTTACCTGATAACCTATTGTTAGGGAGTGTAGCAAGGATGTGGTTTTTCCTGTAGCCATAGGATTTTAGAGATTTGCCATGCTAGCCAAGCCCCAAACCCTTGGCCTGTAGGTAACTTTTGTTGTCTTAAGGGAAGGGTCTCCACTGATTGACAAAGGGAAGTCTATTTTAGTCTCTCAGATCACAGTTTGTAGATTATATTTATTGAATCAATGTTAATTTTGTATACTTTAATTGTACTATGGTTGTCTAAGACGTTAACATTAAAAGAAGCTGGATGAAGTATATAATGGGAACTCTTTGTACTATTAATGTTTTTTTGTTTTTGTATATCTAGAATTGTTTCCAAACAAGTATAGAATGAAAGAATAAGGCAAATTTCATCGGTAAAGAAGTTTTGCAGTGTATAACTTGAGTAAATATATCTAAATTTTTTTCGATATATCATCTGAATGATGTTTAAAATCTGTCATAGATTCATGTCACAAGCCATTCCTACCCAGTACACTGCAGTAGCTTCTGGAAGCCTTTTTACACCTCCACTCTTTCAGAGTTGTCATATGCAATTAATATTTTCATAATGTAGCTTTCAAATTGTGACTAAAATGCACATGATTAAAACAAATCAACGACTACTAATTATTTTTTATGGAAAGTAAGCTCCTCCTGTCTCAGCTTCAGCCATTCCCTAGCCTTCATCTCTAAATGCATTCATTTGGATTCCTATAGAAATTTACTAGATAGTCCTTTCTTACCCCTAAATACTGTGTCTTTAAGAATATTTAGGTTAAAATTTTGGACAAGATCTTTTGGCTTTCTTCCATGATAAACAGATTACTTTCACCTTTTTACACCACATCTTATATTTCCTACCCTATGTTCCAATAAAATTATATCCCTATTTAGTTAAATCAGTAAACCAAGAGTAGAATACACTATTATTATTATGTATGTAATTGTCTGATTCACTTCAGAAATAAGTTGTGTATCATGCTTTTTTCTTTCCTTTCTTTTTGTACAAGTTTTTGTTTTTCTTAAATTTTCCATAGGCTTTTATTTTTTCTTATGTTGTATCCCTAGTCTCTTCACTCAAACAGTTGATCAGGTATGTTACTGCTCTTTCTTTATTCAGGAGACCTCTACCCAGAACTATGAGTTCTCCTTCTGCAGTCTGGGATGCTTTCTCTCTACACCTTCGGCACAACACTCTTCCCGGAGCTTCCTTTCCCTGCCTTCTTAAAGACACTGAATCCACTGACTCCTAAATCTCATAACACTGCATCTGAGTAATGATTCAATTGGGTATAAAGTTATAGGTTGAGGATATTTTTCTCTTTGTCCTTTGAAGAAATTATTCCACTGTCTTCTAGTATGCAGTATTACTGCTCCCATTTTTATTCTTCTTTAGGAAATGTCCTCCCGCCCACAGCCTTCTCTACCTCTAAGGTTAAGAGATTCCCCTGTCCTTAGATGTCCTGAAATTTTAGAGTTATGCATGTAGGTATATTTATTAATTATGTTTGGTACTTGATTCCATCATTTAATCTGAAGAAGAATGTTTTTTCTTTTGTTATTTCATAGTATAATTCTCTCCATTCCTTTGTTCTCCTTTTCTAGAATTCCTGTTAGAAGTTATAACACTTAGAATACTATGTATTCCTTTTAAAAAATCCGCCTTCCCAAACTTTTAAGGTAATTAACTTGATTTAATTCTTTGTTCTGATTAATTTGTTATTCTGGTGATTATTTTTATTTTTTCAGAAACCCTTTGGTTTCCTTCAGTTTATTTCATGTGGCAGAATCATTTTAATTTTTGAATAAAATATCTTCTTGGATCATGCCACTCTCAACTGGATATTTTTTTTTCTAAGCTCTCGGTCTTCCTTAATGTGTCTGTTTAGGGAGGAGTCATTCTTTCTTTTTTGTTGATGTTAAATATGTTTTAAAGTGTAGGTTTTCATCAAATATCAGGGGATAGTTGCTTATCTGATTATATTTTAAAAGGAAGCAGTAAAAAAGAAGCTGATTGAGAAATGTATGTACCATTTGCAGTTCTTGGACACTGATGGGGTTGCCACAGCATGTGTAAGCAAGAAACCATTCATCATGTTGTGTGTCTCTACAATGCTAGATTATGAAGGTCTTTCTTTTCTTTCTACACCAGTTCATATGTCTTTAAGCTTTTTTTTTCTATTTGCTTATGATAAGACAGCTGTGAAAAACTGTGTCTGAAGTGTTAAGCAATTTAACTGTGGTTAAATTAACAGCAAATCCTATTTTCAGTTTCAATAGTGAGCTCTCGTTTTAGTGAAGCACTGTTCTTACTCCAGTTTTCCAGAGTACCGTCTTACACTAATGAATGTTGGTGATCTCCATGGTTTTAGCAGTCTGATTGTCTCTCTCAGTCACTCCTCTTTGGGATATTGTCTAGGCTGCATCTTCCTCCACATCCTTCAGCAGTTACATTTCCCCATTTTTATCTTTATTGTCTGAAAATATGTTGAAATCTCTTTTATCAATAGCTCCCTTATCATTCTCTACCCCATTGTTGTAACATCTGTATCCCTTTACTATCCTCTCTCTTATTTAATCCAGTTTAAAAGGGGAGAAAATTTGCCCTTCTGGGTAATAATAAAAAGAATCGTTTGTGGCAAAGCATCTGAATCATAGGGAGAGTAGACTTGGCTGAAAACTGAAACAAAACAAACTGAAAGCTATTGAAAAACATAGTGATTCTTAAACTCTCATGTACATTAGGATAATCTGGAGATCTTTTTTGAAAAAAAAAAAGTCCACACCCAATTCTAGACCTACAAAGAAAGAATATTCAAGATTTTAGCCTTTTTTATGCTTACTTTTAAATTGAAAAATAGTACGTATTTGCATATCACTTCAAAACAATTTTTGGTGACCATCATTTGTTATTTCACTAAGCACATACTTGGTCTAGTGGACTTAAGGCAAGCAGAAGTTACTCGAAGGCAGTAGAGTAAGGTGACGTCTTTGGCGTTTTACCACCAAATAAAATAAGGGTAGACGGAGAAGTAATGATTTTTACCTGTTACCAAACTTAATTGCTTAACAGGGAGTGTGCACATCTTCATTTTTCAGTCACTATTCTCCTCAAAAAAATCACTATTTCTCCTCAAAGGGCTCGTGCAGCCTCAATATGAACCCAAGAAGGATCCATCTCTCTTTCACCCATTTGGAATGTTGCTTTTCAGGTTCCAGGGGAAAACTCAATCTCAAAAGCCGTAACCCATCCTGACCTTTGTGTCCTGGCACAAGATCCTAGGGTACCTGTGTGAAGATGGAGATTGGTCATGACATCTGTCAAGAAAAATAATAAAATAATCCAAATATCGAGACCTCAAAAAAGAAAATTAATGAATTTCAGATACATGAAGTTCTTATTTAAATCAGATCAGTTTTCTTTCCCTTCCTTTAAGGCAAGCCAAGTTATATGAAGCATATGATATTAAGGCTTTTAAGTTGAAAAATAGTATATATTTGCATAGTACTTTATAACATGGTTGTAAAATATGCTATTTGATTTAAACATTAAAAATAACTTTGAGATATTAAGGACAAATTTTTAAAAGTTATTTTCATTTTACAGATCTGGAAACCAAGGCGCATACGCTTGCTTTTTTTCCAAGATCTCATACATTTTGAAATGTAATATTGTAACTCAAGGTCAAGTATTGTGTCTTTAAATTCTATGCTCTTTCCATCATTTAACATTGACTCAAATTCATCAGTCAGAAAATAAACTCATCCTTTTAGTTCTCTGCCAGTTTTGGTGACCTTCCCATGACCCTGCTGGCAATGAATTAGGCTAGAAAGTACCACACTATCAGGCAGACATTTGGGTCCAAGGTTTCTAAATATGATGGATCTTAGAGGATCAAGCTCATAATTAATTATAGAACTTGTGGAGGGTCAGTTTAAAAATCTATTTAAAAATGCCTGATTAGTGTTCTGCAGATTCCATTTATATGAGGCTCTTAGCAATAATTCCCAATTCCTGTTTGGAATCCCAATTTTCTTTCTTTCTTTCTTTCTTTTTTATTATTATTATACTTTAAGTTTTAGGGTACATGTGCACAATGTGCAGGTTAGTTACATATGTATACATGTGCCATGCTGGTGTGCTGCACCCACTAACTCATCATCTAGCATTAGGTGTATCTCCCAATGCTATCCCTCCCCCCTTCCCCCCACCCCACAACAGACCCCAGAGTGTGATGTTCCCCTTCCTGTGTCCATGTGTTCTCATTGTTCAATTCCCACCTATGAGTGAGAATATGTGGTGTTTGGTTTTTTGTTCTTGCGATAGTTTACTGAGAATGATGATTTCCAATTTCATCCATGTCCCTACAAAGGACATGAACTCATCATTTTTTATGGCTGCATAGTATTCCATGGTGTATATGTGCCACATTTTCTTAATCCAGTCTATCATTGTTGGACATTTGGGTTGGTTCCAAGTCTTTGCTATTGTGAATAGTGCCGCAATAAACATACGTGTGCATGTGTCTTTATAGCAGCATGATTTATAGTCCTTTGGGTATATACCCAGTAATAGGATGGCTGGGTCAAATGGTATTTCTAGTTCTAGATCCCTGAGGAATCGCCACACTGACTTCCACAAGGGTTGAACTAGTTTACAGTCTCACCAACAGTGTAAAAGTGTTCCTATTTCTCCACATCCTCTTCAGCACCTGTTGTTTCCTGACTTTTTAATGATTGCCATTCTAACTGGTGTGAGATGGTATCTCATTCTGGTTTTGATTTGCAGTTCTCTGATGGCCAGTGATGGTGAGCATTTTTTCATGTGTTTTTTGGCTGCATAAATGTCTTCTTTTGAGAAGTGTCTGTTCATGTCCTTTGCCCACTTTTTGATGGGGTTGTTTGTTTTTTTCTTGTAAATTTGTTTGAGTTTATTGTAGATTCTGGATATTAGCCCTTTGTCAGATGAGTAGGTTGCGAAAATTTTCTCCCATTGTGTAGGTTGCCTGTTCACTGTGATGGTAGTTTCTTTTGCTGTGCAGAAGCTCTTTAGTTTAATTAGATCCCATTTGTCAATTTTGTCTTTTGTTGCCATTGCTTTTGGTGTTTTAGACATGAAGTCCTTGCCCATGCCTATGTCCTGAATGGTAATGCCTAGGTTTTCTTCTAGGGTTTTTATGGTTTTAGGTCTAACGTTTAAGTCTTTAACCCATCTTGAATTGACTTTTGTATAAGGTGTAAGGAAGGGGTCCAGTTTCAGCTTTCTACATATGGCTAGCCAGTTTTCCCAGCACCATTTATTAAATAGGGAATCCTTTCCCCATTGCTTGTTTTTCTCAGGTTTGTCAAAGATCAGATAGTTGTAGATATGTGGCGCTATTTCTGAGGGCTCTGTTCTGTTCCATTGATCTATATCTCTGTTTTGTTACCAGTACCATGCTGTTTTGGTTACTGTATCCTTGTAGTATAGTTTGAAGTCAGGTAGTGTGATGCCTCCAGCTTTGTTCTTTTGGCTTAGGATTGACTTGGCGATGCGGGCTCTTTTTTGGTTCCATATGAACTTTAAAATAGTTTTTTCCAATTCTGTGAAGAAAGTCATTGGTAGCTTCATGGGGATGGCATTGAATCTGTAAATTACCTTGGGCAGTATTGTCATTTTCATGATATTGATTCTTCCTACCCTTGAGCATGGAATGTTCTTCCATTTCTTTGTATCCTCTTTTATTTCCTTGAGCAGTGGTTTGTAGTTCTCCTTGAAGAGGTCCTTCACATCCCTTGTAAGTTGGAATCCTAGGCATTTTATTCTCTTTGAAGCAATTGTGAATGGGAGTTCACTCATGATTTGACTCTCTGTTTGTCTGTTATTGGTATATAAGAATGATTGTGATTTTTGTACATTGATTTTGTATCCTGAGACTCTGCTGAAGTTGCTTATGAGCTTAAGGAGATTTTGGGCTGAGATAATGGGGTTTTCTAGATATACAATCATGTCATCTGCAAACAGGGACAATTTGACTTGACTAAGCATTCTTTAAAGTACATTTATTGCTCAACATGGATAAAAAGACTTGTCTGAGGCCAAAATCTTAGTGAAAACAGAACCCAAATAAGTAAACACAGCACTGACGCTTACTTTTGCCTTAGAGCCTTTAGCCAATTTTTGTTGATTTTGAGCTTTTATATGAGTGTGAGAGTATTGACTATACCTGCTTCAGTGACATATCCTTCTGCCCTGGAGATTAGTTCAAATCAAAATTAGAAATCTCTTACAGCAGGAACTGATTTGGAATCATGGTTGGATACTTTTGAGGTGACTTATGTCTATCATGCATGTTCCATGGAGCATCAGCTATGAAAAATGTTGACAGTTAGTACAGTGTTCAAACAGGCTAGAAAAATGCTGGTTTATACAAGGTTAAACAGTTTAAAGGATTGTGCCCTAAGAGACACTGTAGCTTTCCCAAAATAGCTTTCTCCAAAATTGCTTGATATGGAGCATTTCCCAAACTAACTAAACCAAAGAACCTGCTTTTTTTTATGATTAATCCCTTTTGGGTTGGTGTTCTTTGGAACACACTTTGAAAATGTTTGTTTAGCCCAATCTTCTCATGCTACAGCTAAGACCACTGAAGCTCGGAGACCTTGTGACTGCTCCAGGTCATGTACATGATTAGTGGCTAAGCTGGGCCCCGGCCCAGTGCTTTTCATCTTATCCTGTTGTCTTTCATTTTAGTTCAAGAAATCCCTTGTGACTCTTAGTTAGGGATATATAATATCTCTGCTTCTGGAGTCATAGATATAGCTCCTGCTTCTTGACCTGTATTCAGATGGTCTTTTTGGGGGGTATTGATTGCCTTTGATGTCAAGGGTACTTACAGCTTTCCAGTGAATAAAGTTCATGAAGTCCACCTAGTGAGCTTTGCGAGATGTAGAATCATATGTATGTGGGTCTCATCAAGAGGCTTGGCATATGGTTAATGTCAGGGTTGGCTAAAATGGTTCATTTTGTTCTTATTCTGCTGTGGGAAGAAAGGCAATAATATAATGTATCTGTTAGAATGATTTAATAAGTTTGAATCTACTGGGGAGGTTGTTCAGATCAGGTTACTCCTGTTCCCTGCAGTGGGAACCTGCTGGCAGAGTCCACTGCAGCCTAGACTAATCTGATGAGCCCAGTGCTCCAAAATATAGGACCCAGGGGACACAGACACTGTTTGGCGTTATCCAGAACAGGTATACAGGCCACTACAGACAGAGATGTTCTCAGTACTTCCTCAGAAGCATAATGCAGCTCTGATAGAGATTTTAGGGGAGTGAAAGGCTTTCCATGGTTTCTCTTGTCTCTCTTATAAAAATAACAGCTGGCTGGGCATGGTGGCTCATGCCTTGAATCTCAGCACTTTGGGAGGCCAAGGAGGGTGGATCACTTGAGGTCAGGAATTTGAGACTAGCCTGGCCAACATCGTGAAACCTTGTCTCTACTAATCATACAAAAATTAGCTAGGTGTGGTGGCACACATCTGTAATCCCAGCTACTTGGGAGGCTGAGGCAGGAGAATCGCTTGAACCCATGGGGTGGAGGTTGCAGTGAGCTGAGACTGTGCCACTGTACTCCAGCCTGGGTGACAGAGTGAGACTCCATCTCAAAAAAAAAAAAAAAATAGGGAAGCATATATTGGGACACTTTCTTGTGGTAGAGATTGTAATTGGCACTTTGTTTAATTTAGCTCATTTAATCTTCACAACAATAATGTGTACCATTATTCCCTTTTCCTACATGGGCAAATTGAGGCTCAGAAAAGGTATTCAACTTACCCGTGGCCTCTAGCAAAAAGTAGGAGAGTCCATTCCAGAAATGTACAGTTTTAGCTCGTGTATTCTTCCACCTTGGAGACTGCATTGATCTATGCTAATTAGGGTCATTTCCTCAATAAGAAGACAAGAAATCAAAAGAAAATGAAATAAATTCAGTTGATAAACTTGATAGAAATTAATAGTGTATAGTAATGTGAACAAGCTATTCTTTGTAAGATAGCCATACATCTACCACTCACACAGTTACTCCATGCTAACCCTCAGAGAGATGTTGCAGTTTGATTTGCCAGATGAAAATTATAATGATTACATTGTATTCTCTTTTATGGAGGTAAATTGAAACCTTTTCCTTAAAAGGTTCTGCTTATTATCCTAGGAAATTGTCATGGAGAGATGCAGCTCTTTTAAAAGTCTTTGAAAATAAAAACAAAAGTGTACCCATGCAAGCTTTAGCCTGAACAGGTAGAGTCAATTTTATTAACATATGAAGCCATATGTTTGGAGACTAGAGAAATAAGAGGACAATGAATCAATTGTCAGACTGGCATGGATAGCTGAAGGATGAAACATTTGGTATCAGCTGTATTTCTCAGATGCCCTGATTGTGTTGGGTGCAGTTTCCATCGGTGAATAATAGAGTGGACACAGAGGGGAAAAACGGGGAGGTAGGATAGAGAATAATTTTTAAAGAGTGTAGCAGTTCCACAGAACTCAAGCAGAAGCACTGAGAGTTCTTAAAGAAAGGGTAAGATAAATGGCAACTTTGGGGTATTCTTTACTATAAGTGATACTCCCCTGCACACTGAGGACAGAATCAGGCTTAATAAATGCCATGACAATATATAACTTTGCCCTGGTTCTTTGGCTGCCTGGGTAGCAAATGAGTCAATGTGAGATGCTCTCTAAAGACTCTCGCAGTGCCTTATGCCTAATAGATTCAACAGATGAAGCCGAGGTGTTTAAGGACTGGGAACTGGGCCTCAGAAGGCTAGTTAAAATGGAGTGGCATGGTTTGCCCTCTCCCCAGGACATTCACATTTCAGAGAAAACAGTCTCTGGCTAGCAGGCAGGGGTAGTGCTGTGGTAGAGTGTAGGGAAGGATGGTAATGGAAATGCATTTCAAACCCTGACATTGCGGGTAACTGAAAGGCACTGCATATGGCAAATGGCCAGTGTGAGGGGCCCTGAGGTCAGCCAGTAATAGCTGAGGAGGTTTTATAATAGAGAATAGTGGGTGAAATGGAACAGATGGAGGCTGTATTAGGCACTGAGGTCACACGAGCCCTAAGGAGAGAAGTTGGCATGAATTATGCTGCCACATTGTAAGTGCAAATATGTGATTGCTTAGCCAATTAAAGAGGTAATGAATGAAGGATAGACTGGAAGGTGACACATCAAAGTTGCCAGAGTTATCATATGTCATTTAATCATGCTGATATTTCACAGGCAAGAAGAAGCTGATCAAAAGACAGCATATATTAGTGCAAAGAGCAAATATGTTGAAGTGAGGGAGAACTAACAATTTATGCAAAAATAACAGTGTGAGAAAGGGCAAATTATTTATCCCTCTGTGTCTTTTTCCCCCTCATTTGTAAGTGAAGATTTTTATAACCCCAAATGTAACACAGATGGTCAGAAATAGAGGATTACTCTAAACTCAGAGCAGTTATTAAGCAATTATTATCAAAGTGGAAATGTTTTTCATACAAAAGAATTAAATTATATTTGCCAGTATGTAAGATGTAATAAAAGCATATGAAAATGATGTCAAGGGCAAGATTTACTAACCAGGCAGAGGTGAAGGGTCTGGGTTTGAATTCCCATACATCTGTGATTGAATCCAAGTTTTTCCCTCACTAGCTGCCTGATGTTGACAGGCACCTACCTTTTACAAGTTTTATTTTACTTATCTCTAAAATGAAAATGATCCCTGCTCCTTCAGGCGTTATGCGTTTGAAGTTGGATATGTCCAAAGCCCAGAACATACCCAAAGCACTGAGTGAAAGTTTGAGTGTGTGCCTTTTTTGTGACTCAGTTCCATAAGAGAGTCTATGAGAGACAAGAAGTGGCCTAAGGCAGGTAGATACTGAGGTAGTAGGTAGAAGCATCTACTAGTACAGAAACCATAAAGCTGAGAAAATGTGGAGTGATGAGATGGAGAGTAAATATGAGCAACAGGCTCATATTGGTGTCATGTCATGAGAACATGACAGGACCTGTGATGGGAAGCATCATATTTGTGCTCATCTCTTACATTTCCCCTTGAGAGGAAGGAAGTTGAGGCAGGTCTTTAAAGAAAGGAATGTCTGCTCAGGCCACTGAATGGGTAGGAGCAACCACTGAGTGGTCTTAAGCTACTCTTGCACAGGGTCTTAAGCAACATGGAAATAAGGTTGATGGAAAATAAACATTAGTTTCAAAAAAAAAAAAAAGAGAGAAAGGAATGTCTGACATATTCCTTCACAAGTATCTCAGGACTCAAAATAACTCCCACTGATCCCCACCTCCCGATATACACACCCTTTAGAATCTTCTCTTGAGTGTGGGCTGGACCTAATGTCTTGTTTCTAAAAAACAGAGTATGGCAAAAGGGATGAAATATCACTTCCACAGTTAGGTTACAAAAGACTGAGAATTTCATTAGTTTGGCTGGAATTCTGTCTCTCTGGTTCTTCTAGTTGGATCATTCTTATGAAAGCAGCTGACATTTTGTGAATTGCCCTGTGGCTTTACGATTACAAATCCAGTTAGTGATAAAATTACTTCAAATTTGGAGTAAATGAAATACCATATTAATACTAAAATCTTACGTGTTAGGATATATGTTTAAAAGCTTAGTAAAAGTAAAGGATAGGCTACCATTTATATCTTTAAAAGTTTGGTTTGTAATACCTATGCCAATAGGCTCTTGCAAGCACTAAATAAACTAATGTATATAAAAGTGTATAGTATGAGACACTGTTTGTCACTGTTCTTTTTTAAGTGTATGACGTTCAGGTTTTTCGTAACAACATTTCACTGGAAGTCAGAAGTATGACTGTACTTAAAAATCAACCCCCATTCTCCTGTCTCTGCCACAGTTTGCCTTGAAACCAAGCAATGTTTATAGTACACCACACTGAATAGTAGAGGGGGAAAAAATCTGACACTAGGAAGAAAAATTTCTCAACTCAAACTTCCATAAAATTGACATAAATTTCCAGAAATGCTCATAGATTATGTAAATTTATTTTCATTTTACTTTTTTTGTGTTAAACCAAGTTATAATTTTTCAGAATATAAGAAAAAGTTTTAAAAATATGTTTAAAAAAGTTTAAAAAAGATGCTGCATATTCAACTACTATTTTGACCCTTTTGGAAGTCAAAGACTAGTAAAAATGGGAGAAAACTCAGTATTGTTCATGGAACACGTATCAGGGATCAGTTTTGAATAAGATTTATCAAGCAGAGGATTGTGACCTAAAAGTAAGCCATAGAGATGGTAGCTCCCCACTTATCTAAAGGCTCAAAGCAGCCAACTATTTTCATTCAATAAATATTCTTTCAAAGGTGTTCCAATACCATTTTAGGGGCTTGGGTTACATCAATGATCAAAACAAAACCTCCTGCCCTTATGACAAATCATACATTCTAGTGGGGCAGAAATTAAACATTAAACAATAAATAATAAGTCATATGGTATTAGAAGTAGTACAGCAGGTAATTGGGACATGTCTGTTTATTTTTCCTTTGTGATTTTTTCCTTTGGGACATAAGGAGCTATTGAAGGGGTTATCACCTGTGACACTCAATTTCACTTGATGGTAGCATGATGTTATAAATGAAGTCCTGTGAACCTACTCATAGAGACTCAGGATATGGGTATTTTCTAGGTATGATAAAGTCATTATAGAAATAGATATAGTAATTGAAAATCTTTAAACATGAAATAATAATAATTTATTCTGAGAGAATACATCTCTGGGAGAAGTGGGTCACCTATGGAAAAATCACATATTTTTATCATATTTATGTTAATACAATATTTTATTATGAAGAAATGTCCCTTTGTGATTGGAAAATCAAATGACTTAAAAATAAGATTGATAAAAAATAGAATTTTTGGGTCAAATTTATAGGTTCTGAAATAGTAAATGACCTCTGTAGGTGGCAGTGCTTCCATCAGGCAAGTACTTCTAAAAGTTATTTGGTATCTTACAGAATGTCCGAGAGGACCAGTTATCAAATGTGAATGCTATAGAGCCTAAAATAGGAGCAATACCTATCACACCCCTAAACTAATTTAATGGAAATCCGATTGCTGGTTCTACTAGTTACTTGAGTCCATGAAGTCAGGAATCAACAGCTAGCACTTTTTCTATGGCTGATGCAGCAAACCCAACAACTCAATGAGGCTATGCTTGCCAGAACTCCTCAGTCACACAATATTCACGTTTGTCTTTCCTGTCTGCTAGAAAGAGAGAAAGGAAGCTGGTCATATGTTTACACCTAATGTTGAGGAGGTTGGTCAAATGTTTACACCTCAAGTCAATGGAGCCTGAGAATAATAATTTAGGAATTCTACTTAGGGAAGGCTAGATGCGTGATACTGGTGAACCACCAGAATGGGGAAGGGATTTCAAAAGTTGGGGGCTGCCATAAATGGCTGATACATTCTAAAAACTATGTGTACATTTTTATCTAATAATCTTTTTCTAATATCTTTGAAATTTTTATTCCATTAATGCTTACATCCCCAAAGGGCAAAATTGTACCTGCAAAAAAGTTTAATTGTATCATTTAAAAGGTACCTACTTCTCTTCTCCCAGTAGCAGGCAAAAAGAAAGAAAGAATGTCAACCTGCTTACTTATTTTCTACGTATGTTTAAACCAGGATATATCAGTTATATTAACAATTTTAAAAGTTATGCAAAAGTTTCTAGTAAAGGTAATTCTTCATTTTATGGTTCTGTATCTTAAGAAATTCTTTCAAGTAGAGCTCATTATTGCTGTTGTATTTCCTAATTAATTGTAAATACAGAGTGCTGGAACAGATGCTATAGGTGCGGACTTTATGATGAGTTTCACCACATGTATATTGGTCATGTTGAAAGTTTAAAATGCCTTGGTCAGTTGCTTAATTTAGTTCTATTTGAGAAGATAAAGATCACTTAATTGTGAAATATACAAAGACTGAAGGGAAGTTGGAAGTATGGGATAGTTCACTCTAGCATGTGAAGCATATCCTCTCAAGAGGAGCAATGGGATTATATTTAGATTTTGTTATTATTAATTGCTCTCACTCCAGCAACAAAGAGCAGGTACTCTACAGATTTGACATAGCAAATGGTTAAAACAAAGATTGTATCTTCTTCCCTGGTCTATTTAATAGGTACCCACAAAGTTGGAAAAACTAAAAGAAAAGCTATCCCCTCTTTTTCCAAAAGAAAGGTATTTTCAGCTAGCAATCCTGTAGCACACTCAAGAGATAGCATTATGTGGATAATGTAGAAGTATCATACCTCTCAAGTAAATGGACACTTATCTTATCCCATGCAGCCATGAAAAGGTAATTGGAGTACAAAGTGTAAAGTATGATGGAAGGTTATTGAGGCATTTTGAAACGGTTGGGCTGGATTTTGCACTACACATGTGATAACATTCTTTATGGCCTGGAATCTTTTGTGTAAGTTTGCTTTTAGAATTTAATAAACCTACAGATACGAAATTTGGAAGTTATTTGTTCCCTCTCGAGAATCCAAAGATGTTACCTCTCTGACCCCCAGGGAAACTGATACTACTAAATGACAACCATTTTAGTATTATTTTGGTTATTTTTAGTTACAGCATTAAAAAAAACAATAAATAAGGCAGTCTGCCTTTGGCATTTCTCTCAAGTGATAGGATTTGAGCTCCCAAAACTGGGGGCTGAAGAGCTCTGATGAAAAGGTCAGAACTGCAGCCATGTATCCAGGAATTCCAGCCCCTTAGTTTAATGAACTGAATTGTACTTTCATAAGATCTAAATCATAAGCATTACTTTAATAGCTACCGTACAGAAATAGATGAATCCCTTCTTGAAAGGGATCAGAGAATGTATTAATGTGTTATTGCTTTTTGCCTAAAGATGTTCTAAGCCTAGCATCATTTAAGATATAGAAAAACCATAGCTGTTGAATTTCATTAAATTTCCTTGTGCCCATTTCTAAGAGTATCTAAATCATTATGCATTGATTATCTACTGTTCACTCTTAACTCAGTAGAAGAAGGAAACAGAACTATGTGAACAGGTGCCAGGCAGTGCATGGGGCTCCCTGCATGCATCATCTCTACTTGAATCCGGGTTCAACATGAGCTGAACATAGAGATAATTTGTTTTTCTTTTTTATTATATTTGAGATATGTGATTATTTGTGAAAGCTTAAGGAATACAAAAATTACAAAAAAGGAAACTGAGTTTTCTCTGTAACTCAGAACCTTACCTGCACTCTTGACCCAACTGCTCAGAATTCTTGTGGGACTTGGATAAATTACTCTCTTTTCTCGTTTCAATCATTTTCTTCACTCTTTTCCCACTTCAGCCTACAGGTGTTCTCTAATCTTCCAAACACTAACAACAGTTTTTGTTCCATTAAAAAAAAATCTCTTGTTGATTCTGAATTTCTCCTCCTTTCTCCTTACTACCAAACTTTTGGAGGTTGTTGTCTACAGCCCATTTTGATTTAATGCTTCTAATTCATGGCTCGATATAGAGTAGGCTAGCAATTCTTTTCACACTCAATGAAAACTGTTCTTATAAAAGTTACAAAAGTCCATCTAACTGCCACATAGCTCTTATTCCTTCTCTTTTTTTTCCCCCTTGTAGACTGTGGTACATCCTAAGAAAATTTTGCTTTAGTTTTTTTTTTTTTTTTTTATACTCCTTTTCCTAGTTCTCCTTCTTATACTTTCATCGTTGGTTCTCAGACCTGGTGATATGATTTGGCTGTGTCCCCAGTCAAATCTCATCTTGAATTTTAGCTCCCATAATCCCCACATGTAGTGGGAAGAACCTGGTGGGAGGTAACTAAATCATGGGGGTAGGTTTTTCCCATGCTGTTCTTGTGATAGTGAATAAGTCTCATGAAATCTGATAGTTTTACAAAGGACATTTCCCCTGCACACACTCTCTTGCCTGCCAGCATGTAAGACATGCCTTTGCTCCTACTTCACCTTCCACCATGATTGTGAGGCCTCCTGAGCCATGTGGAACTATGAGTCCATTAAACCTCCTTTTCTTTACAAATTACCCAGTTTGGATATGTCTTTATTAGCAGCATGAGAAAAGATGAATACACCTGGCTTCTTTTTCTAATCAAGTATCTTAAGTATCTTATATATTGGTGTATCCCCTATTCTCCCATTTCTCCTTTGTCTCAGAATCTCACTCTAATCGATGTCATTTATTGCCATGTCTCTAATCATCAATACCATTCTCTATGCCAGAAACCTATTCTGAGAAGCACATTACTCACTTGGATACTTAATGAATAATTCATGTATACAATGTCCCTAATATATTATTTTGTGAAACATATTGAGGCTGCCCTTTTCCAGATGCCCATTCCTAAACATGTTTTGCCTTCTTCCTGCTTTGAAAAGAGTCAAACTACATGGAGCTATAGTTCTTGTATAGTTCCCAAGATTTTAATCTTAAGGCCAAAGACAAACATAATAAGGAGAGTGGATTCAAAAGATGAAAAGAGCCTATATCTCCAAAGGCATCACTGAATAACAGGACCACTTCCAACACCTGACAGTATCTGGACTTCATTTATGAAAACAAAACAAATCTTTATTGTTTCCACAGAAAAGGCAAGGCAGGGCAGACTAAATAGTTTAGAATTGGCTGGTTTGAATAATTTCAGCAGGGCTGAAGATGTTAAAATGGTGCCTATTTGCCTGCTACCTGGTACTGGGATGATTAAGGTGAGAAAGAGTGCTGCTTAGAGAGTAGGGCCAGACAGAGAAGGGAATGGCTCTGGATTGGTTAGTTTGCATAACAAAAGCATGCTCTGGCTTTATCCTTCACTATCTCTTAGCTGTCCTTGGGAGAAGTTGTATTTCCCTAGCCAGAAAAACTTTTGAGATGTCAAAACATCACAATATACAGAAAACAAAAAATATAAACAATAAGAAATCAACTACTCCATGCAAATAATTACAAAATGAACTGAAAGTTGGAACTAGTAAAGGAGTGTCAACAGAAGGTAGAAATTTTACAGTGATGCTTGAGAGAGTGATATAAAGAGCACAGGAAAAATAAATGTTAGCATAGAACTGTAGTTATGTTAGTAAATTGAAAGCTAAGATACTGATGAAAGAAGCTGATGTTTGGATGCTACAACTCTAGAAATATAGTGGTATGTCCTGTGGTGGTTTGAGTATTTAATTCTACATGTTACAATCAGAAAGGAATTGGACATTTAGAAAGGGAGCTAGTCCCAGCTACTCGGGAGGCTGAGGAAGGAGAATTGCTTGAACCCCGGAGGTGGAGGTTATAGTGAGCAGAGATCACGCCACTGCACTCCAGCCTTGGCGACAGAGCAAGACTCTGTCAAAAAAAAAAAAAAAAAAAAAAAGAAAAGCTAGCCTGGAAAATGTCTCTTAGAGCTATTCTAAGAGAATCATTTTTAATTCCTTTCAAGTATAACAATGAAGAGCAGTTCCTGGCTTCCTCCCTTTAGAGAGTAATCACAGGGGAAAAAAATCAATCCTCTCATTGCTTTACTTAGTCTGGATTTTGGAGCTCACCTGAGAATAAAATGTTTGACCCTGGTGGAAGTGGGAAGTGAGACACATAATATAAGCAGCATTCCAGAATAAAAAGATCACAGGAGGCACCAAAGTTGGGTTATTCACGACCTAGAGACTATTTTACACTATGACTTCACAACTTGAGTTTTAGGATCAATTTCAAGGAAAGAAGCAACTTTAGTTTATAGACTCTGATGTGTCATATATACTTACAAAGTATTCTCTCTTAACCCCACACATTAAAGTGAGAGCTCTATTATTTGTATCCAGAGAGCGTGCAAGAAACACAAAGTTTAGCACCAAAAAATGCTCTGGTCTTTGTCCTGCTGAAACATTTTAGGATTGGCTAGGATTGGCCTATTGATTTATTGTTTAGGAAGAATAAAGTAGCAAGAAAGGGATAGGGCAAACAGCCCAGGAGACCAAAGCTTTTGATTTATTGACAAAACAAGTGTAGGCTTCTGGCCACTCTCAAAGCGACACCTTTAGAAACCAGAGTTTGTTTCTATTCTGGCTAACCTTGAGGACAAGTGAGTATGTCTGTTCTCCAAATCTTAGAGCCTAGTGAGGGCTGTAATCAGACACAGATCTGCCATTAATGAACAGTGAAGATTTCTATGCTACTTTTATAGCAGTGAGACACAGTTTTTCTAATCAGCTGAGAAACTAATTTCTACCTTAATTCCAGTAAAATGAAAAGGTGCTTTTTCATGGATAAGTTCCCAATAAAAAAGCTCATATGGTATTGCTAGGGCTTCAGTGTTTGTCCCCTCCAAACCTCATGTTGAAATTTGATCTCAAGGTTGCAAGTGGAGGCTGATGGTGGGTGTTTGGGTCATGGGGGCACATTCCTCATGCATAGATGAATGCCTTTCCTCAGGGGTAAATTAGTTCTCATTCTATTAGCTCCCTGAGAGCTGGTTGTTAAAAAGAGCCTGGTACATCCCCTCTCTCTGGCTTCCTCCCTTGCCATGTCTCTGTACACTCTAGCTTCCCTTTGCCTTCTGCCATGAGTGGAAGAAGCTCAATGTTTAATTGGTTTGCAACTCTGAAAACTAGAAGGTTTATGACTGGGCATTTCTCACCCAATGCCCAGTATTGAACTTTCTAGTTGTCAGAGTCATTAACCCATTAAACCTTTTTTCTTTATGAATTACCCAGTTTCAAGTATTCCTATATAGCAGCACAAAATGGACTAAGACAGGTATGTATATCATAATAGCTTCAAAAAGAGTGTAATTTATATTCTTTAAGTATTTGAAACTTTGAACTTTACAGTTTATGCGTATATCTGTAATTATAAGGATTTAATCATAATAAGCATTGTTTTTGAAACTTTGTAATAAGCTTAACCCCTTTAGACAAATTAAAAGTAATCATTATTAATATTTTCCCTGGAGTTTTCCTGTAGCCATGTTTACTCTTTCCAAATTTGATGCCCTAAAGATAAAATGACATAATAGCTGAGGACACATGCTCTGCTGTTAGACTGCCTGAGTTTTAATATTGGTTTAAATGCTGTACTTACTGCCTGTGTAACCCCAATCAGGTATGTAAGTTCTCTGTGCCTCCATTTTCTCATCTGTAAAGTGTGACTAATAATATCTCTTCTTAGGGCTACTGAAAAAATTAGATAAGCTAACATAGGCAAAAGTACTTGGTACATAATACAGTACTTGGTAACTGTTTATTGCAATTATCAGTTTCTGAGAATTATTTTATAAAATACCTGAGTAAAATCAATTGTATTAAAGCTCCACAGTAGATCAATTCTGTGGCAGTAGAGGTAAGGCTATAAGATGGAACCTTAAATTTAAACCATATTCTGGGAGTGAGTAGGGTTGGTGATTTCTCCAAACAGTGGTGAGGTGAAATTTGCAAAATAATGAGTGCTGGATGGATAAAAGACTAATTTTTTTCTACATTTGAAATACCAAAATTAGTGTCTAAATTATTGTTATCTCTTAAACATTAGTTTATATTTTGTAATGTTTTAAAAATTGTTTAGGAGTCTAGTCCATTCTTACATGTTATGTTCTTGAAATGATTATTTTGTATGATACTGTGTTGCTCTCCATTTTGACTTAGTTTTTGTCTTATACAGGTAAAATCAGTCTTCCCCAGACCAGACAATCTGTTCATTCCAGCCTTCCAAGCTAACCCAGTGCTGCTATAATTGGTATTTTGAAATAGCCTTGAGTATGTGGACTTATACAACCACAGTCTAGTATATTACCATGCATTAATAAAAATAGCCTTGTATTTCTATGGAAGAGAGAGAAAAATACCCAGGGTAATCTTTAATATACTGAATTTCCACTTTGTCACCTACATGTGGTATTCCTGTTATTTAGAATTATTTTTTCTGTTAAACTGGACATAATAGATTGTGTGTATGTGTGTGCATGCCTGAGAGAGAGAGAGACAGAGACAGAGAACGAGAGAGACTTAAATTTCTCAGGACATTGCAGGTATTGTCTTCTGCACCAAGATACATCCAAAACAGTCAGGTCCATTAAACCAACATGGATACTCACTCTTTTATTCATTTGATGAATAAAATAAAAGAGTTATATTAACTCTTTTATTCCATTTGATGATATGGTATGGATACGTGTTTACTCGATTAGGCTTTTACTTTGCATTGAAATTGAAGCAACGTAACATCAGTTTCCTTAGTATCGTGTTTGACTTGCCTATGAAATTATTTTCTCATAAACACACTTAGATTTTTTGAAAATATCTATAAAGTTATAATTGTTTCAGCAACAATTTCCTGAGTGTACAATATATCTTTATATTTGTATAGCAACATTTTGAAAACAGTATGGCTGATTTACATTTCCCTGAAAATCTTGAGTATCAGAAAATATTCCTTTAAGCCCTCTCAATGATTTTGGGAATAGTAGATCTTCAGTTATTTTATATGTACATTCCAAGAAAGAAAGCAAAAGGGCACATGTTTCTCAGAAGCACATTCATTTTGACAGATTTTATTCTCTAGAGATGATTGTACAGTATCTCCCATCCACATACTCTTCTGAAATGTTTCCTTGACTTTAACCCACCAAAAAGTAGAGCTGAATTTTCCATCCCATTGAATCTAGTAAGCCCTGTGATTGCTTTGACCAACAGAGTATGGCAGAAGTCAGAGCCAGCTTATCTACCAGACAAAGCTAGCACAGTGCCTAGGGCTTGTGATACTGTTAGGGGCCCATGAAAATATTTTCATTTTTTAAATCAGAAAAAAACTAATTTTTTGTTTTAAGAAAATGCTTGAATATATACGTACATTTTCATCTTTATATCAGCACTGTCATAAAATATAATTATATATTTCAATTTTATGTGCGTATTTATTTGTTTAATATGTCTTAGGAAAATGTTCATGTTCACTTAAGTAGCAAAAGATCTTAAGAAAAGGTGTATTACTTGAATTATAAAAGATCCCAGAAAATTCATTTCTTTTTCAAAGGGTTAGCTAAAATTTTGAAGTGATTAAGCATTTAAGTATTTTTTTCAATTCTATAGCCATTTTATTAACTCCAAAGACCCATTCAAGCAACTGAGTAGGCATTCCTGCAATACAGAGTTGAATATTCAGAACCAAGGGCACATGGACAATTCATATAATTTTGATAATCCAAAGGCACAGTCACATAATTATAGGTAGAGACAATTCCATGAAAAGTGCGTTATACATCTTTGATACAGAAGGGAATGAACACTGAATACCTATGCACTTATAACTTGGTATAGTTCAATACTCACAATAACCCTACAAAGTTGGAAGGAAACTGAAGACCACAGAGGTTAAGTAATTTATCCAGGACCACCCAGCTTGTAAATGGCAGAGCTGGGATTTGAAATCAGGCCTGTGTGACTTCAAAGACTGTATTATTTTCTCTATACCGCTTTGCCTTTACTGAAACACCACCAATCTGTTTTCTGCTTGGTCTGGCAACTTTCAAGTTCAACTTGGAGAAAATAATAGACTTTGCTTAGGAACCCACTGTGTTGTTTCAAATATCTGTTCTGTGGGAAGAAAATCGACTGCTTATCATATTCTAATGGGCAATGGCCCTCACAATATTGACAGCATATTTAGGAGAGAAAGATAAAGATTTAGACAAGATAGTAGAAGGTAATTTTATGTTCATTTTTATAGTTAAGTTAGAAAATAAGCCAAGTGTAAATGACATAATTATAGAAGTATTTACCTTAGTTGAGGTTTCCTTTAAAAAAAGTGACCATACAACTTTCAAAATTGCTGTTAGTATTGTGAAAATTGGTCAATATAATGAGCCTGTATTTTAAAATCCTAGAGAAACAGGGCAACATGGACAAAGCTATAAATTGAAAGTATTTGGTTACTTGTTCTTTTAGAATTCTAGAAATAATACATGCCTCTTCCCCACTCCAGGACACACGTGCACACACATGTGCATGCACACACACAACTAGTGATGAAGACCCACATCCGGGAGGTCAGAACAGGAAAGATGTGGACTCCCTTAAGGATTCAGGTAAAATGGAGGGAAAGGTTGGTCAGGACAGAGTGATGAAGAATTAAGTCCTTATGGGGAAATGAACTGTCATCTAGCTTCACAGAAAAATAAAACGCTTTTCTTTTCCACATTAAAACTGAAGATATTGTAGAACATATGCCTTCTTACTCTACTTGAAAATGATACCAACTCTGTTAAAGAAAAAACTGAGCTATGAATTTTTCATTATCTTTGAAAGTAGTTGTACATTTTTGTGGCAGATGAATTTTGTTATAGTATCTCCAGTCTCTGGTATAGCAAGTCTCTCACACAATAAATCTTTTATGACTGGAGAAAACTGTCTGTTTTTTGCCTAAATAAACTTTTTCCCATGAGATGTTCTTCAAAAAGTACAGCAACTTTAGAAACCTTCAGTTGTGGAATCTATTTTAAGTTTTTGGCACAATGAGACCAACTCTTGAATTCGCAAAAGGTAACGTAGGCTTTCACACTCCCTGGAAGAGCTAGCTTTCTTTAGGGGAGGAAGCTACTTCCTGTTTTGTCTGTGAGCAGAAGTACTCTTGCCAAAGTCACTTCTCCCCCACACTTTCCAGCTAGTATTCTCAAGGCTGGGGGCAGATTGTCTTAGGTCGTCACCCTTTTGGATCTTCATTGCTGTTGCTGTAGAAGATTTTTTGCTATAGGAGAGCAGTCTTCTACTTCATTCTGAAAAAAGCAGAAGTAAAGGATTTGGGAAAATGTTCCCTCTTTGAGCGGAAGCATCCTGTAGATGAAGTAACAGGCTAAGAGCAATGCAATTTGAGGCTCTCTTTTTGAAATAAAATCAAAGAGAACCAAGACACAAATATCAGAGGAGCTAAAGCAGTGCTGGTAGGAGAAACCAGGTCTTTACAATTTCAACTGGTTATTATTTTCATAAGACTTTATTTCACAATGTCGTAACCTTGGTGCTATTGACATCTTGTGCAAGATGATTCTTTGCTGTCGCGACTATTCTGTGGATTGTAGAATGTTTAGAAGCATCTCTGGCTTATGCTCGATAGATACCAGTAGCACCCCCCACCCAGCTGTGATAATTAAATGTCTTCAGGCAATTGCCAAATACCCCCTGAGGACAGCATCTCCCCACAGCTTATTTTAATTTATACATAAAGTCTGGCATATTAATATTTATTGAATGAATATATTAACAAGTGAAGGTGATTAAATTGTCTATTCCCATTGCCTGGTATACAGGTGATTACTCAGCAAATAATCATTCTCCCCTCCAGGTGTAATATCTTGCAAGTAAATTTGCTTACACAAGGTAAGTTCCAATGCTTGCTGTGGGAGAGTAGTTCATCTAAAATATATGTTTTCGAATGAAAAAAATAACTAAGTTCCAGTTGAAATAGGCTATTTGATATAAAATTTGTCTCTGCTCCCTGCTAATAACTCATTAAAACAATAAGGGAATTTTTTTTAATATATATATTTTCGGGCTGGACACGGTGTCTCATGCCTGTAATCCCAGCACTTTGGGAGGCCAAGGTGGGCGGATCACCTGAGGTTAGAAGTTCAAGACCACCCTGGCCAACATGGTGAAATGCCGTCTCTACTAAAAATACAAAATTAGCCGGGCATGGTGGCGGGCACCTGTAATCCCAGCTGCAAAGGAGGCTGAGGCAGGAAAATCGCTTGAACCAGGGAGGCAGAGGTTGCAGTGAGCCAAGATTGTGCCACTGCACTCAAGTCTGGGCAGAAAGAGCGAAACTCCATCTCAAAAAAAAAAGGAAAAAGAAACATTTTCAGAAATGGGAAAGGAGATGACAATATTTGGGGAACTAGAAACCAAAAGAACTTTGGCCCATCTGAAAATCTAAATTCTAAGCTGGCCATTGTAAAAGCTGTGAAGCACCATGATTTGCACACACACACATCACATCTCATGAATCCATGGCACTAGATCCACGGGAAGTCAGGAGAAGATAGTGCTAATAATGAAAAGATTGGTCAAAAATCTGTTTAATAAGTCTTTAGACTTCAGATCTTCCCTCCAAGCAGTAGGACAACTTTCTGTGATCCTGTAGAAGCCTCAAGATTTATCCTATAGAAAGGGTAAAACACAAAGATTCGGTACTCGATGAGTACAAGAGGCAACACCAAGTAGTGTTGAAGGCTGTTTATGGAACACGGGGAGATTAAGTGAAAAACTGTCCACACAAATAATGGTGAAATCCTAGCCCTTTCACCCATATAACTCTGAGCTTATATCTTCTCAATGGGAACACAAGAGGCAATGTGGTGTTCTGGATGCTGGAGCCAGTCTGCTGGGTTGTGTGCTAGTAGTTAGCTGTATGACTTTGGACAAGTTACTCAATTTCTCTTCATCTCAGTATGCTCATTTGTAACACTGGGATAAAAATGGTACCTTTCGCATAAATTTTTTGGGATTCAATAAAATATTACCTTGTAAGTACTTGGAACTCTGACATGTAATAAATACCAGGTGTTTATTGTTATTATTATGCCCTGGGATCAGCTTAGCCCAAGAGAAAGGACCTAAAGATGTGTATAGTCATGTTTTTCCAGCATAAAAGTTCAGTCACCTCTCGAAAGACCTACAATTAACAAACTTCATGGACTACTCCTGATTTTCAGTTAACTTTCAATTCCCATCTATAAATGTCAGCAGTTAGCCAAGAAACACCAAACATTGAGAAAGTTCTTTAATATTGAGGTCAGACATCAAAGCAAACAAAACAATAATATTCAGTTTGAAAGAAATGCAGATATTGCATTTATAAAACTTGGAAAATTATTAATATTCTTAGAGAGATAAAATACATCCATGAAGCCAGAACAGGTTGCTATACTGCTATTAAAGAGTATTAACAAGAGCTGTAGGGAATAGAAATATGATTTTAAAATATAAAAAACTCAATACAAAGTATAAAAAGTGGCCGGGCGCGGTGGCTCACGCCTGTAATCCCAGCACTTTGGGAGGCCGAGGCGGGTGGATCACGAGGTCAGGAGATCGAGACCATCCTGGCTAACACAGTGAAACCCCGTCTCTACTAAAAATACTAAAAAAAAATTAGCCGGGCGTGGTGGCGGGCGCCTGTAGTCCCAGCTACTCGGGAGGCTGAGGCAGGAGAATGGCGTGAACCCAGGAGGCGGAGCTTGCAGTGAGCCGAGATCGCGCCACTGCACTCCAGCCTGGGCGACAGAGCGAGACTCCGTCTCAAAAAAAAAAAAAAAAAAAAAAAAAAAAAAGTACGTTCTGGGTCTCCCAGAAAATACTGGTTAAAAGCAAAGAAGAGAAAGAGAATTAGAGACTCAGACCAGAATTACTCACATCTACGTAAACTGTGGTGTCATGTAACACTTTAACATGCCTAGCCTATGGTAACTGATAGCAATTCTTAGTACAAGGTAGAATAAAGATATTTTAGTGATAAAAGATCTTTAAAAATTACCTTCCATGAATGTTTTTCAGGAAGCTATTGAGATAAAGTAGGAAAGTATCCAAGAAAGAAAAAAAACCAGCTTCCAATACCAGAGAAATGAAAGTGAGTTCCAAGTTGCTGATGAAAGAAGGTCTAAGTTAACGGTTTTGTGTCACAACTAGAGAGCAATCAACCCATACTGCTCAAAGCATTTGAAGACTAGTATGGTTCAAAGAAGGTTCATTGCATCACAGATTGACTTGGTGGAATATTTCAGAAACATCTGGCATCTTTAAAATTGAAGTGTTCATAGAGCAATCTCACGAAAGATGATCATTCTCCCATAAAATAAATTAACCATTTTCTCCATTCATATATTTGAAAGACAATGAAATTATCACAATAGAATTCATCTGCTAGAAATCTACACTGCTTCTTTCAAAAGTAATGAAAAATTCATGCTTGCTGTCTACTTTTTAAACTATTCTCTGATTTTTTTTTTCCCTAGAATGGTGGCTTAGCATTTTATTTTGATCCCTAAGGTTTCTCGTCATCAGTTCACAGTAGTTATTTGTGATTCCTGGGCAGTGTGCTTTACCTACGCAGTCACATCTTTGTGAAAAGAGCACTCTATTCTCTTTTCATTAATAAATCCTTTTTTCTTCCTGCCCTTGGGAAGCAAGCCCTGAGAGAGAGTTAAGAAAATGTTCCCAGGCCTAAAATTGACTGCCTTGGGATTAAGACCACAACCTATGAGACAGCGATGGTTAATCTATTAAAGAACATGCAGCTCACAGCACAATAGGTGTCACATAAAAAGTAGAGAGATGGGAATTTCTTTTTTAGTTGTAAATAGACAACTTATAATTGTACAGGGTAAAAAATAATGTCAACATTTATGAATGGAATGTGGAGTAATTAAATCATACTAGTTAACATAACCATCACCTCAAATACTTTACTTTTTTGTGGTGAGAACATTTGAAATTTACTCTCTCTTCAATTTTGAAATGTGTAATACTTTATTCTTAACTATATTCACCACACTGTGCAGTATAACCCAGAACAAGAAAACACATATTTCTCTTGTCTAATCTCTTTTGTACCATCGGGCCATCACTTCCCTGTTCTCTCCATCCCCAACCTCTGTTACCACCACTCTATTCTTTGCTTCTAGAACTTCAATGGTTTTAGATTTTACATATAAGTTAGAACATGCGGTACTTGACAAACTACACCTGACTTGTTTTACTTAGTGTAATGTTCTCCAATTCCAGAGGGATAGAAATTTCTAAGAACACAGCCTTGTATCTCTCTCCACACAGAGCTGTATCTTTTTTAGTTTCTCTTCACTTGCCTTCAATAATTCAAGCATGTTTAAATCTGCTATATTGCCACCAGTAATCTTTGAAATTCTTCCAAAGTCCTCTTGGCTGTAACAGACATGACTAGAAATGTAGTACCAACAAAAGGAAATAGACTATGAGTTGAAACACTTGTCTTTTAGTTCCACTTCTGCCGAATTGTCCTAGGACCCTGGACGAAGCATTTAAACTTCTTGTACTGCTTTATTTGACAAGTAGATAGTAAAGACAACCCAATTTGACTACTTTTATGGTTGAAAAATGAGGTTTAAAATAGCATGTGTATGTATAAGTGTATGCATAAGTGTTTAATATAATGGGTTATACATATGAGATATTATACTCCTCTAAATCCATGTTTTCACCCTCTGAAAAGGCTGGTTCTGAATAATTATCATGTTGATGGTACAAGTAATTGAGTTTAAATCTTAGTTCTTTTGATTTGTTTTTGCTAGTATTTAAAAGGTAGTGGTGTGACTTCAGATTATACAGAAACGAAGAAAATAAGAGCAAGGGCCATAAACTTAAGGGTCAACTCAGAATTTATTAGATATTTTGAGGTTGTAATCATTTCATTTTTAAATTTAACTGAGAAGAAGGTAAATAATAGTCTTGTCAAAGCTAAAATCTGATATCTGAATCTCTCATTTTCTAACTTTGAGGCAATTGAATGGACTAACTTTGAGGTAAAAAATGTTGATCTCATTGTCAAGGGTCCATCTTGGCAAGCTAAGTTATTGTAGGTTGAGAAGAAAGGAGACGTTGCCTCATTTTATGGAGATTATTGACTAATTGTGAAGCTGAGGGAAAAACAGTGTTGAAGAACAAGGAATTAGCTCAAAGGCCATACAGTCCAATTTAAGTAGACATGGATTATGATATGCTGCAGTTTTCAAAAGTATGTTATCTTGTCCCTCGAGCACCAAGCATCTGTAGCTCCTTACACTGTCAGACTGTGATGAGAAGTTTCCATCTCTGCTTCTACCGCTTCTTGTTTTTTTCTATGAATAAGTAAACCCTCCTCATGGCTCATGCTCTCGCTCTCAACCACTAAACTCTCCACTCCTTTCTCAGACTCTGGCTTTGCTTTCTTATGGCTTCAACTTTCTTATGCCTGGTAACTTCTTTTTATTTTTTCCTTCTTCCTCTCTCCCTCCCTCCCTTCCTCCCTTCCCTCCTCCCTTTCTCCCTCCCTCCTTTCTTTCCTTCCTTCCTTCCTCCCTTCCTTTGCTTCCCTTTCCTTCCCATTATTTCCGTTCCTTCCCTCCTTCTATGGACATCATTTAGTGGGTACTTCAGCTTCCATGTCACCATTCTGTGACCATTTCTTCGTAAGTCATGTCAAGTTCTTTACAAGATTGGATTGATGGGTCTCTTAATATCTAATATAGAGAAACTTCCCGTGGAAACAATTCCAATGTGAGATTTCCCATAGGCCTTCGGCAAACTTAATGATTACTGCCATTGGCTAAGGTGTCCATATTTTGTCTAATTAAAACATGAACAGCTTGGTAAAATTGTGTTTTTTTAAATTTTTCAGATTATAATTGTGGCATGCAAATTATTAAAAGAATTCTTTCTTACATAGTATATAAATGCAGAGCCTGTACATGTTTTTATTATTGATTATAGTTAACTAGTAAACTCCAGCACGAAGCATGTTCCAGTTATAAAATAAAAACATGAATACCTTTTTGCATTTTTCATAAAAATACTGTTTCATTAAATAATAAAAATACTATGTTATCAGCACTCATATTGCACATTTAACTTTAAAATATGTTTTGAAATTTTTGTCATTTACCTTCCACAGTAATTTTGGTATTGTTATTCTCATTTATCAGATGAAGCATTTGAAGCCCAAGAACATTCTATTATTTTCTTTTGAAACTTTCCAACTTTAGGATGTAGGTTTATCTTCTAACTTCTTACTTTTCCAATCAGACCAAAGTGCCTTTTATGTTCAATGTTATCTATATGTCAAATGAAATCAGGTTTTAAGATAAACCAGTTTTTCTATATGAATTATAAAGAAGAATAAGTAATAGAATCAAAGTGACTGAAGATGAAGTAAACAAATTTTTATCTCCAAAATCATTTTTTAAAACTTATCTAATGAGAAATATTGCTTATTTTCTGTCAGGTGAACTTTCTGATGTGGTTCAAAGTATGTCAGTATACACCAAAAATCATATGTAAGATTTTATTGCAGGCAGAGATGATTAATTCTTTGGGGTCTATTTTAATCATTCCCTTTTTGAAGTGCAGTGACAGTCAATATATTACTCCAAAGTCTCTGCTTTACATAAAGTTGTAGTGTGAAGCTAAATTTAAAAAATGGCAAGATATCACAAGACGTGAATGAAAAGGGGCTATTTCTTTCACAGGCAGAATTACAGTTTCAAATGGTTATATTAATTCAACCACAGAATACATGGGATTAATTTTTTGATTTCATATTGAGACCTTGCCACAAGCAAAATAATAAATTTTTTACTCTGCAGAAGAAGCTTGTTAGCTAAACTTTCACCATAGGGCTTGTGTAATTACCCTTCAGATTACTCCTCAGATGCACTAAATAGGAAAGCGAGAGTTTTCTTCTAATTGGCTGCTATCAGAGCTGCCACAAGAAACGATAGATGTGGTCCAGTTATCAAAATTTTAGCAAAGATGGAAGTTTTTGTTTGCTTTTGATTCATTTCCAAGGACCTACACACCTTGAATTTGGAATTGATCTTTAGTCATGTGTGAGAAGAATATTCCATTCACATGCCGACCATAATCAGTACCCATTGCACATCCTGGAGTCTCTGCTGAAATGATTGAATCCTGTAGTAACTGCAATTGTTGATACTATCTGCTGGAAGAGTGCAGTGTAGACAGTAATTGGTTATGGTGAGTAAGAAGATCTGTTCCAGATCATTTCACACCACATGTCCTCAGAGGACCTTCTCTTCTACTTCTTTTAATCCTCTGCTGGTGATTTAACTTTTTAGACCAATTTATGATTTGACTTTTCCTTTCTCCAGCTCTGATTCCTTCATGAAATGAATTGAAAGTACTCTGTGTAACTGAAGGCAAACTTTTAATCAATTGGATTTCAAAGGTGAGGGCTGAGTCTATGCCATGCAATGACTGGACAGTAAATCACCTACCAGAAGCTGCTAAACTTCACGTGGTGCTCTCCACCAAAATAGCTAGAGAGATCCACCATTGGGAGCACACTCCCTTCAACTTGCTGTTTCTATACTGGAAATTGTTTTATTTGATCCAACCATATCACCGCCTAGGTAGGGTAATGTCTTGCCCAAACAGTGAAGTCTCTTAAGTCCGTCTTTGAAATAAAAATTGGCGACATTCTTTTACTGTCATTGTCCTTCTCTCAATTCCCCATCAGGATACCTAACAATCTCCTGTCTGCCTCCTGCTTTCAAGAAGGAGTTATTAGTGATCACTTAAGCAATTGTTAGAATGAGTTTCTCTTAACTTTCTCAGGGGCATTTTAATTTGAAGTATTATTTTAACTGTGTCCCAAAAGATTAGCCTCTGTAAAGGGAATCAAGGAATCTTGAGCATTAGTGAGCTGGGAGGAAGGGATTGGGAGGAAGGGGAAGAAAGGTGAGGGGCCGGGTGTAGTGGCTCACACCTGTAATCCCAGCACTTCGGGAGGCCAAGGCGGGCAGATCACTTGAGGTCAGGAGTTAAAGACGAGCTGACCAACATAGTGATACCCTGCCTCTACTAAAAATACAAAAATTAGCTGTGTGTGGTGGCGCATGTCTGTAGTCCCAGCTACTTGGGAGGCTGAGGCAGGAGAATTTCTCGAGCCGAGAAGTGGGAGGTTGCAGTGAGCCCAGATTGCACCACTGTACTCCAGCCTGAGGGACAGAGCAAGACTGAAATGAAGAAAAAGAAAAGAAAAGAAAAGGAAAGAAAGAGAAAGAAAGGAAAGAAAAGAAAAGAAGGAAGGAAGGAAAGGAAGGAAGGAAGGAGAAGGGGAGGGGAGGGAAGGGAAGGGAAGGAAGGGAAGGAAGGAAGGAAGGAAGGAAAGAAAGAAGGAAGCAAGGGGGGAGGGAGGGGAGTGAGGGAGGCAAAAGAGAGAGGAGGGAGGAGAGAACAAGAGAGAGAATATAAGTGACAGCACAACCTTCAGGTCTTACAGACTTCATAGCTGTTTTATGTGACTGCTTATTCCACTATAGGCCTTATTATTCCACTATGAGTCCACTGGGACTCATACCACATACTCTTACCATAGCTGGTTGGGGTTAGAGGCCCTGCTCAGTGTGAAGCCATATTATAAGACAAAGTAAAATGGTCCACGTGGACATGATACCTAAAACTCTAATTTTATCAGGACTTCATTCTGAGGTAAGTAGATCCACCAAGGAATAATAAACAGATCTAGTCATTATGAAGTTCACAAAGTTAACAAGGGGTTATCTGATTTTCTCCTAAAAAATCATGATTTACCAGAAGAAATGCATTTGAAGATTCTACTCCTCCAGACACTTATCTCCCCCTCATCTTTTTCTATGCCTCTACTTCTATCTATCTCTCTGCCACTCCATTCCCCTTGTTGTCTTTACTGAGCATAATATTTTTATAAGCCTCTTTTGACTTTACATATTTGTGTGGATTGATGATAATGTGAGAAATAGTGCAGTAAATATCCAGATTAATCAGAAAGTAGTCACCCAGGGCAGCATTTTTCATTTTAAGCAACAACTAGAAAACAGGTGGCCTTTTTAAATGCCCATAGTTGATTAATGAAATGCAAGATTTATTGTGAAATGCATGGAGGGCCCACCAGAGGATCTCCCCTCAACTTCCCAGGGAGAGCAAGAAAGTGCTTTTTGTATAGCACTGAAGTGATTAATTTTTAAGTAGGGACTAACTCTCCTGTCTCTGTTTATTTATGCAGCCTAGGAGAGTCTATTCTCCTGATGTAATAATGACATTACCTTACATTTACATAGCCCTTTATGCTTTTTGAAGTACTTGAAGATGTACCATTTCACCTTATCCTGACAGCCACCCTCAAAGACTAGTGAGGAGGCTTCATTCTCTTTCCTTCATGAATGAGACAACAGAGGGAAAAGAAATTGACTATTACCTTAGTTTGTCTTTGTTAGAACTAGGATTAGAACCTGTTATATCATTACTATCCGTGCGTTTATCTACTATTTGATTAGATGGAGTTATCTAAACTGAAGAAACAATATTGCCATTCTCTATAAAATGTGGACATCATTTAAATAAAAACAATTGGTCTATATTTTATGTAATTTATAATTACATCCTTTGTAAGTTATTCAAAGAAGAACAATAACGATCACTATTGAGAAGTAAAAACTTTGTTTTTATATAGAAATTTTGCTATGTAAATAAGATCAGAAACATATAATTTCCAACAAATTTAGTGGACTTAAATTATTTGAAGGATGGAACCCCCATGACACAGGACAATCCATAAACTATAAAACCCTTGAAGTCAACCTAGGAAATACCATTCTGGACATAGGCTGCAACAAAGTTTTCATGAAAGACATGCCAAAAGCAATTGCAACAAAAACAAACATTGACAAATGGGATCTAATTAAACCAAAAAGCTTCTGCACAGCAAAAGAAACTATCATCAGAGCGAACAGGCAACCTACAGAGTGGGAGAAAATTTTTGCAATCGGCTGCATTCTTATTCCCAAGCAAGTGCCCACACCCAATCAGATTCAAAGAGTGAGAAATAGACTCCATGTCTTTTTGGGAAGATAGATCACCAAAGTCACAGTGCAAAGGGAGGGAAGAAAGACTGTGGCCAATTTTGCAATTTATTTCATTACTTATATGGTTATTTTTGGTTTTCAGCAGATTATTATTTGATTTGGTGAAGTAATTGGTACTGCTACTTGAGATTCCTTCAAGCAGTTAGCTGGTATGCTACGCTGAAAATACATGTGTCTATATACACATTTTAATTAAATGGAAGACTGTTGAAACTTCTGGTAGCCAAAACAATTGAATTTTACATTAGCATGATTTTAGAATTTTAGACTGCAATTTGAAATAAAATGGTTAATTTTAAATAACAAAAGCTGAAGCAACATACTGACTCAATGAATCTCACTAAGTAGAGATATTTATCAAAATAATTCATAATTCCAGGCCAAATGGATCCTGAAAATATTTCTCAGGAGACCACTTTGTATACATTTATTAGAAATGGATATTCTAGTAGCTCTGTCAGCTCATCTCATGTATTCCCTTGAAACATCCTGTTAACTGGAATTTTGGAAGTTTTTGCATGAAGACAGATAGAGATAGTGGCGGGGGGAGAGAGAGAGAGAGAGAGTATGCATTCGTATTTATCTTTGTGTATGTTGAACTAAGCAGGGCACAAGGCAGAAATCTTTAACATTTTATTTTTCTTCTTAAAATTTATATTTTTCAAACTTTCACTTCTGTTTCCTGTACAAAGTATGAAAAATTTCAAAATACAAAAATCTGAAGATTGGCAGTATTAAAATAGAACCATTTAAAATAAAAAAAGAAGTCTTCAAAATATGGAAGCATCAAATTTGAAATATGAATTGTTTTTTCATGATTTAGAAACTTGGTATTTTTAGCTGGGCATAGTGGCACATGCCTGTAGTCCCAACTACCTACTTCTGAGGCTGATACAGGAGGATCACTTGGGCCCAGGAGTTCAAAGCTACAGTAAGCCATGATTGTGCCACTGCATTCCAGCCTGGGCAACAAAGCAAAACCCCAAACCAGGACTCTGAAACAAAACATAACAAAACAAAAACAACAAAAACAAAAGCCCTTGATATTTTAAAAAATTATATTTTAATTCTTTTATGTTTCCAAAACAATAAATAGAAAAGAAGCAGTAGCTGCTTTGAATCCAAATACATGAATTTTAAAGGATTGTCATAAAATTATCTGACCCAAAGTTATAGAAAGAGTTATGCAAAGTTTTGATATGTGAACATTAAACAGTAGTTTGACTTAATGGAAACTTTTAATATCAACTTTTGTGACAAAATATAGTTTGTTATGTGGAGCCAAAGATAGCTCATCTACCTGATTATCCTGTTTCATGGGGATTCCTTCAAATAACTTAAGTCCACTACGTCCTTAAATTTTCACTGATACTAGCCTACTATAAGTCATTACTGCCTCAAAGAACCAATTTTTCATACTTTATTATTTCATTATTTTTTATTTTTGATACATAGTATTTGTAGATGTCAATGGGGTACATGTGAAATTTGTTATATGCATAGCATGTGTAATGGTCATTTCAGGTTATTTAAGTATTCATAAACCAAGTATTTATCATTTCTATCTGTTGAGTATATTTGAAGTCCTCACTGCTGGCCATTTTGAAAAATACAATACATTGTTGTTAACTATAGCCACCCAACTCTGCTGTCAAACTTTAGAACTTACTTCTTCTAATTCATTGTTTGTCCAGTTAAGCAAACTCTCTTCATTACTCCCTCCTACCACCTGTACACCCTTCCCAGTCTCTCGTATTAGTCATTCCACCTCTGTCTCCATGTGAGCAACTTTTTAGTTCACACATATGAGTAAGAGTATGTGATATTTGTCTTTCTGTGCTTTGCTTATTTTAGTTAACATAATGACTCCAGTTCCATCCATTTTGCTACAAAAACCATGATCTCTTTCTTGTTTTTGAATGAATAGTATTCCATTGTTTATATATGCCACATTTTCTCTCTCTCTTAAAATCTTATTTCTGTAGCTTTCAGGGTATAAGTGGTTTTTGGTTACGTGGATGAACTGTATAGAGGTGAAGTCTGGAATTTTAGTGTACCAGTCACCTGAGTAGTGTACAGTGTACCCAATAGGTAGTTTTTCATCCTTCACTCCCCTCCTACCCTCCCCCATTCTGAGACTCCAGTGTCCATTATACCACTCTGTATGCCTTTGCATACTCACAGCTTGGCTCCCGCTTGTAAGCGAGATCATGTGGTATTTGGTTTTTTGATTATTGAGTTATTTCAGTTAGAATAATTGCCTCCAATTTCATCCAAGTGGATGCAAAATACATTATTTCATTCTTTTTTATCGCTGAGTAGCAGTCCATGCTATATATACACCAAATTTCTTTATCCATTCATCGACTGATAGGCACTTAGCTTGATTCCATATCTTTGCAATTGTGAATTGTGCTGATATAAACGTGTGTGCAGGTGTCTTTTTGATGTAGTGGCATCTTTTCCTTTGGGTAGATACCCAGCAGTGGTAGATCTACTTTCATTTCTGAGGGAAATCTCCACACTGTTTTCCACAGAGGTTATACTAATTTACATGCCCACCAGCAATGTAAAAACATTCCCTCTCACCACATCCATGCCAATATCTATTGTTTTTTGACTTTTTAATAATGGCCATTATGTCTGGGGGAAGGTGGTATCTCATTGTGGTTTCAATTTGCATTTCCCTGATGATTACTGATGATTTGTTGGCCATTTGAATATCTTCTTTTGAGATATGTCTATTCATGTCATTTGCCCACTTTTTAATGGCATTATTTATTTTTTCCTTGCTGATTTGAGTTCCTTGTAGAATTTAGATATCAGTCTTTTGTTAGATGCATAATTTGCAAATATTATCTCCCAATCTGTAGGTTGTCTATTTACTTTGATGTTTTTTTATTTTGCTGTACAGAAGCTTTTTAGTTTAATTAGGTCCTATTTATTTATTTTTGTTATTGTTGCATTTGCTTTTGGGGTCTTGGTCAAAAATCCCTTGCTTAGGCCATGTCCAGAAAAGTTCTTCCTAGGTTTTCTTCTAGAATTTTTATGGTTTCAGGTCTTAGATTTAAGTCTCTAATCCATCCTGAGTTAATTTTTATATTGGCGAGAAATAGGGATCCAATTTCATTCTTCTATATGTAGCTATCAAATTTTCCTAGCACTATTTACTGAATATGGTGTCCTTTACCTAACTTACGCTTTGTATGATTTGTTGAAGACTATTTATTTCCATCCTCTTTACTTTCTTTCATTAGTATTTTATGCTTTTTCTTGTAGAATTTTTTTACCACATTGGTTAAATTTATTCCTAGGTGAGTTTTTTTGTGGCTATTATAAATGACGTTGCCTGTATAATTTTTTGACTATTTTATTATTGTTGCATACAAATGCTACTGACTTTCACATGTTAATTTTGTGTCCTGTGACTATGGAATTATTTATTAGTTCTAAGAGCTTTCTTTATTCAACTGTTGATGGACACTGAGGTTAATGCCATATCTTGGCTATTGTCAACAGTGCTACAATAAACATAGGAGTGGATCCCTTGATATATTGGTTTCTTTTCCTATAGGTAAATAGACAGTAGTGGGATCACTGGAACATATGGCACTTCTACTTTTCGTTTTGGAGTTATCTCCATACTGTTTTTCATAATGGCCATATTAACTTACATTCCCACCAATAGTGTACAAGAGTTCCCTTTTCTCCACATCCTCATCAATATCTGTTATAGTTTTGTCTTTTTAAAAAATTGTCATTCTAACAGGTAAGATGATATCTTATTTCAGGTTACATTTCCCTGATGATTAGTAATGTTGAGCATTTTTTCATACACCTATTGGTCATTTGTATGTCTTCTTTTGAGAAATGTGGATTTATTTCTGTTTTACTGTTAGGTCGTGTGAGTTTCTTATATATTCTCGCTATTAGTTTCCAGTGTGATGAATTTTCAAATATTTTCTCACATTCAAGAGGTTGTCTCTTCACTCTCTTGCTTGTTTATTTTGCTGTGCACAAGATTTTTTTTAGTTTAATATAGTCTCATTTGTCTATTTTATTGTTGTTGTCTGTGCTTTTGAGGTCTTAGCTATAAAATCTTTGCATAGACCAATGTCCAAGAGTTTTCACTAGGTTTCCTTCTAGTAGATGTGTACTTTCAAGTCTTACATTTAAGTCTTTAATTTATCTTCAGTAGATTTTTATACATGATGAGAGATAGAAATCCAGTTTTATTCTTCTGCATGTTGTTATCCAGTTTTCCCAGCACCATTTATTGAAGACCATATCCTTTCCCCAACATATGTTCCTGACAGCTTTGTTAAAGATTAGTTGGCTGTAAATATGTGGATTTACTTCTGGATTTTCTATTCTATTTCATTAGTCTATGTGCCTGCTTTTGTACTAATACCATACTGTTTTGGTTGCTGTAGCCATATAATATATTTTGAAATGTGATGCTCTCAACTTTGTCCTTTCTGCTCAGGATTGCTTTGGCTATTTAGACACTTTTTTGATTCCATCAGACTTTTAGAATTCTTTTTTGCTATTTCTGTGAAAAAAAAGATATTAGTATTTTTATAGGGATTGCCTCGAATCTGTAGATTGCTTTGTGTAGTGTGGCTATTTTAGTGATATTAATTCTTCTGATCCATGAGCATAAGATTGTTTTCCATTTGTTTCTGTCCTCTTTACTTTCTTTCATTAGTATTTTGTGCTTTTTCTTGTAGAAATTTTTTACCATCTTGGTTAAATTTATTCCTAGATGGGTTTTTTTGTAGCTATTATAAATAAGATTGCCTTTATAATTTTTTTGACTATTTTATTATTGGTGTATACAAATGATACTGACTTTCACATGTTAATTTTGTGTCTTGTGACTTTATGGGATCTGTTTTCTGGATCTAAGAGGTTTTGATCGAGTGTTCTGGTTTGTCTAAACATAAGATCATGCCATCTGCAAAGAGGGATACTTTGTCTTCTTCTTTCTCATTTTGGATGCTTTTTCATTTTAGTCTCTGACCTGATTGTTCTGGCTAGGACTTCCACTAGTTTATTGAATAGGTATGGTGAAAGTGGGCATCCTTATCCTGTTCAAGTTATTAAAGGAAATGCTTTCAAGTTTTCCTTGTTCATTCTGATGTTAGCTATGGGTTGGTCACATATAACCTTTACTCTTTTGAGACATGTTTCTTCTATGCCTAGTTTGTTGAGAGGTTTTATCATAAATAGATGTTGAATTTTATTAAATGCTTTATCTGCATCATTTAGATCATCATATGGTTTTTGCCCTTCGTTCTGTTGATGTGTTATATCACATCTATTGATTTGTGTAGGTTGAACCGTCCTTGCATCACTGGTATAAATCTGAGTTCATTATGGTATATTATCTTTTTGATATGCTGTTGATCTCCAATTACTAGTATTTTCTTGGAAATATTTGTGTGTACATTCATCAAGGGTATTGGCCTACAGTTTTCTTCGTCATTTCCTTGTCTGGTTTTGGTATCAGAGTTATAGTGGCCTCATAGAACAAGTTAGAAAATATTCTCTCCTCTTCAATTTTTAAAAAATAATTGGAGGAATATTGAAACTAATTCCCCCTTTTTTTTCTTTTAGCAGCAGTGAATCCATCCCATTTTGAGTTTTTCTTTTTTGGAAGACTTTATTACTGATTCAATCTTATTTCTTGTTATTAGTCTGTTCAGGTTTGTTTGTTTATTCCTGATTCATTCTTGGTAGGTTGTATGTTTCCAGGACTTTGTTTTGTGTTATTCTTTATTCCTTTCTTGTTTTCTTATTGTTTGTCATTGTGTTGTGGTGGTATACTGGAATGGTATCATTTGAGTCCTTTCCTTGCCTGATTTGTGTTTTTGCACTATCTGTGAGTTTTATAGTGTTGTGGGTTTTTGTGATGCTAGATGTGGTTCTTTTGCTTCCAGATTTAGGATTCCCTTTGGCATTTCTTCTAGAGCTGGTCTGGTGGGTTTCAATTTCCTAAGCTTTTGCTTGTCTAGGAAATACTTTATTTTTTCTTCATTTATAAAGGGTACTTTTGCTGGATATAGTATCTGGACACAATATCTTTGGGTGGCAAGTTTTTTCTTTCAGCACTTTTAATATATCATTTCATCCTTTCCTTCCCTGTAAGGTTTCTGCTGAGAAATTTGCTAATAGTCTGATGGAAGTTCCCTTATAGGTAACTAGATGCTTTTCTCTTGCTGTTTTTAGAATTCCCTCTTTGTCTTTGACTTTAGATAATTTTTCTATAATGTACTATGAAGCAGACTTTTGTGCATTGTATCTGTTTGGTGATGTCTTCACTTCCTGTAAATAGATGTTTAAATTTCTGGCTAGACTTCACGTTTTCATCTATTATTTCATTAAGCAGGTTTTGTAATCCTTTTGTTTTTTCTTCACTTTATTGAACACCAATAATTCATATGTTTGGTCACTTTATGTTTTCCCACATGTCACATAGAATTTGCCTATTCCTTTTTATTCGTTTTTTTCTTCATTTTAGTTTGACTGGGTTATTTCAAAAGACCTGTTTTTGACTTCTGAGATTCTCTTCTGCTTGATCTAGTCTACTGTTGAAGCTTTCACTTGTATTTTGTTTTTTATTCAATATATTTTTTACTTCTAGATTTTCTGTTTGGTTATTCTTTTGATATCAATCTTTTTTTTATATTTCTTATTCCTGGCATGATATTTTTTAAATCTCTGCATTATTTTTTCATAATTCTCTTGTATAATACTGAGCATCTTTGATATCAATATTTTGAATTTCTTTTTGTTTAGAATCTGTTGCTGAAGAATTATTTTGTCCCTTTGGACAAGTCTTTTGTTTGTTTGTTTTTCGCTTTTTCGTGTTTCTTGTGTCCTTATGTTGATATATGCACATCTAGTGTAACAGTCATCTCTTTCAATATTTTGAACTCGCTTTCATAAGAGAGAACTTTTTCCAAAGGTGTATCTGAGGTGTTTGTTGTGTAGGGCACTTTGGCTTTTGATTTTGGGTGAGTGCAGTAGTGGAGTTTCTATATAATTTCTTATACTGTAAACAGTGTCAGTGGCATCTGTGATTTCTTTGGTAGTTTAGGGTTTTGTTATTAATGAAGACTGTGCTGAAGTTTTGTTGGGGTCTAGGACCAGGTATGCCAGTCTTAGGGCCCCAGTGGTGTCAGTGGTGAGCTTAGCATACCTGTCTTTGGGCTCCAGGTTAGCATACACTGGCACCAATGTTAGCAGGTCCAGGCAGGCCAATTATTGGGCCTCCAGGTAGCTTGCTCAGGTGCCAGCAATGACAGCAGTGGGCTTGGTGGATGGGTGGGTTCTCAAGTCCCTGGGCAGCAGGCGTGGCATCAGTGATGGCAATAGCAGTGATGGAACAATGCTTTGGGATACAAGTGGTTTGCACTGGTGTTGGTGGTGGCTGTGATGTGTATGGGTCAGTCCCTAGACCCACAGGTGGCACTTACAGTGGGTTCCAGCTGTGGGAATAGTGACAGGTTGAGTGTGTCTGACCTCCGACCTCAGAAGGAGTGTTCAGGTGCCACCATGGTGGACTGGGCTGGGCAATCCTCAGACCCTTGGATACTGTGCTTTGGTACTAAGGGGTGTGGAGCCAAGCTGGGTGGTCCCCTTAGGCCTGCAAGGGGTGCATGCTGAGGCTGGCTATGATAGGCAAGGATGGGTGGTTTCCAGGCCACTGACATAATGCTCAGGTGACAGCAGCAGCACCAGTGTGGTCCTGCTACTGGAAAAAGTGGGGTGGCTTTCCCTGGGAAAAGCCATAGGCAGACAGCTGAGAGGGTGTGGCCTTTGCTTGCACCTTAGCCCACAGCAGTCAACAGTGGCAGCCTTGTGGGCAGTGAAATTTGTTCTTAGGATGTGGCTGCCCCTCTGCTACATAGTGGGGGTTGTTGCCTCCATCTTTCACCTCAGCACCAGCAGCAGAACAGGACAGTTTTGTGTGACCTGGGCTCTCAAAATGACACCATGTTATGAAACTCCTTCTCTACTAAAAATGCAAAAAAATTAGCCAGGTGTGGTGGCATGCACCTGTAATCCCAGCTACTCGGGAGGCTGAGGCAGGGGAATTGCTTGAATCAGGGAGGTGGAGGTTGCAGTGAGCCGTGAGCCGAAATTGTGCCACTGCACTCCAGCCTGGGCAACAGAGTGAGACTCGGTCTCACTCTTAAAAAAAAAAAAAAAAAATGGCCCCATGTTACGACTGCTTAGGGATCTAGGGGACTCAGCATGAGCTTTCTCTCTAGAACAATGCCTTTGTGTGGTTTCCAAGGAACTCCACATGTTAGTCTTCAGGCCCACCAGGGTGTAGGGCTCTTCCATGGATAGGATTATAGGAGTCTGTGGCAGGAATGTGGATCACTGGAGAGGTCTCTCACTTTTCCTTTCCTTGCAATTGGGAGCCTTTCCACACCCCCCACCAATCCCTGAGGAACAGGCTGCCTCACTTTCTTCTCCTTCCTTGCTTTATGTGCTTCCTGTCACTTCTCTGTTGAATTCCAGTGTTTGATCTTAAATAATCTATTGAAGTTGTGATTATTTATTTACTATTTTGGTTCCTCTCCATGGCAAAGGGTAGCACCAGATGCATCTAGTCAGCTATTTTGAAGCTCCTCCCTCCTCCATACTTTAAAAGTATAAATACTTTTCAGTGTATGCTATTGATGAACTCAAAAATATTGCTCAGAAACCTTTAATAACTCCCTGTAACTTGAACATCCACTCTCTCTCTCTCTCTCTCTCTCTCTCTCACACACACACACACACACACACACACACACACACACAAAAGCAAACAAACCAAAATCCCTCTTGACATGGCAGGCTTTTAACATTTTTGCTGCAACTGTTTTTCTGGTTTTAGCCTCTGCATCCCTTTTATGTACACCTACTTTGAATGGAATGTTTGTGAATTTCAAAATTCATATGTTGAAGCCTAAATCCCCAGTGTGATGGTTTTCGGAGACTGGACTTTCAGGAGGTAATTATGTCATGATGGTGTAGTCCACATAGTGGGATTAGTCCCTTATAAGAAGAAACAGGAGAGCAGTTGCTTCTCTTTTTGTTTTCCACCAGGTGAGGACCCAAGAAGACTATATATATATATGTGTGTGTGTGTGTGTGTGTGTGTGTGTGTGTGTGTGTGTGTGTGTGTGTGTGTGTATGTGTATGTGTACACACATATATATATATATATACACAAAAACACACACACACACACATATATATATATGCTATCTGCAAATCAGGAAGAGAGCCCTCATCAGACTCCAGATCTACTGACACCTTAACTTTGGATTTCCAAGTTACCAGAACGTTTAGAAATAAATTTCTATCATTTAATCACCTAGTCTGTGGCATTCTGTCATAGCAGCCAGAACTAACTAAAATGATACCCAATGCTACAGTTCAGGAAGTTTGACTCTGATGTTACCTAAACATAACATGAGCTCTCTGATTATCAGCCATTGCTCATGTCCTTGAATTTTTTTCTTAAAGTCTAGCTTAAATATGATGTTCTCGATGACTTTCTTTCTAGTCAACACAGAGGGCCTCTCTTCTCACACCCTGATTCCAGGGAGAAAACATTTATGGCATATATTGCATACTACCCTAGCTTGGTAATATGTACAATCTCTCCTATGAGACTGTAGATTATTTGAGGAGTGTTAATACAAATTTTTAACCTTTCTGCTCCTAACAATATAGCAACTTGCACAACATAGTAATTTGTACATGGTAGGTCTTCAATAAATTATTTATTAGTTGAGGTGATTTTGCTATAGAGATGGCATTCATGTATTTGAGGGGCTAATTACAAAATGACTATGGGGCAGGGATTATTATTGTTGCCTTTTCCATATAAAACTAAACCATTAATGTCTGTAATAAACTCATTCAGAAATTACGAGTCACTTGTTTGTAATTAGCGAGGAAACAGGCTAGAGTCACCTTATACATTACTGGATAAATCCTGAAGGGGCTATCAACTTGAAGCAAGGTTTTCAATGTCAGTAAAAATAGATGCCTGTTTTTATCAGATAAGTCATTCCCCTCTAGTTATCTGAATCTTCATCTTTGCCTTCTTTTATTCATGCATTTTTGGGTCCTGAGCTTGGGAATATTAATATTAACTCTAACTGCCTTATTCCAATTTTTGTTTCTGAACACTAATATATTTTCCCTCTGAACTTCTCTATGTACATTACCATCTCTAATTTGGTCAGAAATAAGACCAGAGTGAACCATAGCGATCATAGCGTGACCAAGACAGGCTTAACATTTTCTTCAGTTTGAATAAACTTAAATGTCTTTGTTCCTAATATAGGCCCCCTCTCTTTTCTTAGAGTATTTACTATAGAAAACTTGTAAGGGATTGTAAATCTTTTCTCTGTTCTTTTGAGATATAAATTCTCTCAAACCAAGAATGTCTTTCTCAAGGACTTGAGACCTATCCCTTTGAAATGTAATCATGAAGAAAGATAGGGCCCCTGTATCCCAGTGTATGTGGGAGGATAGCCTGCTAACCCCTGTAAGTGACAATCAGTAAATACCTTAACCAATAATTAGCCAATAAGCATCTATAAAGCTTGGCTAATACCGGCTTCCTTTCAATTTGCTTTAGCATAGATTATAAATATCTATCTTAGACTGCAGTTTGTTGCCTACACCACCTAGAACTCAACAACTACTGTGTTTAAATAAAGGAAATCTCTCCAAAGAGGAGTGGTTTCTTATAAACACTCCTCTATTAAGTTTCTAGTAGGTGACTCAATGTACAGGTATTTACAAACAATTAATTATCACCATGATATTTTACTATGTTGATTTACAGGAGAGAATGGGGAAAAGGCCAAAAGCTAAATTATTTCCCAACTATCATGCCCCTGTGTTTGCTCTTTGTTAGCTGGTGATTTAAATTCACAAGTTAATAGAAAGAGGAAGATCAAAGATGGGAATATACAATGACTGATACCTACCATTGCCTAGCCATATTTGCTTTGGTGTCAAATCCAAAGTCAGAAAAATTTTTTAAAAAATTGAAGAGATCAATACAAATGCTCTATTATTATGCTAATAAAGAACTATTTACTTAGAGGAATGCCCTAAAGTGAGTCCTAATAAGTCAATAACAAAGCACAGGAGCCAATTTTTATCATAAGTTAAGCCATGCTAAATATTCTTGAGGGTTCGGTTTGAGAGAGCACTTCCAATAATAATGTTAAAGATAATACATAAGTTATAAGAAAACTACTTATCATGTGTAAAGATCACAGAGGGTTGAGTCTTGAGACAAGCAAGCTTTTAAAAACTTAGAGTGGAACAAAATGAATCAACAAATACTTTCAACTCGACTTCTTGTGTTAGACCTTACCCTTATATTTCTAAAAACATAACTCAGATGCCATCCTTCACTCCTGATCGTTATAGAGGTCAGAGTACGGACACACCCTTAGGACTATAGATGCTTTAGTAGAGGTCAAACAAAGATATTTTTAAGATAATAGTTTCATTACACACAGGAGAAGGAGCAGGCAAAGCATGGAGCAGATAGTGGTAAAAGTTACTCTGCTGAGGCTATATGGACTTCAAATGCTATCAGAGAGCAGGGTAGTTTTGAATTTATACTATCAATCCTCTCAATTATAATCTGAGAACATAATCAGATTAATACCTATGTTGACAGTGAGAGGGCAAACAGGCCATTTCTTAAAAAAAATCAATGCTTATATCAAAACAGAATTTAGGCTAAAGTATGAAATAAGAAAAAATAACAAAATTCCAAAGAGTGAACAAAATAAAATATGTTTTAGATCTATGGAATGAAAACAACAACAAAAATAGATATGTTCTTGGATTTCATTAAGATTAAATGTTGTAAAAATGTAAATCATATTCACATTCACTGGTCTTAAATGAATTGTAATAAATAAATGGGGATTTTTGTTATGTCAGATTTTTTAAAGAATGTAATAGAATGATAATTTAATAGTAACATGACAGCATTATATTATTCATTATTGGTAAGAATGAAGAAGGTATGGAAATCTCCTGTAGAATCATCCTTAACTTTTTGGGACTCAATTTCATAACAAGTATTAATAGGTTCAAAATCCTGCCTATTTTTTCTTCTAGTAATTATATTTCTAAAACTTTATTCAAAGAAAAGACTTACAGATGCTCATAAAGATTAAATGTAAGATTGGACTTATACTAAAATGGCTAACAAAAAATTGAAACAAAGCTTCTATAGCAGATTGGCTAATCTCATGAAAGTCCATCCATCTAATAGAATAGTAGGCATTAAGAGTTACATTTTAGAATTTAGAATTATAGAATATAAAGAAAATAGGTAAAAAGCAAGTTGCAAGATAATGTTTAAAGTCTGATTTATCAATATAATTTCTCTATGTGTGAGTGTATATATATAGAGAGAGACAGAGAGAGAGAAGAAGAAGAGAGGGCAAGAGAGAGAGAGACCAAATTTTAAGAATGTTATGAGCGGCAATTGCTGTGTTGCAGATTTTGATTTTATTATGTAGGAATGAGTACAGAAAGCCATGCATTATGGAAGACAAAATGTATCACCGAGCGATGCTTTCAGCTGCAGATAACAGTAGTTTAAATTCAAAATAAATGTGGCTTAAAAGAAACAATTGCTTTTAGAAAAAATCTGTATGTTGGCAGTTGCTTCCAGCATTGACTCAGCTATTGAACAATTCTATCAGGGCTGCTGATTCTATTTTTCTACTGTGTCATGCTTACCTTAGACTGTTAGTTTTTATCCTTGTGCTTGTCTCATCACAGTGGCAAGATGGCTACCAGATCTTTAGCCATTACATCTTCATTTAAGGCAGATAAAAAAAGACTAAATAATAAGGCCCACCATGTGTGGTATGCTTTAGGAGAAAATCAACAGCTTTTCCAGAATTATTCTCTTAAAATAATTGACTTTGTATCTCATTAAGCAGAACTGGATCATGTGGTTACCTCTAGATTCAAAGCTATGTGACAAAGTCAGGAATTTGATTTCCACAAATATTTTACACCAATAATTCTTATACGTGACTGCACATTGAGGCCAATACTTATCAATCAGCGTTTTAAAATACAAAAACTGTGTGTCTGCTTTGTGGCTAAGTAGGAAATGGAAGAGTCATTGACAAAATTATAAATTCTTTCACTGTGTCCAGATGAAAAATGAGTATTTCTCACCTTGTCCAATCCCTTTTCATATCAGTTGCCAGCAAAGCATTGAATTGCTTAACTCAAGTACTAGTTCCTTCATTAAAAACATAATAAAGGAGAATATTCATTTCAGATTTTATTATGCTGGTCTGGGAAAAGGAAAAAAGATGTTTGTATGGGAAAATATTGTGGAAGAACTTAATAGGAACCAAAAAGATTACCAGTTTTCTTCCATGGAAAATACAGTATTGTCCAGGAACACTCTTCCAGGTTATCTGATTCTATAGGTCTCTGTGCCTTTCATTATCTTTGAGCTATTTTGCAGCTTTAACTGATAGGGATGCAAATAATTCTTATTCATAGACATACAAATATATTTTTTTTGGTGGAATTACAATGGACAATTCTCCTTCCCCCACTGTGTAATATGTCAGTTTTCCATCTATGGTAAGTTTATTTTAGCATTTCTTACCTGCCAGTATATGTGACTTTGAATTTTTCTTTGAACCGGTTATGACATTGTTCTGATTGACCCTTTAATACGTTAAACAGAATCTTTGACGTGAGTTAATTTTATAGTTGTGTGAGAGTCATGATTATAGCCTAAGTTACTTTGTAATAGTTGAAAGATGAAGTAGAGGTTAATAGGAAAATTAAGATTTTGACTTGATTGTATGCCTGAATTGGTCTCACCAGGAGTGAGCTTTATTATTGTGAATAAAAGAATAATTGATTTTATGAGTTATGAGTAGGAGATGTTTCATTGATAGTTTCAAATCTGGGACTTAAATAGATAAAAACAATAACAAAAACTTACCAACAAACCTTTAGTAAAAGAAGTAGCTACAGAAAAATAATCATATCAAATTTATCAAAAGCGAATTTATATTTTGTGCTTTAGTCATGAATTATGATGAACATTAGCCTCTATTTATTTCACTCTTTCAACTGAGTCTTCCTATTCTAGGTTAATGATAGAATAATACTTGAGAATTCTTAAAGTGGCTCAAATTTGGACCACTTGATATTTGTTTTAAGAGTTTTTCGTTCAAAAAATAAAGGAAAATAAATGAAAGTCTTCCCTTAATTGTGCTAACTTTAGAAGAAAAGGTTCTGATACTTTCAAATTTATTCAAGATATGTGTTTAGGACTTCTGTGGGAACTTGATAAATGTCCCTTTTCTCTCAAAACAAATAATTCACCTGTTTTTTAAACTTTGTTATATTTTATCAAGTATTTGATAAGTGAAAAAACTGAAAATGAGTGTATTCATTCACTTTGAATTATTGGTGGCTAAAGGCATTGTCCCTTCCAGGAAAGAAACTTTTAATGACTTCAGGTACCATGGCAGTTTAGCATCAACTCTTTTGGGGGTCAACATGGACATTTCATTACATCAAATTATAATCCATAAACTGCATGTTTTGCTAAGCAGTACCACTGTCTTGTCTTTCCTCACAATATTCACTTTCTGGTCTGTATGAGGTACTTTAAAATAAATGATTTTTACAACAGGAACATTCAATACGGGTCTAGTAATGTGAATAAGCTTTGGACAAAAATAACCGAATACTAAACACTGTTGACCTTTCTGGATTCAGCCAGTCAGCATGAAATTTAATTTATTCCAGTATTTCTGAAGACTGGTGAAGTGTAAAACATTCTGTCTATAAGAACTCACCTACTCTATGGATTTTTCACCTTGTAAAACAGGTAGTTGTAGAATATTTAAATTGTAATGAAAGAAAAAGCCATTATCAAACAATAACCACAAAGAAAAGGTAGATTTCCATCTAAAATGCGTATAAACTGCAGAATAAGTTTGGGACCAACTGAGCCAAGGATCCATCTTGCCCTTAATGAAATCTGAGCCAGATCCATTGCATGCTGGGAGCATCACCGTTGGAAATAGCTCTGTGGCAAATGAGTTACTAGATTCACCCAAGTGAATATAACAGCCATTTTCTTGAACAGTTGGAATCCTTTTGCTGGACTGGATAAGGTTTTAAAAACAAAAACAAAAACAATCTGATAATAGCTCTGTTTACCTACCCTGCCAAAAGTACTAATGGCAAATCTATCTTTAATGAGGTGAAGGGTAGATAGAATGTATTGTAGAACTATGTCTGGCAGCATCTCAAGAGAAGGATGTAAGTTCTGTTTGAGCAGCCGTTTCTAGAGTCATGTTGGTATAAGTATCTCAGAAGGTTGGTGAGAGAAGGGGAGAACAAAATGAATCGAGTAGAGCTCTGTCTTCTAGGGCATCCTCTTTACTTCATTTAATTTTTAAATATCTGTGTTCTGTAAAACATTTCTTTGTTTGAAGAGTTGCATCACTGAAAATACTGTAGAACATTCCTCTAAAGCAATGGCTCTCAATAGGAGATATCTTCCCCTCAGGAGACATTGACAATATCTAGAGACTTTTTTTTTTTTTGGTTGTCGCAACTCGGGGGTGCTACTGGAATCTAGTTGGTAGAGGTCAGGAACCTTTGAAACATCCTACAGTACACAGGACAAGGGCAGCCTCCACACAACATAGAATTATTTGACTCAAAATGTCAATAGTGCCATGGTTGAGAAACCCGCCTGTAAAACAGAATTATGATTTCTATAACAGCTCTAAATTATCTTCAGAAGACCTGGGAAATATTGATTTTATAATATCATGATTGTTATTTTTCTTTATGTTCTAGAAGAATCCCAGGATAATTTTTTTCTTTGAGAAACAGCTTGGTGCAGTGATGAGAGAAGACATAGAATTATATGTGGGATAAAATTTTGATTTTTTATACTTATTAGTGCTATAGTCTTGGGATGTACCTTATTCTTTCTCATTTCTTTCTTTAAAAAATGGAGATAATAGTACCAACCAATGAACTGTTGTGAAAAATAAACAGAAATGTATTTGCTTCACTATTTATTTGTTTACATAAACAAGAAACAAATATAAAAATCTCACACATGGGCTGTTACATATATAGTAAAGCTTTTAAATAACTCTCCCAAGGTTATGGAAGTTTAAATTTAGTTGATTGGCTCTGGTCAAGACAATCTTAATGTACTCCTCACTTGACTGGACTTTAAATAGGCTCCTTTCTAACTCTAGCTCTAACTCTAGTACCTCCGTTTTCTTAGAACATTTAGTTCAGAAAACTTCTAATTGCAAATTCTTTTTAAGCTTCTTTGAAATGCATATAAATATTCTCCCTGCATCTTGTTAGTTTTACAACCAGGAATGTCTTTCTCAAAGACCAGGGAATCATCCCTTTGAAGGAAGATAACACTTCTATCTCTCAATTTCTATGGGGAAGATAGGAGCCTAACTTCAATGGGTACCCATTAACAAACACAGATGACCTCATAATAGAGAAAAACATTGGCAAACTCAGGAATAACACAATGTGTTCAACACATTTTATTGATTAACCTTTCATACTAGTGTTCTCCAATGTTTTTCCAGTTGTTCATCTCAGTGCTTAAAAACCCTCCTGTCTTCTGTTTCAGTGGAATTAACTTCATTCGCTTTCCCCTATTGCAGTAGTCTTGACTAAAGTCTTTTTGCCCCGTTTGAGTTTGTTCCATGCAATTTTTCTTTGATATCTCCTGCTTTTTCTCAACCCCTACATTAAACCAGGGTGAGCTAAAGGTTTATTCTACAGAGACTGAAAACAGGATATGAAGTGGAAGATGTCACTGGACTTAAATAGCTTATCTGTGAAAGCCAGGAAGTGGAGAGCTGACTTGTTTCATCAGTATTATCAGGTCCAATCTGCTAAGAGTGAGTGCCAACTAACAGGGAGATTTCTGAAATTATTGACCCTGCAATTGAAATGTCAGCCATCCTATGGCCCCAGTTACCCCGTAGACAGAGCAGACAACAAACCACTTCATGGGTTTGAATTTCTCAACTAGAGCTAGAACTATTTACAGGACAGCTTTACAGCATTGCCCAAGTTATTTCATTTCTCTTGAAATGACAGGATCCGATATGCTATACAATTTAATTTCTTAGACCGCAAATGTCACATTTCACTCAGCTACTTCCCTAAAAATAATGTAAAAGGGAAAACGAAAAATCCAGGGACAGAATAACAATTAGTTTATTCAGGAATTAAAATAGAATGCCACATTGTATTGGGCAGAGTCTTTAGTGCTCATGTCTTTCAGTTCTCTCAGCTCGTATTCAGAGGTTGGCAAACCGTTTACTTTCTGCAGGCCAAATCTGTAGGCCACTTATTTACGTAAATTAAATTTTATTGGCTCACAGCCACACCCATTGGTTTAAGTATTGTCTGTGGAGGTTTTCTCACTAAAAAGACAGAGATAAGTAGTTGTGACAAAAACTCAATAGTGCAAAAAATCTAAAACGTATATTATTTGGCTCTTTATAAAAAAAAGTCTGCCAACTCCTGTATTAAGAATCAGAAGCCTGTAGAGTTTCTGTTATTTAACTAGGATTACAGAGCAGGGCTAATTATAAAATTTCTCTGGCCTGTAATGACCAGTTTTTAAGTTTTTATGTTATTTATAAACTCATTTCTATTATTATAAAAAGGTAGATAAGAGTTCAGTCTCTTAGGGAGCCAATTAAATGGCACTTCTATTAAGTATTCCTGGGCTTTGGGTAAGCTGAGAAACAAAATTAAGGGAGGTACCTCTAGGATCACTTTCAGTATTGATTATGGCCCAATGGGAGGGTGTGGCTTGTATCAGAGTCATTGGCCCTGTGAACTAAACCCCAAGATTAGGTAGATGTACGCACTGGACCAGGGCAGCGACTCCCCTCACCCTATCAGAAGGGCCTCGGAACTTGGAGGTAGGAGGATTTGAGATAAACATGCCAACTTATTCTCATTGTCAATCACTCCGCTCCCAAGAGACTGAGTGAAGGAAGGCTTAGACAGAGGACAGAGGTGTGTGATGGGTGAGTCATTCGTCCAGAAAACCAGTAGTGGAAGAAAGAGTTTCTTTCTAACTGAGAGTTCAAGCATACATCTTCTTGAAAAAAGTGGGTGATGAGATTTGAGATGGTTTACTATTTATATATTGCTTATTTGCACTTTTAAGTATTTTCAAATGAACAAAATTTATTTCAGTTTAAAAAGGAAAAAAACTTTAAAATATGTAAACCCATGTCATGTATGAAGGTTTTTCTAGAAGCTTTATAGAGATGAAGCATTCAGAACAGAAATGCTTAGTTGCATTTACATTTGGAAAATTTTGTGTGAGGACAAAATTCATGCAATTTTGAAGTTCCTATTTGTTTTTGTTGTTCTGCTGTTGCCTAAAATTGTTTTTCCTCCTTCTCATTTTTTAGTATTCACAATTCGATGACCCTAAAGGCTTTAATATTATCAGGTGGCAGATAAGGAGGACATATACACCTGGTGATAATATTAGTGCATATAAAATATTATAGTATAATTAACAGTCAAATAATCTTCTTAACTTTTCATTCCAATTTTGAGAAAGTGTCATTCTGCTCCTTATATTGTTTAGTAATACCACTACAAATTTTAGAAATATGAAATCACATTGTGAATATTACTGCTTCCATTAGCTGACACCTTTGTGTCACAGCACACTGATATGTGCTGATAAATTCCTCCAGAATACAATTTGGTTTTCCTTATAAGTAATCTCTGCTGTGCTGTGCCTCTGCTTGAGGTCTAACCTTTTGCCCACATCCTCACTTAATCAATAAAAAACATAACTAAATGTTTGGGGAAATTAATGAGTTCTCAGTACACAATGAACCCAATATCTTAGTAAAAATATTTTTTCTTCATAATGTTACATACAGAAAGATGCATATTATGGAATACTTTCTGTTATTTGAAGGAGAGTGACATTTGCTCTTACATAAGGTAAATGTACCACCAAGGTTGTGGAAAACAAACACAATCCAAAAACTCAAAAAGAAAAACAAAAAGTGAGTTCTAATGCTAATTCAAGTTCACATTGCGTCGTATGCTTCTGTCTGGCAAGTTAACTAAGAATCTACGTAGAACCATACTTTTGTAACAGTGTTGTAGGAAACACATCAGTGCAATTTAGTTTCCTCCTAATTGAATACTTTAATTGGATTCATGGTGTAAGTAGGATGAAAGAGATTTCCAGAGAAAGTTTTTTGTATTAATTGTTTTATTTTATTCACTGGCATTGAACAAAAACCAAGCCATTTGCATGTTGACACATAGCATATGACAACAGTACCAATGCTTCATTATAATGGTGAGTCTAGAAAACGTAAAATATATTATTCTAGATAATCACAAAGGAGAAACTCTTCTGTAGGTATGAATAATATAAAGAACCAAATGAACCATTCATCTTCATTTCAATACCAACTGATCCTCAAAACATTGAAATAATTGCTATTATTATTTTTTACTAAAAGAGCTTCCTGGCTAAAAATACAAAATATTTCAAACCTGCAAGGCTTCAGAAAATTAGTTACAGCTCCATTTCTTGCTCACTATCTCTAAATCATAATAAAACAAATTATTCTTAAAGAAATCACTAATCGTACTGAGGGTATCCTGTTACTAAAGAACATCTTTAAATCGTGTGCTTTTTTTTCTGAACTTTGAATTTAAAACGTTTTCTATAAATGTATTAAGAGATTTCGTTGCATTTGTATTGGCTGAACTTATTCTTAATGTCCTGCCGATTGATGGTATGGCTAAGAGAATGTTCCCTTTTGGCAAATTGGCACCACCTTTAGCCTGAAGAGCAGTCTTGACTGGTAGCGTAACTGACATTCTGATCTGATCTCAGTGGGCAAAGACAGATAAGCTGTCATCCTCCCCATAAAATGGTTGCTATGCAGAACAATCCTTTCTGGTGGGAAAATGTTAGATTTCCCCAGAGAGACACTACTGCATGTGGATCTATATTTATTGCAGATTCACTTGATTTGGTAGATGGATTTGGATGTAAATTCTTATTATTAGTCAGCCTGATGTTTCTTTAATGCTCCTCAGTGGTATTCCCCCATAGCTATGTCCTGGCTCTGCAAACACAAAATCTCAGTTTAATGATTGGTATCCTCCCTGGAGATTTTTATTCTCCTTCCTACTCTCCTCCTGGAATTATCTATAACCTTGTGGGGCAAACCAAGTTAGCACTTAGTATATGTTTGCTGTAAAGTGTTTGAGATATTTTATAATGATTTGCCAATTGGAAGCAAAATAATATTTGAATATTCAGAAGAAAATGTGTATCTCAGTGGTTTGATTCCATAATTGGACTCACTTTGCTAGAAATACCAAAGTATGTATCATTTTGAGCAGGCATTTACAACTTCTTTGCATCCTGCCAGTAGTCCAATTATCCTATCTGAGTTTTGGCCCATAACTTAAGCTGTCTGGATTAGAGAGAGTACATACTCAAAAGAGCTATAATGAAGAATTTTCAAAATTCAGTAGCTCAAACAAAACAAAAGGTTATTCCTTCTTGCACAGTAGTGCAGTGTGTGTTCCAAGACAGCTCTACAGTTACTTATACACGTGGATTGATATGTCTCTATACAGGATATAAGCTTTCTATGGTTACTGCTATTTTGCCATTAGGGAGGAGAACAGAATGAAGGACTCATCTCAGAAACTTCCTCTTAAGAAAGTGAGGCAGAAATTGCACACATCACTTTGATTTACATTTTCTTGAAAGACCTTAGCTATCTGCCTATGTGCAAAGGGCATTAGAAAATCCAGTGATGAGATATTATCCATATCCCAACCTCAACTCTATGCTGTTGAACTAAAGGGAGGCATACTTTCCTGGATATCTAAGGGTGTCTTCTATGTCATCTTCATTTCCTCAAACTCTGTGCCTCTTTATAGGGAACCATGAAAAACACTAGGTTCCTCTTTCATGCCCTCCAAGGGACATGAGGGACATTTTACTCTGAGCCCATTGTACTACAGTTCTTTTTTAGCCCTAGGCAGAGGGTTACTTCCTCAAACCTTTCATCTTAAGAAATCCCTGGGTGAGTGATAAGTTCCACATTCCTACCTCCATGTATGTCCCTAACACTCTGGGAACACCTGTCAAGTTCTTGACAAGGCTATCACTTTACCCCGGTGTGCCCCTATGGCTGCACCAAGACCGACTCCAGGGTGGGTCTGCTAATTTCAGCTCAGTGACCTGTCTGTCAGGTGTAGTCAGCCTATCTCCTCATTTTGAAAGTACCTCCAACCTGTACAACTTTTTCTCTCGAAGATTCCTCTCAGTTAGTTTTGTGATGGTGGTGGGTGTGGTGATTCTCTTAATAAAGAAGATGATATCTCTTACACCATCATCATCATCATCAGTTCCTCTCTTTCTGCCTTCTAGTATTTTAGGAGGCATCAGGCAAGGACGGGCTAAGGTGATGATTGGGGTTACGGAGTGATATGATTTGGCTTTATTTTTCCGCCCAAATCTCATTTTGAATTGTAATCCCCATAATCCCCATGTGACAAGAGTGGGTGGCAATTGGATCATGGGGGTGGTTTCCCCCATGCTATTCTCATGATAATGAGTGAGTTCTCATGAGATCTGATGGTTTTATAAATGGCAGTTTCCCCTGGATTTTTCACTCTCTTGCCTGCCACCACGTAAGACATGCCTCCTTCCCCTTCTGCCATGATTGTAAGTTTCCTGAGGCATCCCCAGGTATGCTGACCTGTGAGTCAATTAAACCTCTTTCCTTTATAAATTACCCAGTCTTGGGTATTTCTTTATAACAGTGTGAAAATGGACTAATACAATAAAGTTGTACCAAGTGACTGGAGTACTCCTATAAAGATACCTTAAAATGTGGAAGCAACTTTGGAACTGGGTAACAGGCAGAGGTTGGAACAGTTTGGAGGGCTCAGAAAAAGACAGGAAGATGTGGGAAAGTCTGGAACTTCCTAGAGACTTGTTTAATAATTTGGACCAAAATGCTGATAGTGATGTGAACAATGAAGTCCAGGCCAAGATGGTCTCAGATGGAGATGAGGAACTTATTGGGAACTGGAGCAAAGTTCACCCTTGCTATGATTTATCAAAGAGACTGGTGACATTTTGTCCCTTCACTTAAAGATCTGTGAAACTTTGAACTTGAGACTGATGATCTGAGATTGCAACTCGTTTTTAAAAGGGAAGCACAGCATAAAAGTTTGGAAAATTTGCAGCCTGACAATGAAATAGAAAATAAAACCTCAATTTCTAGGAAGAAATTCAAGCTAGCTGCAGAAATTTGCATAAGTAATGCAGAGTCAAATATTAATCACCAGGACAATGGAGAAAATGTCTCCAGGGCATGTCAGAGATCTTTAAGGCAGCCTCCCTCATCACAGGCCCAGAGGCCTAAGAGGGAAAAATGGTTTTGTGGGCTGGGCCTAGGGTCCCACTGTTCTGTGCAGCCTGGGGACTTGGTGTTCTGCATCCTAGGCACCCCAGCTTCCCTTGTGGCTAGAAGGGGCCAAGGTATAGCTTGAACTGTTGCTTCAGAGGGTGCAAGCCACAAGCCTTGGTGTCTTCCATGTGATATTGGGCATACAGGTTCACAGAAGTCAAGAACCTGAGGTTGGGGAACCTCTGCCTAGATTTCAGAGGAGGTATGAAAATGCCTGGACCTCCAGACATAAGTATGCTGCAGGGGCTAAGCCCTCATGGAGAACCTCTGCTAGGGTAGTGTGAATTGCTCATATGTAAAAAGGATGTGAGATGTGGAAGGGCCAGGGGTGGAATTATATGGTTTGACTCTGTGTCCAACCCAAATTGCATCTCGAATGGTAATCCCTATAATCCCCTGTGTCAAGGGATGGAAGTGATTGGATCATGAGGGTGATTTCCACCATGCTGTTCTTGTGACAATGAGTTAGTTCTCACGAGATCTGATGATTTTATAAATGTTTGGCAAGTTCCTCCTTCACACACTGTCTCTCTTGCCTGCCACCATGTAAGATGTTCCTGCTTTCCCTTCCACCATGATTGTAAGTTTCCTGAGGCCTCCCCAGGCATGCAGAGCTGTGAGTCAATTAAACCTCTTTTGTTTATAAATTACCCAGTCTTAGGAAGTTCTTTATAGCAGTCTGAAAATGCGCTGATACAGAGAACCTGTTGGGAAACTTATTAACAAGCTGAGAGAAATTTGAGTGAGTTTTAGATTGGGGGGAATTTATCTTTCCTTGTTCCTACCTTTTAAGCACTAGTCACCAATTCTGGGACAAAAGCATTCTTTCTCAAAATATTTCCTTTTAGACCTTGTCTTTTCCATATGTTATTTTATACAGTTGGCACTGTAGCACAGATCCAACTTTTAGTTAGCAGTTGGTAGTTATTCAATATTTTATGATGTTCATCTTCAGTGAGTTTATGAAATCTTATTATTGTCATACTGTTTGTAGACAGTTTGGAAATTACAAAGAAAGAAATATTTCATTATGAATATTTCTGAAAATGATGCTTTGTGTAGTTTTTAAATATCGAATTATCTAGTTGAAAAAAGTTTTTTAAATTAAGAAAAGTCATATGGAGAGAGAAAGAGCAAGAGAGAAAGGGAAAGGTGGTGCCAGGCTCTTTTTAATAGTCTGATCTCATGGGAACTAATAGAGCAAGACTTCACTCATTATCTTGGAAAGGGTACTAAGCCATTCAGGAGGGAGAGGGATCTGCCCCCATAACCCAAACACCTCCAATCAGACCCCACCTCCAACATTGTATCACCTTTCAACATGATATTTGGTGGGGAGAAATATCCAAACTATATAAAAAAGTATGGAGCTGAATGGATTAAGATAGATATAACACCTGAATAGCCACTACCATGTCAGGAAATACAACCTTATCAGCAACTCCAGAAGCCCTCAATGTGCCCTTCCCAAAAAATAGCCTCTTCTCTGTCCCTAAGGATAATCAGCATCCTGATTTCTATGGAAATCATCTTAATTGTCTTTGCAGTTTCATCACCCAAATGTGCATATCTAATCTGTAGCTTATTTTTTAACAGTTTCTTTTAGGTATAATTGATATATAATCCATGACACATATTTGAAGAGTGCAATTTGATTTTTTTACATGTAATTATACCTATGAAAGCACCCCACAATCAAGATAATAAATATATCTATCAGGACCAAAATTTGCATTATGTCTCTTTGATTTCTTTGCCTCCACACCCTTCACTGCCACCCATACTTCCTGGCAACTACTGATCTTCTTTCCATCACTATAGAGTAGCTTGCATTTTCTAGAATTTTATATAAATGGAATCATACAGTATGTGTGTAATTTTTTTGTCTGGTTTCTTTCACTCAGCATGATAATTTTGATTTTCATTGATTTTTTGCATGCATCAAGTTTATTTGTTTTATTGTTGAGTAGTTTTGCACTGTATGCATATACTTTATTTTGTTTATCATATTGTTTTTCAATATATAATTATTATGTGTTGATGGACATTTGAATTGTTTCCAGTCTTTGGCTGTTACAAATATAGCTGCTATGAACATTCATGTACAAGATTTTATAAGGGCATATGCTTTTATTTGCTGTGATAAATATCTCGGGGTGGAAAGGCTGGATCACATGTAGGTATATGTTTAGCTTTTTAAGGAATTGCTGAACTTTTCAAAGTGATGGCAGCATTTTACATTCTCACCAGCAGAATGTGTGAATTTCATTTTCTCTCTGTTCTTGCCAGCACTTCGTATTGTTGGTCTTTTCAATTTTAATAATTCTAATAAGTGTGTTGTGTATTGCATTTCAGTTTTAATTTTCCTTTTCTGAATGACTAATGATGTTTACCTTATTTCATGTGCTTATGTTGTCAAGCACATATCTTCTTTAGTGAAGAATCTTGGTTTTTTTCCTATTTAATAATTTGAGCTATTTGTCTTCTATTACTAAGTTTTTTTTGTTTTGTTTTGTTTTGAGACAGAGTCTCACTCTGTTGCCCAGGCTGAAGTTCAGTGGCATGATCTCCGCTCACTGCAAGCTCCACCTCCTGAGTTCACGCCGTTCTCCTGCCTCATCCTCCCAAGTAGCTGGGACTACAGGCACCTGCCACCACGCCCGGTTAATTTTTTGTATTTTTAGTAGAGATGGGGTTTCACCTTGTTAGCCATGATGGTCTTGATCTCCTGACCTCGTGATCCACCCGCCTCGGCCTCCCAAAGTGCTGGGATTACAGGTGTGAGCCACTGTGCCCGGCCTGTTTTCTATTACTAAGTTTTGAGAGTTTTTAATTTATTCTAGAAAAAAGGCCTTTATCAGGTATAAGAATCAAAAATATTTTTTCAAAGTGGTGGCTTTTCTTTTTTTATTTTCTTACTAAGTATTAGAAAAGAAAAGGATGTTAATTTTGGTGAAGTCCAATTTATCAATATCTTCTTTTAAGCATCATGTATTTGGTGTCATATCTAAGAAATCTTTGCCTTATCCAAGGTCACAAGGATTTTATCCTCTGTATTCTCCCAGAACAGTTATGGTTTTAGGTGTTAAATTTAGACCTGTAATCCATCTTGAGTTAATTTTTGTATATGGTGTGATATATGGATTGAAGTTAAGTTTTTAACTTATGAATATTTAATTATTATAACACTATTTTATTGAGAAGAATCTTCTTATTTTTCTATTGAATTGCCTTTGTACCTTTACCAAAAGTCAATTAAATATGTATGTAAATCTATTTCTGTACCCTCTATGTTCCATTGACTGAGTTGTCCTTTATCTTTAAGAAAATTTTTCATGGTTTTGATAACTGTAGCTTATAAGAAGCTTTAAAGTCAGGTAATGTTAGTCCTCCAAATGTTAATTTTCAAATTTGTTTTGGCTATTCGATATCCTTTTGCATTTTCATCTAAGTGTTAGAATCATATTGTCAATTTCTACCAAAAAGAAAGCTGCTGGAATTTTGATTGAGAATGTGTTGAATCTATAGATAAATTTTGGGGTAACTGAAATCTTAAATATTTTGAGTCCCTAATCCATGAACAAAGTACATTTTTTTTTAGATCTTGAATGTTTCTCAGGGAGGAAAGATAATACATCTTTAGCTAGATTAACTTTAAATGTATCATATTTTGATGCTATTGTAAGTGGCCTTTAACATTTTAAATTTCTGATTGTTCACTGAAGTATATAGAAATAAAATCAATTATTGTTCTTTATCTTGTATTCTGCTGAATTGCTAAACTTGCCTACTACTAGTTCTAGTAACTTTTTTTGGCTTCCATATGATTTTGTTTATATATAATCATATTATCTGCTAATTAAAACACTTTGATGTTTTTCTTCCTTTATGGATGCTCTTTATTTTATTTTATTTCCTTATTCTACTAGATAAAACCTCCACTACAATATTGAATAAAACTGGAATGATCAGATATCTTTGCTATTTTCCTGGGGGAAAAGCATTTCATCTTTCACCATAAAGTATAATCTTAGCTGAAGCTTTTCGTAGATGTCCTTTATCAAGCTGAGGAAGTTCCTAGTTTTCAGAGAAGCTTTTTGCTTTGTATTGTTTTTAAAAAATCAGAACTATTTGTTGAATATCAACAAGTGCTTCTTCTGTGTCTACCAAGATGATTATATGGTTATACTTTAGTTTGTTAATATGGTGACTACATTAACATTAATTTTTTTCAAATGTTAAATCAACCTTGAATTCCTGGTAAACCCCACTTGCTTATGCTCCATTTTTTAAAATATTGCTAACATTTTGTTAAGAGTGTTTGCATCTATGCTTATGAGGATTATGAATCTACAGTTTTCTTGTAATGTCTTTTTGTCATTTTGATATAAAATTCTGGCGTCATAGAATGAGTTTTAAAATATTTCCTACTTTTCAATTTTCCTGAAGCGTTTGTGTAAAATTGGTATTATTTGTTCCATAAATTTTTAGCCTAGTTTGTCAGTGAAGCCATATAGGCCTGGAGTTTTCTTTGTGGGAAGGTTTTTAACTATAAATTCATTTTTAATAGATTATTGGTCTACATAAGCTATTGCTTCCTGAGTGAAGTTTGATATTTTTTCAAAGTATTTGTCAAACTTATTGGCATAAGTTGTTTATGATATTTTCATATCTTCTCTTAAAATCTGTAGACTCTCTATTGATGTCACCTCTTCCATTCCTATTATTGGCAACCTGTGTATCTTTCCTTTTTTTTTTTTCAATAGTTGAGCTTACCTTATGTTGCCCTTCTCTTAAGAATCTCTGCCTTTTTTTCCCTAATGACTGGCGTCTTAAAAGCTATTGTTTGTTTGTTCAAGAGTTTCAGGTGAAAGGGTAAGTATGGTTCCATCTTTCCCAGAAGTCTTTAATTTTTCCTGTTTGTAATGTCTTTTAAGTCTCATTTTTAATAATTACTTCTCTCTCTATGCCTTATTTTTCCCCTTGCAATTTCTCTCTCTCTCTCTCTCTCCCTCTCTCTCTCTTTTTTTTTTTTTTTTTTTTTGAGATGGAGTCTCACTCTGTAGCCCAGGCTGGAGTGCAGTGGTGCAATCTCAGCTCACTGCAACCTCTGCCTCCCAAGTCCCTGTTCAAGCAGCTCTCCTGCCTCAGCCTCCCAAGTAGCTGGAATTACAGGAAAGCACCACCATGCCCAGCTAATTTTTGTATTTTTAGTAGAGACGGGGTTTCGCCATGTTGGCCAGGCTGGTCTTGAACTCCTGACCTCGTGATCTGCCCAACTCGGCCTCCCAAAGTGCTGTGATTACAAGTGTGAGCCACCGTCTACAGCCTCAATTTATCTCTTAAAGCAACCATATTACTTGTTCCGTGGGGTTTCTTACAGTCTGCATGTTAGTGAGTTCATTTACATGGTGCCACTCTAGTGTTCCTTTTATATATATATAGTTTCTATATATTTTGATATAGAAGCTCAGATTACAGTTCAATTTATCTTGATAATGCTTCTTTTTAAGTGTTTTACTTTTTTGTATTATGAAGCACATGATGGCTCCATCCAATATAGTAGCTACTATCATATGCGGCTATTGAACCCTTGAAATGGGAGCTGATATGTAAATGGAAGCATATGATTAATGTAGGATATACACTGGATTTTGAGGACTAGTACATTTTTAAAATGAGGTTACTAGAAAATTTAAAATTACATATGTGCATCTGCATTATATTTCTTCTGGACAAAGCTAACTCATGATGTCTGATTATCTCTTCTTTCATGTGATGTTGGAAGACACTGAGTCTTAATGACTCAATCTATTAATTTAATAAAGGTGGCCAAATAATGATATTCCAGTTCTATCATTCTTTCATCATTTATTTGTTGAAATGCACTTTTAAGGAGAAACATTACCTTATCTTTTATATGGTTACCTAGTGGTACAGTTTGGATAGGAGTGTCAGGGTAATTTTTTAAAAACTATTTTTTTTAGTTACTTGTTCTGAAAATAAAAAGATGGTTCCCTTGCATCCTCCAAATTAACTAGTTAGAGTTTTAGTATCCTTATGAACTGATAGATTTAAATATATTTTATGCGTTTTGATCATTTGCAGACGTGTTATGTATTGGGGCTCAATTTGTTACACTGCGGCCATTGTAGTCTCTTTAATTTAGCAACAATATACAGTTGACCTTTAAGGAACACGAGTTTGAACAGTGCAGGTCCGAACACAGATGGAAAATACCGTATTTTGGGGATGGGAAAGTTACACACGGATTTTTTTCATCAAAACTCAGATGGAAAATACAGTATTTGGGGGATGTGAAACTTGCTTAGTGGAGTGCTGACTTTTCAAATCAGCCAGTTCCATAGAACCAAATGATGGATTTGAGTATGTGGGGATTTCGGTGTGCATGGCATCCTGGAACCAATTTTTCACATATTTCCCATCTCTATTGAGGAACGATTATACTTTAAATATAACTCCATTAGTCTTTGATAGTCTTTTGCTATCAAATATTACAGATACTCTAGGCATACTTTGTACTTCTCTTGCTTCAGTCTGGAATCCGACATTTTTCCATTTTCCACTTCGTAGGAATGTATATACCAAAGCCATGATCTGGATGTTAGGTATGCACATTGGTTCTGATTCAGTCATCGTTTTCAATTCAGATGTGATTATTGGATATTTATTTAGCTTCCTCTATCTATGTCTGTTTTTTTTTTTCTCCTACAGGGAGAATAAGTCTCACAGATATCTTTACTCATAGAATTTGTATATCATATAATTACTTGTTTTTTTTATCTTGCATTACAAAAAATAACTTCAGAGTAACAACACCATTACTAGCACTAAAATAATCACTGAAAATAGGTAAAAGATTTTTGGCATATGGTCTCATTTTTGTACTCTTAATGGAATGTGTGTTTTTATATCTTTATAACAATGTGTCTCTGGTCATTTCTGGCTTTCTGAATCTAATTCTCTAAGACGCCCAAGGATGCGCTCCTGTGAAAATGTTAAGCATCCCATACTGATCTGTATTTTTGGATTAACCATACTTGACTGCTATTGGGAAATTGAAATTCCTTCCAATATCATCTGCTGTCCTTAAGTTGGCTTTCAAATGAGTACCCATTAGTAATTTTATAGTTTTCAGGATTGTCGCATATTCCCTTGCTTCCCTTTGTTTTCTCCTGCACAGAGACAGATTCATGGTGATATCTTGTTACTTAGACATTTTGGTAGTATTTGCTTTGGAATTTTAGTTTTGCTATCTGTGTAGTAAAATATTGACCTCAACAAAAGATAGCTCTATCCTTTACTCTTGGCTCCTGAGAGGTGATCGCTAAACCCTTGGAATGTCCTGTCTTATAAGAGTGTTTTTGCTTACTTGAGAGCCTTGAACCAAACCCATAATATAACTATGTGATTCATTCATGGGGGCTTTGAGTCATGTGGTATCAGCTCGACCCCCAGAGAAGCTGCAGACTTATACTGAGTCATGTGAACAGTCAACCATGTGTTTTACCAACCCCAATCAAATCTCTGACCCAAGGTTCAAGTGAGCTTTCCCAGTTGGCAGTATTCCAAGTATATTGTCATATATTATTCTGGAAGAATTTAATGCTATCAGTAACTCTTCTGAAAGAGGACAACCAAAAGCTCCACCTGTGGTCCATTCCTGGACTCCTTCCCATGCATTTCTTCTCTTGACTGATTTTAATTTACATTATTTCACTGTAATGAATCACAATCATGAGTATAACTCCTTTCAGTGTTTTCTGTGAGTCCTCCTTGTGAATTACTCCTTCTAGTGAATTATCACAACTGAAGATGTTCTTGGGAACCTACAAACTTGCAATTGGTGTTAAAAGGGAGGGTGGTCTTATAGACTACCTCTGCACTCTGCACTATCCTATTGTTCTGTGTGTTTATATAGAGAGACTTAGCAAAAGTATAATACTATGTTGCCACTACTACCATCTTCTGAGAATCACCCTATACTTAAGTATTGAAAATGCAAATCTGCTGTATATATTTTGTAGTGATTGTGTTGTAATAATTAAAAGCATATGTATACTGTAAATAAAATTATCAAAAACAACAAACTTGTAAAATTATCCCAAAATATATATTGTTGGGCTGGTATTTCTAATATAGAGAGCTGGTTAATGAATCAATAAGAAATATATAAAATGTTACTGTAGAAACATAGAATTTACAGAAGATATTGAAATGTGCAATAACCAATGAATCAGATGTTTAATGTTGCTGGCAACCACAAATACAAACTAAATATTTCACATTTTATATTGGGAATAATTAAAAACATTGAAAGCACCAAGCATTGTCTTCAACTAGCAATTCTACCTTTAGAATAATGTAAGAATATTCATGAAAAAATACTTATTTAAGAATCATCTACTTTTGTAGTAAACTGTACAAAACTTAAATGATATTAAAGCACTATGCTATTATAATTAATTATATATATATATTCATGTTTATTAACATGTGAAGGTCTGCACAACAAAGAGCTGAAGAAAGAAAACAGATAACAAAAAATGATCCCATTCATGCAAAACAAGCTTCGTGTATGTATGTGTGTATGTGCGTGTGTGTGTATGTGTGTGTGTGTAGGGGTGTGTGTGTGGGTGTGTGTGTTGAAAATATCCTTTGTTTAGCATGTTTGAAAGAATATTTATTAAAATATTAAGAATAATTATGCCTGATTTGATTTTCATGTAGTATATTATTTTTTAGAATATATATGTTGTATTAATTAGAAAATTAATTTTATTTTCAAAACAATTTGACTCCCCATTCTCCTTTTTCCCCTTTCCCCCTTCTGTTTCTTTCTCACTGCTCTTCTTGCCCAGCTTTGCTCCTCATATATTATGCCCCATTTTGTCTTCTCCTGAATCTTTCACTTTTCTCTCCCTTTCTCCAGTAGAAGTGTAGCTGCCAAATTAGCAAAGTCAAATATTCAGGAATTGATTGTTGCACAGCTATAGAATGTTCCAATTGCTAAATAATAAACCTTGAAAATCACAGTCATGCATTTATGAAATATTTGGTGATACAATTTATTGATCACTGGATGAAGTGTTTTAATAATTGCTATAAAAATTATCTGGATCTCAATGTAATACAACAGTACAGAAATCTGGACATTCTGCCTGATCATAAGGCTTGCTAAACACAGGGTAATAAACTGAGTAATGGCCCCCAGAGATATCCAGTCCTAATCCATGGAACGTGTAAATGTTACCTTATTTGAGAAAGTGTTTTTACAGATGTAATTAAGAAAAGAATTTTGAGGTGAAGGCATTCTCAGATTGTCTTGGTGGACTCACTATGAATTACGTGTATTCTTATAAGAAGGAGACAAAGGGAGATTTAAGACACACAGAAGAAGAGGAAGAAGAGAAGAAGGCAGTGTGATCCCCTGGGCATATATTGGAGTGAGGCAGCCACAAGCCAAGTAATGTTGGCTGTGACCAGAAGCTGGGCAAGGCAAGGAATGGATTCATCCTTTAGTCCCCAAAGTCAGCATGGCCCAGCCAACACTTCACTCCAGTCCAGTGATACTGATTTTGGACTTCTGGCCCACAGAACATAAGGTAATACATTTATGTTGTATTCAGCCACTAAGTTTGTGATAATGTGTTACAACAGCTACAAGAAACTAATCCGTATGACATATTGTTATAAGATCCCATAGATTTGCTTATGAAATTTTGTCCTCCTGGAAAGACTTTATAATACATTTCATTACTTACCAAACTTGCATTTTTCTTAAAAATCTAGCTAACATGTGGACCTATTATATAGCCTTCTGTGGCATTGCACTTCTGGCATTTCAATAGGCAGAAACAAATGCTCCCTAATGTGTGCTTTCATATGACTTCTTCAACATTTGGATTATAGTATTTGTTTTCTGTATCATTCACCACATATCTGTATCTATTTTCCCATGTCTTCCCATATTATAACTTCCTCTAGGATATATACTCTGTTTTACATATTGTTCCCAAAATTTCCAGAATCTGACTTAACTTCATTTAATAGTAACTACATAGCTGAATACTGTATGTATAGTCCCATGTACAATTTAGACTCTATAAAGTACTATTTAAGTGGAATAAATTCAGTTGTAAGATTCTATGTCCAAGGCCAGTTCTCCGAATTGTTCTAAGGCTATCTTTCCTATGTTGACTGAGTTCCCTTTAAGCAGTCATTGTCCATATATTGCTGGAAAATGTTTCAAAGAGTAATATGGTTTGGCTGTGTCCTCACCCAAATCTCATCTTGAATTGTGTGATGGGTAATATTGTCAACTTGATTGGATTGAAGGATGCAAAGTATTGATCCTGGGTGTGTCTGTGAGGATGTTGCCAAAGGAGATTAACATTTGAGTCAGTGGGCTGGGAAAGGCAGACCCACAGCTAATCTGGGCGGGTGCCATCTAATCAGCTGCTAGCATGGCCAGGATGTAAAGCAGGCAGGAAAACGTGAAAAGGCTAGACTGGGTTAGCCTCCCAGCCTACATTTTCCTTTCATGCTGGATGCTTCCTGCCCTCGAACATCAGACTCCAAGTTCTTAAGCTTTGGGACTCAGACTGGCTTCCTTGCTTCTCAGCTTACAGAAGGCCTATTGTGGGACCTTGTGATTGTGTGAGTTAATACTACTTTGTGTATATATATATACATATATATATATAATTAGTTCTGATATATATATATATATCTCATTAGTTCTGTCCCTCTACAGAACTCTAATACAGGTTTTGATGCCAGGAGTGGTTCTAGAGAAAGAGAATAGTAAGGATGGAGCTCTTTCATTAGTTTTGGGGTTTCTGGAGTTGGCTGCTTAATATGATTACACCCCAAAATGCTAAGGATTCTACTTTTAATAGTATAGAGAACACTGATAGTCCTTGGTATGAACTGTTTAGAGAGTTACACAAAATAAATGCACTTGGCACTCCTGATTCACTGCTTATAAGAGCCAAGGAGTTTAGTGACTCTATACATAATACCTTTGACTATATGTGGAGAACCAAGGAAAATACTGAAGTTGGTTGGTTGCTCCTAAGTTCACTGGACAAAGTGATGAAAGAAAATGATGAACTCAGGGATTCTGTCTCCCGGTTTCAGAAGCAGATACTGAGACACAAATCTGCTAAGATTTCCCTGAGTGAGAGTCTTATCTCCTGTAGAGAAGGAGTTTAAATTGTGGAAAAGTAGACACAAGCTCTTATCAAGCGAGCAGCTGACCTGAAATGAAAAGTGCATGCACAGCCTCACCAGGTGTCTACTGTTAAAGTGAGGGCATTGATTGGAAAAGAAAAGGACCCTGTAACTTAGAACAGGGACTTGTGGGAGGACCCTGATGAAGCTGGGGACACTGGGCTTGTAAACTCTGATGAATCTTTTTTTGCCAGAAGAAATAACTTCCCCATCCCCAGTAGTGGCAACACCCTCTCCCGAACCCATGCTGCCATCAGCCTTCCCACCTTTGTCTGAGGAGATTAAACCCTCTGCTGCCTGAGGCAATAGTGATGGCCTCCCCTGAGGAAGTTGCCAGGCAAGATAATGTTGATTCTCCTCAGGAGCCATCTCCAACACCCCTGTTTGATTCTAGGCCTATAACTAGAATCAAATGGGCCCCTAGAGGTGAGGTTCAGAGTGTGACCTTTGAGGGGGTGCACTAGACTCAGAAAGAACTGCTTGATTTTTCTTATTTATATAAGCAGAAATCTGGAGAACTTGCATGGGAATGGATATGAAGGGTGTGAGATAATGTTGGAAGGAACATACAGTTGGATCAGGCTGAATTTATTGATTCGGGCCCACTAAGTAGGGATTCTACATTTAATGTTGCAGCTCAGGGAGTTTAAAAAGTTTCTAATAGGTTATGTGCTTGGTTACTTGGTTAGCTGTAATGTGGATTAAAAGATGGCCTACTGTGAGTGAACTGGAAATGCCTGATCTTCCTTGGTTTAATGTAGAGGAAGGGATCCAAAGGCTTAGGGAGATTGGGATGATGGAGTGGATTAGTCACTTTAGACCTACTCATCCCAGCTGGGAGGGTCCAGAAGATATACCCTTGATGAATGCTTTGAGAAATAGATTTGTGAGGGCAGCACCTGCATTTTTGAAGAGTCCTGTAATTGCTTTTCTCTGTGTGTCAGATCTAATGGTGGGAACTGCAGTTACTCAACTACAAAATTTAAATACAATGGGACTAATTGAATCCCAAGGTGGCAGGGGTCAAGTGGTGGCACTCCTCAAAGGCAACATGGACATAGCTACCATAATGGACAGCAGAGGCAAAACAGCAATCAGAATACTCTGATTCATATAAAGCTCTGGTGTTGGCTAATTAATCACAGTGTTCCTAGAAGTGAAATTTATAGGAAGCCTATTGCATTCCTACTTAATTTATATAAGCAGAAAAATTCCAGGTTGAATAGACAAAAGACTAATTTGAATTATAAAAACAGAGAATCACGGTCCCTCAATCAATTTCCAGACTTCAGCTAGTTTACAGACCCAAAACCCACTGAATGAAGGTGAAGCTGGGTCACCTGGAGCAAAGATTCCACTAAATCACTGACAGTTTATTCTGTTAATCTTTCTCCCATTCTTCCCCAAGAAGACCTTTGGCCTTTTACCAGATTAACTGTGCATTAGGGATAGGGAAATGATCAGAAATTTTGGAGACTACTGGACACTGGCTCTGAGCTGACATTGATTCCAGGGTACCCAAAATGTCACTGTGGTCCTGCAGTTAAAGTAGGGGCTTATGGAGGTCAGGTAATTAATGATTTTAGCTCAGGTCCAACTTATAGTGGGTCCAGTGGGTCCCCAGACTCATCCTGTGGTCACTTCCCCAGTGTCAGAATGCATAATTGGCATAGACATACTTAGTGGCTGGCAGAACCCCCACATTGGCTCTCTGACTGGTAGGGTGAGGGCTATTATGGTGGCAAAGGACAAATTGAAGCCATTAGAGCTGCCTCTACCTGGAAAGATAGTAAATCAAAAACAACATTGTATCCCTGGATGGATTGTGGAGATTAGTGCTACCATCAAGGACTTGAAAGATGCAGTGATAGGGATTCCCACTCTACCCCCATTCAACTCTCCTATTTGGCCTGTGCAGAAGACAAATGGATCTTGTAGAATGACAGTGGATTATCATAAGCTTAACCAAGTGGTGACTCCAATTGCAGCTGCTGTACCAGATGTGGTTTCATGGCTTGAGCAAATCAACACATCTCCTGGTACCTGGTATGCAGCCATTGACTTGGCAAAAGCCTTTTTCTCCATTCCTGTCCATAAAGCCCACCGGAAGCAATTTGCCTTGGCAATATACCTTTACTGTCTTGCCTCAGGGGTATATCAACTCTCCAGCTTTGTGTCTTAATCTTATCTGGAGAGAACTTAATTGCTTTTTGTTTCCACAAGATATCACACTGATCCATTACATTTATGACATTATGCTGATTGGATCCAATGAGCAAGAAGTAGCAAACACACTGGACTTATTGGTGAGACATTTGTGTGCCAGAGGATGAGAAATAAATCTGACTAAAATTCATGGACCTTCTACCGCAGTAAAATTTCTAGGGGTTCAGTGGTGTGGGGCCTGTCACGATATTCCTTCTAAGGCGAAGGATAATTTGCTGCATTAGGTCCCTCCTACAACCAAGAAAGAGGCACAACACCTACTGGGCCTATTTGGATTTTGGAGGCAACACATTCCTTATTTGGGTGTGTTACTCCAGCCCATTTACTGAGTGACCCAAAAGGCTGCTAGTTTTGAGTGGGATCCAGAACAGGAAAAGCTCTGCAACAGGTCCAGGCTGCTGTGCAAGCTGCTTTGCCACTTGGGCCATATGACCCAGCAGATCCAATGGTGCTTGAGGTGTCAGTGGCAGATAGGGAAGCTATTTGGAGCCTCTGGCAGGCACCTATAGGTGAATCACAGTGGAGGCCTCTAGGATTTTGGAGCAAGGCTCTGCTGTCTTCTGCAGATAACTACTCTCCTTTGAGAGACATCTCTTGGCCTGTTACTAAGCTTTGGTGGAAACTAAATGTTTCACTATGGGTCATCAAGTCACCGTGTGACCTGAACTGCCTATCATGAACTGATTGCTTTCTGACACATCTAGCCATAAAGTGGCTCATGCACAGCAGCATTCCAGCATTCCAGCAGCATTAAATGGAAGTGGTATATATGTGATCGGGTTTGAGCAGGTCCTGAAGTTATATGAGGAAGTGGCTCAAATGCCCACGGTCTCCACTCCTGCCACCCTGCCTTCTCTCCCCCATCCTGCACTGGTGGCCTCATGGGGAGTTCCCAAGATTAGTTGACAGAGGAAGAGAGGACTAGGACCTGGTTCACAGATGGTTCTGCACAATATGCAGGCACTACCCAAAAATGGACAGCTGCAGCATTACAGCCTCTTTCTAGGACATCCCTGAAGGGGAATGGTGAGGGGAAATCTTCCCAGTGGGCAGAGCTTTAAGCAGTGCACCTGGCTGTGCAGTTTGCATGGAAGGAGAAATGGCCAGATGTGCAATTATATACTCATTCATAGGCTGTAGCTAATGGTTTAGCTGGATGGTCAGGAACTTGGAAGAAACATGATTGGAAAATTGGTGACTAAGAAATCTGGGGAAGAGGTATGTAGATGGACCTTTCTGAGTGGTCAAAAAGTGAAAATATTTGTATCTTAATGTGAGTGCACACCAATATTTGATCTCAGCAGAGAAGTGTTTTAATGATCAAGTAAATAGAATGACCCGTTCTGTGGGCACCACTTAGCGTCTTTCCTCAGCCACCCCGTCATCGCTCAAATGGCCCGTGAACAAAGTGGCCATGGTGGCAGGAATGGAGGTTACACATGAGCTCAGCAACATGGACTTCCACTCATCAAGGCTAACCTGGCTACAGCCACTGCTGAGCACCCAGTTTGTCAGCAGCAGAGACGAACACTGAGCCCTTGTTATGGCACCATTCCTTGGGGTAATCAGCCAGCTATCTGGTGGCAGGGTAATTATATGGGACCTCTGCCATCGTGGAAAGGGCAGAGGTTTGTCCTCACTGGAATAGACAGTTACTCCAGATATGGGTTTGCCTATCCTGCACACAATGCTTCTGCCATGACTACCATCTGTGGACTCAGAATGTTTCATCCACCATCATGGTATTCCACACAGCATTGCATCTGACCAAGGCACTCACTTTATGGCTAAAAAAGTGTGGCAGTGGACTCATGCTCATGAAATTCACTGGTCTTCCCATGTTCCCTATTATCCTGAAGCAGCTGGATTGATAGAAAAGTGGAATGGCGTTTTGAAGTCACAATTACAATGCCAACTTGGTGATAATACTTTGCAGGGCTGGGACAAAGTTCTCCAGAAGGCCAGGCATGCTCTGGATCAGCCTCCAGTATATGGTACCATTTCTCCCATAGCCAGGATTCACAGATCCAGGAATAATCAAGAGGTGGAAGTGGAAGTGACACCACTCACCATCACCCCTACTGATCCACTAGCAAAATTTTTGCTTCCTGTTCCTTCAACATTACATTCTTTGGACCTAGAGGTCTTAGTTCCAGAGGGAGGAATGCTGCCACCAGGACACACAGCAATGATTCCATTAAACTGGAAGTTAAGGTTGCCACCTGGACACTTTGGACTCCTCCTACCTTTAAGTCAACAGGCTAAGAAGGGAGTTATAGTGTTGGCTGGGGTGATTGACCTGGACTATCAAAATGAAATCAGCCTACTACTCCACAATGGAGGTAAGGAAGAGTATGCATTAAATATAGCAGATCCATTAGGGCATCTCTTAGTATTACCATGCCCTGTGATTAATGTCAATGGGAAACTACAACAGCCCAGTCCAGGCAGAATTACAAATGGTGAGGACCCTTCAGGAATGAAGGTTTGGGTCACTCCACCAGGAACAACAACAACAACAAAAAAGCCATGACCTGCCGAGGTGCTTGCTGAAGACAAAGGGAACACACAGTGCGTCGTAGAAGAAGTTAGTCATCGATACCAGCTATGACCATGTGATCAGTTGCAGAAATTGGGACTGTAATTGTCATGAGTATTTCCTCCTCCTTTTGTTAAAAACATGTTTGTGCAGGTATACACTTGTACTAAGAAAATATCTTCATTTATCATGTGACATAAGATTTATTGACTTCCTATCAGAATTTAAGTGTTATTAAGTTTATGTAATAGCATTTGGGTGGGGGATTGGTGCATTTCTGGTTGTATGAAGGTTAGTTGTATTATGTTAGGCATAATTATGACCTTATTATTGTCTTTATTTGAAGATTAAGTATGATCTCAGGAGATGTGTATGGGTTCAAGTTGACAGGGGGTGGACTTGTGATGGTTAATACTGATTGTCAACTTGATTGGATTGAAAGATGCAAATTATTGATCTTGGGTTTGTCTATGAGGGTGTTGCCAAAGGAGATTAACATTTGAGTCAGTGGACTGGGAAAGGCAGACTGACACTGAATCTGGGTTAGCACCATCTAATTAGCTGCCACCATGGTCAGGATGTAAAGCAGGCAGGAAAACGTGAAAAGGCTAGACTGGCTTAGCCTCCCAGCCTACATCTTTCTTTCATGCTGGATGCTTCCTGCCCTCAAACATCAGACTTCAAGTTCTTCAGCTTTGGAACTCAGACTGGCTTCCTTGCTCCTCAGCTTGTAGATGACCTATTGTGGGACCTTGTGATTTTATGAGTTAATACTACTTAATAAACTCCCTTTTGTATATATACCTACCCTATTAGTTCTGCCCCTCTAGAGAACCCAAATACAAATTATAATGCCCATAATCCCCACGTATCCAGGGAGGGATCTGGTGGGAGGTGATTGGATCATGGTGGCAGTTTCCTTCATGCTGTTCCTATGATAGTGAGTTCCCAAAAGAGGTGATGATTTTAATGTGTGGTACTTCCTCATTCCTGGACACACTCCCTATTACTCCCTGGTGAAGAAGGTGTCTGCTTCCCCTTCACGTTCCACCATGATTGTGAGTTTCCTGAGGCCTCCTAGCCATGCTTCCTGTTAAGCCTGTGGAACTGTGAGTCAATTAAACCTTCTTTGTTTATATTTTGGGGAATATCTTTATTGCAATGTGAGAATGGACTAATACAGTAAATTGGTACTGAGGTAGTGGGGCACTGTTATAAAGATACTTAAGAATGTGGAAGTGACTTTGGAACTGGGTAACAAGCAGAGGTTGGAACAATTTGGAGGGCTCAGAAGAAGATAGGAAGATGTAGGAAAGTTTGGTGCTTCCTAGAGACATGTTGAATAGTTTTGACCAAAATGCTGATAGTGATGTGAACAATGAAGTGCAGGCTAAGGCAAACTTCATGGGGAACTTATTGAGAACTGGAGTAAAAGTAATATATGCTATGCTTTAGCAAAGATACTGGCAGCATTTTGCCCCTGCCCTAGAGATCTGTGGAACTTTGAACCTGAGAGAGGATTTAGGGTATCTGGCAGAAAAAAAATTCTAAGCAGGAAAGCATTCAAAATTTGACCTGGGTGCTCTGAAAAACATTCAGTTTTATGCATTTACAAAGAGATGGCTTGAACTTGGAACTTATGTTTTTAAGGGAAGCAGAGCATAAAGGTTTGGAAAATTTGCAGCCTCACCATATGGTAGAAAAGAAAAGCCCGTTTTCTTCAAGTCAGCTGCAGAAATTTGCATAAGTCATTAGGACCCCACTGTTAATCACCAAGACAATGGGGAAGGTGTCTGTGTCTCCAGGGCATGTCAGAGACCTTCAAGACAGCCCTTCTCATCACAGACCCAGAACCTAGGAGGGAAAAATGGTTTCATGGGCTGGGCCCAGGGCCCCAGTGCTGCTCTGTGCAGCCTTAGGATTTGGCACCCTGTGTCCCAGCCATAACTAAAAGGGGTCAAGGTACAGCTGAGACTGTTGTTTCAGAGGGTGCAAGCTGCAAGCCTTGCTGATCTCCCCATGGTGTTGGACCTGCAGGTGCATAAAAGTCAAGAATTGAGGTTTGGGAACCTCTGCCTAGATTTCAGAGGATGTATGGAAATGCCTGGATGTCCAGGCAGAAGTCTGCTTCAGGGGTGGAGCCCTCATGGAGAAACTCTGCTAGGACAGTGTGAAAGGAAAGTGTGGGGTGTGGCCCCCACACAGAGTCCCCACTGGGGCACTGCGTAGTGGAGCTGTGAAAAGAAGGCAACTGTCCTCCAGTCCCCAGAATGGTAGATCCATCGACAGCTTGCCCTATGCGTATGGAAAAGCCTCAGGCACTCAATGCCAGCCAGTGAAGGGGCTGCCCAAGGCCTTGGGACCCCATCCCTTGCATCATTGTGCCCTGGATGTGAGGCATGGAGTCAAAGGAGATTATTTTGGAGCTTTAAGATTTAATGATGGCCCTGCTGGATTTTCAACTTGCATAGGGCCTGTAGTCCCTTTGTTTTGGCCAATTTCTCCCATTTGGAATGGGAGCATTTATTCAATGCCTGTACCCGTGTTGTATCTGAGAAGTAACTAACTTGCTTTTTATTTTACAGGCTCCTAGGTGGAAGGGGCTTGCCTTGTCTCAGATGAGACTTTGGACTTGGACTTTTGGATTAATGCTGGACTGAGTTAAGACTCTGTGGGACTATTAGGAAGAAACAATTTTGTTTTGAAATGTGAGGACATGAGATTTGGGAAGGGCCAGGGGTGGAATGATATGATTTGGCTGTTTCCCCATTCAAATCTCATCTTGAATTGTAACCCCCATAATCCTTATGTGTCCCAGGAGGTGCCCAGTGGGACGTGATTGAATCATGGGGGGCAGTTTCCCCCATGCTCTTTTATGATACTGAGTGAGTTCTTATGAGACCTGATTTTTTTAAAGTGTGGCATTTCCTTGTTCTTACACACACTCCTTCTAAACACCTTGTGAAGAAGGTGCCTGCTTCCTTCTTGCCTTCCACCATGATTGCAAGTTTCTTGAGGCCTCCTAGCCATGCTTCCTGTTTAGCCTCTGGAACTATGCATCAAATAAAGCTCCTTTGTTTATAAATTATCCAGTTTTGGTTAGTATCTTTATAGCAGTGTGAGAATGGACTAATACAAAGAACAAGTCTCAGACATACACTTTTAAATTTATATGTCCTAGATATTAGAATAAATTCAAAGCTTGTGAGGTGTATAATTGATTTGACCACAATAACCTGAGTTTATCTTGATCCCTCTAGGAAAATGGTCACATACTATTTCTGTTCACACTAGCTTCTATAATCTCTAATATTCTAACGAATTAATTTTATGTATATCCACTGCTTCTTATAAAAGGTAATGTAAATATGATTTAACACATGTGTATAAAGTCATCTTTCCCTTGGCTTTCATTTATTTTACAGAAATCCTGTTTTGTCACATTATTTTGTGATGCTTCATTTATCATATACTATATTTTTATAACATGGAGTCTATTTATAACTTTCTATGATAATCTTTTCTTCTAGTCATCCACATCATCACACCATCTGTGAATCTTTTGTTTTATAACAGCATTTAATATCCTTGATATTTTATGTGTATATATACTGCAATAAATGAGAAGCGTTGCCTTTTAAGAGAGGAATATAACTGTCTTTCTCCATGCCCGTTACTATTTTTATAGCATGCATATTTTGCCTTGTAAATCTCATTACGATATTACATTTTTAAACAAAAAAGCAAATCAATTCCCTTACTCGCTACACTTTATGATTCTTTCCATTCTATTTTCCCATGAAATTGTTTTTTATTTCATAATCAATGAATATAAAATTTTACATCCTGCCTTTTAAAAAAAATTACTGAACATATCTATTTTTAATGGAGTTTCTTAGGCTTGGGGTCATAATTTAAATTTGTTACTTAAACTGCTTTTGAATGGATGCATGCTCATTGATATTTGGTGATTCTTAATATTTCACTCTTGAAATAGCATTATTAGTATGTGCTTCACATATTTTTGGTTGAGATGTTCTCATTACCTCTGTGGGCCTTGTGATTTCTATGTATTCTTTAAGACTGAATTCAAACATAATTTATTTAACATAAAATTTATCTGAATCCCAAACTCCAGCTCATTCTTCCAGCAGAGTTTGGCATATCTTTTTCTCACTCTTGTAACTCTGTGTATACCTACCTTTATTTTCTCAAGCATAATACTGAATTATAATTGGCATCATGTATACAACCTCTTTCTGAATGTAAACACCTAGGGAGTTGAGGATCTGTTTAATCATTCTTTTGCATTACTAATTTTGGCAAAGTGCTTGCTAGCATATAAAGTTCATTCAATACTAGTAGTTACAATTGTGAACGCTGTACCTAAATTATCTGTGTTAAAATCCTGACTTGCTTTTTCTTATTTGTGTGACCTTGAACAAATTACTTAAACTTCCTGTGCCTCAGTTTTCTTATCAGTAAAATGTAGAGGATAATAATAGTGACTACCTACCTCTTAGGTGGTATTGAAGATTAAATGTATTAATTAGGGCAAAGAGCAAGGAACAGTGTCTGGAGCATAGTATGCACTTGTCTTATGTCAATTATTATTATTATTGTTACTATCATCATCATTATTTTAAAAGTATATGTTGAGGGAATGTCATACCCAAACCTTAACAGTATATATGTAATTTCTTTGGGATTAAAATTAAAAATATCCAATTATATTATTATAGACCATCAAAATCATAACTGTAGATTTGGAATAAATATTATAAAGTACCTCCTTAAATCACTAGCTCCAAATTTATTTTTAAACAAGTTAAGGATAATTTAAAGAAAATGATCCAGATTACACATCAGTTTGTAGATGAGGAGGAATCTTACTAGACATGCTTTATTTAAAAAATGGACATTAGATTAACTACAAACCCATTATTTTCCCATAATAACATGCTAAATAGATAATTATTTTACTTTTCTGTTATCTTTGCATAATGAAATAGTTATATACTGATGAAAAAAATGTTTTATATTCCCATGGGGAGGATAGAAAATGTACCTAACCGACTTTGGATCTGGTTAAGAAGATTTTGAGGCATAATCTTGAAAGTCACAACTGGATTTTTAAAGCTACCTATGGTAAGCACAAGAAAACATTACATAATTTTCAGGCAGACTATAAAAGAACTATACAGGGCTCAGGACTATATCTCTAGCCACCAAGTTTCTCAATGTAAAAAAATGCCCCAGGACAAGGGTCCATTTCAGGCAGTGTCAGTAAAATGTGGCCCAAGATCAGGATCAAATCCAGGGTGCCTTTAAGTTTTTAGCAATATTTACAGCAAAGCCTCTTAGTCCCTTTCAGCTAAACAAAAAGGCCTCTAAGACTCTTGGCAACATCTTCCCATAGTATTCTGACTCACATCCAAAACTAGACTTGAGCACGATTTGAAGGGGATTTTTGTAGGTGTGGCTTTGCCTAATGGAGTGGTTTGTAAGTTTGTGCATAGAAAACCCACAAAGTTTTTAAAGGGATTGTACCAGCTTGGAGGAAAAGTGACAGAAAAAAATTCAAAACAAAAGGAAGAAGGCTGAGAAACCTGGTTACAAACATGACTCAGAAGATTAGAGCCATGAGCAAGAGAGAAAAGCTATTAGTGAACAAAACAGCGTTAATATGGAACATTTCCTTCCCCCAGAGCAGGAGGAATTGATAGAAACTATCCAATTGGATACCACAATTGATGTGAACCGGTGACTGTCCTGTGCCTCTCATTTCCTCTTATTTTAACAGGAGTGTTTACTGTAACAATCCTAACTTCATTTTATCTGTGTGCTGTGTCTGTTGAGGGGTGTGTGGTGAAGCTGGTCAATAGTGCACTGGTTACCAACTCATCTGAGTCCAGTGAGATACCACCCACTTATATGCAGCAAGTGGCATAAAATGGATTTATTATTTACAGATAGACAGCAAGGGACAACAGAAGCCTAAGATTTATGGTGAGCTTGTCCGCCAAGACACAGAAAGCTGCCTGGGGCAGATAGGGTCTTGACCGCATGTGCCCCTCCTGCACCACAGATGATCAACCTGGAAAATAAACTTATCTTTTTGGGTTACATACCTCAGGGTCACGTTACTCAATGAGCTAAAGCATTGAAGGACGACATCCTGTTGCTGATGGGAAGTGAGTGACTGGAACAAAACCTAATAAGAGATAACTCCGTTATCTCAGCATATCGCATTACCAGCATATTCTACAGTTATTCTTGAGAACTATAGGCAAGAAATGAGGGAGAACTGGGTTAGTCAAAGTCATCTGGATTGCTGTCCTGAGGTGGAATAACTCATCCATTTAGTTTCTATGTCTTCCAAATGAAAATAACTATATTCATGGAGTGGCACCTAAGAATATGAACCAAGAAATTCTGGACTTTATTTATATAATATAATATAATTATATATATATATATATATATATATATATATATATATATATATATATATATATATACTTGATGCTGAGCCAGAGTCTGATATTGTAATGGAATCGGACTTTGGAGAGAATTGGGAGATGGTATGCTTTAGATGAATTGTGTTCCCTAAAACATGTGTTAAAGCCCTGGCCACTAATACCTCAAAATGTGACCTTATTTGGAAATAAGGTCATTGTAAATGTAATTAGTTAAGATAAGGTAATAGGAGCTTATAAGGAGATAAGGTCATAAGGAGTAGGGTGGGTGAACCCTTAATCCAGTGGGACTGATATGCTTTTAAGAAAAAAGGAGACACACAGAGAAGACGGCCATGTGATTATAGCGACAGAGATTGGAATGAAACACCTACAAGCCAAGAAACACCCAGGATTTCGGACAAACTCAAAATTTAGAAAAGGATAGAAGGTATGCTCCTCTCCAGGTTTCCAAGGGAGCATGGCCCTGTGGACGTCTTGACTTCTCACTTCTGCCTTTGAAACTGAGAGACAGTAAATATTTGCTTTAAGTCACCCATTTGGAGGCAGTTTGATATGTCAGCCCTAGAAAACTGACACAGGGTGTGTGTATTTTTGCCTGTGGAAAGAATGTAAATAATTTTTGGTCATAGAGAGGGCTATGGTAGATTAAAAGTAGCTATAAATTCTTTGCCACACCTCTTCATGGAAGGTATAACTTATTCCTTTTCCTCCTAAATCTAGGCTGAATTTATACCTTTATTTGATCAACAGAATATGAAGAAAATGATTCTATATAGTTTCAAGGACTGAGCCTGAAGAGATCATCAGCTTCTGCTTTTGTGCAGTGGGAATACTCTCTCTTTGACCATGTTGAGAGAAGCTCACGTCACATAGAGACAAGATAGAGTAGATTCTGGATATTGTAGCAATGAAAGGCTGGATTAAGAAAATGTGGCACATATACACCATGAAATACTATGCAGCCATAAAAAATGATGAGTTCATGTCCTTTGTAGGGACATGGATGAAATTGGAAATCATCATTCTCAGTAAACTATCGCAAGGACAAAAAACCAAACACTGCATGTTCTCACTCATAGGTGGGAATTGAACAATGAGAACACATGGACACAGGAAGGGGAACCGCACACTCTGGGGACTGTTGTGGGGTGGGGGTGGGGGGAGGGATAGCATTAGGAGATATACCTAATGCTAAATGACGAGTTAACGGGTGGAGCACACCAGCATGGCACATGTATACATATGTAACCTGCACATTGTGCACATGTACCCTAAAACTTAAAGTATTAAAAAAAAAAAAAGATAGAGTAAAACCGAAGTGATCTGGCTACAGCTCCAGCTGAGCTCCCCGCTAACACACCAGCCTTAACTGTCAGTCACATGAGCAAGCCATTTTAGATTGTCCACCAGCCAAAGCTCAGCAAGCCTGTGGCAGAAGCATCAAATCGAACACTGTCAGGTCATAGACTCTCAAGGGATAAGAAATGATTTTCGTTGTTATAAGCTACTGAATCTTGGGTGTTTTGTTATGCAGAAACAATAAACCAAAATATCTGCATTTATTGAGCTCTCATTATGTGCCAGATACTGTACTGGAAACTTTATATTTCTTATCTCATTTAATCTTCACCAAAATTTATCTATTAGAAAGCAGTCTCACTTTAGATACGAAGAAAGTGAAACTCAGGGAGTTTCCATTAGAACATCTCTCAGCTATTGATAGAAAGGGACTGAGAAAGCATTCCTACCAAAGATATATTAGAATGAAAAACCTGTGTGCTTACACATGTAAGTACAATTTTATTAACTGACTATATGACCTTGGTGAGTCATTGACTCTCTGTAAAAGTTTTTCTCATTTCATAAAACAGAACTCATAAAATCTTCGCTGTCTAATCTGCAGGGTTATTTTGATGATCTTAGGCATGTATAAAGTACCCTATATAGCTTAATATCTGCGATTATCTATCTATCTATCTATCTATCTATCTATCTATCTACGTATCTATCTATGTAAAGTTTGACACTATTTATTTAAAATTATATCTTATAAGTATAAGGCATACGAATTTTTGTCTTGAATGGAAAAAGTTATGCCTCTTTTTAAATATTTTTATTAATGCACTTACTGTTCCTTTAATTTTGTGTACTATTTTGCCATTATTAGGAAAAGAAGCCACATGTAAGAACAAAATAATGCTCCTCAAATTTGAAGGTTTATAAAAATTCAGAGACATTGGTAATGCTTTATTTTCCACTGCTTGTTTATTCACAAAATCCATTAACTTTCAGGTTGTTTTTTCAACCACTATTGTGTATTAGCTTGATTCTTACTGAATTCATCTCCTTTAAACCATATCACTGTCTTTTCTAGAGCCAAACCACCAAAGCTGAAGGCATTTTTAGTTAAGACCCACATTCACATACCCGCCCAACTCCTTCAGTTTTAGAAAGATGGCAAGGAGCAAATTTAAAGGAGTGGAGAGTGTCAGGTAGCCACTTGAAACCTGGTACAGAGAGTATGATTTTCTGCTTGTTCCTGGGAGACTGGGTTCACTAAAATATATTTACCAAAGGAGTATTTCTGTTTTCAGGAAGGCAGTCAGCTTAAGAAGGCATTGTTATTACAGTTTTCAACTGCAGCAATATTAGACAATATACTCACGTGTTAAAGGCCAATATTTTTTCTTAGTACCTCTTTGCTACTAAGAAAGCTATGGTTCAGCTTCATAAAAATAAAACAGCATCATCTTTTGGACCAAGGAAGTTATGTAATGGGAAAAATAGGTCAAATTATAAATAATATAGATAGATGCTTGTAAATTCATATTTTCTCATGTATTGCTTAATGACAAGGATATGTCCTGAGAAATGTATGATTAGGCAATTTCACTATTGTATGCACATCATGGAGTGTACATACACAAATATAGATGGTATAGCCTTCTACAAACCTAGGTTATATGGTATAGTCTTTTGTTTCTAGGCAACAAACCTGTACAACATGTTACTGTACTAAATACTATAGCTAAGTATGACAAAATGGTAAATATTTGTATATTTAGATATAGAAAAGGTATATTTAAAATACAGTATAAAAGATTTATTTTTTAAATGGTGCACCTGTATTGGGCACGTCCCAAGAATGGGGCATGAAGGACTGGGAGTTGCTCTGGGTGAGTCGGTGAGTGAATGGTGAGTGAATGTAAAGGCCTAAAACATTACACTACTCTAGACTTCATAAACACTTCATACTTAGGATATAATAAATTTTAAAAATATATTTTTCTTTCTTTAATAATAAATTAACTTTAGCATACTGGAATCTTTTTTTTACTTTATAAACTTTTTTAACTTTGACTCTTGTAATAAAACTTAGTTTAAAACACAAACACATTGTACAGCTGTACAAAAATATTTTTTCCTTGTATCCTTATTCTACAAACTTTTTCTGTTCTTGTATTTTCAATTTATTTTTTACTTTTTAAAACTTTTTGTTAAAAACTTAAACACAAACACATACATTAGCCTAGGCCTACACAGGGTCAGGATAATCAGTGTCATTCTCTTTCACCTCCAGATCTTGTCCCACTGAAAGGTCTTCGGGGTCAATAACATGCATGGAACTGTCATCTCCCATGGTAACAATGTCTTCTTCTGAAAAGCCTCCTGAAGGACCTACCTGAAGCTGTTATACAGTTAATTCTTTTTTTTATAAACATAGAAGGGCTATCCTCTAAAATAATAATGAAAATTATAGTATAGTAAATACATAAACCAGTTACATAGTCATTTATTGTCATTACCAAGTATTATGTGCCATACTTTGAGTGGCAGCACGGTAGGTTTGTTTACACCAGCATTACCACAAACATGTGAAAATGCATTGCATTACCACAGTTTGATGCTTATGACATCACTAGGCCACAGGAATTTTTCAGCTTCATTTTAATCTTATGAGACCACTGTAGCACATGCAGTTCATCATTGACCAAAATGTCATTATGTAGTACATGACTGTATAGCTATAGATATAGAAATATAGATGGAGATAATGAAATAGATGATGATTTAATAAGAGACTCATCATTATAATAATATTCTCTCACTAATACATTCTGTTAGATTTTCTTCCTGAACTGGCTCTTCACACTGGTATTCCCTTACTCCTAGCTGTTTCCTTTTGTGTAAACCTAAGGATCAACTGAATTACCTTGATATAGTCTTATGCAGTCATGTGTCAAGGTGAACTCCTCATATTCTTGACACACATCTCCTGTGTTAGTCAAAACAGACTTTTCATCATCCCTCAGAACAATCATGTGATTTTACCTATGTACCTTTGTACCCATCAAGGTATTCTCCTTGCTTGGAATAATCTATTTGTTCCTTTATACTTGTTCAAGACTAACTGAACTAAGCTCCATATATCCTGCCATAAATGTTCTTTCAATGATTTTTTTTTGTTCTCTGAAATTCTGTAGTACTCATTGTCTCAACCCCTCTCTTGGCATTTTGCCTTACATTTTTGCTTATTTTATGTATGAATCCCGTCACACCAAAGAGCTTGACAGGTCTCTTAAGAGCAGAAACCGTATCTCATAACTATTTATCTTCATTGCCTAATATAGAAAGCCCTGTAGGTAGTGTGCTCATGATTAATATTTGATGCTGATGATTTTAATAAATTTTAGTTATGTACCGATCATATGTTACACTTAAGTTCCTGGTCTGTCACAGCCTGGGCATTAGGGAGAATTTGTATTTGTCATGTTATAGTTGCTTTGCCTGTATGTTAGCATAGGCAAAGCAACTATAAACATTTTGGTCCAAAGTAATTTTTCTTATAATTAACCAACTCCTAAATTAAAAGCCAACCAAAAGAATTATTGGCTGAACAAGAAGATACTTAGAAAAACAGCAGAGCTTGATTGGGTTCAGGAAGACTGTTACATGAGAAAAAGAAGCAGGGACTGGAAAAGGCTATAAAAAGGGACCTCTGATTGGTGGAGTTCAGATTTTTTAAAAATCTCACCTCATGTATCGTATTAGTCGGGGTTCTCTAGAGGCACAGAGCTAATGGAGTTCTGGGAGTCCAATGTTTGAGGGCAGGAAGCATCCAGCAGGGGAGAAAGATGTAGGCTGGGAGGGTAGGACAATCTCTCTTTTCACATGTTTCTGCTTGCTCTTATTCTAGCCACACTAGCAGCTGATGAGATAGTGCTCACCTAGATTAAGGGGTCTGCCTTTCCCAGCCCACTGACTCAAATGTTAATCTCCTTTGGCAACATCCTCACAGACACACCCAGGATCAATACTTTGCATCCTTCAATCCAATCAAGTTGACACTCAATATTAACCATCACATGTGTTCTTTGTCATGAGGGCCTAAACACCAGATGGTTTGTGCTATTCTTCATATAGATTGAGCTACTACTAATGGAGAACTGATTGACTGCTTCCTTCTCCCCTTGAGACAGTTTTTTGTTCTCTGTGCATATACCTCAGACTGATATGGACTATCTCTTCATCTAAGCACCGAAACCTCACGTGCAATCTTAGCCTACTTCGAAATGTCACTGTGTTATCCATGACTGTCTACATTAGAATTCCATAATAAACCACTCTAATGTGGTGTGAGATGCCAAAAACAGCTCCTCAAAATGTCTACATTCTAATTCCTGGAACCTGTAAATAGATTACATAGCAAGGAGGAATTAATGCTAAAGCTAGAATTAAGGTTGCTAATCAGCCAGTCTTGAGATGGGAAGTTAATCCTGGATTATCTGAGTGAAGCCAGTATCACAAGAATACTTATAAGTGGAAGAAGAAGGAAGAAGGGAGAGAACTAGAGATATGACAGCATGGGAAAGACCCAGCTCCATTAGATCCAATAGACTAAGTTGGCTTTAAAGATGGAGGAATAGTCCCAGAATCAAAGAATGTGAGCAGCCTTTAGAAGCTGGAAAAAGCAAGGAAAGAAGTTCTTCTCTAAAGCTTCCAGAAAAAGTGTGGCCCTGTCAACATCTTGATTTTAGCTCAGTGAGACCCTTCTAACTTTTGACCTCCAGAATAGATTATAAATTAGTGTTCTTTTAAGCCACTAGGTTTGTTATAATCTTCTATAGCAGCAGCAGGAAGCTAATCAAGGTGGTGATTTCATTGATAGTTATAACAGTTTCCTAACCAATGGGAAGGGGAAAAAAACCCTAGTTTCTATTTCGCAAAAGATCTTTTATAGGTTACCATCTTCCACTTTAATACCAGTTTCTCACTCTCAGCTTAGTGCTTCCGGCTCTTTAAAGTTTTTTTCACATCTATTAACTCACTAAAATCTCATATCATGACTCCCCAGTTGCTATTATAGAAATTATTATCCACATTTAAATTATCAGCAAATTAAGGATAAAGAGGTTCAATAACTCACATTCATGAACCAGTAGAGAAGACATACAACAGTATAAAATTGAGAGCAGGGAAAAATGAAACAAACGTTTGGAATCTTGAATATCATTTGCTCTTCTATTGTAAGTTACTGCAGAATGGATACAACCATCTGTCATTTTTTTGTACTGCTGGATAATTATTCCCACAATTAGTGTTATGAGATATATTTATAAGGTATGAGTGAGGTCATTTCTGTAAAGAAACTAAAAAGCTAGAAATGAAAATGAATAGTTTGTCGTGATCTGTAGTAATTTTGGAAATCTTACAGGGACCATCGTTGTCTACCTCTTAAACCACATTTCCCTGTCCATTGTATTTCAGTCCACCAGCCTTCTTTCTACGTCTTGACACAGTGAGCTCTTCCCTGTGCCAGTGCTTACGTGCTTATGTTCCTTATGCCCAGAATGCTGTCACCTAGATTTTTTCATGCCTGACTTTTTCTTATCATTTAGCTCAAATGTCACTACTCAGGCCTTTTCTGATCAGCACTTCTAGAGTGGACAGTACTTTAATAGTTTCTGGTATGTTTGTTTGTTTTCTTTTTTATGCATAATGAATTACAATCTATTCCTTTATTAACTTTTTTTTTTTTTTTGAGATGGAGTCTCACTCTGTTGCCCAGGCTGGAGTGCAGTGGTGTGATCTCAGCTCACTGCAACCTCTGCCTCCTGGGTTTAAGTGATTCTTGTGCCTCAGCCTCCCAAATAGCTGGGATTACAGGCATATCCCAACAAGCCCAGCTAATTTTTGGATTTTTAGTAGAGACAGGGTTTCACCTTGTTGGCCTGGCTAGTGTTGAACTCTTGATCTCATGTGATCCGCCCACGTCAACCTCTCAAAGTGCTGGGATTACAGGCATCAGCCACCAGGCCTGGCCTATTCCTTTATTTTCTATCTCCCCCTTTTCACTAGAATAGAAACCCTATGGAAGCAAGAGTCTTCTCTGTGCTGTTCATCTGTATATTCTCATTACTTAGGATATTTCCAGGAAGACATTAAGTCCTTGTTGAAGGAAAGAATGCCTCTCCTACATTCTTGATGCCTCTGGTACCTTCATAGATCCAATAGACTGAGCTAATAATGAGCAGGGCTCTAAGGAATAGACACAATCAGTTTAGAAAAATCAGGCATGAATAAAGGGACATTATGACTTTCCCTACTGAAAGTCTATTTGGCTTAAAAGTATATAAAATTAGATGCACTTGAGGATAAGTTTGCATTGAACCTGGGCTTGGGCATTAGAAATAGATTCTCCACTCCCTTTGTCCTGTTTTTGTCATATGCTAAACATTTAATTTACTACCAGGTATAATGGAATAAGGGGGAAGAAGTTATTGGTGATATTGTATTAGTCCATTTTCATACTGCTATGAAAAAAATAACCAACACTGGGTAATTTATAAAGAAAAAGAGGTTTAATGGACTCAAGTTTCACATGGCTGGGGAGGCCTCACAATCAGGGTGGAAGGTGAAGGAGAAGCAAAGGCACATCTTACATGGCAGCTGACAAGAGATCGTGTGCAGGGGAAGTGCACTTTATAAAGCCATCAGATCTTGTGAGACCCACTCACTATCATGAGAACAGCAACCCATAGGGGACAACTGCCCCCGTGATTCAATTACCTCCTACCCATTCCCTCCTTTGACACATGGGGATTATGCTACAATTCAAGATGAGATTTGGGTGGGAGGACACAGCCAAACCATATCAGATATCTAGCATAAACATGATGGATGCTATTCCAGATCACAGTAAACTAGGGACTACAGAGGCTATGCATCTGTACGTGGCAATTTGCCAGTCTCTACCATGTGAATTCCTGTCCTAGGTAACTGATGTTGAGATTGAGAGGTTATACTGTTTTCATCTTGGAATGATTTTAAAAAATAACTTTTTTTCCATTTATAAAAATAAAATATTACTTTTGAAAATAATTAATTAAATACAGTTATTTAGAGAAGAAAATAAGCCAGGCCTACTCACACTACCTAGTGATAACTATAGTTATCACTTTGATAAACATTCCAGCAATCTTTTCTTTATATGTATGCACATTTATTTATTACTAAAATGTAATAAGTACTTGATAGATTTTTTACAAATAAAAACATGAATAAAGGAATGAATGACCATTGGTGAATCCAACTTGAAACTGACAATACAGGCTGTTTAAAAGATTAGTCACTTGTTCCATTGAAATTGTTGTAAACGCTTCACTATTTTGCTTTATTCATTATAATTTTGTTTAGCTACTCTACCAAGTATAAGACTTTTAATTTATCAATCCTGTTCCATTTAAATGTAAGAGGTCTCAAAATTCAATTTGGAACAAGAAAACCTACTGAAATATGACAGACAGTACTAAAGCTGAATTTGTTTTCCTCGCATCTATTCTAACAGAAGTATTTATTTAACATTTTTAAAAAAGTGTATCTTAATAGAAGCAAAATAAGCATTTAAAAAATCAACATTTTTGATATATACTCTCAGCAAATTGGAAATGAAAGTGAATTTCCACAAAATGAAATATGGTATTTATGGAAAACTTGGAGCTAACATCAAAATTAATGGTAGAAAACTCACGCCTTTTCTCTAAAGTTGATACATTTGGAAATGTGCAAGATTTGCACACTCTCATCACTTTTATTCATCATTGTACTAGAGGTGCAATGCAAGCAAAGTAAATAAAAGTCATAGAGATTACAAGTGGAAAATTCAAACAATTTTATAAGTAGACAGCATGATTGTGTGACAAATCTTAAGTAATTTGCCAAAAAATACTAGAACTTATAAATACATTTCATAGATTAATGGAAGAAATGCCGGGCCGGGCGCGTTGGCTCAGGGCCGGGCGCGGTGGCTCACGCCTGTAATCCCAGCACTTTGGGAGGCCGAGGCGGGTGGATCACGAGGTCAGGAGATCGAGACCATCCTGGCTAACACGGTGAAACCCCGTCTCTACTAAAAAAAAATACTAAAAATTAGCCGGGCGTGGTGGCGGGCGCCTGTAGTCCCAGCTACTCGGGAGGCTGAGGCAGGAGAATGGCGTGAACCCAGGAGGCGGAGCTTGCAGTGAGCCGAGATCGCGCCACTGCACTCCAGCCTGGGCGACAGAGCGAGACTCCGTCTCAAAAAAAAAAAAAAAAAAAAAAAAGAAATGCCAATAGCAAAGATCAGTTGAACTTTTATATATGAGTAACAAATGGTTAAAATTATGAATTAGATATGATTTATACCAGCATGGAAAAATAACGAAATGTGTAGATAAATTTAATGTGAGGTTTCAAATTTCTACACTGAAAACTACAAAACACTGCTTCCAAGAGAAATTAAATAAGACCTAAACAAATGGCGATACATCCCATGTTTATAGTTTGTAATACTCAAAACTGCTAAAAAGTCATTTTTTCCAAATAGATTTACAGATATTATTCAATCCCAGTAAGATACATAGAACATTTTGATAGAAATCAGTAAGTTGATTCTAAAATGTATATGGAAATGCAAATTACTTGAAAAAACAAAACCAGTTTGAAAATAAAAATCCAAGTCAGAGTATCTACATTAGCTGATTCAGGACTTACATATTAACACTAATTAGGATTGTTTGTTATTAATACAAGAATAGACAAATGGATAAAAGGAATCATTTATAAAATCACACGTATTTAGTCTATTGATTTTTGAGAAAGGTGTAATAGTGGTTATATGGGGGAAGGAAAGGGAAACTTCTTCAACAAATGATTCTGGAACAACTACGTGTCTGTATTCCTATGACGTCTACCTTGCACCAGGCACAAAAATTAATATAAGATAAATGAATGACCCAAATGAATAAATTAAAAATACTAAGACTGGAAGAAAACACAGGATGATATTTTTATAATCTGTGGTTAAAAAAATGTTTCTTAAATACAAGAAATCAGAGAGTAATAATTATAAGAACAAACTGATTAAATAATAATGATCAAAATTTAAAACTTCTGCTCATCAGAAAAAAAAACCATTAAGAAAGAAACAGATTGGTCATAGGCTGGGAGAACATATTCACGATAGATATAATTGTCAAATAACTCATTTGCAGGATATATAAATGATTGCTAGAAATCAACAATAAGAAGACAAATCTAATTATAGTGAGCCAAGGACTAGAGCAGACCATTCACATGGCAAAATTTACAAATGGTCAGTAGTCTCTGTTAAATGGTATAATTAATTACCTTCTGCACCCAATATGTATTTTTCCAGGTGGAAGAAGCTCAATTGATATTATTCCTTTGTACTCTCTACTGTTTTACTCACTGTACCCCAAAGGCAAGAAGTGATTTAGTTGTTGGGTAAGTTTGGGAAGAATAGACAGGCCATACTTAACTCAGCAGTTATCTTTTTAAAGGAGCTTTCCAGAGGGAGCACATACCTTGCTGCCCAAACAGGGTCAGGCTCTATTTCTGCAGCAAACTAGTGTAAGGATAGGAAGGTCTTTAGGTATCAAAACTGTATAATTCCAGTCAATTCTGGGGCTCAGTGTTAGAAAGCCCTTTAGGTCCTTATACCCAAGCTGTTTTCTCTCACTCATAATTTATAAGCAATAAAGTTGACAGCTAGCCTCTATATTAGTTTTCAATGCATTTAGAACTTGGGTATGGGAGAAGGGAGCTATTTATTAAATCTTCTAAGGGGGCCTCAATATTTGGTACATTGGCTACAGGCAATGAATATTTAGAAAGGAGTAAAATTTTGGAGCGAAAAAAGTACATTAGGAAGATTTTGATGGGATCACAGCTGTATCTTTGGACACTGGACTTTTATGTGTCACCATGGTTTTCTGATCTTGGAGGTTTTTTACAGACTTATAGTCAATGACCAATCTTCAGCTGCTACAACTTCACTTCACACCGCAGGCTAAAATAAGGCCAGCCCAATTTTATAAGGCTGCCCAGGCCTTAGGCAAGGACACCAAGGAGTCTGGGAACAGCAAGAGGGCGCCAGCAGAGGTACATGGCTCAGATGGGTGGCCTCAGCAAAGGTGCACAGGAATCACAAAGCTTCTTAGCTGCAGTATAGAGACCCCGGATGAGCTTCTAACAGTTGTATGGGACCAAAGCTTAATTCATAAACTGAGGTTTTGCTAACAGATATTTCTGCGGCAAAGATTGTACTATAGGAAAAAGAGAATATATGCTTCCTTTGTATTGATAAGCATAAAATATTTGCTGCATTTAAACATTAAAAGAGCCAAGATCGCCTAGTTCTATGATTTACAGTTCGCAGAATCTAGTTTAAAGTCTTAGTGCCAGGCAGTTAGGCACTGCCAGATGACTGTTCCAAATTCTATCACATATTCAGAGCTGAGGAGAAATTGATGAAAGAATTATCTCTAATGTAGGTTTTTCATGAGTAAGAATGAATAATTCTTAAAGACCTAGTGGAAATATTTCAAGATGATTGAGTTACTCTTGGTGGCATGCTTGTGCTCTGAAAGAACATGTTTCAAAAGTATATGGAATTGGGCCGGGCGCGGTGGCTCACACCTGTAATCCCAGCACTTTGGGAGGCCGGGGCGGGTGGATCACCTGACTTCAGGAGTTCGAGACCAACCTGGCCAACATGGTGAAACCCCATCTTTATTAAAAATAGAAAAATTGGCTCACGCCTGTAATCCCAACGCTTTGGGAGGCTGAGGTCGGCGGATCACAAGGTCAGGAGATCAAGACCATCCTGGCTAACACAGTGAAACCCCATTTCTACTAAAAATACAAAAAAAATTAGCCAGGCGTGATGGCTGGCGCCTGTAGTCCCAGCTACTTGGGAGGCTGAGGCAGAAGAATGGCGTGAACCCCAGAGGCAGAGGTTGCAGTGAGCCGAGATCGCGCCACTGCACTCCAGCCTGGGTGACAGAGCGAGACTCCGTCTCAAAAAAAAAAAAAAAAGAAAAAAGAAAAAAGAAAAAAGAAAAATTATCTGGGCATAGTGACACAGGCCTGTAATCCCAGCTGCTTGGGAGGCTGAGGTGCAAGAATTGCTTGAACCCAGGAAGCAGAGGTTGCAGTGAGTTGAGATTGAGCCATTGCACTCCAGTTGGGCGAAAAGAGTGAAACTCAGTCTCAAAAACAAAAAACAAACAAACAAACAAACAAACAAACAAAGTATATGGAATTGATTGAAAAGTAGAAGAAAGACAGTGTCTTGAGGGACACAGGCAAATTATTATTGTATTCTAATCCTCTAGGGTGGGGGTCAGCAAACCAGCTATTTTGGTAAATAAAACTTTCTTGGAACACCACTACAGCCATTTGTCTAAATCCCTTTCTCTCCACAGGGGTAGAGGTTCATAGTTGTAACAAAAACCATAATGTCCACTGGCTTTTCATAGAAAAAAGTTTGTCAGCTCTTAGAGGTGGGTAATAATTCTCAAACTTGAACATGCATCAGAATTATCCAGCAGGCTTGTTAACTTACCTGTTACGAGGCCTATCTCCAAAGTTTCAGATGGAAGTCCAATAATTTGCATTTCTATCAAATCCTAGTAATGCTTATGTTCTTGTCTGGAGCCCATAATTGAGAACCATTTTCCTAGGCACAAGCTTCAGAAGCAACAATAGCAACGTCTGTAATTTGCTAAGCATGATTTGCAGTGAAGTCAAATGAAGTGAAAGCCTTAGACCAAAGAATCTATCACAAGAAGTAATGACAGGCACTATAAATGAAAGAAAACAAACAAACAAACAAAAAACAGAAAAGAAAGGAAAAAAAAACCTCAGCATGTTAACAGAGTTTGTATTCAAGTAGCAGGATTCAAAAATCATGTGACTCTAAGAGGAAATGTACAGTTATGGTGGCTCACACCTGTAATCCCAACACTTTGGGAGGCTCAGGCGGGCAGATTACTGGAGGTCAGGAGTTCGAGACCAGCCTGGCCAACATGGTGAAACCCCATCTCTACTAAAAATACAAAAATTAGGGCCGGGCCCAGTGGCTCACGCCTGTAATCCCAGCACTTTGGGAGGCTGAGGCGGGCGGATCACGAGGTCAGGAGATCAAGACCATCCTGGCTAACACAGTGAAACCCTGTCTCTACTAAAAATACAAAAAATTAGCCGGGTGTGGTGGCGGGTGCCTGTAGTCCTAGCTACTCGGGAGGCTGAGGCACGAGAAAGGGATGAGTGAACCCAGGAGGTGGAACTTGCAGTGAGCCGAGATCGTGCCATTGCCCTGCAGCCTGGGGGACAAGAGCAAGACTTCATCTCTTGCTCTTGAAAAAAGAAAAAAGGAAAAAGATATTTAAAACATACCGACTGCATGGGAGAGAAAGGCTCCCCTGTCCTTCTTGTTCCCCCAAATATATATACATAGGTGCAAAATGAATTCCATCCTGGGAGATATTTCTCAGTTCATTTTATCTTTGACAGGGAAGGGTACCAAATTATTTCATTTGAAGGAATGGTACAAATGACAGTAGTAGATTGGTACAACTGACAGGGTAAATATCTATCGGCCCCATGGCCATGGGGAAGCCAATCTAGGCTCAGCTCTAAGTCATCGCTGTCTCCTGGGATGAACTTGTCACAGACACTTGGCCCAGCTGGGGGCGGGGCGGGGACAGGGAAGGGGACTAGGAGGACCAACCCAACGGGCAGGGAGGGGCACTTCCGTCGTCTCATGAACCCAATTCTTGCATGGCCTTCACCTGCCTATTCAGGTCATGAATCTCAAAGAGGGCACTCCTGTGAGTGTCGTTTTTGGAGGCAGCCAGACTGCGCAGTTCCGGTAGTGACGGGTTCACACCGTTTTCCAAGTGTGAGCGGCTCTGCTGCCCTCCCGCCGGGCCAGGCCGGGCGCTGGGCTTCCTCCATCTCCCGAAGCGCTGCCCGGGCCGTTCCGTAGCTTTACGAGTTTTTCAGCTTGTTTCCTCTCTTATGATACTGGTGAAGAAAATACTTGGGAAAGTTCCTCCAAGTCACCGCGTCGTGGTCGAAGTAGTAGGTCACAGACAAGAAGACCGAAGGCTCCCGCGGACCAGCGGTTGGTGGCGCCACGCAGCCGAGCCCTGGCGCAGACGCGGGCGATAATGGCGGTGGTGGCCGGTCCCCTGCGGGGCTCTGCGAATTTGTGGGAGGCTGGCTCTGAGCGCCCATTCCGCCCAAGCTATAAGAAGCAGGACACCTGGCCTCTCTCTGCCAGGAACGTCTGAGCTCTCCACTCCTTTTTACGTTCTTCAGTTGGGGATTCTAGATATATGGACATCGACCTATCTTGGCAAGGCTGAAGCCATCAAAGCCTCATCACCCTTTACTGTAGCCTTTTCAGCACCAAGTACCAGGAGCACGGTGTTGCCTGACATAATGGCTCGGGGGCCTGGATGTTGGCTTGCTTTCTCACTTTGGCGATTGTGAGGCCAGTGCTTAATAGTCATGAGTGTCCTATCATTGGGATGTTTCAAATTGAAATAGATCAGACTTGGCATTGCAATTTCTGATCCCAAAGAAACTATCCCCCTTTCTGAGACTGTTTAAAAAAACCCTGTTTCACACCACCAAGATTTTGCTAAAAAAGATGGTTTGGTCTTTAACTTAAAAATTTGAGGACTTGGGCCCGGGCACGGTGGCTTACGCCTGTAATCCCAGCCCTTTGGGAGGCCGAGTCGGGCGGATCACTTGAGGTCAGGTGTTCGAGACCAGCCTGACCAATTATAGTGAAACCCCATCTCTACTAAAAATACAAAAAATTAGCTGGGCGTGCTGATGCACACCTGTAGCCCCAGCTGCTCGGGAGGCCAAGGCAGGAGAAACACTCGAACCTGGGAGGAAGAGGTTGCAGTGAACCGAGATCATGCCATTGCAGTCCAGCCTGGGTGACAGAGCAAGTGACTCTGTCTCAATAAATAAATAAATAAATATTGAGGATATGGACTTTTAACTCAAGAGGGCAAATTAATTGGAGTCCAGTTGGCATTTGAATTTTTGGGCATTATCTTGCAGGAGGACTTAACGATTCCCCCTTGGAATTTGATAACCGGAGAGTGTTTCCTTCCTCGAATTGGTTGTCTTTACCATTGTGGGCATTTTTATTATTAGAATGTTTTAATGTCATTGTGAATTTCTGGAACGCTATGTGGGTAATATGGTTGGTTGTAATTTGGGATGGCAAATTGATTAGGAAATAGATTTTTACTGTTTGGTACATAGAGGCTTTGGAGCTGATTTAGATAATATATCGTTCCTATCCATTTTAGAGAAATCTAAAGTGACTACCAGTCGTTCCAGGATGATTCCCAAAAAGCAGTGGTTGGTAATGGACATGCAGCCTAAGAAGGTTCAATAGGATTTTCCTGATGGACCGCTGTTCCATCTTCCAAAGAGGACAGCCCTATTCTTGCTTGACTACAGGATTTGTGAAAAAGCTTAATGGGTTTTGAATAAAAATAAGAAGGTGTGGGGAATACTTAATTCTCACTCTGTTTTCTCCCTGTAAATGAATCTGTTTGTCCCTTTACTCACTTCAACCCAGGGCAGGGGAGTGACATATGACTGGTAAAATTGGGAGGAAGTAAAAAATAAACTTGCTTGCTTAGATCTATCACTTCTTCAAACTCTTAGAATTGAAGTAAGCTGCCTACTAAGCACACAAGTTGTTCAGCTTTTCCAGAGGAACTTCCTGCTTTCTGCTACCTCTGACCATGAGAGAGACTGGGTGGGTAAGTTTGTCTAATGCTTGGGTTCAGTGTTAGGTGTCTGTTTAGTTCTCAGAACTAAGCTGTGACCTTTAATTTAGCATTTAAAGTAAAAGAAATAGCCGGGTGCGGTGGCTCTCGCCTGTAATCCCAGCACTTTGGGAGGCCAAGGTGGGCGGATCACGAGGTCAAGAGATCGAGACCATCCTGGCTAACAGGCTGAAACCCCGTCTCTACTAAAAATACAAAAAATTAGCTGGGCGTGGCGGCGTGCGCCTGTAGTCCCAGCTGCTGGGGAGGCTGAGGCAGGAGAATGGTGTGAACCCAGGAGGCAAAGCTTGCAGTGAGCCGGGATTGTGCCACTGCACTCCCACCTGGGTGACAGAGTAAGACTCATCTCAAAAAAAAAAAAAAAAAAAAAGTAAAAGAAATAGTATTTCACTCTTCATATGTCATTTTGTTTTACTGATGTTCAGAAACTGTTAAAGAAAGATACAAATATTTTTGTGGGGTGGGGTGGGGCAAAGGGTCTTCTCCCACAACAACTCCATTTCATTTATTATCCTTAAAATTTAAAGACAAGCAAGAGTTTTTCTTTAGTAACCTGAGGGCTGAAGAGGCTGTGTCAATTAAGAAAAAACAATAAGAAAGTTTGTGGGCTGGAGATATCCATGGACATTCACAATACATGAAAGTGTCAACATCACTCTGAGGACAGGCGTGTACATTTACATTAAATAATTATTCATTTGCTAATATTGTGGAATTCTTTTGTAGCGGATGAGAGTAAAAGAAAGCCAAATTAAACTCCATCCCTTGCATTATGCATTGTAGCATTAGGAAAGGGCATTTTTTTCAGAAAAATACTCAACAAATAGGATCTCTTCAGACCTTGAGATTCTGTAGTAAGAAACAGAATAAAATCCAGTAAAAAAATTTTTAAATATTTTTATTCTTTGTCATTAATTAATGACATTAATTAATGACTAATTAATGGTACATAGTCTTCAATCTTTAAGCACATGGAATATGTTTGGCTGAATTGAATGTTATTATTTTAATTCCCTTTGCTAAGCTCAAAGAGTGCTACCAATCCTCTTCTGTCATTATGGAAAATTTTGCATACTTGCCCTTAGCCACAGTTCTTCTTCTCAGAACTATTTTGTAATATATAATGTATCTATAACTGAAATTATGCCTAAAATTTGAACAAGAAATAATTCAGAAATGAGAATAATTTTAGATATTATTTTTCACATATCTGAATCTACTAAGCCGTTTAGAGCCACAGCTACCTTTCTCAAGGTACACACTGTTTTGCTTTTATTATAACATCAACTTTATTGAGGCATAATTAGCATATAATAAAAAGACCCATTTGAGCGAACACTTTGATGAGTTTTGAATTCTAACCCATGTAACTACTACCACATTCAAAATACAGATCATTTTCCTCAACCTAAAATTTCCTTGGGGCACAAAACATCTGTGTATGTGTGTGTACACATGCATTGATTTACAATGAAATTATAATAACATGCCATAAAAGTAACTTTTTATGTGTGTATTGTTTATCTATTAGATTTTTGAATGTAATTTTATTTTTCAGGGGATTGCTTAAGGGATTACAACATATATACTTTTCACAGTCTACTTAGAATTAATATTTTACCATTTCAAATGGAATGTAGATACCTTAAAATCATGTTTTTTTTTAACCACCCCATCCCCTTTAAGTTTTAGTTGTGATGAATTACATCTACATGTATTGGATATCCCAGTACACTAAGCAGTACTTTTTGTTTTCTACTGTTATGTTTATTTTAAAGAAATTAAAAGGAGAGAAATGGGCTTATATATCTAATGAAATATTTAGCATCTCTGTTGCTTTTCCTGCATCCTCCATGTTCCAAGTTTCCCTGTGGTATCACTTCCTTTTGCCAAAATAACTTCTTTTAACATTGTTTTGGATTACATCTGCTGGTGAAAACTTCTCTTAGTGTTTTTCATTTAAGAATGAGGATGTTTATAGTTTGTCTTCATTCCTAAAGGATGTTTACACTTTATGTATTCTGTGTTGACCATTCTTTTATTTTAGCACTTAACAAATGTTCCATTACCTTCTGGTCTCTATAGTTCCCTCTAAGAAATCAGTAATAATTTGAAGAGTCATTTTTCCTTGCCTGTTTTCAAGGGTTTTTTTTGTCCTTGGTTTTCAGCATTTTAATTACAATTTAATTACAGCATTTGCTTTGAAATTTTCCTGGTTGGGCTTTGCTGAGCCTCTTGAATCTCTAAAGTTATGTTTTTACCAATTTGAGATGATTTCCGCCGTAATTTCTTTAAAATTTTTCTGCAATCACATTCTTTCTCATGGTCTTCTGCAACCTATATGATGCCAAATTTAGACCTTGTTATATTGTCCTACAGGTATCAGAAGTGCTCTCTTTTCAATTTTTTAAAAATCTCTTGGTCAGATTAGGTCATTTTTATTGATCTGTCTTCAAGTTCATTGACATATTAATTTTGCTATTGAGCCCATCTAGTGAAATTTTTAATTTTGTTTATTGTGTTTTCCAGTTCTAAAATTTCCAGTTCCAAAATGATCATTCTTTTTAATATCTTACTTCTCTGCAGAGACTTTCTATTTTTCATTTGCTTCAGAAATATATGCCCTTTGTTCTTAGAGAAACATTTTAAATTCTTCGTCTCTTAAATTTAACATCAGGATCTATTTGGGATTGTTTTGTCAATTGTCTTTTCTCATGAGATTTTGTCAGAATTTCTGGGTTCTTTGAATATTGATTAGATGTTGATTGTATTTCAGACACTTTCAATATTGTGTTATGAGATGTGGGTCTTTTTTAAATCCTATGGAGAATGTAGTTAGTATTTTTATAGTAAACCGTTGGCCCAGTTAGGTTGAGGCCAGGAGTGCCATACTGCATTGATTCCCTTAGTTGTTTTCAAAACTGTTTGCAGTGCAATTTGCATCTGTCTCAAAATATATGCAGCACAGAGGACAGTCTTAGACATAAATGGTAATCTATTCCATGATTATTTTCTCAAAGCTACCTGTATGATATTTTTTTTAAGTCAGATCCATGCATGTGCAGCTCAGGGGGAGCCTATGAATTCACCTACATCTTTACGAGATACCTTTCTCAAGTATCCTCTTCTCTGCTCTTTTTTCAACACTGTCTAGCTTCATACTTCAACTTTTCAGAGTTTATTTAGAACGAATATTTTACCATTTCAAATGAAATGTAGATACTTAAAGTCATACGTTTCTTTACCTTCCCACCCCCTTTAAGTTTTAGTTGTCATGAATTACATCTACATACACATCTCCCTCTTCCTTCGTGGTCCTTTGTATAGAAAACTGACCAGCCTCCTCACTCTGCTGTGTATTTTCCATAAGAGGAGCTAAATAAAAATAAAATTAAAAAAAAAAAAACAGGAATTTTGCCTACACTTTATGGCCTCCTTTCTACTCATACCAGAAGGATAGGGGATTACTTTGGAGCTATTTCTGTCTACACTTCATGTGTAGTTCTGAGATGTGCACTGCCTTTAAGTACATATAGGCTGGGAAATATGGGAGGAAGGGAAAAATACACACTCACAATCAGATCATTTGTACATTGAGTTTTAACTTCTTTCCCCAATTTACTTGCTACTGTTTCCTTTCCAAAGTCCTCAGATGGTTGCATTCAGTGGGAGAGACAAGATGCCATGTGCTTGCTCTAAATGAGCCATATCTGGGGCATTCATAGTTTTAAAATAAGATTTATGTGTCTTCTTTTAACCTTAATACTGTAGAATCTCCCTTATATGTCCAAATTAACTTGTTTGAAAAGGGATAATGAAAAACGATTTCTCTTTTTTCCCCTTGCTTCTTACATGCCATCAAATCTCTTTCCTCTTTGACAGAAAAAGGAGGCATACTTAAACAGGATCTCATCACACTTTCTAGAACAATAATTCTATTTTTAATGTGTAAATACTTTTCTATCCTGGTAATATATTTTTCTGGAAAGTACGTAAAAGAAGTGTCCATACTTGGTAGCTGTCTGTACTTTCTTTTTTTCCCTCATATTGTCAAAGTCAGATAAATCAAAGAGGAATACTGAGATAACTACAAATATTAATGGCTTTCATAGAAGGATTCAAAATGTGATTCCAGTGGTATCTTCCGTAGGGTTAGTGTAAGTGAATGTTTATCTCTGTTCAAAAATAAAATGAAATAAAATAAATTACACCAAACATAAATAATACATTTGAGACAGTGGTAAACATTCAAACGAATTGTGGCTTGGTGCAGAGTAGATTCTGACAGTAAGAGCTATACCTGTGCACAGAATAACTTAGGCAACCACACAGTAGACCCTTAACACCATCTACCTACCATCCCCTTCTTTGCCTTTCCTCAAAGGCAAGTGAGTTGATGACGCTTCGTTGTAAAGAACAAACTCTAGACATTGATTGTTTGAATACTATATTTTTCCACAACACTCAAGGGCTTATTCCAATGCCTACACAACATTAGTTTCCTATATCCTGCATTAATTGTTTTGTGAAGCCAAAATAAAATCCATTTTCCTTTATCTTTTCTTCTACCTTTCCTAGATAGCTTCATGCAAAGCTAGAACTTGAAAGAAGGATTCCTATTTCCAAAGAAAATTTGCTTTCCATCGTGTTAAGTTGATGAGAACTAGGAACAGTTCCTCTAGCCATCTCCGCATGACTAAATCCTAATTTATTTTTTCTAGTAAAACCCTAATTTCGTTAAGTCATTCCTTATTATCCTATAGGAATGTGGGCAGTGGAAGTAGACCAAAGAAAAAATATCCTAGTTTTTCCACCGACCGACAGTATGACTTTGAATAAGTTCACCTGACATCTCTAAACCTCATGCCCTCATCTGTCAAATCAGGATGATAAGGAATCCCCTCTCATAGAGTTGTGCCAGTGACCCGGCAATAACTCTCTTAATGCTAGCTGCTTCTGCACTTACCACAATCAGCCTTTTATTATGGTTGAATAGATATGTTTTCCTTACGTGGTTATAGAGTTCAAGGACATTTAGACATTATATATACCATTTTTATTTTAGGTAAAAATACTGAAGCTTACAGGCTCAGAATGATTTTTCCTAAACGGCGTAGATATAGTAAGTATGACAGGAGTTAGTCAGGCGTTAATGAAGTACCACTGTTAAAGGGTGAATATCGTGATATTCTAAGAGGATAACAGAGGAAGCTCAGTAACCCATGTAGCAAGGAATTCTTAGTTGCCTGCTTGATGTTAGCCACCTGCCTTTCTCTTTCCTGAATACAAGGCAGTGGGTAGGGGAATTGGCTACAGAGGGTAGAATGGCATCAGGGCTTATGCCACATAAAAAGATCTGGTTATTCTCCTTAATTCTGATCCAGTAGGCTTGCTGATCCCTTCTTAGAAGTGAATTATTTTAGTGTTAATAAGAAGTCAGGCCCAAGATATATTAAATTCTTACTTTTCATTTGTGGTTGCCATGTCATCCTGTATGCTGATTTGCTTTAGCTTAGTGACCTATTTTTCAAGTAGCTAATGCATTGATGCTAATGCAGAGGCCTTTGTGAATAACTTTTGGCCACTGGGTTGAGACAAAATGTTCATTTTCTGTTTCTGTGGTGCACAGGCAGAAAAGCGTAGGCTGTGGAACAGATTTTCCATGCACTGCTGCTGCTCTGCATTATTGAACACGGGCTCAGCCATTTGGCTTTTCTTGGACTTTTCATTTTCAGAGACAGAACCTCATTTTACTTCTGTATTTTTCTGTTAATCAATAAGCTGCAAATAAAACTGCTGAAACCTGATTTCCTCCCAGAGTACTTTTTTTCTGTGGATGCTTCAGATTCAGAGGGACTAGAGTTTCCAATGAGGATTGTTTTGACTTTTAAAAAAGGAACTGTAGTTCTGCTCCTGAAAATAAAGGAAGTTAACATTTCAAAGTAGGTCTCTGAACAAAACATCTGCTGCAAAAACTTTGTGATTGCTTTTTAAAGAATATACCAGGAAGACCAAGAATAAGAGAAGATGAGGATATTAGGGGATGGAATCACTCCTCCTTCTATTCATAATTATTTAGTGTATAAAGACAATCTATACCTCTTCAGCCTTCTTTTATTTTATATCTTTAAACTTCAGCAACAAGACCTATAAATTACGCTACTCCTTTCAAAATCTCTTTTCAAGGAAAGATGTAAGAAACTATCTCATATGAAGATTTAAATGATTGATCAAACTTTCAATATTATTGGTAAAAAGGAGTATCTGAACTTAAATAGATAACCCCTCAGGCTAAATTAATGATGTTTTGTGGTATATTTAGAGCTGTGTTTTTATTTATTTTTTGACAGAACTAAAAGGTCCCTAAAATCATGTGTGACTGCCTTTTTGTAAAACTGTACTAGGTTTGAATCATTCCTTTTCCTGACAGCTTCTTCTAATGAAATCTTACTCATTAACTGCAGGAACAATTGCAGAATCCCACTCCACTCCCCGTAATCATGTTGGAACCTGGAAGGAAATGATCCAAGACTTCTTTTATTATAAAGCTTGACAGTAATCACATTGTATAGCCTGGCATCCTAGAATGAGTTGGGCCAAACAGATTCCTTTCTTGGGAGGAATCTTCATCCCTTTTCTCACTTCCTCTTGCAATACTTTCATGTTCAAGAGAGGTCAGACACTGAGGCAAATTAAGTTTATCATTGCTCTCACTCTTATTTTTAACTCATTTATTTCTTTTGCGGAGATTCATTCCCATGACAACAACACAGGCCACTAGGGTTAAGAGCTCAAAAGAGCAATGAAACTTGAGAGGATCCATTTTGTTTTTGTCCCATTTGGTATCATTTCCAGATGCTACTCACTGCCTTATACATCACACTGTCCCTGAGTCCTCAGGGTATCTGTGATAAATTTTGAGATCTTTTTATTTCCTTGCCCAGTAAGAAAGGGCACTTTGTTTTTCCTGATATGGGAAATATTTTTACTTTCTCAGAAGCTTTTGTTTCCCATACTTTGATTAACAATACTAAGTTATAAAATCTGTAAGGACAAGATGGCTCAAATGCATCACCCCCTCCACAGGGACTTTGCATAGGGCATTTCCTCCATCTTTTCTGCTCTCTCCCTTCCCTCTTTCCTTAGCCATATCAACTCACATTGATTGTTTCTCTCAGCTGAAAGGTTACTTCCTCAGGGAAGACTGCCCAGGACACTCAGAATGGATTTGTCCCCACTGCTTTTCCTGCCTATAATCTCCTTTTAATTCTTCCTCAAAGCATATACTGTAACTGGTAACTATATATTTCTGTGAATATTTAAATAATATTCTTTCCCCAACTAGGCTGTGAGCTCCTGAAGATAGGGAACCTGGCACTTTGGTTTATATTTAAATCTCAGCACCTAGCAGAATGACTGACAACTAGTAGACTTGGTAGGTATTTATTTATTGCATGGATGGAAGAATCTCTAATTTCTCCCTCTTAAGGCTACAATCAGTTTGACAGTTTGTGTGTGTGACTCAGCTTGAGTTGCTATAAAAAATATAATAGACTGGGTGGCTTAAATAATATAAATTTATTTCTCAAAGTTCTACAGCTTCTCACTGTGTCCTCACATGACAGAGCATAAGAGAGGAAGAGGGAGCTCTCTTTCTCTTCTTCTAAGGCCAGTGTAAAGAAAAATAAATAAATAAACAACAAAAAATAAGGCCAGTATAATACCATATCATAGTTGTGGCTTTCCAGAGAAACATAACCAAAAAGAAGTATGTGGATAGATAGAAAGATAGATAGATGGATAGATAGATAGATTAATAGAGATCTATATAATGGGAATTGGCTCATATGATTATGGAGGATAAAAAGTCCCATGGTCTGCTGTCTGCAAGCTGGAGGACCAGGAAAGTTAATAGTGTAATTCAGTCTGAGCCCAAAGGCCTGAGAATCAGGGGAGCCAATAGCATAAATACCAGTTCCTGGACAGAGGCCTGAGGCCTAGGGGTAAGGGTAGGGGTAGGGGTGGGAGTGGAGGGTGGGTGTGGTGAAAGTCCTGGAGGTGTCTGAGGGCAGGAGAAGATCCATATCTTTCAAACACAGAATGATAATTCACCCTTCTTCTGCCTTTTTGTTCTATATGGGCCCTCAACAGATTGAATGGTACCCACACTGGGGTGAGCTATCTACTTTACTCAGTTCATCAATTCAAATGCTAGTATCTTCTGGAAACACCCTCACAGACATATCCAGAAATAATGTTTTACCAGCTTCCTGGTAATCTCTTAGTCCAGTGAAGTTGACACATAAAATTAAGCAGCACAGTCAACAATCCTATTGGATTAAGCGGTCTATGGTTATGACCTCATTTAACCTTTATCACCTCCTCATATGCCCTATCTCCAAATACAGTCACATTGGTGGCTAGAGCTTCAGAACTCACACACACACACACACACACACACACACACACACACATATATTTTAGGAGGGGTCACAATTTATTCTAATAGCACTGGGTTGTACTTATTTGACTTGAAGTTGCCTCAGTCCTTCCAGCAGATACTAACTTAGCACTCTATACTTTTCACTTTTCTTATTTGCAAGCAAATCTTTATTTTTTTTATAAAAGAGTGTTCAGTTTCTGTTAACTCTACAGGTTTTCTCTCACTTTCTTTCTCTCTCCCTCTCTTGATTTCTTTCTCTTTGTTGCTGTTTAGCTTTGAAGAAAATAAAAATCTTTTTCTGAGTATATTTTTTATCTGAATTGAAAGTTGTGGTGCAGGATGGCAACAATAGAAGTGTATTAATATAAGCAAGACTCAGAAATCATTATTTATGCATTCAAAAAGTAAATATATTTCCAGTTTTTGTGTGTGCCACTGAATTTCATTGGGTTTTGATATTCTTTCTTCTGTGGTTTTTATTTTCCTCCCATTCATATCCTTGATTGAAGGTAAATCCTAGTTCTTATACTCTGCCTCAACAGAAAAGTTGTATTTGTCTCCAAGTGCTCTATTTAATTTTTTAAAGTGATTTTTTATTACTCTGTATAAGGGAGTCATCTGGAAATGACATTCCTTAATAAACTGCCCTTATTTTTTCTTGTGAAAGAAGTTCTGTTTTCTGTTTTTCTTCTTCAAATGGCCGTTGGCACTTTTCTGATGGAGAATACAGGGCTACTAGAAGAGCAGCTCCTGCCAAGTGAACAGGGTTTGTTTTTTTACATTTTCATGCTGTTTTGGTGTTATATTTAATTGGAAACATGCCACTTCATATTCTTCGCTTTCCCCCCAATTTTTATTTAAATTATTCTTTTGCAATTGATTTTTCAGTTGTCATTGAACTTGCAAATTAAGGTAAAAATCTGTTAAAAGGAATTTTTAGTTTATTAATTCTCTGCTGGATTTGCTGGTCTTTCTGAAGGACAAAAAAGTTGTATCAGGTGTGAAACAGGTGTGTGAAAATGCTACTAGAATATTGATTATGAAAGTCCACGGTGAATAGCATTCCACTTGAAAAAGCAGTTTCAGGCTAACTTACTGCACTAATGAGACTGTCATATTGACTAGACTTTTGGAACAAGAAATAAGCTTCCTTTCTTGTCACCTTACTCTATTTGAATTTTATACCTGAAAAGATTTTTTTTAATGTCCCTTTTAATTGGAGGGATTTTACCTCTTTCTGATCCATTTGGATTAGAGCCAAGAGCATTTATGACGAAGGTGACTAGGTAACAGGTAATGGCAGAGAGCATTTATGACAAAGGTGACCAGGTAATGTAAAGCAGGGTAAAATCCCATCAAATGGCTGTGCTCATGCGATTCCATTCCCTGCTCATGCGAATCCATTTGTTACCTAGACAGCACCAAGAACCAATTTATCTATTAAAATGTTAGCACTAAAATGTTACATATATATTTTTACCTAAATGTGTTGAATATTCATTTATGTTCAAAAAGGTAATGGAAAAAAGCAATTGGATTTATCATTGTTTCTGCCTTCAAGGGTGTTACAATCTACCAGAAAAAGAAATGCATGAATAATTATAATGAGAGAGAGTGGGGTCTATGATAATTAAGTGCATAGGAATTCAGAGCAGTGAGTGATGATTGTCATTTGTGGTAATTGGGGAAGGCTTTCCAGAGTAATGGTATTTATACTGCCATCTGAAAGATCGATACAAATGGAAATGAGAGAGGTGTTTATTCTGGGCACAAAAAAATAACAAAGGCCCCGATGAAAGGAACGACAGTAGTTTGCTTGCTGAATAGATTGGCAATACAGGACTGAGAGACAGAACAGAAAACTTTGAATGCCACTTAGATTTTAGACATACTGTGAAGATTTGGGGAGACCCAAAATAGGGTAGTGAAAATAGAAGAAGAGATGGCAAGAAGCTGTTTTGTATAAGTAGCATTGATTGATTTGACAACCTACTGAGAAGCAAGAAACTACCAGTCAAATTTGAGCCTGTAGTTTTGATACTGGGTGATTGGGAGAATGATGCTATTCTTAAAAGAAAGAGGATCTATGAAGTTTGGAGCAAAGTGGTTTTGGAGGAGAGGAAAATAGGTGATTTTGGAATAAAAAACATGTTCCTATAAAATCTCTAGAAGTCCCAATTATTTAAAGGAATATCTGGCTTCCAGCCAGGGTGTAAACGTACTGTTTCTGGATTTTAATTTAGATATTGTTCTGAGAATTTTGTGTTTGTGAGAAGTTTATATAATCACCTTTGTGCCAGTTGATATCCTGTGTTGCCTTATACTATCTTATATAAATGAGGTTACATAATGACTTGAGGGTACATAATTATTTGCATATACTTTGTTTTTTACCTAATATGCAATCAAGAAGGAAAATATATGTGTAAGTAAAACTCCCAAAAAGGATTTTAAAAGGCTTTGCCCCCACCAAAAGATGGCAAAAGCTTAATGAAAAGAAAAAATGTTGAGGGAACAAATGGGAACCTAGGTGAAGATAACACGTGAATATGACAGAAAACACTGACATTCAAACCAGATTCATCTAATGGCTCGGGGCTTTGGGATAATAGATTCAGATGCCATTTCAAAGTATACTTCATCATCCTCCTTTCAAAAGCCTAACAGAGTTCTGTCTGGTGTCAGAGTTCTACATTTTCTGAGGATTCAGATCAATGGTCTATAGTGCTATGAGAATTCTGTGGTATACAGAAACTCCATGGAAAAGGCTGGGCCTGAAGTGTGAATATTAAATGGAAACATGGTTACATGAAAGAATCTCAAGGTCTGTCTTAAAATGGAAAAAAAAGGTGGGTATCTGTAGGTGTGTGAGTGTTAAACAATTATTTTGTTTAAAAGAGAAGAAAAAAATATTTTGTTTTAATTCCTCCTCAAGTGTTCTTATTTTTTTTACCTAAATCCCAGTGAGATGTTTTTCTTTTTAATCAAAAATCTTTAAAGAGTGCTTGAGTTCTTTTCAGTATGATTTTTATTACTCTCCATTTCAGTTGCTTTTGAGAAAGTGATAACAATAGAGAATCAAGTAATATTCTCTGCTTTACTCATATAATCTGATTGATGGACTAGATATTCATGGTATATGAAGGTATAAAAGCTATAGGCTGTTTCAAGTATTCATTACTGTTTATTTTCTGCAACTTCTGGGGTTCGGTTGAGATATATCAGCAATAGCTAAGCTAATGTTCTCCCACCCAGGTCTACTTAAAATCTACATTCTCAATTTTATTCGTGTAGCAAATGACTGGAAATCTAATGGAACTAGATAATGGGAAGATGCTGTTTGATAAACCTCTTTTTTTATTCTTACATCAGCAAAATAAATCTTGAATTTCTTTGAATGCAGAAGCAAAGGTAAGTAGACTATATCAGAAAGCTCAGGCAAATTTCATGAGACAACCTAGGTAAGTAGACATCTATTACATTAATATATCCTAAGCAAACAAATTGAGGAATAATGAGTTAGAAATATCAGATAAACTGGTTAATGAGAAATTATAAGAAGAAAGGTAAGGATTGTAGGCAAAAAAGGATCTTGACACTACAATGTTAGCTGCCCAGGCTAGGAGTATCTGACGTACATTTTGGCAAAGGAAGTATACAGTGTTGAGATGGGATAGTTCCCTTGACTTTGTGAAGGGGTGGTTTGCTTAGTCAGTCCGCAGCTCTCAAACCCCTTGTTGGAGGGGGAGCATGTAGATGAGTGACTGCAGAGGCCAGGACGAGTGCTTCTGGGTGGCAGTAGGAGTAGAACTCTGCATGGCCCCGTGGCAGTGTCTAGAGGTTGCCCACAACCCCCAGAGCCCCAGACGGTGTGTATTACAGTGCATTCCTTTAGCTTTTCCACCTGTGGATGGCTTAAGTGTTAAACAGCTCAGTGGGGGGTCAGTGTGGTAGCCTCTTGCACCCACACTTGGGTGCTTGTCCAGTGTCCAGGAGGAATGAGGTCGCATGAACAGATTGGAGGGTGGTGAATGTGGAGGATTTTACTGAGCAGTGGAAATGGCTCTCAGTGGGATGGGAAGCCGGAAAGGGGATGGAGTAGGAAGGTGGTCTTTCCCTGGAATTCTGCTGTTCATGGCCGAATCCCTGTCTGACCATCCCCCACAAAACCCCTCTCCCACCATAATCTCCAATGTCCAGCTGCTTCTTCTCCTCTTGACTTTCAGATGCCTCTTCTTGTCTGTACCACTCTACTGCTCTGCCACCTCTCTGCCAATGGAACTTGGGGTTTTTATGGGTACAGTGTTGGGTGGGGCAAGCCATGGTGGTTTTGATGAAAACAACATTTAGGTAGGGAAACAGGAATTCTTACTTAGGGCTGTGGCTCCAGGCTTGAGGGTGGAGCCCTCGCCAGGGAACCTGCCCTTTTTTACCCAGTATTTCCCTGCCTCCTGTCTGTATCTGTGTTCCCAATTGGAGACTGTGATACGTGGTCAGTGAAATGAGTGAAAAGAGAGCCAGAAGCAAAGTGATTGCTGCTGGTGAGATATAACACTTTCTATGCATTGTTATATTCGTCCAGAAAAAAAAATTATGAGAAAATTATCAAAGGATCATATAAAACTTTGGTAATCCTTAAATTCTAATAATCATTCAAATTTGACAATCATTGCCTTATCATGGTCTCTTTCAAACAATTAGCTTATACATAAAGCCACACAAAAAGAAGAGTTTGTCATTTGTTCATTTTAAGTGACCAGGAAGATATAGCCAACAGCAAATAAATGACCCTGATTCTCAGTGTATATGTCTTATGAAAATCGATTTTTTGCTCGTCTGAGACCATTCTATTCCTGGTTATTCTAACTGCCTGCCTACATTGATTGGCCCCTAACATCAGCTGATGTTGCTAATAGTTGCAGTAGCTGCTTTTGCCTGTGACCTAACAAGTAACTGACTTTACCACTCTGTTACTTGCCACCAGCGGGCAAAACAGTTCTTATGCGCTTGGAGTGAAGAGTAAACATTTGACCAAAGGAGTTGAAGGTTGGGGGAATTCTTCGTTTCTATAAAAATTATAGCACTGATCCAAACAAATCAATTGCTAAGGTCAGGTTTTTAGATGTGTATATTGCCTCATGAATTCAACACCTTTTTGACTCTATTCCAAGGTCCAGAAGTCAGACCTTTAACTACTGCCTGGAATGGTAGAAAGGGGGAATGTAAGTAGAAAAGCTGGCCATCTCATGACACAACTAAAACGGGGTTTGTATCGGTTCAAACCCCGAGAGCGTGCCAATAGACAACACGAGGCAGTGTGGTGCAACATGCTGTTTTAATGAGCGCCTGGGTGCAGGCGGGCTGAGGCCTAAAATGGCGTTAGGCCCAAACGAGGACAGGGCAGGGCTTTTATAGTCTCCTGTAAACAGGAAGTGTCCCAGTCTGACATGACTGCTACCTAGTACCTGGATGGCCTCTTTCTCGATCTTCAGGGGTACATGTCTTCCAGCCAGGGTAGGTGCCTTCCGGCCAGGGTAGGTGTCTTCTGGGCGGCTCTCTTCCTGTTTTTGCTGTCTTGCTTACGCACGCTGCTGGCGCAAGTGGCCTTGCACCTTGGGACTGGGCCTGAGGAGGGAGGAGTTACTCACCCCTTCAAGCTTTCAGGCCCCGGGGAGAATCTTTCAACAACTAATAAACCAGTACCTATCTTTACTGTTTAATATATTGTTTCTCTTTTATTAGTATATTTTCAATTGGAAGTAATGAAGTTCCTCCTATTTTAGTAACAGGTGTTTAAGACAGTTACTTTTGATTTTGATAGCTCATAAGAGGCAGAATCTTGAAAGAAGGGATATGGTTAGTGACTTATACTGGAATGCACTTTCTTAGTTTTCTCCTGATATTTAGTCCCTTATTGTATTATAGAAAGGTCTGCTATTTTATGGCAGGTTTGTCTAGGTAAAACAGGGTTCTGGCTCTGAAATACACTTCTGCCCATGGACTGAGGAGAAAATCTCTTAGAAAATCAATCTGAAGGTAAAAAGAAAGATTAATCCTTTCCCCAAATAGTATGTTGGGACTCCTAAGAATGAGAATAAGCCGCAAAGCCCCAAAGAAAGAGAAATGTAAATTTTTAGGTTTTTCAGAAAACTCTAGGAGAGTAAAGATTATTCATTTCTACTGCACAACAAAGAGGGGAGGCCTTTTCTACTTAACAGAGTGTGTTTTGCCTTTGAGGATTAAATTTTATCTCCCCCATCCCCTACTATTGGGGTGCTAAACTATCCTCACCAGCTAGGTGGTGGTAAGATCTTTTAGCTCAGTCCTTGACCTCTGCCTGCTTTTCCTCCTATGGAAATTACCGGCTCTCACCCACGCTGATTCCGTGTGCGTAGTCAACAGCCTCTAAAACTGATTTGACATTTCAGCCCATTTCCTTGTCCTGATTTCTATCTATAGTTGTATCAAGGGAACAGTATGAGGGGAAGTAGAGTAAACTCCCTTAAACCTAATCTGAATTCCTAATAGTTTAGATGCTATGAATAAGTCTATGATCTCAAGTGAAAGAAGATAGCGCTGAATCTCCCTAAATTCACATTAGGGGAAAAATTTTTAATATTATGTAGCATTTCTATGTCTAAACTCCATTTATGATTTATCAAGATTATTATTAATAATCACTCAAATGTTTCCTGAATTATTAAATTGATGACATGCTTCAAAATTCCTTTACAAAAATTGGGACAAGGTTTTGATGTAGAAGTCAAATTCATAAAGTAAATATATTATTTAGCCACCATCCATTTTATTGAAGATGAGAACTACATAGTAGCAACTTGCATTGTAGCAAGATGAGCCACAGACAAGAACCCCTCAGACACTGAGTTGTAGAAGGAAAGGGTTTTATTCAGCTGGGAGCATCCACGGACTCACGTTTCCAAAAACCGAGCTCCCCGAGTGAGTGAGCAATTCCTGTCCCTTTTAAGGGCTTACAACTCTAAGGGGGTCCACGTGAGAGGGTCATGATCAATTGAGCAAGCAGGGGGTACATGACTGGGGGCTGCATGCACCGGTAATCAGAATGGAACAGAACAGGAAAGGGATTTTCACGATGCTATTCCATACAATGTCTGAAATCTATAGATAACACAAGCAGTTAGGTCAGGAGATGATTTTTAACTAACAGACCCAGGGCGCGGTGCTGGGCTATCTGCCTGTAGATTCCATTTCTGCCTTTTAATTTTTACTTCTTCTTTCTTTGGAGGCAGAAATTGGGCATAAGACGATATGAGGGTTAGTCTCCTCCCTTAGCATATCAGTCTCTTAGATGAAAGAATTGAGTATTTCCACCTTAAGAGTCTTAAAGTACTGAAACTGTTTTTCACACCCAGCAGTAATTCAGAATGCATTTTTCACATAACTGACAATCATATTACTGCTGCATGAACAAATTCAAATGCTAGAATGTCAGGAGAAAGCAGGTGAGACCACGTATACTCAGGCAAATCTGAGGTTTTTATTTCCAGAGAACTGTACCTCTTCCTCTCCTGAAAACAGTCCACAAAGTTGTTTGGCTAATGCTCACAGTGTCACAGCTGCCCTGCCAAGTCATCCATCTCTCTTCTTCTATGAAACTATAGAGACAGTCCTCGTTAGTGCCTTTTTGTCCTATGACCCAGGCCCATTGTGGCTCAGAATGAGAAAGTTAAAAGGGTAAAAACAATTTATGGGGCTAGCTGAGCAACTGATTCCGTGGGGATTCACCCTTGACCTTTACAAAGGCAATATTTCCATAAATAAATTGGGGCTTTGTTTTCTACCTTGAAGACAGCTAATCCAAACTTTAAAGACATTTGAATTCTAGAATCACTTTACTGTTCTTTTGCTATAATGATTTAGATTGAATGTCATTGTGCACTCAAGCTTACCAGGTAATTGAGCAAATATGTACTTTGTTTGATGATGCAGTCATGGCTTTTTAAATATCAATGACTGTGGTTTTAGAGTATAAAATAATGGTTGTCAAATATGTGGTCATTATGAATAAGATACATAAAACTAAAAGAATTGTTATTTTGAAATTAATGAATTTGAACTTAGAATAGATTATGCCTTTCAAAAATTATAATTACTTAATTATGACTCGTATTTTCCTTAAAGAGCAAAGTACTATACTGAAAGTGTAGGTTTATTTTTTTTTCTTTTGTGGTGGTGAGAGGAGTAACTATTTTAAAAATAATTATTATTTTCAATGAAATTTTTATTTGGGGTTTTCTGGTAATCATGGCACATTCTCTCATAGTCTATTTATATTTTATTATTTTCCTATATGTTCAACATGTATGTTAATAAATAATGGGATGTTCTTAGAAAAATACATATTTTTATTTTTTTGTTTTGGTTAGAAACTTCTCTAGCTGATTAATTCTCACCATGTCACTTACGTTTTCTGGTGGGTCCTCTAGTCCTGTAATGGCTTGCCAGGTATATGGTATAATCTTTGACTGTGAACCAAAGAGAAAAAGTAAGAAGGAAGTAAATAGACGTTGATTGGCTCCAGCTCTGTGGGAGGCAGTGGGATGGTAACTTTGACGACCCACCACCAACACCACCAAGATGATTGAGCACTGACTATGTGCATCACACTCAGTTCTTTAGATGCATTACTTCATGTAATTCTTACAACTACTCTTTGAAACAGGAATGAAAATTACCATTTTGGAGGTGAGAAACTTAAAGAGTGGACAGATTATTAAGGGGCAGAACTGCAATTTGAACAGAATCTGTATTTCCCCCAATGTTTTTGCAGAATAGAGTCAAATGAGATTAATACTAAAACAGTAATAAATGTACACACGAAACATTTGTTGAATGAATGAATGAAATTATGAGAACCCACTTTTATTAAAGTTAAACTAATAGTTATGCACTATTATTTTTTAGGACTGTACTGATCATTGTAATATAACTCATTTAAATCTCACAGTACCTTGTGATATTGGTTAAATTATTTTCATTTCACCTATGAATTGTCTAAGACACAGAAAAAGTCAAGCTAATTTATTCTCACTGTATCTTGAAATATTGGTTAAAAAATTGTTCTCATTTCACCTGTAAAATCTCTGAGACACAGAAAAAGTCTGTGTCTTTTTTATCAAGATCAAATAGTAGGTAAATTAAGAAACAGACATCTTCAGTCAATTTCTCTCATCCTATTGTCACCCCTCCTTTCAATCTAGCACAGCTAATCATCCCCAGCACACAAATATATATACTTTTCCTGAGAAGTTTGTGTCTTTGCACTTCTTAAAAAATGAATTAATTTTGTTGTACAACATGGAAGTAGTTTTTTAGTGTATCTGATACAACTTCTCATATATTAATTCATTTTGAGATCTGGATATTGAAGGAATTTAGTCCCACAGATATTCACCAATGCTTCCCTCATTTTAAAAATCCAATAGAAAATAATGTATCACTTAATAATCAATTGAAACAGACTTTGTTTTCAAAAATTATAAATAGGAAACAAGCTACGTTGTCCTCTCCGTAGATTTCTTTCCCTAAGTTACTCTATTGTCTGATACATTTAAGCTCTCTAGGTTATTATATAGTAAAAGATGATTTTTTTTTGTCTCGTTCTTCGCTTGTGCAAAATATTTAATTTAAAAGATTGTTAATACGCAATGCTGACGACAGTGTGAGAAAATGAGCACTGTTTATACTGTATATGGAGATGTAAATTGGTGCTGTCCTTTTCCAAGGCGATTTGAAAAATAAGTGCCAAAATTTAATATAGTCATGCTATCCTACTTACCAACCTGGGCCTAAAATCAATCCTACTGAAATAATGGTGTGTATGTATAAGGATATTTATCACAGTGTTGTTTATAGTGGTGACTTTAAAACAACCTAAATATCTTTAAAAACCAGAGATTTGTTTACATACATTATAGTGCACGTACACAATATTTTATTTTAATGACATAATCTATATTTTCAGTGAAAGAAGTTCATGATACAGTATTGCATGCAGTAAAAATAAATGACAAAAAAGTGCATGCTTATTCATCCTTTAGGCATATGTAACTATAGGAAAAGCCAGTAAAAAATGTTCACCAAAATTGTTGATATTTGTCAGCTCTGAGTAGTGGCATAAGACTTATCTTCATTTTAATTCTTATACTTTTTTGTATAATGTTTTCGTGATGAGAATATACAGGTCCACATTCCCTTTTTCAAAACCAATCTAACCAAATATGTTTTGGAATTGCGAAATTGTTAAATTTTAGGATGATTTTCTGATATGTACATTTCATGTTAGGTTACACCTTCAGTGGGGTCTGAGACAATCTTCTGTAAACAAGCATATTGATATTTTGCAGCAAAATGTGTTAATATACACAATAAGTGATGTTAATACAGCTTTATGCTAACTCAGTTCAGGTCAGCTTTTTTCACAATGAGTTGTGGCAAAATCTTTATTTTCAAAGGTCGATTGATCACTTTTTGGGATTTGAGATAAAAAATTGTATACCTGGCCGGGCACGGTGGCTGACGCCTGTAATTCCAGCACTTTGGGAGGCAGAGGCGGGCGGATCACGAGGTCAGGAAATCGAGACCATCCTGGCTAACACGGTGAAACCCCGTCTCTACTAAAAATACAAAAAAAAAATTAGCCAGGCGTAGTGGCGGGCGCCTGTAGTCCCAGCTACTCGGGAGGCTGAGGCAGGAGAATGGCGTGAACCCGGGAGGCGGAGCTTGCAGTGAGCCGAGATCGCGCCACTGCACTCCAGCCTGGGTGACAGAGCGAGATTCTGTCTCAAAAAAAAAAAAAAAAAATTGTATGCCTGTATCGATTTTATAATCAGAAAATACTGTACTGCAAAAAATTTATTTAGAAAAAGAAGTGGGGCCGGGTGTGGTGGCTCACACCTGTAATCCCAGTACTTTGGGAGGCCTAGGCCGGCAGATCACCTGAGGTCAGGAGTACAACACCAGCCTGGCCAACGTGGTGAAACCCCATCTGTACTAAAAATACAGAAATTAGCTGGGCGTGGTGGTGGGCGCCTGTAATCCCGGCTACTTAGGAGGCTGAGGCAGGAGAATCACTTGAACCTCAGAGGCGGAGGTTGCAGTGAGCCGAGGTCACGCCATTGCACTCCAGCCTGGGCAACAGGAGTGAAATTCCGTCTTCAAAAAAAAATAAGAAAGAAAAGAAAAAGAAGTGGAATGTGTCATTCTAAGTCTCAACATGAAAGTGCCTCCTATGCTAATGTTGGCATGTCAGTTGATAGGCAGGTGGTTATGTGAAAATGAATTCCTCTCAGGAGACTCTTTTTTCTTTTTGTGTATCTGCATGATGCAAAAGTGATATGAAAGCTTTTAGTTTCTAGTGAAATGCTATTTAGAGCAAGTTAAATCAGTTCATGACAACTGTCTTATATTGTATAAAATGGAAGGACAAAGAGTGTTAATTAAGTATGGACTATTAAAAAGAAGACTGTATGAGTGATTTTAGAAAACTGTCTTCTGCAGCTGACATGTCAACAACTTGTTTCTTGGGAAGACAGTAGTTTTGCAGACTCTTCTGTAGTCTAATGGCATACTTAGCTAGGTGGGGGGTTAATAAGCAACATCTGACAGTGGCAAAGAATTCTGCCACATATCCTACCGCTCATTTCAAGATTGCTAAACATCTGTTTCTAACTGGGATCATTTTGATTATCTACTTTTCAAAACAGGCCCAGGTCTATAAACTGAAATCACTTTTTCACACTTAGGGATATAGGTTAGAGAGAGTTTTGGAATGATTTTTATCTCTCTACCCTCATGTTCCATGATAAACCTGAAGTGGTTACTTTAGCTAAAATGCCCAAATCCCGTGGAACAAAGGTTGAATAAAACGTTTCTCTTTGTTTTGTTGTGTCACTACTTTATGTTAAAACATTTCTTTACACAAACTTGGATGTTTTTGGATTTCTTTTGAATATGTGGAAAATATAGAAAAATATGAAAGAGTATCAAGATCACCCACAATCTTTCTGCTCTGAATTTTTATGTTTATCTGTGTGTCTTTTGGTGTTTGTGTCTGTGCATGTGTGCCCAACAGTTATATAAGGTGTACATAAACTACTGTAGCACATTGCATATATAAATATATTTAATCTCAACATCCCCATGAAGTCAAAATTATATCTATTTTATAAATGATGAACATGTGAACTGTTGAATCTGCTGTACATAGTTATGTATAGTATTGCACAATGTTTCTTTACATTTAAAACTGTGACCTCTTCAATTTTCTATTTTATTAGTTTTTGGAAAATTATTTTTATAACTGCATGATATGTCATGGTATTGACGTGCCTTAATTTAACAAGTCCACAGTCATTATATGATAAAATTATGCTCAAATTTTCACTTCTAAAAATGATCTTATATATAATAATTGTATACCAGTATTTCTGTAAGTATTTATTTTCTTCTTAAAAATTCCTGGAAGTGGAATTATTGGTCAACTTATGATAAACATATTTAAGGAGGTGGAACCTAGTGTTGCAGAATATGGGTTCTAGAGATAGGCAGGCAGTACACATTTAAATCTCAGCAACTCCACCAACTAATCCATTGTAATATACCAAGTTACTTCCATTTTTCAAGTAAAATGGGGGAATATCATAGGATTCTGAATAGAATTAAAGGAGATAGTACATGAAAAACATTTAGCAACAGAACATACACTGGGGAAAAGACAACCTCTTCAACACATGGTGCTGAGAAAACTGGATATGCAGAAGATATGAAGAAGAAAACCATATGCAGAAGAATAAAAACTACAGCCCTGTCTCTCCCATATACAAAAATAAAATAAAAATGGATTAAAATCTAAGACCTCAATCTATAGAATTACCGAAAGAAAATATTGGGGAAACTCTCCAGGACATTGTTCAGGGCAAATATTTCTTAAGTAATATCCTACAAGCATAGGCAGCCTAAGCAAATATGGACAAATGGAATCACATCAAATTGAAAAGCTTCTGCTTAGCAAAGGATACAACCAACAAAGTTAAGAGACAACACACAGAATGGGAGAAAATTCATGCAAACTATCCATCTGACAAGGGATTAGTAACCAGAATATAGAAGGAGCCCAAACAACTTTATAGGAAAAAAAAAAAAACAAATAATTTGATTAAAAATGGGTGAAAGAACTGAATAGACATTTCTCAAAAGAATACATACAAATAGCAAGCAGGTACAAGAAAAGGTGCTCAACATCATTGATCATCAGAGAAATGCAAATCAAAACTATAATGAGATACCATCTCACCCCAATTAAAACAGCTTATATGCTGGAGAGGATGTGGAGAAAAGTGAACCCTCATACAATGTTGGTGGGAATGCAAATTAGTACAGCAACTATGGAGAACAGTTTGGAGATTCCTCAAAAAACTAAAAATAGAACAGCAATATGATACAGCAATCCCACTGCCAGGTACATACTAAAAAGAAAGGAAATCACTGTATCGAAGTATCTGCAAGCTGATGTTAATTAAAACACTATTCAGAATGGCCCAGATTTAGAAGTAACCTAAGTATTCATCAACAGACAAATGGATAAAGAAAATGTAGTATACACAGTGGAGTACTATTCAGCCATAAAAAATGATGAGATCCTGTAATTTGCAACAACATGAACGGAGCTGGAGGTTATTATGTTAAGTGAAAAAAGCCAGGTACAGAAAGACAGACTTTGCATGTTCTTACACTTCTGTGGGAGTTAAAAATTAAAACAATTGCTCATAGAGATAGAAAGTAGAATGATGGTTAGCAGAGGCTGGGAAGGGTAATGGTGAGAGGGAATGAGAATGGTTAATAGATACAAAACTATAGTTAAAGAGAATGAATAAGATCTAGTGTTTGACAGCACAACAGGGTGACTATAGTCAACTATAATTTATTGTACATTTTAAAACAACTAAAAGAGTATAATTGTGTTGTTTGTAATACAAAGAAAGGATAAAGGCTTGAGATGATGGATACCCCATGTATTCTGATGTGATTATTATGCATTGTATGCCTGCATCATAATATCTCATGTATCCCATACACATATATACTTACTATGTATCCACAAAAATTAAAAATTAGAAATAAATTTAAAAAACATTTACCAATAGATGAATGGATAACAAAATATGGTATGTATTCGTAGAACAGAATATTATTCAACCATAAACAGGAATAATGTACTGATAGATACAACAACATGGTGAACCTTGAAAACATTTTGCTAACTGAAAGAAGCCAGTCACAAAAGACCACAAACTACATGATTCCATTCATATGAAAGTCCAGAATAGGGACAATCTATCGAGATAGATCATAGATTAGTGGTTGATTAAGGCTGGAGGGTGGGGATGGGGAAATCTGAGGGTTGTAGTTAAAGAGTATGGGATTTCTTCTAGAAGTGATTAAAATGGTCTAAAATTGGCTGTGGTGATGGCTGCACATATCTCTGAATATTTTAAAAACAATTTAACCATTTAAAATGTTATATACTTTAAATAAGTGAATTGTATGAAATATGAATCATATCTCTATAGAACTATTAAAAATTAGCATTGCACCTGGTCCATGGGTAATTTTTCTCTTCTCACATTTTTAATTCTATGCATTTTTATGTAAAATCTCTCTTTGCTAATTGCAACATAAACTTTAAGACTTTAACATGATCAATTAGCTTAAATATTTTATAAGTGTATTAGCCATTTGTATATTCTTTGATTTTCTTCTTTATCTGTTTTTCCATCACTTTAATTGACTTTTAAAACCTCAATAAATGTTCTATTCAATTTTTCAGTTGAATTAAATTTTCGACTCATTTTATGTGACATAGATTTAAAAGAATTTTCTGCACATTTGTATTTGACTACTATTTTATAGAGTTTTAAAAAATTTATAAGTTAAGTTAGTATAGTAACTTTTTTCTGTTGTTTAAAATAATTTTTCCCTTTGTTTTATTGCTTAGAGAGGTTTTTACCCACATTTAGATCAAGTAATACATACCAATTTTTTAATCTAGCTACTTCTTATTTAGAAAATATAACTCTACAATCTGATCTGGATTGTCATTTTAATGATGATGTTGTGAGAAGGGGTTTTCATATTTACCAAGTATCATTTGACATCTTCCTCAGTAAAAATGTACTTGAAGATTGTATGGTAGGGGAAATAATTTATACCTTGGAATTTTATCCTTTTTTTTTTACATGTTGACCATCGACAATATTTTCTAAAGCTTTCTCTCTATAATGAGAATGTTGATACTTATTAATAGAAGTGAATACAAGTATGAGGCCTCATTCATTGTTTTGAGTAGATCTATTTAATACCAATCTTGACTTTGAAATTAGTTTTCATTAAGGTTCATTCTCTCTGACCACAGGTCCCCCTTTTATAAGTCAGCTACCATTTGAAGTGACACTCAAAAGATTAAGTAGGGTTTATATCTTTTTGAACTGCCAATGGATTCCATCTACTCTTTGATCAATATTTATATAAATGTTGCAAGCCTTACATTTTCATATTAGTATCATATGATTAAGAGCATCTTTATTAACCTAGAATTATCATACATATGCTGTTGGTATGAAGAGAAAAGAAACTATTGTTTTCAAATACTATTAGTATAATTGGAGTGGAGGCTTGACTCATTTCAGTGACCTTTAGAACGGGCTTAATGTTGATTGTTTAGATTCATTTGGCATTGTTTTTCAAATGTGTGTAAGGTAATACTATTAATCCTATTTTTTTCAGGTGAGGATTGGGATAAAGATTAAATACTTTGTCCAAAATCACATAGGTAAAAATTGGTATTCAAATTCTGTGGTTTTTACTTTTAGATCTCTTAGTGTATTTTTAAATATAAAACTTACTATCTCTCAAAAAGTCCATTGTTTTACTTTATTCAATACAACAGAAAAATTACATATATATGTATTTTTTTATTTTTATTTTTATTTTGAGACAGAGTCTTACTCTGTCACCCATTCTGGAGTGCAGTGGTGCGATCTCGGCTCACTGCAGCCTCTGTCTCCCAGGTTCAAGAGATTCTCCTGCCTTAGCCTCCTGAGTAGCTGGGATTACAAGAGCCCACCATGACATCTGGGTAATTTTTTTTGAATTTTTAGTAGAGACTGGATTTCACCATGTTGGCCAGGCTGGTCTCAAACTCCTGACCTCAACTGATCCACCTGCCTCGGCCTCCCAAAGTGCTGAGATTACAGGCGTGAGCCACCAGGCCCGACCAATTACGTGTATTTTTACCTGTAGCTAACTTTCAAAATCAGGCTGAACAAAGACACTTGTGCATTTAAAGTATTCAGACACAACCTGCAAAACATTTGTTGTTTTCGTGTATTTTCAACCCATAATCGAATATTTTCTGAAAGGACTTTGGTAATAATTCTTTTTGAAGAAATCCTAATGAATTCTAATATTCCAATTTTCTAAAGTAAATTGGCAATGGGGTGTAGATAAGTCAATTCTGGATGGAAACTTGGCTTTTTGATCATAAAAATCACTTGGACTTTACATAGCAAGTGTGTATCCTTGGAGATGGCCTAAAGGTTATGATGAAACAAATCAACCAGGCATCTAAAAAGTAACTCTGTACTCCTTCCTATTGGTTTTCCTTTAAAGAACTTTGGGAGAAAAAAAATCTCCAAATCATTGTATAGCACATAAAAAATGTCAGATTCTGATGTTATGCTGGAACCAAAAATCCAGATTAAAATCTTCCCAAAACAGCCATGTTAATTCCCTAAGTAACAGAGATCCAGTTTCTGGAATATATGGGGCTATCCATGCAGTCTTTTAGTTTTCTCTCCATTCTGTCTTCATGATGATAACATCTTACTTTCTAGATCAATTTGAGTTGTTGGTAAAATTATTTTGACTTTTAATTCCAGGTGATTTGGTATTAAATGGAGACCATTTCAAGAAAATGTAACTTTTCAATTTATAGTTTGATTTCAGTGATGTAGTTAATCACTTCTGAGTTTGTTGTTTTCCCAGTAAGTTAAAATATGTGGAAGAAATGGGCATTTACTTTGCTAACATCAACTACTTTTTTAAATATAGCTTTATTGAGATATAAGTTATATACCATAGAATTCACCCATTCTAAATGTACAATTCAGTGTTTTGTTTTGTTTTTGTACAGTTACAATAAATGAAATTGTTTATTCTTCTGCTAATTTTATGCCTTCCACTTAAAGGAACTGATTGCAACAGTGGTCATACCATTTTACATTTCCAGTATATAACGGGCCAAATTTATCCATGGCCTTGTCAACACTTCTTATTACTCTCATTTTGATTATAGTCATTATAGAGGATGTGATTACCAGTAATTTATTTTTTTACAATAAAAAAATTCCCAAATTTTCAAAACTAAGCCATTGTTTAAAATGAAATAAATACTGTTAGAAAAGTGGTATCTCGTTGTTTTGAACCAATTGCTTTTTAATAATTTTTTAATTCAAATGGTTTAGATGGCTTTGGTGATGTTGAAACCAAGTCAATAGTCCTATAGATAGTTTTATTGGATAAACATAGAAATGGACAATTATGGTCTTAAAACTTGAAACATATTTGTTTTATCTGAGTTTCTTTCTTAGGAAATGACCTTCAGACTTCTCAAAAAGAGTATCAAAGAACTGAAACTCAACAGATCACCATATCCGAACAATGATGTTGAACACTTCATTCACAATGATTGCTTCCTTTCCCCTCCCTATTTCCTGTTTTCTTACACATTGTTTCATTTCTTCTCTGCTATATAAGCCCCAAGTTTTAGTCTCCCACAGAGATGGATTTGAGTCTGGCTGCAGCACTTGATTAACACTTTCTTCCTTGGCACTACTCATTGTTTCACTCATTGTCTCAGTCATTGGATTTCTGTGCAGCGAGCAAAAGGGCCTAGACTGAACCCCTTGGTGTTTTGATAACAGTGTGAAGAAGTATGAAGAATTAACTGGGGTTTAGAATGTATGGTTTTTATTCTAGAATCTTATCAGGGACTAGTTTCTTCATCTAAGAGGCATCTTGTCTCTCTGATCTGGTGGTGAATTTGAGATAAAGTTAGCAATATGTTTAGTTTCCCAGGAAAAAGTCATACTATCAGTACAAAGGATGAGTTGGCTACTAAATCTTTACAAGACACTTCTTTTTTCTTTATTCCCTAACCTAGATGCTATATAAAATTGTGTGCCTTCATCCTGAGATAGAGAAACTCTGTGGCTGACCTAAAGAGACTGATTGGTTCCATGGATAAATATTTTTATTTACCTTTCAAATCTGTAGCATACATATTGTTAATAGAGTTTTAAATACATTTTAATTTTTACATATTTAATTATCAATGTCTTTAGTTTTAAATTGATTAATACCCATGAATATGCAGGAATTTGGTGCCCTAGACTTATACTATTGCTTTCTTTATAATTACGTGTAGTTTCAAGAGTATTTTTCAGGCAGTAGTTCATGTAAACGACGAGTAATTCATGGAAGAGATGTTGAAGTAATAGTCAGATATTGGAACAAGAGAGCAGGCTTTAATTATTGTTTAATATATTTTTATTGGTTTTTAAAAATATTCTAAATATCCCTAAGAAGGGCAAATTCCACCTATTAAAACAGTTGCTTTAAGATATAATAAATTAATGACATAATTTAAAAATTTGTTATATGATTTATATCATTTAGGTCTAAATCATTTTTAAGGACAAGAAGAAGTGGGTATGAAATGTTTCATGTTGTTTTATTAGTCTTACTGGAAATGTCATGACAACATATTTCAGGTAAAATTATGAAATCTGCCAATTTTGATGTAAGAAGAATTTGCTACTACAGAATCCTTTTTCTTTCTGTTCTGTAACTCCCACATACCCTGAAGAAGAAACTACCTCAATGACCTTGGCAACAGAAAGCTGTCCATGGCTATAGGTCAAGCTCGGCTTCAGCATCACCTTTCCGTGCAAAGTGAGTGTAGTGAAAGAGCAGAACTTTTATAAAAGGGTCAGAACGAAGACTGAAAGCATCATCAACATGCATCAGCTACAGACCCCCCTGTGGTAATGGCTTTTAAACCAAGTTCCCACAGCCTCAGAGTTACTCTAAGACGTTTTTGAAGCTCAGTGTGAGAGGAGACAATGGGTGAAGGTCAAAGCTTCCTATTTCTGCTCGGATTGAAGCATTTCTTAAACCTGTGGAATATTTTGGGTTTCTGTGTAAGAAAAAGCGACATGGCTTAATATTATTTAAATATTCTTATGCAATATATTTCTGTTAAAAATAACTTTAAGCCCATTACAATAGCCAGAATCTTCCTTTTACATTTAATATTCCCATAGCAAAGACAATCAAAACCATGCAAATAAGAAGAGAGATATTCACTTGAACATTAAGCTATAATATATAAATGCTGGAGCTATATATAAAAAATATTGATTGTTTATAAGAGATGTGATTATTGCCAACTATATTTTAAAAATATATTTTTAAATCTCTAGTTTTAAAAAATAAGTATAATACCTTTTGCAATGAGGGAGGAATATTAGACTAAGAAGACAGAGCTTCATATTAGCAATAAAGAATAAGAAGGTTTGGATATTAATTCTGGATCTGCTGCTAATAATCTCCCACCATGATCAAATCATTAAATATCTATGATCTTCAGACTTTTCATATGAAAAAAAAAGAAAACTAAGCTAACTAGTTCTAACAGTTTGCAAGGTGCCTTCTAAGCCTAAAATTCTAAAAATTATTATATTAGGAAAGCATTTGGATCTGTTTAGATTCAATTGCATCAAACATTTTGTTATTTACATTAGCAGCCCTTGGAATGAGAGAAATATTAACCTTCTGTAAGGCAGATATGGTGTGATCCTTTAGTTCTAGATTTTTAAACAAAACATTAATGTACATGTATGTTAATACATGAATGTATTAAATAAGTACCTGTGTTTTAATAGACTTATGGGCTCCTGTGTATTTGGCAGCACAAAAGAAATGCACCATAATATGAATTTCCCTACAAATAATTTATAATAAATTTGCATAGAAGAACCATAAATAAAACAGTAAAATTAAAAATAGTATTCTGTATTATGATATAGGTGAGAGAACACGATAGTGTATGAGGTTAATGCAATCAATACGTTGAAAAAGGAGATATAAACATTTCCTGGTCTACTCAAGAGTGGATGCCTATTGAGCCTTAGGAGTGGATCTTGGAAAAAAAGTGGGTGCTTTTTATGTTTGTTATCTTTATAATATATCTCAGTGAAACTCATTCAGGAATACATATGGGATATGTGTTGGCCAATTCTAATGTTAACAAGTAGTGGTTCTTAAACAATTTTTTTCTGTAGAAATGACACTTCATTGAGAATCTCACCAAACATATGATATTTTTTTTTCCACTTCATCCAGAGGAAACAAAAGAGAAACCTCCCATCACATTCTTTGGCACTTAGAGAACTGAAGATGATAGAGGCAGAGTTTGTGAGTCTCTGCCGGAGATAATCTGCCTTCTAACAAGAAATTGAGAGAAGAGACTTCTCTTAGAGAAAGGAAAGCCTTGTGGAATTGGGAAAAAAACAAACCCTCAATGTTACTCTTTTCCTTAAATATTTATCTTTCTCCATTGTCTTCTTTTTTGGTTTCATTAATTTCCCCTTACTTTCTTATAAACATGGCTAGTCTTTCATAGCTTTCCAGAATGACTTAAGTCATTTCCTTAAGTAAAAATTATAATCCTTTTACATGCAGAATACCAATTTTTCCTTATTCATTGAGGGTTTTTTTTGACAAAGTTTTGCTTTGTCCCCCAGGCTGGAGTGCAATGGCACGATTTCAGCTCACTGCAACCTCCGCCTCCCAGGTTCAAGCAATTCTCCTGCCTCAGCCTCCTGAGTAGCTGGGATTACAGGTGCCTGCCACCACGCCTGGCTAATTTTTGTATTTTAAGTAGAGATGGGGTTTCACCATGTTGGCCAGGCTGGTGTTGAACTCCTGACCTCAGGTGATCTCCCCGCCTTGGCCTCCCAAAGTACTGGGATTACAGGCCTGAGCCACCGCACCCAGCCTCCTTGAGGTTTTTTAGCCTTATCTTTGTATAAAACTTCATTTAAAAATGCGCAAGCTGAAATTAGGGAATGTCAAGAAAATTTCATGTATCATATGCATGCTGATGACCCACAGTTTTCATAATGGTGAAGGGTAAAATTCATAAAGGATCTCCAGTGGCAATGTAGGAGTTTCCTTTTGAATAGGGTGATAAACTGACTTATGCTTCATTACACGACTGGCTTCATTATAGCAAAACTGTGCATACTGTTTCTGTCAGTTACATCCTCATTTACTTTCTCAGGCACTAATTAAGAAGTCCTTTCATTCAGGTAGGGATAAATAATAGGAACAATTACTGTCATTTATAGACATATTTAATAACCTTGGGCAATCCACCTGTCTACTTTTGGTGACAACCTTCTATTTCCAGCTTCGGAGTCAGAGGCTCAAGTTTCCCTGTGAGTAAAAACCAGCAGCATCAAGTTAGGATAGCTGCTGCTTCCTGCTTAGCTCTGCCTTAGGAAAGCAATATTGTCGGCCCCATTCTCTGTGTTTTGGAGATGGCTACTTATAAACTATTAGGAATACCATAGAGGAAATAACGTCTCTTACATGCATTGGTATATGAGTTGGCAAAAAATCACACCAGAAATGGAGTAAATAATGTATAATTTGTCAAGGTTTCCTCAGAAATATCACAGGCAACTAGATGGGACTCTGGGTTGCTGGTATCTCCATTTTTTGAGTTGATTTGACCATACTGTTTACACCTGGTCCTTCTTCTTCAGTTTCAAGAAGAGTCTTCTTCAGATTCAAGTGGACCTATATTTTCTTCATCAGGTTAGCCTAGATTTTTTTCCCTGACTGCTGGATGATGAATTTGCTGCTGGCTATCATCCAGACTTTCATAATACTCTTTCTTGCTGCTACAGTTCAATAGGTTGATAGTGCATAAATTGGGAACATTCAGTGTGAATCAGGGCTGGGAACAGGGAGTATATAGTGAGAGTTCATGCCTCTGTGTAAGACTCTTTTCTATACTCCTGTGGCATTTTCCTTCATTATGGACCATTTTTGTCCTTAAAGGCTACCACTAAACTGGAAATAATGTTCCATCAAGAAGTAAAGCTGAGTAGAAAAATGTTCTGATTGCCAAGGAATCTGACCCCACTGGGACTTGGAATCTATAGGAAAAATTAAATAAATGGTTCACTAAGACTTGTTTTAAATGACTTAGCAGATTTTTGTTAAAAATAGCAATTTCATACACAAAAATTTCCAACCATAAAGTGTATCTTTATGATTTTTCTCATGTTGACAAAAGGTGGGTGATAAGGGTCTTTAAGAATGGAAACTTCTTACAAATATCTGAATGATAGCTTCGATGTAAGTATAGTGATTGATAGCCTTGAAGTGAGAAACTCTTAAAACATGGTTGTGAATATTTGATTATACACAGATGGTAAGAAAGGACAACATTCATTAAAAGGTATGCAAGGAATACTGTTGCAGTGTGAAAGAGTGGCTATTCCTTCCTTTTATGGACAAATCAGATAGATGAAGGAATCTTAGCTTACCCTCCACCTTTTATTCTAATTTGATAGAGTTCTGTCTTGATAAACATCCCTCCTGGGAAAAAAATATAGCTTCTGAGATCTGGCTTTAAATCCCAACTCTGCAATTTGCTAACTGTGGGAACTTCCTGAAAAATATATTCAATTTTTCTGAGTTTCAGTTTGCTCATCTATACAATTGAGACAAATGTGCTACTTTATCGGTTGTGGTAAGGAATGCTAGATAACCTTTATGCATGTAGTATGTGCTGGATATTTTCTAAGCATATAATATGTAATCCATTGAACTTTTATAAGAGTTCTGTGAGGTAGGAACTAGTATAATTCTGATTTTTTCAAGTGAGTAAAGTGAGGGTCAGAGAGGTTAAGTAATTGATCTCAAATTACAGAATGTATGACATATATGAGATTTGAACCCAGGTCTTCTGTTTTTAGAGTCCCCCTGTAGCACCCCTGTGCTACGATACTGAGTTTTCAGTATAGTATCCAGGATATAGTAAATGGCCCATAAATGTGAGACTTAGATGCTATCACTGGTACATCTAAAGATTATTTAGGGGGTTCATAAATAATAACCCTGTTCTCCCGCTGAGTTCAGAATCAATACAAAGTAAGTGTAAGGGTCAGGTACAGATCTAATTATTATTAATACACTGACTGGAAATGTGGTTTCAGAGCTGCAGCTAAGTGGTAACATTTTATTCCCAAATTAACTTAATTCTCCACCTGGAACTATGCACAACAAATATCTCCTCCAGGGACAGTCTCCTGTGTGTTCTGTCAATAGGCAGGCTCTGAAAAAGGAAACCCAGATGGCTCCTAGTCAACCAGCTCAGATCCTTTTTTCAAACTCTCCAATCAGATAAGACTATTATCTTTTTCTGAGGAGGACTAAGAGAGAGTTGGGGAGAAAGGCCACAAGTATCAGATGATGTTCCTCCACTGGAAAAGGAATGCCAGATTCCTCTTCCCTTGTCTTAGTTTACTTGGGCTGCTATAACAAATTACCATAGACTAAGTGATTTAAACCACAGACATTTATTTCTCACAGTTCTAGAGGCTGGCAAGTCCAAGATCAAGGTGCCAGCCTATTTTGTCCCTGATGAGGGCTCTCTTTCTGGCTTGCATACAGCTGCCTTCTTTCTGTGTCCTCACATGGCCTTTCCTCAGTGCATAAATGAGATCTTCCTCTTCTTGTAAAGCCAGTCAGTAATCCCATCATAAGGACCTTGCCTTCATGACCTAATTTAACCCTAATTATCCCTCAAAGACCCCATCATCAAATACCACTAATGGAGGATTAAGTCTTCAACATATGGATTTGAAGATGACACAAACAATCAGTCTGTGACACACCCAACCCCATAATAGCTGTTGTTTTCACTACTCCCATTGTTGTTGTTATTATTATTTTTCTAATAAACAGCAGACAGAGGAAGATTTAAGGGTGCCTCCTTGCTTCAAAGCCTGTGCAAAAAGCTGCAGGAAAGGAGATAACATTGGCCCTATCCTAAGCATATACCACCCTAGATTGGCCAAGATTCTGACCCAGTTAAAGAAAAAACTGTGTTCCATAGCATGTCTGCCCGTGGTTGCTAGGAGTGAAGTGTAAGTACTCCCTTTATAAGACTACAGAAGTCAGGGGAAGTGTTACCCTACATGAAGGGAACACAGAAAGAGCAGGAGTGATCATTCTTTCTAGATGCCATCTGTAGAATTCTATCTGTTTCTTTCAGCTCAGAATATCTAACTGAATACATCGTTAGGGGGCATATAACAGAGGAATTGCTCTGTTGGTCATGTTAGCACAGGTGTCCTCTGAAGTGTCATAAGCATGAGATATCTTTTCCACAGAGTTGATTTTTATCTATTTCATTGAAAGCATTTACATGAGAGTCTAGAGATGAATATATTCATAACTGCCACATTTTCTAAAAGAAATGGCATTTTCTATAGAAACTCCTACAGTGATCAGAGAGAGATAAGCCTGGGAAATTAGCCATGGTAGTGCTAGATGATGCCATTATAATGAGGGTATAAACCAAGAGGCCATCTGATCCCTGTATCTACAGTAGCAGAAATAATAAGCCACTTAGCATGAGAGCATTTCAGTGGTAGACTTGAACACTATATGCACTTTCAAAGCCCAATTCTGGTAGTTTTACAAACCTCTAATTTAATGCTGCACTAGCTATTGAAAGCCTTGCCCTATAGTTGTCAAAACAATTGGTTATCCTTTAAAACAATTATTGACAGATACATTTAGTTAAAGGCATCTAATATGAATTTAATGGTGCATTAAAACCCATGAAGAAAATCATCACAATACTATTAATATGTTGCTTCAAACTCATGAAAGCCAAGAAATTTAGGTTAGTGAGTCCTCAAGGAGAGAACTACTTGTGGATTGTGGATTTTGTTAAAAGCCAGGGGCTAAAATCTTAGTCAATCCACTCCACCTCCCTACTCCTATTCCTAGGACAAGTCTCAAAGCAGTAAACTTGCTAGGCCAAGACATAAAATGGCCCCTGAAAGAATGCATTTACTTATCTGAAACAGTGAACTTTATTTATCAGGGTGTTAGGGGCTTGAATATTCCATTTAGCCTGAGAGCACTAAATGGTTTCCTGGTAAGTCACAGCGGCTTAAGTGAAACGAAGAAAACAAAAGCACAGGAAACTCCAGTTTTCTCTCTACTTTACTTTTTAATGGATCACAGAACAATTTTCGTCTTCCCTTGTTTACTCTGGCAGCACTTCAGGAGGTCCCTGTGTCCTTCTGTGCTAGAGGAAGAATGTGAAGCAGGGGCTCAACACAATTCTTTATTTCTGCTGCGATCACCCAGAGCACATGACCACTTCCAAGCCATATGATTCTTCATTGTTAAATATAGAGGTATTCATGTACATTGGGCCTACATCTTGCAGAAAAATAGGAATTATTTACCAAGTCATTTTTGTTCATCCTTCTTTTCCCACCCTCAACCAGAAGGTGGTTTCTCCTTTTGGAATGCTGTTTCTTCTTATATATTAATATTCTGTCCATACTTCAAAGCCAAATCAGATCTGGAATTTTGCAAAGTTATTCAAATGCTCATCTTAAATTAATGTATTTTTCTTTCGCCCCAAATGTACCTCTGTTATGAAACTAATATTATTCTGTCTTGATTTAGACTTTCCTTTCCCTCTAGTTTTTAAGCTCCTTGTTTCAATATTTTAACTTACATACTGCTCATTGTTGCCAGATTTTTTTTTAAATCCATTTTGGTAAATAGTTGAGATTTACAGTCCTCAAAACTTAATGTAAAACACAATTTTCCCAAACATTTTTAAAAAGCTTTCCTCTACACTTCATTACTTTACGAGATTTCTTATAAGCACTCTGAACAAATATCAAGTGTAGTGCAGTAGGTATTTCCACTTCAAAAGAAAGTTTTGATGTTCCTTTGTGCTTATAAGTACAAAAATATTAGGATGTTTTATATGTTAGTTTTTATCAGTGGATGAATTTTATGGGCAACATTACGCATTCAGAGCTGAATTTATTTCCAAAAAATGGTATAACATTAAGATGTTAATTTACTTTAATGGAAATATTAAATTCATTTTTTAAATGTTATATACTATATTTTTCCGAGTGTCATGTAACTCTGCATGTTACTATGGAAATAGACTCCAAGAATACAGGTAGTTTGTCCAAGACTACATACTATTCTGTGATAGAGCTGGGAATAAATTCTGTAGGGCTGAGGCCCACTATGCCAGGAAACTACTTTGACCTGGCCACATTGAATTTCATGACATCTGTAATGCCAATAAAATCATGATTGTGAAGCAGCATAAATGTTCTAAATATTTGTAAAATAAAGACCTTATCAACTTGACAAAGGCAGAATCTAGTTTTATAGAGATTAGTGGAATTCTCTGACAATGGCTGGTAGAGGAGGAATGAGAAAGAACAGTGTTTTTTTCCTACGTCAAATCTGTACCAAACTGGTGGAGTTCCTAAGCCAAAAGAACATTGGCCTTTTGAATAAAAATGTCTCAGAAATCCTTGAAAATTTGAATTTCTGACACATGAAAATATTTCTTCTCCAGAAAAAAATTCATGCTACACAGATATAATCTAAAGATTGTTTTCAGTTGCTTCCTGTACCATTTTTACTAATTTCTTATGGATTTGCATATAATCAAATGTACAAATAATTTGGAAGTTTATAAATACAGTTCCTTTTAAAAAAGTATTCTTCTTATTAAAATATGTACCAAAAATTGAGTATTTTTACATATCTGATTCCAAGCGTTAAATTGCAAATGAAGGGTTGTGTCATTCTCTGAGCTCTCTGATGTAGCAGAGATGGCCATAAAGCACATAGCTTCCTCAACAGTCTGGTCTCCACACACTTTCTGAAATTGCTCAGTTGAGCAATTGAGATCTTCTCCCTCTTCCTCTCTCTCTTTCTTCTTTCTCCCTCTCCCTCCTCCTCTCTGTCATATTATGTCTCTCATTTGATTAGTATTCACAATGCCTGGACAACCAAGATATATTTCACAGGACTGTTTGAGATGGGACAACAGCCTTGGCTACACAGTAGAGAGGATCAAAATACCCAATTAAAAGACTGAAAATGGTAAAATTCCAGTTCCTCTCCCTGAATATATTGTGCAAAAACAGAGCTGGGCTCCGTGGGGAGAAGACAATGGAGAACTGTTAAAATGTGAATTGAAAACAGGCTGAGGAATCTCAGATAAAGTATGTAATACATAGTTAACTGAAACCAGGAAAATCTTCTGGAAGCTAAGAAAGAGGGAGCTCTACCTGAAGGAAGCACTAAATATGGAAAGGAAAAACTGGTACCAGCCACAGCAAAAACACACCAAAATATAAAGACAAATGACACTATGAAGAAACTGCATCAACTAATGTACAAAATAACCAGCTAACATCATGATGACAGGATGAAATTCACACAAAACAATGTCAACCTTAAATGTAAATAGGCTAAAGCTCCAATTAAAAGACACAGACTGGCCAATTGGATAAAGAATCACGACCCATCAGTGTGCTGTATTCAGGAGACCCATCTCACATGCAAAGACACACATAGGTTCAAAATAAAGGGATGGAGGAATATTTACCAAGTAAATGGAAACAAACAAACAAAAAAAAAGGAGTTGCAATCCTAGTCTCTGATAAAACAGACTTTAAACCAACAAAGATAAAAAGAGACAAAGAAGGGCATTACATAATGGTAAAGGGATCGATGCAACAGAAACAGCAAACTATCCTAAATATATATTCACCCAATACAAGAGCACCAAGATTCATAAAGCAAGTTCTTAGAGACTGACAAAGAGACTTAGACTCCCACACAATAACTGTGGGAGACTTTAACACCCCACTGTCAATATTACACAGATCAACGAGACAGAAAATTAACAAGGATATTCAGGACTTGAACTCAGCTCTGAATCAAGTGGACCTAATAGACATCTACAGAACTCTCTACCCCAAATCAACAGAATATACATTCTTCTCAGCACCACATAGCGTGTGTTCTAAAATTCACCACATAATTGGAAGTAAAACACTCCTCAGCAGATGCAAAAGAACAGAAATCATAAAGTCTTTCAGACCACAGTGCAATCAAATTAGAACACAGGATTAAGAAACTCACTCAAGGCCAGGTGCAGTGGCTCAGGCCTGTAATCCCAGCACTTTGGGAGGGTGAGGTGGGAGGATCATGAGGTCAGGAGATCGAGACCATCCTGGCTAACACGGTGAAACCCCATCTCTATTAAAAATAAAAAAAAATAGCTAGGTGTGGTGGTGGGCGCCTGTAGTCCCAGCTACTTGGGAGGCTGAGGCAGTAGAATGGCGTGAACCTGGGAGGCAGAGCTTGCAGTGAGCTGAGATCACGCCACTGCACTCCAGTCTGGGTGACAGAGCAAGACTCCATCTCCAAAAAAAAAAAAAGAAAAGAAAAGAAAAAAGAAAAAAAATAAACTCACTCAAAACCACACAACTACATGGAAATTGAACAACATGTTCCTGAATGACTCCTGGGTAAATAACAAAATTAAGGCCAAAATAAAGAAGTTGTTTGAAACCAATGAGAACAAAGAGACAACATACCAGCATCTCTAGGACACAGCTAAAGCAGTGTTAAGAGGGAAATTTATAGCACTAAATGCCCACATCAGAAAGCTGGAAAAAATCTCAAATTGACACCCTAACATCACAATTAAAAGAACTAGAGAAGCAAGAGCAAACAAATTCAAAAGCTGGCAGAAGACAAGAAATAACTAAGATCAGAGCAGAACTGAAGGAGATAGAGACACGAAAAATGTTAAAAAAAATCAATGAATCCAAGAGGTGGTTTCTTGAAAAGATTAGCAAAATAGATGGACCACTAGCAAGACTAATAAAGAAGATAAGAGAGAACAATCGAATAGACACAATAAAAAATGATAAAGGGAATATCACCCCTGATCCCACAGAAATACAAACTTCCATCAGAGAATACTGTAAACTCATCTATGCAAATAAACTAGAAAATCTAGAAGAAATGTTTAAATTCCTGGACACATACACCCTCCCAAGACTAAACCAGGAAGAAGTCAAATCCCTGAATAGACCAAAAACAAGTTCTGAAATTGAGGCAGTAATTAATAGCCTACCAACTAAAAAAAAGCCCAGGACCAGACGGATTGATAGCCTCATTATACCAGAGGTACAAAGAGGAGCTGGTACCATTCCTTCTGAAACTATTCCAAACAATAGCAAAAGAGGGACTCCTCCCTAACTAATTTTATGAGGCCAGCATCGTCCTGATACCAAAACCTGGTAGAGACATAACAGAAAAAGAAAATTTCAGGCCAATATCCCTGATGAATGTTGATGCAAAAATCCTCAATGAAATACTGGCAAACTGAATCTAGCAGTACATCGAAAAGCTTATCCACCATGATCAATTCAGCTTCATCCCTGGGATGCAACACTGGTTCCACATACACAAATCAATAAATATAATCCATCACATAAATAGAACCAATGACAAAAACCACATGATTATCTCAGTAGATGCAGAAAAGGCCTTCGAAAAATTCAACCTCCCTTCATGTTAAAAAACTCTCAATAAACTAGGTATTGATGGAACATATATCAAAATAATAAGAGCTGTTTATGACAAATCTATAGCCAATATCATACTGAATGGCCAAAAGCTGGAAGCATTCCCTTTGAAAACCAGCACAAGACAAGGATGCCCTTTCTCATCACTCCTATTCAACATAGTATTGGAAGTTCTGGCCAGGGCAATAAGGCAAGACAAAGAAATAAAGCGTATTCAAATAGGAGGAGAGGAAGTCAAATTGTCTCTGTTTGCAGAAAATATGACTATATTTAGAAAACCCCATCGTTTCTGGTCAAAAACTCCTTAAGCTGATAAGCAACTTCAGCAAAGTCTCAGAATAAAAAAATCAATGTACAAAAATTATAAGCATTTCTATTCACCAGAGAGAAGACAGCCAAATCATGAGTGAACTCCCACTCACAAATGCTACAAAGAAAATAAAATAATTAGGAATACAACTTACAAGGGAGGACCTCTTCAAGGAGAACTACAAATCACTGCTCAAGGAACTAAAATAGGACAAACACAAATGGAAAAACATTCCATGCTCATGGATAAGAAGAATCAATATTGTGAAAATGGCCATACTACCCAAAGTAATTTATAGATTCAATGCTATTCCCATCAAGCTACCAGTGACTTTCTTTGCAGAATTAGAAAAAAACTACTTTAAATTCCATATGGAATAAAAAAAGAGCCTGCACAGCCAAAACAATCCTAAGCAAAAAGAACAAACCTGGAGGCATCACGCTACCTGACTTCAAACTATACTACAAGGCTACAGTAACCAAAACAGCATGGTACTAGTACCAAAACAGATATATACACCAATGGAAGAGAACGGAGACCTCAGAAATAACACCACACATCTACAACTATGTGATCTTCAAAAAACCTGACAAAAACAAGCCATGGGGAAAGGATTCCATATTTAATAAATGGTGCTGGGATAACTGGCTAGCCATATGCAGAAAACAAAAACTGCTGGACCCCTTCCTTACACCTTATACAAAAATTAACTCAAGATGGATTAAAGACTTAAATGTAAAACCCAAAAGTATAAAAACCCTAGAAGAAAACTTGGCAATACCATTTAGGACATAGGCACGGGCAAAGACTTCGTGACTAAAACACTGAAAGCAATTGCAACAAAAGTCAAAATTGACAAATGGGATCTAATTAAAACTAAAGAGCTTTCTGCACAGCAAAATAAACTATCACCAGAGTGAACATGCAACCTACAGAATGGGAGAAAATTTCTGCAAGCTACCCATCTGACAAAGGTCTAATACCCAGAATCTACAAGGAATTTAAACAAATTTACAAGAAAAAAAAAAACCCATCAAAAAGTGGGCAAAGGATATGAACAGACGCTTCTCAAAAGAAGACATTTATGCAGCCAACAAACATATGAAAACAAGCCCGTCATCACTGGTCATTAGAGAAATGCGAATCAAAACCACAATGAGATACCATCTCATACCAGTTAGAATAGTGGTTATTAAAAAGTCAGGAAACATCAGATGGTGGCAAGGCTGTGGAGAAATAGGAATGCTTTTACACTGTGGTGGGAGTGTAAATTAGTTCAACCATTGTGGAAGACAGTGTGGCGATTCCTCAAGTGTCTAGAACCAGAAACACCATTTGACCCAGCAATCCCATTACTAGGTATATATGCAAAGGATTATAAATCATTCTACTATAAAGACATATGCAGACGTATGTTTATTGCAACACTATTTACAATAGCAAAGACTTGGAACCCACCAAAATGCCCATCAATGATAGACTGGATAAAGAAAATGTGGCACATATACACCATGGAATACTATGCAGCCATAAAGAGGAATGAGTTCATATCCTTTGCAGCAACATGGATGAAGCTGGAAGCCATCATCCTCAGGAAACTAACACAGGAAAAGAAAACCAAACACCTCATGTTCTCACTTCTAAGTGGAAATTGAATAATGAGAACACATGGACACAGGGAGGGGAACAGCACACACTGGGGCCTGTCCAGAGTGGGGGGCAAGGGGAGAGAGAGCATTAGGACAAATACCTAATGCATGCAGGACTTAGAACCTAGATGACGTAAGTTAGGTGTAGATAGGTGTACCAAACCACCATGGCACATGTATTCCTATGTAATAAACCTGCACGTTCTGTACATGTATCCCAGAACTTAAAGTAAAATAAAAAAAAAAATAGACAGAGCTCTAGAAGGGGTTGAACTGACCAGAGGATGAGATAGAGAAAGAGGGGAACACGTTATCCAAGAATCTGTCAGTTTATCTTTTGAAAGTAGACTCAACTCATAGAACTGGAAAAGGCAATGGTCCAGAAGTACTCCCTATATATCACAAGGGAACAATTTTTAGAAACAGTCTTCATTATGACACTCAGCATTAGAATGAACCACTCTCTCCTGATTTAAGAAAACTAGTGTAAAATGAAGATGACATGGAGATTTTGGAGAATGTCTGCTTTAGACACATTACTGTCCTGGACTACATTTAAATAATGCATTGATTTTTAATACTAAAAATTAGTGCATTTTTTCCTAATGATTTCTGTAGCAGAATGGGGCCCATTTTCCAATATATTCCATTTTCATAACATTCCTGATTTTCTTATGGGCTCTTTAACATGTCACCTCCACACAGTATTTCCAGCCAACTTATCTTCCTATTTTGCCTATGGGCTTTTCAACATGTCATCTCTCTCTACATGGTATTTGCAGCCAACTTCTCCTAGAACATTTCTGCTGACAACACACAAGTCAAAATGTACCTCTTCAATAGAGGCAAGTATCCTCTCCCTGTCTACCCTTAGCTTCTCTGAGCACTCCATGTTCCTACTTCCTTCTGGTTTTATAAGCTGTTACACACCAGTTTGTTTTTAATCATTTAGCACATTCCAAAAATTTTGTAACATCAACTTTGAATCAAAGGCAGAGGTGTTTATCTCGCAGTTCTCCTTTACGTTTTATGTTATTATTATTTAAAGATGAGGTCTTATTCTGTTGCCCAGTGTGGGGTGCAGTGGTGAGATCACAGCACACTGCAGCCCTGAACTCGCTCAAGCAATCCTCCCACCTCAGCCTCCCAAGTATCTGGGACCACAGGTGCACAACACCATACTCAGGTAAATTTTTTATTTTTCTAGAGATTGGGTCTCACTGTGTTGCCCAAGCTGGTCTTGAATTCCTGATATCAAGCGATCCTCCTGCTTCAGCCTCCCAAGTTGCTGGGATTGCAGGTGTGAGCCACTGCACACAGCTCATATTATTTATCTTGGTACTAGGCACATAAGCATTATTTTAGAAATACTGTTGCTTGATAAAGAATATTTCCTGAAAAATGTAAAAGAGTTTACCAATGAGAAGCTAAATTATTTTTTAAAGAAAACAGTACACATTAAAGATGAATATACTCTAACCACCAAGAGCTTGCCTTTTAATTATTATAAATTATGGCCTTGAACATTTAGACCATTCTAGATTTCATTTCCCACCCAACTTGAAATCCAATCAAGCATTTGCTTGCTGCTGTTTTCTACATCCACATCCAAGCACCCATTGTAACATATATGCTAATTTTGATTATTTTAAATGATTTCTTCAAGTTGTTTTTAATACATAATTGTTTTAGTACAAGTTATATTTAATACAAAACTCTAGATTAGTCTGGCATAGTCCATCATTTATAACAACAGTTATTTTGCCACCAGTTTCCAAAAATAATTCAACACATTATTCTTGATAGGTAAATCAGAGAGCATTACCCTATTGCAGCAATCTATGGAGAATGATTCTCCAGTTTCACCTTGTCCTGAATCCACCTGCCCTCTTCCCTAACAGGAAACACAAAACTCTGTGCTGTTTTTAATTTCCTGCTTCCAACTGAAATGTGAACTTTCTTCACCCCTTTCCTCATGGCTCTATTATTTTGGCATTCAGCAGTAAAAGGAAACCCCTGCCAGGTATCTTTGTGAAACTCGACTCCAGGGTTAATTTTTTTTTAAATTTTGCGCGATATCTCATTTAATTCTGATGTTGTCTCGACCATCTATGTTAAATTTTCCCCCCAAACTAGTAAATTTGTCAAGCTTTACCTCAAAATACATATTTTGGAGGGTTTTATCTTTTGAGTCCAGAATGAACTTTAAATTCCTTTGATACATTGTCTCTCTAGCTATTAATTTCTTATCTGAAAGCCTTTCTAGAGGGGTGAAATCATCTGCCAGTAACTCAGATGCTTTGCCTATGACCTCCATTTTTTCTCAGTTAACCTTAAATGGTGAAAAATGTTACTTGCTCCTGGCCATCTCTTATTTCCCAGGTTGATCCACATTTTTATTACAACTCAGGATTTGAGAATTCTTTTTTCAACTATAATTATCTCAACATGATTGTTTCTCTATTCCCAGTGCAGGTCACTTTTTTTTTTTTTTTTACTTTGTACTGAAGTTATCAGAATAAAATATATTTTGCTATTTAGGCCTTTGGATGGAAACTATTTTTCTCATCAATTTCTAAAAGTAACACGAGTGCTAAGAAAAAAATTCAGGGTTATTCAGTTTGGAAGTTAGATTTCTTTCAATTTTAAACTTCTAGACAGACAGAGCTGTGAACCAAGATGTTAGGCAAAAAGCCACATAGGATTTTTAAAAATCTAGTGGTTTTGCTCTTAGAACATGTAATACCAATGATGTCAAGTCACCAAGAAAGTTCTATTTCATCCAGCATCTTTGGTTTAAGAATGCAATAAAATATTTAATATACCTTTAAAATGTTTTCATTGTTAATGATAACAAAATCTTAACATTTGTACTGCTATATTCATAATAAAATCTACCATTCTTTAGCTCCTAGTACTAGACACGTATTTAACATATATTGTCTCATTAAATACACTCACCAAAATAGATGATAGTTTTCTGATTTCCCAAATGAGGAAATAATGGCTCTGAGAAGCATAAGTATTTGCCCCTGCTTATCTGAAAAGACAGTTGAAATCTTTGTATAGGTATCCCAAACCCCTTGGAAAAAGACTGCTTAAAGTCTGAATATGCTCTGATAGTTTTTCCCTTTAAACTTCTAGTATTACTAAATTTCCCTTCATAATTCTTTAGCAGTTAGACCATTTTACATAATTGTCTTCAGATGAAGAACTTTGTCCTCTGAATAGAAGTAAAAGGCTTCGGCCGGGCATGGTGGCTCACGCCTGTACTTCCAGCACTTTGGGATGCCGAGGCGGGTGGATCACCTGAGGGCAGGAGTTCAAGACCAGCCTGACCAACATGGTGAAACCCCATCTCTACTAAAAATACAATAATTAGCTGCGCGTGGTGGCATGTGCCTGTAGTCCCAGCTACTCGGGAGGCTGAGGAGAATCACTTGAACCCAGGAGGCAGAGGTTGCAGTGAGCCAAGATTGCGCCACTTCACTCCAGCTTGGGTGACAGAGTGAGACTGTCTCAAAACAAAAAAAAAGGAACTAAAGGCCTCTGGCCAGCTGGTGCTACTAGCTCTTCATATCTTCTGAGAGCTCACTGGGCTGGTGAATGTGCAGTATAGGGTGGACCCACCAGCTTTCTCTTAATATGGTTCCTCTTTTGCAAACCTTCTAACCTCATGCTAGACTATTAAGCTCTACTTTATTCCTTGATGATATTGGGTAAATTATAATTTGGTCAAGTGCTCAAATTTTCTATAATCAAACCCCACTTCTTTAAATGTAGAAGCATTGTGTGTGTGTGTGTGTGTGTGTGTGTGTGTGTGTGTGTGTGTGTGAAATAAAGTGACTTACTTCCACCTTTTATTACATACATTGCCTTTTAAAATCACTATCTTGACATTCAGAATATTTCTCCCATAGAGGATGATTTTCCAGAAATAATTCTGACATATGAGTTAACAAATTGGGAGAAATATATAATTGTGATTGTCCTTAGGCATCCAGGTTCTTGAAATAGTGGCTTGTCTCTCTGGAGAATAATTTTCTCTATAACTTTAAACATAATGTATGCATTGTAATTTCTTACCAACGGAAACTATAGAATTTATATTTCAGTATACTCTAAACTCAAATCAAAGTCAAGAAAAGAGGGTGGGATGAGGGATAAGCCAAAGACAAGGTGTTTGAATATCAATATTTTGGAATAAAAAGAGAACAAACCAGAAGAGCTAGGAAATCGACTATTTGAATAACCTGTTTATATGGGGCTTAATTTTGAAAAATCTATGCTTGACCTGCCTTCTACAGAGTATTTCAGTAGGACTTTAGCTTCTAAGTAACTTGGAGAAAAGCGGTAAATGAGGTAGATCCCTCAAGATGTTTACATATCTGTTGTCTACTCTTTAAAAGGATTTTCTTTAAAAAGAAGCAGAATGTTTGGTTCTGTGTCCCTACCCAAATCTCATATCAAAATGTAATCCCCATGTGTGAAGGTAGGGACCTGGTGGTAGGTGATTGGATCATGGGGTGGTTTCCCCCATGCTGTTCTCCTGATAGTGAAGGAGTTCTCATGAGATCTGATTGTTTAATAGTGGCAGTTTCCCCTGCATGCTGTCTCTCTCCTGCCATCAGGTAAGACATGCCTTGCTTCCTCTTTAGCCTCCGCCATGATTTTAAGTTTCCTGAGGCTTCCCCAGCCATGCAGAACTGTGAGTCAATTAAATCTCTTTTATTTATAAATTACCCTGTCTCAGGTAGTATCTTTATAGTGGTGTGAGAACAGAATAATACAGAAGGAAATTCTCTTAGTTGTCAGTGACAAAGAAAGAAGTAGAAATGAGAGAAAAAGAAAATAAAATGTTGGTGGATTGCTAAAAATGTTCTTCATCTTCTGCGATGTAATATTGGTTTGTCATGAGGAATAAGAATTATGAAGGATTATGTTATTGATAGAAGTCATATATAGAGAAGTGGTATACAAGGCCTTACGGGTGATTGATTTTTTTTTTAAGTCAATGATATGGCTTGGTTCTGAGTTACCACCCAAATCTCGTCTTCTAGCTCCCATAATTCCCATATGTTGTGGGAGGGACCGGGTGGAAAATGACTGAATTATGGGGTTGGGTCTTTTCCATGCTGTTCTTGTAATAATGAATGGGTCTCATGTGATCTGATAGTTTTAAAAATGGGAGTTTCTCTGCACAAGCCCTCTCTTTGCCTGCTGCCACCTTGTAAGTAGTGATCTTTGTTTACTGTGAGATGCTCTCTATTGCCTCAGGCAATGAGCTGTCCTATAGAATGCACAGTGGTCTGTGCTCCCTGCTTGGTTCCAAAGAGGGAAAACAAGCTGGGTGGGGCTGGACTGGGCAAGTCCATCTATACCTCCCTTAATAGCAGGTGTAAGTAAGGCATTTGAAGATCCGCCAAAAACACAACAAGAAAAGATCTGCTGGATTGACATTATGTCGGTGACAATGCAGTAGAAAATGAACACTAGAGGTGAGTTCAAAGATGAGCTTAGAATCTATATCTCTATAAATAGCAATCAATTTTAGATTCAATCAAGGTGATTAAATTAAAAAGATGATTAAAAAAAGGTGATCATTCACCAGTTTCCATTAAGTAATCAATGCTTAAATAATGAACACCTGAACTAATATTCTTTTGAGACAATTGTACTTTGTATCATCTAGGAAAACAGTGTGAAGATATCCAGAAGGGCAGTGCATGTTACGACAGCAAGGAACCTTTTGTTTTTTTGAGACTGGGTCTCGCTTTATCACCCAGGCTGGAGTGCAGTGGCACGATCCCGGCTCACTGCAACCTCCGCCCCCTGGGTTCAAGCGATTGCCCTGCCTCAGCCTCCCAAGTAGCTGGGACTACAGGCACGCACCACCACGCCCAGCTAATTTTTTTTTTTTTTTTTTTTTTTGAGAGGGAGTCTTGCTCTTCTTGCCCAGGCTGGAGTGCAGTGGCGCAATCCTGGCTCACCACAACCTCCGCCTCCTGGGTTCAAGTGATTCTCCTGCCTCAGCCTCCCGAGTAGCTGGGATTACAGACGCACACCACCACGCCCAGCTAATTTTTGTATTTTTAGTAGAGACAGGGTTTCACCATGTTGGCCAGGCTGGTCTCAAACTCCTGACCTCAAGTGATCTGCCCGCCTCAGCCTCCCAAAGTGCTGGGATTACAGGCGCGAGTCACTTCGCCCGATCTCGGCTCATTGCAAGTTCCACCTCCCGAGTTCACGCCATTCTCCTGCCTCAGCCTCTTGAGTAGCTGGGACTACAGGCGCCCGCCACCACGCCTGACTAATTTTTTGGTATTTTCAGTAGAAGACGGGGTTTCACCGTGTTAGCCAGGATGGTGTCGATCTCCTGACCTCAAGATCTACCCGCCTCGGCCTCCCAAAGTGCTGGGATCACAGCCCTGAGCTACCACACCTGGCCGACCAATCCTTTTTTATTAAAGCTCTTGTTTTTTTTTCTTTCCCAAGATGGTGGATTAGAGGCTTTTAGCATGCTTCATTCACTTGGAAATAACAAAATGGTGTATAAACAGCAACACTGTGAGCTTTTACTCAAGAAGGAATACAGAATTCAGCCAAAAAAGTGAGGGACACTCCGGATACTGGGGAAGAGAAGGTTTACAAGCAGCCTGTGTGACAGCATTTGACTGATAAAAGTGAGTGAAGCCTCAGTGCATAAAAGAGGCAGTTTTCATCTATGATTCACTTTTTAACTAGAGATGCGTCCAACCAAGGCCACGGGAGAGCACCTTGTTTCTCCGAAGCCCTGGAGCTAACTTGGGGAGAGGCTGGGAGAGGGTATGAGGGAAAGATGCCAGAAAAGCTGCGGAAGTTTTCCCAGACTTGGACTGAGAGGACACTGTTTTCAATCTAGTTTCATATAAAGTCAGTAATTTTTGGTGACCCAGCAGGGGCAGCTGCCACAGGGACTTCGGATTCTGGCTGGAGAATGGAGCACTTACTCTAGAGCAGGGGAAGGGTACCCACAATCAGAACTGAGTGATGAGTGTAGACTGCACCCCAGCAGTAGGCACTGTGACTGGAGCAGAGGAATTGCTGAAGCCACTGCTTCTCTGGGTGGCATGATTTGTGCGGCCAGAAGAGCTTTGCAGTCTGGGACTAGTGTCATTGCTGGGTAGTCAGCTCCTTTGGTCAGTCAGGACAGTGTGCCCCACAAGTTTTGAGAAGTGTAGGGAGGCAGACCCCACCCGAGACTACCTTCCCTTCCCCTGCAAAGACCTTGTTGCAGCAGCAGTTACTCTGCTTCACAGAAATTACTCTGCTTCTTTCTGGGGAACGTATTTCCAGCATTTGGCCTACCAAGTGGCCTAGAATGGGGACCTGAGCCATGCCTCTCTTTCTGTGCAGAGACCGTGGTGCAGCATTGCCCTCTCCACCTCACACCCAGGCGTAATTACAAGCACTCAATACATCAACTCATGTGGATAGGAGCCTGAGTTGTCCTTACTTTCCTGCAGAGAGATTTTGATGCAGTGGTGTCTTCGCTGTCTTCACTGCTTCATAACTGGGCATAATTTTGAGCTTTCAGCCCACTCCCTTGCCTGGATTAGGAACCTGAGTCACACCTCCTTTCCTGTGCAGAAATTTTGACACAGTTGCACTGTCTCTACCCCATACCCAGGCATATTCTCAGACCTTTGTCACACTTACTCACCTGATATAGGAGCCTGACCCACCCCTTATTTCTCATGCAGAGATCCTGATGCAGCACCAACCTCTACACTTCACACCAGGGCATATTTCCAGGCATTCAGTGCACCTGCTCAGCCTGAGCCACCCCTCCTTTCAGGTGCCAAGATTCTGGTGTGGCAGCGCCCCCTCTGCTCCATGGCTGAATGTATCTCCAGGCATTTGAAGCACCCATATCTTAGATTATGAGTATGGGCTGCCCATCCATTTCCAGGCAGAGAACTTGAGGTAGTGGATATTTCTCTACTCCATGCCCAGGGACATCTCTTGCCACTTGGCTACTGCCTTCCAGACACCCCCACAAAGCTAGTGCTTATACCTGCCATTAGGGGATGTATAGATGGACTTGCCCAGTCTATTTCCACCCAGCTTGTTTTCTCTCTCCAGGAACGAGCAGGGAGCACAGATGACTGTGAATTGTATAGGATAGCTAATTGCTTGAGGCAACAGACAGCATCTCACAGTAAACTAACATCAACTATATACCTATCTGCATTGGCCACAGCTGGCTTTTATCCATATGCAGCACCCATTGGCCTAGAGAATGAACTGCACAACCCAATACAAAATCTGCTGGCACAAGTGCACAGCACTGAGAAATAAGCTTCCGGACACCTCCGCCATACTGGCCTACATGAGGCAGTGAGCCCACTCACACATCTAGTATATTGCTACTACAACCAGCATCTGAGAAATACACTCACTATACAAATGCCACATATAACCAAGGAACCTATAGAGAGTCTTTGCCACTGAAAGCACCCAGAACCAAAGCTAAAGGACCCTACACAACATGCATTTTAGTCACATCCTTGGGGTCAGGGAGGGGAGAAATACCATCCAAAAGAAAATAAATTCAAAAATAAGGAGAGATAGCTTATTTAAATGAGAAGAAACCAGAGAAACAATTCTGACAGTATGAAAAACAGATTGTCACAACACCCTCTTAAGATCACACTAACTTTCCTGCAATGAATCCTAACCAAAATTAAATTTTGGAAATACCAGATAAAGAATTCAAAATATTAACTTTAAAGAAGCTCAATGATATTAAAGAGAAAGTTGAAAAACAACACATATAAATTAGAAAAAAAAACCCAATTTGGGATATAAAAGAAGAGACAGTTATTATTTTAAATAATAAAATAGAAGTTCTGCAAGTGAAAAATTCATTGAGGGAATTACAAAATACAGTTAAAAACTTCAAAAATAGCCCTGACCAAGAAGAATAATGAACTTTAGAGCTGGAACACTGTTCTTCATATTAACCTCATAAGACAAAAATAAAAATAAAAAAAAGATTTCTAAAAAATGAATAAAATCTCAAAGAAATACAGGATTATGTAAAGCACCAAGAACTACAAGTTAAGCTATTCTAGAGGGAGAAGAAGAAAAAGTATAAAGTATGAAACACTGTTTGAGAGACGAATTCAGGAAAAGTTCCCAGGTCTTACTAGAGATCTAGTTATCCAGGTGTAAGAAGTTCAGTGAACTCCTGAAAAATGCATTGCGTTAAGAACCTCATGGAGGCATATAGTCAACAGATTATCCAAAGGTGATGTGAAGAAAAAAATATAAAAGTGGCAAGAGAGAAGCATCTAATCACCTATAAAGCGAATCCCAACAGACTAATAGAAGAATTCTCAGCTAAAACTTTACAAGCCAGAAAAGACTGGGTCTTATTTTCAGTCTTCTTAAAGAAAAAAAAAATGTTACCCAATAATTTAGTATCTTGTCAAACTAAGCTTCAAAAATTTTTTTTAAAAAAGAGTCTTTTCCAGACAAGCAAACACTTAGAGAATTTTTCACCACTAAACTGAAACTACAAGAAATGCTCAAAGCAATTCTAAACATGGACAAAATAGTAATACTTGACATCAAAAAACATACGAAAGTATAAAACTCCCAGGTCTTATAAATCAATTACACAATCAAGATTGAAAAGTAATTAGAGAAAAATTAACATTATGAAAAATGAACAGTATGAACATTAACATTGTGTGACAAAAGGTCACATATCAATAGTAACCTTAAACATAAATTGACTAAATGCTTCACTTAAAAGATATATGCTGGATATGTATAATGGATAAAGGCCAATACCCAATCCTTTGTTGCATTAAAAAACCCACCTAAGATATTTACAGACTCAAAGTAAAAGGGTGCAAAAATATATTTCATGCAAAGAGAAACCATAAGTGACAGGAGTAACTATACTTAGATAAAATAGACTTTAAATCAACAACAGTAAAAAAAAAAAAAAAAGATGAAGAAGGTAATCATATAATGATAAAGGGATCAATTCAATAAGAATATATAACAATTCTAAATATATATGCATTCATATTCATAAACCAAATACTACTAGACTTAAGAAAAGTGATAGACACTAACACAATAATAGTGGAGGATTTGAATATTCCACTGACAACATTAGACAGATTATCCATGTAGAAAAGTAACAAAGAAACTCTGGATTTAAATTGGACTCTAGAACAAATGAACCTAAAAGATATTTACAGAATATTCTACCCAACAACCTGAGAATATACATTCTTCTTGTCTGTGCATAGGACATTCTCAAAAATTGACCATATACTATGCCACAAGGCAAGTCTTGATAAATTTGAAAAAATTGAAATTATATCAAGTACATTATCTTACCACAATGGAATAAAACTAGAAGTCAACACCAAGAGGAATGCTGAAAACCACACAAATACATGAAAATTAAATAATCTGGTCCTGAATAATTGTTGAGTCAATGATGACATTAAAGTGGACACCAAAATGTTTTTGGAAACAAATGAAAATACAGACACAATATACAAAAACTTCTGGGATACAGCTAAAGCAGTGCTAAGAGGGAACTTTATACCCTTAAATGTCTACATCAAAAATATAGAAATAACAAATTAACTACCTAATGTTGCATGTTAATGAAGTAAACAAGAACAAACCATATTCAAAACTAGCAGAAGAAATGAAATAACAAAGATCAGAGCTGAACTAAATGAAATGGAGACCAAAAAAAAAAAAATCATTGAAATGTAAAATATGTTCTTTGAAAAGATAAAACTGATAGACCAGTAGCTAGATTAACCAAGAAATAAAGAGAGAAGATACAAATAAGCACAATCAGAAATGATAAAGATGTCATTACAACTGATACAACAAAAATATAAAAGATCATCAGAGACTACTATGAGCATCTCTATGTACACAAACTAGAAAGTCTAGAGAAAATGGATGAATTCCTGGAAACATACAGCCTCCCAAGATTGAATCAGGAAGACGCAGACATCCTGAACAGGCCAATAATGAGTAGTGAAAGTAAATTGGTAATAAAAAAATCTTAATAATAAAAAAAAGCCTAGGACCAGGTAGTTTCAGAGACAAATTCTACCAGATACACAATGAAGTAGTGATACTAAACTTGCTAAAACTGTTCCCAAAAATTGAGGAGAGGAAATCTTCCCTAACTCATTTTATAAAGCCAGCATTGCCTTGATACTAATGCCAGGCAAAGACACTACAAAAAAAGGAAAACTACAGACCAATATCTTTGGTGAACATAGATGTGAAAATCCTCAACAAAATACTAGTAAACCGAAACCAACAACACATCAAAAAGATAATATACTGTTACTAAGTGGATTTTATTATAGGGATGAAAGTTTGGTTTTACATATGCATATTAATAAATATGATTCACCACATAAACAGAATTCAAAACAAAAGCATATGATTATATAAATAGATACAGAAAAAGCATTTGATAAAATTCAGCATCACTTCCTGATGAAAAACCTTTGCTATGCTAGGCACAGAAAGAACATAACTCAAAATAATAAAAGCCATATATGACAAACCCATAGAAAACATGACACTGGAATGGGAAAAATTAAAAGCATTCCTCTTAAGAACTGGGAAAAGGACAATGATGTCCACTCTCTTCACTCTTATTCAACATAGTACTTGAAGTCCTAGTCAGAGTAATCAGACAAAAGAAAGAAATAAAAGACATCTAAATAGGCAAAGAGGAAGTCAAATTATCTCTGTTCACTGATGATACAATTTTATACCTAGAAACCCTAAGGACTCCTCCAAATGCCTCCTAGATTTTATAAGTGACTTCAGTAAAGAATCAGGCTACAAAATCAACTTACAAAAATCAGTTGTGTTTCTATATGCCAATAATCATCAAGCTGGGAACCAAATCAAGAACTCAATCCCATTTACAATAGCTACGCAAAACAAATACAAAATGCGTAGGAATGCATTTAACTAGGGAGGTGAAAGATCTCTACAAGGAAAACTATAAAACACTGATACAAGAAACAATAGATGACACAAATGGAAAAACAGTGATGCTCATGGATTGGAAGAATCAGTATCATTAAAGTGACCATACTGCCCAAAGCAATCCAGAGATTCAATGCAATTTCTGTCAAACTACTATCATTCTTTGATAAATAGAAAAAAAATTAAATTTACATGGAAATGAAAAAGGGTCCAAATAGCCATAGCTATCCTAAGCAAAAAGAATAAAGCTACAGGTATCACATTACCTGACATGAAATTATACTACAAAGCTATAGTAACGAAAACAACATGATACTAGTATAAAAATAGACACACAGATAAATGGGACAGAGTAGAGAACCCAGAAATAAAGCCACATATCTAAAACCAAATGATCTTTTACAAAGCCAGCAAAAATATACACTGGGGAAAGGAAACCTAATTCAATAAGTGGTGCTGGGATAACTGCTGAGCCATACGCAGGTAAATAAAACTAGACCTGTATCTCTCACCATATTCAAAAATTAACTCATATGGATTAAATGTTAGACTTGAAGTTATAAAAACCCAAGAAGATACTTTGCCCATTGTTCTAGGCAAATAATTTAGGACTGAATTTTCAAAAGAAAATGCAACAAAAACAAAAATAGGCAAATGGGACTCAAACTAAAAATCTTCTGCACAGCAGAAAATTATAAAATAAGTAATCAACTGAGTAAACAGACTATCTACAGAATGGGAGAAAATATTTGCAAACTATGCATCTGAGAAAGTACTAATTCCCAGAATCTACAAGGAACGCAACAACAACAAAAAAAACCCATCAAAAAATATTTGCAAACTATGCATCTGAGAAAGTACTAATTCCTAGAATCTACAAGGAACTCAACAAAAAAACACCCATCAAAAAGTAGGCAAAGGACATGAACAGATATTGTTCAAAAGACGACATAAAAGCAGCCAATACACATATGAAAAATGCTCAGCATTGCTAATCATAAGAGAAATGGGTATTAGAACCACAGTGAGATACCATCTTAACCAGAATGACTATTACTAAAAAGTGAAGAAACAACAGATGCTGGCAAGGATGTGGAGAAAAGGGAAAGCTTATACACTGTTGATGGGAATGTAAATGAGTACCACCTCTTTGGAAAACAGTATGGAGATTTCTCAAAGAAGTAAAAATAGAACTAATCTTTGATCTAGCAACCCCACTATTGGAATCTACCCAAAGAGAAATAAATCATCATGTAAAAAAGACACTTGCACTCATTTGTTCATAGCAGCACTATGTAAAATAGAAAAATTATAGAATCAACTTGTGTCCATTCATGAATAATTGAAAAAAATTTCGTAAAGTCTTTGCAAATATATGCCTCTGTGAAACAATTCAGCTACAAATGTAGGCCCCGCACAAAGCCTCAGCCCTGTGAAAACACCCAGAAAAGGAAGCAACTGATTGTACTCAAATTGCAATACAGTTAAAAGAACATTAGCTCACACAGATGAGAAAGAACCAGTGCAAGAACTCTGGAAACTCAAAAAGCCAGTCTTTTATCCTCCAAATGACCACGCTAGTTCTCCAGTAAGGATCTTAAGCAGGTTGAAACGACAGACATAGAATTCAGAATATTGATAAGGACAAAGATCATTGAGATTCAGGAGAAAGTCAAAATTTAATCCAAGGAATCTAGGATTACAGTAAAATAATACAGGACCTGAAAGACAAAATTGCCATTGTAAGCAAGAGGCAAACTGATCTGATAGAGCTGAAAAATACCCTATAATAATTTTATAATATAATCACAAGTATTAACAGTAGAATAGGCCAGGCGCAGTGGCTGACGCCTGTAATCCCAGCACTTTGGGAGGCCGAGGCGGGTGGATCACGAGGTCAAGGGATCGAGACCATCCTGGCGAACATAGTGAAACCCAGTCTCTACTAAAAATACAAAAATTAGCTGGGCATGGTGGTGTGTGCCTGTAATCCCAGCTACTCAGGAGGCTGAGGCAGGAGAATCGCTTGAACCCAGGAGGCGCAGGTTGCAGTGAGCTGAGATTGCGCCACTGCACTCCAGCTTGGCAACAGACTGAGACTCCATCTCAAAAACAAAGCAAAACAAAAACACAGTAGAATAGATCAAGTTGAGGAAAGAATCTCAGAGCTCAAAGACTAGTTCTCTAGGCTAACTCAGCAGATGAAAATAAAGGAAGAAAAAGAATGAACAAAAATTCTGAGAAATATAGGCTTGTGTAAAGAGACCAAATCTACAACTCTACACCATTAGCATCCTTGAAAGAGAGGGAGAAAAAAGAAGCAACTTGGAAAACATATTTGAGGATATTATCTATGAAAATTTTCCCCAACCTCACTAGCGAGGCCAACTTTAAATTAAAAAATGCAGAGAACTCCTGCAAAATACTATACAAGATGACCATTCCCAAGGCACACGATGATTAGATTTCCAAGACAGACATGAAAGAAAAAAAAAGTTGAAGCCAGTTAGAGAGAAGGGGCAGGTCACCTACAAAGGGAAACTCATCAAGCTAATAGGGGAACTTTCAGCACAAGCCCTACAAGCCAGAAGAGATGGGGGTGTATGTTCAGCATATATATATATATATATAATTTTGCCTTCAAAATTGTGTTTATTTCACTTTGCGTCTGCTCCGCGCTCTGCCGCCTCATCCCTGGGGCGGCTTGGGACTCAATCTCTATCTGACCACGGGCTGGGGGTGGCAGATAGGTTGGGGGACCGGGAACCGAGGAAGGCAGTAAGAGCTGGACAAACAGTCGGAAAATGCATGGTGGCGGACCATGCGCGCCCCTCCCCTGAGCCTGCTCGCCAGGCTTGGAGCTGATACTTCCCGCATCTTACAGCGGACGGCTTAGGCCCCGGCGGGGCTGCGAGCTAGGGAGTCGGTGCAGGGCGGGTCTGCGGGGGCGGGGGCCTCACAGCCTCCGATCCCAGCTCAGCCCGGGCCGGCGAGTGGGTGGACGCCCGGCTCGCGGCCTAGCGACTGGGCTTCGCGGGAGGTGGACAACCGGGGGCGGGCTGGGGGCGCTTGGCGGCATTGCAAGCTCAGAATCACAAGCTCAGCTATTGGCGACGGACGGAGCGTGGCTGTCCCCGGGCTGGGGAGGCGCCGTCGGGATGGCTGAGCGGCAGGGTGCCGGCATGCCCGCTCACAGGCGGTCCATTCGGAAGGTGTTCTTGGTGGCTGGGTCCGCCAGAACCACGTCGGGGTCATTGAGCATGTGCAGTCCGTCCAGGGTCAGTCCGTCCAGGGTCAGGGGGTCGATCTTGAGTTCATCCAGGGGAAACTGGCTGTCTGAGTCGAAGCTGAGGTCGCCGACCCTGACCAGAGAGCTGGTCAGTTCTTTAAAGAGGCTAGGGGGCCGGGGGAGACTGTCCTGTCACTATGAGGATGATGTTGGGGATGCCACTGTGGCTGGTGTAGCCCAGCTGCTGCGAGTTCAGCAGGCTCCCGTGGCTGTGGGTGAGGCCTATCATGACCGCCTGCGAGTAGTTGAGCGTGGAGCCCCTGTTGTATAGGGAGCTGATGGCGTTCTCCATCATGTTGAACTGCTCCAGCTGGTGGGACAGAGCATTGGCCTGACTGAACGCCATCTGCTGCTCATAGTACGCGTCCCCAAACACGCTGCCCAGAGTGGAAGTGTGTTGCGGGGAGCTCCCTGGGGAGAAGCCTTGACTGGAGACTGGCGAGGTGGGAGACCGGTTGGCCGAGGAGCCGGGGCTAGTGCCGCTACTGCTGCAGAGGCGGCGCCGAGGTGATGTCGATCCCCATCGACGGCTGGCCGGGATTCTCCGTGGGGACTGGAAGAGAGAGGACGGTACCGTGACCGCGAGCGGGGGCGGCTGTGGCCCACGATTCAGGTTGGTGCTGGGTAACAGGGACTGCCGGGGGGCAGGCGGACGGGCGCCTGTAGGGGCGGTGGGGTTGGCGGCTGCTGAGACCCAGGCTAAGGGGGTGGCGGAGACTGGGGCTGTGGCAGTGGCTGCTGGGAGTCCGTCTGGGTGAAGAAGGCGTAGGGTAGCTGCTGCTCCAGAGACAGGGCATTCAAGGCCACGGCCTGAGTGATGTATGACAGCGGGGACAGAGTGGGCGATGACTGCTGATGCCTCGTCTCTGTGCTCAGGGACAGGGGGCTGACGCCGGCTGGACGGTGCTGCGGAGGGGAGCCGAGTGTGCTCATCCCCTGGCCGGCGCAGCTGATGCCCAGGTGCATCAGGTTGGCTGAGACGTTGTCGGTGCTGCTGGAGCTACTGAGCGCGGGGAAGGTGGGCTCCTCGGAGTCGAGCGGGGAAGGGAAGTGGATGTTGGTCAAGCCGTGCAGGGAACCCCCAGTATTGTGAGTGGCGGAGATCAGGGCTGTAGTGTTTTCCTGGTCAGCGGACGTGAAGATGTTGATTCGTTGATTCCGCGCAGGACTTGGTCCTGGATCCCGTCTTCTTGGTTTCCCCATGCTTGCTTGGAAAGGTTTTTGTCTGCCTCTGATATGGTCTCTTCCATTCCTGGGCCTGTTAACAGTAAGACTTTTTTCTGGTGCACGTCCTGGGACCCACTAGTAAAGGATTCTGGCTGCATGGGCGTCATTGTGCTCTGGTGCAGGGCGAGTCAGAATTGGTCCTTCTCCAGCTGGTGTCCGTGGGTGGCAAGAGGTACACGGTGCCGTATGGGCAGCTGTTGGCCTGCTGTCCGTGTTTGTCCTTTGACAGGTGCAGGCAGTGCGGGGAGCCTAGTCGGCCGCGTTCCCGGTACATCCTGTTCACCAGCGCATGATGCCTGGTAGTCAGGCTGGTGTCCAGGCCCAGGGATTGGAAGGGGGTCTGGAAGGGCAGGTCCACGGTGCCACTCCCGATCTGGTTCACGTTGAGCAGGGACCCGGCATAGTACTGGCCCCGCTTGGGCCCAGTTGCAGGTACTGGTATTTCTGGAGCTGGAGCCGTGGGGCCATATCAGGCTTAGACCTTTCATGGCCTCCTCGAAGGCCGCTGTCTCCTCCGCGTGTTTCTCGTTGTGCAGTGTGACCTTCTCGCTGAATATAGATGATGAAAAGAAAAGAAAAATGCCAGCGTTGCTATTCTATTTTCAGAAAAAAATACACTTTAGCCCGAAGATTTTAAAAAGACAAAAAGGGCATTACATAATGGTAAAGGGATCCATTTAACAAGAAGACCTAACTATCTTAAATACGTATGCACCCAACACAGCAACATCCAGATTTGTAGAGCAAGTTTTTAGAGATCTCCGAAGAGACTTAGATAACCATACAATAATAGTGGGAGATTTCAACACTCCACTGACAGTACTATACATATTATTGAGGCAGAAAACTAACATATAAATAGGACTTGAACCTGACGCTTGACTAAACGGGCCTGACAGGTATCTACTGAACTCTCTACCACAAAACAGCAGAGTATACATTTGTCTCATCTGCACATAATACATACTCTAAAATTGACCAGACAATCAGACCTAAAACTATCCTCAGCAAGTTGGAAAAAAACACGATTATACCAAACACACTGTCAGATCACAGCACAATAAAAATAGAAATCTATTCTAAGAAAACACTCAAAACTATATGATCACATGGAAATTAAACAACATGCTCCTGATTTTTTTTGGAATAAAAATCACTGTTTATTGAGTAAACAGTGAAATTAAGGCAGAAATTAAAATTTTTTTTAAATGAATGAAGACGAAGATACAACATAGAAGAATCTCTGGGACACAGTTAAAGCAGTGTTAAGAAAGTTTCTAGCATTAAATACTACATTAAAAATGAAAAAAGATCTCAAATTAACCATCTAAAATCACACTTAGAAGAACTAGAAAACAAAGAGAAAACCAACCCCAAAGATAGAGGAAGAAATAACCAAAATCAGAGCTGAACTGAAGAAAATTGAAATGCGAAAAACCATACAAAAGACCAAAGTATAGAGGAGTTGGTTATTTGAAAGAATAAGTAAGATTGGTAGACTGCTAGCTAGACTAATAAAGCAAAAAAGAGAGAAGATCCAAATGAACACAATCAAAAATGACTAAGGGACATACAAAAATTCAGAGGCTACCACAAACACCACTATGCACTCAAACTAGAAAAGCTACAAGAAGTAAATAAATTCCTGGAACATAACAACCTTCAAGATTGAACCAGGAAGAAATTGAATCCCTGAACAGACAAATAATGAGTTCCAAGGTTGAATCAGTAATAAAATGCCTACCAAGCAGAAAAATCCAAGGAGCAGATGGATTCATGACCAAATCCTACCAGAGTTATAAAGATCTGCTGCCATTCCTACTGAAAGTATTTCACAACACTGAGGAGGAGGGACTCCTCCCTTACTCATTCTATGAGGCCAGCATTATCGTGATACCCAAAGCTGGAAGAGACACAATAAAAAGGGAAAACTTAAAGCCAATATCCTTGATGACCATTGATAGGAAAATCCTCAACAAAATACTAGCAAACCAAATCCAGCAGCATTTCAAAAAGCTAAAACACCACAATCAAGTTGACTTTAATTGTGAGATGCAAGATTGGTTCAACATATGCTAATCAATAAGTGTGATTCACCACATAAACTGAACTAGAACCAAAAACCACATGTTCATCTTAGTAGATGCAGAAAAACCTTCTGACCAAATTCAGCATTCTGTTATGTTAAAAACCCTCAACAAACTAGGCGTTGAGGTAACATAACTCAAAATAATGAGAGACATCTATGACAGACCCACAGCCAACATCATACTGAAAGGGTGAAAGCTGGAAGCACTCCTCTTGAGAATAAGAACAAGACAAGGATGCCCTTTTTCAACACTTCATTCAACATAGTTTTGGAAGTCCTCGCCAGAGAAATCAGACAAGAGAAAGAGAGAAAAGGCATTCAAATAGAAAGAGAGGAAGTCAAGCTATTTCTCCTCAAGACAATATGATTCTTACCTGGAAAACCCTAGTCTCTCCCCAAAGGTTCCTAGGTGTGATAGACATGTCGAAACATGTTGGGCAAAGTTTCAGATTACAAAATCAATGTACAAAACCAGTAGCATTTCTATACACCAACAATGTCCAAGTTGAATGCTAACTCAAGAATATAATCCCAGTCACAATAGCCATAGAATAAATGAAATAACTAGAAATACAGATAACCAAGGAGGTGAACTATCTCTACTATGAGAATTACAGAGCACTGCTCAAAGAAATCAGAGAGGATACAGAAAAATGAAAAAACACTCCATGTTCATGGATAGGAATAATCAATATTATTAGAATGATCATACTATCCAAAGCCATTTGCAGATTTAATGCTATTCCTATCAAGCTACTAATGACATTCTTTACCACATTAGAAAAAGGTATTTTAAAATTCATAAGGAACCAAAAAAATAGCCAAGGCAATCTCAAGCAAAAAGAACAAAGCTGGAGGCATCACATTACCATACTTCAAACTATACTACAAGTCTACAGTAACCAAAACAGCATGGTATTGGTACAAAAACAGTCACACAGACCAATGGAGCAAAGTAGGAATCCCAGAAATAAAGCTGCACACCTACAGCCATCTAATTTTTGACAAAGTTGATGAAAACAAGCAGTAGAAAAAGGATTCCTTAGTCAATAAATGGTGCTGAGATGACTGGCTGGCCAAATGTAGAATATTGAAGCTGGACCCCTTCCTTACACCACACAAACCAACTCAAGATGAATTAAAGATTAAACAAAAACTAAAATCTGTAAAACCCTGGAAGACAACCTAGGTGATACCATTCTTGACATAGGAACAGGTGAAGATTTTATGATGAAGATGCCAAAAGCAATTGCAATGGAAGCAAAAATTGATGAATGGGATCTAAATAGACTAAAGAGCTTCTGCACAGCAGACTAGCAACAAAGTAAACAGGCATCGTACAAAATCAGAAAATGTTTGCACTATACAACTGTGAAAGGTCTGATATCTAGCATCTGTAAGGACTTAAACAGATTTACAAGAAAAAAAAACCTACCTAAAAAGTGAGCAAAGGACATGAACAGACACTTTTCAAAAGAAGACAAATATGTGGCCAACAAGCATATGAAAAAAAGCTCAGTATCACTGATTATTTGAGAAATGTAAATTAAAACCACAATGAGATACCATCTCACACCAGTCAGAATGGCTATTATTAAAAACTAAAAAAATAACAGATGTTGGTAAGGTTGTGGAGAAAAGGGAACATTTATATACTGTTGTTGGGATTATAAATCAGTTCAACCATTGTAGAAAGCAGTGCAGCAATTTCTCAAAGAACTAAAAGCAGAACTACCATTCAACCCAGGAATCTCATTATTGGGGATATACCCAAAGGAATATAAATCATTCTATCATAAAGACACATACACATGTATGTTCACTGCAGCACTATTTACAGTAGCAAGGACATGAAATCAACCTAAATGCCCATCAATGAAAAGCTGAATAAAGAAAACGTGGTACCTGTAAACCATGAAATACTATGCAGCCATAAAAAATAATAAGATCATGTCCTTTGCAGCAACATGGATGAAGCTGGAGGCCACTATCCTAAGTAACACAGGAACAGAAAACCAAATACTGTATGTTCTCACTTATAAGTGGAAGCTAAACATTGAGAACACATGGACACAAAGAAGGGAGCAACAGACGCTGAGGCCTATTCGTGGATAGAGTGTGAAGGTTTGGAGGAGGGAAAGGATCATACACCTACCTATCAGGTACTGTGCTTATTACCCAGGTGATGAAATAATCTGTATGCCAAAGCCCCATGACACACAATATGTCTATATAACAAACCTGCACATGTATGTACCCCTGAACCAAAAAGTTAAATAAAATTTGGTGTATATACATCATGGCATACTACTCAGACATGAAAAAGCCTGAACTCATGTCTTTTGCAGCAACATGGATGGAACTAGAGGCTATTATTCTTAGTGAAATGACTCAGGAACAGAAAGTTTAAAACTACATGTTCTCATTTTATAAATGGGAGCTAAACGATGGGTACACACAGACACAGAGTGAAATAAAAGACACTGGAGATGCCAACTCATAAGAAGAAGGGAGTGAGGAGACGGATGAAATACTATCTTTTAGGTACAATGTACACAATTTATGTGATAGGTACACTAAAAGCCCAGATTACACCACTATGCAATGTGTCTAAGTAACATCACTGCACCGGTACCCCTAAATTCATAAAAATAAACAATTTTTTTTTTTTTTAAAAAACAGCTCTTCCTAATTTTAATGAAACTTTTTACGTGCTCAGGAACATAGTGGAATCGATCTTGGTTGTATGAATCACTTACTGGTACCTCATTTATTACTAGATTCACTTGATTCACTAGATAAAACTTGGAAGAACACATTTATAATTTGATTTTTCTCTCCATGTGTTAAAATCGATCTATTTTTGGCAAGCTATATCCAGGTGTAATTGGTATGGATCAACTAAGCTTGATCCTTAATACAGTAGAAAGGAGGAAGTGTCACATTATTTTGTATGTCTGTCAAGGTACATTATTTACAGCAAATGTTGTAAATATTTGCTTTCATTGAAACAAACACACAGTTACTCTAAGGACAATAACTGTCTCTTCATATTTATATATACTTTATTAATAAATATATATTTTCCCAATTGTATGGTCATGCAGACAAAGCTGCTGGCTAGACATTTTTTTATACTATGAAAATTTAGTTCTGCATGCTGAAAACGAGTATAATTTATCATTCAATGTAATAAAGTAGCTTCTCCTCTGTCCCCTCTCCCTGGCTTCTGAAAAACTTCAAAGTCTGCAGGCTAAGAGGCCATTTCAAGAATTAGGTAAAAATGTATAAGATATTCACTATTTCTCTGAATAACGTTTTGTCACTATTATGTCCATAAACTAAAGCATCTGATTTTATAATAGTGTTTGAAAATCTTATAAAATATCAAGAATAACAGGGATGGCTTTTTAAACTGCTGACACGTTGAGAACCGAGCATTTTGCTAATCGTTATACATAATGACCTTTGCAGTAGGTGCTACTGCAATAGGAGCTGGGTTAGAACTTTTATTTCTCAGTAAGAAATGAAATCAAAGTAGCAGTATGACTCCAGAGCTCAAACTCTGAATCTTTATGATACAATAATTTTAGCTAAGATTTATAGCGCTATTATTATTTGCTGGTTCTATTCTAAGTGGCTTACATGTATTTACTCCTTCAATCCTTACAATGACTTTATGAAGGCTCTAGGTAGTATTATCATAACTATTTTATAGATGAGGAAACTAAGGTAAATGAAGTTTAAGCAAGTTGCTCAAAGTCATCATTTAGTAAACTGTGGTTTCAGAATTTAAATCCAGGCAATCTGTCTCTAGAGCCCCCTCAATTAACTAAGCTATATTGCCTAGACTCTTCTAAATTATCTGCAGCTTAATTTAACTAGTTTTATGTTCCAGCAAGAATGTATGTTGCTAATTGACTATCTTCCTGAATATTCTTAAAGACCAGCAGGGCTGGGTTTCATCAAACCCACCTACTGGAATGCAAAAGTATGAGAGAACAAAACTGAGGTAATTCAAGGAATCTTATGTCTTCAAAACTTCAGAGCAATGAGCAGTTCATGGGGGCCATTGACATTGGTCCCATGAAACTCCACTAGTGAAATGATTTCGTTGAACCTCGGTTAGCACTTGAAGGCCTCTTTCTCAATTCTGGGCCAAGTTGATTATCAGGAGCAATTATTGCCTAACATTAGGTGAAAACTTTTTGACATGTTGGCTTAGCCGTGGGAGTAACCGTAGTATTGTCTTATGTTGACATTTTTGTGGTCATAAGCATAGCCTGCATAGATTCTCTTAACCAACAAATCTTCCAGATACATATTGAATCTCTCTTTCTATGCTCTGACATACAACATTAAAAAAATACATATATCTCTCCCTTGGTGTACTCAACTCTTTCTTCAAGTGTCCCCTCTAGGGAGCTGTGTAACTCTCAGGGCTTGCCCTTTACTACTTCCTAATTGTTCAGCAGTTTTATTTGTGTGATTTCACTATGCTCTTTTTCTAAGGACTCATATGCACTTTCATATTCCTGAAGGCTAGTACAAATCCTAAAAGATAAAACACAAATAAAACACAAGATAGTTGGGCTGGGCGCAGTGGCTCATGCCTGTAATCCCAGCACTTTGGGTGGCTGAGGCGGGTGGATCATGAGGTCAGGAGATCGAGACCATCCTGGCTAACATGGTGAAACCCCATCTTTACTAAAAATACAAAAAATTAGCCGAGCGTGGTGGCGGGTGCCTGTAGTCCCAGCTACTTGGGAGGCTGAGGCAGGAGAATGGTGTGAACCTGGGAGGTGGAGCTTGCAGTGATCCAAGATTGCACCACTGCACTCCAGCGTGGGTGACAGAGTGAGACTCTGTCTCAAAAAAAAAAAAAAAAAAAAAAGATAGTTGATCAAGAAACTTGCCTTTCCTGAATGTTTTTTAATCAGATCTTCTGTTTTCATTTTATTTTTCAAACGATTTTATTTCCTACATATCTTGGAGGGTAGCAATTCCCTTTACTATTAAAGGCATTTTTGAAGCATTTCTGCATAATTCATACTAAATGTAGTGCACAGAAGCTGGCATTATTGGGGTATGCATATTAATTATTTATATGCAAATTAAGGATCATGGGACCCAGCACTCTTGGAATATATAACTCTTGCTGCTGTTTCTAAAGTAGTGCTTTATTGTATCCTGTGTTACTCTTTTGTTAGATCACATTTTCCCATTCACCCAAACAAATGTCGGATAATATTAAGATCTTCACTTTTGCATTAGCTAAAAGCAATTATGAATGTGAGAAGATGAAAGTTGTTAATATAAAACAATTACACTTTATGACTCATCTTTTTCAGTCCCCAGAAGCAGAAACACATGCCTTTTGGCTGCTTTTTCTTCCTGAGCCATATATTTTAAAGATTTCACCTTGAAGTCTATTTTTCTCATACTTGAGCATTTTCTGTTTATACCCATTGATTTTCCCCTGGAGCAGTATTTAAAGAAATGTAATTTCAAACTAAAGATGAAATAAGTTTCACTTGATTCTGACCTCCAGCCCAACAACCCTCATTGCCACAGTGTGACTCTTTCACTGATGAAGATAAAGGGAATTAAGATAAAGGCAGAGGGGTAATCATTAATTAAAAGCAGTGATCTCAAGATATATTATATTCTAACTATCAAAAGAATTATCTAAAATAGATTTAGAGGTGAAGCTCTACTTGAACTTTGGAATTGACACAATGTCTCATTCTTAACGGGTGACCCATGACCACTAATCCCCGAGACAGTGGGGATGTTATCAGGAGGTACTTTAGCCCAGTAGCTCCTGGAATGCTTACATGACTATTATCAAATTGAAGTCAAGAGTGATAAGAAAGAAAAAAAATGATAAAAATAATAGTTGTGAATTTTCTGTTTCAAGATATGTCCTTATAAAAATGCTACCACTCATCCTAGGCTAATAGCTGGGTTTGTAATTTACCTCTGACTGAACCTATATGGAATTGCAAATTGAAGAAAGTTGGTCTTTGGCAGAAATATTGCTGTCATTCTAGTTAATGTAGTGTTTTTCCCTTGTTTAGACGCATTTTCCAACTCCCAAGCCCCCAGCCACTTTTGTTTTCTTTCATCATCATTCTCCTATCAAAACTTGCACTCCAAAAAGACCTACCCTTAGACATTTCCAGTAAAAGTCAGATTGAAATGTACTTCATCTCCCAGACCATCTTCACTGAAACAAAAGGTAATGCCTTAAAACTGGGAAAATATCTGAGTTTCTAGAATTTCAAGAAGCAGCAAGCATATGAGAGACATATGCTATAGTCAGCACCTACCTGGCTTCTTCCCATGGGCTAGATAATCACCCATTTATAAGGCAATGTATGTTAAGGAAAAAGAATTACTCTTGTTAATAAGATATGAAGATTGATTAAGACATGTATCTCTGGATTCCTAATAGCCTAAATTTGATAAAATTTCACATTAAATATATACCATTTAATTTGGAAATTAAAAATATTAGGTTAAAAAAGGGCAAAAAGAAAGTAAATTTTTTAAAAAATAGAATTTAAGCACAAGAGATTATCACATCTTGTCTCTTAACTAGTACTTCATCTAACACTGGAAGTGTGTTCTCACCTGAGATGCCATCTCCTTTTTTCATTTAGAATTAGTACCTAGTACTTTATCACTTGAGAGTTATGTTCCTTTAACCTTCCTTAAACTTACCTTGTTGAGCACATCCTGTAGAAAGAACCTCATCACAACTTCAGCAAGCAACTTGAGCATATGGCCCCTTAACAACGACAGCAGCAACAACAACAAAACGAGTTGAAAAAAGCAATTGAAAACCAGAGTTAAACTGAACACTATCTAGAAGACTTTCCCTCTCATTCCTGCTCTTGATTGTCCATCAATATTGTCTTTTTGGGATTAAGAATCTATAATCTGGAATTTCTAGGCTGATTCTGGTTTCCAGTTACCATCCCCCCATCATAGCCATTATTTAGGAGCCTTGATGTAAATTTTCTAATTTCAATGTCATACTTGCATGATTAGAAGCTCCCTGTCTCCTTTTTTATGATGCCTCTGTTTTCAAGCTATTCATATTTATATGCTTAGCAGATACATATTTCTCCACAACTCTCCAGAATTGGCCTACTGTTACTTAAGTCAGACAAATCTCCCTATAAAGTCCCAGAGTTTTTCTAGGTTTTCAAATATTTTGTTTTCACTTACGATTTCCCTTTTTTCTTCTATTTCCTTTAGATTCTTACCCATTCTGCAAAAAGGATTATACCCATATAATTTTCGCTGTTTATCTGGGCCGTCACAGAACCCACAATCTAACTATTTTATTTTATTTTATTTTATTTTATTTTATTTATTTATTTACTTTTTTGAGACAGAGTCTTGCTCTGTCGCCCAGGCTGGAGTGCAGTGGGGCGATCTCTGCTCACTGCAAGCTCCGCCTCCTGGATTCACGCCATTTTCCCGCCTCAGCCTCCCCAGTAGCTGGGACTACAGGCTCCAGCCACCACGCCCGGCTAATTTTTTGTATTTTTAGTAGAGACAGGGTTTCACCATGTTAGCCAGGATGGTCTCGATCTCCTGACCTCGTGATCCACCCGCCTCGGCCTCCCAAAGTGCTGGGATTACAGGCCTGAGCCACCGCGCCTGGCCCTCACTGTTTATTTTATACTGCCTTGAATTATAAATTGTTTCATGTGTTTAACTCTTATTTCCCCAATTATGCTGTCAGTTAAAGCCAGTTTTAAAACTACACTAATTATGTGGTTTTCTCAACTCCAAAGAGTGCAATGCACAAGTTAAGTTACTTTTATTTATTAGTAAAAGCTTAATTACCTAGGAATGTATTTAACCAAGGAGGTGAAAGATCTCTACAAGGAGAACTACACAACACTGCTGAAAGAAATCATAGATGAAACAAATAAATGGAAATACATTCCATGCTCATGGACTGGAAGAACCAATATTGTGAAAATGACCATACTGCCAAAAACAATCTATAGATTCAGTGCAATTCCCATCAAAATACCAACATTGTTTTTTAACAGAATTAAAAAAAAAAAATCCTAAAATTCATATGGAACCAAAAAAGAGCATGAATAGCCCAAGCAATTCTAAGCAAAAAGAACGAATCTGGAGGTATCACATTACCTGACTTCAAATTATACTACAAGGCTATAGTTACTAAAAGAGCACGGCACTGGTATAAAAGTAGGCACATAGACCAGTGCAATAGAATAAAGAACCCAGAAATAAAGCCACATATGTATAACCAACTGATCTTCAACAAAGCATACACAACGCATGTTGGAAATGGACACCGTATTTAATGGTGCTGGGAAAACTGGCAAGCCACATGTAGAAGCATGAAACGGAATCCCTATCTCTCACTGTATACTAAGACCCCCAAAGCAAATGCAACAAAAACAAAAATAAATAAATGGGTCCTAATTAAGCTAAAATGCTCTGCACAGCAAAAGAAATAATCAGCAGAGTAAACAGACCATCCACAGAGTGGGAGAAAATATTTGCAAACTATGCATCTGACAAAGGACTAGTGTCCAGAATATACAAGGGATTCAAACAAATCAGCAAGAAAAAAATCCCTTTAAAAAGTGGAGAAAGGACATGAATAGACAGTTCTTAAAAGTTGATAAACAAATGGCAAACATGAAAAAATGCTCAATATCAGTAATCAACAGGGAAGTGCAAATTAAAACCACAATGAAATAATATCTTATTCCTACAAGAATGGTCATTATTAAGTCAAAAGATGATAGATGTTGGCATGGATGTGGGGAAAAGGTAATGGTTATACACTGCTTGTGGGAATGTAAATTAATGTAAATTAGTACAGCCTCTATGGTAAACAGTATGGCTATTCCTTAAAAAGCTAAAAGAAGATCTATCATTTGATCCATCAGTCCCACTACTGGGTATCTACCCAAAGAAAAATATGTCATTATGTGAAAAAGACATTCACACACATGTGTTTATAGTAGTACAAGTCACAGTGAAAAGATGTCGAACCAGCTTAAGTGCCCATTGACTAATGAGTGAATAATAAAAATGTGATATATATATATACACAGACACACATACACACACACACACACACACACACACTCTGTGGAATACTACTCAGCCATTAAAAGGAATAAAATAATGTCTTTTGCAGCAATTTGGATGGAGCTGGAGGCCATTGTTCTAAGTGAAGTAACACAGGAATGGAAAACCCAAAACCATATATTCTCACTTACAAGGGGGAGCTAAGCTATGAGTATGCAAAGGCATACAGGTGATACGATGGACCTTAGAGACTCAGAAGGGGGAGGGTAGGAGAAGGGCTATGAATAAAAAAACTACACATTAGGTACGATGTATACTACCTGGGTAATGGGTGCACTAAAATCTAATAATTCACCACTATATAATTCATCCATACAACAAAAACCACTTGTACCCCAAAAACCATTGAAAAAATATTTAAATGCACACAGAGACAGAGAAAGAGAGAGAGAGTGAAATGGATATGTGATTCTCAGTTCTAATACTAGATAACAGTGTTTAAACTTTTAGCTCCTAGAAAGAAGTAAAAAGAAAATTGAAGGAGCAGAAGAAATACAGCATCTTCTCATAAAGTGTTAGAGTTCGATTTGTTTTAATTCAACAAATATGCATTTAAATAACTGTACTATAGATGTTATGCTATTCAGACTATGTGGAGGTGACTGAGATGAGTAAGTCTTAACTTTTAAGTAGAATAAAATCTGGGGGAAAAGGGAGCTTAAGTTGAGGCAGAATAATATTGATTTTATAACAAGCAAAATTGGAGATGATACAAATACAGGAGAAAGAGAAAATAATTCAAGATGGGCAGATGAGTGACTTTCACCAAGTGTTAGATATGATTTTGCTTTGAAGTGTGAACAGAATAATAATGCATGTGAAGAAATACTCTTCCAAAGGGAAAAAGACCTTCAGGTGAAGGTGAAAGAAATAAAATAAGTAAAAATTAAGAGATGGAAAGTGGTTTGGGTTTAGTGAGTTTGGCAAAGTGACTGAAGAATGACACCAATGGGTGGGAGACAAAAGCTAAGGAATAGAAGGGAATGTGGTAATTTCTACTTAACTTGGAAGGCTGAATATGTGTCTTTACCTATATTGTTTCTCAAAACCCACTACACTGAAACTAGATAAATTAAAAAAGTCTAAACTCACAAAAACAAAATAAATGGAGGAAGAGAGAGCAATTGAGAACTTTTGAAAAATGCACAATAGATGGATAAATAAAATCAGAATTGGCAGAGTGCAAGTCTTAGGGAAAAAGAAACACGCTAACTAATGCTATAGAGAGAATTGGAGGCACTAAGTACCTTGATGAGAGCAACTTAACACTAGAGTACTGGATTAAATTTTATAAGAAGCAGTAAGACGCCCCAGATACCCTCACAAAGCCCTCTCTTTCCTGAGGTGGAGGGGACCCTGGGGATTTTACCTCCTGGAGCTATCCAAGAAAGGATGCTCCACATTCACGAATGCCAGACAATAGAGGGAACAAGCGCACAGTTAATAAGGGGATTGTCTAAAGAGCCCAGTTAAACTGTGGCTAACCTAATTTGAACATTTGTCCTCTCTAAATCTCCTGTTTGAAAGTAGAGCTGCAAAACTGAAGGTGGGGCCTGATGAAAGGTATTTGGGTCTTGGGGCTAGATCCCTCATTCACGGCTTGATGCCATTTTGGTGGTAACGAGCCTTTTCACTCTATTAGTTTCTGTAAGATCTGATTGTTAAAAAGAGTCTGGCACTACCCTCTGCCCTCTCTTGTTTCTCTTTCACCATATTATCTGCACACACTGGCTCCCTTTCCCCTTCTGCCATGCATAGAAGCTTCTTGAAGCCCTCAAAAGAGGCAGATGCTGCCTCTATGCTTCCTGTACAGCTTGCAGAACCCTAAGCCAAATACACTCCTTTTATTTATAAATTACCAAGTCTCAGGTACTTCTTTATAGCAATGCAAATGGCCTAACACAGTGACCTTCCCCAATTTAGCTCCCAGATTACTGGTATTCTGCCACTCAGCATCTGGAAGAGAAGTAAAAGGTTCCTCTTTGAATTAACTTACCGTAAAAGAACAATGATATCTAGAGATTCTCCAATGAAATAGTAATTTATTTGCCCAGTGATTCTCAGTGAAATTATCTGCAAAGAAAGCTTCCAGTAATTTCCTCAGTACCTTAATTTCTTAAGAATAAATTAAAAGGCAAAGAGAACTTGAGATTTTGAGGGAAGTCTCCAGCATAAAAGTCAGTAAACAAATTGGTAAAACAAAGAAATAATTGCTTCAGAAGCAATATAGAAAGCAGAATAAAACATCAAAGTAAGTTATTCCTATACAGACACATTTGTATATAGATTGTTATATTTAAAAGAATTAAGAAATAGGGTAATTTTTTGGTCTTCTCTAGCCGTAATTGTCTGAACTACAACAACAGCAATGCTCAAATAATATCTTTGTTAGCTTATCAAGTAAATGAGAGGTAAATTACTTCTCTTTCATTTTGGTTAAATTAGGCCTGCTATGTACTTTCTTGTATAACTAGACATCAAGCATTGTTAAGGGTCTCATTTAATTCTGCTAAGAGCTTCCTTCTAAAGTAAAACTCTAGTATACTTGTAAACAATATCCTGAGTCCTTTGAAGCAGCTTCTCTTGTTTTCTTTTTCTTGTTAAGAAAAAGAAGTCCTCTGTGTTTTTGACAGTGCCGTCTTTACTCAGATCGCTTTATTTTATTTTATTTTTTATTATTTTTTTATTTTTGAGATGGAGTCTAGCTCTGTTGCCCAGGCTGGAGTGCAGTGGCACCATCTCGGCTTACTGCAAGGTCCACCTCCCGGGTTCACGCCATTCTGCTTCAGCCTCCCGAGTAGCTGGGACTACAGGCGCCCGCCACCACGCCTGGCTAATTTTTTGTATTTTTAGTAGAGACCGGTTTCACAGCGTTAGCCAGGATGGTCTTGATCTCCTGACCTCGTGATCTGCGAGCCTCAGCCTCCCAAAGTGCTGGGATTACAGGCTTGAGCCACCGCGCCCGGCCTGCCTCAGACCTCTTTAACTTCACTTTCTCAATTTTCTGTTTAATAATTCTTCACAACCTGATTTTTGATGGAATATTTTAGAACAAATAACAGTTTAAATACTGTTAAGTTGTATATGTGTTCACAATGTCACAAAGCTTGCCTGTTAGAAACTTCATGAGTGACATACATAGTACAGATCTCATTGTCTGATCCTTTCCCCAGGTTTCTGGATAATTTAGAAACAAGCCTGAATTAACCAATGATTCTCAGTGATTCTGCCGATTTTAAATATATAAGCCTCAGCTATTACAATTTTATAACTAAATTTGGTCACATCTAGCTCATTGACAGTGAATTCATTTTAATAGGCACTTGGTTGAATTATCTTTAATCAAACTGTATTTATTTTTGTGATTTCATTTAATCAAAGAGTAAAAGAATAATTTAATGTTTAGATTAAATTCTTCCATGATAAATGGTTATGCTGTTCAAATACGAAGTTGCTGCTAACTGTCATGGCTGCTGGGTGTTCATAGAAGTATATATCATCTGCCTGAAGAGTCTGGGCTTTGTGTTCTGCTATGTTTTATAGCACTCAATCACCATGGGGCTTAGTAATCAGAATTTGGTGTTTATGGCCAAAACTTGAACAGCTACCTCATCAGAAAGAATGAAAGTACTTCACCTTGAATCTAACATACAGTCATTAATTACAAAGCAGATGTATTTTTAAAAACAATGAAAGAAGTAAGGAAAATAATTTTTATTATATTTAAAGCCTGAAGTTATTGTCTAATTCTCATCACAGTATCAGTTTTTACACGATTTCTCTTCTGAAGTTTTGGATTTTATGGTCAATTAAAATTAACAGTTTAAAATTACATCCAAAATATCCAAAGCATGAGTTGCTCTACAATAATTTGTCTTGTCTGTAGTTTCCATTTTGCTATCTTGCCTTTCCCTTGGCATTTTGTAGATTTTGCATTATTTTTAACTTTTTTTCCAGGAAGCAACACTAAAGAAAAACACTGCTGGTGTCAAAATTCCAGCTGAGTTTTATTCACTTTGATTTACCCCATAACTAGACTCAGTGTTTACAAGCAATGTGAACTAGCGAGTTGAACAATTAGCTACTGAATATTGTCCCTGAAGCTACTTTTCTCCCAGTTGTTTCTTAGTGTCGTGATTATCAGAACAATTACTTCTGTTATAGCGTATATGTAGCAATATCTCAATCCCTGTGGCACAAATATTTCATATAATGATCTTGAGGTGGTAGAATTTTATTGCTGAAAAAGTATAGCTTCTGATCATGTTCCTAAAATAAAGGCATAAGTTATCTATATAACATCTTGCGTGAAAGCTACAACAGAGGAAGCTTACATTTTATAACAGGACTTCTCAGGTTTTCTTTTGGAATATATTTTTAGTAGATGAGAAAAAAAATTTTGAATTTGTGTTGTGATTACCATGTAGAAACAGGATAGACTCTCCGCATCGAAAATTTGGGTCAGATTTCAATACTGGTCATGCCATACATGCACCAAGAGGCTAGGAAAAGGTTTAGTACTCAGAAAATGAACGTTTTTCAGAGAATAGAGTGGCTCTTAAATGGATACAGAATGGCTTGAAAGAGCAGATAAAGGAGACTGGCTTGGGGTTTTTATGATAGTAAAGGTAGGTGGACTGGGGCAAGGTTTGTCTTAGCAGGATTTATGTGGTTTAAATTTCTTACCAGTGCCAACAGAAGGAGCACTGGGCTTTCTTATCAATTCGCCCGAGTTTAAGGCAATAAGGGAAGAGGGATGGTTATAGCTTAAAAGCTTCAGCCGTCAAATTGGAGGCAGACTATTTTAATTCGCTTATATCATTCTGTTCTTTATGAATACTTGGTCTTAACTTACTGATTATACTTGGCAAAGTTTCTAGAACTCTTATTAGTTGTTGACTAGAAGTGACTTGTTTGTAAGGTAGGGTGTTAACATGGCTTAGGGACTAGAAATAAATGCTGTGCAAGTTGTTATCTATAATGATGCTTATTTGCCTGTTTTAATTTATTTTCTTTTTATACTTTAGGGTGTTTCTTTATTACCTATGTTGATATAGAGCAGTGTTTTCCAAACTTTAGGCATGACTAAAAATCACCTGCGAACCTTGTTAAAACAGAGAATACTACATCCCATTCCCAGAATTTCTGATTTAGTAGGTCTGAGGTAGGTCCCCAGAATTTGCATTTTAAACAAGCTCCCTTGATGATGCTGATATTGCTGGTCCAGGGACTATATATTGGGAATGTCTAATTTACAATTTTTGAATTTTAATAATTTTTCTCAGTATATTGTCTCTTTGAGGGTGCTCAGCTACTTGGATATTATTGAATAATGAGTTTTGGTGTTTATATTAAAAGACAAAAATATTTTAATGAGAGTTCCAGCTACAGAGTTATTTTATTATTTTCTAGTATAGATGTAGCCTACACGAGTATAGACTACTAATTATTGCTATTTTATTTTAATTTATTGCCACTAAAATAATTACAGCTTGATAAATTTGTGACTTTGGGTAAATATTCATAAAAATGTATGTGACCTGTGACATTTTCTCTGGAGGGCATGCAGAAGACTGAGTAGGTAAGTTGAACTAGTAGCTCTTAACGTATAGTGGCACTGGGTAAGTTCCATTTTAATTGTAATTATTGTCTTCCTTCTTACCACTTTTGAATTTGGTCTTTAATGTTAGTACTAAAATATTGGATACAGTGAGGCAATGTGATAGAATAGAAAGAGCATATCACTAAGTAAAGATAGATTTTAGACAAATTTTGCCACTAATTAAAGTGTGATTGTGGGCAAATTATACATGCTATCTGAATCAGTTGGCAAACATTCCTGAAGAGGCCAGAGAGTAAACAAATATTTTAGGCTTTGTGGATTATATGGTCTTTATTGACACTACTTAACATTACCACTGTAGAACAAAAGTCCTAGAAAATGTGCAAATAAGTAGACAAGGCTGTGTTTAAAAAAGTGTTATTTGTAAAAACATAGGCGGCTAGATTCAGCCCATGGGCTATAGTTTTACAAACTCTGATTTAAGTATAGGTTTTTTCACTTGTGAAAGGAATAAAGTGAACTAAATAGTGCTTAGTTCCTCTCTAGAAGCAAAAATCTTGTGATTCTGTGACTTGATGAAACTTGCTCATTGCTTATTTCATTTTATTTTAAAATTTTTAAAAATTGTATTAAATTTTGCAGGTATATATTAGGTGTATATATTATGGGGTAAATGAGATGTTTTGATACAGTCATGCAATGTGTAACATTCACATCATGGAAAATCAGATATCCATTCCCTCAAGCAGTTATTGTTTTACAAATAATGGAATTGTACTCTTTTAGTTATTTTAAGACATACAATTAAATTATGATTGACTATAGTCACCCTGTTGTGCTATAAATTAGTAGGTCGTTTTATTCTATTTTTTCGGAATACATGAACAATCCCCACCTCTTCCCCACTCCCTCACTACCCTTCCTAGCCTCTGGGAACTATCCTACTCCCTATGTTTATAAGTGCAATTGTTTTGATTTCTAGATCCCACAAATAAGGGAGAACATGTAATTTTTGTCTTTCTGTGTCTGGCTTATTTCACTTAACATAATGATCTCTAGTTCCATCCATGTTGTTGCAAATGACAGGATTTCATTCTTTTTCATGGCTGAATAGTATTCCATTGCATATATGTACTACATTTTCTTTATTCATTCATCTGTTGATGGACACTTAGGTTGCTTCCAAATCTTAAATATTGTGAACAGTGCAGCAATAACATTAGAGTGCAGATATTGCTTCAATATAGTGATTTCCTTTCTTTTAGCTATATAACCAGCAGTAGGATTGCTGGGTTATATGGTAGCTCAATTTTTAGTATTTTGAGGAACCTGCAGACTATTCTCCATAGTGGTTGTACTAATTTACATTACCACCAACAGTGTACAAACATTTCCTTTTCTCCACATTTTCACCAGCATTTGTTATTGCCTGTCTTTTGGATATAAGCCATTTTAACTGGGGCGAGATGATATCTCATTGCAGTTTTGATTTACATTTCTCTGATTATCATGCATGTTGAGTACTTTTTCATATGCCTGTTGCCATTTGTATATCTTCTTTTGAGGAATGTCTCTTCAAATCTTTTACCCATTTCTTGATTGTATTATTAGATTATCTTCCTATAGATTTGTTTGAGCTCTTTACATATTATGGTTATCAATCTCTTGTTAGAAGGATAGTTTGCAAATATGCCTTCCATTATGTGGGCTGTCTCTTCACTTTGCTAATTGTTTACTTCACTATGCAGAAGCATTTTAACAGTCATGATGTAATTTGTTCATTTTCTTTTGCTGCCTGTGCTTATGGGGTATTGCTCAATAAATTTTTGCACAGATGAATGCCTAGATATTTTCCCCAATTTTTTGTAGCAGTTTTATAGTTTGAGGTCTTAGGTTTAAGTCTTTCATCCATTCAAATTTGATTTTTTTTTTGTATGGTGAGAGATAGGCATCCAGTTTCATTCTTCTGCATATGGATATCCAGTTTTTCCAAAGCCATTTATTGAGTCTTTTTATTACAGTTTCAGTCTTGACTTGTTGTCTTTTCAGATTTTGGATTTTTTTATGGTTTGGTTTTGGTAGGTTATATAGGTGTATAGAAATTTGTCCATTTTTTTCTAAAACTTCAAATTTATTGGCTTATAGTTGCTCCCAGTAGCCATAATAATTCTTTGAATTTCTGCTGTATCAATTGTAATGTCTCCTTTTGAATTTCTGATTTTTTTTTTGGGGTCTTCTCTCTTTTTTCCCTTAGTTTGTCTGGCTGAAGCTTTGTCAATTTTTGTTTAACATTTCAAAAGAACATCATTTTTATTGATCTTTTGTACTGTTTTGTTCATTTCAATTAACATTTCATTCTTCTCTGATATTTATTATTTCTTTTCTTCTAGTTTTGGGTTTGGTTTGCTCTTGCTTTTCTACTTCTTTAAGATGCACTGTTAGATTATTTGAAGTTTTTTCTCCTTTTTTATGTAGGCACAGCTATAAACTTCCCTCTTAATACTGCTTTTGCTGTATCTCATAGGATTTAATATATTTTGTTTCCATTATCATTTGTTTCACAAGATGTTTTAATTTCCTTGTTAATTTATTTGTTGACTCAGTGGTCATTCAGGACTATGTAGTTTAATTCCAAGTATTTGTATAGTTTCCAAAATTCCTTTTATTATTAATTTCTAGTTCTATTTCATGTGGTCAGAGAAGATGCTTCATAATATTTCAATACTTTTGAATGTTTAAGACTTGTTTTATAACCTAACATATGATTTAATCTTGAGAATAATCCATGTGCTGAAGAAAAGAATGTGTATTCTGCAACCATTAGAGGGTATGTTCTGTAAATATCTATTAGGTCCATTTGGACTATAGTTATTAAATCTGATGTTTCTTTGTTGATTTTCCATCTGGAAGATCTGTCCATTTATGAAAGTGGGCTGTTGAAGTTTCCAACTATTATTGTATTGGAATCGATGTCTCTTTTTGGCTGTTCAGTGTTTGGTGCATATATACTTAAAATTGTTATATCTCCTTCCTGAATTGACCCTTTTATCACTATATAATGTCATCCTTTGTCCTTTATTATAGTTTTTGTCTTGAAATCTATTTTTTCTGATATAAGTGTAGTGACTCCTGCTCTTTTTTGGTTTCCATTGGCATGGAATATCTTTTTCTATCCCTTTATTTTCAGTCTATGTGTGTCTTTATAGGTTAAGTGTTTTTCTTATAGGCAACAGATAAATGGGTTTGAATTTTCATTCATTCAGCCAGTCTATGTCTTTTGATTAGAGAATATAGTCCTTTTACACTCAATGTTATTGATAAGTAAGGACTTCTGCCATTTTTTATTTGTTTTCTGTTTATTTTCTGGTCTTCTCTTCATTCTTTTTTTCCTTCCTCTGTTCTTTCTTTGTGTAGGTAATTCTCTCTGGTGAAATGATTTAGTTTCTTGCTTTTTATTTTATTTTTTGTAGCAGTTGTATTTTTTTTTGGTTTGTTACTGTGAGGCTTGCACATACTATCTCATAAGTCATTATTTTAAGCTGATAACAACTTAACACTGTTTGCATAAACAATCAAAAATAAAACAAAAACTACACCTTAATTCATTCTCCATCTTGTAAACTTTTTCTTGTTTCTATTTATATCATATGGTACTGTCTACGTCTTGATAAGTTGTGGCAGTTATTATTTTTGATTGGTTCATCATTTAGCATTTCTGTGTAGTATAGAGTATACACACCACAGTAACAATGTCATAGTATTCTGTGCTTTTCTGTGTGCTTACTATAACCAATGAGTTTTGTACCTTTGGATGATTACTTATTGTTCATTAATGTCCTTTTCTTCAACTGAAGTACTATCTTTATTATTTTTTCTAAGACAGGTCTGGTGTTCATGAAACCCCTCAGCTTTTTCTTGTCCAGGAAAATCTTGATTTCTTTTCATGTTTGAAGGATATTTTCACCAGCTATACTATTCTAGGGTAAAAGTTGTTGTTGTTTTTTTCCTTCAGTACTTTAAATATGTCATACCACTTGCTCCTTTTCTGTAAGGTTTCTGCTGAAAAGTCTGCTGCCAGATGCACTGGAGCTCCATTGTTTGTTATTTGTTTCTTTTCTCTTGCTGTTTTTAGGATTCTTTTTTTATCCTTGACCTTTGGGAGTATGATTATTAAATACCTTGAGTTAGTCTTCTTTGTGTTAAATCTGTTTGATGTTCTTTAACCTCCTTGTACTTGGATATTGATATATTTCTGTAGGTTTGGGAAGTTCTCTGTTAATATCCCTTTAAATAAACTTTCTACCCCTATCTCTTTCTCTACCTCCTCTTTAAGGCTAATAACTCTTAGAATTTCCCTTTCAAGATTATTTTCTAGATCCTATAGGTGTGGTTCACTTTTTTTAATTCTTTTTTTTCTTTTGCCTCCTCTGACTGTGCATTTTCAAATAGCTTGTCTTCAAACTCACTAGTTCTTTCTTCTTCTTGACCAATTCCGTTACAGAGTCTAATGCATTCCTCATTATGCCTAATGTATTTTTTCAGCTCCAGAATTCCTGCTTGATTCTTTTTCATTGTATCAATCTTTTTTGTGAAATTTATCTGATAGAATTCTCAATCCATTTTCTGTGTTATCTTGAATTTCTTTGAGTTTCCTCGTAATAGCTATTTTGAATTATCTGCCTGAAAGGTCACATATCTCTGTTTCTCCAGAATTGGTCCCTGGTGCCTTATTTAGTTCTTTGGTGAGGTAATGATTTCCTGGATTGTCTTGATACTTCTAGATGTTCATCTGTGTCTGCTCATTGAAGAGTTAAGTATTTATGGTAGTCTTTGTAGACTGGGCTTGTTTGCAGCCATACTTCCTGGAAAGGCTTTCCATATATTCAAAAAGACTTGGTTATTGTGATTTAAACTGTATCTGCTTTAGGGAGCACCCCAAGCCCAGTAAGACCGTGGTTCTTGCAGACTCAGAGTGGTACCATCTTGATGGTCTTGGACAAGATCTGGGAGAATTCTCTGGACTACCAGGCAGAGACTCTGATTCTCTTCTTTTACTTCTCCCAAACAAATATCTCTGTTCTGAGCCATTTGAAGCTGGGTGTGGAGTAACACAAGCACCACTGAGGCCACCACCAGTATAACGGCACTGAGTCAGATCTGAAACCAGCATAGTACTGAGTCTCACCCAGGACCTGCTGTAATCACTCCCCTGCTACTGCCTGTGTTTGCTCAAGGGCCTAGGGCTCTACAGTCAAGCAGGTAGCGAGGCCAGCCAGGCCTGTGTCTTTCTCTTTGGAGTGGTGACTTTCTCCAGAACCCAGGCAAGTCCGGAGGTGCCATCCAGGAGCTAGATTAAAAACCTTAGAAGTCTGCATGGTATTCTATTGTACTGCAGCTGAGCTGGCACTCTAAGCACTAGATGCAGTTCTTCCTACTCTTTCCTTCCCATTTCAAAGGCAGAAGAGTCTCAATCTATGGCCACCACCACCACAAGCCCATGGGGAGTACTGCCAGATTACTGCCCAGTGCCAAGTTTCTCTTAAAGCCCAGGTCTCTTCAGTCACTTTGTGGTAAATGCTGCCTGGCCTGGACTCACCCTTCAGAGCAGTGTGTTGTCCTCTTGCCCAGGGCAGGTCCAGAAATGCTTTCAAACAATCACCTTCACTAGAGGAAGACAAGAAGGAAAGAAAGAGAGAATAGATGATTACAAAACAACCAGAAAACAAATAACATAATGTCAAAAGTAAGTCCTTAATTATCAGTAATAATATTGAGTGGACTAAACTCAAATTAAAAGTTATAGACTGGCTGAATGGATGAAAAAACAAGACCCATTGATCTGCTGCCTACAAGAAATACCTTTCACCTATAAAGAATCACACAGATTGAAAATAAATGGATGAGAAAAGATATTCCATGCCAATGGCAACCAAAAAACAGAATTCAATATACTTATACAAGACAAAATACATTTCAAGACAAAAACTATAAGAATAGACAAGGAAAGTCACTATATAATGCTAAAGGGATCAATTCAGCAAGAGAATGTAATCATTTAAAATATATACACACCCAACACTGGAACACTGAGATAAATAAAGGAAATATTATTAGAGCTAAAGACAGAAAGAGGCCCTGATACAATAATAGCCAGAGACTTCAACACCCAAAATTCAGAATTGGACACATTTTCCAGACAGAAAATCAACAGAGAAACATCAGACTTCATTTGCACTATTGGCCAGGTGTGGTGGCTCACACCTGTAATCCCAGCACTTTGGGAGGTTGAGGTGGGTGGATCACATGAGGCCAGGAGGTCAAGAGCAACCTGGCCAACGTGGTAAAAGCTTGTCTCTACTAAAAAAAAAAAAAAAAAGTATCCAGGCATGGTGGTGTGCGCCTGTAATCTCAGCTACTCAGGAGGCTGAGGCAGGAGAATCACTTGAACCCAAGGGGCAAAGGTTGCAGTGAGCCGAGATCATGTCACTGCACTCCAGCCTGGGTGACAGAGCAAGACTCCATCTCAAAACAAACAACAAAAACCCCTGCACTATAGACCAAATGGACCCAATAGATACTTACAGAACATTTCATCTAAGACCTGCAGAATACACATTCTTTTTCTCAGCACATTTATTCTCAAGGATAGAACATATGTTAGGTCACAAAACAAGTCTTAAAACATTCAAAACATTGAAATGATATCAGTCATTTTCCCTGACCACAATAGAATAAATCTAGAAATTAATGACAAGTAGAATTTTGGAAACTGTACAAATATATGGAAATTAATCAATATGATCCTGAGTAACCAGTGGGTCAATGAAGAAATTAAAAAGGAAACTTAAACATTTTGTGAAACAAATAAAAGTGGAAACACAGCATACCAAACCCTATGTGATACAACAAAAGCATCCCTCTTAGGATGCTTTTATTTATAAGAGGGAAATTTATAAGTGTTTACCTCAATAAGGGGAATAAACTTCAAATAAACAATCTAATAATGCATCTTAAAGAACTAGAAAAGCAAGAGCAAATCAACCCCAAATTTAGTAGGAGAAAAGGAATAATAAAGATTGGAAAAGAAATAAAATTGAAATGAACATCGCACAAAATATAAGTTAAACAAAAACATGGTTTTTGAAATAAACAAAAATTGACAAAGTTTTAGCCAGACAAACTAAGAAAAAAAGATCCAAATAAATAAAATCAGAAATGCGAAAGGAGACATTACTATAATACTGCAGAAATTCAAAGGATCATTAGTGAGCAACTATATGCCAATTAGTTGGAAAATCCAAAAGAAATAAACAAATTTCTAGATACATACAATCTATCAAGATTGAACCAGGAAGGAAGCTAAATCCTGGACAGACCAATAATAAGTAGCGAGATCGAAGCCATAATAAAAAAATCTCCCAGTAAAGAAAAACCTAGGACCTGATGGCTTCACTGCTGAATTCTGCCAAACATTTACAGAAAAGTAATACCAATCCTATTCAAACTATTTAGAAAAATAGAGGAGGAGGAAATACTTCAAAACTCATTCCATGAGGCCATTATTACCCTGATACCAATACCAAAGACATATGAAATAAAAAACTACAAGCCAATATCTCTGATGAATATTGATACAAAAGTCCTCAACAGAATACCAGCATATTAAATTCAGCAGTACATTAGAAAGATCATTCATTGTGACCTAGTTGGATTTATCTTTGGGATGCAAGGATAGTTCAACATATGAAAATCAATCAATGTGATACATCATATCAACAGAACGAAGGATAAGAACCATGTGATCATTTCAACTGTTACTTGAAAAGCGTTGGATTAAATTCAACATCTCTTCATAAGACAACCTCTCAAAAAACTGTGTATAGAAGGAACATACATGAACATATAAAAGCTGTGCATGACAGACCCACAGCTAGTATCATAGTGACTAGGGAGCAACTGATAGCCTTTCCTCTAAGATCTGGAATATGACACAGATGCCCACTGTCACCACTGATATTCATTATGGTACTGCAAGTCCTAGCTAGAGCAATTAGACAAGAGAGAGATATAAAGGGCATCCAGACTGAAAAGAAATAAGTTAAATTATTCTTGTTTGCAGATGATATTGAAGCAGGATATTTCCCTGATGTTTTTGCAGGACTTGTAAGAGAGGTGCCTTGTTTACTCAGCCTGCCACTCTCAACTCCTTCTCGGAGGGAGCACATGAGTGGGCAAAACTGGAATATGAGTGCATCAGTGCTGGAATCAGCCTGCTGCCTCGGTGCCAGTGGGATCAAACTCCATTCACTTGGACCCACTGTGTTTCACCCCTCACAGGAGGGAGCATGCAGGTGAGCAGGTGCAGGAGCCAGAGCAAGCACTTTTGGTTGCCATCAGGAGCAAACTCTATGCAGGCCTTCCGGCAGCATCCAGGTGGGGTGCTTGTGACTCCCAAAGCCCCAGGGGCCATGTTACAATGCTCCTTTAGCTTTGTCATCTGCAGACGGCTTAAGTGTTTACAGCTCAGTGGGTCCTCTGCCCTTTTGTTGAGTCAACTGGCCTCTGCCATTGAGGGCAAAGGGCTAGTGTGACAGCCTGTTGTATCTGTGCTCCTGGCTCCTGAGCTCTTGTCCAGTATCCAGGGGAAATGAGGTTGCACAAACAAATTGAAGGATTGTAAATGTGGGGGATTTTATTGCCAATGAAAGTGGATCTCAGTGGGAAGGGGAGCTGAAAAGGGGACGGGGAGGGGGTAGGCAATCTTCCTCTGAAGACTGACCATCTCCAGCCGGATTTTTCCCTGAAGTTATGCCATCAAGCTGTACCTCTGAAGTCCAGCTGCTTCTCTCTGACATCTAGCCATAGTCACTGATGTCCAGCTGCTTCTTCCTTCTGCTGGCTGCGTCTGGGGTATTTATAGACACAGGATGAGGTGAGGCAGGGCCATGGGTGGTTTAGGAAAAGGCAACATTTGAGCTGGAAAACAGGGATAGAAATTCTCACTTTGGGCCATGGGTTTTAGGCTTTTTGGCTTGAAGGTCAGGCTTCACCAGGGACCCGCCCTTTTCTGCCTAGAATTTCTCTACCCCCTATCAATGTGATTTTATATTTGGAGAAACCTAAAGACTCCACAAGAAATGTATTAGAACTGATAAATTCAGTACAGTTACAGGATATAAACTGAACATACAAAAGTGAGTAGCATTTCTGTACACCAACAGTGAACAGTGTGAAAAAGAAATAAAAAGTAATCCCATTTACAATAGCCACACATAAAATTACCTAAAAATTAACAAAGAAGTGAGAGATCTCTATAATGAAAACTATAAAACACTGATAAAGAAAATTGAAGAGGACACCAAAAAATAGAAAAATATTCCATGTTTATGGATTGGAAAAATTAGTATTTTTAAAATCTTCATACTCCCTAAAGCAATCTACAGATTCAATGCAATGTCTATGAAAATACCAATGGCATTCTTTACATAAATAGAAAAACAATCCTAAAACTTATATAGAATCACAAAAGACCCAGAATAGCCAAAGCTATCCTAAGCAAAAAAGAAGAAAACTGGAGTAATCACATTACCGGACTTCAAATTATACTACAGAGCCGTAGTAACCAAAACAACATGGTACCGACATAAAAAAAAAGACACACAGACCAATGGGACAGAATAGAGAACCCAGAAACAAATTCACACACCTAGAGTGAACTCATTTTTGACAAAGGTGCCAAGAACACACATTGGGGAAAAGACAGTTTCTTCAATAAATGATGCTAAAAAAAGCTGATATCCATATGCAAAAGAATGAAACTAGAACCCTATCTTTCACAATATACAAAAATCAAATCAAAAATGGATTAAAGGCTTAAATCTAAGACCTCAGCCTATGAAACTACTACAACAAAAAATTGGGGGAAATTACCAGGACATTGGTCAGGGCAAAGACTTCTTAAGCAGTACACTACAAGCACAGGCAAACAAAGTAAACAGGGACAAACAGGATCACATCAAGTTAAAAAGCTTCTGAACACCAAAGGATACAATCAACAAAGTGAAGAGAGAACCCTGACAATGGGAGACAATATTTGCAAACAACCCCTCTGACAAGGGACTAATAACCAGAATATATAAGGAGCTCAAACAACTCTATAGGGAAAAAAATCCAATAATCTGATTAAAAATGGGCAAAAGATTTGAAGGGACATTTCTCAAAAGATAATGTACAAATGGCAGACATACGAAAAGGTGCTCAATATTATTGATAACCAGAGAAATGCAATTCAAAACTACAATGAGATATTGTCTCACCTCAGATAAAGTGGCTTTTATTCAAAAGACGGGCAATACCAAATGCTGGTGAGGATGTGGAGAGGATGTGGAGAAAAAGAAATACTGTTGGTGGGAATGTAAATTAGTATAAACACTATGAAGAACAGTTTGCAGGTTCCTCAAAATACTAAAAATTGAGCTACATATGATCTAGCAATCTCACTTCTGAGTATATATCCAGAAGAAATGAAATCAGTATATCAAAGAGAAATCTGCACTCCTATTTTTGATGCTGCACTTTTCACAGGCTGTAAGATTGGGAAGCAACCTAAGTGTCCATGAACAGATGAATGGATACAAAAATGTTGTACATATATTTAATAGAGTACTATTCAGTCATAAAAGAGAATGAGATGCAGTCATTTGCAACAACGAGGATGGAACTAGAAATCATTATGTTAGGTGAACTAAGCCAGGCACTGAAAGTCAAACATCACATATTCTCACTTACCTGTGGGATGTCAAAATCAAATTAATTGAACTCATGGACATAGAGTGTATAAGAATGCTTACCGAAGGCTAGGAAGTGTAGTGGGAGATTTTGGGGAAGGTGAGAATGATTAACAGGTAGATAAAATAGAAATAATTAGTAAGACCTACTATTTGATAGCACAATAGGGTAACTATAGTGAATAATAATTTTATTGTATATTTTAAAATAAATACTGTAATTGGATTATTTGTAACTCAAGGGCTAAATACTTGAGGGGATAGATACCCTCTTCTCCATGATGTGCTTATTTCACACTGCATGGCTGTGTCAAAACATCTTATGTACCCTGTAAATATATATACACCTACTATGTACCCACAAAAAATTTTAAATAAAAAACTTTTAAAAAAGAAATGCCTTCCAAGATCCAAGTGCTGGAATCAGGGACCCCAAGAGCTCCCTTGGTGCTCTATCCCCCAGTGGCCAAACTAGTACCTAAGATGCAAGAGAAAGTCCCTTTTATTTCTCCTCCTGCTTTTCTCAGGCAGGAGTCTTGCCTCATAGCCACCACAGCTGGGAATGTACTGAGTCTCACCTGACACCAGCAAGTCTCAGACTCTCACCGAAAGCTCTCAATGTAGTACCTGGATATCCCTGCTGGTTTTTCAGAGTTCAAGGGTTCTTCAGAAAGCAGGTGATGAATGCTGCCAGGACTGGGCCCATCCTTTCAAGGCAGTAGGTTCCATTCTGGCCCAGGGTATGTTTAGAAATGTTGTTCAGGAGCTAGAGTCTGGCACAGGGGCCTCAGGTCTCCGACTGATACCCTGTCCTGCCGCGGCTGAGCTGGTAGCCAATATGCAAGACAGAGTCCTCCCCACTTTTCCCTTTTGCCTCCTCAAGCAAAAGGAAGGGGTCTCTTTCAGAGCGGCAAACTGTGCAGCCTAGAGTTAGGGAAGTGGCGATGCCAGCGCTCTCTTAGCAGCTCCAGCTGGTGCCTCAGTAGGTCGTGTGCCCCCCAGTCTACTCCTTCTGGGTCCAGTTTGGCACTAGGACTCACCTAAGTCTTGCAGTCCTTGTGGCCTAGACTGCCCTTTATGTTTATTTAGAGCCTTACAGCACCTTAGCCCACAGTGGGGAGGCTTGTGGGAACTCAAGTTCAGGCCAGCGGGATCCGCGATTCTCCTCTGACTAGGACTGGTTTAAATGCTTCTTCCATGGATGGGCGTCAGCTGAGATTTTTCTGGATTTCTTTTCTGCTATGCTAGAACAGCGCTGATGTGATGCCTCACAATTACTATGCTGTCTCTCCCGCAGCACATGAAATGCTCTCTGAAGCCCGTTGCTGCTGTTGTGGGTGGGGGAAGGATGGCCTTGGCTCTTCAAGACTGGTTTTTGACCTTTGCAGTGCCTCTTTCAGTGATACAAAGTTAAAACCAGGTACTGTGACTGCTCACCTGATTTTTGGTTCTTATGAAGATGCTTTTTTTGTGTAGACAGTTGTTAGACTAGTGTTCGTAGGGTGGGAGTGATGGGAGGAGATGATTGTTGGAGCCTTCAATGCTGCCATCTTGCTCTCATTGCATATTGACTCTATTCTCACTCAAAAGAGACAAGCACTGACATAAAAGTCCCTCTGCATAAATTGCATCACCCAATGGAAGGGTAGATTTAAACATTTTTCTGATAGAGGTAAAGCCTTATATTCTAACTACATGTAGCCTGTTAGACAGTAGTAAAGGCTAAAAGAATAATTACTAGAAATTATTCTAAGCAGACAGTATATATATCATCAGAAAATAATATTTTATTGCTTATACATTTTTAGCAGTAATATAGTTAATATTATTATATTGTTATAACAATATAGTATGAAATGGTGAGTTCAAATAGAAACAAAGGTTAGAATTTGGAGTAGAGGGTCCTTTTTATGAATAAGATAAATTTTGGATAAACAGCAATGTTTAAAGCCTGGAAATGAAAAACACAATTGGCATTTGAGCAAGGAGAAGAAATTGGAGGAATTGAAACCCATGCTTCAGGGTTGATCCCAGTGTCTAGATTGTGAATTTATTAAGAGGTGGCACACACATGGAATTTTACCTAGAGAATAGACTGACAGACAAGGGACCAGAATTTAGAAAGAACTGAAACAACTTCTCAAGTAAATTATTATGGGGGAGTGGAGAGTGGAATGAAGGCCTGGGATACAACTGTTGGATCTTATATTATTATATATTATATTACAACTCTTATAAGAGTTGTTCCCTTTCTCCCTACATTGGTTTTGAGCATCATTTTTCATATGGCACATAAGGATTAAATAAATGCTTGAAAGAATAAGGAGATGACCAACACAGAGATCTTATGAGCTTTGAATAGTAGGCAGAGAGTTAGGTGCTCTGAGTGTTATCACAATTCTAATACCCCCATGTTTATTCCCTACCAGACTTCTCTACTCTTGGCAAAGTAAGCTTTGTATTGTCTATCCACCCTTTCCTCAACATCTGTCTCTGCTCTGAATTTTTAATATTTAAACTTAGATTCTTACAACTGTAAATGTAATGAGGGCAGAGATACTCCTTAAAAGTGGTTTTTTTGCTTTGTTTTGTTTTTTGTGATGGAGTCTCACTCTGTTGCCAGGCTGGAGTGCAGTGGCGCGATCTCGGCTCACTGCAACCTCCTACTCCCTGGTTCAAGTGATTCTCCTGCCTCAGCCTCCCGAGTTGCTGGGATTACAGGCATGCACTACCACGCCCAGCTAATTTTTGTATTTTTAGTACAGACAGAGTTTCACCATGTTGGCAAGGATGGTCTCGATCTCCTGACCTCATGATTTGCCCGCTCTGGCATCCCAAAGTGCTGGGATTACAGGTATGAGCCGCCATGCCCGGCCAAAAGGTTTTTTTTTTATTTTAATTTTTTATATATGTCCCCTGTATTTAGCATAAAAATTAGTACTTAATAAATGATTAATGCTTTGGGAAAAAATTTTAAATTATCTCAAAAATGAGTAAGTAAAAGATGCAATTTGCCCTCTCTGTCTAACATTTCCTGGATTTTCACCTTGGCTTTGACCTGAACCTCAGGTTATTATCTACAATGAAAAACATAAGACCATCAGTCCAACTTGTTATTCTTTAGGGAATCTTCCTCTACACACAAAATGTAAATACCTGTTTTAGTAATTTTAGTTAAAACATACAGTGTAAAGGAAGGCTTTTAATCTGATGTTCCAGTCAGCTTTAAAATAGGAATATGTTGTGGAGTAAAAAGTTCCAGTTTTTTCTCAAAGTGGGACAAACTATGATCAGATTTATGTTAGATGACAAAACTCTTGAGTTTGCTATGTAAATTTATTTCAACTAAAGTGTGAGATAATTACACATATAATTTATTTTTCAAGATATAAGAATCTCAAATTGTAATTCCAGAACTTGGCATAATCTACAATAAGAGCATAAGAATTGTTCTGGTCCCATCAAAGCAGGTTTATAGCTATGAATGTTTGGTATTTCTGTAAAGGTAATCTGTGTAAATAACAATATCAAATCAATCAAAGTGTCGGTTTACTGTATATTTTTTAAGATCGTGGGTTAAAAGAAGAATTTGTTCACAACCTTTTTGCTTCTTGCCTTACTTCTCCAGGCTCAACAATGTTTTGCCAGAAAATTCTTTCACACATAAAAACATAATCCTTTTTTTTCTGACCAACATTTTTCTGTGTTTACACATTGCCAAAAACATATTACATCCAACTAATTTTTATATTATACAATGCTCTTCACAGTATAGATTCTACATCTGTGTTTATTCTGTCTCCTGGTACTTCATAACTGAAGAATGTTAAACTGCTTCTCTTCACCAAATAACACTCTCTTTCCAAATTCCTTTCCAATGCGCATACTATTTCTTCCTGTTGAAATGCTTTCCATATCAACAAGCTCAGGCATTTCTTAGACATTCTTTTCATTTTAGCCCATTTCATTTCAATATGAAAATTTTGACCTCTTTGGAATATTCTCTTGATGCCCACAAACAGATTAGGCATTCCTTTTCTTCTTTGCTTCCACAGTCTTAGTGCAAATAAATATCCCAAGTAAACATCCTGTACGGTGATTATTTTAATATAATATACTAAAACTGAAGATCTTTCTTTTAGTAGTTTATGTTGTGAGATAATTCATTATGGTTATATCATATTCCTGCATGGTCCAGGCCTTCTGAGCAAAGGGTGCTGTTAAGAATTTTGCATACCAGAAAGCCTTGGAATCTAGAAATTGTGTCCTCCTAAAGATAAAATCTCTTTCTATAGAGATGCCGTTTCTCTTTCCCCCATGAAATGTATTTAATGAGTAATCTCTGTCTTTGGAGAGGAAGATGGTCATGTGTCAGCAGTCTATAACTAAGAGGCTCTAAATTTTAGGGTCCCTCCCCTGTGATGCAAACTTACTACATCCACAGGTTAACATCTGCCTTCATCCCATTGCCCTACGGGGATAGCAGCACTGGGAACTGTGACTAAGACATTGTTCTTGCTGATGATTTTTACTGTAAAAAACTGTGTTTCGGCGGGGCGCAGTGGCCCACACCTGTAATCCCAGCACTTTGGAGGCCAAGGCGGGCAGATCACGAGGTCAGGAGATCGAGACCATCCTGGCTAACACGGTCAAACCCTGTCTCTACTGAAAATACAAAAAATTAGCTGGGCATGCTGGCGGGTGCCTGTAGTCCCAGCTACTTGGGAGGCTGAGGCAGGAGAATGGCATGAACCCAGGAGGCGGAGCTTACAGTGAGCCGAGATCGCGCCACTGCACTCCAGCCTGGGCGACAGAGCGAGACTCCGCCTCAAAAAACAAAAACAAACAAATAAACAAAAACTGTGTTTCTGACTGAGGGTTTATTCTGCAGCATATGTATATAAAACTGTGGAAGGCTAACTAGTTACCTTGCCAGCAGGATAAAACTCAGAACCTTCACAGTATTTAACTTTATAAGCTTAGAGCTTGGGATACTGCATGACATGTAGTAAAAGTTTAATAAATATATTTTATTTATAAAATGAATGAATAATTGGGCTAGTCAGTGAAAGGTAGAGGAAGATTTTCATTGATGTACCCAGTATTAGTATATATTGTGAATGATGTTGAAACTGAGCCTAAAGATTACTGATGTCCTATCTAACATACCCTTCTTGTTTATCTGCACTTTTCATTGTCTTAAAGATATTTTGTAATTCTGTGCTGAAAACCAATTGTAATGCAAATGATTTCTTATCCATATAAAAACAAATAAAATTTGTCCTGTGGATATTGATCAGTTTAACATCTATTTGTAAATTCATGTCAACATTGTCGATTGCCTAAATTGACTACGGTATATATTGCCTACACATATACATTTTTTTGGATTTTCCTTTGAATTGGTTTTAGCATCTTATCGGTTTTGTCACTAATTAATATGTTAGATAAAATCTTAAACATGTATTCATTTACCTAATAGTTGTATTAATGTCATAATTTTATCTTGTTTTATAAACATGATCCATTAATACCAGTAATGTATTCTTAACATCATGAAGTGTGCAATGTGTGTACGTGTATGTGTGTGTGTCTGTGTGTGTGAAAGAGCTTTTCTATTTTGTTGTTTAGGACTTTTCCTCATTTTCCTTTCTTTGGAATTTTCCAAAGCCATAAATCACTGAATGTCTATAATCATTGCAATATTTTGATTACTCTGTACTATATTTTAGTATATTTAGTAATTTACAGATTTTGCAGCATTAACATGATGCTAGAGAAATAGTATATAGTGAAGGAAACCAGAACATGCCACCCCAAAATATGCTGATTTAGCATACTGATCATTTTGAACTGAAGGCACTGGAAAAATAGCAGTTCCAGAAGGAGCTATCTTACCTGCCCTTTCCTACATGTAGCAAGCCATAAAAATTCTTGTGGGAAGGATGGCTCCCTTGTACTAAGATGAGAAAATAACTCTTATCAGCTCAGAGATGGTACTAGAGGAATCTACAAACATTACTCCATTAATTTCTTCCCATATGTTTATCTTCCCACAGTTTCTCACCTCTGTGAGCCTAAAAACTGCTTTCCTTTGTCTTGCCACTTCTCTAAAATTACTGTTCTTTGTTGAAGATGCTATATAAGCCGAAGTTCTAAAACCACTGGTTTGAGTTATTTTTCATTGCAGTTTCTCCCATGAGATGTGCACTGCAAACATTAATAAACTTGCTTATCTTTCTCTTGTTAATCTGTTTCCTGCTGCAGAGGTCTGTTCCAAATTAAGACGGCTGAACAGAAATTATACATCCTCCCAGCAATCATAAGGCAGACAAAAGAACCTCCAACCCTGGCCAACCTTTTGCATTGTAATATAGAATAATACAGGTTTTGTAAAATAAATAAATGAATATTTACTTTATAAAGGGGAATCTGAGTATAGCCAGTATGAGGAGTGTCGTGGTAGAATGAGTCATACCCATGCTGTGACATGACTGAGCACGCAGAAGGCGTGAACACTTGAACAGCTGCTGAGAGTGTTCACACGGCTGGCTGCAAATCTTTTTTTTTTTTAATTATTATTATACTTTAAGTTTTAGGGTATATGTGCACAATGTGCAGGTTAGTTACATATGTATACATGTGCCATGCTGCTGTGCTGCACCCATCAACTCGTCATTTAGCATTAGGTATATCTCCTAAAGCTATCCCTCCCCCCTTCCCCCACCCCACAACAGTCCCCAGAGTGTGATGTTCCCCTTCCTGTGTCCATGTGTTCTCATTGTTCAGTTCCCACCTATGAGTGAGAATATGCGGTGTTTGGTTTTTTGTTCTTGCGATAGTTTACTGAGAATGATGATTTCCAATTTCATCCATGTCCCTACAAAGGACATGAAATCATCATTTTTTATGGCTGCATAGTATTCCGTGGTGTATATGTGCCACATTTTCTTAATCCAGTCTATCATTGTTGGACATTTGGGTTGGTTCCAAGTCTTTGCTATTGTGAATAGTGCCGCAATAAACATACGTGTGCACGTGTCTTTATAGCAGCATGATGTATAGTCCTTTGGGTATATACCCAGTAATGGGATGGCTGGGTCAAATGGTATTTCTAGTTCTAGATCCCTGAGGCATGGACACACTGACTTCCACAAGGGTTGAACTAGTTTACGGTCCCACCAACAGTGTAGAAGTGTTCCTATTTCTCCACATCCTCTCCAGCACCTGTTGTTTCCTGACTTTTTAATGATCGCCATTCTAACTGGTGTGAGATGGTATCTCATTGTGGTTTTGATTTGCATTTCTCTGATGGCCAGTGATGGTGAGCATTTTTTCATGTGTTTTTTGGCTGCATAAATGTCTTCTTTTGAGAAGTGTCTGTTCATATCCTTTGCCCACTTTTTGATGGGGTAGTTTGTTTTTTTCTTGTAAATTTGTTTGAGTTCATTGTAGATTCTGGATATTAGCCCTTTGTCAGATCAGTAGGTTGTGAAAATGTTCTCCCATTTTGTAGGTTGCCTGTTCACTCTGATGGTAGTTTGTTTTGCTGTGCAGAAGCTCTTTAGTTTAATTAGATCCCATTTATCAATTTTGGCTTTTGTTGCCATTGCTTTTGGTATTTTAGACATGAAGTCCTTGCCCATGCCTATGTCCTGAATGGTAATGCCTAGGTTTTCTTCTAGGGTTTTTATGGTTTTAGGTCTAATGTTTAAGTCTTTAATCCATCTTAAATTAATTTTTGTATAAGGTATAAGGAAGGGATCCAATTTCAGCTTTCTACATACGGCAAGCCAGTTTTCCCAGCACCATTTATTAAATAGGAAATCCTTTCCCCATTGCTTGTTTTTCTCAGATTTGTCAAAGATCAGATAGTTGTAGATATGCGGCGTTATTTCTGAGGGCTCTGTTCTGTTCCGTTGATCTATATCTCTGTTTTGGTACCAGTACCATGCTGTTTTGGTTACTGTAGCCTTGTAGTATAGTTTGAAGTCAGGTAGCGTGATGCCTCCAGCTTTGTTCTTTTGGCTTAGGACTGACTTGATGATGTGGGCTCTTTTTTGGTTCCATATGAACTTTAAAGTAGTTTTTTCCAATTCTGTGAAGAAAGTCATTGGTAGCTTGATGGGGATGGCTAGCAGAAGGCAAGAAATAACTAAAATCAGAGCAGAACTGAAGGAAATAGAGACACAAAAAACCTTTCAAAAAATTAATGAATCCAGGAGCTGGTTTTTTGAAAGGATCAACAAAATTGATAGACCACTAGCAAGACTAATAAAGAAGAAAAGAGAGAAGAATCAAATAGACACCATAAAAAATGATAAAGGGGATATCACCACCGATCCCACAGAAATACAAACTACCATCAGAGAATACTACAAACACCTCTATGCAAATAAACTAGAAAATCTAGAAGAAATGGATAAATTCCTCAACACATACACCCTCCCAAGACTAAACCAGGAAGTTGACTCTCTGAATAGACCAATATCAGGCTCTGAAATTGTGGCAATAATCAATAGCTTACCAACCAAAAAGAGTCCAGGACCAGATGGATTCACAGCCGAATTCTACCAGAGGTACAAGGAGGAACTGATACCATTCCTTCTGAAACTATTCCAATCAATAGAAAAAGAGGGAATCCTCCCTAACTCATTTTATGAGGCCAGCATCATCCTGATACCAAAGCCGGACAGAGAAGACACAACCGAAAAAGAGAATTTTAGACCAATATCCTTGATGCACGTTGATGCAAAAATCCTCAATAAAATACTGGCAAACTGAATCCAGCAGCACATCAAAAAGCTTATCCACCATGATCAAGTGGGCTTCATCCCTGGGATGCAAGGCTGGTTCAATATACACAAATCAATAAATGTAATCCAGCATATAGACAGAACCAAAGACAAAAACCACATGATTATCTCAATAGACGCAGAAAAGGCCTTCGACAAAATTCAACAACCCTTCATGCAAATCTTGCCAAAAGCAAACTTACCTGCAGACATTACGAAGTTATTTACCTCTAGTTCCCTTCAATAAAAGACTGGAAAAAATATTTTTCACAAATAATTTTGCTCAGGACATGAAATTAGTGAGAAAGTCCTTAATTACTATTATTATACAGATTTATTTTCCCATTCATGAGAAATCCAATCCACTAAAAAATCAAAATTGACATATACTGAATAATTATTATAGTACAAAAAACAGCATAACAATAATCACCTTTAAAAAATAACCAAAAAATGAAGTTATAGACTTAGATTTTATCATCTTTTTTTTTTTTTAACTGATATTCCTTACCTATTTCAGGATCCAATTTAGGATCTCACATTGCATCTAGGTGTGGTGGCTCCTTAGTCTCCTCCAGTCTATGACAGTTCCTCAGTCTTTCCTTGTCTTTCCTAATCTTGATACTTTTGAAGAGTACTGGTCTAGTACTGTAGAATGTCCCTCAGTTTGGGATTGGTTAATATTTTCTCATGATTAACTCTACACCTATGCACAGTATCTCCTTATTGGGAAGAAAAGCACAGAAGTGATATGACTTCAGTTCATTATATGAGACAGTGCATGATGATTTTCTTACTGGTGATATTAACCTTGATTGTTTGTCTACAGTGGTATTTGCCAGGTTTCTTCACTGTATGGTAAATATTGCTGTCTACAATTAGAAAGATAAATATTTTAAGAGAGCTACTTTGAGTCTATGCAAATATCCCATTTCTCATTCAGTTTTAACCCACTATTTTTGGCACTCATTGGTAGATCTTGCCTGCAACCATCATCATTGAGGATTTCTAATGCTGATTTTCTGTTTCTGTAATTCGTTCTACATGTTTTCATTATAATTCTCCTCTAAGGGTTGCCCTTTCTCGCATATTTATTCATTCACTGATTTATGAATATTTAGTTAAAATCAGAGCTATCAACATTTATTTTATTATTCAAGTGGTTCCACCTTTGGCCATTGGGAACTTTTTCAGGTTGGCTCCTGTGTCTTTCAACATATTCCATTTTTTAATTTTTGGCCTTTCTTTACTTTCTAGCACTGCAGTATACTCCAGGATTTTCCCTGTCCCAGCCCTGGAATGAGCCACTTCTCTAGAGAGCCTTGGTCCTTTTATTTTGGGGTATGACAGCTATACTTTTTTAAAAACTTGCAAATATGATAAATTATTCTCTTCAATATTTCATGCAGGAATTTTCTAGTATTTCATAAGTGAATGATTTTCTTGAGAAATTTTTGTATGGTCCCATGAAATTAGAAAAAAACTTTAAATAGAATAATATAAATGAGAAGGTAATTGATTTCATGTGTTAGTCTTCTGTGAGGCAATGTAATTCTCAGGAGCAAAGGCAATAAGAAAAGAGAGAGAAATTCTGAGTCTCCAGAAAGTCAGTGTTTATTGAATTCTAACTTATAAGGAGTACTATGAGAAGTGCTGCAATAAGTAAAATATGTGGCCCCTGCCCTAAAGAAGCTGTGGTGTCACAGTGAGGCAAGGATAAACGTTTAACAAAGGAACAAGTTCTAAAGTATGAGGGATCATGTGGGTCACACATTACATTTTATTCCAGTGTTTCAACATTATATTTCTCATTCAGTTACACTTATTAGATCTTTTCTTCTGCACAGGAAAGCTCACTCTTTTCAAGCACCAACTAAAATTCAATTCCTCCATTATTTTTTCTTTTGTGTTGTTTTTTAATTCTTTAGCTATGTATTGAACACCTACTGTGTGCAAAGAAAAGTGAAAGCAAGATAATGTCACAAGACAACATTACAGCAAATTTAGTTATAAAGCTAAGTGGCTTTTATTCAAAATTCATGATTGAAGCAGCATCCATTCTACAAAATAAGAAGAAAGTGTTCCCTGGTCAATAGTAGAAGAGTGCATTTTATAAGTTAGACACTAAGAAACGAAACAATAGAAAAAAATGGATTGGATAACATCAGGTTACTTTTTTGTCAAAGCTAAAGCAGAAGTGACAAACTGATCTGTTTTGGGATCTAGTTGCTTCCTTAAAGTTTCTGTTTGATTATGTGGTATTTAGCATGAGTGACTCCTTTTTGATTTGGTCTGGTCTGTTGGGGCTTAGTACAGGACCTCAGCCTAAAACAATGACTTCCCATAATTTTTGTTTAATAGTAGTAAGGTAACTAAAGTGTCTTTATTGATTTTTAGGAATTTTCAGCTCATAGAGATCAATCTTCTCTGTCCTCCCAAATCCACAGTTTAGTTTTATTTTTGTTTCATTTTCTAAATTCTGTAAACACCTATGCACAGTAATAAATCTCTGAGAACGGGTGTAGAATTTTCTGTCTGCATTGTTTTCTAGTTAGTCCATGTAGGTTTACTTCATTACATTCTGTTAGAGTTTTGATTTGCTTTAGTGAAAAGTCTGTTTCATCGACTCTTTTATCCTCACAGCATTGGCCAGTGGTATTTAGATAATAGATGGATATAAAATGTGTATTATCATTGTCAACATCAAATGCATTTAGTAAGTAGAATACAAGTCTCCTGGATTCAAAGAACTGCCCTACTTTTCTAACTGCTTAAATGTTGATAATACTTCATAGGCTTGCTGTGAGGATGAAATGAGCTCCTACATGCAGCATTTAGAAAGAAACTTGGAACATAGTAAACATTTAATGTTATTAATTTTTAACGTGTGTTTATGAGTAACAATATTATATGTGATAAAGAGCATGGCTTTATTTACTATGCAATGGTTAGCAATGAAAAAGGAGAGTAATATATTCAGATTTGGATAATTGAATTTTAATTAAGGACCAAATGCCATTGTCACTCTTCTTGACAGTCTTCCTGTTTCTGTTCAACATTCCTACACAAATTTATTTTTTCCTATGCAACATTTAGAGAAATAACTGTTTAAATATAATTGTTTTAAACTGTTAGCCATCTCTGAGCTCTATCCAGTTAGTGAGACTTCAGTGCTGTTAGAGTCAACAAGTGGCCAAAAAATGCCTACATCCCACATGCTTCCTCCTTCCATAAGGGTTTGGTGAGTCCTTTGTGCATTGCAAGTGTTCATAGATGCATAAAGTTGGATTCAAGCTGAAATGTTTTTAAATTGTTATGTAATGCTAAGAATATACAAAGAAATACTTATAAAACATACACAAAGTATGAAGAACACCTATTTATGACCTAATTTAAATAAATAATAAATTACCATTACTTTGAAGTCATTTGTGTATCCCTTCTCCATCAGCAATAACCACTTCCCTGAATAAATTCTACTTCTTAGTCCTGAAAAAGAACAAAGTTGAAGCACTATAATACCTAATGTCAAGGTTTATGAAAGTTGCTGCAATTAGCACATCATGGTATTGGTGAAGTAATGGAAACATAGACCAATGGAACAAAATAGACAGCTCAAAAATAGAACCACTCTAAATAATAAACTGATATTTGGTAGGCAATTCAATAGAGAAATAATAGTCTTTAAACAATTTTTGCTAGAGGAACTGGAGATGAACACGCACAAAGGAGGGGCCTAGACACAAATCTTCACCTGATCTTAGCCAAAAGGTCGAGAAGCGATAGTCACAAATCTTATACCTTTCACACACACATACAAAAATGGTTCAAAGCACAAAAGTATAAAACTTAAAACAAAAACTAGAACATCTAGGTAACATGGGTTTGATGATGAATTTTTAGATACAACATCAAAAGCATGATAGATGAAAAAATTGCTAAGTTGAATGTTATTAAACTTAAAAACCTCTCCACAAAAGTTACTGTTTAGAAAATGAAGACAAGCCACAGACTTTTGTCTTTTGCAATTTGTCCCTGGGAAAATGAAAATTAAGAAAACAATGGGGCCGTGAGCGGTGGCTCACGCTTCTAATCCCAGCACTTTGGGAGGCTGAGGAGGGCGAATAATTTGAGGTCAGGAGTTTGAGACCAGCCTGGCCAACATGGTGAGACACATCTCTACTAAAAATATAAAAATTAGCTGGGCGTAGTGGCGTATGCCTGTAATCCCAGCTACTCGGGAGGCTGAGGCAGGAGAATTGCTTAATCCGGAAGACAGAGGCTGCAGTGAGCCAAGATCATACCACTGCACTCCAGCCTGGGCAACAGAGTAAGACTCCGTCTCAAAAAAAAAAAGAAAAGAAAAAACAAAAAAGAAAACAATGAGCTGCTGGGCACAGTGGCTCACACCTATAATCTCAGCACTTTGGGAGGCCAAGGTGGCAGATTGTTTGAGTTGGAGACCAGCCTAGGCAACATAGCAAAACCCTATCTCCACAAATAATAAATAAATGCATACATACATACATACATAAGAAAGAAAAAAGAAAAAAAAAACAAAACTAGCCAGTCATGGCAAAGTGTGCCACTAGTCCCAGCTACTCAGGAGGCGGAGGTGGGAGTGTCACCTGAGCCAGGGAGGTCGAGGCTGCAGTGGGCCCTGATTGTGCCACTGCACTCCAACCTGGGCAACAGAATGAGACCCTGTCTGAAAAAAAAAAAAAAAAAGGAAAAAATGATAAAATAATGCGTACTAATTAGGAAAGCAAAAATTTTTAAAAAGTGATAATATGAACTGCTGATGAAGAAGTGGAGCAATAGAAACCCTTGTTTATGCTGGTGGAATGCAAAATGGTACAGCCACTTTGTAAGACAGTTTAGCACTTTCTCTTTTTTATTTCCAGCTTTTATTTTAAGCTCTGGGGTACATGTGGAGTATGTGAAGGTTTGCCCCATAGGTAAATGTGTGCCATGATTATTTGCTGCACAAATCCCATTGCCTAGGTATTAAGCCCAGTATCCACTAACTATTCTTCCTGGTGTTCTCCCTCCTCCCAACCCTCACCCTCCAAAAGGCCTCTGTGTGTATTGTTCCCCTCCATGTGTTCTCATCATTCAGCTCCCACTTTATAAAGTGAGAACATGAGGGGTTTGGTTTTCTGTTCCTGCATTAGTTTGATGAGGACAATGGCTTCCAGCTCCATCCATGTCCCTGAAAAGGACATGATCTTGTTTCTTTTTATGGCTGCATTGTATTCCATGGTATATATATATCACATTTTCTTTATCTAGTCTATCATTGATGGACATTTAGGTCGATTCCATGCCTTTGCTATTGTGAATAGTGCTGCATTGAACAAACGTGGGCATATATCTTTATAATAGAATGATTTATATTCCTCTGGATATAGACCCGGTAATGGGATTGCTGGGTCAAGTCGTATTTCTGCCTATAGGTCTTTGAGGAATCACCACACTGTCTTCCACAATGGTTGAACTGATTCACACTCCCACCAACAATGTAAAAGTGTTCCTTTTTCTTTACAACCTCACCAGTGTCTGTGGCTTTTTGACTTTTTAATAATAGCCATTCTGACTGGTGTGAGATGGTATCTCATTGTGGTTTTGATTTGTATTTCTCTAATGATCAGTGACGCTGAGCTTTTTATCATATGTATAATGTTCATATATATAGACATGATGAATTGAAAGATTTAACATTAGCTGACTTATGGCCCTTGGTGCTTCCCTTCTGGATCCACTCTCTTGTTTCAAGAAGTCACACTTCTCCAGGGCTTCTCCCAGCCGAAGAGAGAATATGGCTGGGGTGCTCCTGCCAGCCTGTTTTTGTTAGACACAGATATAGCTAATGGCAGACTTGAATCAGGGACTCCTCTTTGGCCTGGCAAAACCTTTTTTTTTTCTAAATAACTGCACTTAAATCTAAGACTTTTCCTATGCAATTTTCTTTCTTTTCCTTGTTCCTTCAATTGTATCAGCAATCATCATGGCTCATTTCACCTTTTCTTGCTCTCTCTTCTTTATCTTTCACAGACATTTTCTCCCCAATCTATTTGCACCTCTAATCCCATTTTGACATCTGTTTCTTAGAGGACTAATATGTTTTATTTTCTGTTTTCTTATGTTTCTGTTTCTCTCCTTTTTGTTTCCCTCAACTTATTTTTCTTATTACATCCTTTACCCCCTCAACTTCACTGGAAGTTACACACTCTGTTTCCGTATTTTTAGAAATGACACTTAAAAATTTACCATACATAATTATAAAAGCTAAATCATTTTAAAACTCAGAAAGACATTGTTTGTGTTGTTCTTATTACTTTGTACATAAATATTTGTTCAGAGTTATCCACATATTCATTCAATTGGTAATTTATAGTTTCACTATATCTAACTGTGGATTTTTGTTATTTATTTATTTATATATTTGTTTTTATTTACATTTTGATTGGTTTCCTGAATCTGTGGTTGGTGGCATTCAGCAGTTCCAAAACATTCACATCAAATATTACTTCCAATCAATTTTCTTTCTTTCATCTTTCTGTAATTGTTTATGTTTTATTTTCTCTATTTTCCATGTATCTTAACTTCTTCATATTTCCCATCTCTTTATCTTTTTGGGCTGCTTGATGATAGTTACTGTAGATTTATCTTCCAGATTATCAATTATTTAGCTTATTTTGTTCACTCAATGTTCTTTTAATCTTTAAATATAAATTACTGTAATTTTTATTTTTAGAAGTTCTATTTAGGTTTATTTTTAGTCAGCTTGGTCATTTAAAAATGATTTCTTGCATTTTGTTTATATTTTCCATGCTGTCATATTGTGTTTAGCATATTAAACATAAATTTTACGGTATTTATCTAATAATTTCAACATGGATAGTCTTTCATTATGGATAGTGTTTATAGGACTGAAAATGCTGTTTGTAGTTTCTCTCAGTCATGGTGACTTATTTCATTGTGTATTGTGACTTTTATCATAATTTCATGTTTGTTTAATCTTGTGGAAATTACCTGAGGTCTTCATTTGTAGTGGGCATGTCACCTTCTGCCTTGATGACCACTAGATGAAGATCACCTCCAACTTAATTCTCTGCCTGCAGCCCCCTCAGGCCATCTAGATAATATTTCAATGGACTATAATATCTTTGAAGGTGAGATTATAGTTATAATTTTTCAAAGGAAATTCCTTTTTTGTAACTGTTGAGAACCAAGGCAAGGATTTCCTCATTTGAGGAAGGTCATTCGTTTCTTTTATGTTCATTCTTTAGATCTCATTTACTGAGAGACCTATTTTAGAATGTCCTGTGCTTTGGCTAGTTTTTTGTTTGTTTGTTTGTTTTTGTTTTCTGCTGCCCAAAAGGAAATGAAAACCACAGCGCCAGTTTTCTACCATAAAGATCAGTTTTTGCTCTGGATTTCTCCTTGGACTTTTAGCCTCTGGATAGATCTTACTAACTTGCCAGCACACATCAGGGCATCTACGCATGCACGTGTGTGTGTGTAAAACATCCAAACCAACACTTTCAGTTGTTTTCACTGGGCACATCTTCCAGGCTGTTAGCACATGATAGTGTGTGATATGGAAGTTTCTAATTATTTTTTTGTGTAAAGTGGATCCGTTTTCAATTCAAAAAGAAATCAGCTCAGCTGCCCCAAAGCACTGATCCATTTTCCACTCAGGGAAGAAAAACAATAACAACAACAACAACTGAAATGAGGCTGTTGTTACCAATTAGGCATCAATTAGGCATTGAGAACAACCAAGTTTCTAAAATATTAGGACCAAGATACTAGATTGCAAACTAACCAGGTTCTCTTGCTGCTGTCTACTCCCATATACTGTTTACATAGAATTGTAGGCAACACCATGTAATGTTGACTTTGAGAATCAGCTGTGTTATGAAATATGTGTTTTTCTTTGCTCTGGACATCTTTGTGCAGGAATGGCTTCATTCCACTTCATTCGTCTGCAATATTTTGGTTTAAAAAAAACAGATTTGAGAGGTAACCATTGTGGATAGGTCTTTTGTCTTTGTCTAAATCAAGGGAAACTTGCTGAAATGATCCCATGCAATAAATGAATATTAAATTTCCAAATACTTGCCGAATTTTCTTGAAATAACAGAAGAGAAAAGGTCAATATGGATGAATACTATTTATTAAAGACCCCAAGTTCTTTCTCCTAAATGTCTCATAGGCATAAGATAAATATGTATAATGACTTAACTTCAGTGAGAAGCCAGGGGATACTCTGAGTTGTTATGGCAAAAATATGTGACTCTATCTATAATAAAATACGCATTTTAACAGGCATTATTTCAAATGAGTATTAAAAAACACACTTCATTAAGTTTTTATTCAGTTATGATTTCTTTTTTAAGGGCTATGTTCAGTCTTTAAGATTGTCCTTATGAAATTTTAGAATAGCAAAGGACTTTGTAGGCCAATATTCTCCATATCTACCTGCCTAATTTTTAGAATTAACTGGAGAGACTTTAGAGTATTCAGATTCCTGCCCACCCCCCTAAATTATTGAAACAATGGAGAAGGGGCCTAGGAATCTGTCATTTTAAACAATTTCCCAGTAAATATTGGTGAAGGAATTAAATTTCAAATCTAGTAACCTAACTTTATTAATCCTATTATTTTTTACGACATGGATGAAACTAGAGGACATTATGTTAAATGAAATTAGCCAGGAATAGAGCATATTTGTCTTTGACACAAATATTGTATGATCTTACTTATATGTGGAATTCAAACTTATGAAAGAAGTGAGTACAATGGTAGTTGCCAGAGGTAGGTGGGGGTGGAGGTGAGGGTTGGGGGAAAGTGGACAAAGAAAGAGGATTGGTCAACAGTTACAGTTAGATAAGAGGATTATGTTTTGGTGTTCTATCGCACAGCAAGTTGACTATCATTAAGAATAATGTGTTGTATATTTCAAAATAGGTGAAAGAGAGGATTTCTTTTTATTGAGACAAGGTTTCACTCTGTCACTCAGGCTGGAGTACAGTGGCATTATCGTGGCTCACTGCAGCCTCAACCTCTGAAATGATCCTCCTACCTCAGCCTCTTAAGTAACTGGGACCACAGGTGTGTGCCACCATGTCTGGCTCATTTTTTAATTTTTTTAGAGATTGGGTCCCCCTATGTCAGGAGAGGCTAAAGAGGATATTAAATGTTCTTACCACAAAGAAATGTTGAATATTTGAGGTGATAGCTATACTAATTAACCTGATTTGATCATTTCACAGTGTATACATGTATCAAAACATCAGGTTGTACACCATAAATATGTAGGACTATTATTTGTCAATTAAAAAATAAAATTAATCTAAAAAGAAAAAAACCAAAGACTTGGGTTATCTGCAGAAGCCATGTACTGCTCTTTCTATTGCACTAAAATGATACTCATTCATCGCTACGTGGCTATAATGTTGTTTCTGGTACGTTATTGATGCAGTATATTTTCTTGACCCCTTTGTGGGAATCATGACAAGAATACCTCATTTACTCGGGCCACCTGCTCATCCCCTTGCGGAAGAGAGTTTGCGAGCAGATGAGTGCAGGAACAGGAGCAAGCAAGTGCAGGAACCAGCTGCTTTGGCACCAGCAGGAGCAAACTCCATGTGGGTCCTGCAGATGGGGTGCCTGTGACCCCAAGGCCACAGAGGATGTGTTACAGTACTCTTTTAGCTCTGCCATCTGCAGACAGTGGTGTGTTATCAGTTGAGTGGGCCCTTTGTTTCATCATGTGGGCTGGCTGCCATCTGCCAGTGAGGGCAAAGGACTAGTGTAACAGCCTTTTTGGGTACTGCCACCTACTGCATCCCAAATTCCTGTCTAGTGGCCAAGAGGAATGAGGTCACATGGATAAATTGGAGGGTGGTGAATGTGGAGAATTTTACTGAGTAATGAAGACAACTCTCAGCAGAGAGGGGAGCTGCAAAAGGGATGGGAAGGGAAGGTCGCTCTCCCCTGAAGTCAAACTGCCTCTCTTTGATGTCCAGTTGCCATCTCTGGAGTCAAGCTGCTTCTCTCCAACATCCAGCTGATTCTTCCTGACATCCAGCTGCTTCTATCCTCTGCTGGCTGGGATCTTTATAGGCATAGGATGGGGGCAGGGTGGGCTGCTAGTAGTTTTGGAAAATGCAACATTCGATTGGTTAAAAGGCAGTATTCAGAAAGAACAAATTGGGAGAGACCGGGCACATAGGGATGAAACTTCTCACTTAGGGCCATGGGTTTCATGCTTTTTGGCTTGAAGGTAAGGTTTTGCCAGGGACCCTCCCCTGTCTGCCTAGAATTTTTCTGTCTCCTGTTGCTATCCTTACTAAAACAGGCATGTACAGTAAGTGATTTCAGAGAAATGGAATTAACTGTATCAGTAACAGTTGAATTTAAGCAGCTTTTATTATTACAATATTAAGTCTAATTTATCCCATATTCTTCAGAATATTAAAAAGCAAAGGATGTTAATCAGAGTGTTCAGAGTTCCCCTTAACTACTGAACTCTGACTAGGAGATTTATTATTTTCAAAATATTGTAAGAACTGGTAATTATAAGAATTGTAAGAAGGTAAGACTCCCGGGAATTTAAATATCTTCTTATTATCATCTTAGGCTTTACTGTCCATAGTATGTACGTAGAAAGAACTATTAAAATGCTTCAGTTTAAATTACATGGAATAAATTTAAGTTATAATTTAAACGGCCTTAAGCTTTGAGTTTAACTTATCAATATTTTAACTTATTAATATCAATATTTAAATTTAATTTATTAGCATTTTGTTCCATTCATGGATACAGTCGATTTTGTATAAAAATGGAAAAATGCTTTTTATTTATTCTTTGATAAATGCTTAATTTCTCAAATTAAACAGATTAACATTTAAAAACAAGTATGATTTACTAGATTTAATACATTTGAATTTTGTAAAAGCATTTCAAATGGCTGACAGGCAGACATAATAACCTCACGTGCAAGTTCTCCCTAGGTCTTAAGCAACCCTTGTGAATCTAATAATTCAATCTGATAGATAGATCAGTTCCTCTTATTTTGTTAAGTACAGTTAACCCACATAATCAAATTCTTTTACACTTGCAAAATTAAACTTGAAAGTCTAAAACCATTTTAAGAACAATATTAATATTTCAAAAATAAGTAGATGAGTAAATGACACTGATCGATTATCCAAAAATGTGAATGCTATTGTTTTTATTTACTTCATTGTCTCTATACTATTTACAACCGTTTTTGATTTGTAGTCACTGATTGACTTAAAAAGGAGTAATTTTACTAAATTGAGCAGGTTGAAGTTACAGGGTGACAAATTGGGACAGCTGCAGTGTTATCTCGAAGTCAAAAGGATTTCATTGAGGATCTCTTTCTGGATATTGCATATTGGATTCTCCTTCAGCATATATGAATACAGTCAGTTCCTTTCGTAACAGAATTCTGACTACTATGTCAAGTAGGAATTCTAAACCAAGATTTTATATGGAATTAGTTTCACATCCACCCAGTTTCTCTTACCCATTTTTAATGGACTAAATTATTATCTTTGTAACCTGAGTGGATCGTGCATTTCTTTCCTGTTATTCTGTCAATCACTATTCTGTACTCTTCAATTCTAACTTAGCAGTCGTTTAAAATTGTGACTTGGTAGGGTTGTCAGGTAAAATACTGAAGAGCCAGTTAAATTTAAATTCCAGATTAACAGCAAATAACTTTTTAGTACAACTATGCCTCGTGAAATATATAAAAAGATGATTCACTGTCTCTCTGAAATTCAAATTTAAGTCGGTGTTCTGTACTTTTATTTGCAAAATCTGGCAACCCTAATCCTTGACAGAGATATTCCAGAAACTATTGCCTAAGTTTTACTTTTATTAATAAGTTTTATTCCCTCACCTTTTCTGTAGACCCTCTGAGGTTGAAGCCGTGTCATTTTTTTCCCATCTCCTTCAGGCAAGGCTCATAGACTGGATTAGATGCTCAACGAATATTTGTTTTATAGGCTTCCTCTGAGAATCTGAATGTATCATCCTCCAAATCAGTTTGGAAATGTACAACTGTTGTGCTGTCTGATATGAAGCTCTAGAAAAAACCCAAAGAAAACATACAAGACAAGCATTCCCTGGAAGGTATAGTGTGACTACAGATCTTCTCATTTAGCAACATCATGTTACATGGAGGATAAGTACCACCCTTTATTTCAGCAAATGTACCTAATTGGAGAAGGCTGATGTTTTTCTTTCAAATGATGAGCTTTGCATATTCACATGTTACATTTGGCTTATACATTATTGTTACTGAGAGAGAATTTAAGACCTGAGCAAGGAGTTAAAAGTCATGTTTTCTTAGCAGGCTAGCCCTGCTAGGGCTCTCCCCTCTGCTTTGCCCTCCCCAGTGTAAATGCATGCAGACTATCTAGTGGCTTTGATTCCTGAGTGGAATTTATATGCTTGATTTAGAAGAGTAATGTCAAGGAGAGTGATCTTTAGAATGCATTACAGACAAAATGCAGGACAGTCAAGGAGACAGTCCCCAGAGTTCCCCAGTGCCTATTCTAAGAACAAGAGTAACCTTAGAATTAGAATTTCAGCTTTGGGGAGCTTACTGATTTTACCCTTGTGCGATCTGAAGACTCTTCAATGTTCCTAGAATTACTTCTCTTGAGACTTTAGATAAGAATTGGAGGAATGGCCTGGGAATAAATATTCTTTGTAAGAAATAACTCCAAATCATTATGACTATGATGAAGGTGTATGGAGTGATAACTCACAATGTGGATAAAGGGGGCTGGGATGTTACCAAGACATAAAAGATCCCCACCATTATGGAACTTAAAGTATAGTTAGAAAGATCAAAAGTATATATTAGGAAGAGTACCTAACTATAACAATGCTTTTTTTCTCATTGGAGAACACAATCATTGTAAAATAATATTAAAAATTTAGGAAAAAATTTTAAATTAGTCAAACTTTATTCATGAAGATACAACCACAGTTAACAAGTTTGGTGCAATTATCTTGCAGTTATATATAGATAGATAGATATAGATATATATATATATAATCATCTAACACATACCATTATGTAGTTTACATTTGTACCTCAAATTCATTTCTACATAAGTAAATATAAATACATATTTTTATATGAACTATTGCATACTATCCATTTTTTATCTTCCATAACTTATTTAACTGATCCTATGTTGTAGGACATTAGAATTGTTTCTTTTTTTCTTAATTTATAATTAACCTTGCAATTAATATCCTCTAAACATATTCCATGCATTTTCTTTACATAAATTCCTGGTATATACACTTACATTTTTTCAGATACATTTCAAATTGCCTTGCTGAAAGTTTGCCGCCCTGGGTAATGCTGGCACCACCAGAGTATAAAAGACCCTTTCTCCACAAAGAAAGATCATATGTCAGAGAAGGGAGAAAATCCTGTGTCTGTGAGTGGAATGGAAAGTTTTTAAAGAATATGGAAGTTAATTTGAGATTGAAAATAAGCATTTCACAGGAAAAGAGAAAACACTGTTGGTAGTATTTCAATATTCTTTTAAATCACATATGAGTTGAAAGAACTCCAATGTATAAATAAGAAAGATGCCTCATGCTTGCGTTTACTACTACAGGATCACACTTTCCTCGATCATTCTCCTGGGACATCCATCTATCCCACATTTCCAAACTCCTGCACACAGTTTCTGAGAAGGAAAAATGTCCTTTCCTCTCGTATTTCTATTTCATCTATGTCTTCCATTAACCAAATCAATTTAAATGACAAAAAGTGTCTTCTTTATATTAAGAGGAATAAAATAATGTTATCAACTCAAATGTGGCTTCCCTCCACACTCTCTTAGAGTAGAATTTTATATCCACATTGTGCACCTTGCCCCTGCAGTTTCTCCTCCCTTGCCTGTCAGCTGTGCAGACTTCCCTGATTTCTCACACAGAGAAAAGGCCATAAGGAAAAGGAAAAGGGTCACAGTGGTGAATAAGTTTTCCTCCTCTCATTTACAAGGTTCTGTTCCCACTACAGGTTCTCTCCTATTGAGGGCCAAATATTTGTGCCAGGTGGTATTTGATTGGAAGGAAGAACATGAATAATTTTTAAGCCTAAATAAATTTGCCTTTGCAGAGTCCCCTTTTGTACCAAAAATGTGATTACTGGTGAACTGGTAAAGAGCCTATGCTTTCTACTTGTAGTATATTCAGAGTAAGCAGAGAAACAGACAGCCTTTGCTGCTCTTTTGCTATTTTAACCAATTGCCTTTTGTATGCATCTAGGCAAATGCAAAACTCCTCCTTTTGCCATGATCAAAACCTAATCACAAAGGCCTTTTGATTGACTAAGTTTTTCAATTTCTAATTAGCAAATTTTGTTCTTACCTTTGTAGACACCATAAACAAACCCTTTCACTTGGAAGCTAAAAAGCAAAGATCCTTTGAATCTCCAAGTTATGACACATACTAAACAAAGCCAGGCTAGGTTTTGATGTTTTCTGTGGTTTAAACTTATGCTGTAAACAAGAAAAAAATAACAACTCAGCCATCAATTCCTGAATCTTACAAAAGAAAATTAACCCCTTTGAAGAAGGACTGCCATTTTCTTCCTAGTACAGGTTTTTCATTGTAGATAAATACTATGTTATTAAAAACAGAAAGAAAGAAAGAAAGAAAGAAAGAAAGAAAGAAAGAAAGAAAGAAAGAAAGAAAGAAAGAAAGAAAAGAAAAAGAAATCGCAACAAGAGCTTCTGTTTATTGAGGATAACTGTTCAAAACATATGGCATAGGCTATCAATATAGATGATAGAGATAGAAAGATTGGCAGAAAGATAGATGATAGATATTTTTTCTAGAGAACTCATAACAACTCAATAGGTTGACATTTATTAAACCCCACTTCACAATGAATAAACTGAATATAAAAAGTTTTAAAAACTTGCTCATGAGCAAACAGTAATCAACAAAGTAAACATTTGAATCCAGTTGTATTTCACTTTAACACCCTTGTCCTTCCTACTATCCACACTGTAATATTATAGAATAAAGTATAAGACAGAGACTTCAACTCTCAAATAACTAAAAGAGTTTGTTTTCCTTTGGGTAATTTTCAAGTACAGTAAGTAAATGTTAGTGGAAGAAGTTAAGACACTGTTTAACTTTTATTTTTTAAAAAGGAAAGCATTCTGGAGTTTGGAGTTTGCCTACGTATTAGTCCATTCTCATGCTGCTAAAACAGACATACCCAAGACTGGATAATTTATAAAGGAAAGAGGGTTAGTTGACTCACAGTTCACCATGGCTGGGGAGGCCTCAGGAAACTTAAAATTCATAGAGGAAGAGGAAGCAAACACGTCCTTCTTCTCATTGGGGCAGCAAGGAGAAGTGCCCAGCAAAAGGGGGGAAAGCCCCTTATAAAATCATCAGATCTTGTGAGAGCTCCCTCACTATCATGAGAACAGCAGCACTGGGGTAACTGCCCCATGATTCAGTTACCTCCCACTGGGTCCCTCCCATGACATCCCTCCCACGACATGTGGGGATTATGGGAACTATAATTCAGGATGAGATCTGGGTGGGGACACAGCCAAACCATATCACCTTATCAGTGACATAGAACAATTATATACTCTTGACAAAGAGATTTTGGTAAAATTTATATTTTAAAGTGTTGACTCATCCTATAAAAAATTTGTCCCAAAAAGTAGTGAGGATGTTCTAGATGAAGTCTTGGTAACAAGAAGCAACTGGAGAATCTAAGAGATACTTCTCAGGAAAATATGAGATTTGATGACAGATCACTTGTGGGAAGTAAACAGGATGATATAACTAAATATGAGTTTTCTATCTTGAAAATCTAAAAGAACATGAGAGCCACTATTATGACTCAAGAATTGACAATTCAGAGAATGTACATCTCCACTGAAGGGAGTCCTTGATAGGGAAAAACTTGGTGCTTAATTCCTTAGGGCAGTAGGGAAATATTATTTGGCATCTAATTACTTGAAATTTGAAAAGAGGCTGAGATTACTGTCAAGTCTATTCATTCTAGAATAAAAAGTGAAAATTGCAGTGTTCTTATTCATAAATATTCTGGCTTTAAGGATTAAATCTGTAAGAACTGGAAACATGAAATTTGCTTAGATGAAACAGAGTTACTTTCTAATTGAAAATCCGAGTTTACACTCTATTGTACTTTCATGAGGTGAGAACTTTTAATCCAATCAATGAGAGAAACCAACCTGTATTAGTCAGTGTCTTAGACTTTACTTCTCAATTAGCAATTGTAGCTTGCCCTCATTTATTTAGATATATCTCCGAGTCAAACACTTAACATAGGTTTGGTTCAGGAAGGCACAAATCCACCCACCTACGGTTTGTTTGCCTCTTTAATCCACATTGTTGAGAAGACAACTCTAATGCAGTGGTGTCAATCATCTTTGAATTACATTAGGTGAAATAAAAAGAAAAAAATCTGATGCTCAGATCACATCTCATATTCATTAAATCAGAAGCTTGGCTGATGATGGTAGGACATTGGAAATTTTTAAATGTTCCCCAGAGGTTACTGATACAGTTATGACCTGTCTGAAGACTTTTTGGTCAATACAGATTGCATATATGTTGGTGGTCCCATAAGATTATAATGGAGCTGAAAAAGTTCTATTGCCTAGTGACATTGTAGCATACATCATAAAGTTGTAGAATTATGCATTATTTACATGTTTATGGTAATGCTGGTGTAAACAAACCTACTGTGCTGCCAGTCATATAACAGTATATCTTATGCAATTATATATAGTACATATTTGATAATGATAATCAACAACTATGTTACTAGTTTATGCATTTACTATACCATATGTTTTATTATTTTAGAGTGTACTCCTTCTACTTACGTATTTTTAGAAGTTACCTGTAAAACAGCCTCAGGTAGGTCCTTCAGGAGGTATTCCAGAAGGCATTCTCATCATAGGAGATGACAGCTCCTTGCTTGTTATTGCCCTTGAAGACATTCCAGTGGGATAAGATACAGAGGTGGACAATGGTGATACTGATGATTCTGACCTGTGCAGGCCTAGGCTAATGTGTGTGTTCGTGCCTTAGTTTTTAATAAAAGTGTTTAAAAGGTAAAAGAAAAAAATTAAAAATAGCAACAAACTTACAGAATAAGGGTATAAAAAATATTTTTGTACAGCTGTACAATGTGCATTTTTAGCTGTGTTATTTTAAGAATCAAAAAATTTTAAAATATAAAAATGCTTTAAAGTAAGTTTACAGTAAGCTAAAGTTAATGTATTATTGAAAAAAATTTAAATAAATTTAGGAAAGGCTAAGTTTGCAGTGTTTATAAAGTCTACAGTAGTGTAGAAAAATGTTCTAGGGCTTCACGTTCACTCATCACTCACTTACTCACCCAAAGCAACTTTCAGTCCTTCATGTTCCATTAATGGTAGTTATCCTACCAAATGGTGTGCCATTTTTTATCTTTTATACTGGTTTTTATTGTACCTCATCTATGTTTAGATATATTTATTTACACAAATACTTACCATTGTGCTACAGTTGCCTACAGTTTTCAGTGTAATCACACACTGAACAGGTTTGTAGCCTAGAAGCAATAAGTTATACCACATAGCCCTAGGTGTGTAGTAAGCTATACCATCTAGATTTGTGTGAGTATACTCTGTGATGTTTGTGCAATGAAGAAATTGCCTAATGATGCATTTCTCAGAATATATCCTCGTTAAGCAACAAATGATTGAATAAGCAAATTTGAAAACCACAGCTTTCAGGAACTGCCATTTTGAAAAAATATATACTCCCTTCCTGCTTTTATTATTTTAAGGGGAATTTATTTATTTGACCGCTTTATTGAAGTATAATTGACACATAAAAATGTGTACATATTTAATATATACATCATGAGCTTGGGTAGCAGCATACACCTGTGAAACCACCACCACTATAGAGGACATAAACATATTCATCACCTCCGAAAGCTTCCTCCCACCCCCTTTATTATAAACAATCTGTGGTTTGGGGGAACTTTTTGGTAAGAACACTTAACATAAGATCTATCATGTTGGCAAATTTTAAGTATAAAATATAGCAGTACAGTATTGTTAGTTATAGGCACTATGCTGTACAGTAGGTCTCTAAAACTTGCTTATCTTGTATAACAGAAACTTCATACCCTTTAAAAATCACCTCATTTTCTCCTCACTCAAGCCCTTGGCAACCACCATGCTGCTTGGCTTCCCTAAGTCTGACTATTTTAGATTATACATTTCTATGGTCTAAACATTTGTGCCTGCTCCTTAAATTCATATGTTGAATCCTGACCCCACAGGTGATGGTTTTAGGAGGTGGGGCCTTTGAGAGGTAATTAGATTATAATAGCAAGGCCCTCAGTATTGGGATTTGTGCTCTTATAAGAGATCCTAGAAGCTAGCTAGTCCCTTCTACCACGTGAGGACACAATGAGAATGCCATCTATAAATAGAAAGTAGACCCTCACAAGACATGGAAATGGCCTATGTCTTGATCTTCGACTTTCCAGCCTCCAAAACTCTGAGAAATATAAATTTATATTGTTTATAAGATACCTAGTCTATGATATTTTATTATAGCAGCCTGAACAGACTAAAACTCTCATGTAAGTAAGAGACAAATACTCTCTGTGCCTGGCTTACGTCACTTAACATAATGTCCTCTAGGCATTATGTTGTTGCAAATGATAGAATTTCCTTTTTTAAAAGGCTGAATAATATTCAATTGTAAGAATATATGACACTTTCTTAATCTATTCATCTATCAATGAACATTTAAGGTTGAATTATCTTGGATATGGTAAATAATTTTGCAATGAACGTGGGAATGCAGATATTTCAAGATTCTTTCAATTCCTTTGAATATATACACAACATTGGGATTGCTGGGTCATACAGTTGTTCTAGCTTTAACTCTTTCATTAAACCCTGTATGTTTCCTCAGCATATTCCATTATGTTTTCCATAATGTCTTTACCAGTTTACATTCCCACCAACAATGTGTAAGGACTCTCTTTTGCCCACATTCTCACCAAATTTGTTGTCTCTCTCTCTCTCTCTCTTTTTTTTTGTAAAATAATAGCCCATGTTAACAGTTGTGAGATGATAAATCATTGCAGTTTGATTTGGATTTTCCTGATGATTAGCAATGTTGAGCACTTCTTAATGTATCTGTTACATATTTGTATGTCTTTTTTAGACAAATTACTCAGGTCTTTGCCCATTTTTGTTAAGGTTATTTGGTTTTTGTTTGGGTCTGTTTTGCTATTCAGTTGTATGAGTTTCTTATGTATTTTGTATAGTAACCCTTATCAGATAGATACGTGTTTTGCAAATCTTTACTTCCATAAGTTGCCTTTTCATTTTGTTGAATGTTTTGTTTCCTGGGCAGAAGCTTTTTATTTTGATATGATCCTACTTGTTTATTTTGGTTATATTGCCTGTGTTTCTGGTGTCATATTAAAAAAAATTGCCAAAACCAATGTCAAGGAGCTTTTCTTTTACATTGTGTTCTACTAGTTTTCTGGTTGCGGGCTTTGTGTCTACATATTTATTCTACTTTTAGTTGATTTCTGTATATGATGTAAGATAAGGGTCCAATTTTAATGTTTTTGCACGTAGATATTCAGTTTTCTCTGCACCACTTACCAAAGAACTATCGTTTCTCCATTGTGTATTCTTGATATCTTTGTCCAAAATTAGATGAATATATAAATGTAAGTTTATTTCTGGGTTTTTTATTGTTACATTGGTCTGTATGTCTGTTTTTGTGTCAGACTATACTGTTTGTTTATTATGGCTTTGTAATATAATTTGAAATCAGGAAGTGTGATGCCTCCACCTTGGTTCTTCTTGCTCAATATCGCTTTGACTATTTGGGACTTTTGTGATACCATATGAATTTTAGAAACTTTTACTTCTTCAATAAAAAATTTAATTGGAATTTTTATAGGGATCACATTTGTTTGGGAGAAGAGATTTCTTTCCTCATCCATTACTAGGTTCATGACTGAGATCCTTGTAACAAAAGGTAGATTAACAAGAGAAAAGCATAACAAATATATTTAATAAAAGTTTTATGTGACACAGGAGGCTTTGGAAAGGAACACCCAAGGTAACAGGGAGAACTATGTATTATTGCAAACGGTCATGCAGAAGTATAATTAGAGAGCAAAATAATATGATCTAATGGTAACAAACTGAAGGGAACTCAGAAAAGCCTTTCTCTTAAGATTCTTCTTGGTGTTTCTATGCCTTCATTCCTTTTCTCCAGGTATAGGGAGGACCCCTCTAAAAAGACAGTCTTATGACCTACTTTAGAAAAGGGTTAAAGGATTCTTATGTGGCCAACTTCAGGGGGAAACAATGCAACAAGGTCGGAGACTTTTCTTCTTCTTCTGTTTTTTCAAATGCCAAGGTACCATGTTTTGGGGTAGCATGTCCTGAACCATATTGCCTCAGATCTCTAGGTTGCTTTGGGCAGTATGGACATTTCAACAATATTAATTCTCCCAACCCATGGACATAAGATATGTTTCCATTTATTTGTGTGTACTTTAATTTTTTTCATCAGTGTTTTACAGCTTTCCATGCACAAGTCTTTTATCAACTTATTTAAATTTATGCCTAAGTATTTTATTCTTTTTGATGCTATTATAAATGGGATTATTTTCTTAATTTTTTTCAGATAGTTCATTGTTAGGGTATAAAACATAACTGATTTTTGTATATTGATATTGTATTCTGAAACTTTATGGGATTTATCTATTCTAACAGTTTTTTGGTAGAGTCTTTTGGATTTTCTATTTATATGATTATGCCATCAGAAAACATATTTTCACTTCTTCATTTTTAATCTGGATGCCTTTTTATTTATTTTTCTTGCTTAGTTTCTATGGCTGAGCTTCCAATACATGATAAATAAAAGTGGTAAGAGTAAGCATCCTTTCTCTTATTCCTGATCTTAGAGAAAAACCTTTCAGCTTTTCACCATTAATTATAATGTTAGCTGTGGGCTTGCCACTTAGGCACTTTATTATGTTGAGGTACAACCCTTCTATACCTAATTTGTTGAGTTTTTATCATAAAAGGATGATTAATTTTGTCATATGTTTTTTTCTGCATCTGTTGAAATAATCATATGGTTTTGTCCTTCATTCCATTAATGTGATGTAGCACACTTATTGATTTGCATATGTCAAACCATCCTTGTATTCCCAGAATAAGTTGTGTTTGATCATGGTGTATAATCCTTCAAAGGTGATTTTGAATTTTGTTTGTTGTATTTTTGTCAAAACATTTTGCATCTACGTTCATCAGGAATATTGGCCTGTAATTTCCTTTTCTTGTAGTGTTCTTTGCTAGCCTCAGAATGAATTTGGAAGTGTTCCCTCCTCATTTTTTGGGAAAAGTTTGAGAAAGATTGACATTAATTCTTCTTTAAATGTTTGGTAGAATTCCCCAATGAAACCATCTGTCATGAGCTTTACTTTGGGGAAAATTTTTGATTACTGATGCAATCTTCTTACTTAATATTGTACTGTTTAGATTTTCTGTTTCTTCATTGTTTAGTTTTTGTACATTGTATATTTCTAGAAATTTTTCCACTTCTAGGTTATAGAATGTGTTGGCACATAATTGTTCATAATAGTCTTACGATCTTTTTTTTTCCTGTGGTATCAGTTGTAATGTCTCCGCTTTAATTTATAATTATGTTAATTTGAGTCCTCTATCTTTTTTTCTTAATCTAGCTAGGGGTTTGTCAGCTTAATCTTTTCTTAGTAGTCTGGACTTTTGGAGGAGCCCATGAGCTGGTTAGCAGGAATGACAACAGGTTATTGAGAGCAAGGGACTGGCTGCTGTGCACTCCTTCACTGTCACCTTGCTCCTAGATGTTCCTGGTGATTCAACAGTGCAAATCCCCTCAGTGTTCTGGGTGGGGAGAGACAAAAGTAGGTCTCCTGGGCAATATCCTGCAAGTCTGGGGAAGCAGAATTATTGCATTTCTCTCACTTTCTCCTGTAGAAGTAACGGTGAGCCAAGTGGGCCTCTCTTGACACAGAGTTGTGCTGCCTTGAGGGAGGAATGATGCAGATAAAGTGAAGCTGATTCCTACCTTCTTAATGTGTCCACTCTCGGATTTTTTTTATTCCACTTAGGTGCTGGAACCTCAGGCAAACTCAAGGACTCGAAAAGGTATTCTTGCCCATAGGTGGTTATAAAAATCAGTGTTTTTGCATGGGACTGGGAGCTAGGATCTCCCATTCCATCATCTTGCTGATGTCACTCTCTTTGTCTGTTTTTAATCTTTTCTCCTAGTCAGCTACCAGTGTTCTAAATATATTAAGGATTATAAAATAACGCACTATAATAATGCACTGTATATTCCTGAGCCTAGTGGGTAATGCACATTTTCTCTATATGCTCTCCTTTTCTTCAAATAAAATTTTCACCCTTCTTTTTAAACACTTATGGCTGTATAGTTAATTCATTTTTATTTACATTTCAACATTCAGGTACCATGTTTTGTGTTAGAAAATATTTGTTATGGAGTTTTATGTTTTGCAGAATTGAATCAGCAATGTGAATTCATCAGCAGGTAGCCCCCACCTCGTGGGATTTGATTGGCAGAAACATGTTTTCCTATGGAGTTCTGCCAATAGCATTTGTGTACAACAAACAAGTGCCAAGTCTCAGGAAGGGTCTGGGTTGGATGACATGACAGACACTTTGGCAGAGCTTTCATTATTTAGCACACTGTTGTGAATTATTAATAAAACTCCATTGTCAGGATCTAGAAAAGTTAAAATGGTACTGGTGTGTCTTGCAAATGCTCAGGTTTAATATATTATTAATTAGATTGTAAAAGAATATAATATGCAAAGTGGGAAATGGTCAGCCAAGGCCAACTGTGGCAAACTTTACTTGATAATTTGCATGTTGTAATACCAGATGTGGAAAGTAATAGATCGGGAGTGGCTGGCCTTGCTACATAACAGAGAATTTCAGAAACACACACTCTAAGAAAGCAACAGGTGTTAGTCTGACCTTCAGAATGATTTCATAAGGGGCTCTTTTTAAAAGACGTTATAGCAGACTGATATGCCAATGTGGACTTCTTATTTACTAACTCTATTTTCTGATTTCTCTAATTTCTTCCTTTTAAGAGAAGACACAGAGTACCATTATATAAATTTTATATATATATATATATATACACACACACATATATATATATACACACACACACATACACACACACACACACACGCACGCACATATATATATATGACCTACCGTCATCCCAGGTCCACATCCATCCTTAAAATTATTGTGCTCAATTTAAACTCATACCATTTCACCTAAAATCATTTCATAGTCTCCTATCTTAATAATTGGATCCCTATGCATTCACTTCTGTGAATCTATGCTTTTAATTCTATGAAAATTTACTTCTATGAATTAGTTATCTCTGCCATCTCTGTTTCCTTTAAACTCTATGTTTAATTCATTGCAAGTTTCTTTATAACTTTCTGAATCTCTAAATTTTATCTACTTCTCTTTATTTTCACTGCCTGAACCTTTGTCCAAAGTATTGTCCTCTCTCATCTGGACTGCTAAAATACTTTCCATAATTTTCTCCCATATCTACTGTGCCATCTTGTTACTGAGTCTCCATACTGCAGCAAAACCTATCTTATCAAAATGTGTCTCTGTTGGTTTCATTTTCCTATTGATTTAAGCCATTTTCATGGTTTCACATTGTGCTAAAGATAAAGTTTCAACAGGACCTAAGAGGCATGTATAATCTGATCAACTTCTGTGTCCTTGGTGTCAACTGGTACCACCTATGTCTTCCTTTACTGCCATGATGCCAGCTTTCATTCAAATCATGTCTTTCTTCAGCTTGTTCCACAAGCTTCAGTACTGATTTAAAGAATTATTTTCTCAGGAAAGTCTTTCCTTTAACTCAGTTTCCTTTCAATATTCCATAAAATTCATTGTTTTCACTGTTTTGTAACTATAAATTCACCAGTGGTTATTTGATTAATGTTAGTCATTCCTAGTGGATCTAACTTGTTCACTGTTGTCCACTCAGGGCCCAGCAGAGCATGACTCATGTTAGAGAATCAGAAGTATTTGTTGAGCAAATAAATGTATAAATGATTAAATAAATAAATAACTGTTTGGAAGATAATTCAAAGTCCCGAAACATAAGAGACTATTTAAATAAGGTTATATACATTTTATGCCAAGATTTTAAAATAGCATATTACATTAAGAAATTAGTGCCATCTTACAAATCTTAACAATAAAGGGTGCTAAATATTTGTTTTTTTCCTGTCACGCTTGTATGCTAAGTTAAAAAATATGTAACACATTAGATAAGTAGAATATCAATGCCATTTTATAAATTTCAAATTAATAAAGGGGAATAAATACTAGTTTCATTTGCCATGTCTTATACAAGAACATTTTTAGTTTCTCTGTTCTTAGCATTTTAAAGAAATGTTATTTACTCATGTATTTTTGCTTTTTTGGTATCTAAAAACCTAGCTTTTTAACCTACAACTACATGTTGCATGCTTTACTCTTTTTCATTTACTTGATATTTTTGCACTTTTATCAGGCCATCCAAGATACCAGTTCAAACAATCCTTGCACTTTTGTCTATAGTGTGAAATTTGGCTTTTTAAATACCAAGTAAATTACTGATGGTTTAGTTGTTTTTTACCATGAATAGCTTGTAACAGAAACTTTTGGAATCATTATACTTCTTGTTTCCTTTGCAATAGTTTTTGACCCATGTGCTTGCAAGGGCCTATACATTAAAATACTGACACATGCAATTCAACACTTATTTATAATATGTCACCTAGTGGAATGCAATATTAGGCAAGAAACTTGCTAGATGGTAATATGTTGATAGGAGAGAATCGCCAATTGTCTAAACAGAAAGATTTTTCAGGTTGGCTGGTACTTTATTGTATTTACCATGTTCTAGATCTAGAACCATCCAATAGAACTTTCTGCAACGATACAATTATTCTAGTCTTTGTTATCTAAAAACAAGCACGAGTCAAACACTTGGAATGGGTTTGATATGACTAGGGAGCTACATTTAAAAATTCTTTGCTTTAAATTAATTTAAACTTAACCACATATAATAGCCAGAGTGCATATCTAGTCATTAATCTTGCAGCATCAAAAAACGAGTTTTTGTAGATTTACCAACATTGTTTATGAAGCTAGCCTGACTGCTATCTGGTAATTTGGCAGTATTCAAGCATCAATAGTTAGCAAGTGCTGGAAAAGAGAAATAACCAGGAAGTTTACTCACTTTGTGGCCATACAATCAAGGCTGAAGGTCTGTGGAGGCTGGGAAAGCCTACATGACTCTAGCCCTTAATCAGTTAAATAAGAAAGCTTACCCCAAATCAGCATAAGTAAAGGAGTGTGTTGAAGAACCAAGCATATCATGGTGTAACATGCGAAGTGAGCCTACATGCAAAGTGACCCTTGGCAAGACAATGTAACATATGATTGTGTCGTTAGAAAATATAGGGAAAAATTCAGCTCCCCTGAGTCCACTACAAACAAAAGAACTTTGTGAGACAAAGCCAGGATATCACTGAGAAAGGGAATGGGCTGGGACCAAGATTGTTAAGTAGGTATAATAATTTGCTAATTTGCAAATGATGAACAAGGTCTAATATCAGCATAACTACATACCTTCGTTTATTTTCTAAGGAACTAAAAATATGCTAAGTCAAATTATTAATAACCAATACTACCTTTTGGTTATTCTTTTCAGAGTTCAAGCCGTAATAACACTAAGCATCTTTTAAACTTTTGCTGTAGCCAAAACTCTTATAAGTTCCTTAAATTTTATCTTAATTAATTTCAAAATAATACTAGATATAGTTATTATTTAAAGTTTACACAGAAAACAATAGAAACAAAAAGGCAGTGACTTCCTAAGCCAAACCTTAAGGAAGAGTTACAGGCAACATTTGAGTCTAGGCTGTTTGCTTCCAGAGCTGCTGTTCTTAACTACTATTAGATTCCTCCTACATTATGACATAATTTTTATTTAATGTTTGCACTTCTAGGACAGTGTCTGTTACAGAGTAAGTATGCAATAAATGGTTCTTAACCCTGTCAAAGTCTTAAAAGAATATGTTAAATCACAAAATGACATTTTAAAGATAGAATCCTACCAATTATACAAAATGGAAGTATTAAAGAGGTTCTCCCGCCACACTTTTTTTGAAGAGCTAGGGTCTCACTCTGTTGCCCAGGCTGGAGTACAGTGGCAAGATCACATAGCTCACTGCAACCTTGAACTCCTGGCCTCAAGTGATCCTTCTGCCTCAGCCTCCCTAGTCACTGGGATTTCAAGTGTGAGTCACTCCACTTTGCTCTCGTCTCCATTTTTTAAGAACAAAACATTTGACTTGAAAAACATGAGCATTGGCTATACAAAATGATAACAATATCAGCCAGTATATTCTACTGAGTAAAACCTATGTACCAGACCTAAAGTCCCTCATACATTTTTTAAGCCAACAGCTGATTCTATAAGGTGTTATTATTCCCAATTTTCCTGTTGAAGAAATTGAATCAGATGAAAATTAAAGTGTTTTGCCCAAATCAGAAAGCTAGTTAGTGAGAAGAGTCTTGATTCAGCTGCTATGAATTGGAGTCCAGAGCTTGTTCTTGGACTGACCTGCCATATTTTCACAATTATGCATATAAATGTGAAAACATTTGGACATATCTATTCTAAATACTCATTTTTGGCTGAATGTCTAATTATTTAGGATTTCTTTGCATGTAGTCCTTTTTTATCATCTTCAAAATCCCTCTTTCCTACTACTCCATGCTTTCTAAAATACCTCTCCATGGAAGCCCTTCATAGTTAACCTATGCTCTCTTCACTATAAATTCTCTCTTCTCTCACCTGCCACAAACATCATGAATTTATAACATCTTTGATCCTCTGTGATCTCAAATACCACATATTGGAAATCACATCTGATAAGAAAATGAAGGCCATAGTTCATTGTTTTGCCCGAGATCACACAGCTATTTAAGAATAAAAGTTAGACTAAAATATATTCCTATAATTCCCATACTTGGATTGTTTCTCACATGATATTTTACCTAAATATATCTTGTTCTTTTTTTTTGGTCAGCACATATTTTTTAATTAACAAATAAATTATAATTATCATTAGATTATCTTTTCTATTTCCTTCATATTTCTAGTCTTTGCTTTTAAATTCTCCCCCCCCCAAAAAATATACATTCAGTGCATAAAACTCAGGGTTCAGTATAGTGTTGTAAGGCCATATAGACTGCTTAGCATATAAAAAGACAGGAATTTTGACATAATTTTTAGTGTAGAACTTCACCATGGAGATCAAAGACTTGTACTTAATGACATTTTTGCAACTGAGATTTTTAAAAATAAATTATAAGATATTTCACTGTTTTTTAAATCAAAAATAGTTTTCTTCCAGATAGAAAATTCTTTAAGTTTTTTTTTTTTTCTGAGTTCTCTCCCAGCTCCAGTTTAAAATCTATGGGAACATTTCTATCATGTTATACTAGTGGACTAAATCTGAATATATACCCAAAATAATTTCAGGGAATAAATTGTATCCCTAAGGCAGCGGTATGCAACACAGGCCTGTCAACTATTTTTTCACTGATTTTATCTCCCACTGATTGTTGAAATTTCAAAGGAAACAACTGAAGGTCAGTCGATCTGGTATATAGTGGCCAGTGCTAGCTACAATTTCTATGAGATTTGAATCTGCCACATGACAGTTACCTACATCACACTAATGTACTTCCTTCATAGAACCAATACTTTCCTGGGTTAATAAATGATGTCTGTGGATTAAATAAACTCAATTCGAATACCTTAATCAGACTGTTAGTGACTACAAGGGAGAATCCTCATAGGTTTTTCTCTTTAAAATTTTAATAGGCTTTAGAGCCGTTCTAGATTCATAGATAAATTTTATAAACTTTTCTAGAGGAATGCAGTTCTTACCATAAATAAGATGAAAAGCTGATTGCTTTTCCCCATCTCACTGTTTATTCCTTAACTGTCATAAGCCAAAATTCCAAATCAGAGATTATCAAAAGTATATATTTCAACACATGCCAATAGCTAATTATTGAAATGATCTCATGATCTTATATATGGTGGAAATTATATTCTTCTAGTATAAATTTTAACTAAATGAAAAGAAAAATTAGAAAAAGCAGAAAATTAGACTTTATTTTCTTAAATTCCCCCCACCCAAAACAGACAATGCCATATTGTCAAACACAACTAAATGCTCTGGATTTAGACTCAGATTCATTTCTATTACAAGAAAGTATCTTATTTCATCACAAAATTCACAAAAAACCCTTTCAAACAAGTTAAAATATATTCATTGGATTTTCAATAGTTCTCTAAAAGTCGGACTTCTTTCCATCTTTATCTCTGCTTCTTTCTTTATGTTGACCTCGTTATTTCTGATTGGTATCTTAAAGTACCTGGAAGTATGGCTACTAACAGTTCAATTCTTAAAAGCTTCATCACCAGAAAGAAAACAATTCTCTATCAACAGCTCAAATAAGACAATATTGAGAACAAACACCAACTGCCAATAATGGTTTGTGTGCTTCACAGAGGTGGACTAAACAATGGCCAGAAGAAGAGTTCTGTGACTGACTGGCTGTAGTCATTAATAGATGGAATTTATTCATTGAGTCATGAATAGATAGAATCTATTCATTGAGTCATGAATAGATAGAATCTATTCATTGAGTCCAAGGTGACAGCCAGGGAGGTAGGCTCATGTAAAAAGATGGCCATTCCCATTTGAATATTTGATAGGGGAAAGGAAAGCAAATTGTAGTAAAACACAGCCATCTCGGGGACAATCAGAGAAACAGAACACTAATTCAACTTATATCCATAGTATTTTGTAAGAATGTAAAGTAATTGTCTTCTCCTTCCTGGCAATTTGTTTTATTATACCTATGAATATGCCAACATGGAGAGGATGTATTGCTTTTACTGAAGTTTGCTTATACTTCACACTACATAACAAACTGATGTGGGTTTTAACTAAATCTATATATTAAATTAGGTTGCCCAGTTGTGTACGTTTGAACATCCAGCGTGTTGGTTTTCCCCATCTCACTGTTTAGTCTTTAAAACTCCCCACCTCCAGCCTGTTTCATGTGCATTTTTAGGAATGCCCCATGGATATTCTTAACCAACTGCCATAGTATTCTACATACAGGGAGCATAATTTAGCTTTCTTTCCTCCAGTGATCTGTTAATGGATTATTTTTACTGAAATCCGTATAAAGTACCATTTTTCTTCTGCACAGTGGAATAAAAGAGTAAACAGAAAATCAAAATAAATTCATGATTTTGATTGTATTCTTTACACCATTCCCATAGAGATCTAAGTAGCCCCAGGGAGGAGATATTGAGCAAGGAAATGAATAAAACGTTAAGTGTTCAAAAAGAACTCTTAGATTTAGAGAGCCTCTAGTCTTCATTTTTTCTGGACAAAAGCATGTCAATCAAAACTTCTTTGGTGTTAAATGAAGCAACTTTTCTCTTCTCTGGTCCTATATCTACCATGGTCTCCAGTGTTCTACCTTTCCATGTGGATTATGAATGGACAAAAGTTAATCAAATGGTCTTCACTTAATTTCACAGATAGGTTATTGGAATCTGCAATTTTTTCTTCTCATCAACGTCGTAACTAGATGACATTAAACAAAAGGATGTTATTCTATCCTTTCACTTAATGTCTCAGTTTTCATGAGCCTATCAACAATGTAAAGTGAGAACTTTCTGTACTTTTAAAGCTGGAAGAATGAATTTAAAAATCTCACTACATTTGAAGAAAAATTCCATTGTCCACTTAGGTAATCCCTAGTGAAGTTCTCTAGTTAGTCTCCAGCTGGCTTGTTTTGACAAGGAAGGGCTACCCATCAGGCTGTAGGTGATGTTAGATCCCTCAATTGAGTTAAATTCTTTCACCTTGCTTTGGAACTGCTTCAGATGAAAGGCTGCATATGGAATGCAAAGAAAAAATGCAACTCCACTGATATATTTTGATAACTTAGGAGGAAATTAAAAGTCCCTGAAATGAAGACAAATGTGGTCATTTTGACCAAATCTACACAGGCTGAGTGACATAAAGAATTGTGACAATTCTTTGCATCATTTAAGTAAAAATGTTTTTCTTTTGTAGCTTTTAAATTCTATTTTCAAAGGCCATTTAATGACATGGGAAATATTGTATTTTTTTAAATGAAAAGAATAATGTTAAAACTCTATTAGTTTGATTCCAATTTTCAGAGATATACAGAAGCACAAACAAAGATGAGAAGAAAAATCCACCAACATGTCACTGTTGTTATTGTTAGGGGACAAATTTAAGAATGATTTTCATTTTATTTTTGTAATTGCCTGTATCTTCCTAAATATCCTGTAGTATAATGGCTAAAAGCTTGGGCATAAAGTCTCAATTATCCAAGATGTAAGATTGATAAGTTCTAGATACCTGCTATACAACATTATCCGTATAGTTAACAAAACTATATTGTATATATAAAATTTTGTTAAGAGGGTAGTTCTTATGTTTAGTGTGCTTACCACAATAAAATACAATTTATTAAAAAATAACCTAGGCTATAGAGTTAGAAGGACTGTGTTTGAATTCTAATTCAGCCTCTTACTAGTTAGACGATATTGAAGTTGCATTTTCCTCATTTTTAGAATGGCAGTATTACTGGAAACATTCCAATATCAGGGCTGTGAGAAAATGAAATAGTGTAAATAAAGCACTTAATGTTACATAGTAAGCTCAGTAAATGTTAGCTATTTGGCTATTTGGGTTGTAATTGTTGATTAAAAAAACAGTTATTTTTCAAATATTTTTTGCTTAGTAATAAACATATATATTGTCAAATCTAAAATCATGATGACTTTAATCTCTGGAAAATTATGGTATTTAATATTTATTAAGCTCCAAGAATGCTGCTAAAAGCTCCACTGAATACAAGACTTCCATTCCTGTATGAAAGAAACGTGTAGCTGGGACTTTAGATTGAGCTGGTGATAGTAAGATTTTTTTAAATCAATCACTATAAAAAGAATATTGGATCGAAAGCCATTTTACAAGGAGCAAAATGCCCTATGAAGATGGTGTACACTGTTCTCATTTGTTTCAGAAAGGAGAAAAACACGTCACTCACATTTCCAGAAGGACATGAGGTAGCTTGACAATCTTTTATATAATTAATTCCAGATTTGCAAGGCACAATGTCTTAAAGATGGAAATAGGAAAAGTTAGAGATAACCTGTGTTTTGGAACTGTAAATGATTCATACTAACACACATCTAACCTGGCCAAGGCCTGGATGACTTATAACATTGTGAGTCTGAAAATGGCTGGGGAGAAAATATTAATTCTTTTTGGTAGTTCATATTCCAAAGTATCCCTTTTGCTATGTTTGGATTTCAGTTTCTAATACTTAAATAGGATTGTGGCAAACAGTTGTACTTATTAACATTTTTCAAATCTTAAATTTTTTTTCTGTGAAAAATAAACATGTTCCTCATACGCTGTATTCCTTGTGGAAATTTGGCAAAAGAATTGCTACTTTTAAATATCTTTGATTAAAGATTTTAAGTAGATGATATTGCTCTGTGATTTTTCCCTCATACACTGCAATTATATAATATTGACTAGAGACAAATATTTATCTGATATTGGGTCAAATATCATGAACAAGTGAAAATGACTTGGTAATTCACTGTCTTGGTTAATTCCCTGTTACATTGCTGGTTAAACAGTTGCTATCTTTTTTTACAATGCAATAAATACCAAATTGACCAGATGTGTTGTTTTACTTTACCCTCGCATTGCTGGATTGTTAGATAAATGTTGTGAGCTGTAAAACTGTGGCTGAAAAAAAGGCTGTGTCCAGCTATTTTGGTCAAAGTAATCTATTCATTACTTCTTGTCTTTTGATGCTCATTGTAATTTTTGTGGAAAGCTGGGCATGATGTACTGGATAAAAGGAACTTCAGCAAGCAGGCCTTTAGTGGTGTGGTGGTAAAAGGGAAAGTGTTCTCTAGACCTGAGATTAGGTCTCAGTCTGTGCCCCTGGGCTGTGAAACTCCACAAAGTGCTTCTGAGTTTTTCTCCTCCTTAGGTGGGACAGGATGGTTAGAGTGGGCCAGAGTTGGGTGTCCCCTGTCTCAGCTCACAGTGGGTTAGACTCTGATAATACTCCAATAGGCTATGCTCTGGTAAAATAGTTTCTTTTGAGGGCAGGACTTATTAAGAAGAGCAGAAGGTTCTGGAATATTTAAACACACATACATCTGCCCTTTTCCTGCCAGAAACAGGAGGAGATTTTTCTTCCATCTTCAACTATAAGAACCTGGTAGAGCTCATGAAGGTAAAGCTCACAAAAGTGTGGGTGTGCCCTGCCCACTAGGACTGGCCCTCCCTGTGGTTTTTAACTCTCAGACTTGTCAAGCCTGAGCTTCTAGCAATTTGTCAGTTACAGGTTAGGTTTTTCTTTCCCAGTGCTGGGTTCCCACAGAGGTTTCTGCTCAAGGCTTTCCACTCCAATCATTTGTGATTCTTGCACTTGCCTTACTGTTTCTCCAGTTTGAGGCACAGCAGCTTGCCCTGTGACTTCACTTCTCTCACGGATCTCAGAAGAGTTGTTTTTTTCAGTTTGTTCAGTTCTTTCCTTGTTGCTTGGATGGAATGATGACCTGTAAGCTCCTTGCATGCTGCACTGGAAACCAGAAGTCTACAGTCATTATTTTTAAAAATTGAAAAAATACATATACATGTTAAAAGAGTCAAATGAGACTGTAAGGCTTGTAGTAAAAACTAGCAGTTCTCTCTTCCATCCTCCTGCCTCTGAACTCTCTAGATTTTCAATTCCCTGAGAAAACAATTTTTTGCTCTTTAAAATGTTTCTTCTTGACTTTAACTCCATTCTTCTGAATTATTCACTTAGAATGATATTTTTAGTTTTAAAATTTAGATTATACCTGTTAAATTTGTAGTATTTAAGACACTGTCTATTGGCTCTGGGAAATGTGCAGATTTAGCTCTCAGAGCTTCAACACCACCACATTTTTAACTCCTACTCCCCACTCCTTAGGAGTCAATATAGTATAATCTAATTTGATTCAATGAATTATGTTTAGCCTATTGTAACTTTGTATACATATACATCTGAGCAGGGTATGTAGGGAGCTATAATTGTATTTTATTATTTTGACAAAATTTTTCTCTTCCAGGGTTAGAAAGTTGCTTTATTTTTACTTCTTTAATTATTTACTAAGTTTCTATTCAAATATTTGTTTTTCAAACTCTAACAGAATTGTGCATGTGATCTGAACATGAACAAACACGGCAATTGTATTATTTTATTATAAACAGCGTGTGTAGGCCCCTCTTTTCTACTGCAGCAAGGCAAGCTGATTTACCCTGTTTACTGGCTAACACAACTGACATCATCATGGATATTCTCTTGATCCATGCCATCTTCTTTTATTTACAAGTGTTCTTGGGTCTATGTGTGCAGTTCTTGCTCATTACTCTGAACCATGGTGATCGTGGAATGTTCATTCACATTTAAAATGAAGCATACAGAGATGACTAGAAGTTCTATTAATACATTAGAGTTTGACTTTTGAATGTCAGACTTCACAGTAATTAGATAAGACTCAGCTGCTTTTTGGCTGACTACCAAATTTTAATCTCTGTGTTTGTTTTCCGCCCTTTGGCCCACTTTCTCTGACAGCCAGCATTCTGAGAGACAAGTGGTAGAAGATACCTGGGAGTCTCACTATTTTACATTTCTACGTTAATGTAAGCGCTGTTTCCAGTAAAGTGAATTCATTGCCTTTTTCACGTTTGCCTTTCCCATGTCTGATGTCTTGGCGTTTCTTCTTCTAGTGAGTTGTTTACCTGACTTTATTTTTTCACCTCCCTTTGATTTGAAATTATCCAAATAACTTGATTTTTTTCTTTATTTTTCCTTCTTTTCTTTCTCTTTATTTCTAAATGTATTTCTTTCTTTTTTTGGTCATCAAATAGTTAAAAATCCAAGACAAATTGAAGTCATTAGTTGGCTTGAAAATATCTCAGAGTAAAAGTAATTTAGGCTGGTACGTTATTCAAAAGTAACAATATCGGTAAAATATCTAAGAATTCTCCTTTGAAAAATAATGTAACCTCTATTAATGTAGCAATTCAATTTTAGCTTCCTAATTAACTTTAATTCTAAAAGTGGTGAAGTGCCTAAAGCTTCAAGGATTAAAAATGCTGTAATTGTATATTTTTAAAAAATACAATAATTAACTTTTAATTTATTAATGCATTTTTATGACAGAGCCACTTTATTTAACATCCAGAATATATTTAGAATCTTTTCTTCTCAAACAGAAAACAATATTTTATTATAAATAAATGACTTGTTTTATTTTAAATTTTAGTTAATGCTCTCAGTTTATAACACTGAAATAAAATTCTCACTGAATGATTTAAGAGGTTAACTTTATATTTTAATTTACTTGGAATTTGAAATATTTGATTACTTTTTTTAAAGAACAACCACATTTTATTATCATTATTTTTGGGCTTATAAAAGCCTGAATTTCAATGAAGACGCTATTATTATTAAAGAACCAAGCCACTTCTTTAATAAAATTTCAGTGGTTCTCAGACTCAGTCTTGTCATTGGAAACTAAGATAATATTCCCCAGTTAGGAGAAAGTGCCATTAAAGTAAAAGTTTCTGATTGCAATTTTCCTTAGTAAAATTTCAGGAAAGAAATATTTTTTTGGCACTCATAATCTCCTAGGATTGTGGGTTTCTGTCCACTCTTCCTTAGACCCAATTCCTTTATGTGCCCAGTAGGTCTTTAATTTCAAAATATGTGATATCCACACCCTGGTAACTATCAGCTGTTGCCAATTCCTCCTTAGAAGCTTTCCTTGTATAATCCCTTCTTTTCCATTCCTCTCTCCTTGCCTTATTTTCATTGCTCATCATGAGACTGCTCACCTTACTTGCTGATTCTATTCTTGTCCTCTCCAAATCAATTCCACATTTGCTTGCTATGGAATCTTCTTAATAAAATCTTATTAAATTACTGTCTTAAGAAGAAAACAATTTCTTATGTCATTCTTAATACATTCCATGTTAAGCATAAATTCCCTAGCACTACTTGAGATATCTTTCTTCCATTATAGCTATATTGATGTTCCCATGATTCTTCCAAACCTTACCCAAGTGTCAGCTCCCAGACAATTTCTGTTTCTTGCATAGGTTTTTGTTGTTGTTTACAGTTTAATCCGTAATTGATGTTCTCACTCTGAGCTATCAATAGAAAAAATTTCAGGTAATATCTGAAAAACATACCCTTTATTTATTCCCTCCATCCTCCCCTCCCTCCCTCCCTCCCTCCTTCTTTCCCTCCCTTCCTTCCTTCCTTCTCCCTTCTTTATATTTCTAACTTTTGTCTCTCCATCCTTACCATTCCAACTGTACTCATGCCACACAATAGTAGATTGGCAATATTATTATATCCTATTTTCTGTTGATACTAGTTTTCTCTCTTTGTCTTTTAGCGATTAAACTTCCTGAGTTTGGGCTGAACACATGATGTATTAATTTGTTCTTGCATTGCTATAAAGGACTACCAGAGACTGGGTAATTTATAAAGAAAAGAGGTTTAATTGGCTCACAGCTCTGAAGGCTGTACTGGAAGCATGCCTGGGAAGGTCTCAGGAAACTCACAATCAAGACGGCAGGTAAAGGGGAAGCAGGCACATCTTACATGGCTAGAACAGGAGGAAGTGAGAGCACAGGGAGGTGCTACACACTTTAAAACAACTAGATCTTGTGAGAACTCATTATCATTAGAACAGCAAGGGGGAAGCCCACCCTCATGGTCCATTCACCTTGCACCAGGCCTTTTCTCCAACATTGGTGATTATAATTTGACATGAAATTTGGGCAAGGACAGATATCCAAACCATATTGTTCTAGCCTTGGCCCCTCCCAAAACTCATGCCCTTCTCATATTGTAGGATACAATAATCCTTTCTCAACAGTCCCCCAAGCATTGACTCATTTCATCATTAACTCAAAAGTCCACAGTCCAAAGTCTCATCTGTGACAAGGCAAATGCCTTCTACCTGTGAGGCTGTAAAATAAAAAACAAGTTAGTTACTTCCAAGATGCAATGGAGGTACAGCTGTTGGCTAAATACTCCTGTTCCAAAAAGGAGAAGTCGGCCAAAACAAAGGGGCTTCAGTCCCAATGCAAGTTCAAAACCCAGCAGGGCAGTCATTAAATTTTAAAGCTCCAAAATAATCTCCTTTGGCTCCTTGTCTCACATCCAGGTAACACTGATGCAAGAGGTGGGCTCCAAAGGCATTGGGAAGCTCTGCTCCTGTGCATATCCCATTGGTGTAACCCCTGCAATTCCTTTCACAGGCTGGCGTTGAGTGCCTGTGGCTTTTCTAAGACCATGGCATAAGCCGTTGGTGGATCTACCATTCGGGGGTCGGGAGGATGGTGGCCTTCTCCACATAGCTCCAGGCAGTTCCCTGGTAGGGACTTTGTGTGGGGGCTCCATCCCCACATTTTCCCTCTGCACTGCCCTAGTAGAGGTTCTCTGTGAGGGCTTCACCTCTGCAGTAGACTTCTGCCTGGACACCAGTCATTTCCACACATCCTATGAAATCTAGGTGGAGCCTTCCAAGCCTCAGCTCTTGCCTTCTGTGCACCTGCAGGATTAACACCATGTGGAAGCTGCCAAGGCTTTCCATTTGCACCCTCTGGACCAGGATCTTGAGATGCATCTGGGTCCTTTTTAGCCATGGCTAGAGCTGGAGTGGCTGGGACACAGGAAGCAGTGTCCCAAAGTTGTCTAGGGCAGAGGGGTCCTGGGCCTAGCCCACAAAATTGTTCTTCTTTCCTAGGCCTCCAGGCCTGTGATGGGAAGGGCTGCTGTGAAGGTCTCTGAAAGCCCTTCAAAGATTTTTCCCATTGTCTTGGCTGTTAATGTTCAGCTCCTTTTTATTAATATTTATGCAAATTTCTGCAGCAGGCTTGATTAACCCCCCTGAAAATGGTTTTTTTCTTTACTACCACATGGCCAGGCTGCAAATTTTCTAACTGTTATGCTCTGCTTCCCTTTTAAATATAAGTTCCAGTCTCAGGTTATTTCTTTGCTCACTAATACGAGCATAGGATGCTAGAAGCAGCCAGGCCACATCATGAACACTTTGCTGCTTAGAAATTTTTTCCATGAGATACTCTAACTCATCACTCTGAAGTTAAAAGTTCTGCAGATCCCTTGATCAGGGGCACAATGCCTCCAACCTCTTTGCTAACATATAACGAAAGTGACCTTTGCTCTAATTCCCAATAAGTTCCTCATCTCCATCTGAGACCTCTTTAGCCTGGACTTTATTGCCCGTATTGCCATCAGCATTTTGGTCACAACAATTTAACAAGTCTCTAGGAAATTCCAAACTTTTCCTCATCTTTCTGTCTTCTTCAGAGCTCACTACACTCTTCCAACCTCTTCCTGTTACCCAGTTCTGACATTGCTTCCACATTTTCAGGTATCTGTGTAGCAATGCCCCACTCCCGGTACCAATTTTCTGTATTAGTTTGTTCTTGCATTGCTATAAAGAGCTTTCTGTGACTGTGTGATTTATAAATGAAAGAGATATAATTTCCTCGTGGTTCTGCAGACAGCACAGGAAGCATGGCTGGGGAGGCCTCTGGAAACACAAACATAACCAAAGGGGAAGGGGAAGCAGGCATGTCTTACATGGCTGGAGCAGGAGGAAGAGAGAGGAGGGGGAGGTGATACACACTTCTAAACAACCAGGTCTCATGAGAACTCATTCACTCTCATGAGACTAGAAAGGGAGAAGTCCACCGTCATGATCCAATCACCTTTCACCATGCTCCTTCTTCAACACTGGGGGTTACAATTCAACATGAGAATTGTGCAGACACAAAAATCCAAACCATATCACATAGCCACCTTCATCTGGGCATGTGACTGAGTTCCAACCATTTTGATATGTGAAAAGGTAATATTTAAAATTTTTGGTTCACATCTTTGCCCTCCACTTTTTTTTATTCCCTCCTGTGGGCCAAAGTATATAGAATTGATGCCTGTGATCCCAAAGATACCCATTTCAAAGGGAAGAAACTCATAGAGGTGGTACAATTCAAATTGTAGCTTGAAGGCATAATTTTTTAAAATTTTTCCTGAGTATAATTTTCCCTCTATATATTCTTATATACACAGAACACATCCACTTTAATATTTATAACAGTGTGTATTATTTTTCCAAATTCTTGTTCACATAAAAATTCATAATGTAATAACTTACATTGTTAGTTATGTTTATGGTAGAAATTGTCAGAAATTAAAGCTTTAATTCAAAGTACATTGTCATGATGGATTTTCAAGAAATATTGGTCAGTAGTAAAGATTTATCAGGATAAATAGAATCATTCTAATAGGCACTTGGTACATACTTGCCACAGTTAAAATATTTTGTATTAAATTCTGAAAGCTACCTGTGATATTGTTACCATGTTTCTTCAATTTTATATAAGAGGATAGTGGCCCAGAAATAATAGGTAATTTTTCTAAGCTCATACAGTAAGAGGAAGCAATGAGATTAGAACTTGTTAACACTAGATTCAAAACCCAAACTCTTAACTACTTTAACTACTTTGCCTCCTCTGATACATAGAATACTTGTTTTTGTACTCTTTGAACTCTCTTCAGCTCTTCTTTATTCACGAGTTTTTCAAAGTTTCATTATAGGCACTCTTTACTTCTTACTATATTCTCTCTTTGTTTAAAATTACAATTATGCAAGTGTGTTACAATCTATATAATAATCAATTAATTTTGAGCCAAGGTTCATTCTTTGAGCCAGTATCTAACTGTCTGAGGAAAATCTCTATTAGGATGTTTTAAATGAATGTTATAATTAATATATTAAGAACACATTGTTCCCTCCATTTCAGACAGATTCTGTTCCTTGTGTTCTCTGTCTCAGTTTATGTCATTGATATTCATCAGCTATGCAAACCCCACCTGTTCTAGGGGGTGGCCCTGCCCCTTTGACCTAGCATGGCACCACTTACTACATGGCTCTCAGAAAGGGTGACCCCACCCTGATGAACTGGGCAGAGTCACCTGGGCCACCAAAAGTACACAAAGAGGCACACATGCCCTTTGAGACCAATTCTGCCCCTGTGCCTCCAATGGGAGTGGCAGTTTTGATGATCTTTAAATTACCTGCAGTGTCATCATCTCCTTTTCTTAAAGAATAGCATGTGTTCGCAGCCAAATAACTTTGTCATCCTGTCCTGTAGAATCTAAGAAGTCTGACAGCATCCCTTGATTTTTGTTTTATCTCCACCTTCTTTCGTTCAAATTGGCAATGTTTCTTCAGGGTTGGCTTATTATATCCATGCATAATACCCAGATTTATCTCCTTATCAAATGGTTGTTTAGTTTCTGAGTTCTCTGCAATATAGATAGACTGAGAATTTTTCAAATCCTTAAGTTATGTTTCTTTTTTCTTAACAGTTCCTCCTTCAATTCATTGTTCTCTTATTGCATTTTACTACAAACAGTAGTGACCAAACTGTTCCTTCAACACTTTGCTTAGTAATTTCCTTAGCTAAATATCCACTTCCATCACTTGCAAGTTTTACCTACCATAAAACACTAGAACATGGATACAGAACAGCCAAGTTCTTTGTCACATTATAAGGATAACCTTCCCTCCAGGTTCCAGTGCCATGTTCCTTATATCTGTCTGAGACCTCACCAGATTCACTTTTAATGTCTATATTTCTAGAATGCCTTTTAAAACACTTGAGGTTCTGCCCATTACTCAGTTCCAAACCTGCTCCCATGCATTCAGATAGCTTTCACAGCAGCCCACAAAATGATTATTAATCAGAGTTCTCCAGAGAAACAGACTGTATTATAAGGGATTAGCTTATATTATTATAGAGACTCTGACATCCCACAGAATGCAGATGGTAAGTTAGAGACCTAGGGGAATTGGTGGTATAGTTACGGTCAGAGTCATAAGGCCTGCAGATCATGAAAGCTGATGGTGTAAGTTCTAGATCAAGTCCAAAGGCCTGAGAACTAGGAAGGCTGATGGTGTAACATTCAATCCATGGGCAGGAGATGACTGATGTCTAGCTCAAGCAGTCAGTGAGGCAGAGAGAGAACGAATTCTTCTTTTCTCTGCCTTTTTGTTCCATTCAGACCTTCAGTGGATTGGATGAATTTCATCCAGGCTAGGCAGAGCAATCTGCTTTGCTCAAACAATTCAAATGCTCTTCTAATCCAGAAACACTGTCACAGATGCATTCAGTTAGAAACAATGTTTAACAAATATGTAGCCCCCTGTCACCCAGTAAGTTTACACACAAAATTAACTGTCACAGCATGGTAGATTCTTTTGTGTGTTCTTGTATGTGTCTCTGCAAGATCATCTATAGAAACATTTAGGACAGCAAATATTTACTGCAACAAAAAAACAGAAAAAAACAAAAAATGAGGAAAAAGCTGAAATCTTGCTTTGAAAAACATAATTGTTTTAAATAGGGACATTTTGCTTAGTTTACACAATTATTAATGGAATTTAAAGCTTTCTTTAAGTCATTAAAATAATTGAAATGCTCACTATCTGCTCTGAGGGCCAGGTTCTGGCAATGGGTTATTAACTTGGCACAGGTAATAAATAGGTTGATAACAAGGTAGTGACCCAAGGTGATGGAGGTGGAAAAAAAAAAAAAAAGCATTTTCCTGAGGTTTATGATGTCAGGACATTATTAAATTAATTTCTATTCCAGGAAAGTTTTGATGTTTTATTGGATTAAAGATTGCTTAAATGAAGCAACCCATAAATTGTTGCCTTAATAAAGTCGTAATAGAAACACAGCCCATTTCTAAATAAATCTAGTAACATGTGATAAGTATGAAGTATTTCTAAGTCAGTATCTCTTAGTAAATTGAAGATATGTAAAATAACAAAATTCTATTTCTTAATGCCTTTCTTGAACAAATGTGTCCCTACTTCTGTAAATAAACCATCAAGACTGAGGTTATGTGAAATAGGTTCTTGCTACAAAAGGTGGATAAAAAGGTAATAACATTTACATGTGGACACCAATTCCTTTAGGTCCTTTTGGATCCCAGGAATAGAGAGGCTTCTACTCATGAAAATAGATATTTAAAACTGACCTAACATAGGGCCAGTTGGCTTATGATGCAGCTTAGAAATTTTAACTTACAGAGTAGACATCTTCCTTTAATACTTTCAAAAAAGTAGAGATTGTGTCCTGGGAGAAATATTTCTATATGGCTATTCAATTTTTTTTGTAGCCTCCAAGTATGTTGAAAATATATCCCCTATCCTTTTTTAAAATAATCATTTCTATCTTCTCAAACATTTTGTGGTGAATTCCAATGAAGTTAGTGGCCTAAGAATGATGTATCTTGAATATCAAAGAATGTCAGACAGTTTCTTTGAGCTGGAGAATCCCACATTTTTGAATAAATATATCTTACTTTGTATCTTTTCATTAAGGGTCACTTGAGAATATTTATAAAACTATATTTGTAAATAATGTCCATTATTTCCAAATGTAATGTGATTTTTATTCTAAGCCACTTGGTTATAATGCTCTGAACATTCCCTTGGAATAGATTACAGTCCCACAAGATTGGAATACAGGGAATGGTCAATTCTGTCTCAATTTTCTAAGAAATTTTACTGAGGAAGCTATTTTCTTCTCTTTAACCAAGAGTGTTATTGAGATGAGAGAGTTAGGAGAAGCAGGAAAAGAGTCAAGCTAAAAATACTTAAATAATGAGACAAAGTCCAGAAGGAGACAAAATAATTGTAGATTTTTATTCATCCAGTAATAGTATCTTTAAAGGTTGTCATAAAGGAAGTTAATTAAAAAGAATAATCTATCAATGCAGAAAGAGCACAAAAGGAATTTAGAAATGTTATTTTAGAAGAATAGTAGCGCAATGTGAACTGGCAGATGAAAATGTTATTTGTGTTGCCTAGTGGTGATTGCTGATCATACCTGGGGAACAACAATCATTTTTACTTCATGGCCCATCTGTATTAAGCATCCATGGTGGGACAAAGCCCAGGTTTTAATTTATTGATTACCACCAGGGAGATGAGACAAGTTAAAACAAAGTAGGACTGAATCAAAGAAAAAAAAAATCACTATAGCACTTTACAAGACTTTGACCCCTGGATTCTAGTTCCAACTTTGCTACTTTACGTAGAATGTGTCCTTAAGTAGGTAACTTCAGCTCTCTCTGTACTAATGCTTAACTTTAAAATAAATTACTGGTTTCAATGAAATCCTGAATAATTTCCAGCTTCAGTTGTTTAACATTGAATGTGTCTTGGCACAGGTTTTTCTATAATGTATCACCAGCAACTATGGTGATGACAGCTTTTGGAACATCCTTTCATTATTTCAAAAGGTAACCACTTTAGCTTTGTCTCATTACATCATAATTTCTTAGTGCTGATTAGCATTTATATTTAGTCGGGATTTGTATGTACTCTGACTCAGATTACAGGTTAAATAATGTTAGGAATTAAAACAATCCCATCAATAAAAATATTTCTTCATATCAATAGAAGAGGGAGCAAAAACACAACATATTAGTGTGTGAACATTAACATTTACATTATAAGGGAGTATTATGAATTTAGGACAAAATCTCACGCATTTTATATAGCAAAGAAGAAGAAAGAGAAAATAATTCTCATATTCCCTTGATAAACCAAAAGCTTCACCTCCTGTTCCCTGTATCTCATGGGGAACTCCAAAGCTGCTTTAAAAGATAAATTGTTTTTTCTTTTCTCTCTTTCTCTCTCTCTCTTTTTTTTTTTTTTTTTTTTTTACAGGGTCTAACTCTTTCGCCAGGCTGGAGTGCAATGGCATGATCTCAGCTCACTGCACCCTCTAACTCCTGGGTTCAAGTGATTCTCCTGCCTCAGCGTTCCCAGTAGCTGGGATTACAGGCATGCACCACCGCACCTAGCTAATTTTTGTATTTTTAGTAGCGACCAGGTTTCACCACGTTGGCCAGAATGGTCTTGATCTCCTGATCTCATGATCCGCCCACCTTTGCCTCCCAAAGTGCTGGGATTACAGGCGTGAGCCACCACGCACGGCCGACGTAAATTCTTATATATATCTACACAGTATTTTGCCCACCACTTTAGGGGTATCCCAACACTATAAAAACCAAAGATTAAGCTTAATCCTTGAAGAATTTACCTCAAATATACTGTTTCCAAGGAAATCCTCTGGAAAAAGAATGAGAGAAATTGCTCTATTTGCCCTTTATAACGGAGAAACTTATTTTTATTTTTACAGTAAATAATCTAATATGGTTTAATTACTTGAGCCTCAACAACAACAAAGAAGAAGAACATAGGTTCCTGGCTTTTTTTGTTTGTTTTTTGAGACTGAAACTTTTGGGGAAACTCTATGTATAGTCACATAGAATACAGTGCAAATAAAGTAATAACTTGACCCCAAACAGAAACTTCAATATAGGAATCAGTTATCGTTATTGCATAATGGTGCCACTGGTTATGATTGTCTTTGTTTTGCCCTCTTAAGTTTGTGTTAATTACATTTACTCAAGACCTCCCAGATATTGACATTACATACAAATTGAAGGAAATTGTATTTTCTCCATTTTTGTAATTCAGGCTGTCTAATGGAAATAAAATGTGAGCTACATTTTGAATTTTTAATTTTCTAGCAGCTACAATATAGAAGAAAAAAGAAACAGGTAAAATTAATTTTAATAATAGATTTTATTTAATCTGACATATCTAAAATATTGCCATTTCAGCATGTAATCAATATAAAAATTATTGAGCTATTTTACTTTTTATTAACCAAGTTTTTATAATCTGGTGTGTGTTACACTGTCAGCACATCTCACTTCGTAGCATTCATGTTTGAAATACTCAGTAGCCACTTGTGGCTAGAGGTTACTATATTGAACAATGCAGTTCTATCCAAATAAATAAATAAAAACATGTGATGCCTGTTCTTTGCAAGGGTGGTACACATATGATTTTATCCTGTGATTTTTAAGTTACATGCCTATGCGATTACTTTTTTTCAATTTCTATTGTGGTTTGTGGGTAATAATTACAAACACCCCTTCTTAGCCCCCTGTGTTCCAAATCAATTGAGAACATGACACAAATTGTATATAATGTTGGTTAAAATACCAGCTTCAACTAGAAAAGAAAAAAAACTGCATTGAGTGATGTGGTTTAAATCTGTGTCTAAACTTTATTTCTTAATGTAGTTCCTTAGCTTTAATTTTGGGACTGCTGCCTGCATTGGGATGTGTAGAGAATAGTGAATGCCTACCCAAGCATGTTTCCATTAGAGGGGCTGGGTAAACTGAGGACTGCAGGGAAGCAGAACCAGAAAGAGCCTTTTTGCATCCTCAACAATCAAATAACCTTTTCTCTCCTTTTGGAGGAAGAGATTTTGGAAAATAATTTTCCAATATTATTTCACCTTGGATAACAAAATGGACAAGGAAGTAGTAAAGTAGTCCAAAATTTTCAAAGGGAATTAGATTTTAATTATACTAAAGAATATTAAGTAACATGTAGTAGGAGGAGGTACACTAAAAAGCTTTTAAATAGAATTATGGGTGATTTTATTTGCAGTACTAAGCAGAACATGCAGATTTATGTTAGAAAGAGGTATGGTAAAAAGCATTTAACTAAAATTATGGGTGAGTTTATTTGATGTTTTGCCATACCATGCCAATTAAAAGAAGCAAACAAACAAACAAGCATGCACATAGCCTATCTTTCTTACCTGAGTTTCTGTGTTACCCATAGCACTCAGGAAATCCATCAGAATTTGACTAATTAGACTCTGAAAATAAGTGCCATGGCTAGATATATGCAGCTGGTGTGACTTACATATTGTTGACTACAACTCAGTGAAAAATGACTGACATTTAATGCCGAAGAGCAGGAAAGTGGCCAAATCTAAGCTTATTTATTTTTTGTTTGTTTATGCTGAACAATCATTGACAAGTTGGGATGACTTAACAAATATTCTCCCATTTTGCCTCCTTATGTAGTTTTCTATGTTTTAAAAGCAGCCTTCCAAATATGTCTGACTTTCCTCCTACATCATAGTAAATAATTTTCAAATCCAATCACTAATAAATCTGAAGTGGAAGGAAATAACATGGATTTGTTTACTATTTACTCTTTTCTCTTAGTTTCTAAGTTTTTTGTTTTTAAAATAATTAAAAATTTTTAGTATGCCAAAAAAACAAAAAATAGGACCTGATGTCACTGAAGTCCAAAGTTGTCTGTTTTGAAAGATCATGAACAATTTAAGTATTGGAAAACTATAGTTTCCAATATTTCAATATCTTTGGAACACACTATTAGAGCCCTGCAAACCTGAAGCAATGAGTTCTGAGAGAGGAAGGTGGTCCCAGAGACCATGGAAATATGCTTTGTGATGACAGAATTCTTGTAAGGGTTGACTTTGTCAGAATCATGTATTTGATTATGCAGTACCCTTAATTTATATTTTTTAACTATCTCTACTGATTATTTCACACTTATTCAAAATCATTTGTTAGCATTTTCCCTGAAATCTAAATAAAAATATAGGTTGAGATATATGGCTAAGTCTGAAATAAAGGCATAGACCTCTCTAAAACTGAAAAAAATACAGTGACGGTTGGCCAAGATTACTGGTTAGAAGCAACCGCAGTCCACAGGCTGCTGTCTTTGCTATTTCACAGGCCTCACTGGTGATACCTCCAGGTACAGGAGGGACCAAGGCAACTAGAGTCTGGAGCAGACCCCCAGCAAACTGCAGCAGTCCTATGGAAGAGTGGCCTGACTGTTAAAAGAAAAACAAACAAAAAGCAACAACAACATTGACAAAAAGGACCCCACAAAAACCCCATTGAAAGGTCAGCTACCACAGAGATCAAAGCTAGATAAGCCCACAAAAATGAGAAAAAGTCAATGCAAAATCGCTAAAAACTGAAAAAGCCAGAGTGTCTCTTCTCCTCCAAATGGCCACAACACCTCTCCAGCAAGGGTACAGAACTGTGCTGAGGCTGAGATGGCTGAACTGACAAAAGTAGGCTTCAGAGAGTGGGTAATAATAAACTTTCCTGAGCTAAAGGAGCATGTTCTAACCCAATACAAAGATGTTAACAATCATAATAAAACAATACAGGAACTGATAACCAGAATAGCCAGTTTAGAGAAGAGCATAACTGACTGCATGGAGCTGAAAAACACAACACAAGAACTTCACAATGCAATCACAAATATCAATAGCAGATTAGACCAAGCAGAGGAGAAAATCTCAGAGCTTGAAGACTATCTTTCTGAAATAAAACAGGCAGACAAGAATAAAAAGGAAGAAATAAAATCTCTGAGAAATATGGGATAATGTAAAAAGACAACACCTACAACTGACTAGGGTACATGAAAGAGATGGGGAGAACAAAACCAATTTGGAAAACATACCTCAGGATATCATCCAGGAGAACTTCCCCAACCTAGAAAGACAGGCCAACATTCAAATTCAGGAAATCCAGAGAACCCCAGTAAGATAGTCCATGAGAAGATCAACCCCAAGACACATACCCCTCAGATTCTCCAAGATTGAAATGAAGAAAAAATGTTAGGGGCAGCCAAGAGAGAAAGGCCAGGTCACTGACAAATGGAAGCCTTTTGGGCTAACAGCATACTTTTCAGCAGAAACCCTACAAGCCAGAAGAGAGTGGGGGCCAATGTTCAACATTCTTCAAGAAAAGAATTTCTAACCCAGAATTTCATATCCAACCCAACTAAGCTTCATAAGTGTAGGAGAAATAAGATCCTTTTCAGACAAGCAAATGCTGAAGAAATGTGTCACCACCAGGCCTGGCTTGCAAGAGTTACTGAAGGAAGCACTAAATATGGAAAGTGAAAACTGTTATGAGCCACTACAAAAACACATGTAAGCACACAGACCAGTGACACTATGAAGCAACCACATAAACAAGTCTGCAAAATAACCAGCTAGCATCATGATGACAGAACCAAATTTACATATAACAATATTAACCTTAAATGTAAATGGGCTAAATGTCCCAATTAAAAAACGCGGAATGGCAAGCTGGATAAAGAGTCAAGACCCTTTGGTATGCTGTCTTCAAGAGATCCATCTCACATTCAAAGACACATATAGGCTCAAAATAAAGGGATGGAGGAAAATTTAGCAAACAAGTGGAAAACAGAAAAAAAGCAGGAGTTGCAATCTTAGTTTCTGACAAAACAGACTTTAAACCAACAAAGATAAAAAAAGACAAAGAAGGGCATTACCTAATGGTAAAGGGTTGAATTCAACAAGAAGAGCTAACTATTTTAAATATATATTCAAACAACACAGGAGCACCCAGATTCATAAAGCAAGATCTTGGAGACCTACAAAGATATTTAGACTCCCACACAATAATAGTGGGAGACTTTAACACCCCAATGACAATATTAGACAGATCATTGAGACAGAAAATTAACAAAGATATTTAGGACTTAAACTCAGCTCTGGATCAAGTGGACCTGATAGACACTTACAGAAATCTCTACCCAAAACAACAGAATATACATTTTTCTCAGTGCCACATGTGACTTATGCCAAAATTGATTACATAATCTGAAGTAAAACACCAGTCAGCAAATGCAAAAGAACTGAAATTATAATAGTCTCTCAGACAGTAGCACAATCAAATTAGAACTCAAGATTAAGAAATTCACTCAAAACCACACAACTGCATGAAAATTGAACATCCAACCTGCTTCTGAATGACTCCTGAGTAAATAATGAAATTAAGGCCAAAATCAAGATGTTCTTTGAAACTAATAAGAGTAAAGAGAAAACATACCAGAATCTCTGGGATGCAGCTAAAGCAGTGTTAAGAGGGAAATTTATAGCACTAAATGCCTTCATCAAAAAGCTAGAAAGATCTGAAATCAGTAACCTAACATCACAACTAAAGGAACTAGAGAGCCAAGAGCAAACAAACCCCAGAGCTAGCAGAAGACAAGAAATAACCAAGATCATAGTGGAACTGAAGGATATAGAAACACAAAAACCCCTTGTTTTTAATAAATGTATCCTGGAGCTGGCTTTTTGAAAAAAAAAATAATAAAATAGATAGACTGCTAGCTAGACTAATAAAGAAGAAAAGAGAGAAGAATCAAGTAGACACAATAAGAAATGATAAGGGGAATATTACCACTGACCCCACAGAAATACAAACAACCATCAGAGAATACTATAAACACATCTATGCACATAAAGTAGAACATCTAAAAGAAATGGATAAATTTCTGGAAGCATACACTCTGCCAAGACTGAACCTACGAAGAAATTGAATCCCTGAATAGACCAATAATGAGTTCTGAAATTCAGGCAGTAATAAATAGCCTACCAATGAAAATAAAGCCCAGGAACAGATGGATTCACAGCTAAATTCTACCAGAGGTATAAAGAAGAGGTGGTACCTTGTCTACTTAAGCAATTCCAAACAATCAAAAAGGAGAGACTCCTCCCTATCTCATTTTAGGAAGCCAGCATCATCCTGATATCAAAACTTGGCAGAAATACAACAAAAAAGAAAACTTCAGGCCAATATCCCTGATGAACATCGATGAAAAATCCTTAATAAAATACTGGCAAATTGAATCCAGCAACACATCAAAAACTTATCTACCATAATCAATTTGGCTTCATCCTCAGGATGCAAAGTTGGTTTAATATATACAAATCAGGAAACATAATCCATCACATAAAAAGAACTAAAGACAAAATGAATATGACTATCTCAGTTGATACAGAAAAGGCCTTCAATAAAATTCAACATCCCTTCATGCTAAAAACTCTCAATAAACTAGGTATTGAAACAAACCTCAAAATAATAAGAGCTATCTATGACAAACCCACAGCCAATATCATACTGAATGGGCAAAGCTGGAAGCATTCCCCTTGAAAACTGGCACTAGAAAAGGATACCCTCTCTCACCACTCCTGTTCAACATAGTAATGGAAGTTCTGGCCAGGGAAATTAGGCAACAGAAAGAAATAAAGCATATGCAAATAGGAAAAGAGGGAGTCAAATTATCTTAATTTGTAGATGACATGATGCTGTATCTAGAAAACCCTATCATTCTCACCCTTAAGCTGATAAACAACTACAGCAAAGAGTCAAGATACAAAATCAATGTGCAAAAATTGTTAGCATTCCTATATACCAACAACAGGTAAGTAGAGAGGCAAATCGTAAATGCATTACCATTCACAACTGCTACAAATAGAATAGAATACCTAGGAATACAGCTAACCGGGGATGTGAAGGACCTCTTTAAAGATAACTACAAACCAATACTCAAGGAAATCAGAGAGGACACAAACAAATGGAAAAATATTTCATGCTCATGGATAGAATAAATATTGTGAAAATGCCCATACTGCCCAAAATGATTTATAGATTTGATGCTATTCCTATTAAACTGCCATTGACATTCTTGACAGAATGAGAAAAACTATTTCAAAATTCATATGAAAACAGAAAAAAACCAAATAGCCAAGACAATCCTAAGCAAAAAAAAAAAAAAAAAAAAAAAGCTGGAGGCATCACACTACCCGACTTCAAACTATACTATAAGGCTACAGTGGCCAAAATAGCATGGTACTGGTACAAAAACAAACACATATACCAATGGAACAGAATAGAGAACTTGTAAGCAAGACTACGCACCTACAACCATCTGAACTTCAACAAGCCTGACAAAAGCAAGCAACGAGGAAAAGACTCCCTACTTAATAAGGACTCCTTATTAATAAATAGGCTAGCGATATGCAGAAAATTAAAACTGGACCCATTCCTTACACTTTATAGAAAAAATAAGATAGAAGAAAGACTTAAATATAAAACTCAAAACTATAAAAGCCATAGAAGAAAATCTAGGCAATACCATTCAGGACATAGGCATGGGCAAAGATTTCATGGCAAAAATGCTAAAAGGGATTGCAACACAAACAAAAATTGACAAATGCAATCTAATTAAACTGAAGACCTGCACAGCAAAAAATACAAAACCACACAATTACATGAAAATTTAACTATCATAAGAGTGAACAGACAACCTACAGAACGGGAGAAAATTTTTGCAATCTATCCATCTGAAAAAAGTTTAATATCCAGCATCTGCAAGAAACTTAAACAAAATATACAAGGAAAAAAACAAATCCCATTAAGAAGTGGGCAAAGGACATGAACAGACACTTCTTAAAAGAAGACATTCTTGTGGCCAACAAACATAAGCTCAACATCACTTATCATTAGATAAATCCAAATCAAAACCACAATGAGATACCATCTCACACCAGTCAGAATGGCAGTTATGAAAATGTCAAGAAACAACAGATGCTGGTGATGTTGCAGAGGAAAAGGTAGGCTTTTAACCTGTTGGTGGGAGTGTAAATTAATTTAACTATCATGGAAGACAGTGTGGTGATTCCTCAAATATCTAGAAATACCATTTGGCCCAGTGATCCTGTTACAGGGTATATACGCAAAGGAATGTAAGTTATTATATAATGCAGATACATGTCTGTGTATGTTCAGTGCAGCACTATTCACAATAGCAAAGACATGGAATCAATCCACATGATCATCAATGATAGACTGAATAAATAAAATGTGGTACGCATATGCCATGGAATACTACACAGCCATGAAAGTGAATGTGATCATGTCCTTTGCGGGGACATGGATGGAGGTGGAAGCCATTATTGTCAGCAAACTAATGCAGGAACAAATGACGAGAACACAGAGATACATGGCAAGGAAGAACATACACTGGGGCCTGTCAGGAAGCAAAGGGAGAACATCAAGAATAACTAATAGTTAATAGGCATAATACTGATGTGATGAGATGATCTGTGCAGCAAACCCTGGCACACATTTACTGATGCAACAAACCTGCACACCCTGCCCATGTACCCCAGAACTTAAAATAAAAGCTGGACAAAAAAGGCAAAAACAACAACAACAACAACCAACCAAACAAACAAAAAACAACAAAAACATAGTGGTTTTCCAAGAGAGAGGATCAATTTGGGTCCCAAAGAGCTGAGAGGAAACCAATCTTCTCTCACCACTCAATACTGATTTGCTTGTGTGAGCACTGCATTGATTTTGTCTTTCCAGTAATGTACATCACTATGAAACTTATAAAATATTTGGATAGAGTTCATAAAAATACCAATTTATTTTAACAGCCATTTTTTGCATTCCTACTATGTGACATGCACTTCCAGAGTCGCTGGTGATATGAATATAAAATATTTCATTCTGACTCCAACGGTCTTAAATTATGTCCAATAGACTACAATAAATATGTGAGCAAAATATTATGTCAATACAATGAGGGAGGATATTCCTCTAACAAAATATCTCCAGAAACAGTCTTTGGAAACTTGCAATATGAAAAAAATTTTGCGTTTTTAGTGGGGCACAGGTAGACTGCTGTTCAGAGCTAATCTCTGGAAAGAAAAATACCCATAGGAGTTTTCAGACAATCCTTCATATAATTTGCCCAAATATCTAATTAATTTAGTCAAAAACATCTATTCCCATATATTCTTTGAAATGATATAGACAAAGCTTAAATACCTCATAAACTCAGTGTCCTAGAAAATTACCTAATGCGTGACAAATCAATAAAAATCCTATTTCGGTATTTGGCATTATGTACAAAAAGTACCTCTGATTTTTAGACTGGTTGATTGAGATAGGGGAAGGTTACTAGGGAGGGGAGTAGACAGTTGAGGGCAGAGTGAAACAGAATCCTTCTGTTTAATGGTGTCACCTGACTGTGGGCCAGGCTGCTAATATAGCACTCTCAAGTAGAGGAATAAGGATGATGGAATTATTAAGGATGATGGAATTAATACATATTGAAAGGATATAATAAGACAGAATTTACATTACACCTGTTCAGAATTATGGTACAGGTAATAAGGGGCAAAATAGTTCTTTGCTGTTTCTATTGTGATACAGTTACTGAAGAAAAATTTACAGTAGAAAATCATTTACAAAGAACTAACTATTAAAATGTGAAAGATAAACTAAATGTGCTGAGTAATTTTTTTTAGACAGTTTTATCTCAGCTCACTGCGACCTCTGTCTCCCGGGTTCAAGCATTTCTCCTGCGTCAGCCTCCCAAGCAGCTGAGATTATAGGCACCCATCACCACACCTAGAGAATTTTTGTATTTGTTAGTAGAGAGGGAGTTTCACCATGTTGGCCAGGCTAGTCTCGAACTCCTGACCTCAGGTGATTCACCCACCTCAGCCTCCCAAAGTGCTGGGATTACAGGTGTGAGATATCATACCCTGCCCTGAGTAATTTTTTATATTTTTCCTCTACTTTTAATTATTTTCATGGTATCCCTGCCTGTATCACAGTAGAATGAAACTCTTCAAGCAGAACTTAATACAGGTATACTGGATTACACATTCAAAAATGTGTTTTTAGCCAAAATTGGTTGCAGATACTGAATGTTAGGTCTTCATGTTCATTTGAGAACAAATTACTTACAAAAGCATTAACTCGTTTTTGCAAGAATTACTGTACTTGAATTCTTACCAATATATGACTCCAGAAATATCTTTAGTGTCACAGTCTATTTAATTTTTGCTTCCTTGCTCTTTCATTACACACAAGTACACCTACATATAAAATGAGACCCTCATAGCAGTAGACAGCTCACATTAAATGTACATTATTATGAACAGTACTTATTGCTCACCTCATATGGGAAAAAATATCTTAACTGCTGGATTGTGGGTAGTTTTTAAACATTTGCAACTTACTTAAGATTATTTTCATTGCTCCCTTAATTTTTCTGAGTGGAAGGGTATCAAACCATATATAAACTAATTTCTTTTACACATAGTTTAAGACTTTGTAACCTTAGGTTAAAGAGTATCTGAACTTCCTCTCCGGAAAAGTTCAGAGCCTTGGTGGCATGGCTGGGGAGGTCTTAGGGGCTTGAAAAACTATAAAAACCAAGATAAATTATTGAAAATTTCATAATTCCATCAGTTTGCCCAAAACCTTTGAAGTCCTAAATCCTAGTGTAATTTCCCTCAAACCCTCTATTCAATCTCTGGTGACATCTCCACAAGCCCCATTATTATTGCCTGATTTGATAATGAATTTTCCTGACCTCCCACAGTCTCTGTTTTCTCACAGCATGCTCATCTTCTAATATAATATAATTGACTTATTTTTTAATCAGCCATTGTTTCCCCTTTGCTGCTAACAGGTAAGCTTTATCAAGACAGGAACATTTTTGTTTTGTTTTCTGTTTTATTTGAAGTTCCTAGAACCATGCTCAATTCATAGTGGTGCTCCATAAATATTTATTGATAGACAAAATGAAGCTGACAGTTGACCAAAGACATAAATGTGGTAAAGGAATAAATCATGAGGATATCTACTGAGAATGTGTTCCAGAAGGAGGGAACGGAAAGTGCAGAAAGGGAAGACAGGAGTCATAAACAGCAAAGATAGCAGTGTAGCTAGAAAGAATGAGTAAGGCAAAAATAATAGAAAAGCAAATCAATGATGGAGCCTAAATTTGAAGCGGAACAGTGTGGCTTAGAGTGTATGCTCTTAACTCTTAAATTTCTATCGATATCCAACTCTCTCATTTATTTGCTATATTAATTGGAGCAAGGTTCATGAATACACTCAAGCTCAGTACTCTCAGTAGGATAGAGGTAACTACCTCATAAAAATATCATAAGAGGTGAAGTGTTGTAGTGTAAAGCACCTTGCCACTGTATTAATAAATATTGGACTCCTTTTCACCATGCCCATCTCATTATTTGTTGGGTGCACAGCAGTGGTTTGGATCAGAGAAGAACTCTAAAAAATACTTCAAAAATATATCTGCTACTAGTCCCCAAATCTAAACCTGAGAACCATTAGCATATGTAACCTACCAAGCTATGTCAAATAATACTCTGAAAGATTATGAGGAAAGAATAAATTATCAAATAAACTCATGTCAAAAACAGCTGGCACTCAACCAATTGTCTAATCAGGGAATTACCCAGGGATGGACAACAAATTTTGAGTAATGACTTGAGTAGTCCTCCAGGTAGTTGAGTTTCCTATTTAAGAAGAGTCTGTGGTGAGAGATAAGGACCCAGGGCAAAGATAATCCTAATTACAATCCTAGACAGGGGACCTCCACTTTATACTGGAAGGTCAATGCCAGTTGTATTCCTTGTGCCTCTCTTCAACTCATGTGGAAGAAGTCAGTAAACATTGGCTTACAGTGTTGGAGATTAACCTTTCTAGGCAGAGTACGGAGACTCAACATCAAGTAAAATTTAAAGGATTAGAGGCCTTTGATATGAAATTTCTTACTTCCAATAACCCAGCATATTTTCAAATTATAATAATAATCCATATTGTGGTCAGCATGAAAGATATTTAGAGAATCACATTTCTATATTTTTTACAAATTTAGTGATTCACCACTGTCTTGAATATATGTCTGTGCGTAAGTCTCGATCTCCAATTAGAAAGCAGACTCATTAAACACAGTGAATTTCCTGCCAAAGACACTCATCCTTCCCACCCCTAACACACTGGCATCACCAATCGCCTTTCTAGATATGTTAAAGAAACTTACTATTTGATTGGGTCTCTGCAAGGAAAAATAATTTTCTGGTTTAGATGAATATCCTAAAGAAGAGGAGTGCATTCAGGGAATAACAATCAGGGCTGACATCCATCAGGCTTAGGAGGTGGTATTTTGCGAGCCCACAATATACTTAGGAGTCTTTGAAAGTGTTTCAATTTCTTTTTAGTTTTTTCAGAAAAACTGAAGGTTTATATTGAAGAAAATGCTTTAAAATATGGTATTCATATATTCTATATATTAATGTGATTATAAATACACGAAGGAGTACATGGAGGCAGATATGCCACTGTATGTCACAGTGTGACTCTGAACTCAATATATGTTCTATGTTTAGAATAGAAACATTGCCAAGGGTTCTAGTATAGCTTTGCCACGGCCATCTTTTTAAAATATAACTTACTTCTGTTAAAGCTCATCAAAAAGGCAGGCAGCCATACACGGAGGAGGCAGAGTTAGATTGGCACAGAAACCATCAGCACAGGAAACCAGAGACCCTTTTATCGCAGTTGGGGCCCTGCCTTCTTTAGGCCTATGAGTCTGAGCCACAGCTCTGCCTGGTCTCTTCTGCTTTTATACTGGACTTGGCAGCCTGGCTCTCATAATGCTGAGTTTTTAACTTCAATTTGCTGCCTTTACTTCACTCCAATTTGTATTTTCAAGTTATAAATCTGATCTTTAGGCTGGAAATCAAAATGTAAATTCTCAGAAATTCCTTTTTAGAGCTGTTCTGTAGTATTTAGCATATGTCCCTAGATTAACCACCAAGCCATATCGGCTTTTCAGGAATGGGTCATGCTTCAAGTCCTGGTACTGACTATGAAAGAAAGTATTGTCCATCACAACTGGTGCAATTCTAACTATAAAACAAACTACTTCTTTGCTAAGCTCTCCAAAGTTCACAATATTTCTATTCACCCTTAATCAGGGGAAAGCTTAGGAATGGTGTTATTTCAATTTACTAATTTTTAATTATTATTCCATAATCCCAGCCTTTGCTCTACAGTAGGTCAATAAAGCTTGAATATATAGTATTAGCTTAAAATATATTTTTAATTTTTAATTTTTGTGGGTACATTGTAGGTGTATATATTTATGGGGTATGTGAGATGTTTTGATACAGGCATGCAATGTGTAATAATCACATCGTGGAAGATGGGGTATCAATGCCCCCCAAGCATTTATCCTTTGTATTACAAACATGCCAATTATACTCTTTTAGTTATTTTAAAATGTACAATTAAATTATGACGGACTATAGTCACCCTGTTTTGCTATCAAATAACTAGGACTTATTTATTCATTCTATTTTTTTTGTGCACATTAACCATCCCTACCTCCTCCTCAACCTCTCAATATCCTTCTCAGTCTCTGGTAACCATCCTTCTACCCTCTGCCTCTATGGGTTAATATTTTTTTTTTGTAATGGGCATAAGAAATCAGGCCTGAAAAGGTTAATTCTAGGAGGTAGGCTTATTTTATTTTATTCCTTCATTGTTGATTCATTAATGTAGTCAGGTATTTAGTCAACAAATAATACTTTATATATTCCATGCCAAGTATGACTTCTTTAGTTTTATTTATTTTGTACTACTTTTGTCTTATAACTAAAGTATTGCTTTGCTCTGAATGACTAATATTTTATATCAAACTTTATATTAAACATACTTGATAAGCAAAAAAGAAACTTAAGTTTACATCACTCTCAGGAGGGGGCTTCTGTGGATTTGATGGATGTTGTTAATCACACCCATTGGTTTTAATGCATAAGTCTTTCCCTGTTTCCCTGGCTTTGAGATAGGAAATCTGTAATGATCTATACTGCTGGATCAACATTAGGCCAGTGGGTCAGTGCCTACAAGTGGGAATTCAGAGAAGAAAATTCAGGGTATTAAAGATAAGTCAGACAAATATAAGGTAAAAATTAGATAAGTTGAGCATTTTTCATTTATTTTAAGATGTATGTATATTTAAGGCATGCAAAGAGAGGATAACAGTTAATAAATATACTTTTTTTATCATAAGATATGATATGAAACCTTTGTGTTTGCCATGGAAGAGGAAGAAAGGGCTGGAAGATTTTCTAGGGGCTTTTCACAACCTCAGTCTAGAGTTGACATACTACTTCTGTTGACATTTTTCTAGCCAATATTTGTCACCTGACCTATTGTTTTCTGGGGCTGGAGAGTGTATCATTCTTATATCTAGGGTAAGATTGTCAGATTTAGCAAAAAATATGCAGATCATCAAGCTGGATTTGAATTTCATATAAACAACAATAAGTCACCTATACTAAAAATTGTCCATTGTTTATCTGAAATTTAAATTTAACTGGGCATCTTGTTTCTTACCTAACAACCCTCCCATGAAAGAAAGGGGCCTTAATGAGCCTTAGTAATGGTTATTTCAATTCTGTAATCAAATGCTTTCAGACATTTTCTTTTGTCTGGGGAAAATATTCCCTCCCCCCCCCCCCGGGGGATTTCTTCTGGCAACCCTCAAATTTACCACCTTGGCCCTGTCTTGGGTCATTGAAAAAGCTGTTTACTAACTTTATTTCCTAAATTCTGTTCTTTTCTAATAGGACTTTTATATAAAAAAGCATGGCTTGCAAACTGGAATTACAGCTACCTGTAAGGTGGTAGAAAAAAATTTAGCTGCTAAAGTGTATCCTGAGGAGTTTGTAGGTACCTGTTGACTTTTGTTGAAGGGCAGAGTTTGACTCAGGGAAATAGTACAACTTGCCCCTGAGGCTATATTCCATGAACAGAGCAAAGTTTAGAATGCATGAGCAACTTTAAAGACACACCAGAACAGAAGCAGTAGTTCAGGGAATTGAACTTTTAGAAACTAGCTTAAAAAGTTGGTCCAAAGAGATATGTGTGAATGTGAATTTTAGGAGAAATGATTTAAGGATGGAGGAAGAAATGTCTGGGGAGAAGGAGGTGAGAGGACAGGTCAGGCATTCAAGAAAGTGCATACTAAGACCATTTTTGTGGTTTGGGGGAGGATTAGTTCCTAAACTTCTATAATTAGATGAGAGACAAAATGAATATAAAAGCAAAGGTATAAGTGCTTAATAGTTATTAGTCCTTAATTACTTGTATTGATTCCAAGATAGATTTTACCCCACACTCAAACCTTTCCTAAATTCAGTTGTATCTTAAAATCTATGAAGTCTTAAAATTGTCTGCTGCCAGGTGGTAGTTGTGACTTAGTGGTCTATAAACTTTCCTTTGACACCTTTTGTAATATCAAGTAATTGCACCAACATGTCTATTATAAAAAAAACAATTGCATTGATAAACCAAACATTACTAAATAGCTTGCAAGAAATATGGTAGTGCAGAGGGAGCAAGTAAAAAATAAAATTCTTACATGTTAGTTCTAGCAATGACCACAAGCATATTTACATAATGATCTCCTCTTACCCCCATCTCAAAATTCCCACTTATCTGGGGAGAGTGCAAGTGAGCAGTGCAATGGGTTTGGAGCCAAGAATACCTGAAATATGAGATCTTGAATAACTGAGCACAATAGACTGAATGTTTATGTCCCCTAAATATTCATATGTTTAAACCTAATCCCCAGTGTGATGGTATTTGAAGGTGTGGCCTTTGGAAGGTCATTAGGTCATGAGGGTTACTGAAAGGATTAGTGCCTTTACAAAAGATACCACAGAGAGCGCCTCATTTCTTCTGCCAAGAGTGGGCACAAGAAGACTGCTATATTAGTCTGTTCTCACACTGCTATGAAGAAATATTCAAGACTGAGTAATTTATAAAGAAAAGATGTTTAATTGACTCATAGTTCTGCATAGCTCAGAAACCTCAGGGGACTTAGAATCATGGTGGAAGGTGAAGGGGAAGAAAGGTACCTTCTTTACAGGGCAGCAGAAAGGAGAAGTGCTGAGCAAAGGGTGAAAAGTCCCTGATAAAACCATCAGATCTCATGAGAACTCATTCACTAACACGAGAACAGCATCGGGGTAATGTCCTCATGATTCAGTTACCTCCCACTGGGTCCCTTTCATGACACTTGGGGATTATGGGAACTAAAATTCAAGATGAGATTTGGGTGGGGACACAGCTATACCATATCAACTGCCATCTATGAACCCTCACCAAAACCTGACTGTACTGGCTCCCTGATCTCAGACTTCCAGCCTCCGGAACTGTGAAAAATAAATGTCTGTCATTTATAAGCCTCCTAGTGGATGGTATTTTGTTATAGCAGCCCGAATGAACTAAGACTGAGAGTTGAATCTGTTTTGTTTTGTGCTTCAGTCACTATTTGCCTATTTCAATTAAACAAAAGTACATAGTTTACTTATTGTAATAGCCATAGTTTTGGCAGTAAACATTTTTGAGGACATTAGGAAAAGGATTATCATGCAATATTAATGGGGTAATACAAAGAAAGAGCCAAGAATGTGGTCTGTCACAACATTAATAAATGTTATTATTACTTGATTTATTTATTGCATTACCATCATTTTAATATAATGGCTTTTCTAATTAAGCTCATAGAATCAACATGAATAGTTACTTTATTTCTTTTTCTCCCAACTCTACCAATCTGCTCAAGCCCCTAGACAAATTCTTCTAGTCACTACTATTGATTATTCTTCTTGCACATCTTCCTCTTTTTCCTTTTGTCAAGCACATTTTGATACTCCTTACTTAACTAGGTTCTAATTACAATTTGAGTGGAATCCATATTTCACAATTTCTGGGTATCCATCTTGAGGGTTCCCCAGAGATCTATCTTTGCCTCCTCAAACTCATTTGACACATTGTCTAGACAGCTTTAAATTCTAGCTCCATGTATTCCTAACTGAGGAACTTCATTTTCTTCATCCATGCAATGGCAATAATAATTATACTTATTTCAAAAAGTTGTGAAGATTAAATGATAAGAGTGTTTGATACTTAAATAGTACTAAATAAATACTAATTCTTGCCATAATTCTCAGTGCCAGATATTGTCAACTCTTGGCAAATTTATGTACCTTCTACCCAATTGTATTTTTAATTCCTTAAATACAGAAAATATAGTCTATATGGGTCCCAGCACCATGCTTGTTATTTAAGTGTATTAAGCTAATACTTAGATATGCTAATCTAGGGATTTAAAATGCATGGCATGGGAATATTATGCAGCCTTAAAAAAGGGTGAGTTCATGTCCTTTGCAGGGACATGGATGAAGCTGGAAACCATCATTCTGAGCAAACTATCAGAAGGACAGAAAACCAGACACCACATGTTCTCACTCATAGGTGGGAATTGAACAATGAGAACACTTGGACACAGGGTGGAGAACATCACACACCTAGGCCTGTTGTGGGGTGGGGGACTGGGGAAGGGATAGCATTAGGATCAATAACTAATGTTAATGACGAGTTGATGGGTGCAGCAAACCAACAGGGCACACGTATACCTATGTAACAAACCTGCATGTTGTGCACATGTACCCTAGGACTTAAAGTATAATAATAATAATAATAAAATAAAAAATAAAATGCATGACATGATCTGAGAACCTGGTGGTAATGGAACTCTTCTGTATCTTAAAAGCATCAGTGTCAATATCTTGGTTATGATATTGTACTATAATTTTATAAAATGTTATCATTGAGTAAACTGGTAAGAGATACACAAGATTTCTCCAGATGATTTCTTGCAACTGTATTTAAATCCACAATTATTTCCAAATAAATTTTAATTTAAAAATATATTGCATGTTAACCATAGTCGTTTGTTCTGTGATGGTGTCTTTTGTTTTTATTTTATACAAATTGAGGGGTTATAAATAAAATTACCTTTAGTAAAATAAACTAAAAATAATAAAGGAAAATTATTTAAGTACTGATCCATGTAAGTACATTTGCCTCTTTTTGTAAACTCCTAAACCATTTAACTCATCTAAAATTGTTGGGCACTTGGGAGTTGTATATACTCAGTGGTTCCTGTTAGAGTTTGTGAGTTTAAATTTTCACTTCGTTTGCCAATTTAATGGCTTATTTGTAATTGCTGGCTCCTCTCCTCAGGAGTGGTTTCACCTTCCCAAGCATTTTGTCACCTTGCACACAACCCATCTGTGTTGTTCTAGGCCGATTGTAGCAGAAGAGAGCTATGCCACGCCGTCTGTGGATTCAGGCACCTTCCCTTGCCCTTGAGCACCTGGGCCTTCTGGAAATGTCTTCATCTTTTGTTTTTTCTAAATGAAATACAAAATAGCTTTTTTGTTCACATTGCATTGCCAATGTGAACAAAAGAAGCCAAAGTGATTAGAAGCTGCATTTTACCAGGATCTCAACTGTCACTTCAGATAACCTGTGTGGAAGACACTAACTGAAGCTTGAACATGAGCGATGCATCTCTGGGGCTGTTGTGTCCATGAGATGAAGGCAGGTGTTACAATCTCAACTCAAATGTTATGTCATTTCTGGTATCCTCCTATTTTATTACTTGAAGTGTGCGTCTACAACTCCAGGATAAATTTGATCACTCATTAGCGAATGCTCTATGTATTTGGATATATATGCAGGCACTGGGGGTTTTATAATGTAACTTTGAGTTCAAGTATTTTACTAAAAGTTGCTGTGCTCACAATAAATTTGGACAGGATTGCTAGCTGTCATCTGTGGAGAATAGTATTTCTATTTATAATAATAATAATAATAATACCAAGTATCAAGAGGGACAGAAAACACTGCCATCTACCATCTATTTTGGAAGCATTTTTATCCATAGAATGTTTCAAATTGATGTAGTAGCCTGGCTTTCTGAAGTTGTTCCCTACTAGAGTTTTAAAAAAATAGAGAAAAGAAACTGAAAAAAAAAAAAAAAAAAAAAAAAAAAGGAAGAGGAGGGATGTCAACCTCTCTCATTTCTACCTCAACCACCCTCACCATTGGAAAGATAAAGTGTAACACTCTTTCCACACTCTTCACATTGCAAACTACAGGGTACCTCTCTGTCACTTATTTTCTTTCTCATTGAACTGTGTGTTATGTTTCACTTAAATAAACATAGATAAGATATGTGACTGGGTGCAAAATTTGAATTGCCCAAGGCTGTTCATTCTTTAGGTGACCTGGATAATGGCAAGAATATTGGTGTGGACATGTATGTGCATATATAATGCACAGAAAGAGGTCTGAGAGGATGCACTCAACAAGATAATATACATTGGAAGTGAGGAAGTCAAGCTGGTTAGGAAGGTTAAAAAGTATTTTAGTTTCCTTTGTAAGAAAAAAGTAGTGATGTAATACAGGAAAAAAAAAGTGAAAAATGTTTCAAAGGCAGTCTTGCTCTGATGTATTATGCTTGTTCCCAGTCTGTGGGTGGACAATACCAGAATGTGCTTCTACAGAAACGTGCACTTGGAAAATACTAATGATACAGCTAATGGATCACCCTCCCTACTTCCTCGTCAAATCACAGACCCTATCTATGACTTCAGGTCTGCTTGCAGATATTTAGACAAATTAGTTGATAAAGGTAATTGATAAGAGCCATTTAATTTTCTCTTTGGAGAAAATTAAAGTGTTTTATGGTGACCTCTGTCTTTCTGTTTGGTTAATTCTGCTGTGGTTTCAAAACTGAATAGATTGCATCTATAAATACATCAGTAAACACCACTGTAACTTAACTACCTCTATGGTAGTCAGCACTTCTACTATTACATCATAGCAAAATAACTAGAAAGTTGTCCAAGAGTCAAGAACAGCTGTGGTTGTTATTACATAATTGCCTGTAAACATGTTATTTTATTTTAACAGTTTCTGAATCCTTCCCGAAATAACATTAAGTGACTGGGGATAGAAAGAGAAAGCAGAAATTCAGAAATTTAAGCTCATCAATTTAGCTTTTTAAAATGTGGAAAATAACAGAAATATATATATATATATATGCATTTCATAATTTTCTGACTCATATTTTCTTATGTTTTGCAAATTTTGTAGCCATTTTAATTTGCCTGTGATGCAAGACCATCCAAAATACTCTGATGAAAGTATTAAATAAGATAACTTTAAAAGTTACCTTGATTGTTCAGGTATTTGGGCCATTTATTTAAATATAACTATGATAATTAGAATGGAGGCATGTCAAGAAAAATATTATGCTTTTTAAAACTGTTTATATTTTGTTGCTGTTATTTCCTTTTCAAATACCTGAAATGAGTCTCAAAGAAAGGCCAGGTGGTTAAAGCTCATATACCGTATTCAGAGGGAAGAGGGAGGTGGGGGAAATATAGACAAATTTGAGATGTTGTAAAAATTTTTAGGAGAATTGAATGGGCCCAAAGAGCAGGCAATAGTTTGTAAATTACTGTCTTTGGAAGCTGAATGACACCAACAAGTTATAGAAAGGTGAGGGGTGAAATTGCACTGTGAACAAAGGTTGTCTTCTTGTGCAGATAAAGTCTCTTCAGAAATGATTTGGAGCTGTCCTCAGAAGAATAGATAAAAAGTATCTCTGGGTGTGGTGACAACTTTTAGTTTCTTCTCTTCTCAGGGGTTTATCTTTCCTGATTATTATTATTTTTAAAATTTTATCTTTCCATAACTTATTGTGGTACAGATGGTATTTGGTTACCTGAATAAGTTCTTTAGTGGAGTTTTGTGAGAGCCAGGTGCACCCATCACTCAAGCAGTATACACTGTACCATATTTGTTTTCTTTTATCCCTCACCCTCGTCCAACTCTTTCCCCCAAGTTCCCAAAGTCTATTGTATTATTCTTATGGCTTTGCATCCTCATAGCTTAGCTCCCACATATCAGTGAGTTGAGATTCCTAGAGAGGAGATTGTTTAAGACAATTGCATTTCTTTTGTAAGTTGCCATCAGAGAAGAGAATTTCCAGAGCAAACCTCTCCCTGCCCTTGTAGAGAATGAAGAGGGAGAAACATGAGAAGATTAGAAAGTCCTTGGTTCTAGAGTCCACTAACCCTGAGTTGGTGGCGTGGTGGTCACTGGGCTGGTGTCACTGGCCACTGCACAGTGCTCTCTGTTCACTCCTCACATCCCTACTCTTGACTCCCATGCAGGCTGTGAGGGTGTCCCAGGCCAGGATGAGGAGAGCTTTCTATACTTCACCTACAGCAGCAACCTCAGTGGCATTCTTCTGCATGGCCTACCTGCAGGATTTTAAGCTTGACTTTGGCGATTCCCAAGGCCAAACTAGTCAAACTTGGCACGCAGGCAAGGAAAAGTTAATAGTGAAACAGCTTTTGTAATAGAAGATAAAGTTTTAACTCAACAAGGAAGAAAAATAACCTGTCAAAATTACCTGAGGAGAAAGTACGAGAGTGCACCTCCATCACTACAGTATAAAAAGGTTGTTTGCCTGGGTACAAAAGAGGAGTTTGCCGCTGGAGTATCAAAAGTAGTTAAAAGCAATAGAATGAAATGACCATATTGATATAATAGAACCATATTGATATAAAAGAAAGGTCTCAGAACAAATTAAAGATGTTATCAAAAAGGGGGAATACAAACTCATTAGAACATAACAGAATATATCTAAGGATGTTCTATTTGATAATATAAAATATTTTCAACACTTGAGAACAAGGATCTGGGTTTTCTCCACGTTTGATCTATTTTCAACAATACTCTGAAGGAATATCTCACTTGGGTGATTCCTCATTTACAGAGTATAAAAAGAAACTGGGTTAGGAGTTAGACCATTTAAAAGGGGGTTATGAAGCTCTGGAATGTGTGACAAATGGCTGTGAGTACCCCTTGTGTAAACACTTAAAGCTGGTTTTGTTGAATAGATCTTAAGTGTCTTCTTGCTCTAGCAAAGGATAGTTTTATAGCTTGCTGGATGATGGTGCTGGTGAATTGGTCTGCTCAGACTGAGATTTCTAAAAATCAGCTTAGGAAGAGTAAGCAATCTCCAAAGACAATTGATAATAATATTTTAAAATTGAAGAGATGGCATACCCTTTGTAGAGGAATAAATGTATTTGTGGTTTACAAAAGCAAAGTTTTTGGTTCTAAAGGCTACTTCTAAGGTTTTTAAACTTCTTTTAATACAAAAGTACTCAACATGCCACAGCACTGCACTTTGGAGTGTTGTTCTCTACATCCTAACACACCTTATGGTATTAAATTAGAATTGGAGGTATCAATAGCAACTTGCGGTTTTAGTATACAAAGATAGATATAGAGGATACAGATTCATGCATATATCTATATTCACACACAGATACTACTTCCTAGCCCTGCTATTAAGAGTGTCTAGACAAAAGAAAACTCCAGTAATAATTACCAAAAGCCCTGATCTTAGTCCCAAAATATTTATTGTAAAAAAAATCTGATTGCCTTGGAAAAATTGCTGATTCTAGAACTGTGATTGAAAAGTATAAGATAAGGCAGAAATATCTTTCTTATTGAGAATGAAAAGAAATGTTCAAATAATGTGAGAACATGTTAAAAAGTAACAGAAGCCAGCCTGAAGAGACTTACATTGACCAAATTTCAGACAATCTAGGCATCAAAATTAATGCTGAGTGTAATTAATAATTCATTTAATAAAATAATAATATATATGCCCATATTCATATAAATATATAAATAAAATAAGGATTAACCACATGGAGAAGAATGAAAAGCTCTTCCAGTAAGGGTAGAAGAAATGACATAGATTACAAAAGAAGTTTTGCAGTTATCAGAATAATTATTTATCTCAGCAAGAATCGTAAATGGGTGCTAATACTAATAGGAAAAAGTTGGATGAGGAACAAGAAAGTTTCAAACTATTTGCCCACAAATTATTTGCTAAATATAGGAGAGTGAAGGATCCTGGCAGACAGCAACTTGCCTTAGTGATCAAAGTTACCATAATCAATAATGAAATCTACTCACATCAGGTACCTCTTGATATTATGCACTAAAAAAGGAATAGCATCACTTCTCTGGTGTTCTCTGCAAAATTGCATAACATTAATTTAATTATAGGAAAACTGCAGAAAACAAATTGTATGACATTCTGCAAAATAACTAGTCTTTGCTCTTTAAAAATGTCAATGTCATTATAAACAAATAAAAAATGAAGAGAGGCTGAGGTATTGAAGAAAAAAAGATTTAAAATACTATAATGGGCATTATTGGGATATTGGATAAAATCTGAATACAGATTGTGAGTTGATAATAGCATTGTGTAATTGGTAAAGAATCTGATTTTAATAATTATACTGTGGTTATAAAAAATCAGATGCCTAGGATACACACATTACAGCTTTTTGAGATAATGTATCACAACGTATGCAACTTACTCTCAAAATGTTTGGAAGTAATATATTACATAAGTATTTTCTAAACTATCATTATATAACTATGCAAATGTATAAATATATATTCTATATAATTACTTCCTTATATATTAATGTGTGTATATATATAGAGAGAGATATATACACACACACAAACAGAAAGAATCATAATTATTGGGAAAAAACATATAATTGACAAATTTTGGTAAAACATATGACGGTGCTTTGTGCTGCTCTTGCAAATTACCACTGTCTTAGGCTATTCCTATGCTGCTATGAAGCAATACCCGAGACTGGGCAATTTATAAAGACACAAGATTTAATTGACTCACAGTTTTGCATGGCTAGGGAGGTCTCAGCAAACTTGCAATCATGGCAGAAGGCATGTCATCACAGGGCAGCAGGAGAGAGAATGAGTACAAGCAAGGAAAATGCCAGATGCTTATAAAACTATCAGGTCTTATGAGACTCACTCACTATCAAGAGAACAGCCTGGGAAAAACTGTCCCCATATGATCCAATTACTCTACCTGGTGGCCACCCTTGACACATGGGAATTATTACAATTCAAGGTGAGACTTGGGTGGGGACACAGAACCAAACCATATAATTTCCACCTCTGGACCCTCCCAAATCTGATGTCCTCACATTTCATGCCCTTCCAGCAGTCTCATAGCCTTAACCCATTCCAGTATTAACCTAAAATTCCAAGTTCAGAGTCTCATCTGAGATAAGGCAAGTCCCTTCTGCCTATTAACCTATAAAATCAAAAGCAAGTTACTTACTTCCTAGATACAATGAAGGTACAGGCATTGAGTAAATACACCTGTTTCAAATGGAAGAAATTGGCCAAAACTAAGGTGCTACAGGCCCCATGCAAGTCCGAAACTAAATAGGGCAGTCACTAAACATTAAAGTTCTGTTGACTTCATGTCTCACATCCAGATGGTGTTAATGCAGAGGGTGGGCTCCCACAGTCTTGAGAAGCTCCACTCTTGTAGCTTTGCAGGGTATAGCTCCCCTCCTGGCTGCTTTCATGGAAGGCATTGTGTCTGTGGCTTTTCCAGGTGCACAGTACAAGCTGTCAGTGGAACTACCATTCTGGAGTCTGGAGGATGGTGGCCCTCTTCTCACAGCTCCACTAGGCAGTGTTCTTGTGAGGACTGCACCCCACATTTCCCTTCTGCACTGCCATAGCAAAGGTTCTCCATGAGGGCCCCACACCTGCAGGAAACTTCTCCCTGGACATCCAGGTGTTTCTATACATTTTCTGAAATCTAGGCGTAGGTTACCCAATTACACTTCTTGACGTCTGTTCACTCTCAGGCTCGACACCATGTGGAAGCTGCCAAGGCTTGGGGCTTGCACCCTCTGAAGTCACAGCCTGAGCTGTACCTTGACCCCTTTTAGCCATGGCTGGAGTGGCTGGGATGCGGAGCACCAAGTCCTTAGGCTGCACACAGCAGGGTGGGCCTGGGCGCAGCCCACAAAGCCATTTTTTTTTTCCTCCTAGGCCTCTGGGCCTGTGATAAGAGTAGCTGCTGCAAAGGTCTCTGACCTGGCCTGGAGACATTTTCCCCATTGTCTTGGTGATTAACACTTGGCTCCCTGTTACTTATGCAAATTTCTGTAGCAGGCTTGAATTTCTCCCCAGAAAATGGATTTTTCTTTTCTATTGCATCTTCAGGATGCAATTTTTTCCAAATTTTATTTTTTCAAACTTCCTCATGAATGCTTTGCCACTTAGAAATTTCTTCTGCCAGATACCTTAAATCATCTCTCTCAAATTCAAAGTTCCACAGATCTCTAGGGCAGGGGCAAAATGCTGCCAGTCTCTTTGCTAAAGCATAACAAGAGTGACCTTTACTCCAGTTCCCAAGAAATTCCTCATCTCCATCTGAGACCACCTCAGCTTGGACATCATTGTCCATATCACTATCAGCATTTTGGTTAAAGCCATTCAACAAGTCTCTAGCAAATTCCAAGTTTTCCTACATTTTCCAGTCTTATTCTGAGCCCTACAAACTGTTCCAGCCTCCTCCTGTTACTGAGTCCCAGAGTCACTTCCACATTTTTGGATATCCTTATAGCAACATCCCACTCTCTGTAGTACCAATTTATTGTATTAGTCTGCTCTCACACTGTTATGAAAAAATATCTGAGACAGGGTAATTTATATAGAAAAGAGGTCTAATTGACTCACAGTTTTGTACGGCTGAGGAGGCCTCTGGAAACATAATCACGATGGAAGGCACCTCTTCACAGCATGTCAGGAGAGAGAATTAGTGCAAATGGGGGACATGCCAGACACTTATAAAACCCTTAGATTTCATGAGACTCATTTATTATCACAAGAACAGCATGAGGAAAACTGCCCCCATGATCTAATTACTTCTATCTAGTCTGGCCCTTGGCACAGGGGATTATTACAATTCAAGGTGAGATTTGGGTGGGGACACAGAACCAAAGCATAACCTCTGAGTTTGAAATTATATCAAAATAAATTCCAACAAATATGTTTTCATAAATGGAATGTGTTTAATATTCCCTAGCCTGTTTTCTAGCTCTTAATTTCTTTTTAGCAGCAAATGAGGTGACACCGTGGCAATTGCCTCTCCCTGAGAGCCATTCAGAATAGCAAAATAATAACTAACATTCAATGAGGGCTTACCACATAGCTTTCACAATGCTCTCTTTATTTGCATTATGTAATTCCCACAACTTTTTGATACAGGTGTTATTATTTTCATTTTATGAGAAGAGGTCCAAAAGAGGTGAAATAATTTTCCATAGGTCACCGAACTAGAATGATGGAAAGAAGAATTGAATTCTAAAGTTCCAGCTCATAACTGCAATGCTTCACCCTTTGTTTTCTCTTAGAATCAGTTCGTTTTTTTCCACTATGATAGAATCCTTTTTTAAGACAGCAAAAGTAATTTATACATCCGATAGACAAAAGGGGTTGAGGTTAGGTGAAATACATTATTTAGTAGGTTTATCTCAAAATTCTGCTGAGGAAATTTGGAAAACCAAAGGACATAGAAGCATGGATGGTAGCAAACTGATGGTTGTATTCTGAATGTTGCATTTTATTTTTTGTCAAAGAAGAAAAGCAATAATATGTACACCTGAGATATCCAAATTGCTAAGTTTTAGGTAGTATACATGCAAATGGTGCCATCAATGCCTCAAGATACATAGAAAACTACCTTTAAATGGCACACTATTTGAGGTGTTAAAGTCTGTTCTTTCTATTTTTCTTGCGGAATCTCCTAGCATCTGCGTAGGGATAAGGGAGTCATTAATTCCACAACTGGACATCAATTCCTTATTTATATCTGAAGAGAAAAAATGTTGTAATAGCTAAAAACATAACTATCATATAAAACTAAAGGTGCATATTGATAGAAATATCCATTTAATCAAAAATAAGAGAAGATTAGAGGAAAAAAGACAACCATTTATGAAAGTTATAGAAATTACTAGAAAGATAAAACAAGACCAAGAATTGAAGGTTGTTGTCAGGGAGGGAATACAAACATCCACACATGTCGTTAACAATTATAATTGCTTTGTACTATATTTTGGATTTTTTTTTTGGATTACAATGTGAAGGAATCATTCTGTAATTAGAATGAATTACTTCATTCCTTCATTATTAACACATTTATTTAATATTTGTTTAGTGCCTGTTAGGTTTCCCATGTGCCTGTTAGGGTTTGGAAAACAATATCCCAAATTATGGGGCTTTGACATGCTGAGTTCTTTGAACTAAAGAAGCAACCTCAGAGCCAAGGTCTCTCTGACATTCCCCTGCACGCTTGTCATTAAAGTTTCTTCTTCTTGCAAAGGAGAGGGGCTTTCTCTGAGATTTCTCTTATCTGACTAAAGAAACTTCTCCAGAAGGAATGTGATTGCCATGAACACTGTCCCTGGAATCTGCATTAACCAGAGAACATTAACTTGCATTGCAGGAGAGGAAACTAAGGGCCTCCATGCCCAGAACACCATGACCAAACAGACTTTTTATCTATTATTCTAACAGACTTTATCTGCATTTAATAAGACAACTTGGGTTTGCAGTGTGGTTCCTCGCCTCACCCTCCCATACCTTGTCACCACTACCCTGCAGGACCCTTCAAGCCCCTATTTCTTTCTGTAACTCAAAGTGCTATTTAAGCTTCAACCATCTGGTCCTTCTTTGAGTCTTACATTTTGTGGGACTCCCGTGCATATGCACAAAATAAATTTGTGTGCCTTTTCTCCTGTTAATCTGTCTCCTGTCAAGTTTATTTCCAAGACTATTAAAACTTCAGAGAGTATAAGAATAATTCATTTGGCTCCTACACCTCTTTCTCTCCTTTGCATTTTACTCTATTGAATTCTGTCAAACATACTTAACAAAAGCAAACTTTCAGAATCGTTCTACCTGCATCTTTGTATTTTTCCAAGCCTGTCAAATGTTCTGCCTGCTTTTTTTCCCCTTCTATATTAAACTCAGGCTCAAGTAAAATGGCCTGATAGTGCTAAATGACCAAACACAAAAACCAGGAGCCCAGAACACCTCACAGTCTAGTTGAGAGTATTCATGTGTAAGTATATATTACAACATTGTGTAAATGGGCTTGCTTTGATTCAGAAGTGCAGTGTTATAGAGTGTAGAGGAGAGGAGAGGTAATAATTCTGCCTTTGGCTGGTATGCTGGAGCCTGGCTTAATGCTGAGTAGACACTGAAGAGGTGGAGTAGGATGATGGCAGCAGAAGGGACCCTTAACCTGAGGGAATGCAGTGGGTCTCTAAACAGGGGATTCCAACTCAGAAAGCAGGAAAGGAGCTTAGCGGGTCGGGGTCTCAACAACAGTCATATTCAGATACAAAATGGGAAGTTAACTGGGACAGCAAGCTGGATGCCATCTAGAAAAATAAGAAAGAATATCTACCTCACAAGACAGAGATGACAAAGTAGAAGTCTCCACTTGCTGGAGGCCAAAGAAGATAGTGAAATCCTAGTACTGATTATGAAGTCTAAGTCTCTGAAAGGCCTTTGAGTGAAAAAGGCTTTGCTGCTTCCCAGGCATTTCAGCCAAGTTTGAAACTGCACCAGTTTGTTTTCAAGCTCCGCTTGTTAATGACTGAGGGTCAGTTAAATGACAGATTTAGTTTTAGATTTTACAGTGTGCCCAACACTGTGCTAAGATGTCAGCACGGATTAAAAAGAAAGGCCAAAAATTCATTCTATACCCTTTGTGTTCAAGTGTGTGCACTATCTGCAAATTTTGGCCAATTTGCAAAAATGCCTCTGAAAATATGAAGGAAAGATAACTACATAAAATGTAAGTCTTGGAGATCGGCAGTGTGTTTGCTACACTACAGTAAGTTTGCTGTACTACAAAAGATACCACATTTAAAAAAATCATAATGAAACAATTTACAATCGCTTTTTTATTCATGTATTTTTCAGAAACTTAAGAATCTTGAAGCAACAAATCTTTCACAAATGTAAAATTTTTGAACAGGGAAAATTGAAAGCAAACTTTCTGCAGCCCAGTATGGCATACTGTGATTTTCATTATGGAGATGAATGTTTTTAATCCAATCATTTTAAATTAGTTATGCTTCATTTTCATCTATAACTCTTGAAATATCTTTCAGTCAGGGCGCTGGAGAATCCAGTATAAAATGGCTCAAATGACAAATGATCCAAAGAAAAATATTTTACTGATATGAGAGACCATTAAGACAGCAAAATTAACTTTTTAAATATATCTTTTTTGTTTTGAGCCTTCAATTCCTAAAATGTTTCTACATATCATGTTGCAATAATGATATAATTATAATAACTCTGCTAGTACTTATAGTGACAAATTTATTCCTAGTTAGTTCATTTGTTTTTATGTAGGAACTTCCGTAAGATTGCAGTTTAATTCAGTATTAACCAGGCTATTATTTAAAAGTGTTTCCAACTTGGCGATAAATGGTGGTGATTTCGTTATAATTAAATAGAAATAAGTATATGAAAGCCTAATGAAGTTCAGAGAAGTATTCATTATGTTTCAACATTTATATTATCTACTCTACCAATAAATTGTTATACCTCTATTGGTAATTAACTGGGAATTAACTCATTTAATTTTTTAAATACAATTTCTGGTCTCAGACTTCTTACTTTGTTATATAGCCATTGAAAACCTAATTGAGAGTGTAGAAAACATATTTTTAAATGAATCAAAACAAAAAAAAGATTAGTGTAGCATCACAAGTGAATTCAATTGACTGAAGCTGTTTACTGAATCAAGATGGATCTGGTAGCATCCAACATTTTTCTGCATTTTGTGTCTCTGATAATTGTCGCAAACCCCCTCACTGAAATCTTTCCATATTTTAGAGTTCAATGCTTTATCAAATACTGTACATCGTATTTCTTTCCTGTCTCTCATTATCTGACATGAAGGCATATCACATTAGCTCTTGTCACGAGTCATTTTTAACTTCTAAAGCATGAAGTCTTTTACTTGTTTTCATTGCTGTGTTTTAATGCATTTGCTTAGCCGGGAAGGATATATTTTTGTTTTCCCATCCCACACCTGTCTTGCCAAATATTTGGAAAATGTTAGGAATTAATCGAGTGGCTATAGGTTTTTCTTTTGTTTTTAACAACCTTATTGAGATATAATTCATACACACTACAATTCATTTAGAGTACACAGTTCAGTGGTTTTTACTATATTCACAGCTATGTGCTACCATCACCACAATCAAGTTTGGCTAATTTTCATCACCTCAAAAAACAAAACAAAATTCCAGGCATACCCAGTGGCTCATGTCTGTAATCCCAGCTCTTTGGGAGGCAGAAACAGAAGGAGTTTGAGACCAGCCTGGGTAACATAGGGAGACCCCTGTGTCTACCAAAACAAACAAACAAAAAAAACACTAAAAAAATAGCCAGGAATAATGGATAATTTTTTTAGTAGTCCTAGGTACTTTGCAGGCTTAGACAAGAGGACCACTTGATCCCAGGAGGTCAAGGCTGCAGTGAGCCATAATTGTGCCACTGCACTCCAGCCTGGGCAAGACCCTGTCTCAAATAAATAAATAAACAAAGTCCATATCCTTTAGCTCTCACTCTCCTATTTCCGCATCCCATCCCTTACCCCCATCCCTAAGCAAACATTAATCTACTTTCTGCCTCTATAGATTATTCTAGACATTTCACATGACTAGACTCATAAAATACGCGGTCTTCTGTGACTGGCTTCTTTCACTTGGCATAATATTTTTAAGGTTTATCTACATTGTAGCATGTATTACTATTTTGTTTCTCTTAATGGTGAAATAATATTCCATTATATGGATATAATATATTTTCTTTATTCATTTGGCAGTTGATTGACATTTGGGTAGTTTCTACCTTTTGATAATTATGAATAATATTTTTACATACATTTTTATACACTTTTGGTGGAATTATGTTTAATTTCTCATGGGTACATATCTAGAAGTAGAACTGTTGGGTCATATGCTAACTCTATATTTGACATTTTGAAGAAATGCCACACTAGTTTCCAAAGTGGCTCCCCCATTTTACATTCCCACTAGCACCGTATTTGTGTTCTGATTTATGCATATCCTCATTAATAGTCATTACTACGTAATTTTTTATTATAGCTTTTGCAGTGAGCATAAAGTGGTATCTCACTGTGGTTCTGATTTGCATTTCTCTGGTTAATGAAGTTGAGCATTCTTTCCATATGCTTATTGGCCACTTAGATGTCTTTCTTGGAAAACTGCCTATTTGGTTTCTTTGTCCATATTTTAAATTGGATTATTTGCCTTTTACTATTGAGCTGTTAGAGTTTTTATATATTTCAAATACAAGTTCCTCTTCAGATATATGGTTTGCAAAAAAAATATGACTGGCTGCAGATTTTTCTTATGTATTAACAATTATCACATAGTGCCAAGATTAGTTGTGATTAGAGTCACTAGTGACACATCAGTGAATATTCTGAACCCAGTTACTGGGTGAGTTCAGTCTCCTTTTGGTATTTATTTCTTGTGTTTGAAATGAACAGTAGTAAGTGAATGTTAGAATAAAGTTGGGAACAACAGCTGTCCTTTCTTTGCAGTATAATTACTCCTCCATATAAGACCCATAAAAAGCCCTAACTCTAACATTAAGTCCCTGGCACTTTGCATAACCACAAAATCTCTTATGGAGACTAGAGCACTGGAGAATTACCGTCCCCAGAAATGAATTTTCCTCTTCTTCTGTCTCTTGAAGGGCCTGTCACTAAACTTCATCAAGGTGTGAAAGTTGTCAGAATCAAAATGGTGTTACTAATGTTAAGGAAAACAACAACAACAACAAAAATTGACAATTAGAGCTTGAGAAGGCCATGAAAACAGGGTTCTCATGCTTGTGTGCCTGATAACAAAAACTATCACAAAAGGCTGAAAAGAACCACAACCTTACACACAGGTCATTGCAACCTTAAACAAAAAATATTTCTACAAGGACATCTGCCCAGCAACTGCCTGTCCAACCTTGAACTCATAGCACCCTTGTTATTGATTTTTGTAGCTAAGGACAATTATTTCAAAACAATTATGTAATCTTCCTCATTTATTTTCCTTTAGAAACATTTGTCTTCCTTTACCTCTCTGCATATACACGTAGTTTACTATAGCATGCATATTCCCATTGCAATGCTCTATACCCAAATATGTATCTTCTCCTTTAGAGAGCCTCTCTCTGTTATTTAGGCTGATAAAGGCAAAGACTATAAAGATTGCAAGGGAAATAAATATTTTATATCTCATTGCAATAAAAAGGCCTTTATTTCTCACATCTAATAATTTATATCTATGTATTCTACTTCTGTATATTCATCATAAATACACATCCTGTTTAAAAATCTCTCCTTTTTAAGAAAGGCTCACATTTGGTCCTGGAGATGACTCTAAAGCAGGCTAATGAGTTTATATCAACCCATTCACATATATCTGCTTTTTTGTTTCTCCTTTTTATATAATTTAGTAGCTAGTAATGGAACCCTTGACTATAGTGTATAGCAGTACAGACTGGATGTTACTGGTCTTTCTCCCCTTGCCCCTCTGGCATCAACAGATCTAACTAGTTAAGTTCTTGCTTATTGTTTAGTTGTGTTTTGTTTTCGTACTGATCAACTGGTTCCTTCTTGTTGCTCATCCTGTGCTGATGGTTATTCTGAAGGAGTCACTCAGTCATTATAGTTGGGAAAATTGGGAAAATTTGAGTTCATTTGTCTCATTCTTTACTAGGCTTTATTTTCCCAGCATTACTTAGATTGCATAATGCTTTCCCTGATATTTTTCTATGGGTAGCTATCCCTTTTACCTGTGGTCTTCAAGTGAGGCCTCCTATTAATCAGAAAATACTACTACTCAGTTCAAATGGAATTCCCACTTACTAGTCCCTACATTCGTACTCTGTCCCTTATTGGATAGTCCCAGTGTTTCACCCATCTATATTCACGGATATCTATGTTTATGTAAAATAATTTTTTACTGTAGTTTCTCTAGTGAAAGAAAACCTCTCTTCACTATTGCCCTTTTATCTCTAGCTTTGCATTTTTAATTATATCATCTCAAATTCAGGTTTAAATTAAACAAATAGGTGTAATATGCTAGTTACTGTGACACAACCATCCTCTCACAAAATGAAGCTCCACAGATGGAAACTTAGTATACTAATAGTCATATTAGGTGTATATGTTGTCACATAAAAGTAAATATTGTTAAAACTAAGACAAAGAAAGGCCCAAGTCTTTCTCTCTGAGGATGCTGTAATGAGACAACACAGAAAACAAGCACTGACTTTTAAAATAATTCCAAAAATTTTAGCGAGCTTGTTTACTTTATCACTTGTCACTGCTGCTACAGCACCCTCTGAACAAAAAGAGGTTTCAAAGGTCCTCTGTTGACTAAATAACCTTTTTTCTGCCATATTATTGATTTTACAGTGCTGCATTTTAGCTTCCTTCAGGCCATTTCCTCCAGGCAACTCTTTACTTCCTAAGGCAATAACCATTTTTAATCTTGCCAACCAAGCAAGAGATGGCTTGCTGACGAGGAGCCAGCTGCCAAGCCCCTAGCACTCCCTCAGTTCTCATCCTGCACTCAAAGAATAATGTGACACATCAGCAGCAAACTTCTTTTTTTATTTACAGATTGACCTGAGACTGTTATTTCAGGGCAAAAGAAATATGCTCATATTTGAAAAGATGGAACATGGAAACTTTGAGTTAGATAATTTAGTTTGCTTCTGCAGGAGTCAAGTATTCATAACTACTCATTTCTCTTCCACAACATATATGCCATTCAAACATTTTTTTCCTTCAGGTCTTACCACTGACACTTCATGTTACATGTAAACACAGTGGTTAAAAGATCCTTAGAATTATAATCACTTTGCTTTTAAAATGAGAAAATAAAGGTAACAACTTGAGATTGTTTAAAAGAGTAAAAATTCACAGAGATAACCATATTTATAGATATGAAAGCATGAGTTTAAAAATTAGAAGATAATATTATTCCATTACATCAGAATACTTTGATTTTTACATCATTCCTCATTTAGCGTGGGGCAATATTTTTTGGAAGGATTCATTTAGAGACTGTAGGCATCTGACAGATAATAGGACCTAATAAAGATGTTCTATTAGGATTCAATGAAGACAATAAAGCAATTCAAAGTTGATTGAACCTTTATCGTGAAAAGGTGATTCTATGTAGCTTATAGTACAATTAGGTTTTTTTTAATTTTTAAATTTGAATGACTTCTAGATTCACTGGAAGTTTCAAAGAAATGTACAGGGTAGTCCCTTGCACCCTTTTCCCAACTTCTCCCTATGTTAACACCTTGTGTAACTGTAGTATAATATCAAAACCCAACGATTGACACTGGCAATATTCACAGAGCTTGCTCAGATTTTACCATTTATAAATGCATTCATTTGTCATAAAATTGTATAACATTTTATCACAATTTTATCACCAGTGGTCTGGAGGAAATGGTGTGAAGGAAGCTGTAACTACCACCATAAGCTCCTTGGTAGCCACACCCCCAGGCTCTCCCACTCTAAATGCTGACAACCATTAATCTTGCTTTCCATCTCTATAACTGTGTTATTTCAAGAGCACTATATAAGTCAGATCATATTCTTAGTGTTAAACTTTTGATGTTGGCTTTTTTCATTCAGTATGGTTTATTAGAGGTTTATGCAAGTTTTTGTGTGTATCCATAGTGCATTCCTTTTTATTGCTGAGTACTATTTCATGGTACGGATGTGTATCACAGTTTCTTTAAACATTCCCACCTCAAGAGGTGATATGTGTGTAGTTTCTAATTTTTTGCTATTATTAGTAATATTGCTATAAACTTTAACGGACACATTTCTGTGTGAACATAGTTTTGTTTTTCTGGGAAAAATACCCAAGGGCACAATTGCCAAGTTGTATGGTAAGCCTATTTTTAATTCTGAAAGAAACTCTTATAACTTGCAGATAAAAATATAGTGTAATGTCTTCAATAATATAATTTCTGTAATTCCCACTAGTACGTCTTTTGCCCATTTTTCCAATTGAATTATCTTTTTTGTTAATGTCAACCTTTGTGAGTGCTCGTAAATTATAGACAATAGTCCTTTTATGCATAAGTGGTTAGCAAATATTTTCTCCCAGTCTGTGACCCTTGTTTCCATCCTCTTTACATGGGTTTTCACAATATGCAAGTTGTTAATTTTATTAAGGTCCAATTTATAATTTTCATTTGATAATTAGAACATTAAATTAAAAATTAAATGTTTTCCTTTAGTAAAGTCCAAATTTATAATTGTTTAAGTGAATTGTGCTTTTAGTATCAAATATAAAATCTCTTTGCCTGGTTCTGAGTCCCAAAGAGTTTTAGTTATTTTTTTCAAACACCTTGCATTTACATTTTACATTTAAGCCTGATATCCATTCCAGTTAAGTTTTCTATAAGGTGCAAGATTTAGGTCAAGTGTTTTTTGTTTGCTTGTTTTGTTTTTTTGACTAAGAATGTCTAATTGTTCCAGTACCATTTGTTAGAATGGTATCCCTCCTTCATCGAGTTTCTTTTGCACCTTTGTCAGTAATCTATTGTGCATATTTGTGTGAGTCTATTTCTGGGTTCTCTATTCTGTCCCAGTGATTTATGTGACTGTTTCTTTAGTAGTACTACACTGTCTGTTTACCTATAGTGAAATAGGTACGTGGCAAGTTTTAACATTAGTAGGAGTTATTCCTCTCACATTATTCTTTTTTTTAAAAATCATTTCAGCTGTTCTAAGGCCAATCCCTTTCCATATAAATTCTAGAATAAGCTTTTCTATATCCAAAAAATAATTGCTGTGTTTTTGATAGGAATACATTAAACCTCTACATCTTTGGGGAGAATTGAGATCTTTATTATGCTGTCTTTCAGTACATAAACATGGTAAGTCTCTCCAGTTATTTCTGTCTTCTTTGAGTTCTTTAATCAGCATTTTATAACTTAAATCATATAGAGTTCTACGTGTATTTTTAGATTTATACCTAAGTATTTATCTTATGTGAGGCAAATGTAAATGGTATTGCATTTTATTTTGTATTTCACTATCTTGCTGAACTCTTTTATTGGTTCAGTAATTTTTTGATAGATGTTTTGGGATTTTTGATATAGGCAAACATGTAATCTACAAATAGAGACAGTTTTATTTCTTCCTTTCCAATCAGTGTACTTTTTGTTTCATTTTCTTGCCTTATTGTAACGGCTGGAGCTTCCAGTCTTAAATTGAGCAAGAGTAGTGGTAGCAGAAATTCACGGCTTGTTCTCAGTAGAAGCTCATTCGGTATGATGTTTTGTTGTAGGTGTTTTTGTAGATGATCTTTATCAAGTTGAGCAAGTTTTATTGTATCCCTAGTTTGCTGAGAATTTTTACAATAAATGGGTATTGGATTTTTTCAAATTTTTTTATGTTAATTAATGAGATTGTATGATTCTTCTTCCTCAGTCTGTTGTTATGTTGAATTGCTTTGATTGATTTTCAAATATGCAATCGCTCTCACATACTTGAAACCAATCTCATTTGGTCATGATGGTTATACTTCATAAATTCAATTTGTAATATTTTGTTGAGAGGTTTGACATCTAAGTTCATGAGAGATATTAGTCTGTAGTATTTTTTCCTACTGTTTTTTGTATGGTTTGGTTAACAGGTAATATTGGCCTCAAAATGAGTGAGAAGCATTCCTTTCTTTTCTGTGGACTGAAAGAGTGAGCGAATTTGTTAATTCTTTAAATTTGCTCGTGAAAACATCTAAGCCTAGAGATTTCTGCGGAGGAGGAGCATTAGAATTGCAAATTAGATTTGTTTAATGGTAATATGACTGCTCAGGTTGAGTAACCTATTGATCTTTCCTCAAGTTAACTGATTTTATCCTGTGTCATTGTTACTTTTGAGAACATCTAGTCGGGTTTTTATTTGGCTGTTATATTTTTCAGTTCTAATATTTTCATTCATTTATTTTTTATAATTCTATCTCTTTTCTAAGATTTTCAATTTTTCTTCATGTGTTTCAAGAGAATTTGTAACTGCTTCCTAAAGCAATTTAGTGATGACTGCTTTGAAATCCTGGTCATATCATTCAACATGTGAATAATCTCAGAGTTGATGTTTATTGATTTTTTTTCTGTGTCAAGTTGTGCTTTTCTTAGTTCTTGGTACTACAAGAGATTTTCAGTTGTTTCTTTTACATTTTGTACATTTTCGTGGGATACTCATGATCCTATTTAAAACTTCTATTTTAGCAGGGGGTTACATTATTAGGCTTACATGTAAGTCCTGTATTAGTTTTGTAAGTTTTAGTTTCAATGACAATTTAGTTCTCAGAACCTTGGCAATTATATTCTGCTGTGCTTTACCTCTCTGTGCTGCCTGCAGGTCAGTTAGGTTTTCCAGTGGGAGCTAGCTGGGAATGGATCCTGCCAGACTCTTTTGATACTGCAAGTCTGGGTGGTTGGCCCACTCACTGTTGCAGGTAGACCTTGCTCATGCTGACCGTGAGTATGCTGACATTGCAGCAGAATAGGACTATAATTCTAGGCATGTAATCTGTGGAGTAGGAGATGAGTCCTGTCCTAGGATTTACTTTGCTATCGTGAGCAGGATATCATAATATGCAGTGTGGGGAATGGGCTGGCCTATCTGGTTTGCCTGTTGTGACCGCTGTAGACATATCAACTTTTATTTTTATTTTTACTTTTTTTTTGAGACAGAATCTGGCTCTGTCGCCCTGGCTGGAGTGCAGTGGCACGATCTCAGCTCACTGCAACTTCTGCCTCCTGGTTCAAGCAATTCTCCTGCCTCAGCCTCCTGAGTAGCTGGGATTACAGGCATGTGCCACCACGCCCAGCTAATTTTTGTGTTTTTAGTAGAGACGGGGTTTCACCATGTTGGTAAGGCTGGTCTCAAACTCCTGACCTCGTTATCTGCCCGCCTCGGCCTCCCAAAGTGCTGGGATTACAGGCAGATCAACTTTTAATCAGCATTTTGTAATTTAAATTATACAGATTTCTACATGTATTTTTAGATTTATACCTAAGTATTTATCTTATATGAGGTAATTATAAATGTTACTGCATTTTATTTTATATCTCATTATATTGCTGAACTCATTTATTGGTTTAATAATTTTTTTTGATAGCTATTTTGGGATTTTCTATATAGGCAAACATGTAATCTGCAAATCAAGATAGTCTTATTTCTTCTTTATACACCCTCCAGGAGTGCCACCCTCCAAGTATTTCAATGTGCTTACCAATCTAGATGTTCATCCAATATTGTTGTTGGAGAGTTTTTATAGAACTTTATTTCCAGTCTCCCTAGCCCCACTTCCCCAAGGCTCCTGGGTAGGGCTGAAAGTTCCAACCCTTTAATCATTTGGAACCCTTTAATCCTGAGGTTATCTAAGTGTCCCATCCTAAGTAAATCTCATTAGCATAAACTCTGATGTGATCAAAAGGGGCTCCTTATGAATAACAAAAGACACTCCTACCACTCAGGGAAATTCTAAGGATTTTAGGAGCTCTGGGCTAGGAACCAAGGACAAAAAACAGATATATTTCTCATTATTTCATAGCCCAGTGGGTTCTTCTTATCTGCTTTCCATGAAAACACCAGTGCACTGAGAGCAGCAGGTGTTGCAAGAAAGACAGAGTTTAATTATCACAGGGCCAGCCAGGCAAGGAGAATAGGAGAAATTTCTCAAATCCACTTCCCTGAGAATTCAGAGGCTGGGGATTTTAAGGATACTTTGGCCTGCAGAGGGCTGGGGAACTGAAACTATTGACTAGAGATGAAATCACTGTGATGTCTCAATTGTCTGAGTCAGCTCGTGAGATGGGGGGGTCTCAGGACTAGGCAGTGTGTCTTGGTTTGCCAAAATGCTTAATCTGAAAAATATCTCAAAGACCAGTTCTTTAGGTTACACAATAGTAATGTTATCTATAGGAGTAGTTGGGGAAGTAATAAATCTTGTGACCTCTGGGTACGTGACTCTGGAGCTGAAAGCAACTTGTAGAAAAGCAAGCTAAATAAGCGGTGAATAGTTACTGTTTAACCATGCCCATTCTTTAGGAAAGTTCAGCTCCTGCCATAATTCTAACCTTGTGACCTTTTGTTAACCTTTCAAATACAGTTTCAATTTTTCAACAAGGAAGGGAACAGGAAAGGACTATTATGGCTTTCACACAGGAATGAGCAAAAGCAATCTAGACTGGTAGAAGCAAGATGGAGTCAGTTAAGTTAGACTTCCCTTACTACTATAATATTTGCAGTTTTAATTATACCACAGTACCTCTATCCAATTTAGCATCAAATGTATCTCAGATGGTTCTTGTTTAATTATTTATTTGACTTGTCAAGCTTATATTTGTTGTTAATAATTCAGGGAAAATGCTATCCCAAGCTGCTATATAAAATGACAGACATAAACTATTAATCAGCTTATTTTTCTCCTTAAAGTAGTAGAAAATTTATAATCACCCTGTTTCATAACACTGTTTTTCAGATCTCTTGATTATTCCAGGAATTAAAAGAAAAAAGACAGAAGTGGGACACCTTGGGGAGTCAATACTAATATACAGTTTTGTTTTAATTATTTAAAATCTATAAGAAGATGTATTTCAGGGGAAGGATGATATTGAATAACCTAAAAGGATGATATTGAAAAACCTAAAATTTTAGTTTATAAATGTCAAATCTGAAAAATACTGAATCTCTTTTTTTTGAAAAACAGCTAAAAAGAAGAGATCAAAAGGAATTAAAAGGCAAAGCAGATCCTCTTTGTCAGTTGTGTTTAACTGTGCTATTGCCTTTTCTTGGGCAACTAATTACATATTACTTTAGTATTTCCCCCCACTTTTTGCACCTGCTTTTGCAACTGCGCTTGCCTGTGAAATGGCCTTATCAGACCCAGCTAAATTACCGCACACAGAGGGGGACTTCTCTGTTCACCCCAGTGCAGAGCAGTTACTTCCTATCCTTCTATGAATTATTTATTATCTGCTTCTCTTTTATTTGGCCCTTTGTTGAAGGCCTATGTTATTGTGACTATTTCTTGCTTATCTGTGTAAAATTGATAATATCTTAATTTCATTTTGTTATCTATTTTAAATGTGTATATGTATATATGTATATGTGCATTGCGCATATATGTGAGTTGATGTATATTTCAGTGTGAGCTGGCATACACTAATTTCCTCCTCTACATCCCACACTCCTTACTAGTTAGTTAGCATTGAGGTGTTGTGGTACTCTGGGTAAAATTGGAAATTAATGAAAATTTTATGGTCTTATATCAAGGATTGCAAGGGAATGTATGTAGATCATAACATAGGCACATACTGTGTATTAACAGAAATATGTGTTTGAATAATGAAAATTTTGAGTCCTAATTCTGGGGCATAATCTTGCAGGTCAGTTTTGGCATGTTTAGACTATTACCCAATAACTAGAACTGTGGATAAGCACTGGTTGACCTTTGAAAATGTTGTCATACTCCTTTTTGCTGGCATGGTTGTAGTAAAATTACAATGTGGCTTAACATTTAAGAACATGGATTTAAACAAGAGACTATCTTTAAAAAGATTGCCAAATTACCTTTGTAATTTTTTAACCTTCACAAGACTTTAGTTTTCTTATTTTAAAATAGGATGTTAATAATACAAACTCACTGGGATGTAATGAAAATTAAATGAAAGAAAGTGTGCAAAGTGTCTAGCATTGTTAGTGCTCATTATATACACCTGTTGTTATTAAGTATTAACCTTTGGGTTGTTAATGTGATGGTTGGACATCCTCTGATTTATACTGAATTTTTGTTGGTTTAAAATAGATATCCATAAAGGACATATTCATTATTGCTTTCACAAAGGAAACTTTCAAAGGGGTTAAAAAGATAATGTGATTTTCCTCACCTTTTGCTCTAAGATTCATTGATCACAGGTATTATCATCCAAGTGTGAACAAACTTTCTATGTGACTTGTAATATCCCTAACTGATTATAACTAATAAAAATTAAGAGATTATAAAATTAAAATATTTATTTGTAGAACATAAAGGATTATTGTTTAAAACCAAACAAAAAGGATAATAGAAGAGTTGGAAATGGGAAAGAAGTAGCACTATTGCAGAAACGTATTATATATAATGTAATGTATTTATTTATTTCAGACAGAGTCTCACTCTGTTGCTCAGGCTGGAGTGCAGTAGCCTGATCTGGGCTCACTGCAACCTCCGCCTCCCGGTTCAAGTGATTCTCCTGGAGTACAGGCTCATGCCACCACACCTGGCTAATTTTTGTATTTTTACAAAATACAAAACATGGGTTTTCACCATGTTGCCCAGGCTGGTCCTGAACTCCTGAGCTCAAGTGATCTGCCCACCTTGGCCTCCCAAAGTGCTGAGATTACAGGTGTGAGCCACTACATCTGGCCAATGTATGCCAGTTAAACCTGCCTTGAAAACCAGTTCCTGGGACTGATCTTCATATAATGGTAACATGTTCCCTCAAATGGAAAGATAATTAATTACAGAGTTTCAGCTCACTGGTGAATTACAACTGGGAATGTCTGATTCAGTCACTATGGCCATTGGATATGTCATGAACCCTTAAACAAAATTTCCTCTAAAATAATTTGATTAACTGATCCCCTGTAGTAGGTTTAGGAGAAACTAAGTTAGTCAGGAGAAAATTATTCTCACTTTTTAAACTCCCATTTCCAGCTTACTACTCATTTTAGATTTAGTTAGAAGAAGAATTTGAAAGGTGTGATACATGTAATTAATTCAACAAACATGTGTAGAGTACTGAGGATTAAAAACTATTACAGACCCAATAAATACATAGGTGACCAAGAAAAACACAATCTCTGCTCTAGCAGAGCTTAGATTTCAGAAAAGGTAGAGGGAAAATTAATAATACTTTAAAAGTTTAAAGGACAATTTAGGTTGTGATAATTAAAAAAATGAAAAGAAAGACCTGATGTGATTGAGTGTAATTGGGGAAGTCAAGGAAGGCCTCATTGAGGAAGTCGAGGTCTGAATAATTAAAAAAGTAGCGAGGATCTTCCTAGTAGCTGAGCATCCTACAGAGGAAGTAGTGAATATAAAAGTCCTAATGTGGGCACAAAGTTGGTGTGGATGCCCAGTGAAAAGGTAATTGGTGGTAGACAAGGTTGGAGAGATAGGAGGCCCAGGTCAGTCATGGCATTTTAGGCTGCTGTAGTCTGGACTATAAACTGAGTATAATGGAACACAAATAGGTGTACTAATTCTTTAATTTGTTAAATGTTTGTAAGCATCTATTCTATGAGAGACTTGGCTTTGAAATTAAGACATAGATGTCATATGGAAATCCTATATGGGATACCATATATACAGTAACTCTTCACGTGAGAAAAAAAGAGAGCAGAACACAGTAAGAATGTAGAAGAGTGTATACTTAACTGAATACTTTTGATGTACGTTTATTAAAGAGATAATATTTGAGTTGAGGTTTTAAGTATTAGTAGGACTTTATTTCGTGCAACAAAGGCAACAGAAAGCAGAAAATGAAGAGGAGTCTTAGAGAGAGCTAGAGGCTACTTTTATTGAAACAAGATACATTTAGAAATGTGACAAGTCTGCAAAGGTAATAGAGTTAGATCATTATGACTCTTGAATGCCAAGTTTAAAAAATAAGATTATATTTCTCTGTTACGGAGGAGCGACATCAGTACTTTCAAGTATGAGAATAGTACGATCAACGTTGGGCTATAGGGAGGTTTTGCTTCAATGACTGGAGGAATGAGGAGAGCAGCAGTTTGAAAGAGGACTGGCAAGGCAGGTGAGGAAGAAAGGTGACTGAGGGACTGTGAGGGGCGAAGGAGATGTCCAGGTGCATTGAGTCTGATTCTAAAATACCCTCTGTGTCATTCTCTCCATTTCCACTGCCACTGCCGGTGTCAGTGCTTCACAATGGTGACATTGGTTCCACTTGTCTCTTTACCTCCTTTCTCTCTCTACAATGCTGCCATAATGGCCTCCAAAAACAGAGGTAGTTTCGCCTCATGCAACAGGTGAAAAATAGCAAATACACTTCCTGGGACCAACAGAATAAAGTCTAACTCTCATATGGTTTTCAAAATCTTCTAAAATCTCACTTCTTGCAATTTCATCTACTCTCCTCCCCCATTGTTGACTGGATTACATCCAGTTTCATAAACTTAGCATTGGCTTCAGTTCCTTTTGGACTTTGTTTCTAATGTTTCTATGACCTGTTAATATGCTTTGCCATTTTCTTCGCCTATTGCTAATCTGCTCACGTTTCAAAGACAAAACTTATTTCACATCTCCTCTGGTATTTTCTCAAACCAGTCAATCAAATTCATTTGCTTCTTGCTCTTGTTACTGTAACAATTTGCACATATAGCTGGTATACACCAGTCCATGTTGCCCTTCACTAAAAGTTACTTCCAGCTCAGACTCAGTATCCACAGAATTTCTGATAGGGTGATGAAAAGGTTCTAGAATTAGACAGTGGTGATGCTTGCACAACATGGTGAATGTAGTCAACGCCATTGAACTGTTTATTTACAAATGGTTAAAATAGTAAATATCGCATATGTTTTTAACCACAATAAAATATATTAAGAACTTATGTTGAACAAAATATAAAATTAATGGTGAAACATTACTAGCATTTTGAAGAAACTAGAGAAAAATACTTCTGTCATCAGTATTTGTTGATACTGCACTGGTGGTCTAGCAAAAGAAGGAAACCTAGAAAAAATACACAAAGGGCATATGGGTTAAAAAAATCATTTTCAGAAAAAAATGATGTCTATATATATGTATTTTAAAAATCCAAATATTTCACTGACAAATCAAAAATATTTTATGTTATAATTATTTAAAAAAATCTAAGGCCAAAGTTAAAGAGAGAAAATAGCCAAATATTAATGAACGCAAAATATCTATTTTGCATGGTCAGAAAATAAGTGTTACATTATTTCTCTTACTCTGTGTGTGTGTGTATATATTTAACTTTTACAATAAAAAGGTGGAGGGTGAAGGATGAAGTGATTTCATGTGTAAATTGTTTCAAACATTTAAGAAGAAAATATAGACATGCACTCTTTAAACCATTACCTCACAAATGGAACGAAAAATATCAATAAAACATACTTAAACAAAGTACTTAAATAAAATTTTTAAGAAGCTAAGTAAAATAAATTTCAGTAGTAGTGTAATAAAGTGGTATTATTCTAGGAATAAAAAATAAAATAAATAAAATAAAATAAAAAGAATAAAAAGAATAAATAAAATAAAATTAAGACAATCTAATTTAATTCAACAGATTAATAAAGAACTATATATATGTATATATATATATCCACTTTGACAGTACCCACAAAAACCATTTCATGAAAACTAAAATTATTTATAACTAAAAATTAAGCTGGAAGCAAAATAGGAACATGAGAACACTTAATGAACATAATACCTACGTTCTTGATTTATGGTGAAATATAACATTGTTCTAAAATAAATTAAGAAGAAGACAAGGGAATTTCTACCACTATGATTAACATTTCCTTCAGGAAGTTTTAGACAGTGTATGAAGACGTTAAATCAAAATAAAAGAATTAGGTATTCTCAAAGAGGGAAAATACATATCTATGTGTGCTATTAACGTCATTGCACACCTAGAAAATCCAATCAAAACAACAGACAACCTATTGCAAATCATAAGAACATTCAATAAGATGACTGTTAACATAACTAAAATGTAGAATAAAAAACATTTTATATGACCATAGACCATAAGCAGTTATAAATGTAATGGTAGAAAGATTACATTTATAATATTCAAAGAAAAATAAAATATCAAAAACTAGACTTAACAAGAAAATTGCCAGACCTATTTTTTAAAGGTCTATACTTCACTAAATAACATTTAAAAATATTTTGTATCACACTTTATGAAAATTCATTTTAAAAAGTTCAGACACATTGATCAATTGCTCAGAATATTATTTATTACAATATGTTTTTATAATTTTGGAGCAGGGAATCTGTAAATAATAATGTATTTCTGCAGTAAAATACTAATAAAAAGCATAACGTCATAAAATGTTAAAATCTTAAAGATCTTTTCTTCAACTGAAAATCCACAGCATATAATGAAATTCATTATATTTTATGTTTCTCTGTAAGTATCTGCTGTTCATCAAATTTCAAAAGACAGCTTATTTGTGTAGCCTATAGAAAGATGTTGACTTAAAAATAACATCTTTTTGTTATATCAATTCCACTCCCATTAGAGGTGAATTTATAATAATCTCATTGCTAAGATGGTAGGGGCAATAGCATTCCAAAAAGCTTAATTTTCCAACTGTTTTGTATATGTAACTGAAAAGAGGAGAAACGTGTGACCTTAGAAATGATAGGCTGCTAATGTCTTTACATGTGGGTTGTCTTTGTTCACATTTTTTTTATAGTATAAGAACAAAATGCTTAAAAATTCAATTTTTAAAATTCTGATAAACTGAGTTTGCATTTTATTTTTAGAAATGGAATTACAATGAGGCTATGTATTTTTGAAATCCAAGTAAATCAAAATTTAGTATCTGGGACAAGGTAAATATTCATGGAGTCAAACTATAATTAATTCATCACTCTAATTCAAATGCAAGATGCAATCAACTAATTGGACCCAGAGGCAATCTCTTCTTATTGTGCATAGAGTATTCTAAGTACTGTAATAAATAAAAATTATAACCACTATTATTACTAGATATTTATTTAATGTAATTTATTTGTTTATGTTTGTCTTTTAAGACGCACTCTATGACAGTGAGGAAAGTACTGGCCGGGCATAGTGGCTCACGTCTGTCATCCTGGCACTTTGGGAGGCTAAGGCAGGCAGATCACTTGAGCCAGGAGTTTGACACCAGCCTGGTCATCATCGTGAAACCCTGTCTCTACTAAAAATACAAAAAGTGGCCAGGTGCATTGGCTTACGCCTGTAATCCCAACACTCTGGGAGGCCGAGGTAGGTGGATCACGAGGTCAGGAGATCGAGACCATCCTGGCCAACATGGTGAAACCCTGTCTCTACTAAAAATACAAAAAAAATTAGCCAGGCATGGTGGTGGGTGCCTATAGTCCCAGCTACTCAGGAGGCTGAGGCAGGAGAATGGCGTGAACCCGGGAGGCAGAGCTTGCAGTGAGCTGAGATCATGCCACTGCACTCCAGCCTGGGGTCAGAGTAAGACTACGTCTTAAAAAAAAAAAAAAAAACAACAAAATATTAGCTGGGAGTGGTGGCTCATACCTGTAGTCCCAGCTACTGGAGAGGCTAAGGCACAAGAATTGCTAGAACCTGGGAGGTGGAGGTTGCAGTGAGTCTAGATTGTGCCACTGCACTTCAGCCTGGGTGATAGAGTGAGACTTGGTCTCAAAAAAAAAAAAAAAAAAAATGAGGAAAGTACTGAATAAAATATGACAACACAATAAATATCTTATTGTTAACTATGCATAATGAAATATATGTAAAATCTTGTATAAAATGGGTTTTTGAATGGTGACATTCTGAATCACGCATTATTATTATTATTATTATTATTATTATTATTATTATTATTACTACTACTATTTTGAGACAGAGTCTCTCTCTGTCGCCCAGGCTGGAGTGCAGTGGCGCGATCTTGGCTCACTGCAAGCTCCGCCTCCCGGGTTCACGCCATTCTCCTGCCTCAGCCTGCCAAGTAGCTGGGACTACAGGCGCCTGCCACCACGCCTGGCTAATTTTTTTGTATTTTTAGTAGAGACGGGGTTTCACCCTGTTGGCCAGGATGGTCTCGATCTCCTGACCTCATGATCCGCCTGCCTCGGCCTCCCAAAGTGCTGGGATTACAGCCGTGAGCCACCGCTCCCGGCCCTCATGCATTATTTTGATTCAACTCTTAGGGATTTATATATACTGTGCTGGAGAATTTGGTTAGCAAACTGTTGGCCTAAACAAGTAATTGTAATATAACAATAATCAACTACTCAACAGGGTTAGGCAGAACGTAACTCAACTAACTTTAGAATGGCTAAAAAAAAGGTCATATGGAGTCACCACGTGAAAAAGAGGTTAAAAGAGAAATGAGGAATAAAATATACATGAGATATACAGAAAACCAAAACTTCAATGGCAGACAAAATCAACTATATCAATAAGAACACTAATTGTGCATAATGTGGTTTGGCTATTTACCCCACTGAAATCTTATCTTGAATTGTAGCTACCATAATCCCCATGTGTCATGGGAAGGACCCGGTAGGAGGTAATTGAATCATGGGGATAGGTTTTCCCTTGCTGTTCTCATGACAGTGAATAAGTCTCATGAGATCTGATGGTTTTATAAAGGGGAGTTTCCCTGCACATGCTCTCTTGCCAGCCACCATGTAAGATATGACTTTGCTTCTCTTTGCTTTCCACCATGATTGTCATGCCTCCCCAGCCATGTGGAACTGTGAGTCAGTTAAACCTCTTTCCATTATAAATTTTCCATTATCAGGTATGTCTTTCTTTTTTTTTTTTTTTTTGATACTGAGTCTCACTCTGTCACCCAGGCGGGAGTGCAGTGGCACGATCTCAGCTCACTGCAAGCTTGGCCTCCTGGGTTCAGGCCATTCTCCTGCCTGAGCCTCCCCAGTAGCTGGGATTACAGGCGCCTGCAACCATGACCGGCTAATTTTTTGTATTTTTAGTAGAGATGGGGTTTCACCGTGTTAGCCAGGACAGTCTCAATCTCCTGACCTGGTGATCTGCCCGCCTCGGCCTCCCAAAATGCAGGGATTACAGGCGTGAGCCACCACGCCCGGCCTCAGGTATGTCTTTATAAGTACTATGAGAACAAACTAATACAGTGAACATATTAAACAATTTAATCAAAACAGATTGGAAAACTGAATTAAAAAAAAAATTCCAAAAATATGGAGACACAATTTAGATTTAAAGATATAAATAGGCTAAAAACAAAAGGATAGAAAATTATATATCATACAAAAAGCAAACCTAAGGAAGCAAGAACAGCTGTACAAACATCAGACAAAATGGAGTTTAAGGTAAAAATGTTCCTACAAAAAAGTAACACTTTATAATGATACACTTACCAGTAAATCTAGAAATAAAGTAATTCCATATTCACCCAAAAAGAACTCCAAAACTCATGGAGTCTGCTCTGACATAATTAGAGGGAAAAATAGACAATTCAACAAAAATAGTTGGAGAGTTTAATAACACATTTTCAAACATAGAAAGAGCCACTAAGTTTAAAATCAACAAAGAAATAAACATTTGAACAACCGTCTAAACCAACTAGACTTGGAAGACTTCTGCAGAACATTCCACCAACAAGAGTGGTATACACTTTCTCATCAAGTGCATATGAAACATTATCCCTGATCCACCGTAAGTTAGCCTGTAAAGCAAACCCCAGTAAATTTAAAGGAATCACAATCATACATAGTATGTTCTGCAGTTACTTCCATTGTTCTAATTTCTATTGAATTATAAATCAACAACAGAAGTAAATTTGGGAAGTTGGCAAATATGTGGAAATTTAACAACATAATCTGTATAATTAATGAGTGAACAACAAAATCCCAAGAAAAATTAGATTGTGATTTGAGTAGTATGAAAATAAAATGAAACATGTCACTTTATGAGATGCACCTAAAACAGTGTTTAGAAGAAATTTGTAGCATTAATGCATATAATTTAAAAAAATCAAATCAATAAGTTAACTGTCTACATCAATATACTGGAAAAAAGAACAAACCAATCCTGGAGCAAACAGAAAACAAGAAAAGCATAATAGAGAAGTTAATGATTTATGGTATAGAAAAGCAGTGCAAGAGAAAACAAAATCAAATTTGCTTTCTTGAACAGATCAATAGGATTTACACACCTTTAGCTAGGTAGAATAAAAGAAGGACTCTCATTATTGTAGTCAGGAATGAAATCGGAGACATCACTATTAATAACACAGTCATGATCAGGATTATAAAGGAATATTCTGAACAATTATATACCAATGCCTTAGATAACTTAGATACATTTCCATATCCTGAGAAAGACACAAATGCCAAAACTGACTGAAAAAGACAACAAAAATCTAAAAATGGGTACAACATGTAAGAAATTGAATTAGTAATTTAAAAACCTTTCTACAAAGAAAATCTCAGAACCAGGTAGCTTCAGTGATAAATTCTAACAAATATTCTAAAAATAATTAATAACAATTCTTAACAAACTCTTCCAAAAAATGAGAAAAGGAAATATGTCATAATTCATTCTATGAGGCCAATACTACTCTGATACCACAACCCAACAAAGACATTATAAGGAAAGAACAGTATAGACCTTATATTTACATATGCAAAAATCCTCAACAAAATATTAGCATACTGAGTCCAATAACATAGAAAAATGATAATATTATCACCAATTGGAATTTATCTCAGGAATATAAGGGTGGTTTAACATTCAAAAATTCATTAATATTAATATACCAGGTCTATAGAATAAAGAAGAAAAAAATCTCAATAGACACAGTAAAAACTTTTCAAAGAAACCCAACATTCTTTCATCAAAATATAAATAAGTAAAGCTAGAATAAGGAAACCTTCTCAACCTGATAAATGAAATGTATAAAAAACCACAGCAAGCATAGCACTTAACACTGAAAGGTTGAAAGCTTTCCCCTTCAGATGAGGGATGAGACAAGAATGTCAGCTCTAGCTATTTCTGTCCAACATTGTACTGGAAGTTCTAGCTAGTACAATTCGGCAAGCAAAAGAAGTAAAATCATCCATATGGAAAAGCAAGAAATAAAGCTATTTATGTTTGCAGAATTCTAAGGAATTCACTAAATACTGCTAGACCTAATATGAATTCAGCAATACTGAAGGGTACAAGATCAAAGTACAAAAATCCATCATATTTTTTCACACTGGGAATCAACTATGCATAAATGGACTTGGGAAAACAATTCCACTTAAAGTAGCATAAAATTTAAAAAAGCCTAAAGATAAATTTAACCAAAAAAGTGCAAAACTTGCACTCTGAATCCTATTAAACATAGTTGAAAGAAATCCTAAATTGAAAGATACCTTATGTTTGTGGATGGTAGGACTTAATATTGTTAATATGGCAATATTCCTCAAAATAATCTACACATTCAATACATCACTCTAAAAGGCTCATCTGTGAGCTTGAAGAAATTGACAAGTTTATCTTACAATTTATATAAAAATGTAAATGAAAAGTAGTAGTCTAACTCTTTTAGAAAAACAGAGTTAAATGATTATAACTTTCTGATTTCAAACTTCAAAGATAAAGTTATCAAGACAGTATGACACTAGAATAGGGATAGAAATACAGATTCATGAAGTACAATTGGAAGCAAACTGTAGAAGCAAACCCCCATATTTATTGGTTAATTGATTTTTGACAAGTGTGTGAAGACAATTCAATGGGGAAGAATATATTTTCAACCACTAGTACAGAATGGCTATTTACCTTCATGGGAAAGAATACAGTTGTGCCTGTTATCTCAAAAAAAAAAAAAAAAAAAATATATATATATATATATAATGGAAATGGATAATAGACCTAAATGTAAGAGCTAAACCTACCTGCCTGGTTCAAGAAAAATAGGAGTAAATCCTCATGATCTTTAGTTAGAAATTTTATTAGCTACGACACCAAAAGCAAAAGCAACAATATAAATAGATACCTTAAATGCCATCAAATTAAAAACTTTTGTGCTTCAAAGGACATCATGCAGAAAATGAAAATGGAACAGAAGGAATGGGAGAAAATATTTACAAACCATATACTTGAAAAGAGACCAGTATCTAGAATGTATAAAACACCTTGAATGTATAAAAATTCAACAATAAAAAAGATACATAAACCATTTCCAAAATGGATACAGGATCTGAGGAGACATTTCTCCAGAGAAAATTAACAAATGGTCAGTAAGCACATGAAAAGATGCTCAAAATTATTAGTCATTAGGGAAATAAATTGAAAAGCACAATGGGATACACTTCACACTTGCTAACATGGCTATCATCTAGAACATGCTTAATAAGTGTTGGTGAGGATGTGAAGAAATATTAATCCTCATACATAGCTACTGGAAATATGAAATGCTGGAGCTACTTTGGAAAACAGATTTTCATGTCCTCAATGGGTTAAACATAGAGTGGGAACACTAAGGCAGGAGGGTCGTTTAAGCCCAGGAAATAGAGGTTGCAGTGAGTTGAGATCACACGAATACACTCCAGCCCAAGCAACAGAGTGAGACTCTGCCTCAAAAAAAAAAAAAAAAAAAAAAGAAATCAGATTCAATGAAGTGCTGATACATGCTGCACCACTGGCAACTTGAAAATTTTTTGCTAAGTGAAAAAAGCTAGACGCAAAAGGCCATGTAGTGTATGATTCCATTAAAATAAAATATACAGCTATGCAAATGCATAGAGACAGAAGTAGATTTAGGTTGTGAGACCCAACAGGGGAATGAACTGGAGGTAAATGGGAAGTGACTACTAATGGGTATGAGGTTTCCTTTAGGAGTGAAGAAAATGTTCTACAACCAATTGTAGTGATGGCTACACAACTGTAAATATACTAAAAACCATTGATTTGTACATTTAAAATGAGTGAATTGTATATCATGAATTTTATCTCAATGCAGCCATTATACGCAGAAAAACAGCATTACAATGGTCAAGCAAAATTCTTTTGAGTCTTTCCCCATCTAAACTGTCAAGTCTCATTTCCCAAGACTCTTGGTCACATCCAATTTACTCCAGCCAAACTTGTGTTCTCTTACGGTGATATTTTCTGCCTGGAATACCATTGCCTTAATTTCAACACTCAAATCCTACATAAGCTTACTCTCTTCTTGCAGCTTTCCTCAGATCTTCAAATCCAGGCTTCTCATTTCTGAATTCCAGTATCATTTTTTCCCTGCTGTCTCCTAATCTTCGTGTTTTCATTCTGTACAAATATAATCTACTTGGAATTTCTGTAAATTCCTAAAATACAGAATTAAAGTGAGTTTCATTTGATTAATTTCTTCACTCTTAGCGTAGTGCCTGGCATCTTGTAACATTTCAACAAATGCATGCTTAATAAATGAATTAATATTCATATTAAGTGACCCAGTCATTCTAAATAATAATAGATGTGACACAGGGGTTCCTACAATAGACACAATCCTAGGATGCTCTGCCAAACAAAGAACTTACGCTCTCAAAGAAGCATCTAATTTGTTCTGCTAGCCAAAAATGATATAGAGCTCCCCAAATGAGCAGACTTGCCTCATCTGGCCACTATATTAGCCATTGAATAGTCCACAGACAGTTGTCTTAGGTTGAGACACTAATTCCATTTAGCAGTTTTTAGTGAGGTAGGTTAGGGTTACGTATTATTCAGGAGGTCTGGGACTTTGTTCATTAGACTCAGCTTTCTCATCTTAATATCCTTAGTGTCTGGTATTATGTTTCATACATAGCAAAATCCTAGAAATTACTTGTTGAATGAATAAACATCGTATAGAAAGCAAATTGTATACAAGGTAATGGCCTATGGCTGCCTTTATCTGAACAGGTGCTCAGAAAGAATTGTTTATTATAACAGCTCATGCACTATGGCAGGTCATCTTTTGTGAGCCCATCTTGGTAGCAATATGAGTATATGTGAGCTGCATATGTAGATAATTTAGATGTTCCATTTTATTTTGAGATTACAGAAGGTTTCTGACTCATCTTGACAAAAACCATTGAAGAGGATGTTAGAATCAGGCAATAAATGAAATATCCAACTTCTCTGGAGAAACATCAGTCAGAGTTTTGTTTCTTTTTAGCAGGTTTTTATTTTAATTTTCATTTTTTTTTTAATGGAGAGAGAGTCTCACTATGTTTTCCAGGCTGGTCTTGAACTACTGGGCTCAAGCGATGTTCCTGCCTTGGCCTCCCAAAATGCTGGGATTACAAGGTGTCAGCCACTGCACCCAACATTTGTTTTGGTCTTTAAAATATAGTTCTGCTATTTTCTACTTAACATTACCTTAAGCGATTTCTCTCACTGATTTCATCACCTTTTTGGGAAAGAAGTTCAAGAAGATATGAGTCTTATATAAAAAAGTAGAAAAAAAGAAGAGAGATTTGTAATGGTCAAGTTTTGTAGAAATATCCTGATTACTACTTTAATTTCTTGAGACAGCATATTCATTTTTATATAGTAAAGATAACAACTTAATCATGATTTTTCTTTTTATTTAAGGTACCTAAAAAGTGTTCATCTTCAGTTCTCCTAAAATAAATATTTAATAATTAATATTTTAATTCTTAATTAACCAGTGCAACATATAAAGACTAAAGTTTTTCATATTCTTGTTTTCTTTTGTTAAAAATGATCTAAGTTTTCTTCTGGAAATGAGATGATGAAAACTTAATATAAATGTTTTCTCAGAGAGAGTTTACCCAGTCCTTGTGCTCATAGCTAAAGAACTTGCATGTGGCAACAAATACCCCTGCTTTGCTTCTATAGAAAGAATCAAGGTTCCCCTCACATATTCCACTCTCATTCTGTTGTACCATTTTTGAGAAGATGAGCAAAATATTATTTAAGATCCAGTAAATCATTATATTTGGCAATGACAAGAGACAAAGTGAAAATAAATTTTGGGTTAAACCATAAGTTCTGTTTGTATGTGTATATATCTGTTAGGTGTCAGAAACTGTGATGGTTACTAAATCACTATATTCTATGTGATGATGATAAGTACATCATAGACATATAACAGGAGAATAGATCAATGGATCAAGACATAGATGACGATAGGCAGATTTTTTAAATGAAGCTTTCCCTTAATTTATCAGCACTAGAAGATTGAAACACAATGTTACTCGATTTCTGTAGTTCCTCTTTTTACTGAGAATAACACTAAACTGAAACTCTAAACTTAATATGTTCCATTTTTGAAAAGCTAAATAAACAGTCAAAAGTTAAATACCTTTTAAAATTTGTGTATATAATTTGAAAAGATTATTTATTTATGCTTTGAACAAGCAAAAGATAATGTGGGTACTGAGTATGTCTCTTCAACCCCTGTGGGTTCCCCAGCAACCTCAAAGTAATCTACATAGTCTCACAGAGTTTGCAGTTTTCCTACAGACATGAGAAAGGTTTGCTCACCTCGCACTCTGTTCCCTCTCACCTATAGGACCATTAATTAGACCAGCAGTAGCAAGACCCTAACTGTCGCTATGTACTTATTGCATCCTATCTTGCTTATAGATTGGAACAGTGAAGCTTAAATGAGTCTTTTTATGCAGTCAGGCCATCATCACCTTCATTGTGGGTATTTCAAAGACATAATCTGAATTCCCATCAAACAGAAAACCAACAGTGTGTTAAGCATTTTGGATGATGCATACTCACCAACCCTCTGCCTACAGCATCACCTGTTTTATTTTCTGTCTCGATTTCATACTTTTTTGGGCAAAACCACCAGGGAAATATATTTCAATGATAATATATGATAATACTGCTCTCTGCACTTCATCACCGAAGCCTTGTCTTTCTAAATTGGAAAATGGGTTTACGTCTTAGTATTATTTCTGCCACACAGCATTTCAGTGAAACAGCATTTGGATGGCTACAAGTAAATTTAATTTTCTTTCGCTGCTTCGTGGAGTTGGTTACTCTTGATCAAATGATGTCATTTTCAAAGTTTGTTTTTTGGGGGGTGTAAAGTAAAGGCCCCATGACCGTGTTAAAACTATGGAGCAGGTATCACCTTCTGAAATAACCAGTGATCTTAAAAGTCATTTTGCTTTGTGTTTCCCCATTCAAGAAACTTAAAACCTTCAAGAAATGCTTTAATGTATTTTCTTTCCTTTAATTAGGGCTGTATGTAAATGAATCTAGGAAGGAGTTATTTCTATTGTCAAAGAAAATATGCACTAGATGGAGTCAAATAAGCATGGAACACTTTATTCAAGACTATTGAAATAGGTCAAGGTTATTGCAATAGGGAAAAGAATTTAAACTCAACTCTCCTGAAACAAATGGCTGGAGACTTATAAGCACTGGGATGAACTAGTGGACATGTGTTGGAGGACTTTAAGGAAGCAAAGTTGGTCAGTGCTATTGGACCATCTATGTTTGCTAATTGGTACTTAACAAAGTTAGAATTCTAGCCTTTCATAAAGACATGGACGTCTTATCTTTCTTGGGTGACTACATTTCAAAGGAATGACTCACTGATCATTGAAGACATTCCTAGGTATTACAGCTGGCAAGAATTTGGGAGAAGATTTACATCTCAAAGGGGCAGAGAAAGGATCTACAATTGCAAGTTTTCTAAAGTAAATGCTCTAGGACAAGGGAGGTGAGGAATTTATAGTGCTGTGGAAGGCTGTCTGTAGTTTAGTCAAGCTGAAGAGAATGTTAAGTCCATCTTGATCACTATCTTTCATAAAGTACAATACAATTCTTTGCATAATAATTTAACTCATCACTTCTAGGATCAGATTTTTTTTTTCCTAATCTCTATGTTGATTCTTCTCCACAAAAGTTTGGAGTAGGCCTGGCGCGGTGGCTCACGCCTGTAATCCCAGCACTTTGGGAGGCCGAGGTGGGCGGATCACGAGGTCAGGAGATCGAGACCATCCTGGCTAACGCAGTGAAACCCCGTCTCTACTAAAAATACAAAAAAATTAGCCAGGCCTGATGGCGGGTGCCTGTAGTCCCAGCTACTCCGGAGGCTGAGGTAGCAGAATGGCGTGAACCCAGGAGGTGGAACTTGCAGTGAGTGGAGATCACGGCACTGCACTCCAGCCTGGGCGACAGAGCAAGACTCCATCTCAAAAAAAAAAAAAAAAAAAAAAGTTTGGAGTACAATAAGTGTACCGAACAGTAATGTGAACAATTGAACAGATCTTAGCATTTTTGTTTAGACATTTTAAAATGCTATGTTCTAAAGAAATCTTGGTAGGAATTCTTTTTGAGAATAAAGTTTATAAAATAATATTTTTATGAAGCTACAGAAGTAAAAAACGTGTCAGAAATCAATATTGTTGTGCAATATTTGTTTTTTCAACCCTTTGATAATAATCTTATGCTGAATGCAGTTTTTACATATTGACCAGGAATTTAAATCCTTTAATTAAAAAAAAATTAGATCATATAATATGACATAAAACTACTCAATCTAGCCTTTAGTGTTACATGTTCCCTCTCTCCTTTTTTCATTATTCTCTTGTGTTTTATGAAAAAAGATGAAAGGCTGCATATACAAATTTTTAAGACATTATATTATTTCAGGCTTTATCTCCGCTGTTACAGCCCCATAAAATGTATTCAAGTATTTCATTTGTTACATACTGCATATCAGATTTATATTGAATATTTTGAGGACTAGAAATTTTCATTTAACTGATTCTTAGTAAGAAACCAGGTGGAGAATAAAATTTATTGATATACATAGTATTCTGTATCAAATATTTTGGAGTTTCACTTATGTTATTTCAACATTTTTAACAACCTGTAAGGTAGATCTTATTCATTTATATTTATATACTGGAAAAATTCTGTCTTCATATATTTGATCAACTGATTTTTTTCTGTTCTACTCCAACAATCTGATCACAATATGAAAACTGATCTCAAACTGCTTGCCCAGTTGTGATTTTGAGAAATGATGACTTTTGGCAAGGTTGACACCCATGATATTTAAAGAATATATCTTGAGTATGTGTTCTAAATTATTGTTCCCAACTTCTTTGCTGTCAAAAGGCTTATACGTTTCCACCTTTCACCTTTTGATTTGCAGCATCTTCAGTGGCATAGTCAATATCTCCATGATGTTGTTGCACTTTTCCAGCTGGCTGGTTTTAGCCAATGAAGTATGAACGAGACATGCCACATCTGAGCAGGAGCTTTAAAAGATACTATGTTTTCTACCAATATGCTTGCTTATCTTTCTATGCTATTTTGTTCCAAAATATTCCTATAGTGTAAAGACATTACAAGAGTCTGCCTTTAGATTCTGGAATAAAAAGACTTGGAGCAGCTGAATTACACCCACCAACATGTAATTAATATAAACAGAAATTGGATTTTGTAATCCCCTGAGATTGTGGAATTGCTTAGTATATTGGGTTGGTGCAAAAGTTATTGTGCTGGGCGCAGTGTCTCATGCCTGTAATCCCAGCACTTTGGGAGGCTGAGGCAGGCAGATCATGAGGTCAGGAGATCGAGACCATCCTGGCTAACATGGTGAAACCCCGTCTCTACTAAAAATACAAAAAATTATCCGGGCATGGTGGCGGGTGCCTGTAGTCCCAGCTACTCGGGAGGCTGAGGCAGGAGAATGGCGTGAACCCAGGAGACGGAGCTGGCAGTGCGCTGAGATCGCACCACTGCACTCCAGCCGGGAGGACAGAGCGAGACTCCATCTCAAAAAAAAAGAAGTAATAGCAAAAAGTGCAATTATGTTTGCACTAACCTAATAGTAGCAAAATTGATTAATACTGTTTATGTCTTTAATTAAGTAGAGTACTATTGATCCATCTATCCATGGATAGTAAAAGTTCAAATAATATAGTGGGAATTTTTAGTACTAGTGGAATTTTGTTACACAGAATAGAATTTTTTAAATTAGTTAGAAAATCTTTTGTATATACAGTTATAAGTTTCAACCTAAGGGTCCCTGTTTCAGTAAAGATTGGCCCATTTTAGTCCTTGTTATTGTAGCAGGACAAGCCACAGACAAAACCCATCAGACACCAGGTTAAAGAAGGGAGAGGCTTTATTTGGCCAGGAGTATTGGCAGACTTGTATCTCAAGAACTGAGCTCCCCAAAGAAAGAGTTGCTGGCCCTTTTAAGGGCTTACAACTCTAAGGGGTCCACGTGAAAGGGTTGTGATAGATTGAGAGCACATGTGGTTAGGGTAGGAGGGTTAATCTTTACCCTCAGGCCTGGTCAGTGGCACCAATTGTTCTGGCCACTGACTTCATTCCTGTTGATTTTCAGCTTTTACTTTCTCCCTCTCTTCAGATACAAGAGACAGCAAGAGAAATGGCTTCTCTCTACATTTCCCACTTTGAGAACCTCATTCACTAGTGGGAGTTCTCACTCTCATCTTCACTACACAGTCCTAATTCATGACAAACATACTTACTTTCCTCTAGACCCTTTCCCAGTCTAGAGAGCCACATCTTATTCTATTTCCATACGGGTCACTCTTGATTGCCTCAGAGGTGTCAAATTTTAAGATAATTTGTTTGAGGACTCCTTTTTCTTCTGTTCTAGTTATTACTTTACTTGTATCAGCTTTTCCCCAGTTGCGAGTCCTCAATCTTATTTCAAAAACTGTAGTCATAGGGGGCTCAGATGGGTTATAGCACATCTGGTCAATTCTTGGGCTGCATCCCTTGTACTGGGTGGGACGAGCTTCACGTCCCTTTTAGAGTTCCAGTACATTCATAATAACTATACAACAGAAAGACTGTTTTAACTTTTTGCCCTACCTCAGTAACTTGATGTATGCATTGGGAACAGTCCTCAGTCTAAGGAAGGTCAGTTGAAGTCCTTACTGTACAAGTCCAGAATTTCAGAAAAAGTGAGTCCCACTATGAGTTTCCTCATGCTTCAGCTGTGCATGGACCAGTCAGCTTCCGGGTGTGACTGAAGCATGGCTTGTCATCTTCAAAGTCACTTTGTAGGGGTTGTCCACACTTGGCTTCACCTCCCAGGTCTCAGGTGCTGCAGGTTTTATGCGGCTGTGGTGGATCCAGGCTGGGATTCCCTCTATCTTTATGGCTGTGGGAGTGGTCAAGACAACGGTCTGGGGTCCTTTCCACCATGGCCGCAAGGGGACTACGATCCAATCCTTGATCCACACCTGATCACCTGGGGAGAAAGGGTGAACTGGGGAGAATAAGCTGATGGGGCACCTTTCATTTACCCAGGCTGAAATTTTTTGTGTAATTTTCCCTAAAGCCTGTAGCTGTTGCTGTAACTCAATTGCACCTAGCTCTCAAGGAGTGTCTGGAAGTCCCCGTAGTATGGGAGGGGGCATATATATATATATATATATATATGTATGATATAATATTACATAAGGGGAATATCCTATTCTTTTAGAAGGGGTACATCTAATCTTGAACAATACCATAGGGAGAGTTTATACCCACTTTAATCCTATTTCTTGACACACTTTCCCTAAACTATTTTTGGTAGTCCGATACATCTGCTCCACTTTTCTGGAACTCTGTGGTCAGTAAGCAGTATATAGTTTCCATGTGATCCCCAATACCTTTGCTGTCTTCTGTACCAAGTCAGCCACAAATGCCGGCCTGTTGTCTGAGCCGATTCATAAGGGCAGTCCAAACCTAGGGATGAGATCTCAGAGAAGCACATCGGTTATTTCACGAGCTTTCTCAGTTCGTGTTAGATAGGCCTCCACCCACCCAGAGTATGTACACACTAGAACTAGCAAATACTTGTTACCTCCACATTTGGGCATCTCGGTGAAGTCTACTTGGAGATCTTCAAAGGGGGCTGCCCCATAAGTTTGCATGCCAGGTGTTACAGTTGGACCTTGCCTAGCATTGTGCTGCTGGCAGGTGACACGCTGCCGCACCACTGTTTTGGCAAGGGCTGACAGATGCGAGACGTAGAAGCACTGGCCTAACAACTCTTGGCCTAGGTGGATGGTCTCATGCACAGCCAGTACGACTGCGACTCCTAGCAGCTGTGGCACAACTATTCTTCTGTCCAATAACTGGAATCATCCCTCTTCTATCACCTGCCCTCCCTCTGCCTGGAGAAAGTCCTTCTCTTCTTTAGAATAGGTAAGTACAAGGTCACGTGCCTGAGGGAGCAGGGGGTGGGCTGTGACTGATGCCCAGTATTGGCTGAATGCTGCTTTTTGAGCCTCTGAATCAGCTCAGGAGGTCCCCAAGGCAATCGAGGTGGAAGCTCGGTGGTGTCCTCTGCAGTACATGACTGTCACCTTTTGGGGCTTCCACACTGCCTCTAATAATTGCAGGACTTCTCACTGATACTTTACGTCTTTTCCCCCAGAGTTCAACAGGCCTTTTTCTTTATATAACGCCCCTGCACTTGGAGGGTTAAGAAGGCATACAGAGAGTCAGTGTAAATGTTTACAGTCTTACCTTCACTTAGCTCTGAGGCCTGAATTAAAGCAATGAGTTTGGCCTTCTGGGCTTAAGTACCCTTGGGCAATGATTTGGCTTCAATGACAGCATCCAGGGTTACCACTGCATATCCCGCACACCTCTCTCCTTGTGGGTTTACAAAGCTGCTGCAGTCCCTGTACAGCTCCCGGTCTACTGATGTCCAGGGATGGTCTCGGAGGTCGGGCCTGCTAGAATAAACTGAGTCCAACACCTCTACAGTTATGTTTAACTGGGCTCTGATACTGGGAGTAAGGTAGCAGGATTCAAAGTGTTGCAAACTTCAATGGTTATGTAGGGATTTTCAAAGAGCAAGCTTTGGTACCTAGTTAGTCTAGCATTCGTTAGCCAATGATGTCCTTTGGTGTTTGTTAAAGTCACCACAGCATGGGGGGACCTTTATGTTCAGGTTTTGCCCAAGAGTTAGTTTATCCGCTTCTTGTGCTAGCAGGGCAGTTGCTGCCAAGGCCCTCAAACACGGGGGCCAACCGTTGGAAACCCCGTCTAGTTGTTTAGAGAGGTAGGCCACTGGCCTCAGCCAGGGCCCCACAGTCTGGGTCAAAACTCCAACCGCCATCTTTTCTCTCTCTGACACATATAGTGTAAACAGCTTTGTCAGGTCAGGCAGCCCCAGGGCTAGGGCTGTCATGAGTTTCTCTTTTAACAAATGAAAAGCTTGTTGCTGTTGGGACCCCCATTCGAAAGATTCCTTGTCACCCCCCTTTGTGAGTCCGTACAGGGGCTTGGCCAGTACTGCAAAGTTTGGGATCCATAACCTGCAGAACCCCACAGCTCCTAAGAATTCTCTCACCTGCCTTCTGGTATTAGGCTCCGGTAGGTTGCAAATGACCTGCTTTCTTTCTGATCCCAGGCTGTGCTCCCTCTGTCAGATAGTAAATCCCAGGTAACGTACCTGCTGTCTGCAATTCTGAGCTCTCTTCTTGGACACCTCATACCCACAGTCCTCCAGGTGCTGGATCAGGGTATCCTTTCTCATAGCGCACCCGACTGCTGTGGGGTGTCCCAGCAGGAGGTTGTTGACGTACTGGAGCAACACACAGCCTAGGTCTCTGGTGGGAAACTTCTGCAGGTCTTGAGCCAGTGCTTCCCTGAAGATAGTCGGGGAGTTCTTGAACCCTTGGGGAAGCCAGGTCCAAGTATACTGAGTGGTGACACCTGACCCCGGATCCTCCTACTGAAAGGCAAATAGTTTCTGGCTCTCAGGAGCTAGTCTGATGCTAAAAAAAAGCATCCTTCAGGTCCAGGCAGGTAAACCAGCTATCCTCAGCTGGCAGCAACCCCAACAATGTGTACGGGTTAGGTACCGTTGGGTGCAAAGTCACTGTAGGTTGGTTGACCAAGCACAAATCCTGTACCGGCCTGTAGTCCTTGGTCCCTGACTTGGGAACAGGCAGGAGGGGAGTGTTCCATGGAGACTGACAAAGGACTATAATTCCAAAGGCCCCCAGGCACTTGAGGTGGACCTGGATACCTTCTAGAGCTTCTCTGGGGACCGGGTACTATTTTTGCCTGACTGACTGGGTCCCAGGCTTAACTTCTCTGAGTATGGGGCCTGGGGGGTTGTCTTCTGCCCACACTTTTGGCTACCGCTTAGCCAGAGCTGATCCTATCTCTTGGCCTGGCTTAGTTAAGAAGAGTCTCCATTCGTCCTCCTGAGAAACCGTAAGGGCCATGATGATTCCCGTTCCAGGTACCTTTAGCTATAAAGAGCTGTGCTTTGCAAAAGAGATGGTGGCTCTCATCTTGCTAAGTGGGTCCCTTCCTAGCAAAGGCAAGGGGCAGTCACACATGTACAGAAACCGGTGAATCACTTCATGCCCCCGCACCCCACAGTGCGGGTCTGGGGCAAATAGAAGGCTTGCTTTGCCTAAACCCCTGTGGCTCTGATTATGTCAATAGTCTTTTTGGATAAGGGGGTGACAGGGGTGGTCACTACTGAATGTTCAGCACCAGTATCGACAAGAAAATGTCCTTGCCCCCGACTGTCATCCTGACCATGGGCTTTTTGGGGGCACATGAGCCTGGTCCCCCTCAGTCCAGTAACCCTTCTGCCAGATTGAACAAGGCCCCTTTGTCCTTGTCTGAGGCCTCCTCCTCAGAGTTACCTTGTTTTCCTTTCAACTGGGGGCACTTGTCCTTCCAATGTCCTGTTTCCTTAGAGTAAGCACACTGGTTATGCTGCAAGTGTGGAAGGCCAAACTAAGTATTTTTCCTGGGGTCCCCCTTCTCTCTCCCCTTTGGGGGGACCCCTCTAATAGCTGCGGCTAGCAGGTCAGCATTCGCCGGGCTTGGTGTTCCCTGTCTCTGCACTTCTCTCTGTGGCTTACCATATCTCTATTCACAAACACCTGGTTGGCTGTCTCCAATAACTGTGAAGTATTTATGCCTGCAAACCTAGCCTGTTTCTGCAATTTTCTTCTAATGTCTTCTGTGCTTTGACTCACTAAAGCCATGTTAATCATGTGCTGATTTTCAGGGCTATCAGGATCAAAGGGAGTATACATACGATAGGCCTCACATAGTCTCTCGTAGAATTGTGCCAGGCTCTCATCTTTTCCTTGAATGAACTCAGAGACTTTGTTAACATTTGTGGCCTTCTGAGCTCCCTTCTTTAACCCTTTCAGAAGGGCTTCCCTGTACCGGTTTAGCCTTTGCCTACCCCGTCTTTCATTTAGGTCCCACTGGCGGTCTGTTCCTAGTAATTGGATCCTCACATACTCTTGGGGGTTTTGGTAATCAGCTGGAACATGTTCTTCCAGCCACTTAGTTGCTGCTTGGAGCACTCCCCTCCCTTCATCTGTGTTAAAGAGGTACATGAGCAACTGGTGGCAATCAGCCCAGGTGGGGTTGTGGGTCCAGATAATAGTTTGGAGCAAATCAATTATAGCTTGAGGCTTCTCTTTATAGGATGGGGTATTGTTTTTCCAATTGAGGAGATCGGCAGAGGTGAAGGGTTGGTATACAAAGGCATGCCTTTCCACCATATGCCCATCCTTGTCTACCCCAGTATACCATTGCTCTCTCAGGGGCATTTCTATTCCAGTTCTAGGCCTCAGACGGGTTGCCAAGGGAGGGGTTTCTCCCAAGGTCTTGCATCCTTTCTTTTCTACTCTGGGTGGCCTAAGGGTATGTAGGCCTTGTGGAAGCACAGTGGGCTCAGGAGTGGGAGGCCTTCCTCCTTGGTGAAAGGTGGAGGGGCACTGGCACCATTTCTTGCCATGAATCCTCTGGTGTTGGGTTGGACAGGACTTTAGGAGCCAACTCCCTTCGGCAGGTGGAGCGGGATTCTTCCTTGGCTGTCTGTCCCTTTGCCACGAGTACTACTGCTGCCTGTCCTCTTAACCACTGTGGGGAGTCTAAAACCAGCTGTGACCAAGTGTCTGTGGAAGGAAACTGGTCGGGTGTCCTGGCTTACCAGTTACCTCGTGCCATACCTTTGAAACAAGGGACCTGTCTAGGCTTCCTTCTGATGGCCAACCCATTTTTAATGCCGGCCAGTCTATCTCACACAAAGTTCTAAGTTTTCCTGGTGTCCTGGTAGCTCCATAGTCTCCATTAAATCCTATCTTGAAATTTTTCAACATAGTTCCAAGCGGAGTGGGCTTACTTTGCATTCCGCCCATCTTCCTCCTTAGACAAAACAACACTCACACAAGAAGGAAAGGGTAAAGGGGTCACTCACTCACCCGGACCCTCTCAAACTCTAGCACTCACTCACTTTCACTTTCCTTTTTGTAAACAAGTCAAGCCAAATCAAGATCAATACTGAGACCAAAGTGCCAATAAAGGCACATCGTGGGTGATCAGGCCATGCTTCTACTCAAATGGAATGGGCAAGTTCCCAGGACCTGTCCTACCATATTCCAGATGTCCGGACTCCAGGCACCGGTTCCTTCCCAGTGTTCAGCCGCTGCATTGATCCTCCGCAGGGGCCTGCTGTGCACCACTCTGACGAGGCGTTCCACCGGGCAAGTGCTTACCCGGGAGCGCTCTCAGGATCCACATCGCTCAAGCTGGCTTGAGTCCCCCACAGGGATGCTCCGCAGGGCAGGCCTAAGCCGCCTACGACCGTCCATTAATCACCTTGATTCCCAGTCAGGGTACCAAGAAATGTAGCAGGGCGAGCCACAGACAAAACCCCTCAGACACCGGGTTAAAGAAGGAAGAAGCTTTATTTGGCTGGGAATGTCGGCAGACTTGCATTTCAAGACCCGAGCTCCCTGAAGAAACAGTTCCTGGCCCTTTTAAGAGCTTACAATTCTAAGGGGTCCATGTGAGAGGGTTGTGATCGATTGAGAGCACATGTGGTTAGAGTGGGGGAGGTTAATCTTTACCCTCAGGCCTGGTCAGTGGCACCAGTTGGTCTTGCCACTGACTTCATTCTTGTTGATTTTCAGCTTTTACTTCCTCCTTCTCTTCAGAGACAGGAGACAGTAAGAGAAATGGCCTCTCTCCTCATTATGTATTCATTAACTGGCTATATTTTCAATATATATAGTAAGAATCATTTGTTCATTTTTTACTCCGTGAAGGGCAACTGCAAATACCTTCAGAGAAGAGAGTATGTCTTCATTCTCTGATGGACATTAGAAAGCATCTGAGGAATGTGGGGATCACAAAATGTTTGCCTCAGTTGTCTCTCCCCACTCTGAAGCAAAGACACATTAAGTCCCACCTGAGAACGTCCTACTTGGTATGATTTGTGACTTTCTCAGTTGTGTTTAACACTTTGGTGTGTTACAATCTGGATGCTAGCCATACGCCTTGCAAAGAAAGATTATCCTGCAAGAAATCTTATTGCTGCTCCTAGTAGAAATTAATGAAAAAAGTCAACCTCTTGGGTAATATTCTTTTCCTCGAGAAAAACCTAAATCATGTTTTTGGTTTAGATGATATTTTTGTTCCACTGTGACTGTCTTCAAATTAAACAAATATATTGTGTCTGTCTCCTGAGATTCAAAAATAAACATATTTGGAATATCAAGCCTTAAAAAGCTTCACAATGCTTACAGCTTTTACATTGCAGGCTTTTCTGCTAATGATGGTCTTGCTAGCCATCTTGCATCCTTTGAAAATCCATATGGTTTAGATTTAGAAATGGAGACTCAATAAACAAAAGGAATAAAACATACAAATCAAATGAAGCATAATAATTGGGAGACTAACACATGTAACTTAACCAAACTAAATATATATGTTGATCTGACTGCTCTCTTCCTGTAGGCAATTTGCACAAAAGTATTACCTCTCCAATGATCTGATATATTTTGCATGGGTTTTGAGGTATAGTTCTTGAAAATCAATGTCATTTTTAAAATAAGAGACATTACTTCTCCCTCAGTGTTATGCTTCATTACTTAATATGGGCCAGACATTGTGCAATGTCAGAGATATTTTATCTCTATTGCTCTCAGAGAACATTATGTAGTAGATGAAATTGCGAAAATGTAACTCAGACCTGATTTACTCAAAGTGACACACACGTAAGTGAAAAACTGAATCAGATTCTGAATAAGTCCAACAGTTTCTCTCCACATTATGTTTTTACCATTCCGAAGTCCATGAAAGTAATTTGTTGGTCAGGGTAGGAGGAATGCAGAGATCATAAACAATTCTTTCTTGAGTATCAGTCACAATATTGAGAAATCAAGATGTAATTTTCCTCTGTTTTGACTTTAAACCTAAAAAATTAGCTTACACTTCACTTTGAAATTGGAGAGTAAAAATAAGAGTAATTCTGTGCCAGAAAAAATATCACAAAGCTACTTGATTGGATCATAAGTGCTGATAATTATAGTTTATTCAATGTTAGAAAATACAGTTTCAAGTGCCTATAATATGCGTACCCTGACAAACCCAGCATAAAACTCCCCCCTTGACTTTTCACTTCTTTACCTACATAAGCAGACATGAATAAAATTTCTGTCACAATTTTTTTAATGCCATTTCAACTTTCCCATATAAATTAGCTGACCATAGCTTTTCCTCTGACGTAGCTTCCAGACTTCTGTTTATCTACACTCACAGATCTAGTCTTCTAATAAATTGTTTTTCCTGTTTAGACTGCTTCTCCTTTTAGGCTGACAGGCTTCCCTTTCTAAAACTAGCAGACTCTTAGCAAGTGGACACTATCCCCACCCCATCTCAGTAATAACTGTAAGCACTTACATAGTCAATAATGTATCTCTTCCATCATTTAGAAAATTTATTTCATTTAATCCTCACAACAACCTCATGAGGTAGTTACTGTTATTATCCCCATTTTATAGGGAAGAAAATTGAAATAGATATTCTTATTAATTTACTCATGATCATACAGTCAGTATCTGAACCAAGATTTAAACCAAGGCATTTGGCTGCAGAGTCCATATTCTTATCTACCATACTGTTCCAACCTGCCTTAAATTCCAAGTCTGATTCATTGATAACTCTGGTAATATTTCTGTTTCTATCTACAACTTTTTTCCCACAAATTATTTTTAATACATGCTACTGAAGTCTGGTCTCATGTTATAAATGATTATTTAGTGCTTCTTGAATTGAACCAAAGCAGAACCTAGAGATGAACATCTTGTTGAAAACCTTTGTGTGTACTCTTTCTGGGTGGTTCTTGATCCTCTAAATCTATCTACAAATGTTCACTGGCCCTGCTACTCAATGTAGTAGGAAATGCTAACTCCAACAATGTATGAGATTTTAGGAATTGTAAAGCAGTGAGAGCCCTTGCCAGGCATATTTATTTTGTTTTGTTTTGCTTTTAAGCATGCATTGGTGGTATGCTTTCAAAAATCTATTGTCATTTTATTTTCTCTTCTTCCTCCTCCCCTCTATATCTTCTATTTTCTGTCTCTCTCTCTTTTTTCTTTCTTTTTTTCTTGCTTTCTTTTGTCTTTCCTTCATTTTCCTTCCTGAACAAATCACGCTACAAGCCACTAGGTGGACTGAGCGAAGTAAGTATGCATGTGGGAGGTGGAGGACCCCCACAGCCAAGCAGAATGGAGGCAGCAGTGTTAGTGCTCCAGCCTGCAACATTGGAGCTTGAGCAGGGTAAAGAGAGTGCTAGCTTAGGTAGGCAGACAGAGCAAAGTGAGGAGGGTCACACTTTTGGTGGCAATGGCAGCAGCCTAGTGCAGGGTTTTGGTGCCAAGGTAGAGTGAGAAGAGCACCCATGTGAGAGGGAAGTGGCAGTGGGGACTCAGGATGGGTGCTGGATTCAGAGTGGGGTGAAAAGGGAATCTCCATAGTGGGTAGGAGGTTGGGTAGAACACAGGTAGCAAAAGATGACGGGTTATACATAGGAGAGTAGAGCTCAAACAGGTAAAAAAGTTGAGGCTAATGGACTCTAAACTTCTCACTGTCAAAGAAAGAAAGTTGCAAATATGGAAAGGTATAAAACTAGAATTAACCTGTGATGTTGGATTTGGTATGCTGATGTCAGTGTAAAAGAAGAATTATCTGTCTATCTATGTGTCTATAATATAGAAGTAAATGTGTATATATACATAGTTGTATAAATGTGTATATATACATAGTTGTATAAATGTGTCTATAGACACATTTGTATAAATGTGTATATAGTTGTAAATGTGTGTAAATATATGCGCACATATACATGTCTAAATGCATGTGTATAATAATGTGTGTATACACACACACACACCGCTATATTCACTAGCTTTGTTTTCTAGGGCTAGGAGCATCAGCACACCTAGCACCCAGACCTTAGATTCCAAATGTCACTCTAAAAAGAACCACAGCTTCAGGGAGTAATGCTTATTTGGGGGGGGGGGGGGGGGGGGGGTGAAGCAAAGAACTGTAAGATGAGCCAGGAATGTATTTTTGTGCTAGAAAGCAAGGAAACACCTAAACAATGATGGCAACATATCTAAAGGATACAGAATCTAACTTAAAGAAACTACCAGCAGCCAAATCTTAAATGATTTGAGCATCAAAATAAATAATGATAACAACAGATTATAAATCACTGAGTATAATAGTAATCTATGACCCCATACTGACATAAATAAATCAATAAATACATTTTCAAAAACACAATAAAACATTTACAAACTGTTACAGAGTAGTCTTTTAAGTTACTTATTATTTAAAAGGTGGAAGAAAAGAATAACTTCACGGTGGAGAAATGTGCAGATCCTACCTGACCCAAGTGATCAAAATTAACTTTATCAATAATAGAAAAAAATGAAATTGTCTGCTAAATGGATAAAATTAGAACATATCAATTTTGGAATCTCTTCATGAAGATAGAAGAAAGTCAAATTGAGGCATTCTACCGAAGAATTTTCCTGTAATTTTCAAAACTATTAAGGTAATGAAAGTCATGGAAAGATTGAAGAAGACTAAAAATATCTGGCAACTAAATGCAATACATGATCTTGGGTTGGTTGTTTTTTCCTTAAAGAACATTATTAGAACAATTGAATAGTGGCTGCTGAGTAGATGGTGATAATGTGTCAACATTAATTTTCTCAGTTTGATGGCTATATAGAAGGATGTCCATGTTTACAGAAAACACATCCTTAGGTATTTAAGGATGGTGGAACATCATGTTAGCAACTTATGCTCAAATGGTTGAGAAAAAATATTCTTTGTACTTTTCATGCACAATTTCTCTATGTTTGTGACAGTTTTGAAATAAAAATTCAAATAATTTTCACATGTGCTTCATGAAATAGAAATTTACAGGCTTTTTATATTCATTCTATGACACTTAATGACCCTGAGATATGTGTTACAGGATTTGATAGTCACATTCCTAAAATAAATACACATCAGATATTAATTTTAGGCAAATGATAACTCCTTCATGCAGCCTTGACTACATTGGTTGTGCAAATTCATTTTCCACTTTGGTGAGAAAGTGGTAAGATATTCAGTTAAGTCCATCAGTGCAGACAATCAATCTGAAAATACTAGTTTACAGAATCACTTTGGGTGCAAAACTGTCAAGGACGTCTAATTAATTACATTTCCACTTCTGTGGGCTGTGTCAACTGGAGGAAACTGATGTACCAACATTTGTTCGGTTTTCACCTATGGACTTTGCATGGAAGAGCTCTTGACTAATCAATAAATGAACACTTGTTTTTAAAAGTAAGCAGGAGAAATTATGATAAGCACATTGTTTTATACCTCCACCAATGTCTGTATTGTACATAGACTTCCTTCATTACTTGGTTCCTTGGTTCCTTCTCTCCTTCCTTCATTCTTTCCTTACTTCCTGCCTGCCCGCCTGTCTTCTTACTAAATCAAGACCATAAAGTAAAGGATTAGCATAAAGCCATAATAAATTGAGAGTTTTGATTTATAATATATTTATTATTTTCCTTCACATACCATTATGTTTTCTCTTCCCCTAGCCACCTACACACTATACATACGTAACTTGTGGTTTTCACAGTTCACTATGAGGGTTTACCTCCAGCTGATATGAAGCTGCACACATTTTCAGTGGGTTATAATGGAAATGTTCCAAAGAAACACTGTTAATTAGTAAAAATTTTTGAACCAAAAAGCCTTGCTAAAATTATGAAAGTAAGAATATGTTCACTTTTGACTCTTTTTCTAAACCTTGAATGAAATAATGAAATCCTCAAGCTCTTCTAGTTCAAATATGCATGTAGTTTTTGGCTGTTTTGTTCTCGCATAAATATTTGTAAATGTCTGTTCCCAGATATTTTCTTTATAGATTGTACAACTCTTTCTTCTATGAACCCAATCAATTTTTATAGGTTTAAGTGCTTGTTTCTATACATCTAATAATTAGTATAAATTAATAGTGTGCTACGACAGTAAAAAATTACCATATAACTTCGAAAGAGTTTTTAAAAAATAAACACAAAACCTGATACCTAATTGGAGAGATGTCTACACAAAAATTTACAAACAATACAAGATCTTATGGGTAAATATCAAGTGTTTAGGTGTTCAGAGATTATTAATACAGCTGTGGATAAATTTTTATAGACACAAGATTGGATTAGAGCCTAGAATTTGGTCATGTGGTGATTTTTAAAAAGGAAAAAAGTGGGTACTTTGAGAGCACATAATAGTGATAGTACAGACAATAAGGTAAAAATGATTCTGAATTGTTTGGGAGCAGTCACAGATTCCATTGCAAAGATAATAAAGAGCTATGGACATGCTTTCCAGGGTAAAATATTATATATATATATATATAATTTTAGAGAGTCCATGAAGCCCCAAATGTTCACCTATTGTCTTTCTCTTTACCTTAATGCTCTAGGTGGTAGGCACTAGAATTTGCAGACAAACTCAATCGGAACAACTAATTTATTGCAAATATTAGAAGCTGAGGCGAAAAGGTAAAAAGTGAAAGAGTGGTAGAGCTTGAATGTTAGGTGGCTAATACAGAGTTCCAAACTGATAAACCCTCTAAAGAAGTACTCAGTATTCAACCAGCCTAGTTAGGGGATCAGCAAAATAAAAAAGTGTAAACTCAAAATATAAAGACTAGTTCTTAATGTGCCCTTTGGCAAATCAGATGAACCCACTATTATTTTTTCTTTTTTCCCTCCCTCCATCCTTTCCTTCCCTCTTTCCTTCCCTCCCCCCTCTTCCCTCCTTCCTTGCCCTCCTCCTCTTTTCTTTTCTCTTTCTTTTCTTTTCTTTCTTTCTCTTTCTTTTTTCTTTCTTTCTCTTTTTCTTCTTTCTCTTTCTTTCTTTCTGTCTCTCTCCTTCCTTCCTTCCCCTCCTCTTCCTCCTCGTCTCTTCTTTTCTTTTCTCTTGTTCTCTCTTTTTCTCCCTTTCTCTCTCGGTCTCTTTCTTTCCCTCCCTTCCTCCCTCGCTGCCTCCCTCCTGTCATTTGTTCTTTCTCTTTCTTTCTTTCTTTCTCTCTTCTTTCTTTTTTCTCTTTATGTCTCTGTCTCTCCCTCCCTTCCTTGCTTCCTTCCTTCCCTCCTTCCTTCCCTCCTTCCTTCCTTCCTTTTCTCTTTTCTTTTGCTAGTTTGTATTGCTTCATTTAGCTATAGCCGTAGATCCTTTCCTATTCACAGACATCCAGAAATATAATATACATATTAGAATAACAGCACCATTTAGCAATGGGACTAAGGGGTCTGTGCACTTTTAATAAGCAATGATTAACATTGATTTTAGCATAAAACACATTACCATAGTTTCTTCCTTAACCATAGTCTTTATTTCCAAGGCACTGCAATAGTTCAGATCATACTAAAGATAAATTATTTCATTCATCAGTTCACATACTAAGTCAGGCATACTGCTGATTTAGTATAGAGGTGAATGGAATAGGGTCTTTACCCTTAGGAATTTATGATCTAGTTAAGGAAGCAGGTAAATTTAGGAATTTATGATCTAGTTAAGGAACTAGGTAAACAAGCCAGTCAAAGAGTGAGACCTGCTCTCCTATGCCCGCCTCCTAGGGATCAATTAGCCTGCCCAGATAACTTATAATAATATCTCTAGTCCCAGCAAATAAATGAACAACCTGAGTTACTATGGGTGTGAGGCAATGATCTTTTTACGGCAGAGGCAACCCTCTGCTGAAGCACAATATCTGCATGACAAAACCACATTTTGTTCTGGGGATGGGTGATAGAAAGTTAAGGGGCAGTTAATTTATTGGGTCCAAGGAGTTTTATGATGACCTAAAAATACTGTACCACTAGTGAACACCATTTGTCTGGTCATGTTCCAAATATCTGATTTATATCAACAGAGATTTCTAAATGTTATAATCTGTAAATGAATACAGAGGTCAAGTTCAGCAACATATTCTAGAATTGTCAGGTACCAATAAGATAGAGCAGAAAAGTTCTATTGGGAAATGTGCTAAAAATTAAGTGCAGTGTTAGAAGAAATAGCATGTCATTTTGAATTAAGGCAAATAATTTCAGCACTGGAGAATAGATTGATTCTAACATTTGATTTTGCACAGTCTTAAATCTGATATAACTTTAGGTTAGCTGTAATTTAAAAAGAAAACAATACTTACTTGGCAGGAGGAAGGATATCTGACATTCTTTTAAAATTACTTTAACTGTGGTTATCTTCTATAATGGGATTTTGTTACATCATATCCATGTAATTGAGTCTCACACAAACACTTGGTAAATACATTTGTCTACCGACAATGCAAAATTTCTGGTAGAAAAATGTCTTGAATACTGTGAGAGTCAAATCCCTTGAAAAGCTCAGAAGAACAAGATCACCATGCACATTTTATTAATTAATGCGTGCAGTGTGTGAACTAACCAACAAATACCCTCTGAAAGCTAAATGAAATAGGGCATGAAAGAGGTAATAGGGTAAAAAAAAAAGCAGAAGCTATCACTTGCTAGTGTAGTTGATTCTAATTTTATTTTTATTTTATTGATGCTGTGTTTTGTTTTTTACTTGACACAATATGCAATAGCATTGGAATTGTCAACATTTTGCATAATGGACTAATGCAAAAATCATTGATTTTTTTAAGGGTTTTTTGTGTCTCTATTTCCTTCAGTTCTGCACTGACCTTAGTTATTTCTTGCCTTCTGCTAGCTTTTGAATGTGTTTGTTCTTGCTTCTGTAGTTCTTTTAATTGTGATGGTAGGGTGTCAATTTTAGATCTTTCCTGCTTTCTCTTGTGGGCATTTAGTGCTATAAATTTCCCTCTACACATGGCTTTGAATGTGTCCCACAGATTCTGGTATGTTGTGTCTTTGTTCGCGTTGGTTTCAAAGAACATCTTTATTTCTGCCTTCATTTCGTTATGTACCCAGTAGTCATTCAGGACTAGGTTGTTCAGTTTCCATGTAGTTGAGCAGTTTTGAGTGAGTTTCTTAATCCTGAGTTCTAGGTTGATTGCACTGTGGTCTGAGAGACAGTTTGTTATAATTTCTGTTCTTTTACATTTGCTAAGGAGTGCTTTACTTCCAACTATGTGGTCAGTTTTGGAATAGGTGTGGTGTGGTGCTGAAAAGAATGTATATTCTGTTGATTTGGGGTGGAGAGTTCTGTAGATGTCTATTAGGTCTGCTTCGTGCAGAGCTGAGTTCAATTCCTGGATATCCTTGTTAACTTTCTGTCTCGTTGATTTGTCTAATGTTTACAGTGGGGTGTTAAAGTCTCCCGTTATTATTGTGTGGGAGTCTAAGTCTCTTTGTAGGTCTCTAAGGACTTGCTTTATGAATCTGGGTGCTCCTGTATTGGGTGCATATATATTTAGGATAGTTAGCTCTTCTTGTTGAATTGATCCCTTTACCATTATGTAATGGCCTTCTTTGTCTCTTTTGATCTTTGTTGGTTTAAAGTCTGTTTTATCAGAGACTAGGATTGCAGCCCCTGCCTTTTTTTGTTTTCCATTTGCGTGGTAGATCTTCCTCCATCCCTTTATTTTGAGCCTATGTGCATCTCTGCACATGAGATGGGTTTCCTGAATACAGCACACTGGTGGGTCTTGACTCTCTATCCAATTTGCCAGTCTGTGTCTTTTTATTGGAGCATTTAGCCCATTTACATTTAAGGTTAATATTGTTATGTGTGAATTTGATCCTGTCATTATGACGTTAGCTGGTTATTTTGCTCGTTAATTGATACAGTTTCTTCCTAGCATCAATGGTCTTTACAATTTGGCATGTTTTTGCAGTGGCTGGTACCGGTTGTTCCTTTCCATGTTTAGTGCTTCCTTCAGGAGGTCTTGTAGGGCTGGCCTGGTGGTGACAAAATCTCTCAGCATTTGCTTGTCTGTAAAGGGTTTTATTTCTCCTTCACTTATGAAGCTTAGTTTGGCTGGATATGAAATTCTGGGTTGAAAATTCTTGTCTTTAAGAATGTTGAATATTGGCCTCCACTCTCTTCTGGCTTGTAGGGTTTCTGCTGAGAGATCTGCTGTTAGTCTGATGGGCTTCCCTTTGAGGGTAACCCGACCTTTCTCTCTGGCTGCCCTTAACATTTTTTCCTTCATTTCAACTTTGGTGAATCTGACAATTATGTGTCTTGGATTTGCTGTTCTTGAGGAGTATCTTTGTGGCATTCTCTGTATTTCCTGAATTTGAATGTTGGCCTGCCTTGCTAGATTGGGGAAGTTCTCCTGGATAATATCCTGCAGAGTGTTTTCCAACTTGGTTCCATTCTCCCCATCAATTTCAGGTACACCAATCAGACGTAGATTTGGTCTTTTCACATAGTCCCATATTTCTTGGAGGCTTTGTTCATTTCTTTTTATTCTTTTTTCTCTAAACTTCTCTTCTTGCTTCATTTCATTCATTTCATCTTCCATCACTGATACCCTTTCTTCCAGTTCATGGAATCAGCTACTGAGGCTTGTGCATTCATGACGTAGTTCTCGTGCCATGGTTTTCAGCTCCATCAGGTCCTTTAAGGACTTCTCTGCATTGGTTATTCTAGTTAGCCATTTGTGTAATTTTTTTTGAAGGTTTTTAACTTCTTTGCCATGGGTTTGCACTTCCTCCTTTAGCTCAGAGTAGTTTGATCATCTGAAGCCTTCTTCTCTCAACTCGTCAAAGTTATTCTCCGTCCAGCTTTGTTCCATTGCTGGTGAGGAGCTGCATTCCTTTGGAGGAGGAGAGGCGCTCTGATTTTTAGAGTTTCCAGTTTTTCTGCTCTGTTTTTTCCCCATCTTTGTGGTTTTATCTACCTTTGGTCTTTGATGATGGTGACGTACAGATGGGTTTTTGGTGTGGATGTCCTTTCTGTTTGTTAGTTTTCCTTCTAACAGTCAGGACCCTCAGCTGCAGGTCTGTTGAAGTTAGCTGGAGGTCCACTCCAGACCCTGTTTGCCTGGGTATCAGCAGTGGAGGCTGCAGAACAGCGGATATTGCTGAATAGCAAATATTGCTGCCTGGTCGTTCCTCTGGAAGTTTTGTCTCAGAGGAGTACCCAGCCGTGTGAAGTGTCAGACTGCCCCTACTGGGGGGTGCCTCCCAGATAGGCTACTCGGGGGTCAGGGACCCACTTGAGGAGGCAGTCTGTCTGTTCTCAGATCTCAAGCTGCGTGCTGGGAGAACCACTACTCTTTTCAAAGCTGTCAGACAGGGACATTTAAGTCTGCAGAGGTTTCTCCTGCCTTTTGTTTGGCTATGCCTTGCCCCCAGAGGTGGAGTCTACAGAGGCAGGCAGGTCTCCTTGAGCTGCGGTGGGCTCCACCCAGTTCGAGCTTCCTGGCTGCTTTGTTTACCTACTCAAGCCTCAGCAATGGCGGGCACCCCTCCCCTAGCCTCACTGCTGCCTTGCAGTTTGATCTCAGACTGCTGTGCTAGCAGTGAGCGAGGCTCCGTGGGTGTAGGACCCTCTGAGCCAGGCGCAGGATATAATCTCCTGGTGTGCCGTTTGCTAAGGCTGTTGGAAAAGCGCAGTATTAGGGTGGGAGTGACCCGATTTTCCAGGTGCCGTCTGTCACCCCTTTCTTTGACTAGGAAAGAGAATTCCCTGACCCCTTGCGCTTCCTGGGTGAGGCAATGCCTCGCACTGCTTCGGCTCACCCTCAGTGCGCTACACCCACTATCCTGCACCCACTGTCCGACACTCTCCAGTGAGATGAACCCAGTACCTCAGTTGGAAATGCAGAAATCACCCATCTTCTGTGTTGCTCATTCTGGGAGCTGTAGACTGGAGCTGTTCCTATTTGGCCATCTTGGATCCACCTTAAATTTCTTCATTTAACAAATTAGGTTGATACAGTGCTCAACTTTGAAACTTATATACTTGGAATAATCATACTTGCACATTTTGTATAATATTTAATCTGCAAACTATATTACATATAGATGTTGTGAAAAAGGTATTATATTTTAATAACTGCAAATGTAAATGTAACTTAATGGAAATTTTATTCTTTTGTAATATATTATTTTTTGTTACTCTTTGAGATCTGTTATATTGATTTACCTAATTTTCTTTTGAGTGCTATTTAATCCACTGATTAGTCCCTCTATTAAATTTTGATGATGCTCTTTTCTATGCACTTATAACATTTTATTTTATTGTTTTGCAAATCTGCTTGGTTTATTAGTTTTTAAGTGTTACTATTAAGACAATCACATTTTAATACTGTAAAGCATTTGTTGTAATATTTTTCTAGCTGAGCATTTGAAAGGCGTAAGCTTCATATTCTATTGATGTCTTTCTGCTGCCTATCATTCAACACTGGCCTGTTTTCCCCTGTGATTCCTAATCATGGCTTGACCTACAGTCATTTGTGGCCAGTGTTGAAGATTTTTTTTTTTTTCTTCTTTAATATATCTCAAGAGGTTTACCAACGCACCACTAACCTTTAGGCTGTTTCTCTTGATTTGCATCCCTGGACCGTTTTGTATATATTTGGAGTTCAAAGCCTGAAGAGGGAAAGCCCTTGTGTGCAAATTCTCAAAGAAAACCTTTTTTTTTTTTTTTTTTTTTTTTTTAGGCAATGTCCCTAACAGTGACATCATCACCCAGACAGACTCACAAGTTTACTTTCTTTTACAGATTATTTTTTTTACCGTATAAATTTTTCCTGCTATCTTGAAAAATGAGCTATTATTGTAAATGTATGACTTCTATATTTCTTTCTAGGTGTTTTACAGAGTTTCTAGGTTATTTAGTTTATCAAAGTGAGAGCAACACAATCAATACTTCACTTCTGACCTAATTTTCATTGGCCTTTTAAAATGTTTGTTTATTTATCTATTACTTTCTATTAAGTCATGTGCTATTCACCAGTCGTATACCTCAGTGGACTTTTGGAAAGTGATGAAATGTAAAACATCCTCCTCGACCTTTTTCTTTACTTGAACATTATACAATTTTGTTATTTAACAAACTGCTAAGATTGAATTAATCTGATCATTTCTATGTGGAAGATAAATTTTAATGAGTGACAGGATTTTCTGGACAGAATCACCCAGAACAATTACACTGGAAAGACAGTCTTGAGAGAGAGAGGGCTAAGGCACCAGAGAACACAAACCTTTCCACAGATGGTTGCGTATGAGTCAATGAAACAGAAGTACAACACTAAGAAGAGAGGGCACTTCAGGGGCAAATGAGAGAGTGCCAAGTAACTCTTTTCTAGGAGTATCAACAATTATATTGTCAGTCTCCTTCCGTGAAGCCAAGATTTGACATGAAATCATTTAAGTGCCCTTATGCACCAAACACTGTATGGGATTGTAGGTGGCAGAGTATGAGCAGAATCAGGCTTATGGCTTCATAACTGGTGGAAAGTCTTTGCAGCTGGCAGTCCAGAGGAAAATCCACAGGACTCAGCAGCCTCTACAGCTGCAGAGATATTTGAGACTGAATCAGGCCTTAAGCAATTATCTTGACATTCCGTGGTAATCATTCAATAGCTCATAAACAGTCAACATTGACTATGTAATTAAAAAATAGTTACATAATTCTGCCCCTAATTTAGTCACTAAAATTAGTATCTCATGCAATTATTTAGGTCATTTTAGACAATTTTTTTGAGATACATTAGCTCATGCTTACTTTTCAAGTGATAATTTTTATTTATAGTATTTTAATTGACATTTTAATATCATTAGGAAGCCAAGATGCCTATGATATTCTGACATGAACTTCTTTCCCACTCTGTAACACTGCTACATTTTATCCTTAAAGAAAAAGTCCCGGGGTTGAGTGACTTGCACAAAGTCATATGAATAGTTAAACTGCACTTTCTTGTGCAGCTTTTATAATTTGAGGTCTATACCCCTATTTAAGGAGGAGCTAAGTAATCAGCAAACTAGAAGAAGGTAATTTAACAATTCTTCAGTAAATAACACTAATCTGCTTTCTATAAAAGGGAGTTAGGTGATATGTAGACTGAATGTATAAAAATGAACAATATGCACAGAATAATCTGATTTTATATGCATGTTATATATATATATATATACACACACACATACACTATGTGTATATAGTAATCGTGTATCAGCCTTTATACATGCCATATTCTTTAGATTCTAAATTTATAAAGATGATAAATAGAATATCATTTTCCTAGAAAGAATATTTTTATTATGTTTTTGGCCAATTTAAATTACATTTTTTAAACATTAACTTTCTTACCTTCGGGGAATGTGATGAGTGGGCTTCTTTTATTTCAGAAAACCGTATTTCAAAAAATTATTTAATTTAAATAAATACCCTCTATCAGAAGACTGGCACATTTCAAAATAAAATTTTATAAGAGGCACTGCCGTCTACATGAAATAAAACCATTTAAGCCAATTCACTTGCCATTTATATCTAAGTAAACAAATCCTGTGTACTGTGATCTAGCCAATTGGATCTAGCAAGCCACAGAACATTACCAGACCACTCATGCTCACTGAAGCTGCTTTTCCTACATAATTGGTGACTATATAAAAATAAACTAAATACCATTATACAAACAAAAACTACCAAATGACAAGGGGGAAGAACCTTTGATTTTTAGGATTCTTCGTATCACTTTTCTTGGTAAGGTAACAGAAATATTTCAATTCTCTATGAATGAAATTAGCTTACATTTTGGCTTTTAACACCATTTATGTTTACAATGAATTATGATAACTAGCTCAGCTCAGTAACATGGGAAGTTTTTTCACGTCTTAGTGAATTTTGCTAGAGCTAAAATAAAATGAATGTCTTAGAACCTTGCTACACAGCATGTACTCCATAGAGCAGCATCATGGACATCACCTGGACATGGACATCACATCAGCTTGTTAGAACATTTCAGGCTCCAACCCAGATTTAGAGATTATAAATATGCGTTCTTTCAAGATCCCCAGGTGATTTACATTTTAGAAGACATGGATAAATACACCCTCTGCTGGTCAGCTTTGTATCAATTTACTCTACTGTGACTCTCTGACCGGTCTCCCCTTCCACTCCTGAAGCCCCTAGTCATCACATTAATTTCCCATTTACAAAAATTGCATGCATCCATTCACTTGTTATAATTCTCTTCTCTTTCACTTGATACTTTGGCTCACTGATCAGTTACCCTATCCACCCTTGGGGTTCATAGCCACTGTCTGCTTCTCGTCTCATGTCTTGCTGGCTTCCCTTGGCTTTCTTTCCTTATCCCCTGGCTCTCCATGCTTTCCCCACCCCTACCACACACAAGCGTGCTTAATTTGATTTGCCTTCTTGGCCCATAAAAGATACTAATTTTTTATTATGTTCAAACCTATTGAAATATTTATGTCATAATCAGAAAAAGAAAAACACATATAATTGATATTTTTAAACCAGCGTTTATTTTCATACCTAACAATTTTAGGTATACCTAACGATTTTTAGAAAAATAGGATTCTTTGCCATAACAAGGATTTTAAATTGCCACTTTAGAAGCACAGATACAATCATAATCTTCTTAAAGACCAAATGAGAAATAATGTTTAAAACAACGAACCATCTCAGATTATAACAGTGATACTGTTAGATATGAATTCATAAATTCAATGTTGTTGAGGCAGGCATGCTTCATGCTTCTGTCTCTGATGTTTTCAAAACCTGACAGAGCAGTGGTATGTGGAGTGAAGCAAAAGCACAAATTGAGTCAAAGCTATTTATCAATGTCTGTTAATAATCTACACATCAAACTGCAAATCATTCCATTAAAAAAAGTGGTAGGGATAAAAGAGTTTTTTTATTGATTTGTAAATTGTTTTCTTTCAGTGTTCTGAATTTTTTTTTAAATTTTGACTTAATGGAGACCCCTATCTGTACAAAATTTATGAAACTCACTTTTACTTCAGATATAGTAAAATACAATGACAAAACAAGGTACCTATATATCAGTAGCTTTCTGAAGCCTGTTTATCGCTCTCATGAATCTATGTTAATTTCTTCTATTGATATCTCCAATTTTTTCTAGTTTATTTTGTCTAAATCCTGCCAATGAATTTTGCATAAAGCTAATCAATGAAGAACATAAAGTCATAGATAAAGTTCTTGTCTCTGTTGATGAAACCATGAACTGGCGTTCAGGAGACTGGAGATCTAAATCAGACTTTGAGCTCCCACAAGTATGATATCATTTCTGATGATTAATTTCCTAACTGCTAAATTAAGAGAGTTGATAAACACATTCTGTATGGTCTCTTTGTGTGAAAACTTGTATTTTCCTAACACAGCTAAGATGTTGAATCCTCTTTCAATCTGGAAGAAAGCATTTTCAAAACACTTTTTTGTGTCTCTGAAAACTCTTCCTTTTAGGCAATATTTTCCTGCTGCACTTAGTTTATTGCTCTGGATTTCTGGGCATAGAGCCTATTTTGGTTTTATTTTTGTTTATGTTCATCGTCTTTATTTCTATTTTTGAAGATGATGCTTCATAAATATATTATTACACACTGTAAAATTGGATAATAATACTATAAAATTGATTTTCTGTATTTGCGCTTTCCTTGAGAACCTCGGGTGTGTACTGCAATTAGTCTAATTATTCAACTTGAAGCTGTCACCTCCTCCTTTGCCTGAAGCAAAGCAGCAGGAAGTACAAATCACACTCAACAGCCTGACACCAGGAGAAGGAAACAAATACCTCCGCATGGAATTTGCACATCTGATAGTGTGTCAGCTGAAATGGAAAAAAGATAGATTTTATTTTGGAGAATCCTGGAACTCCTTCAATAATTAGGACCGCAAAACATCTGCATCTGGTTTACCAGTGGAAAGAGGCTGCAGAGACACATTCTGATTGGCTCCTCTTGATGGCTACGGACACTTCATACAGTGCCTGGCATATATTAGATGCTCAATAATTGTTTGCTGAGCAAATTAATCAATTTTTGAATAAATGTGTATTGCTAAAAACCAATAAGGCTTTCACGTAAAAGGTTTGAGAGACATCATCCCCATTCTTACAACAACAAATAAAAGCTTGGCAAAGTAAAAATGAATGTGTTTTATTGGCTTCATCAGTGAACTGAGGTTGCAAGAAAAAGAGTCATCTTGACATCTGAAGAGACGGGAGGATCTAGAGTCATAGCTGAGATGTGCTTCCCTGGAACAGAAACTACTGGTGTCACAAACTCGTAAGAGCACTTAAACAGTATTTTTGGTGATTTGCCAGAGGCTGAGTGTGGATTAGTGTAAGAGTGAGAAAACCCTAAGAGCTGTGGTTTTAGTGGAATCCCATACTTTTGTGGGTTTTACCTCCAGGAACTCTACCAGGTTCTTACTGTGAATATTTGAGAAAGATCCCCTGGATGCTCTGTCAGTGGGGGAGAAAAGTAACCCTTGTGAAATATGCCCAGGGCTTTTTCTATAGCAAAAGAATGCTCTCCAGTGGGGAAAGACCTTACCAGAGCCTTGTCCCAGAGGTATGGGGGAAAGGCATTCTTGCTCCAGTTGCCCATAGCTTTCCTGTCTTATCTAATGGGCTAGAGGTGGAGAAGCTATACAAGAAGAAATAGTTGTGAAAGTCACAGGCCCACTAAAAGATGAAGATTGAAATGAGAGATTATTGAACCCTTCCTCTTCCCAACACCTTACCACCACACCAACAGGACTGCAGTGTCCTAATACTGCATTCTTGCTGAGACAGCAGCATGATACAGACTCTCTCTAAGGAGGAGTATATCAGGAAACCCAAAGTCAGGGGACAGACAAAAACAAGGACACTGAAGGAATTTGAAGCTTCTGACACCTATAGCTACAGCAAACATTAAACAAAGACCAATTCCTAGCCAGATTAACTCACATCCTCACACCAGAGACCTGTTCACCTCAGTTCTTATTATCTGATAAATTATGTCTGGCTTTCAGCAAAAAATTGCCAGGCATGCCATAAGGCAAGGAAAAAACACAGTCTGAACAGACAAAGCAAGCATCACAACCAGACTCAGTTATGACACAGGTGCTGGAATTCTCAGGAGATTTAAAATGACTAATTAGTAACCTAATGAAAAAGAGGACAACATTCAAGAACAGATGGGTAATATAGGCAGAGAGAGGTAAACCTAACACAGAGGTGTTTTTGTTTTTTTAAAAGCTAGAAATCACAAATAATGTAACAGAATGTCTTTTGTTCATGGGCTTATCAGCAGACACAGCTGAAGAAAGAATCAGTGAGCATATGATAGGTCAATAGAACTTCCCAAACTGTAAAAATGAATAAAAAAGCAGGGCATCCTAGAACTGTAAGAAAATTTCGACAGATGTAACGTATACATAACTGGAATGCTAGAAAAAGCAGAAAGAATGGGGCAAAATATGTGAAATGATAATGTAAGTCTTGAAGTAAACATGGCTAATAGATGAGATAATGGCCCAGAACATTTCAGAATTAATGACAGACACTAAGCCACAAATCTAGGAAACTCAGAGTCCACTGAGCAGAAAAAAATACTAAAAACTACACATAAGTATATCATTTGCAAATCACAGAAACCAAAGGCAAAGTGGAAATCTTAACAGAAGCCAGAGAAAGAAGCATCGTAACCTACTGAGGAATAAATAAAAGAAGTAAAATAGACTTCTTACCAGAAACCATGAAAGCAAGAAGAAAGTGGAATAAGATACTTAAAGTATCAAAATGTAAAAAAATACCCACTAACCTAAAGTTTAATATATAGTAAAATTATCCTATAAAAGTGAAAGAAACACCTTCTTAGAGAAACAAAAAGTTGAAGAACTTCATTGCCAGCTGACTCAGGTTAACAAAAGACAAATGAAATCTGCAAAGGCAATAGGAGAACTTTATTTTCTAAAAGAAGTCTGCAGATTGGGCAGATATAGCCTTAAGTGCAAAAGGAAAGTGCACTCTGAGGAGGAGTTCAGGGGTAAAAGATTAGAAAATATTATAAAGGCAAAAACTGTAAGATTGGAGGCAATGAGGTGCAGGGTCTGAATTGGATGACATTTAAGCAAGACATTACATGCTTCGCTTGTGTCTGGCTGGCTCAGGTAGTCTATGGGTGGTTAGTGGAGGAATTTCTAGCTGCAGTCTATCTTGGTACCAATGACAGGAGCTGGTTTGGCTTGATTGCAGAAAGGGCGGTCCTGTGATACCTTTTCAATATTTTATTAGTTTGTTCTCACACTACTATAAAGAAATAACTGACACTGGGTAATTTATAAAGAAAGGAGATTTAATTGGCTCACGGTTCTGTAGGTTGTACAGGAAGCATGAGGCTGGCATCTGCTTGGCTTCTGAGGAGGTCTCAGGATATTTACAATTATGGTGGAAGGCAAAGGGGGAGCAGATACATCTTATATGGCAAGAGCAGGAACAATAGAGTGATGGGGGAGGTGCCACACACTTTTAACAACTGGATCTCATGAGAACTTACTGTCATAGTGACAGTACCAAGGGGAATGGTGCTAAAACATTCATGGGAACTTCACCCCTATGATCCAATCACCTTCCACCAGGCCCCACCTCCAACACTGGGGATTATAATTCGACATGAGATATGGTGGGGAAACAGACCCAAACCATAGCAAATATTTTTTCAAGAATACAGTATGTGATTGCACCTTCACCCAGCCATGGTTGCCTGGTTGTTTTAACTTTGAGTACTCAGTTAGCCATGGGGAGTCCATTTTGTCTGTCAGTTGGGGACATAATTTAACACCTGCCCTACCAGAAATGTTGAAAGATTTTCTTGAGGCAGAAAAATGGTGTTGATCATAAGATGTATCTACATTAAAAAATAAGTAAAAGGAAGAATATTTAAAAAGAAGTAAATCAAACCACAAAATATGAAGAAGAAATCAAACCACGGAATAACTATTGTGTGAAAATAACGTGTCTGATGGTTACAAAATAAATTTAACCTAGTAATTACAAAAGCAATAGCAGATTTTGGAATCAGGGTTATTTTCTATAGGATTGAGTGATCATGAATATGTAAAGAGCTTAACACAGTGCCTATACTTGATTATAATGCAACAGAATTTTGTTCAATTTTCTTTCTTTTTATTTTTTGGCACTGAGCTAAGCCATATCTACTTGGATCTCGTTTTTATTATATTATTATACTTTAAGTTCTGGGGTAGAGGTGCAGAATGTGCAAGTTTTTTATATAGGTATACACATGCCATGGTGGTTTGCTGCACCCATCAATGTGTCATCTATATTAGGTATTTCTCCTAATGCTGTCCCTCCCTGTGATATTCCCCTCACTGTATCCATGTGTTCTCATTGTTCAACTCCCACTTATGAGTGAGAACATGCGGTGTTTGGTTTTCTGTTCTTATGTTAGTTTGCTGAGAATGATGGTTTCCAGCTTCATCCATGTCCCTGCAAAGGACATGAACTCATCCTTTTTTATGGCTCCATAGTATTCCATGGTGTATATGTGCCACACTTTCTTTATCCAGTCTATCATTGGTGGGCATTTGGGTTGGTTCCAAGGCTTTGCTATTGTGAACAGTGCCACAATAAACATATGTGTGCATGTGTCTTTATAGCAGCATGATTTATAATCCTTTGGATATATACCCAGTAATGGGATTCCTGGATCAAATGGTATTTCTAGTTCTAGATCCTTGAGGAATCGCCACCCTGTCTCCTACAGTGGTTGAACTAATTTACATTCCCACCAACAGTGTAGAAGTGTTCCTATTTCTCCACATCCTCTCCAGCACCTGTTGTTTCCTGACTTTTTAATGATTGCCATTCTAACTGGTGTGAGATGGTATCTCATTGTGGTTTTGATTTGCATTTCTCTAATGAATAGTGATTATGAACTTTTTTTCATGTGTTTGTTGACCACATAAATGTCTTCTTTTGAGAAGTGTCTTTTCATATCCTTTGCCCAATTTATGATGAGGTTGTTTGTTTTTTTCTTGTCAATTTAAGTTCTTTGTAGTTCTGGATATTAGCCCTTTGTCAGATGGATAGACTGCAAAAATTTTCTCCCATTCTGTAGGTTGCCTTTTCACTCTGATAATAGTTTCTTTTGCTGTGCAGAAGCTCTTTAGTTTAATTAGATCCCATTTGTCAATTTTGGCTTTTGTTGCCATTGCTTTTGGTGTTTCAGTCATGAAGTCTTTGCCCATGCCTGTGTCCTGAATGGTATTGCCTAGGTTTTCTTCTAGGGTTTTTATGGTTTTAGGTCTTACATTTAAGTCTTTAATCCATCTTGAGTTAATTTTTGTATAAGGTGTAAGGAAGGGATCCAGTTTCAGCCTTCTGCATATGGTTAGCCAGTGTTCCCCACATCATTTATTAAATAGGAAATCCTTTCCCCATTGCTTGTTTTTGTCAGATTTGTCAAAGATCAGATGGTTGTAGGTGTGCGGTGTTATTTCTGAGGCCTCTGTTCTGTTCCATTGGTCTATATATCCGTTTTGTTACCAGTACCATGCTGTTTTGGTTACTGTAGAGCAGTCTGAGGTTGACCTGGGACGCTCAAGCTTGGTGGGAGGAGGGGCCTCCACCATTGCTGAGGCTTGAGTAGGCAGTTTCACCCTCACAGTGTAAACATAGCCCCCAGGAAGTTCAAACTGGGCGGAGCCCACTGCAGCTCAGCAAGGCCACTCAAACTGCCTCTCTAGATTCCTCCTCTCTGGGCAGGGCATCTCTGAAAAAAAGGCAGCAGCCCCAGTTAGGGACTTACAGATAAAACCCCCATCTCCCTGGGACAGAGCACCTGGGGGAAGGGGCGGCTGTGGACACAGCTTCAGCAGCTCTGAAGAGAGCAGTGGTTCTCCCAGCATAGTGTTTGAGCTCTGATAAGGGACAGACAGCCTCCTCAAGTGGGTCCCTGACACTGCTCACCCCGCCCCCCGCCCCACCGTGTATCCTGACTGGGAGACACCTCCCAGTAGGGGCTGACAGACACCTCATACAGAAGAGCTCTGGCTGGCATATGGCTGGTGCCCCTCTGGGACAAAGCTTCCAGAGGAAGGAACAGGCAGCAGTCTTAGCTGTTCTGCACCCTCTGCTGGTGATACCCAGACAAACAGGGTCTGGAGTGGGCCTCCAGCAAACTCCAGCAGACCTGCAGCAGAGGAGTCTGACTGTTAGAAGGAAAACTACCAAACAGAAAGGAATAGTGTCAACATCAATTTTCTAATTAAAAAAATCGTCAGTCTTCTTGAATCACACATTGCTCAGGTAAAATAAAGGAGATAAATATAGCAATGGTGCCAGATTTGAATTTTTAAAAAAAGATTTGGAGTAAAACCTAGTAATACTCTTTTTAACAAGAGAAAAACATTGTCCAAGATTTTTAATTGTCTTCAAATATGAACCCTATACATTTAGAAAAGGTATGTCCTCAACTGGTAATTGGCTACATCACATATTTTAAGAAATGGAGAAATGAAGGGGAAATAAAGGAAAAGTTAGCAGATTATATATTATAGGATTCAACAATATAAGTAAAAAGGGAAAGGGCCTTGCATTACTTAAGCAAAAGCAAAAAGCAGGTAGCTATAATTCATGAGATTTAGTAGGTAATATGAAGAGTTTATTTTATACCCCCAATTGGCAATTTAAAATCTCTATAACTGTATAAAGAAAGATAATTGTGTGCATGGGCTAAAGAATCTGAATGAACATAATTTCCTTTTCTGCTCTCAGTTATAATACTTAACCTTTAAATGAAACTAAAATATTTAAATTAGCAGAAAAGAAATTTTAAAATGTAGTTTGAGATTCACTTACTCTTTTCCCCAGCCCACTCTTCTAAAAATATTACTTATAAGTAATAAATAAAATTTTACAATATGTTTTCATGGTTTTTGACAGCAACTTTCTCAGGATAGCTTGCCTTTTGACTAATAAAAACATAGTCCTATATTCCCATAATCCCTTCCCTGATTGAACACCTACTTTATACAGAATGAATTGTTCAGGCTAAAGAATAATATCACTGACAGAGAGATCCTTATCTTCATGATCCAAGAAAGAAGAATTCTCTGAGGGCTTGTAAGCATGACAGCAGCTAAGAAAGATTACCAAAGCAATTAATAAGAAAGCAAAGCATTATACAGTGGAAATAAAAAGTAAAATATAAAAATAGAGGTCTTTAATAATAGACTATCTGGGAAGGCTTACTGCAGGAGATCAGTTTTGAACCAGACATTAAAAAATTATCACAGCCTTTTTCAAACAGTTCTCAAAAATTATTTTAGGAAAAAGAATAGTTCAGTCACATTAATTTCAATCATTTTCTAAGCCTATCAAAAGCAAAGGATGAGATTTCTTCATGTGGGTGTTAACATTTTATCTATGTCCATGCTATTAACACTAGCTAGTAACTAACTACAAAGCCAACCTCTAATATTTAAATCCAGATTTTAAAATCGTGTCCTATAAACCAGAGATAGGTTTGAGTACTTTTTTGAGTGAAATTTTTATCCATACAATCAACTTTGAATATCTTGGCTGCCTGTATAAAATGAGATTTCAAAAAAGAAACCTAGGCAATTTTTATGGGAATGCATTATACCTTAATTCAACTCTGTTTCATTTAAAACAGCAGTATAAAACCTAGTTGATAAATTTTACCACATTACGCTGGGGGAATTTCAAAAATGTAGTAAAATTGACATAAAATTTATCAGAGAAAAGAAACATGCACGTTCATCAGTTATAGGGAGACTACATGCAAGTACTGTTGTATGGTCTTTCACCAGGTAAATTATACGACTTAAGAACAAATATCTTAAATGAAAAATACGTATATAGAGAAACAGATGCAAAAATTCAATTCATGGACATAGTAGAAGTACCAAACCTAAGGGTGGCTCTGAAGTATAAAGTATGTTATTTTGAATGGAAAGTTCTAAGAGATTTAACCAGAGATCCAACAGCATACTGAATTAAGGGTGATAACTGGGATAGAGTTAGAGGACAAGGAGGCAGGAACTAGCGCCAGAGCCATACAAATAAGATGTTGGTGTTAGTATGGAGGCAAAGTCTTAAATTGCTAATTCATGTGTCAAACCAATGACAAGAAAATGCCAGCAGTAGATTTCAAGTTGGGTCGGGGTCATGACTCGGGAATCACGGTAAAAAGTTCACTAACGGAAGGCCACTGTTACATTCTTCTCGCGATGGTTATATGGGGCAGGAGGGAGCCACACAGTTCAAACCATCTCTATGCAGGGGCCGTTTCTCATCATGGCTGCCTATCGTGAGACCAGAGTTTATTGCTATAGCAGTCCTCAGCAGGAAGTCTGTGAATACCGAACAGCGACAGTTATTTCTCCAGATGAAGGAAATATTAAAAATCATTTCTTCTTTTTAGAAGTAACCTTAAAATGAGGATATTGAAAGAATGCTCAGGCAAATGAGTTATATTTCTTAAAAATCTGTAAAACCCTCTTCCAGCCTTTCTTTCTTTTTGTGGTTCATCCCTTATTCTTGATGATCTTTTTTTTTTTTTTTAATTTTCAAACTTCTCAGGAGTGAAAATACAGATGGCAATGCTGTGAAACAGAAGAAATTGTTCAATTTTTAGGACTTGGACTTGTTAACATGAAAATAGTAACACAACTTGCTTTTGTTGGGTAAAGGTCATGTGATATTCCGTTCATTGGGATATAAATTTACGTTTCTCCCTTATGAAATGGTAGAAATGTTAGTATTAATTTATTTAAGCAGGTATGCCTTGAAAAAATGGTGCTAGGCTACTGCATCAATTTGTATGAAAAGGACAAATAACTGGCCAGTACAGTATATGCTGTTTCTCTATCCTGTTCCAGACTTACCATAACATGCTGAAATATGAAACAATAAGGAAAAGGGCAGAAGGAAGGGTAGAATATATGACCTGCATACATCATAAAACATTTCCTTAAAGTAGCAATTTTGCCTGAGAAGAATATGTTAAAATGCAAGTCAGTGACATAGAGTATATTTTCCCCTCTCACTCCCTCCTCAAAGGCTGAGATGCCATCATTCAATTCTCACTGTACATTTCTTAGAACTTTTGAACCTGAGTGATCCCGATTTCTACTCTGGACTTCAGGTTTATGAGTTAGCAGAAAGACAACCCCTCTAGCAACAGTTCCAAAGGATATAATTACAAATATAGCATAAGACCCTCAGCTTTCAAGACTTTTAACATTGTTGTTGTTTTTAGAAAGTAATTGGTTTTGCTTTGGCTTTTTATCCCCCTCCCAATGCTCAATGCAATCTACACTGCCTGGAAGCCAGACTTTAAATGAAGCAGATGCTCCAAGTTAAACTCTGAGCTGATAGTAAAGTTGTTTCCTAGCAACACAAAGTTATGAAAACTTCAAGAGTGCCACTTGCTCAATACAGTTTCTCTCATTTAGTTTCATGCTCGCAGTGGGTTATTATAACCTACTGAGTTCCAAATCAAAATGAACTTGATCCTACATTAAAAGGAATGAAAAACCACTCCATTGATTTTGAACTAATGACCTTTTCAAACCTCGGGCATACAAAATCAAACTTTATACTATAGTTTAAAAGAGTATTTTTCAAAATGAAATTTGAGAAGGATGTTATAGAATGGTGATAAGCTTAGGCCATAAATCTACCCAAACAGATACAATTTTTTGAGATGGAGTCTCGCTGTCGCCCAGGTTGCAGTGCAGTGGCGCGATCTCGGTTCACTGCAGGCTCCGCCCCCCGGGGTTCACGCCATTCTCCTGCCTCAACCTCTTGAGTAGCTGGGACTACAGGCGCCGGCCACCTTGCCCGGCTAATTTTTTGTATTTTTAGTGGAGACGGGGTTTCACCGTGTTAGCCAGGATGGTCTCGATCTCCTGACCTCGTGATCCGCCCGCCTCGGCCTCCCAAAGTGCTGACGTGGCGTGAGCCACCACGCCCGGCCGCAGATACATTGTTTAAAAACACCTAGACTTTCTGAACATCTAGCTAACCTGACCTAGGCAGAGGAAATGGTGTGTAATTAAAATGCCTTATAGCAGTGGTTCTCAAATATTCTGGTCTCAGAACCCCTTTGGTTTCTTAAAAAGTATTAGACTATCATCAAAGTACTGCTATTTATATGAGTTATGTATGTCAACATTTCATTAGAATTAAACCTAGAAATTTTTTGTCTTTAGTTGTTTATTTAAAAATAAACACACTATGTCTTAAAATAATTAACATATATTTTAGAAAGAGTTTTATTTTCAAAAATGAAAATTATTTAGTGAGATGAGTGGCAATGTTTTACAGTTTTACAAGTCTCTTTTAATGTCTGGTTGAATAGAAGACAGCTTGATTCTTAAATTTTTTTTTTCGGCCTTTACTTGGTTGTGATATCACACATCACATAGCCTCTAGAAAATTCTACTGTGTTATCTTGAGAAAATGAGAGAAAAAAGGCAATTTTTCCTCTTCCTCTTTCACTTTCTCTTCTGAAATTAATTTGGACCACATTTTGAGAACTGTTGGCAGTAAGCATATTTCTTCAGTGTGTAACAGGATTTAAATGATTTCCTTTCTCATAGTCATTAACATTAGGCAGTGTGGTAAAGTGATTTCGTCTCTGACACTTAAAAGTTAGCTTGCCTGAGTTTGATTCTATTATGACAGCTTCTAACTCTAAAACCTTGAGTAAGTCACTCTAAGTCTCACTTGTGTCATTTATAAAATGGGGCTAATAGTAACACTAGCCCCACAGTACTATAATAGAACTAGGTAGGAAATAGACAACACAGCAGATTTTTTTCTCGTAAAAGTAACCACCCATGATTATTGTCTGTATCTCTGATTTTAAGACTGTTCAAGACTATTGATTAAGACAAAAACAAATATCTCAATAAAACACTCGAATAACCACCACTTCCACTCTACCTCATTCTTAAAAAGAGGAAATAATGTGAACTTGTGATTACCAGAGGCTAATATGCATTTTTGTATTGAGAGTTCAAGTTTGATTTACTTCCTAATATCAAGGAAGAAGTACCTGATATGATGTTTGAATTCATTCGTATTTGCTTCTTTCCTAATAAAATATCTTTTAATATCATGTGGTAGAGAGAGGAATGAAGATGTGTGACTTTGCTTAAAGAAATAGTGAAAGTGAGTATTAATGCAATTTGAAACTAGCACAGAAGTATGCATTTAGTTTTGGTGAATGATTTCTGTTTGGTAGATTTATACTTGCTTCACCCTTTATTCTGGTTCATATAATGGCCAAAAATAAACAATTATTATGGGCTTGAATCATACACTCACACTGGGTAAATTCCAACCACGTCATCACCTGTATATTCTTTTACAGCCACTGCAGGACTGATCACATTTGCAACATGAATATTATCTTTGATTCCATAATTTCAACACACTCAGTACTCACAGCAATTTATAGCTAGATATGTAGTAAACACTTTTTCGTTTTACCTTGGGAACTAGCTTAAGAGAGTAAATGAACCGAGATTGCACGAGGTCTTGCAACGAGCCGATAGGGTAATCCTGAACTCTACAATAAATGTCACTTCCCTCAAAGGAGAATAAATAGATGTTCTTGAAAATAGAATCTTTAAAACAGAGCCTTATATGTTTTTGGACTTTAAACATTGGTAAAATATAAAATGATATTCAAAAATGAGTTTAAAAATTTAGCAACAATCATAGTCCATTCATATTAGGCATTTAAAAAATGTGCTACAGCTTGTTATACCAAATCACTTTTGATAGCCTTTGTTAGATACATTAGTGGTTAGTGGAAAGTTTGAGAGCTGGGAGATTTAGTGTATTTGGGAGTAATATAAAGAACTCTTAGGATATCTGGGTACTGTGTTTGAGTGGTAATAGTTTAATTTTCTGCCCCACTATGATGACTTTTTTTATGACGTTGAAGTGAAGAAGCAGAAAAACAAAAGATCATTGGATATCATCTCACGTGTCTTTTTCCTGAGGGAAATGAGTTGGAATAGGGTGTTTTCTTTAGCAAAGCATATTAGATTTAGCAGGCCTGTGTTCAAATTCTAGTACCCAGCTTACAGAACGAGTGTTCTAAAATGCATTTCTGAACTTCTCTCAACTTCATATTCCTATGTAATAAGATGACAAGCATAACTACTCTGTAGTCCAATTTCAAGAATTGAAGGGGTTAACATATGTAATAGAGTCACCCGGTTCTCAAAAGAAATAATTCCTTCCCACTTTCCCTTCCTTGCTTTTATTTTTTTTCACTTTCTTTACTGCAGATTATATCTTTTACCTATTCTTGGTGTCTGTCCTTTACTACAGATACCAGTAGCAGTCATATTTCAGCACCCACTTTCTTTTGCATTTAAAAAATAAAATGCTGAAGCTGAAACTTGAATTAAGCTATAATTTTATTAGTACGTGTGTGTACGTGTGTGTGTGTGTGTGTGTGTGTGTTTTAAACCCATTGCTGAACTGTTTTGGTTAAGTTAAAGTAAGTGCAAAATGTTTTCAAATTCAACAATAGAATTATTACCATTTGAGGAATAAGGTATTATCCCAAGATGACATATCCAAGACCTCAGATGAGAACACTGCGACATTACATTAGCTTCTTTAAGGTCACAAAGCTAAGTGTCAAAGTGAGATTCAAAATGAATTCATTTGGTTTCAGTCTGGGCAATTAACCATGCTTTTGGTTAGATATAAGCGTATTTTGCTTGTGCTTTAATAGCTGTCTCCGAAAGATCAGAAAAACTAAAATATATTTGACATGCTCTTCATTTTACTGTGGGGAATATTTGATAAAGAACTGGTCTCAGTTTAATAAAGGTCATACAATAAACCACATTTTGGGACATGTACTAATGTCTCATAGGTATAACTATGTTATAGTAAGATTTGAGTTTTCACTCACAGGACTAATCATCCCTGATGTCAACCCATCCTAGGAAGAACTGCAGAATCAGGGACTCAAATCAGGAACTTGAAAGATGTGCCATGGACTAAGCCCACAAAGGAAGGCCTTCTCTCTGGGCTTTTCTCTCTGTGATTTCCTTTTTCTGGAACTTGGCCCGTAACTCTCTAGATGTGGTGGAAACATGCCACAGCCTATTGGAATCAGGCTAAAAGCTCTGAAGAAATGGAACTGAAGCAGAATATTTTCCCATCCCCTTTGTGGGATTCGTGACAGGTGTGCCTCATTTACCCAGCTTGCAGTTTTCAATTCCTAGTAAGAGGGAGCATGCAAGCACATAAGGTGGGAACTGGAGTGCACCAACCCTGGAACCAGCTGGCTGCTTCAGCACTGGCAGGAGTGAACTCCACTCACTTAGACCTGCAGCAGTCCACTCCTTGTGGGATGGAGTGCATTGTTGAGCAGGTGCAGGAGTCAGGGTGAGTGCTTTTGGGTGCTGGCAGGAGCAAACTCTGTGCAGGCCTCATGGCAGCATCTAGGGAGATGCCTGCGACCCCTGAAGCGTCAGAGGGAGAATGTTACAGTGCTCTTTTAGCTCTGCCATCTGCAGATGGCTTAAGTGTTAACAGCTCAGTGGGCCTTCCGACTTTTCACATGAGGCAGCTGCCCCTCTGCCTGTGAGAGTGAAAGGCCAGTATGACAGCCTTTAGTGTTCGCACTCATGGCACCCAAACTCTTGTCTGGCGTCCAGGAGAAATAAGGTTGCACAAATAAATTAAAAGATGGTAAATGTGGGGGATTTTATTGCCAATGAAAGTGGCTTTTAGTGGAAGAGGAGCTGAAAAAGGGATAGGGTGGGAAGGTAATCTTCCCCTGAAATCTGGCCATCTCCAGCTGGATTCTTCTCCAAAGTTAGCCATCAAGCTGTTCCTCTAAAGTCAAGCTGGTTCTCTCCAATGTTGAGCCATAGTCTCTGACATCCAGCTTTCTCCTCTTTGCTTGCTGAGTCTGGAGTCTTTATGGGCACAGGATGGGGGTTGGGGCAGGCCACAGGTGGTTTTTGAAAAGGCAGCATTCAAGTGGGAAAACAAAGATGTAAATTCTCACTTTGGGCCACCGTCTTAGGCTTTTCATCTTGAGAGTGGGGCTTCACCAGGGACCCACCCCTGTCTGCCTAGAATTTCTCTGCCTCCTCTCCCCATCAAAACCTGAAGTTATCAGGCAGGCATACTTCAGACAACTTCACAAAGACATTTTATAGTTTGTGAGTTTTGAGAGCAGATTTGGAGATAAAAATGAGGCATAAGTTTTTCTCTGTGTTGTAATACCCTTCCTTTATACAAAGTAAGCATCCTCAATTATAAGTTAATCCTAGCCCACACCTTAACATATTGTGAGTACAAGCAATATTAGAGGGAAATTTAACCTGAGTCTACACATTCAAGGAATCTGGAAAATTTAAGTACATGGGCAAGTTAGGAGGATGAATAGAATGCAAATATTATTATCAAGAGGCAAGAAAGAGTTCCACTTTGGGCCATGATGCACTAAGAAAGACTGGATTTGTATTTCCAACTCAGATAACTAGAAAACTGAACAAAATATAACAAAATACGGTTTTGAGGCATTAAGCCATGCAGGATTATGATACCTGAGAGAATGATAATATTCCCGAGAAACTGCCTAGGGAAAAGATTTTCAACCTTGCACACTTTTGACATTTTGGGCTGGATAATTCTTTGTTGTAGGGAGCTGTCTTGTACATTGTAGAAAGTTTAGCACCATCCTTGGCTTTGGTGCTAATGTAGTAGCACTACCCTAGTTGTAACAACCTAAATTGTTATCAGACATTCCAAATGTCTACTATGGAACAAAATCATTTCAGTTTGAAAACCATTGGCCTAGAAGTAGTCCCTGTGCTGCGGTATAAAGAAGGAAAATCCAAGCAGAACCAAGCCATCATGCAGATTTAGGAAGACAGAGATTAAAGGTTAAAGAGGTCTGAGTGGCTAGAATTTATAAAACAGACTACCAGTGAAAGGGGAGCTGAGAGAGAGAGAAAGAAAGAGCAAGCTTTAGAATCTACCTAGGGACACCCTCAATCTAATCTGCACCTATGTGAGAGGAAATCACATGAGCAGATAAAGAACTGCTGGAAATTAGAAAGTGCAACAATTCACAGAGTCTACACACAGCTGGGAATAGCAATTCCTCCCATCAGCCAGAGTTGAAGACTTTTAAGACATGGAGAAATCTCAGAAGGGTGACACCTTAGTAGAAGATCTAAATTAGCCCTCAATTAAAAGTTGGTCAAGACACACTCCAAAAAACGTAAAAGCAAGCATTTAACTGTTTCCAAGAACTTATTTGTTCACCAGAACAAGTTACAACACGATTTAAAGAAATACGTCAAAATCCAGCATTCAACAACATAATATTCACAATGTTAGGTATCTAATCAATGAAGCTGGAAAATCTGCCTCATACTCATGAGAAAATATAATCAATAGTGACATTCATAAATAAGAGAGATGACAGAATTGGCAGTGAAGGACATTAATAAATATGAAAAGAATTATAAATATGTGCCTTATGCTTATATGTGCCCAATTAAAAAATATGTGACAATGATAAAGAGAAATAAGAAATATAAAGCATTACCAAATAAAAATCTATAAAGAAAAAACTAAATTAAAAGTACACTGTAGAGAATTAACAGCAGATTAGACATTGCAGAAGAATCGATCGGTAAAAATGAAGTCATTGGAAGGAAATGAGAACAGAGATCTAAAAAAACACAAGCAAAAAAAAGAAGACAGGAAAATAAAAAGAGCTACAGTGATAATTGTATTGTAACAAGCGTAATTAGATCCAGAAGGAGGAAGGCGGAAGGCTACGGATGGGAGTGGAAGGAAAAGGTAGCATCTGGAATAAGAATAGAGAATTTTAAATATGATGAAAACTGCAAATCAACACATCCAAGAAGTTAAGCAAACCCCAGTCAGAATAAACACACAAAAAACAACAGTATGGCATATCAAAATCAAATTGGTAAAACCAGTAATGCAGAGAAAAATCTTAAAAGCTGCTAGAGAGGGAAGAAAAAATGACCTATTATGTACAAACGAACAAACATAAAAGTGACAAAGCATTCTTGGCAAAATGTATGCAAGCAAGAAGAATATATAGTAATATCTTTAAAGTACTGTGAGGAAAAAAAATCCAAAACTGTCAATCTGGTTGTTCTCTGCTTGGCAAAAGATTTTTCAAAAATGAAGTGAAAGAAAAATTATTTAGGCAAATAACAATTGAGATATTTCATCACTCGCCCATTGGAACTACAAAAAATATTAAAGAATGTTCTTCAGGCAGAGAACAAATAATATAAGATAGAAATTTAGAAAGATGAATGACAAATGCCATTCAATTATAATCATAAAGAAAATGTAAAAGTTTTTTATTCTCATATTTAAATCTCTTTTAAAACAATTATGTGAACAAAATAATACAAATGTGTATATTATATCATAGAAATAAAAATAACAACATCAATAGCACATAAGGAGAGAAACATGTAAAATCTTCTTTCAAGATATATAAAAAGTAGCATTATATTTGAAAATAAACTGTGATAAGTTAAAGATGTATATTGTGAACCCTGGAGGATCTACTGAAAATTTAAACTAAGAGATGAGGAAGAAGCCAATATTGAAGAGAAAGTGGAATTATAAAAAGTTTTCATTTAACTCAACAGAAGACAGGAAAAAAGGAATGGAGAAAAATGGAACAAATATAAAACAAACTACAAGTTGGCAGATTCAAAACCAACCATATTGTTAGTTATATTCAATCTAATTGGAATAATCTAAAAGCACAATCTACTGACAGAGATCAAGCTGGCTAAAAAGATCTAACTGTATGTGTTATATAAGAAATGAATTTTAAATATTAATATACCAATAGGCTAAAAGTAGAAGACTTTAAAAGATATTATGAAAACACTAAGCAAAGGAAGCTGAGTTGAATAAATTAATATCAGACAAAGTAGGTTTCAAGCTAGGAATACCACCAGGGAAAAGAGAAACATTTTATAATGATAGAGAGGTCAATTCAACAGGAGGATATGCTTGAGGCCAGGAGTTTGAGACCAGCCTTGGCAACATAGTGAGACCTCTACTTGTGAGGCTGAAGTGAGAGGATGACTTGAGTCTGACAGGTCGAGGCTACAGTGAGCTCTGAGTGTACTATTGCACTCCAGCCTGGGTGACAGAGCAAGACCTTGTCTCAAAAAAAAGAGAAAAGAAAAAAAAAAAAAGGATATAAGGATATAACAGTCCTAAGTGTACAAGCACCTAATCAAAAAGCTTCAAAATGCATGGGGAAAAATACAATTGAAATGCAAAATATACAAATATGATTGATATAGTTAAAACTTTTTTCTTAGCTGACTAACTGAGTAGTCAAAAGAATAGAAAACATTTATCAACTTAATTTTCTCATGAACCAAAAAAATTAACAAAATAATAGCAAATTAAATCTAGAAATATAGAAACAGTATAAAACACCATGAATGAGTATAGTTACTATTTGAAAATCAATGTATTTCATATTAACAGACAAAAAAAAAATCCATATGATTACCCCAATACATTCAGAATGCAGGAGAAACATTTTGCAAAACTAAAAAAACAAACAAACAAACAAAAAAAACAAGAAAACCCCAAAACAGCTAAAACCTTTCAGCAAACTAGGACTGGAGACAACTCTCTCAATATAATAAAGTATATAGTTGAAAAAAACCCTACATCGCACTCAATGACAAAAGGTTGTAGTTAATTCTCAAGTTTAAGGCAAAGATACTGCTCTCATTACCTATATGCATTATTTTAATATAGTCCTAGACAGTTTAATAAGGAAAAAAAGAAGGAAAGGAAGGAAGAAAGAAAGAATGTTAAAGGATAATTACCATTAGAAATGGCAGGTCAGGGACTCCAAAAATCTGCCCCTCTGTAAAATCAATAAAAATTTTGGCAAAAATTGCCAATATCAACTTTTTCAGAACTTTGAAAATTAAATAAAGCATGCAACAATCGGAGAAGTATTTATTCAAGAAAAATGACTGTCTCAGTAAGAGTTACGAACTTTGTGGTGTTTAAACTCATTGAAGTCACACTCCCCTCTCCCAGGTATGTGGTAACCCTAAAAGCCCAAAACTCACTATCACAGTATTCGTGAAGAATAGCAGCTTACCAGCTACTCACTGGTGGAGAGAGAATGGGCTTGGAACTCGTGTTAAACCTTATTCACAGAAAATTGACATTATCTGACCCCTCTCCAGTTATCTGAAAACCTTCTCTCACAGGCCTTGTTGTATGTATTTGACCTTAGTCAGAGCTGACTTGATTTGGATCATTCAGAAAATAATTTTTATGGACATTAGTTAACTTTAAAAAGTTTAATAATATGGCAGCTTACAAGAGGTGTTGATAACAGTTGGAGCAAACAAGAAGCTGGGGAAAGAAATGTCCAAAGAAAACTTGAAAATCCCTAACATGTTACTGAAAAGCCAGAAGACCAAGCGTCTACAGTGTTGTGTGGATGACCAGGAAAGACCTGAAAGAGCCCAAAGTCCTTCCTTCCAATTGATGTTGCAATTCTGTAAAATCAGGAAAGAAAGATTAAGGCAGAGTTTTAATCTGCCTGTTTATGCTTGAAAATCATGAGGATAAAAATAATTTTAGCAGTATACCATGTTATGGATCAGAATACTTAATATATTTTGTATGTCAATTTTACTCTAAGTGATCTATAAATCTAACACGACTCCAATCAACACTCTAGCCATCTTTGCTGATAAAACTGATAACCTGTCTTTAAAATTTATAGGCAAAAGATTTACAATACATGACACAATTTTATGTTTCATAATCTTTGCTATTTTCAGACTCCCTTTATTTATTGCCACATAAACTTCAAGGTTATTTTAAACAATTAAAAAAACTGACCCTGATTAGCAATCTCATGTAAAATCTCATTTAAATTTATACATTAATTTTAAGAGCACTTTCTTTCCTCATCAAAACATTTATTCAGATATTGTTTTAAGTACACCTAATGATTTCTGTTAATTCATAAATGTCATTCAATTTTTAAATTAATTTATACGTATTGCCTAATTTTCCCCTTATTAAAATGAAATGTTTCTGTATTTCCAATTATACCTAAAATGATGTCTTTAGAAGAAACCAAGTCTCCTATGTTAGCGTTTCTTAGAATTAATGTAATAATATTGCTAGGCGTTTATTTGGTGTTAGTAATCTATAATTTGCATAATATTGGAAAGGGAGAAAATCTTTAATTTCAGTATTAGGAATGACTTAATGAAATTGTTGAAAATATTGTACATGTCTTGTGATTTAAATGACTACCATCCCCAAGCTTGCTTAAACATAATTAAAATGATACTGTGGTGTATCTGCCAGAAGTCTACTTTAAGGGATAAGGAGCCTCTTAGGAAATGACTCAGCCTGAAAGAAGAGAGAATGCTGACACAGAAGCTTTTCTTTTTCATTTGTTTTAACAACAAAATGGAATAAAAATGAGTTTGGCCTGTGTAGATTTTATTCGGCTTATCCAAAAGTTCAACCACTGAAAAACTCTACCCTCATCTCTCCACTGAGTTCTATGATGAAAAGACAGAACAATAACAATAACAAAATATTTATAAATGTTAATTAAAAGATTATAATCTATTTTCCATGAGACAATGAAGTAGCAGTAATTTCAAAAATTTTGCAAATATAGAAAATTTTTCTAGTGGTGTTGAATGTAATGAGAGACAGTGATCTTGGTGTTGCTGCTAGCAACCTTGATGTCAGAGGGCTCCTCTTCCTAATAACAGTCCAACTCTTCTTCTTCCATCTCACACTGCCATTATCACTACTTTCACCAGCAATGTATTATTGTTATCAGATATTCATTACAGAGCTGAATCCGCTAATGAAAATTAGTTGGTTATTTGCAGTTATTACTGCTTTACTTTTTACTTTAAAATCTATTGATAGTAAGCAATTTTATTTCAGAAAACATTTTGAAAAATGTTTATAATGACCTATGTAAATACACTCATGATTTTCCTTCTTGTAATTCTTTTATTTTCCTAGTGAATTCCTCAACCATTTATACATTTATTATGAAATTTTGGGGGAACGTAATAATTGAGTTTGGGACTTTCTCATTTATCTCTATTCCTTACTGTTAAGAAGGCAACAGCTGTGAGTAAATGGCTTCTCATACTGATGTTTAATTTATAATTTATTTTCAATTTATTGGTAACATACAACTCAAGTCTCAGTTCCTTATAAAGGCAAAGGTTTATTTTTTGGTTGTATTCCATGTCGGCCATAGTTTTGTTGGAGACTGTGCTTATTAGAGTCACTCAAGAGACCCAGTGACCTCATCTTGACACCTACCTCCATGATCAACCGCAGTAAGTGGTAAGAGAATGTGTTCTCACACTGGCTCTTAGAACTTTGGCCTGAAAGTGACATATATTTCTACTGCTTACATTTTGTTAGCCAACTGTCTCCCAAACACATGTAACTTCAGATGTTGAGAAGGCACAATATTACTATGCCTGGAAGAACTGTAGTGTTTGTGGACAGCCTGAATGGCTACTATGTCATATCTCTGGCATATTCAACTATCCTCCAAAAAGTAAGTAAAAAATAATTTTTCAACTGTAAAAACATATGTAAAACTGTTCCTTAAAAGTACAAGTGCTCACTTCATGCCTGTTTACACAATTTTTACAAATATTCTAATTTGGGGGCTATCTGATTATCAAATCAAATGTAAAACAAAAAAAAATCAAAAGTGAGATAAATGCCTAAGGAAACAATATAACAGAAGCAGAAATAACTAGATGAATAAAAAAAGAAATCTAACATGGTTAATATAAATTAGCATACAAAAATTATTCCTAATTCATTAGCCTCTGAGTGTATCATTTGTTTAGATCATGTAGAGAAATGTGGACCTGACTCATCAAGAAGTGATTAATTGATGAGTTTAGGAATTGAAATGGTCTGGCTGTTTCTCCACCCAAAATCTTGTCTTGAATTTAGTTCCCATAATTCCTACATATCATGGGAGAGAACCAGTGGGAGGTGATAGAATCATGGGAGCAGTTGCCCCCATGCTGCTGCTCTCGTGGTAGTGACTGAGTTCTCACAAGATCTAATGGTTTTATAATGGGCTTTCCTCTTTTTCTTGGGAGTCCTTCATGTTTGCTTCCTCTTCTGCCATGATCGTAAGTTTCCTGAGGCCTCCCCAGTAATGCTGAATGGTGAGTCGATTAGACCTCTTTTCTTTGTAAATTGCCCAGTCTCAGGTATGTCTCTATTAGCAGCATGAGAGTGGACTAATTCAGTAAGTTGGTTCTGTAGAGGGTGGGGTGCTGCTGTAAAGACACCCAAAAATGTGGAAGTGACTTTGGAACTGGTTAACAGGCAGAGGCTGGAACAGTTTGGAGGGCTCAGAAGAAGACAGGAAAATGTGGGAAAATTTGGAACTTCCTAGAGTCTTAGAAGGCTTACAGAACAGGAAGATGTAGGAAAGTTTGGAACTTTCTGGAGACTTGTTGAATGGCTTTGAGCAAAATGCTGATAGTAATATGAACAATAAAGTTCAGGCTGAGGTGGTTTCAGATGGAGATGAGGAACTTTTTGGGAACAGGAGTAAAGGTTACTCTTGCTACGCAAAGGGACTGAGGGCATTTTGTCCCTGCCCTAGAGATCTATGGAACTTTGAACTTGAGAAAGTATTTAGTCTGTCTGGTGGAAGAAATTTCTAAGCGGCAGAGTTTTCAAGAGGACCATGGGGTCCTCATGGAAAACCTCTGCTAGGGCAGTATGGAGGGGAAATGTGGGGTCAGAGCCCCCACACAGAATCCCCATTGGGGCACTGCCTAGTGGAGCTGTGAGAAGAGGGCCACCATCTTCTAGACCCCATAATGGTAGATACACTGACAGCTTGCACTGTGTGCCTGAAAAAGCCACAGACACTCAGCACCAGCCCTTGAAAGCAGCTGGGAGGGGGACTGTAGTACCCTGCAAAGCTACAGGGGAGGAGCTTCCTAAGGCCATGGGAGCGCACCTCTTTCTTTCATCAGCATGCCCTGGATGTGAGACATGGAGTCAAAGAAGGTCATTTGGAACTTTAAGGTTTAAAGACTGCCCTATTGCATATCAGACTTGCATGAAGCCTGTAGCCCCTTTGTTTTGACCCTATTGCATATCAGATTTGCGTGGGGCCTATAGCTCCTTTGTTTTGTCCAATTTCTCCCATTTGGAATGAGTGTATTTACCCAATGTCTATACCTCCATTTATTGAGGAAGTAACTAACTTGCTCTTGATTTTACAGGCTTATAGGTGGAAGGGGCTTGCCTTGTCCCAGATGAGACTTTGGATTTGCACTTTTGAGTTGGTGCTGGAATGAGTTAAGACTTCAGGGGACTGTTGGAAGGGCATGATTGTGTTTTGAAATGTGAGGACATGATGTTTGGGAGGGGCAAGGGGCAGAACGATATGGTTTGGCTGTGTCCTCACCCGTAACTCATCTTGGATTGTGGTTCCTATAATCCCACATGTCATGAGACGGACATGGTGGGAGGTAATTGAATAATTGAGGGAGTTACCCTCATGCTGCTGTTCTCATGATAGTGACTGAGTTCTCACAAGATCTGATGGTTTTATAAGGGGCTTTTCCCCTTTGCTTGGCACTTCTTTTGGCTGCTGCCACGTGAAGAAGGATGTTTTTGCTCTGCCTTCCGCCATGATTGTAAGTTTCCTGAGGCCTCCAACCATGCTGAACTTTGTCAATTAAATCTCTTTCTTTTATAAATTACCCAGGCTCTGGTATGTCTTTATTAGCAGCACGAGAATGGAATACAGGAATACAGAAATGCACTTACTTTTGGAAAAACTCCTGAACAATAACATTTAGTTTCAGAAATTTCTGCCCTTGCACCACTCCCCAACCACATACATATATATATAACTGATATATAATAATCTGAGATTTCTTTACTAGATACGGTACAATATATTTATCTGAGATTTCTTTACTAAAAGAGTTCACTTCTAATAAGTTTAATAAGAAGTTGCTGTTTGTATGGTGATGTAATGCCTAAGAACCAAGTAGTACCACTGAATAATCCATTAATAGTGTAGTCATTAGTCATTATAAATAAGTCCTTCTTAGACATATTGACTCCTACAAATTTCCATGAAGAAAATGAACATTAATAAATATTCCTGGAGGGTTCCTGATAAGTTTTCTTTAGAATATGTTTTACATAATCATAAAAGAGAAGAAAGCAAATTTTCCTTTATTTCAATGTATTTTAAAGATTTCATATACATACATTAACCACATCACAAAAAAGGAACTTAAAATGCTATCTTTTAATTTAAAATGTATTTTTACATGACCAAAGAAAGACAAAAGAGGAAACACTTTTGATTTGGCATTTTAAGTATGTCAACGAGAATGCTGCCTTCATAGAATGTAAAATAAAAGGAATAACAGCGCAGAGATTTGTGCACCACTGCTCCTGTTCTGACTTCCAGAGAGACCATTCAGCCTTCAGCAAATGAAGAATAAGTTCACTGTTGAGTGGATTCACAAAGAATCTCAAAATTGTAAGATATATTTAGCTTCATGAAAAGGCTATGTTGAATTCCTTGTGATTTCAGAATTTCTTGGTAACAGGAAATCACAAGGGAGTATATTTAGGAAAGATGTCCTCAGGTTTGCACAAAGAGACTTTAGCAAACAAAACAGAAACATATGGACAGCATCCTCAGTGCCAAGTGTCATAGGGATTTTGCAGATCATCACTTTGTCACACACACACACACACACACACACACACACATACACACAAGAAGTTCTCTCAGCATGAGACTTACTTTATTAAATGCTGGTAACTGTCTTGGTAAAAGAGAAACAAGAACCATAGATATTGTAAATTTGCAGAAGCATGATAAGCAAAGGAATAGTCAAATTGATGCATTCTTCATAATCATGTTTTTTGTACTTTCCACCATTAGTCAGTACTTTGATTATCCAAATTATCTAGAGATACTCATGCACATATTTTCTGAGGGTTGAGAGAGAATTAGATTGTTTTTGATTTACATTGGTCAGGCTAAGAAAAACTTTGTGTGATCAAAACCGACATTTCAGGGTAGACAGACAACAGCAAATAATGTATTTGTATGCATAGTCTGTGTAGAATCTTCAAGGTGTGACAGCATTTTCTAATTTCATAGCAACATCCTGGAAAATTCTACAAAAGAGAACTTCATAATTCTTTTCAGGGGAATGATAAAAGACAGGCAAAGAAGTATAACTTTTTAAGAAATAAAAAATCATAATTTGTTTCATAAAACACGCACTTCGAGAGGAAGTCGTGCTACCCCCGCGGAGTTGTCGTGTGTTCTAGATTCATTCCGGCACCACCATGTCGAAGCTTTCCTTTAAGATCACGCTGACGTCGGACCCACGGCTGCCGTACAAAGTACTGAGTGTTCCTGAAGGTACACCTTTCACAGCAGTCTTAAAGTTTGCAGCAGAAGAATTTAAAGTTCCTGCTGCAACAAGTGCAATTATTACCAATGATGGAATAGGAATAAATCCTGCACAGACTGCTGGAAATGTTTTTCTAAAACATGGTTCAGAACTGCGGATTATTCCTAGAGATCGTGTTGGAAGTTGTTAATATCTGCTACTTGGAACATACGATTGCCTTTCAGAATAAATACTGGTATTTTTTGTTGTTGTAAAAAAAAAAAAAAAAAAAAAAAAAAACACGCACTTCATCTCCCAACATTGGGCTGAAGAGAGTGGCTGGTAAAATTACAACTCCAAGTCATTAACATATAAGGAAACTTCAAATGGATCTTGCTGAGTGATATGTGGTGTTCCTCCCAAATGTCCAAACATGATTCACTAACTATGCCCAAGTCAGAGTATTTTGAATTGCCCATAGAAGATGCAATGGATTCAGAATTACTAGATAGTTCTCAGGCTGTGCATCTATAAAATGAGGTGAAAATCAAATGTGAACTATCATAGCTTTAATGTGACTCAGTAACTATAGTTTTCTCCAACTTCAGATTGCAGGGAAAGATGCCACAGGATTTGGGGATTAAATCAAGAGTATGAACTACTCATAAAGAACATAGTGGGAGTCTCACTTTTAAATAAAACAATGGTGGTATTAACTGATGACTCTTAAAAATATGAGAGAAAAATATATACATGTGAATACAATGAGTTTACTCAGGGTTAAGAAGGTTTGGATGTAGTTATAGAAAACCAGGCAGGAAGTTCACTTTGGATTAGGGAATACGAGAAGTGTTTCAATAGTTTCTATATGTTTTGAGACTGAGCACACAAGTTAAAATCTTCAAACCTAAACAGGCAAGACTCCATAATTTCTCCATCTGAATACTCCCACTTGCAGGGAAAAAAAATCATTTACTAGGTCAGGAATGAGGCTTCAACATAAGTACTGTATCAACAACTCCTTAGGTAGCATTGATGCTTAATCACGTTATAGGTAGGATAAAAGCTTATGCTTGGGAAAAAAAAAGCCAGCTTTCTTTTCCATTTCTGGTATAGTCTCTTATTCTTCTGCAATAGTCCTTTAGTAATGCCGTCCCTGAAAATAGTCTGAAATTTGGGCACTAAGAGCTGAATGTGATGTTTAATGCCTGCTCATCCCAATCTTTCTAGCCAATTTATTCTCTATCTGGCTGCATAAATATTGTCCCCTAAAATAATGTATTCATATGAGGTAAATTTTGAATCTCCAGTGATACCTAGGAAAATTATTTTCTCTATATATTGATGACATTTCATTAAAATGTAAAGAATAGCTTCATACACAGATTCATATATAGCACCACAGGGTAAACAATACATAGTATCACATATACTTTAATAATATTGTGTATTATTGTAACAATACACAATATCACATACAATTCAGAATTGCAGGGAAGTTTCTAATTAGCTATAAAAAGCTTTGCTTTTGTATTTTTCTTGGTATTGTTCTGAGTACTTACAGTTTTCAAAAAGAGAGAAATAATATACATCTAGGAGATTTTTTTTTTTTTGCCGTTCCTGAACACATATAAGAAAGAAGGTCATTATATAGGGTAATAATAGACAGAGAATGATGGAAAGACATCCAGGTGGTTCAGCCAGGTGAGGTGAAAGGAGTCATGATTTCTCCTGAGATCTGGAGTCAGTAGAGAGAGGCCTGTAGTACAAGACAGGAACAACTTTGGTGATGTTTTCAAAAGTTTCATTTCTCATGTTAGGGAGATGCTTCTGACGCTTCTCACTGAATCTTCTGGTTTCTGTTAGAACAGCAAATCAGTCTAATTTTGGGACTCAGCTTTAGGAATCCTATTCCAATACCAGATTTATTTAGTAATAAAGTCAATATTTGTTTCTCCATCTGCCTACTCCCTTGTCTCTCTTCTGCTTCCAAACTTGGAAAGGAAAACAAAGATTCACACTGCAAAATAGAATTTTACTAAAAATGTACTTTTTTCTGAAAGTGTAAACAGAAAGCCAAGTATGCAAGGTGGCAGAAAACACTTTGAAAAACAATAAACCTGTGCACAAATATGTGGCTGTCTTTACTCATTCAAAGCTACTCTTGCATAATCTGTTTACTGCTCAGTAATCAGCTTGATGCTTTAGTGAGTACAAATTAAGAGTAGTTGTTATTACCTGAAGAGGAACCTCAACTTACTTCTCCATGACAGTTCTTTGTTTTATTTTTGTGTTTAGCATGGCCATCCTCCCAGCATCTAACCCATCTTTCATAACTTATATTAAATATCCTATTATTAGGCCAGGTGCGGTGGCTCATGCCTGTAATCCCAGCACTTTGGGAAGCCGAGGTGGGTGGATCACGAGATCAGGAGTTCAAGACCAGCCTGGCTAACATGCTAAAACCCTATCTCTACTAAAAATACAAAAATTAGCTGGGCATGGTGGTGGGCGCCTGTAATCCCAGCTACTCTGGAGACTGAGGCAGGAGAATTGCTTGAACATGGGAGGCGGAGGTTGCAGTGAGCCGAGATCGCACCACTGCATTTCAGCCTGGGCCACAGAGGAAGACTCTGTCTCAAAAAAACAAAAAACAAAAAACAAAAACCTAGTATTTCTAAGTACTTTTCTTAGCCTCACCCTTCAGCTGAAGATGGATTTTTTTCTATAAAAATCTCATAAAACTTTGTTACCTTTCTCCTATTCAATTTTGTATTGTTTTTATTTGTTTAAAAATATTTTTCTAGTAAAATATTAATGCCTTGAGGGAATAAACTGAACCCTATTTAGCTTTAAAATATGGCTGGGTGCAGTAGCTCATGCCTGTAATCCCAGCAGTTTGGGAAGCCAAAGCAAGAGGATCAGTTGAGGCCAGAAGTTTGAAACTAGTCTGAGCAACACAGCAAGACCCAGTCTCTACAGTAAATAAAAACTAAAAAATGTAGCTGCGCATGGTAGCATGCGCCTGTGGTCCCAGCTATTTGGGAGGCTGAGGCTAGAGGATTACTTGAGCCCAGGAATTCTAGGCTGGAATGAAATGTGGAGACTTGCTGATGATGAGGACATAGATAAGGTTATTTTGGGGCCCAGAGGCTGGGAAAGGGGCACTCTCACTATTTCTGTATAGATCAAAGAGTATCTCTCGAGTCAGTGAGTGCTGATGGTATCTCAACATTTTTTAAACTTTGGGAAGAAATCAGAAAAGAGCTTTAAGGCAGTATAATGCTCCTCTAGAGAAGACGCAGCTGTGAGTAGTAAGGTGGGTGCTCAGAACAGGACAGGGGAAGAGCTGCAGCATCCATCTGGAGCAGCCTCGTTTTGTGTAGGCACAAGGGTGGCACTCAATGAGTCCTTCTGCTTATTCCAGTGCAAGAAAGGGAAAAAGAAGAAACACCTTGAAACACTACTCCACAGCATTATGTTTTTCTATTTAGTTTTTGTATTTGTGTATTTGATTTCCATAACACACTAGAAGTCACTTTACAACACCTTAAGTAAAGCAAGGTTTCTCAGTTTGTAGTCTGTGTGTGACCATGCAGTGTGATTTACCATGATTTGCCTTATAAATGTTAATGCCTCCCCTTAGACTTTCAAAAATGACTCAGTTCAAACAACAAATTGTGTGGTCACCCCTCCATGAACCATCTGTATCATATTCTAGATCAACTAAATCAGAATACATGTGGCTGGTGCTAAGGGCCCAGGACCTGCATTCAACAGAACCGTGCAGCTAATCTCTAGGTAAAGAAGGAATTCTTTAGCTCTAGACTGTCTAAATTCAAAGCACGTATGAATTGTATTACAAAACACTAACTTTTTGAAAGATATCTATATTTGTGTTGGTATTGAATTTCAAAATCTGTAAGTTGATGTTTTTACATTGTTTACATTTATGTTTTCAAACAGTAATCTAAAGCCTCATATATAAGATTTGGCCTGTTTTGGAATAAAGACTAGATGTCCTCCTATATGGGCAAAGAAATCATTTTAAACAGTTTGGGCATATAAATTTTTCTATAATAACTCATCAGGCCTGTGTATAAAAGAGACCAAGTTATGACTATATAAACATGTGAACACTATTAGACATATTTTAATTTCATTTTAATTGTATAAACAGAAAAAAAAAACAGAAGAATAGGGGTGAGATGTTGATCTTTTGTTCCTCCATTAGTTGTATTTTATCCCCAGTGAAATGAAATTCCTTTGAACTTTTAATTTCCTAAAATAGGATACTGAAACAAGTAAAAGCAAAATATTTTATCCAGCAGGTGTAACTTGTAAAATTAAAACCTAGTACAATCTGTAAATTTAAAAAATATTCATCAAGAAAAGGCAAACATTCTCTCTTCAGAATAATTTTGAATATGGTCCTGGCCTTCCATCATTTAACTTTCTAGTGCTTTGCTAGCATATGTTTTCTGGTTTTGTTTCCTCTTTCCTCTCCCTTTTCTTGACATTATCCAAAATTTACAGAGCTTCAGATTTTTTAGTATCCAAGTTGGGCTAATTATCATGGTTCAGCATATGGTGTGTTCCAAATGGTATGTAACTGAAGCTGTGTTAATATTTTTTCAGACTACACAGGCCAACAGAGCAGGATTTCCTTCTGCTTTTCTATTGTGAGATTTTATCTTAGGGGTGCTGGGTGGGAGGTATGGGACCAGCAGCAGAGGAAAATCCTTTCTTTTCCTATGGGGTACAAATAGGGAATTCATGGCTCTAAAGAGCGCAGATGGCAAGGGCTATTGAATTTGCCCAGAGAGAGGCTTCACCAGCTGTCTTGTTGTGGGAGGCACTTGGAAAACCTGCCTGACTGGCTAACACTACTAGATCTGCAGAGGAACTGCTCATATGAAATGCACTGGTCCTGATAGATGAAGTTAGGGTGGGAATGCCTCTTCCCTGAGTATATGTAGAAAAACCTAGAAAAGAGAAGAAGTCTGTCCCTAATGCCTTAGCAAAAGGTTCACAGATCCACTAAATGAATAATTATTTAATTAATTCCAAAGAAAAACCAACAGACAAATATAACCATAGCGGTAGCCTCCATTTTATACCACAAGACATGACACTGAAGAGCCTGATCTCTATACCTGCTGATGAAATACATAACCAAGAGTAGATTTAAATACATTATATAATCCTTCTAAGAAGCTTCAGCCATGTGAAGCATAAAGGTCAAGATGAACAACTAGGACATGTCGTACCTATGAAGCTTAAACAATAAAAGTGAAAAACAAAAATTTTAACCAAAAAAAATGAAATGTCAGAATGATACAATAAAAAACACAAAAATTAATTTATAGATCTAAATATATGACTTTCAAATGTAAACATGTAACAAATGAGGACAGAAAAAAACATTGCTGAGGACAAATTAAAATTCTAGCATATCATATGAAGAAAACACCTTATAGCAGAGGTCTGAAAAAAGAAAATAATTTCACAAATGAAAACTTATGGATAAATCAAGGAAACCAGTAATGTAAATAATAAAAATTCCAGACAGAAGGGAAAGATAGAGCAAAATAAATTATTAAAATTTTAGTGTTTATTATTGTAAATAATATACTTTTAACGTGGAAAGTAATTTGAGGTTGAAACTTCAGTGTAGAAAGGGTTTACTGAATCTAAACAGTACTGAAATTTACTGACTCTAAATAGCACTAAAACTACACAGTACTGATCTAAACAATACTGGTCTCTATATCCTAGAGACACTTTTGGGCCCCAAGAGTAAAAAAAAAAATTATATAAGATTACTTACAGAAAGAACACATTATATGCAGAGAAGCAAGAATCCAGAAAAAAATTACATTTCTCATGTGCAGCACTGCAAGCTTGAAAATAATAAAATAATAAAGACTGCTTAAAGAAAATAAATGCATTTTAAAATATTCTGTACAGCTTAAAACGTGTCATTCTTTGTTGAGGGGAAACCATAGAAGACAAGAATGCACTGCGAATGTACTCTAAGAAAAGGTACACAAATTCATACTATAAAATATATTCTAATTTGTAGTCAATAATAAAAATACTCAATTTTAATTTGATTATACATAGTGAAATATAAATGTATGATAAAAATATGACTTAGAAATTTTTATTTGTTTATAAGATTATTTGAAGCAGATGAAACATTTTATAACTAGAGCCAAATAACTAAATTATATCAAGTAAACTCAGGGTTTGGAATGGATGTACAGTTATCTTAAGTTCTCATCTTGCAGGGAACTGGGTCTGGAAGTATAATGCCTTGCTTTAGAGTGAGAGTGGTATACAGTCATAATTTAATGTTGGTGCATTAATACAGAAATATAATTTAATTATAACTTTGGGGAAAAGGAGAGAATCATCACTAGACTGAATAGACAGCTAAATTAACAAGAATTTGTAAGAAAACATACATAATCATGATAAAGCTAAAAAAAAGGATAAAATTGGCAAATAAGAAGCAAATAAGAAGCTTCTAAGTGAGAAAGCCTCAATTTTAACCATAAATTAAAAGGAACAAATGTAAGTGTATGTCTTTTCATTAATTATTAGCTGCCTTAAATTTCATATCCTGAGAATGTCAGGATTGATTTAGAAGTAGACTCTGACTAGATCAGCTGTCCTCAAACTTCACATAAGCCAGGTAATTCAGCAGAAAATACAGTGCAAAAAATGTGTAATGTTACTATGTTGCAGCAAAAATATCTTCTAATCATATGAATCCTTAAATCCTTAAATAAGCCTACCCCACTACCTCAGATAAAAAGCTGTAAGCATGTGCTTCTGTGTGCCTCTAATTCCTTGAATCCTAGTTTAATACAGGCAGCATAGACACTGAGCTTTGGCCATGACTTTGAGAGCAACAAAGGATGTACCAGGAAGTTAATCCCATGTGCACCGCTGTCCAGGAATATTCTCACATGTGCATAATATTACATTGTATTCTTGCTGGTTTGCAGGTAAACTTGGTAATATGCAATATTTTATTACTATTAATTTAAAACCAGCCTTTGTGGCTTGGCCTACATAGAATTGCATTTCTATCCCCTTCTCATATGACACAAATAATATTGTTGTCAAATCATAACAAATTATAACAAATTATTTTGTTGTCTTATGAAGTTCATGTTTGTTTGAATTTTCTCAAATATTCACCAAATATTTGCCCACCATCATTTCTTCATCCCACTCCTTTTGTTGTGTTCAAGGTCCCTTTCCATCTTCCTGAAACACACTGTGTTAATCAGCAATTTCTCCAATAACTTCAATGTCCTACAATAATATTTACTTTTCTTTTTTTTTTTTTTTTTTTTTGAATCAAATTTTTATTTTATTTTATTTTATTTTTTATTTTTATTATACTTTAAGTTTTAGGGTACATGTGCACATTGTGCAGGTTAGTTACATATGTATACATGTGCCATGCTGGTGGTATATCTCCCAATGCTATCCCTCCCCCCTCCCCCCAGCCCACAACAGTCCCCAGAGTGTGATATTCCCCTTCCTGTGTCCATGTGATCTCATTGTTCAATTCCCACCTATGAGTGAGAATATGCGGTGTTTGGTTGTTTGTTCTTGCGATAGTTTACTGAGAATGATGGTTTCCAATTTCATCCATGTCCCTACAAAGGACATGAACTCATCATTTTTTATGGCTGCATAGTATTCCATGGTGTATATGTGCCACATTTTCTTAATCCAGTCTATCATTGTTGGACATTTGGGTTGGTTCCAAGTCTTTGCTATTGTGAATAATGCCGCAATAAACATACGTGTGCATGTGTCTTTATAGCAGCATGATTTATAGTCCTTTGGGTATATACCCAGTAATGGGATGGCTGGGTCAAATGGTATTTCTAGTTCTAGATCCCTGAGGAATCGCCACACTGACTTCCACAATGGTTGAACTAGTTTACAGTCCCACCAACAGTGTAAAAGTGTTCCTATTTCTCCACATCCTCTCCAGCACCTGTTGTTTCCTGACTTTTTAATGATTGCCATTCTAACTGGTGTGAGATGATATCTCATAGTGGTTTTGATTTGCATTTCTCTGATGGCCAGTGATGGTGAGCATTTTTTCATGTGTTTTTTGGCTGCATAAATGTCTTCTTTTGAGAAGTGTCTGTTCATGTCCTTCGCCCACTTTTTGATGGGGTTGTTTGTTTTTTTCTTGTAAATTTGTTTGAGTTCATTGTAGATTCTGGATATTAGCCCTTTGTCAGATGAGTAGGTTGCGAAAATTTTCTCCCATGTTGTAGGTTGCCTGTTCACTCTGATGGTAGTTTCTTTTGCTGTGCAGAAGCTCTTTAGTTTAATTAGATCCCATTTGTCAATTTTGGCTTTTGTTGCCATTGCTTTTGGTGTTTTGGACATGAAGTCCTTGCCCACGCCTATGTCCTGAATGGTAATGCCTAGGTTTTCTTCTAGGGTTTTTATGGTTTTAGGTCTAAGGTTTAAATCTTTAATCCATCTTGAATTGATTTTTGTATAAGGTGTAAGGAAGGGATCCAGTTTCAGCTTTCTACATATGGCTAGCCAGTTTTCCCAGCACCATTTATTAAATAGGGAATCCTTTCCCCATTGCTTGTTTTTCTCAGGTTTGTCAAAGATCAGATAGTTGTAGGTATGCGGCGTTATTTCTGAGGGCTCTGTTCTGTTCCATTGATCTATATCTCTGTTTTGGTACCAGTACCATGCTGTTTTTGTTACTGTAGCCTTGTAGTATAGTTTGAAGTCAGGTAGTGTGATGCCTCCAGCTTTGTTCTTTTGGCTTAGGATTGACTTGGCAATGCGGGCTCTTTTTTGGTTCCATATGAACTTTAAAGTAGTTTTTTCCAATTCTGTGAAGAAAGTCATTGGTAGCTTGATGGGGATGGCATTGAATCTGTAAATTACCTTGGGCAGTATGGCCATTTTCACGATGTTGATTCTTCCTACCCATGAGCATGGAATGTTCTTCCATTTGTTTGTATCCTCTTTTATTTCCTTGAGCAGTGGTTTGTAGTTCTCCTTGAAGAGGTCCTTCACATCCCTTGTAAGTTGGATTCCTAGGTATTTTATTCTCTTTGAAGCAATTGTGAATGGGAGTTCACTCATGATTTGGCTCTCTGTTTGTCTGTTGTTGGTGTATAAGAAAAAGCTTATCCACCATGATCAAGTGGGCTTCATCCCCGGGATGCAAGGCTGGTTCAATATACGCAAATCAATAAATGTAATCCAGCATATAAACAGAGCCAAAGACAAAAACCACATGATTATCTCAATAGATGCAGAAAAAGCCTTTGACAAAATTCAACAACCCTTCATGCTAAAAACTCTCAATAAATTAGGTATTGATGGGACGTATTTCAAAATAATAAGAGCTATCTATGACAAACCCACAGCCAATATCATACTGAATGGGCAAAAATTGGAAGCATTCCCTTTGAAAACTGGCACAAGACAGGGATGCCCTCTCTCACCGCTCCTATTCAACATAGTGTTGGAAGTTCTGGCCAGGGCAATCAGGCAGGAGAAGGAAATAAAGGGTATTCAATTAGGAAAAGAGGAAGTCAAATTGTCCCTGTTTGCAGACGACATGATTGTTTATCTAGAAAACCCCATTGTCTCAGCCCAAAATCTCCTTAAGCTGATAAGCAACTTCAGCAAAGTCTCAGGATACAAAATCAATGTACAAAAATCACAAGCATTCTAATATTTACTTTTCTAATTCCTGAACCTGGGTCATTCGGGGCATCTTTGCCTCAGAGTGTGAATGAGATGGGTTTTACTCTGTGTTTCTGGTCAAGTATGTTCCATATGTATCATTACTGGGCCCAGGTTAAAGGAGCAGAAAACCTGGAGCTTATGTGCTTCATGGTGTTAGCAGGAGCACGAGAGGCAAGCCAAACCACACAAGAACATTTAAAACCTCTGCTTGCATTATGTCACTTGTCATTGGCCAAAGCAAGTCACATGGGTAACCTCAAAGTTCCTGGGCAGGGAAGGGTATCTCACCTGTAGTGGAGGAAACTGCAATATAATTTTATAACAGAGAGAGGTTGAAGCATTGATAATAATATGCTTACCAGGCACATTTAGGATTGTAGTAAAGTTTTGGGAGTAGGAAACTGGTCTATGTCTAAAAATTGTTTTGGAGTTTTCAGTATTATATAGCTATAGAACTACAGGGTAACAGATACTTTTCAAGATACTCATTTTATTTTATTCTCTTCTTTTTCTTTTCCTCTTCCCTCCCCCTACAAGCCCTCCTCTCCCCTCCTCTTCCCTCGCCTTCCTTTACATCTCTTCATCACTTCCATCCTTCTTTCATTCCTTCTTTCCTTCCTTCCTTTTCTTTCCTTTTTCTATTTCTTTCCAGGCTTCTATTGTTTCTTTTGAGAAATTAAATGACATTCAGTTTGTTCTTGTATAAGTAAACATTCCCTTCTCTTTAGTTGCTATGAGTCTTTTGTGTTTCTTTTTAATTGTATTATGCAGTTTTATTATAATGTATCCATGTGTGGATTTGTTTAAATTTAACTTCTTGACTCTCACTGTGTTTTTTGATTCTGAAGATTAGTGTCTTTATCAACTTTTGAAAAAAAATCAAAGTCACTATGTTTTCAAATATTGCCTCTTTTATTTTTGGCTCCTTCTGTTATAACCACTTAAAACCCTTTTTAATTAAATATTTAGAACTTTTCATTTCTGTAATTTCCTCAGATCTATCATCCTGTTTACATCACAATTTTCTATTTTCTCTTTGACTTACTCATTGATAACACATATATGCTATTTTTCAGAGTAAATCGTATCACAAGATATGTGAGAGGCCTAGTGTTTCACAGTACCTGGTTTGATGTCTTATTTAATGTATTTAAATAATTTAACATACTCATTTAATGTGCTGTTTCATTTGTTAGGGATCAGTTCATGTTTGGGGGTTTCTAATTCTTCTACGTGTGTCTGTTTTCTCTTGTTCCAGGTAGATTGCTTCTCGGTGAACGGGTTTGTAATTTTTAAAGTACACATTCAACTTTTGAGTGGACTCTTGTATCTATTTAATTCTTTGTGACTTGGGTGAGAAATGTGATCATCCAAAATAGCATGACATTTGCTTCTGCCAGAGCCCTTGGAGTTTTACCACCCTAGACCTGACTTTTAAAGGTAGAATCTTGGAAAGGGAAGAATTTGATTATTCCTCCAGAGTAATGCAATCTCCATGTTAGTGCAGGACTCAGAACCTGATTTTTTAAATTGCACAGGAGAATTTCATTCTTCTTTGAGACCTGGAAGAAATGAAAAGAGTAGTACCTGCTTATCCACAGCTTTGCTTTCTGTTTTAGACACCTGCAGTTAACCAGTCTAAAATTATTAAATGAAAAATTCCAGAAACAAACAATTCATAAGTTTTAAAATGTGTGCTATTCTGAGTAACATGAGCTCTCCTGCCGTTCTGCTCTGTCCTACCCAGGACATGAATCATCCCTTTGTCCAACATATTCATGCTGTAGACACTACCCACTTGTTACGCATCAACATTGTCTCTTCTTGACGCCCAACCACTGATGTTGTCATTGCTAGATGATCCAGAATAACCCAGAGCAGATGACCCTCTTTCCAACATATTATCAGAAGGTCAGTAGTCACCTAACTCTGTGTCACAGTGCCTATGCATTTCACCTGACTTCATCTCATCCCACAGGCATTTTATCATCTCACATCATCATAAGAAGAAAGGCGATTATGGTACAATAGATATTTTAAGAGAGGGTGAGAGAACTCATTCACATAACTTTCATTACAGTATATTGTTATAATTCTATTTTATTATTGGTTACTTTTGTTAATCTCTTACAGTGCCTAATTTATACATTAAACTTTATCATACATGTTTAGGAAAAACATAGTATGTACAGAGTTCAGTACCACCTACAGTTTTAGGCATCCACTGGGGGTGTTGAAATCCCCTGTGGTTAAGGAGAGTATACTATAGTCCAGAATTTTTCCAATGATGCAGATTTGTTTTTAGTCTACCTATTTACTGTGAGCTCAGACCTAATAGGGTCCCAAGGACATTGTTTTTCTCTCAATTCCTTACTTACAAGGACTGGTTCCTCCTCTAACACCCAGATCAGTTCCGGAGTGAATTTTTGTATCCACTACTATACTATTCAGTTCACATTGTTTCTAGTTAGGGTGATTGGGGATTTCTTACTTGCAAGCTCAGCAGGGTACTGAAATGATTATAACTGGACAAAGCATACTTTATCCATTATTTCTAAATGTCTGTGGCAGGATGGTTTTAAGATTAATCTTAATATACCAAATATTCAGAATTGGAAAATAGAATATCTTCAATGTAAAGCTATTTATACTGGCAACAAATAACATATTTTACCTCTTTTAGCTACAAAATGGTATGTGTATGTATATGTGTGTGTGCACATGTGTGCACACCTTCACATAGAAAAGCTTAATATAAAATAAAAAACTATATTATATCCCACATTTTGATTGTATCTACTAAAACCGGAAATATTTAACTAAGCCTTTATTTTTTAAGATGGATTAGTAGGAACATTGGGTGAAAATTCTCCTCAGAAAGAAGGTAAAAGTTACTGGGGAATGCACATGTTCCAAATGGAAAACTGAGGAAAGAGAGCCAGGACCTGTCAGAGCGCCTATGGGAAGAAGCTGAAGTGCAGAAAAAGAAAGCAAGAGTATGACAGTGATTGACCTCCAAGGAATGTGGAGCCCAGAAGGAAGGGAAGGTGGGGTGTTTCTCTGCTTCCCTTACCCCTTTGACTGTATGCTAACGGCCAAACTCTTGGGGAGCCCCTCTGCCCTCATGACCCTGGGCAACGCTGTCATTCGCAATTTGGGAGTTCCCAGTGACAGAGAAACAGCTGGCCAGTACTCATAGTTATGTCCACACTCCTCAGGCCTGCACTAAAACAGCAAACACCATATTGTTTGCGTGCCACCTGTGGTGGACCTCTACTCTGCTTTGCCGTTGAGTCGTGGCATCATGAGACCCCCCTTCACACACCCAAACATACGCCACAACCTGTTCTAACTTTGGCAATCACAGGGGATCGGCAGGTCCCAGGAAACTGCAAACTCCCAAACCTAACCCTCGGTGTGGGCCGCCCCTAAGAGAGCTGGAAACACAGCTTGACAAACCTTCCCTGGGGACAAAGGAGAGACAAGTGCACTGCCAATCACTGAAGAGGGTGGCACCGCCAGCCAAGAATGGACACAGAGGGGTCATCTCCCCCAACCAGTGCACTGTTGTGAACACAGTAGAGGTTTTCCCTGCTGGGGGCCAATACGTGGAGAAAGTACTTTTCATGCTTTTTGTGGTAGTTCCACCTCCATCGAAAGTGAGCCTGCGCTGCTTGGACTTGCACAAAGGGTGGAGTCCAACTTCCACTCCCTACACAGAGTGGCAGCCTCCCAGCAAAGGATGGCGGTCAAACCACAGAGTTGTCCACCCTGCACTGGGGAAAGAGGCTCCAACCTGAGCCCATGTTGGTGGTAGCCAAGGAGAAATGTGTGTCCATGGGCTGAAGCTACACTGTGGCCAGGAGCTGAAGGATAAAGTCTACTTGAACTAAAGGTCGTGGGCCCTGCACCAGGGGTGCAATTAGGTTCCTGCCTGCTCAGGATGAGGAACTGGTGCACACCCACTAACTCTTTCCCCTGAAACTTCAGTGCACCCCAACATGATCCCCCCTTGCAACCCTTGTCCCACTGTCAGGAAGGGTGTGACCAATGATCATCAGTCTACACAAAAGAGAGCTGGCTTTTACTCTAGAGTGCCAATTACTGGAGACTGAAGCCTGAATTGCAATGCCAAATGAAAAAAAAACCTGCTGCCAAAATGGCATAGTGTTAGTGCATGAGACAAGCTTGCTAAAACATCCCCACGCTCAGCCCCTCAAGAGACAGAGTGTCAGCTTAAATGTCCAATACACCACTACAACAAGAAGCATCTGAGAAAGCCACCACACAGAAACTATCCATAAGGAACCCATACAGAGCCTTGGGCTCCCTGAAAGCACTCAGAAACAAATAAACAAAATTAAAGGATTATACACAGCATTCAACGCAGCCACACCCTGAAGAAAACAATAAATAAAAGAATCCCATCCAAATGATAATAAAATTAAAAATAAGAAGTAATAGCTCCCTCAGATAAGAATCAGTGCAAGAACTCTGGCAGTACAAAAAGACAGAGTGTCTCAACACCTCTATATGAACATAACTCTCTAGCAATGGTTACTAACCTAAAGCAAACTGAAAAGACAGATAAAGAATTCAAAATATGGTTTGTAAGGAAATTCAATGAGATCCAAGAAAGAGTTGAAAATCAACACAAAGAAACCAGAAAAGCAATTCAGAATATGAAAAATGAGATAGCTATATTTTAAACATACATATATAATATATACTTATATATATATTTAACTGTATAACATATATAACTGTATTATAAATATACTTATGTATATAACGTATATGACTGTATATGTGACATATATAATATATAACTTCTCAAATTGAAAAATTCACTAAAATATTTCAATAAACAGTTGAAAGCATTAACAATAGACTAGACCGAGAAGAATTTCAGAGCTTGAATAGCATTCTTTTGAATTAACACAGTCAGACAAAAATTTTTTTTAAATTCTAAAATTCAACAAAATCTTTAAGAAATATGCAATTATGTACAGTGACAAAACCTATGACTTACTGGCATTCTTAAGAGAGAAGAATAAAAAGTAAGCTGCTTAGAAAACATATTTGAGGAAATATGTTTTAGGCAGGAAAGTTTGCCTAATCTTGCTAGAGAAGTCAATATCTAGATACAAGAGATTCAGAAAACACACGCTGAATGATATACAAAACAACCTTCACCAAGTTATATAGTCATCACACTATCCAAGGTCAACACACACACACACACACACACACACACACACACACACACACACACACAAACCTTAAAGGCAGCTAGAGAAAAGAACCAAATTACCTCTCATATAAAGGTAATCCCATAAGACTAACAGCACATTTCTCAGCAGAAACCTTACAGGCCAGAAGAGATTGGGGGCCTATTTTAGTCTTCTTAACACAAAACAAAGTCAACCAAGACTACTAGATAAAACCGACTTTAAACCAACAACAGGAGAAAAAGGCAAAGAAGGGCATTATATAGTGATAAAGGAAATAAACAAGAAGATTTAACTTTCCTAAATACGTAGGCACTGATCACCAGAGCACACATATTTATAAAACAAATAGTACTAGACCTAAGAAGAGGTAGACAGCTATACAATAGCAGTGGGGGACTTCGACAGCCCACTCACAGCACTAGACAGATCAAGGCAGAAAACCAACAAAGAAACTCAGGACTCAGATTGGACTCTTGATCTTTTTCTTATCTGTTCATGAAAAATTCTCCAAAATTTGCCATAAGCTTGGCCACGAAGAAAATATCAATAAATTCAAAAGAAATGAAATCATATCCAGCATCTCCTCAGACTGCAGTTAAATAAAATTAGATATCAATAACAAGAGGAGCCCTCAAAAACACTGAAGTCCCGTGGAAACTAAAAAACTTTCTTCTAAATGACTTTTGGGTAAATCATAAAGCAGAAATTTAAAAATTGAAACAAGTGAAAATAGAGACACAATGTACCCAAACTTCTGGAATACAGCAAAAGTGTGTTAAGAGGAAAGTTTATAGTGCTAAATGATTACATGGAAAGCATAGAAAGATCTAAAATTAATAATATAACATCACACCTAAAGGAACTAGAAAAATAAGAACAAACCCGAAGCCAACAGAAAAAAAGAGAAACAAAAATTAAAGTATAAATAAATGAAATTGAGATTTTAAAAAATCATACAAAGGATCGGTGAAATGAAAAGTTGGTTCTTTGAATGGATAACGGAAATTGATAGACTGTGAGCTAGATTAACCAATAAATCAAAAAAATAAGATTCAAACAAGTGCAATCAGTGGTATTTTTGATAACGCAGAAATAAAAAAGATCCTCAGGAGACTACCATGAACATCTCTATGCACACAGACTAGAAAATCTAGAGGAAATGGATAATTCCTGGAAGCATACAGTCTCCCAAGATTGAACCAGGAAGAAATTGAAATCCTGAACAGACCAATGATGAGTTATGAAATTGAATCAGTAATAAAAAAAAATCTATCAAGAACAACAGCAAAAAAGCCCATGATCAGATGGATTCGTAGCTGAATTCTACTAGATGTATAAAGATGATCTGGTACTAATATTATTGAAAATATTTTAAAAAATTAAAGATAAGGGATTCCTCTTTAATTAATTCCATAAGACCAGTATCATCCTGATATAAAAATCTGGCAAGAACACAATAGGAAACTACAGGCCAATACCCCTGGTGAACATAGATGCCAAAATCTTCAGCAAAATACTAGCAAACAGGATCCAGCAGCACGTCAAAAATATAATCCATTCCAATCAATTGAAGGACTTCATTGCAGGGATGCAAGAATCGTTTAATATATGGAAATAAATGTGATTTGCCACATAAACATAATTAAAAACAAAAACCATATGATTACCTCGATAGATGCAGAAAAATCTTTTGATAAAATCCAACATCCCATCATGATAAAAACCTTCAACAAACTAGGCATCAAAGAAACATACCTAAAAATAATAAGAGCTCTATATGTCGAACCCACAGCCGACATCACACTTAATGGGGAAAAGTTGAAAGAATTCTTCCTAAGAACTGGAATAAGACGAGGATGTCCACTCTCACCACTCCTATTCAACATAGTACTGAAAGCCCTAGCCAGGTCAGTTCAGCAAAATAAAGAAATACAAGGCATCCAAATAGGAAAAGAAGAAGTCAAATTACCTCTGTTTGCTGATGACATGGCCATATACTTAGTAAACCCAAAGATTCCTCCAAAAGACTCTTTAGACCTGATAAATGACTTCAGTAGAATTTCATGATACATATTAATGCACAAAAATCACTTGCATTTCTGTATACCAACAATGCTCAAGCGGAGAGCCAAATTAAGAACTCAGTCTTGTTTATAATTGCCACACACACAAATAAAATAGCTAGGAATATATTTAACCAAGGAGGTGAAAGACTTTTACAAGGAAAATTACAAAACACCAATTAAATAAATTGCAGATGACACAAACAAATGGAAGTACATTCTGTGTTCATGGAAAGGAAGAATCAATATCATTAAAACGACTATACTGCTGAAGCAATCTAAAGATTCAATACAATTCTTATCAAATTCCTATGATCATTTTTCACAGAATTAGAAAAATAAATTCTAAAATTAATGTGGAATCAAAAAAAAAACCCAAATAGGCAAAGTAATTTTCAGCAAAAAGAACAGAGCTGGAGATAACATATTACCCAAACTCAAATTATACTACAAAGCTATAGTAACCAAAATAGCCTGGTACTGGTACAAAAATAGACACATAGATCAATGGAACAGAATTGAGAATCCAGAAATAATGCCACACATTTACAACTAATTGATTTCTAAAAAAGGAAACAAAAATAAACAATGAGGAAAGGACACCCTAATAAATAAATGGTGTTAGGAAAATTGGCTAACCCACATGCAGAAGAATGAAACTGGACCTCTCCCTCTCACCATGTGCAAAAATTAACTCAAGATGAATTAAAGATTTAAATGTAAGACCTGTAGTTATAAAAATCCTAGAAGAAAACCTAGAAAAAACTGTTCTGAATATTCTGGGCAAAGAATTTATGACTAAGACCACAAAAGCAAATGCAACAAGACCAAAAATAGACAAAGGGGATTTAGTTAAACTAAAGAGCTTCTGCACAGCAAGAGAAACAATCAACAGAATAAACAGACAACATACAGAATGGGAGAACGTTTTTGCAAATGCATTCAACAAAGGACTAATATCCAGAATCTAAAAGTATAGGCTTGAAAAAAATATTTTTAAGTAAAAAAATTAAAGGGTAAATAGTTTACTTATACAAAAATTCTTCTACATATTTAAAAGAAACTTCCTAGTAGAAACTTAGCAAAAGATATGAACAGTCAAGACAATAAAGGGTGAAAATGAGTCATCAATAAATACTTTATATATTTGCTCAGGCTTCCTAGCACTCAAGGAAATGAAAATAAACCCAACTAGGTACTATTTTTTTTTCTCATCAGTTCAAATACATTTCAAAACAAAAATTAAGTTCACTACTGGTGTGCATACAAGCACTTTCGTACATTGCTGATGGTAGTAAGTACCTGAGGGAAACGAAGGTAGTAGCAACTGGTACTTTTAAAAATACACATATTCTTCACCATGTACTCCTACTTTATTTAACCTATCCTATGTTTAAAACACTAAGATATGATGCTTACAATGTAAGGTATTCGGGTGATGGATACCCTAAAAGCCCAGACTTGACCATTATGCATGTATCAAAATTGCATGTGTACTCCATAAATTTAAACAAATAAATAATAACTCACTAAGATGTAAGTACCCACATACAGGGGGTTGGTTATTGCACCATTACTTATATTTGTTAAATCTGAAATAAACACTTCCATTAACATGAACATAGTTATATAATTAATGGTGTACAATTGGTTTTTTGTCAATTAAAATAGTTATTTCTGGTAGAAACATTTTCTAGAAAAATAAAATGGCTGTTTGTTGTTAGACTAGATGCAGAGAGAAAGAACAGTCTTGTTAAAGGTCTCCAGATCCTCACAATAGGATTTTACGCAACTATTAAAAGGAGAATATATGCATCTTTTCCTAGAGGTTGCTCATGACAAATCATTAAATTAAAAAATAGAATTACACTTTCTTAAAACATATATATATATTTGTGTGTGTGCAATGTGTGCACATACATATTTCCACATACTCAAAGATTTTCTATATTTTATTTTTGCCCTGTATTAATTATGTAAGCAATTAAGCTTCCAATTAGCTGGCCTAATATAAGAGGTAGATATGAGCTATTTGGGAGGAATGTAAAATAGACGATGAAGAAAAGCAATCTATGATAAAATAATGCCAAATCCTTCAATGTAAGGGCATTCTAATAGAGAAAATCATCAGGTAACTCAAAGACAGAACAGAAGGCTTTTGATTATCTAAGTTGTCTTGTTAATTACAGTTAGTCTAAAATTCCCTTTGGCTGTTACAAAAAGGATTAAAATTCTTCTCTTTTTTTTTTTCTTTTCTGTTTTTTTGAGACAGAGTCTTGCTCTGTTACCCAGGCTGGAGTGCAGTGGTGCGATCTCGGCTCACTGCAACCTTTGCCTCCCGGGTCCAGGTGATTCTCATGCCTCAGCCTCCTGAGTAGCTGGATTACAGGTGTGCACCACAACACCCAGCTAATTTTTGTATTTTTAGTAAAGACAGGGTTTCACCATGTTGGTCAGGCTGGTCTCGAACTCCTGACCTCATGATCCACCAGCCTCAGCCTCCCAAAGTGCTGGGATTACAGGCATGAGCCACCATGCTCGGCCCACATTTCTTTTTCTGTCTAAGAAAGTATAATACAAAATCTATAATATTTGGTGAGTTTCTTATGATCTCATAGTGATAGGGCTTATGTTTGTAAGCATCAATTTTTATAGGCTGTTACAGCTATAGATATAAGTGTGAAGGAACTTGGATTAAATGCATCTGAACCTTATATGCCATAACTGAGGTTACCTTGGGTCTTGAATTTTTTGCAGTCCAGAGAGTTAAAGGCTCTCACAGTGTTGGATGGTTGTCAATAGAGTTGCATATCACAATAACTAGAAAACTTAAAAAAAAAAAATCTAAATATTCAGGCCTTGATCTCTTTGTCCTGAATTAGATACACTTAGATATGTGGAACTCTGGTGATATGTTTTTCCAAACTCTTCTGTGAGGTGTGCTTCATTTATTAAGAACAGCTAATCTTTTCAATTACTTCCAGTTTATAGATAATTCCATCTTAAATGTACTGAAAATGAGGCAAAGACAGTTTTTTGATTTCTAATCTGCTTAATCTAATCTAATAATGCATTCTTGGTATTTTGGTTTTATTTGCAACTTTAGGTACCTAGATTCTGAGTTTTATGAGTCAATAAGTTAAGTGTTGTTTTCTAACTCGGTGCATTTTCAGTAATGTGGCATCGCACTTCCAGGTGAAGTTTAAACATTCCCATCCTACATCTTCAGCTTCAACTTGAACAACCATCTCCCCTGTTTGAGGTTCCCACTATTAGCTGTTTAATCTTTTTCTCTTTCCCCTCTGAGGCATTGTACAGAACGCTGTATAATCCCTCCCTCAATTCTCACACACCCCACTTTTTATAACTAATTCCTGCTCATGCTTCAGATCTCTATTGAATGTTGCTTCCTAAAAGAGGTCTTCCCTGTCCTCTAGGTCTAAGTATGTCCTCCTGCTTCCCATAGCAATTTCATTTTCTCTTCATCATATTACACTTCAGTGATACAGAAATACATAAATTTGAGTGCTTATTGTACAGTAATCGATCAGACTTTTTTTATATACCAGTGGTTTCTACTTCTTAATCAATCAATAAAATTCAGTAAAATATTTATGAATACATTTCACTATTATAGTGATATCTTAGGATGCTCTCTCACCTTAACAGATTATGTAACTTGACATGTATTTTAGTGACAGGTAGGTATATTTCTCTAGGAGAGAAAAATAAAAGTTAGTATGGAATTTTTTTTTTTTACTTGAAATCTAATACATGTTTTATCCAGAGAGTTGATCATAATTCCTGGGATATAACAAAGTCAACAGCAGCGGCAGCAGACTTAACTGCATCATGTGCCCACACCCAGCTCATGGCCCTAATCTACCTTTCTAAAATTCTATAGGAATATCTCACCATGTATTCTTTAGGCCCCTACTCATTTGGACTAATTTTTGGTGCCCAAACATACCTTTCACTTTTTTTCCTTTCAAACGTGTACTCATGCAAATCCATCTGGAATCTGTCTTCCCAGAACCCTCCTCAACACCTTCCAGACCTAATTGCCTTCCTCTACCTAGGCCTATTTGGGTTTGTTAATGCCAAGGACAGTACCAGGCCCTTATTCAACACTTTATATACCTCAGCACACAATAGATCAGTAGAAATGTAGAAAGTCAAACCCTCTAAGTTACATTCCAGAGAAGTAGCATTCATAATGTTTTTTTTTTCTGATTGTTTGCAATTTGCTAAATCAACAAAGTACTTTGTGTCTCTCCTTTTACTCCTGTGTGCCAAACTAGAATTTTCTTGACTTTTCCTTACCTCTCCATAGCCTGGCATAGCCTATCACAGTATCTTGCAAATAATAGTATTTCATTATGTAATCAAATGCAAATATTTTGATAAAGAAAGATATTGCTCTTTGGTAAATGATCCTTTCCTTGTGTATGGAATAAATTACTATATTTATGGAAAGTGTGAGAGCAATATGAATTCTGTTTAGAAAACCATGAGTTCTTCCAGAGTGCCAAAGCCTGTTGGGGCCTACAGAGTTAATGTTTCTAAATAAGAATCAATTTTCTAGTTATACAAGAGAGGTGCAAGAAAAAATATTAGTACAATGACAGACCTGAGTGGAAAAATGTAAAGTAAGTATAATTCAATTTGAACAGTTATTTTTGTGCCTAAAGTTTTTTAAAAGTCAAGAATTGCCATGAGGTTCTTTAAAAATATAGATAGTACCCACACGTTTTTTTTAAAATCGTAGATTGTGACTGGGTACAGTGGCTCATGCCTGTAATCCCAATGCTTTGGGAGGCTGAAGCAGGAAGATCAGTTGAGGCCAGGAGTTCAAGACCAGCCTGGATCACATAGCAAGACCCCATCTCTACAAAACACACACACACACACACACACACACACACACACAGAGTAGATACTTGGGTTTGCATCTCGGCAAAGACTTTTAAAACAGCTCAGAAAATTATCCTACTAGCCAATGTATCCTTTTTCTGAAGAACAGACAAGTAAAAACTATAATAGTAATTAAACGATCTTAAGAAAATGAACGTAAATGGCACCCAGAAATATTAAAGATTAAACAAGCATACCTTCCAATTGCAGAATTATGACTTATTGGCTGAGTCTACATGAAACCAAAAATACTTGTTTAAATGTGAAAAAAAAAAATTCAACCGATTATCTAAGTATGTTGTTCTCAAGATGCTATAAGACTGGTTTAGTTTTGGTTGAAATTACCTTATTTGATATTATGTAAACAGGCTAAATGCCATACAAACACACAATAAATAAATTTTTTCAAGTTAAAATTAAAGGTGGGAAGGCATATAGTGTCAGATGATGATGACTGAGATTCAGAGATAAAAATATTATAGGATACTAGGCAAATAGGAAGAAACTTAAAATGAGTAGTGTATGGTAAACGCAAAGTACACTGACAATAAAGAAGGAGGCAGACAATTTCATAGATTATTACATAAAAGAACATATAAGAACTTATCATGAAGTTGTATTGACTTGTCAAAGTAAATGTTATGAACAATATAGTTATTTGATTTCCCTAAGACTTGAAATGTTTAACATTATAACCCATGTTTCCTCTTCATAATGGTCAACTATTTAGGAGCTTATATTGACCTAGGTGGATTTTCTTTGGTGTTTTGTTTTGTTTTGTTTTGTTTGTTTGAGATAGAGTCTCGCCCTGTCACCCAGGTTGGAGTGCAATGGTGTGATCTCAGCTCACTGCAACCTGCAACCTCTGCCTCCCGGGTTCAAGAGATTCTCCTGCCTCAGCCTCCCTAGTGGCTAGGATTACAGGCGTGTGCCACCATGCCTGGTGAATTTTTTTTTTTTTTATCTTTAGTAGAGACAGGGTTTCACCATGTTGGCCAGGCTGGTCTCAAACTCCTGACCTCATGATCCAACCGCCTCAGCCTCCCAAAGTGCTGGGATTACAGGCGTGAGCCACCACACCCAGCCCCAAATGGATTTTCTGATATTTTACTTTCATGCCTTCTCTGAGTGGTATTCTAAATCTTTTGTGCCTAACGGTCTGAAATTATTTTTACTACTTCATTTTTTAAAGATTAGAAAAGAATACCTACAACATGGTTACAAATCAGTATGTCGTTGGGAATGAACCAAAATTGATAAGCAGAAGTCTGAAGTAAACAACACTGCTCTTAGACGTTCTACATTCTCTTTGTTTATAACCTTTATGGAAAAGGCCACTGATTCTACTGTCAATACTTTCAACCATATTAAGTTGGTTGGTAGAAAACGAAATCCTGGTTTTTGAATTTTCAAAAAAAAATTATTATTGGAGATATAATATGATATTTTTAACCAAAGTGCTAGGAAGTAGGTATAAAATAAAGTCAAGGCTCAGAGGCAAAGAAACCTGAGGTCAAGGCTCATATTCACCTTTTATTAGCTTCATGACTGGGAACATTAATAACTTCTTAATATTCAGTTTTATTTTTGATAAAATATCACTAACAATCCTTGCTTTACAGTGATATTATGATTAAGATAATGCATAATAGAGAATAAAATTGTGCCTGACACATGGTAGCTAATTAAAAAACAGTGTTTTTTAGTAATGTTAATAACAGATACTATTTCAAGAAGTGTTTAGTGAGTTTTATCTTATGTAACAAGGACTGGTAGAAGCTACCTGGGATCTTGCATTCAAAACAATACTGACATGTCTACCCTCAGAGATTCACCAGGGTCCATAAAGGGTATGGCAATGTGGATATTCTACATGTTTTATTTTTGTTAAAAAAAGTTGTTTGGCTTGCCCAAGGTGACACAGCACCATCATAATTAGAATTTAGTTCTCCTGGCTTTGGATTTTGTAGAAGTTCAGGATGGAATGTTATTTTTGTTGAGACAAATAGTTTATCAATGTAAGTGGAAATGATGGACATATAAGAAGCAATTGGTGTTGTATATCTGAAGATAGGTGAGTGCATGTGACTATCAGTCAGACCTAAAATAAGACAGTGTATCTACTACAGATGGAGTTTAAAGTCTATTAGAGCAAATAACATTGCTATAAATCTTTGTAAAGACAAGACATTGTTATAGTTATGTATTTCTACAGATACCAATTTCAAAAAATATTTGAAGCAATGTGTTTAAGTCAAGGGAACTGGCCAGACCCTGAAATGATTTCACATATTACAGTTGAACTCTGATGTGAATAAGAGTAAAATAAATACATTATCCTGTTTTTTCTCCTAACTTTAGTTTTGCAATTGGACTGGTTCATTGTTAGCATCTGTAGGCTAACTTAGAATTTTTTCAAAAGCATAAATTTGATTCATAAAGGCTGAGGCTTATAGTTATATCTTTAATCATCCATGGAATGTCACACCGTTAGAGGCCTGAGGCGATGCAACATTAATTCAGCAAATATTTATTTTGTGTCAGCCTGTGTGCTAGGCAGAGTTCTATGTACATGGAATATAGTAATGAACAAAATTGAGAAAGAACTTCACTGTGGAGCTTATATTTTGGAGTAAGGGCAGATAATGAAATTAAATATAATAGAGAAATTTAATATATATTAAATATAATAATTTATATATAATTAAATAGAGAATTTAATTAAATTGAGTATAATAGAGAAGTAAATTACACAATATATTAGAAGGTAGGTGTTATTTTAAAAATAAAAAAATAAACAGAATAAGGGGAAAGAGAGTTGAATAAGGGCGAGTAAGTTTCAGCGTTAAATAAAGTGGTCATTGGGTAGAGAGATTTGAAGGAAAATTTTATAGATATGAGGAATTAGCCACTGTATGTATCTTGACAAACTTTCCCTCTTGGAAGAAATAGTTAGAACAAGAGGCTTAATAAAACTATAACAAACCTGGCATGGTTGAGGGGTCCAGTGTGGCTGGAGCAGAATGATAAGGTCAGAGAGGCCAGAAGGCCAGGTCCTGCAGGGCCTTGCATGGACTTTGACAACGGCAAGGTTTTGAGCAGAGTAGTGACATGCTATGGCATAATATTATAAGGGTCATTTGGTCTTATGTGTTTAGAATGGATACAAAAGGTCAAGAGCAAAAAGTTAGAGAACATTTCAGAGGCCATTTTATGATCCAAGCAAGAGATCATGGTAGCTTCAGTTACTAGCAGTAAAGAGGGCAAGGAACAGATGGGCTCTGAAAATATTTTAACATCAAAATCTACAGGATTTAGTAAAAAATGTAAGGTGAGATATGACAGAAAAACAAAAATTCCAGAGAACAATTTAATGATTTTGACCTAAACTGATCCCTGTGAAATTCTTTTTTTTTTCCTTGTACAAGGATGGCTGTAACTGGAGCATGCTTTTTGGCAGATAAGAAGTTTGGTTTTGGACGGGTTTTTAATTACATGTTCCAAAGGACCTGTTGAGGAGATGTCAGATACCTAAGCCTGGAATTTTGGAGAGAGGCCTAAACTGAAAATGTAATTCACAATTAGTTGTCATATAGACGATATTAAAGCCATGAGTTTGCATGACAGTACCAGGAGTGTGAGTACAAATAGAAAAGACTTGAGGACTGATCCCTAGAGCATTCCAAATGTAAGAACTGAGGTATTCCAATACTTGACTCAGAGAGCTTATGAAGTGGAAAAAAATATTTTGGTAAGCTTATAATAATATTTACTATTTGTCTATTGTGTATAAAGTAAAATCTCTTAATGCAGCGATGAGGTAGCTAACTCTCCTTCCAGGAAGGACTGTCTTGCTTTGTGCTTAGGTTTACCATTTTCTTGTTTCTCCTGTTGAAAATAGTTTTTGATATCCAAATATCTTTAACTTACTGTGCTACCCCCTTCACTATTCAGTACTCAAATCCAAAAACATTTATGTGATACTATTGGGGTGAGTAACACACAGAGCAGTTGGAAAGGAATATTTAACAGGGAAAATGGGTATTAAAAGCAAATTAACTGAATATCAATATATATTCTGCTGAGTTAACAACTCAGCAGAATATATATTGTACAACTTATTTAGATTTCTTATATAAAAAGTAAGGATAATTATTCTTCAGATTTGTCATGAATATTGATATTAGGAAATGCAAAGTTATTGGGAACTTTTTTTTTTTTTTACCATATTCATTACCATTGGTTAATTATTCTGTAATCCAAGTTTTTGTGGTTTAGTGTCTGGAGCTCTAATTTTGCCAAGTTTTTTTTTTTTTTAAATATACCTATATGGTTTAAGATCTTTTGGAAAGTTTTTAATTTTAATACAGAATTTTTTTCCCTGCTCAACTGGGCATAAACAGTGAAATATATCACATTCTGCAGTTATTTTCGATGTCAGTAGTGGTAACCCTTGCAAACTTAATTTTTTTCCAAAACCAACTCTATATTTTCCTCAAATATGCACATTCCCTCAAATATGCACACCTAAAGCCCTCATCTCTATAATACTTTTCTGTATCATAGTTTGAAAAGTATCAAAATAACGTGATGAGGAAAAACAATCTAAAATCCTTGAGAAAATTAGGCAATTCTGAAGTATAGGCTATTGGCTGATACAAAAAGAGGCACAAAATGTCTCATGTGACTTTAACTATGGGAGAGTCATTAGATAATTAGTAGTGAGACAGTTGATTGGCTGCATTAAAGTTCCTCTCTATAAAGTATAGGAAGAATATAAGAGAATGTGGGGTCCTCCTTTCGTCTGGATTCAGTGTACCCTGTCATCTTCATGGTGGGGATGCCAAGCACTGCATATCACAGCAAACTGATCTGAGGATGGGTATTGGGGAGAAAGGCTTGTCAGGCAGGGACTGCACAACCAAGCATCTCCCAAGTAGCTCACTTTGCTTCAAACTTCTCACTTCTTTCTGAAAAAGAGGTATCTTCGCAGCATTCTTCCCTTCTAAAAAGATTTCCCTGAGATAAGAAAAAATATGGCTGGGTGGGGTGCCTCACACCTGTAATCCCAGCAGTTTGAGAGGCTAAGGCAGGTAGATCACTTGAGCCCAGGAGTTCGAGACCAGTCTGGGCAACATGGTGAGACCTCATCTCTACAAAAAATTTAAAAATTAGCCAGGTGATATGCACCTATAGTGCCAGCTCCTAGGGAAGCTGAGGTGAGAGGATTGCTTAAGCCTGGGAGGAGGAGGCTGCAGTGAGCTGAGATCACACCAATATGCTCCAGTCTGGGCAATAGAGTGAGACCTTGTCTCAAAAAGAGAAAAAAAAAATACAAATACCCAATTACTATCTACAGCATTTAATTATCACTAAGCACTCACTATGTATCAGGGGCTTTGCCAATGGTGAGGGAGACAGATAACAAATACGATGTGGACTTTGCTCTACAGTTTTTTATTCCTGATCAGGCAACTTAGAAGAATCTGAGACCAGAAGAAGAATAAATAAGAATCATCAAATTAAGGGGGGCTTCATTTCAGGAGACATCATCTAAGCTGAATCCCAGTGGTTGAAAAGAAGTTGGTCAGGTTAAAGGTTAAGGAAGATCAGAAACTATGTTAGGCAGAAAAAGCAAAGACACTACAATAGAAAGATCATGGTACATTCATAGACCATGGGGGCATGGCAAATAATATTGGCATTCTTCCCAGTGCCTAAGACTACAGGAAACCTATTTAAAAAATAAAAAAATAACTGCTGCAGCTATCAGGGCAGTCTTTGTTCTTATTTATGGTTTCTGTCCATATCCTCTGTTTTAAACATGCTGCTTTGTTTGCAATCCCTGGTTTCCATCTCACAACTTATAAGCAAATCCCTTCACTGTCTTGCTCTTCAGAGAGATGACTTATTAAAATATTGGTTCATTTTTGTTTTCAGCCTCTATCAATACCACTGTCTCCCAGTTCAGCTCTTATTTCCTATAGGTCTCTCTTATGTATTTTAGCCCAGAGAAACATCTGCTCAGCTTCTAGGACAATGCATGTAAAGTCTCAAAACACTGACCTTTAGAATTTAGAAAAGAAGTGTTTGCCCACCGTGGCACACGTTTACCTATGTAACAAACCTGTGCATCCTTCACATGTATCCCAGAACTTAAAATTAAATTAAATTAATTTAAAAAGTCAAACTCACACCAAAAGGAGTAAATAGTGTTTACTAGGGGCTGGAAGGTGAGGGAAGGGGAGAGATGATTGCTGTATGGTATTAACTTTCAGTTATAAGATGAATAAGTTCTGGAGACCTAAAGCACAGCATGGTGATTGCAGTTAATAAAATGTATTGTATCCTTGAAAAGAAAAGAGAAGAAAGGAAAAGAAAACAAGTGTGTGCATCACTCTCATTCCTGTACCTGAGAAATAATCAAAATATAAATTCTGTTGCTATTTTTCTTAGCAGGGCATCATCCCCTCACATTTTGTGCCTAATTGTAAATATATGGCATTCATAGACTTCATCAGAATTTGTAAGACAATGTACTTAAAGTCCAAGCTCAGGTATCCCAATTTACTGTCATTTTCTGTCAATAAATATAAGCTTTCAGCTTTCACTGTAGGGTAACAACTTCCAATGACAGTGGACAGATTCTTCTAGCATTAAAGGATTGTAATAGTCTCTATTAAATGGGAAGTAATAACATTGTGACTGCCATGATGGCCTAGAATCCCAGGGATCTCTAGTAACAAAATAAGTGTACTTTTATACACTGACTTTTTACTGTGGGCCTACAGTATACAGTGGTATCAAGGGGAATGCTGAAAACTGTGAGGACAGGAAAAGAGCGATGCCTCAAAACACATACCACTTTCACCAAGTAACAAAGCATAATCCTGCTAATCGCTGGGAGCAGGAAAGAAGGGCAGAGAAATAACCCTAAAATGCATCAAAATTCACAGAGTGTACTGCAGAGATAACCAAAGGCTGTATTTCCTGAGGAACAGAAAGGGCTGGAAAGTAAAGAGAATTCCCCAGCAAGTCAAAAAACTATTGGCTGTGGTATAAAGGAGAGAGAGAGACAGAGAGAAAGACAGACAGACAGAGAGAGAGAGAGAGAGAGAGAGATCTTTGACAAATCAGTAAACTGCTAATTAGGTTATAAAGCATCAAGAAATCTGAAGATCTCACTAGGGCTCACAACCCAAAACCTAACAAATAAAATGTCTTAATACCACATCTTTTAAATATAAGGACAGAAGTAAACTGAATCGATCTAATGGTGCAATAAATCCAAGGCTGAGCAAAATCACCAATTAAAGTGGCTCATCCTCCTTCATTAACAGCCCGAGAGAGCAAGAGATACGCTCTTTTCTGGGGGAAATATTTCATTCATTTCCATTTCTACTCATTGTTTTAAGATGTATATTAATCAGGGTTCTCTAGAGAGACAAAACTAATAGGATACATGTATATAAAAAGTGGAGTTTATTAAGGAGTAATAACTCACACAATCATAAGGTCTTACAATAGGCTGTCTGCAGTCTGAGGAGCAAGAAAGCCAGTCTGAGTCCAAAACTGAAGAACCTGGAGTCTGATGTTCAAGAGCAGGAAGCATCCAGGCTGGGAGAAAGATGTAGGCTGGGAGGCTAAGCCAGCCTAGCCTTTTCATGTTCTTCTGCCTGCTTTTATCAAAGCTGTGCTGGCAGCTGATTAGATGCTGCCCACCCGGATTAAGGATGAGTCTGTTTTACCCAGCTCATGGACTCAAATGTTAAATTAATCTCCTTTGGCAGCAAACTCAGACACACCCAGGATCAATACTTTGCATCCAATCAAGTTGACACTCAGTATTAACCATAACAAGATGTAAAGATAAAGTCTGGCAAATATGTATCTTTTGAGAGACACAGTGAAGTAGGAAAAAGGGACTTATCAAAAGTAAAATAGTCAATACAATGTGATCCATAGATGGTCCAGATGTTAGAATTAGAAAGGAAAAATTGTAAGATAACAATGGTAGGTGTATTAAAGCATCTAGTGTTACAGGTGGACTAATGCATAAACAGGTAATTTCAACAGAGAAATGATACAAAAGACTTCAGTGGAAATTTCAGAATTGAAAAAAATATATCAGAAATAAAGAGTTCACTTCATGAAATATACAGAGCTCTACACCCATCAACATCAGAATACACATTATTTTCAATTTCACATGGAACACTGACCAAGATGAACAAATTGGGCCATAATAGAAGTCTCAGGAAATTTCAGGCAGAGTGTGTTTTTTAATAACCCCTAATAAATAAAAATCAATCATCTTTATAAAATATCCAAATACTTGAAAATTAATAAACACATTTCTGCATTTGTTATGAACTAAAAGTTTACATGGAAAAGAAGAAAATATTTAGCACTGGATGAAGATTAAAACAAAACGTGTAAAAACCTGTTAGATAAAGCAGTATTTACAGAAATAATTATAATATGTAATGGGTATATTAAATATTTTAAATAAAAAATTCTAAGCTTCTAACTTAAAAAGCTGGAGAAACAAAGCATATTAAGTCAAAAGTAAACAGAAGGAAGGAAAAATAAACATGAATGTAGAAATCAGTAAAATAGCCGATACGAAATAAATAAAAAGATCACAAAGTAAACAAAAAATATTAATATAATTTTCATAGCCCTTGCAAAACTAATCAAATAATAAAAAGAGAAAGCACAAATAGCAATATTAAGAATGAAAGAAAGGACATTACCACAGATTCCACAGACATCAAAAGGAAGAAAAACATAAGAGACAACTTTATAGCAATGTATTTAATACCAAGAAGCAATGGAAAAGTTTCTTTTTAAAAAATAGAATTTCTCATAAAAAAAAAACCTTAAAAAAAAATAACTCTGGTTCCATTTCCCTTGACCAGTCAATTCCATCATACATTAAAGTAGGATATAACATCAATCTTATACAAATGATTTCAGAAAATGAAAAAGGAAGAAGTAACATTTGTTGATTCATTTTATGATCCATGATGACTCTAATAAGAAAACTAGAGAATGCATTATAATAGCAAAACAAAAACAAGACCAGCATAGATACAAAAATTCTTCGCAAAATCCTAGGTTCAAAAATTAATCAATGTTTAAATCATCACATTATAGAATAAGGGGAAAATCATAAGATTAATCACTAAAAGCAGAAAAAAACAATTGACAAAATTCAGCAGCCGTTCACTATAATGATCTTTTAGTAAACTAGGAATAGACAATATCTTCTTCTATTTTAGAAAAGACATCTATGAAAAAAAAATTCTATAGATAACATTACCCTTAATGCTAGCACGTATGCTTTCTCCTTAAAATCAGAAACAGGGATAGAGTCCGGAAATAAAAATCACACATATATAGTCAACTGATTTTTGACAAAGGAGCCTGTGTAATTCAGTGAGAAAAGGAAAGGCTTTTCAACAAATGCTGCTGTAACAGTTGGATATCCATATGGAAAAAAATGAACGTTGAACTCTATTTTACTTGATAGACAAAATTTAATTTGAGATGGATAATAGACTTAAAAGAATCATAGCTAAGGTCGTAATGCATCCATAAAAAATAAGAGTATCTTTACAACTGTAGGTTAAATAAGAATTTCTTATATAGGACAAAAAGCACTATCCTTATTATAAGGAAATGTTAAATTTAAATTCATCAAAATTGAGTATATCTATCCTTAAAGAGACACACAGTAAAAAAATAAGCAGGCAATGCACATACTGGAAGAAAACATTCTATTCTCAGTATATGTGTGTGTATATATATAATTTATATATTATATATTATTATATTTTATATATTATGTATTTATATAATATACTGATAAATGCTTTGCATCCAGAATATACAAAAACTTACATAAATTAATAATTTTAAAAAACAACAAAAATACAATAGAAAAAATATTTTATTCAATACTTCTCAAATTACTATATAAAAATAATAAAACCATAAAAAAGTGTTTGACATCATTATTCCTCAGAGAGATATTATTTCATAAAAAGATAATAGCTTTTATCCACACAAATAGTTAAAATAAAGAAATGTTGCAGTGTCAAGTATTGGTGAGGATGTAGAACAACTGGAAATTTCATACTCTACAGGGAATGTAAAACGGTGCAGTTATTCTGGATAAATATATGGCAGTTTCTTACAAAGATGAGGGTACACCAATGCTATAAGCTAGCATTCAACTCCTTGGCATTTACCCTTCAAAAGAGAATGCCCATAAAATGTTCACACAAAGGTTTATAAATGTGTGTATATTCATAGCAATCTTATTCATAAATAATCTCAAATTGGAACTGTGGCAAATGGTCATCATTGAAACAGTAACAGATCGTAGTACATTTTATACAATGTGATAACATTAAACAATAAAAATATATTTCTATCCTTAAAAGAAAGGTGAGTATTTTCTAAGAATTATCCTTGGAGTATAGATATTTTTCTAATCATTGGAAATCTAAGGACTTCAGTCTTCACTGCTATGTGAATTGCTAGCTTATACCTTTACTATCAGCCCTTAATTTATGATAGCTTTTCTGATTTTTTCATTCATTCACTCAGTAATTTATTTATTATATATTATAGGATAGGCATTATTTCTATTAGTATATCTGGAAACATAAGCAACATTCCTGCCCTCATAGAGATAATGTCAACTGAGGAAATAGCAACCATAAAATAGTAATTATTTTACATATTAAAGGTCTTATAAAGGAAAACAAACAAAAGGAAATATAAGGAAGCATGACGATGAGAGGGTAACAGAGATTTACTCTTTAGCTAAGGTAGAGGTAAACCCTATGAAGATTGAAATACTTGCTCTGATACCTAAATGATGAAAATAAATAAATAAACTGCAAAAACATCCTTGACTAAAAAACAGAAAGTGAAAATAATAATTTAAGAAGTAAATGGGTCATCAGTGGTTTGGGATTATGGTTGACTTTATTTTCAAATAATTTTTAATAATGGGACAATATGATCTTTTTAATAATATATATTAATTTAATCCAGTCTAAAAACCTGTAGCCAATTTATTTTGCCAGTTTCAATTCTGTACTTCAAGAGACTACAAGCTAGGCCAGGTGCAGTGGCTCAGGCCTGTAATTCCAGCACTTTGGGACGTTGAGGCAGGCAGAACACTAGACCCCAGTAGTTCAGGACCAGCCTAAAAAACGTGGAGAAATCACATCTCTACAAAAAAAAATAAATAAATAAATAAACAAAAATTAGCTGGGTGTGGTGGTGCAAGCCTCTAGTCCCAGGTACTCAAGAATCTGAGGTGGGAGGATTGCTTGAGCCCCAGAAGTGGAGGTTGCATGAGAGCTGTGATCTCACCAGCCCAGTTGACAGAGCAAGACCCTGTCTCAAAAAGAGATTACTCGATCACTTATTAATAAAATAGTTGTATTAGTCCATTATCATGTGCCTAACAAAGACATACGTGAGACTGGGTGATTTATAAAAGAAAGGAAAGAAGTTTCATTGACTCACAGTTCAGCATGGCTGGGGAGGCCTCAGAAAACTTACAATCTGGTGGAAGGGGAAGCAAACATGTCCGTCTTCACATGGTGGCAGCAAGGAGAAGTGCTGAGCAAAAGGGGAAAAAGCCCCTTATAAAACCATCAGACCTCTTGAGAACTCACTTACTATCACAAGAACAGCATGAAGGTAACTGCCCCCATGATTAAATTACCTTACATCTGGTTCCTCCCATGACATATGGGGGTTATGAGAACTATAATTCAAGATGAGATTTCGGAGAGGACACAGCCAAACCATATCATTCTGTCTCTGTCCCCTTCCAAATTTCATGTCCTCACATTTCAAAACACAGTCATGCCTTCCCAACAGTTCCCCAAAGTCTTAACTCATTTTGATAGTAACAGGAGGCAGTCAAATGCCTGGGCAGATAGGGGTGGGTCCACAGTGAATCTCCACCTCCAAGCTGAAGAGAGTTTAAAGCCTGAAAGCCAAGCTAAATCCTCAGACTACGTTGAGAACCTGTCTTCCCATTGGCATACTTTGCTCTGATTGATCCCCACCCTTCACCTATTTTACATAAACCTACTCTTTCCTAATTGGTTTTCTATACTGTCTTGCCCTCCTTTGAGTGATGTCTTCACTTTAACCTTTTTTGCTTACTCACAAACCAATTAGCACACACTTGCCATTCAGAGTTTATGAAAAGCTCCAGACCCAGCCACAATGAGAAAACAAAACCACCCAAATGCAGGGGTGGGGCACCACCCCCTGCTGCTTCCCCTCTCTGCTGAGAGCTGTTCCATCACTCAATAAAATTCTTCTCCACCCATCCTAACCCTTCAACTGTCAGTGTGTCCTCCATCTTCTTGGACACGGGACAAGAGCTCAGGAACCAACATATGTGGGTACAAGATATAATATAGGTGGGCTGGGGTGTTCCCAGCCCATCCTCAGACTGAGCTGGTTGCCAGCCAATATTAGTCAAGGGGAGATGAGTGGGCAAGGTGACTCCAGCTGCAGGCCCAGGGCCAAGTGAGCCCCAGGCAGGGGGTGGGGGTGGATGTCGCCAGTTGGAGGTCCTGACTGGCAAAGTGACCAAGAAAGTTTCTACATCAATTTTAGCATTAACACAAAAGTCCAAGCCCATAGTCTGAGACAAGGCAAGACCGTTCTGCCTATGACCTTATAAAATCAAAATCAAGTTAGTTACTTCCTAGATACAATAGAGGTACAGGCATTGGGTAAATACACTCATTCCAAGTGGTGGAAATTAGCCAAAAAAAAGGGCACTACAAGCCCATGCAAGTCTGAAATCCAGCAGGGCAGTCATTGAACCTTAAAGTCCTAAAAGGATCTCCTTTGACTCCGTGTCTCACGTCCAGGTCATGTTGATGCAAGAAGTGGGCTGCCACAGCCTTTGGCAGCTCTGCTCCTGTGTCTTTGCAGGGTACAGCTTCCCTCCTGGCTGCTTTCATGGCCTGGAGAGCCTGTGGCTTTTCTAGGCACATGGTGCAGGCTGTTGGTGTATCTACCATTCTGGGGTCAAGAGGATGGTGTCCCTCTTCTCACAGCTCCAACAGGCAGTGCCCCAGTAGGGACTCTACATGGGGCTCCAACCCCACATTTCCCTTCTGCATTGCCCTAGCAGAGGTTCTCTGTGCCTCTCTGCAGGGCTCCACCCCTGCAGCAGACTTCTACCTCAACATTCAGCTATTTTCATACATCTTCTGAAATCTAGGCAGAGGTTCCCAAACCTCATTTCTTGATGTCTGTGTACCCACAGGCCCAACACTACATGAAGGCTGCCAAGGCTTAAGGCTTGTATCCTCTGAAGCCGCAGCTTGAGCTGTACCTTGGCCCCTTTTAACCCTGACTGGAGTGGCTTGGATGCAGGGCACCAAGTCCCAAGGCTGCATAGAGCAGGGGTTCCCTGGACCTGGGCCCAAAAAACATTTTTCCCTCCTAGGCCTCCATGTCCATGATGGGAGTGGCTGCCGTGAAGGTCTCTGACATGCCCTGGAGACATTTTTCTCATTGTCTTGTCAATTAGCAGTTGGCTCCTGATTACTTATACAAACTTCTGCAGCCAGCTTGAATTTCTCCCTAGAAAATGGATTTTTCTTTTCTATTGCATTGTCAGGCTGCAAATGTTCCAAACTCTTATGCTCCACTTCTTCTTGAATATTTTGCTGCTTAGAAATTTCTTCCACTGGATACCATAAATTATCTCTCTCAAGTTCAAAGTTCCACAGATCTCTAGGGCAGGGGCAACATGCTGCCCGTCTTTTTGCTAGAGCATAAGATTATAAACAGTCACCTTTGCTCCAGTTCCTAACAAGTTTCTCATCTCCATCTGAGACCACCTCAGCCTGGACTTTGTTGTCCATATCACCATCAGCATTTTGGTCAAAACCATTTAACAAGTGTCTAAGAAATTCCAAACTTTATCACATCTTTTTGTCTTCTGAGCCCTCCAAGTCTCTAAGACATTCCAAATTTTCCCCCATTTTCCTGTCTTCATCTGAGCCCTCCAAACTATTCCAGCCTCTGCCTGTTACCCAGTCCCAAAATCTCCTTCACATTTTTGGGCATCTTTACAGCAGCGCCCCACTTTCTGTCATACAAATTTACTGTATTAGTTCATTCTCATGCAGCTAATAAAGACATACCCACAACTGGCTAATTTATAAAGGAAAGAGGTTTAATTGACTCACAGTCATCATGGCTGGGGAAGCCTCAGCACACTTATAGTCATGGCAGAAGAGGGATCAAACACATCCTTTTACACATGGCAGCAGCAAAGAGAAGTGCCAAGCAAAGGGGCAAAAGCCCCTTATAATCCATCAGATGTCATGAGAACTTACTCATTGCCATGAGAACAGCATGAGGGTAACTACCCCTCTGATTTAATTACCTCCCACCAGGTGCCTCCCATGACATGTGGGGATTATAGGAATGACAATTCAAAATGAGGTTTGGGCAGGGACACAGTCAAACCATGTCTCTAGTAATCAAGTAGGTATCCTAAAATAATGTTAAATAATTGGATATATAATTTGTAGTTAGTTAATTTTATATATTTAAATGGAAGCAATAAAATACTTTCTAAAGCATTTGAAGCAGTTTATAGTCTTAAACAGGCTAGGAAGTGCCATGTAAACAATGTCTATAGTATTCATCTTACAAGAAAGAAAAGAACTAACACTCTAACAACATGGTAAAATAAAAAACCTTTCACAACTCTCCCAAAGAACAGATTTAAATTACTATAAATTTTACCATTGAAACATCATTCTAGAAAAACACTAATCCACAGACAGAGAACTGCTAGTTAAGACTAGAATTACTTCCAAGACTTCTATGTTTCCAGAATCAAGACTATATAATACCTCCATATGTATAAATATTTGTTTCAGAACTTATATGTCTCTGTGATCATTCTGGAATAACCTTTGATTAATCAGTTCAGATGTTTTATCCTGGTATGTAAAAATGGACAAGATACAGAAGACATGCTTCTATTCAGCTATATTTTGTTTATCTTCACCAGTGAGCAGCAACCATACACTTCATCATTATGTCAGACACAAACCATTTTCTTTCCTTTCTTTCCTTGTCGTTTCTCTATACACCCTGAGTTTAGAAGCTTCACTAAACTATGTTTATTTTTGAAGCTTTGGGTAGCAGGCTGAAAAGCCTAGAAAATTCAGAGAACAGAAAATTTCCTGTTGATACCCCTTTGATTCTAAAGCATGTTTATATTCCTATTCACAAAAGGCAACTTAAAGATCACTACACAAAGTTTTCCTTTGTAAATATGAACAACTATTGAGACCTTTTTGTTTGTGTTTTGTAAATCAATGCAGCGCTATTGAGTTAAGGAAACCCCTGACTATAACCATTTTACAAATTTATAAATTGTTGAAAGAAGTCCTGAAATTGCTTTTCACTGCACTGAAATTATGTAAATTTGTTATAAAGCATTTAAATTACATTATATGCTGAAAACTTTCATTGAATCTTCCCATCTTTTAATCAGATTGCTTAGTAATTTTAGAATAAGTGTATTTTTCACATCTACTTATCATTATATTGCAAATTTTGCTTTTCAGAAATAACATCATTTTCATTCCATCTTAGTTAAATTTTATAAAATTAAATACCATCACTTAAGCTGATGGGGCCATGTAGAGCTGTACCTGTTTGTTTACTTTTGTCAGAAATCTCACAAGATTTCCTTCTGTTAAAGTTCATTAAACTCCTAATGAGGCTCCAAACAAATTATTTATGCACTGCTTAGGTAAGTAAATAAAGAATATAAATAAAGGAAAGAGCTAAGTGGGCCCCCACAGACTAGAGAAAACTGCAATAATTTCAGAGAGCAAAGAATGTTTTCCCAAGGTTTATCACGAGTCTAACCCAATCTGATCCCCCATCCCACCTTCCATTCTGTTGACTCCTGAAAAAATGAGCAGAAGTCAGCAAGTCAGCGGAACAGGAGCAAAACCATGAACAACACTATTCTTTCTGCAAATCAGAATGAAAACCATTAAAATAATTAAAAAGTAGGCCTAGAATATCCGGAAAAAAATAAATTTTAGATTCTAAAAGAATTACAGGTAGCATAAAAGCATAGCCAATATAAAACACAGAATTAAAGTAGTAATGATGATGCTAATCATGTACATATGTTCATTTCCCCCTTATTTCTTATGTAATTTATTCAAAGTAGTATTTTTGATCACTTTCTTCATGTATAATTGCTAAATTCCTGGTTTTCCTGATTTATTGTAACCTGAGCTTACATGCCTACCCTGAACTATTTTCCACAGTCCCACAACATGCACACATGTATGCAGACACACACACATATTAATAGAATCGACTCTGGATAGGCCATCGTCTTCATTTGGCACGACACGCACTTCTCCTCCAGGTCTGTTCCTCTAAGCTGGGAAATCCTCAACTGCATCCTCTAATTTTCCAAGTATAATTTCTCAGAGCCTTCCCTAAAGTCTTTATCCACTATAAAACTCTCTAACTAAGAAGCTTTCCTAAGTATTTTCTAAACTTTTTTTGTCAGGCTGCTTGATATCTAGTGTCAGGAAGAGGTGATCCAGAAGGTGAAATTAGGTGATTGGTCACAGGAACACTGATGAAGCCAGGCCAAGAAGTCAGAAAACCAAAATGGATTAGACACATGAGTGTCTAAACTAACAACAGGCATTCTTGAAAAAAATGCACACAGAAATTCTACAAAATGTGGCTGCATTGCTTGTTGGTTTTACTTGCTGTTGTTTTCCATTTTCATGTTCAGATGCTTTACACCGCTAGAATACGCTAAAAGCTGTAAAAACTTATCATATATTCCAGTCTTTACTAATCTCTGTTTTGCCTTAACACTCTTAGAAATTATTGCATGGTGAGAATAGAAAAGTGTAAATGCCCTAGATAATAATTAGTGCTGAAAATATTACATATTTGTACTGAGTCCTCAAGATTGTATACAGCAGGAATTTTTGACTTCCTTTTTTTTGACCCTTTTGGAAGTCTGGTGAACTCATTTTTCAAAACAATGTTCTTACATGCATAAAATGTATACATGGAATTATAAATAATCCAACAACACTGAAATATAATTATCAAAATATTCTTTAAAAACCTAATTTGTGATATTTCAGTATGTATTATTACATATCAAAATATTGTATAACGGGGTAAAATAATGTTATCTCATTAACATTTTGAAGTATCTGCGATTCTATAATGTCATATGAAAATACCTGTGATTGTGACGTCTCATGGTGTCAAATTTGGAGGTGCTGCAAATACTTCTATGATTAGCCATGCACATTCATAATGAAAGGAAATGGTAAATGTCTATTAGAAGTTAGTGAATATGATTTTGTTTTTCCATTCCAATTTATAGACCCTGTGAACTCTACCCACAGATTTCTTCCTGTCAGTGGATCCCATATTTAGAATCCCAATCAAGCAAAACCTTTCTTTTTATGTGGAAGGAAATGATGAAGAGGTTACAGGAACTGGCTCAATATCATAAAACTTTGTGAAATTACTGACATTAACAGAAATTGTATCTTCTCCCACCAAGGCCAAAGCTCGTAACATCATCCATGGCTAATTCGTGTGCTTTCATTAAAAAATGACCACAAATGTTAGTGTATAATTTGAAAGCATATCTTCATAAATTCTCAGAAAACACTCTGTAAATGAAGGATTTATTACTTTATGCTCACCTCTGTTTTGTAAATTACTGCTTTACACTAGAATGATCTGTATATCTGTCTATCTCCCCGTATAGCAGGTGAACTCCTATAGAAAAGCCACTGTGACAAATATGTATTATGACTCCTGGATCCTTGAATTGGGCTTAGTGTGCCTGTTTGAGCTGAGTTTTATTTACTTTATTTTTATTTATTTACTAACCCACATCCTTCATAGTTGGCTTTTTTTTTTTTTTTTTTTTTTTTACTAGACTGAAAGTTCCTGGTGACAAAAGCAACTTTTACATACTTCTCTACCCCTACAGTGTTTATCACAAAGCTGCATACATTTAATAAAGATTTACATAGAAGAAAGTATTTTTTAGAAGAGAACTTGAAAATTAATATAATTTGAAGCCTATATTTGCAATGAATTTCTCAAACTACCATAGAAAAATAAATTAATACAAAATTTTACAATGAATAAACAGCTCTGCATATTTCATGTTCAAAGTGTAATTATGATATAGCATTTTAAAACTGCTGTATGAATTTCTTGGTTTGGAAAAGTCGACACTTTTAATTATTCTGGGTTATAATTATCATAGGTTATATACTGGGTTATTTATATTACATTATATCATAAACTATTATATATAGGTTATTTAGATAAGCTAGATAAAGAGCATTTGCTTGTCTCACCCTTGGCAGAGTATGCACTACTGTGTTTCAAAAAACGATATTCCAGAAATAAAAGTACATTGCATCTTAGAATATTTGAAAAATCACTTTAATTTGAATTTTCTACCAACCACATTTTTCTCATTTTGTCTATATTTGGATGTTATCTAGTTGCACAGAAGCTTTATTTTCCTAACCATTTTGGGACAGTTAGCTTCTTCACAAGTGAGATTACCCATTTTGTTGTGATGAGTGGTTTTATTTCTTACTGTCATGCTGTTAGCGAACAGAGTTGACTCACTAATGATACAGCTATTGCTATCTTAGGTCAGGATGAGATCCAAAAATAATGCAGAAAAGTAACACCTGTGTCTTTGTCCATTTTGTGTTGCTATAACTGAATGCCACAGATTAGGTAATTTATAAAGAAAAGACATTTATTTCTTACAGTTCTAATGACTGGAAAACCAGGGCTGAGGGGCCTGTATCTGATGAGGGCCTTCTTGCTGTGCCATCCCATGGCAGAAGGTGGAAGGGCTAGAGAGAATTTGGGAAAGCAAGAGATAAAGAGGGGTTTTAACTTCCTTTTAACAAGCCTACCCTCAAGATCATTAACCCACTCTAGCAATAACAACATTAATGCATTCCTAAGGGCAAAGCCCTTATGACCTAATCACCCCTTATTGGGATCCTCCTCCCAACGCTGTTGCATTGGGGATTAAGTTTTCCACACATGAACTTTGAGGGACACATTTAAATTATGGCAACCTGATGTTAAGCATTAAAGTGTGCACTATTAACATAAGTAACATGTTCCAATCCTATTAGTGACTTTTCTTATTAATAATTTTTGACACTTTCTAAACAAAATTTTTTAAAAATTTAATTTATATTTCAGAAGTGGCAATAGAAGTTTACAAAGGATTAACTAGTCTTTGTGTATTTTTCTGCCCTGCAGATTTTCCTTTAAAATATACTAATAAACTTAACATCCAATTCCATGGATTCTACTGTACTTCCTAAAATTTTAGAAATTATATTAGATTAAAACAATTATATATTATTTTAATTTAAACTTAAAATTGGCTAATTTGAGTTATCTTACAAACTTTTAAAACCAAGAGATCATAAGATATTTAAATGAGTATGTTTGGTGTGGTTTCGAATTATCTCCATGATTTAATAACTAAAATGACACTGAAGTTTTCACTGTGTTACAGAAACTTTCTGGATGGTGTAGATAAGGAACAACTATTATTCTAGTAATAGTTTTCTTTCTTTCATTTGTTCTTTCTTTTTCTATCAAACATTCACAGTATAGTAATAATACATTTACAAAATTTTTTCAACTGTTACCTCTTTGCCTTCTTATAATAATCCTATCCTGTGTGATAGGTATTCTCTATTTTTCTAAAAAAAAAAAATATATATATATATATATATATATATATATATTCCTGGCTGGGCGCGATGGCTCACGCCTGTAATCCCAGCACTTTAGGATGCCGAGGCAGGCAGATCATGAGATCAGGAGTTGGAGACCAGCTGGGCCAACGTGGTGAAACTCCGTCCCTACTAAAAATACAAAAATTCACCGGGTGTGGTGGCAGAAGCCTGTAATCCCAGCTACTCAGGAGACTTAGGCAGGAGAATCGCTTGAACCCAGGAGGCAGAGGTTGCAGTGAGCCAAGATCACAAAAAAAAAACCAAAAAATCCAGGGGACAATCCCCTTTCCTTATCTATTTATCTCTGATTCTTCTACCTTAATAAAAAGCTTAGATACTTAAAACTAAATTATTTGAGTTACAATTGTTATTTTATCTTATAAAAAAGCAATTAATCTTTAAGATAATAAATATGAATATTTATTATAATGGGATGAAAAACATAATTTGTTTAACTTATCAATGCAGAATATATAATTTTCCCCCCAAATCAAATTTAAACAAACAAACAAAAAACATATTACTTGTAAGAAATTCCATACTTTGGCAACAGTCTCATTATAACTCACATCCTGATTTCTTTGATTACTTATTCAAGATGGCAGAGTGACACCATCATGTTATTATGATGCCACGTGTGTTGTAGGGAGAAGTGACACTGGGATGATTCAGTAAGCAACAGTAGTAGTTTACCTGAATAACTTCCCTATATGCAGACGAGGCAGAAATATACAATCAGGTTATAATTTCCGTACATAATATCACAAATTCATAAATGTCAGAATCACTCCTTTCCCTTTTCCTTTTCCTTTACAATATTTCCCCAATTCTTTTCAGAGGAAAATATCTAAAAGGAACATGTTTTACCTGCAGAACTTCAGACCCAGAACTGGATTGGAATTACTAATTAATGAAAGAAAAATAAAATAGCTAGAAGCAATCTAATTGATTTGTTATATTAGCATTGCTTTCAAGTTCCTACCACCCCCAGTCCTCATTTAGAACAAAAATTCATACCTTCTATCACAGTCTCTTTATGCTGCTATAATAAAATACCAGACTGGGTAATTCATAAATAATAGACACGTACTTCTCACAGTTCTGAAGGCTGGATGTCCAAAATCAAGGGGCAGGCAGGTTTGGTGTCTGGTGAGAGCCTTGTGTCTGCTTCCAAGGTGGTGCTTTGAATGCTGTGTCCTCACATGGTGGAAGAGCAAAAGAGAGTGGACCCACTGCCTCAAGTGCTTTTATAAGGACCCTAATTCCTTCCATAAGGGCTTCACCCTCCTCATGTAATTACCTCCTAAAGTAGGGTAATTAGCAATCCCAAGGGGTTTAGATGCTACTGTTTAGATGCTGCTATCTAAAGTACTAGAAGAGCACTCTATAAGTGGGGTAAGAGGATTGCTAATCAGTAGGGCACTAAAGGGCTAAATTACTCATTACTAATTTAGTCCTTTTCAGTACTTTCAGTTTCTGCCATATATTTTACCAATTCAAATATAAACTCCAAGTAACCAAGTGTAGTGATCTTCTTTGTTAAGTGATGTATCTTCTGCACCTAGAAAATTGTACAGCATGGTCAATAAATACCTGTTGAATAAGTGGATATTGTAGATGAAATATAATGTTCAAATTAGATGATTACGTTTATTTGATTTAAATTTATGTATCTACCTGTGATGGTGATTTTTAGTCTGACAGTGGCATCACTGTTCAGATGGTACTACCTGAAGTACTAGTAGAGCACTCTCTAAGTGGGGTAAGGGGATTGCTAATCAGTGGGGTACTAAAGGGCTAAATTGCTAATTTAGTCCTTTAGAGCACTTTTAGAGTGTTCTAAGTGAGGTAAGGGGATTGCTATTTAGTAGGGTACAATTTTAAATTAGTTCTTTAGGGATGACTTTATTGTAAAAGTGACATTTGTGCAGAAACTGAATGAGGTGAGTGGATACTAGAGAAACTGTCCTGGCAGAGGGAACAGCAATGTAAGTGTTCTTGAAGCAAGAGCATGGTCAGTGTGTTCACGAATCAGCAGGGAGGAGAATGTGGCTGCAACAGAGTGGGCAAGGTAGAAATAGAAAATGAGCCCAACAGGAAAGGCCAGAAAGTGATCTTCTGGAGTACTATAAAGACTTCCTGAGTGAGGGGGTAAGCCACCAGAAGCTTTTGTGCAGAGAAGTGATGTATTTATTACTGTAGTTGCAATGTTGCGATTTTAGTGGTACGTGTGGAGGAGAGGAAGGAAGAAGGGATGCAAAAGGCAGAAACAGGAAGACCAGGTAAAGGGCTGTTCCAATAATTTACAGGAAATATAGAAGTGGTTTTTGATAAGGTACTAGTGGTTGAAGTGCTGTAAAAATAGTAAGATTTGGGGTAGATTTCGAAGGTGACGCCAACAGAATTTGCCTATGGATTGTATGTAGTGTATTAGAGAAAGACTCCAGAACAATCGAGACCATCCTGGCTAACATGGTGAAACCCCGTCTCTACTAAAAATACAAAAAAATTAGCTGGGCGTGGTGGCACGTGCCTGTAGTTCCAGCTGCTCGGGAGGCTAAGGCAGGAGAATCGCTTGAACCCGGGAGGCGGAAGTTGTAGTGAGCCGAGATCACGCCACTGCACTCCAGCCTGGGCGACAGAGCAAGACTCCGTCTCAAAAAAAAAAAAAAAAAAAAAAAATAGAGTTACTGTTTGCTAGGATCTGGAGGACTGTGGGAGGAGCAAAATTTTGGGAGAAGTGTCAAGAACTTGGTTTAGGACAAGTCAAATCTGAGATGATTATTAGACATCAAATGGAGAGGTCAGTTAGAGAGTTGGATTGACACGTTTGGAATTCATGTGGCAGGTTCAAGTTGGACATTTAGATTTGGAAGTCATCTGCATAATGCCATGAGACTAGGTAAGATTATCCTGTAAACAAACAGACAGAGAAGAGAGGAAGGCCATGGACTGAACTTTGAAGAATCCCAGCATTAAAACATCGAAAACATGAGGAGAAGCAAGTAAAGGGAACTAAGAAGGAATGGTCAGTGTAGCAAGGCAGGAACCAAGACTGTCATGCCCTGGAAGCCAAGAGAAGATATTTCACAGAGAGTGAACACTGTTTCTGTTAAGACAAGTCACAGGACCAATTTACCAAGTTATATAATTACAGGTATAACCTACATGGAGATGAGTGTTTGACGGAATGTTAGGTATGAGGTATCTGGAAGAGAAAATTTGGAGATAAAAATATAGATAACTATATAAAGAAATTTTATTCTTAAGGGAAGCAGGAAATGGGATGTAGCTAAGAAAGGGTATGTAGTTAAGATAATTTATTCAGAGATACTATAGCACATGAGTGTGTTCATGAGAGTATTCGATAAAGTCGATAACAATCATGATGCACAATAGAGACAAGGAATGTCTGAATGATGTTCCTGAGTAGACAAGAAGGAGAAGGATCTAGTGATCAGGTAGAGGGGCTGACCTTAGATAAGGACACAGATAGTTCATATACAGCATGCAATGTGTATACTGGTGAATAATGCTTATTTAAAACCAATGTTAGGAACACTTAAGCTTTCATATTTCAAAGAAAATGTTCTCATAAAAACTGTACAGGAAATGGGTATTTTTATATTCTCTAATTTATAGATGAGAAAAAGTAAAGTTAAACTGTATTTAGAAACCCACCTACTATCATAAAATATTCTGCAAAGTTTTAATTAAGACCTGGATCTTCCTGGAAATTTTAATTAGAAATTGACTAATTGTCAACCCTTAATCCAAATAATTTAGATTCATTATTTCTTGTGGAAATAATGTTCCCAAATTTACCTGTATATCGAAATCACTTCTGGGATCTCATTTTGCTTTGATTGGAGACAGAATCTCTGGTCTTAACCTTTGAACATTCTCATTTAGTAAATCTTGGGAGGGAATGGGTGCTTTAAAATAAGGCATCAGTTGTTTCCAAAGTGCTTTCACATTTGAGTACCACTGTAGTGTCAGACACATAAGCTATACGAAATGATTTTCTGTATATGGGAATCCTCTGCAAGCCATATATATTTTTCATCATGAAGAAAAATATGAACTCGTGAGAAGTTCAGTGTGGAATTTTTATGATAAATCACCTTCAGTGAATTATCTTTCATGATTAATAATGTTAGATATATGAATTTTCTTTTTATAAAGATTGGGGGCATTAATTTAGTGTTGAATACAGAATAGTAAGACCTCATTTGAGTGCTGGTTTCAATTCCCTATAGTGGGTCCTAAGTTGGTGAGGGAGCATACCAGGGACTGAATCAGGGGCTTTAAGGAAGGCTAGTCCTAATTTTAATCATAATTATCTTGTTTTAACTTATTTTGTTAAAGTCCTGTTTGATATTTCATTTCAAAGAATATTTGTATTTTATTTAAACATACAAAAAACTGAATTAGAGAGATGATATCCATCCAAGACTCAGGTCCCCAAACAGTAAAGTGCTCAGTCAGCTTTCTGACATCACCGTGGTCTCCATGCAAGAACATTGTTGTCAAACATCACTGATCAAAAGATGTTTACCAACTAGTCTCATATTCAGTGATATGAGACTATTGACTCTCGACAAATAGTACCATTTTTATGAAGACTTCAATAAAATAAATCTATCTGACACTTTGCCCTAGGGTAACTGGAGGGACTGCCGTCTACAAAGATTAAATTAAGCACAAGTAAACCTTATTACTAATGGGCTTTACTGCTAAATTTCACAATCTTCTTCTGATAAACTGGGCTAGATATGAACAACTTGAAGTACTATTTGCACAGAGTAAGTAGATCTAATGCTTAGAACAAAATTAAACTTATTTGGTCCTTCCCCTACTAAAACCATGCTCTTATCCCACCTTTTTAAATATTACAACTCTGATTAATAATTTACTGAAATTTTTAATTAAAAAATATACAGAAGTATTTTGTGTTAGTCTGAGTTTTCTGATAAGCACACCAAAAGGGGTTTAAATATTCAAAAATTTATTATTTAAAAAAACTGTGGGAGAAAACGGGAAGGGAGCCAGGAGAGTCTGAGCCATCAGCCCATGATACAAGCCTGACCCATAGTGAAGGAGAAAGGGAAGGCAGGAAAAAAGTTTGGATGGAAGCATCTTAGACTACACTTGCCATTTTAAGGAAAATTTAGCAAGCCAATGTCATCCATTAGAAGAGGCTAGCTTCTCCAGCACTAGACTTCCTTAGTATCTCTACCATGTTTTGTCATTGACTGAGAGCTGCCATAGGAAATGTGTCCTCTGCACGAACACAGCAGTGGGTTTTAGGGGTTGCAGCTGGGACTCTTGGTCAATTACACTTCCTGCAGTTGGAGATTTGAGAGGCATATTCTCATGATCACCACACATGTACACTTGTACTCCCGTGTCTGAGTTTGTGTTATTTATTCATCTATTATTGACATCAGATTAAATTTTGCCTCCAATAACTGTAGAGGCTGGAGATTACTCTGAATTCAACTATAAAACTGGACAAGAGAACCTAATACTCCTGTTTTTTCATGCTACTCACTTAAATGCATTTGAGTGCCTAGTTTTTCTATTTCTTCCTACTCTTCCTAGGGTCATACCCATATGGGAAATAGAATGTACTTCTGTTTCGATATAAAAGGAAGGCACTCTTCCCAAAAGGCACCATTAAGAAAGACTGAGAAGGTGCCAACCCCGAGGCTGTGTGAACTGAGCCGCTCTTCACAGAGCACTGATTCCTCTCATTCCTCAGCCTTGGCAGCTAATGGAATATGCTCCTCCAAGGGGGAAGATTTATTCACAAAATGACTCTATAGAAAAATATACAAGGAGTAAAGCAGATCTGCTGTTAGGGTGATGAAATTTTTCATGCTCTGTTTGTGAAGTGATTGGTGTTTTCTCCCAGTTATTTACGCTTTGGCTTCAATTTGAGATTACCAGGTGTCTGCCTTCGTATAGAAGAAATTTGAGGCTATTTAAAAGAGATGAGAAAATGTTCCTGTAGTTACATTCCTTCTCTCCAACCACAAACCTGGGCTGGTTCTGGAGACGCAAGGGGGAACGTGACAGGACTTTAAGTGTCAGGTTGCTCATGTAGAGATTTAGTATTTAGGCATTGTTATTCGGAAGTAGGAAGTATAATGAGGTCAGGAGTGCTGCAATTTTTGTTTTAGTCTCAGTTTCACTCTGACTTTGAGAATATCTTTTAGGCATTTTGAATAGGAGATTTCTTATCTGAGCTGGCTGACCTAGCTGATCAATGTGATTAAGATACCTCCAGGAAGTTTACAACATGGCAGCCCTGCATCATGGTTACTTCTCCCATCATTCAAAATCAAGTACTTTAATCAGCAGTACAGATGATGTAAGAGTGGAATTTCTGTGAGTGTTCAGCTGAGTACGTTTGTGTGTGTGTGTGTGTGTGTGTGTGTGTATGTGTGCATCTGTGCACGTGCCTGTACATACATATATATGATCATGGGATTCTTTTATTAATGAGTCAATAACCTCAAATTGTAGCAGGTGGATTTTTTTGAAATAGTTTGTGGTAATGAAAATGAAGAAAACTTTAGAGCCCGGAAAGATCTTAGCCCAGACTTTTAAAAAAACATGTTTTGTCCAAGTGAACCAAAATCAACTGTGATGCTTTTTAAAATACAGATTCACAGGCCTCACTATAGACCTTCTAATTAAGACTCCTTTGGTATGGGACCAAGGAATCTTAATTTTTAACGAAGTCTCTGAATGCTTCTTTTATGCATGAGTGTTTGAGAATTGTTGATCTAATCAAGTAGTGCATTTTATAGATAAAAGCTGAGATTGAGAGGTGACAATATAAATGTATTGAGCAGAATTGATCAAACTGATTCAGATAACTAGTATTTGAATTCCAATTGAAATAATTATATCATTAACTCATTCATGTATTAATTCCTCTAATAAACATGAATGGGATGCTTATTTAGGTACTATGCTAAGTGTTTTATATGGACTGTCTAATACTTAAACTATCTCTGTGATATAATAGCTCAGAAGTTACAATTATTTTTCTTTCCCACATAAGGAAATTGAGGCTAAATTTTTCAAATAATTTGCCTATGTTCTGGCCCCTAGTATGCTGTTTTTTGTTTTGTTTTTTTCAAAACAGTATCTTGTTCCTTCACCCAGGCTGGTGTACAGTGGCACAATCATAGCTCACTGCAGCCTCAAACTGTTGAGCTCAAGTGATTCTTCAGCCTCAGCCTCGGGACCTCTTGAGGCTGTGTCACAGGCGCATTTTTAACCTGGGGAAAATAAACTTTCTAAATTGATTGAGACCTGTCTTAAATATGTGGTTCACCATATATATATATATATATATATATATATATATATATATATATGTCTTTAACAAAACAGGTAATTGAAACTCAGAAATTTTAAGGAATAGAACCAAGGTCACAAAGAAACAGGCATCTTGACTTCTAGCTGTCAACAGGTAATTTAATATATTTTTAGACCTGAATACTATGACTAGCTACTAGAAACTGATACAGGTTTGAGAGTAAGGCTCTAGACCTTTTGAAAGAGTGTCGACTCAGACTTTCAGCTTCTGACTGAGACTGAATATACTGAAGGTATTACTGACAGTGTTCCATTGTGCTGGAGGGTCCCTCTCACCTGTCAGCTGAGTTATGCTTGGCTATGTGTTTCAATCAAGCAGTGAAATGGAGAGAAAACCGATGTGGTTATTTCCCCATATTTCAGGTTGCTGCCTCGAATACTGTCAGCTGGGACCTTACATTATGCTAATGTTATTGCAGCATTGTGTTTGCATTCCAACAGGGATTGCTTTTGTTCTCACAAACTGCACCTCACCAAAATGTAGAAGTATCCAGTTTACAAATTCACTGCTACTCCTGGCTTCCTCAGGGACCATTTCAAAGTATTAGACGATGGTAAGCAAATTAGTTATTTGATTCCAATGAACTGAGGTCAATATAACATCTGTTTTCCTCAACTTTGCTATCACCTTTATTTCCGAGGTATTTGCCTGTGTCTTAATTCATTTTGTCATCTAAGAGCATTTTCTTTGACCTAGAGCTACTTGTCTCCTGTCAATTTTCTTTCAAGTTGTTTGCTTGCCACTGCCTGGTTAGAAAACTGTAACTGACTGAGTAGCCAACAAAAATTCCTCAAGTTCTGCTGTTTTCAAACTATGCAAATGTCATTTATTTCCAAAAAAAAATTGAGCAGTGACATTTGACACAGTGAACATAAATATTTTTGTTGTCAGTCTGGAAAAAGGAGGGCAAAAGTTCTTGGTCACCCACTCCCAGATCAAGTAATCCTGAAGTAATGCATTTATTAGTCAAGGTATTTTGTAAAGAATGTATGAAACAAATGTTGTGAAACTTATTTTACTTATTTTTGAGATCTATGTTCTTCAAGAATTGGGAAAGTTAAAATAATCTTTTAAGTTATGCAATTACCATCACTCCCCCAAAGTCATCAGCAAAGTTTTTGGCCAAACTGGCTGCTCATGTTAGCTCAAACAAAAAGTGGATAAGACTGTGTTGAATTGGGTTGTTCTTGTCATATGTTAGAAGCAGTCTCAATCCAAAGGGTAAGTACAACTGCAGTCCTGAAGGAGAACTAAAGTCAGAATTAAAGGAAATATCAAATGTCAAGTTCAAGAGGTGAAAAAAAATAAAAGCTAGTGTCAGGAGCAACGGTAAGGAAAAGACTTGGAAATGCAGTGAATTTTTCCACCAATCCTTTGATCTTCTCTTTCTAATATACCCTTGCCATGTTCCATGGTACATATCATAATCTGTCAGGTCTACCCCATGCTATGCCTCAAATTCCATTGTTTTCCTGCAGTCGACTTACAATGCCTGTGAGTCTAAGCCATAAGAGATTATCACAAGAGTCCCTAACTTATTTTCCAGCTTCTGTGTTGAATTATCTCAATCCACAGTCTATGTAGCACATAAACTCAATAGTTTGTTTAGAAAGCGAATCAGATCATCTTGCTGTTCTGCTTGAAACTTTTTAGTAGTTGTTTATTTATCTTATGATTTGTAAGATCTAGCACGATTCTAGTTTTACTTGGCTTCCTCTCTTCATGTTATACCTTCAAGACCCACTCTCTCACTTCATTGCAGTTGAGCCACACTTGGCTTCTTTCTCTTCCTCAGATGCATCAAGCCCCTTCGCAATATGCTGTCTTTCCCCTTGTTCATTACTTTGTGGGTTTTTTTTCCTCTAGCTCTTCAGATGGCTAACATCAGTGCCTTTCTTCAGGTCTACAATCAGATGTCAGCTACTCAAAGAGCCCTCTCTGACCAGCCTATCATAGTAAGCTACTACCACTGACATTTTATTTTCTGTCACGTCATTTATATTACTTCCTTATATTATTTATCTTAATCTGCAGTATGATAGATTATGTGAATTGATTCACTCAACCTCCACTCTACCCTCCCTCTAAACTGCCTTTCTATACCACAGACACTGGTGAGCTAAAAAATCTACACTTACCAGACTTCTTTGCACTAGAATTCTCAATCAAAATTAAGTTTTACGTAACTTGAAAAACAGAAGTGAAGTACAGGCTATTGCCTTGCTTACACTGACAAACAAAGTTGTTGAGATAAGAAGACTAAGACGCTATTTTGTGTTTCAGTGTATTCTCTCTAGTTTCATGGATGCTAGAGGCAACTGTGGCTCAACACTAGCTCTTTGAATGTGGTTACACAACACTGGAGGGCCTTTGAACATATGAGCTCCAGTGGCAGGGCTCTGACTTTCATTTGTTCAGCCTTTTGAACCATTTTGTCTGTATTTCTCTATTAACTTTCGTTTCAAACTCTTGTGTTTAAAGTATCTAGAGTGTTTTTCTTAACTGCACTAAACACTGCCCAATTAATGTATGGATCTTATTTATTTATATGTTTATGATTTGTTTTTGTTCATACCCACTTGATTGCAAGCTTAAAGGGGAGAGAGAAATGCCTTATTCAGTACCATACAGTAGTTCAACACTAAAATATTTCTTGGCACGAAATTTGAACAAATGAAGATTGACAGAGCAATTCATACAAATGCACTAAGCTTAATTCATTCAGGAAATAGGCCAAAGGAATCTGGACCATAACATTCTCGGTTCTGATCTTGATTTATTTTGGACTTACATGACTTTAAGGAATGGAACTGTTTCAGAAACTAAGAGTATGATGCCCATGTTTTTGCTTTTCAGAATATATAAATGTTAACAGTGTCTATTGAATGGGTTTTCATGTAGATGTCAATGCATCCCAGTGAAAAAACAAGAGAACTAGATCAGGAGCTTTCATCCATAGCAATGGCTTTCAATAAAGTTATTGCTTTTCTGACAATCTGCATATTCATCCTGGTGAATAAAATCCTATTTTTATAACTTGTGTTTTGCATGAGAAATCTGGAAATAGCATACGTTTCTGGTTATGCTGCAAGCTTCTAAGTTACTCCACCTGAGGCATATAGCCTTCCTTCACTTCTACATCTCCATTTCTCCTCTCTGCTCTTCCCTTCTCTCTCGTCTCCTCTCCTTTCTTTTTAAAATATGGATTAATATCACACAACGGGCTAAATAATGCAGATTACAATATCCAATATCATCATTCACAGAAATGAGTCAGCATCTTTCACTAAGCAACTTTCTACCAGGAGGGAGTTTCAAATATTTTGAAATACTTCACTTCTTCAGATGAAAAGGGGCACTGAATCAAAATGGAATTGCTGTTCATGTTGATCTGCTCTCTCTCACCTGCAATACTTAATCAGGTTACTGAGGTCCTCTTTACTTCTTTTCTTCTTCTGATAGTTTAAAATTGATATAGTGGCCTATCAGTAGTACATTGATTCTAAGGGTTAGGGAGCTGCTGCTGTTGATGAATGCACTATGAATTATCTGACATATTTTCAATTCATTTTTTTCCTTTATTTTTTAAGTAACAAATAACTTTCTAGTATCTATAAAGATAATTTTTTAACTGGCTCTTCTAAAATAAATAAATAAATAAATATATATATCTGTATTTATATATATATGTATGTATGTATGTATGCATGTACATACACACACACACAAGCCAGTAATGTTGGGCTGTCCCAAAAGCTGCATGAAAGGGAAAAACAGACCACGTTTTTTGTTGTTGTTTTGTTTTTCCTAAGGCAGTTTTGAGAGCTCTGAAGCAAAAAACAATTTTAGCCAATGAAAACTGATTCTCTCAAGTGCAGCAGCCAAATGTGGCCTCATTGCAACAGAGGAGGGAGCTGGAAGCCAGAGGATTGATGTTGCCTGCTTCCAGGGGCTTTTATGAGCTCACTCAATGCCCATGTGATAAGCAGCATTTAGTGTGCAAAGAGCTAAAGAGACACACCAGTACGCATGTTGATGAGCAAAACCACTCACCATTCACCAACCACAGCCTGCTCCTTCCCACCCTTTTTTATGTGGGACGAAGAGAGAACATAAAAACATGTGTTCAGGAGTTCTTCTATTTATGTTGGAAGAAATAGAGAAAGGAAACGGTGACTAGGGGATTGAAATAAACCAACAAACCAAGAAGAGCAAAAGGAGAGCAGAGGAGAAAGGGGCAGAACCTAAGGCAGTACATTTCTCAAACACTGACAACATTTTCACCTTATGTTCTTTGTTCAAAAAAAGCAAAATAAGATACTGATTTGGCATTGTAGGCATGGAGAGACAAGTAGAAGAAACAAGTGAGTTCTGCTGGTACATCTAATTCCTTACACACAGCAGCATGAAGAATGGTTTTATCAGTTCTGCTCATTTTCCTTTTTCCTTTTCCCTCCCTCCCTTCCTTCCTTCCTTCCTTTCTCTCTTTCTCCTTTCTTTCCTTCTTTATTCTGTTTTAATTACTGGACTGCATTTAGAGATTACATGGTCCAACCCCCTCCCTTTGTATATTAAGGATCAGACAGCCCTTAAAAAATTAAATTACCTGCCAAATTAAATTAAGTATTATCAATTCCTATAAGAGCTAGAAATGTAACTTAGGCTCTCTGACTTCTATTATAGTATCCTTTCCATTATTTTATCTGATATTATTAATAGTAGTTGGTATTTCTTTATGGAATTTATGTATCCTTAAGCATTAACTGTAATGATATTTTTTCTTTACCAAGATGTTAATTTACTTACATAAGTTTTGAAAAGATATTCAGAGTTCAACAAAGCATATGGTAAATTTCAAACATACGGAACAAAGATTGTGGCAGTGAAAAAGAGATTACTGGCTTGTGTGTGTGTGTGTGTGTGTGTGTGTATGTACATATATACATATATATGTATATATATATTTATTTATTTATTTTAGAAGAGCCAGTTAAAAAATTATAGATACTAGAAAGTTATTTGTTACTTAAAAAATAAAGGAAAAAATGAATTGAAAATTTAGCATTATGTAAAAGTCACAATTGACATTGATACAATGAGTTTTCAAGACACTTTTAAAAATCGGTAGTGAATTGTAGTAAGAAATTACAAAGTTGCATTTTCTGTTGTCACAAACTCAGAGGTAATTTGCCTGGAACCAAGATCAAAGAGCCAATTCTTAATTATCTGAAGTAAAATCCATCCCATGTCTGATATTTCTGAAGCACAAAAAGGAAGACAGGAATTAATACAATTTTAATGCAGCGAATATTGCTAAATATCCATGACTGTTCTGACTACTGATACCTTTGGTAGAATTGAAACTGTGAAAGAAAAATAAATCTTAAGGCCCCAAAATCACTAAGCTAAAAGTCAAGCTGGCAGCTGCTTAGGTCAAACCTGCCTCCCATTCTATTAAAAGTCACCCCTCTGCTCACTGAGATAAATGCGTATCTGATTGCCTCCTTTGGAGAGGCTAATCAGAAACTCAAAAGAATGCAACTGTTTGTCTCTTACCTACCTATGACCTGGAAACCCCCTCCCTGCTTCCAGTTGTCCCACCTTTGCTTCGAGTTGTCCAGTCTTTCCAGACAGAACCACTGTTCATCTTACATATGTTGATCAATGTCTCAAGTCTCTCCAAAATGTATAAAACCAAACTGTGCTCTGACCACCTTGGGCACATGTCATCGAGACCTCCTGAGGCTGTGTTGTAGGTGCCCATCTCAACCATGGCAAACTGAACTTTCTAAATTAACTGAGACCTGTCTCAGTTAAAGTGCATTACCAAGATGTTAATTTACTTACATAAGTTCTGAAAAGATATTCAGAGTTCAACAAAGCATATGGTAAATTTCAAACATATGGAACAAAGGTTGTGGCAGTGACAAAGAGTGCCTGGTATCACGCTTCTGGGGATCTTTATGTTTTTAGAAAATAAATTACTAGGAAACACTGGCTATTCTGAAGAAAAAAAAAAAGGTGGTTAAATGGTTTATTAAAGCAATGATCTTGATACCTCAGGTCACACAATATTTTTACTTAAAATATACAAATAATTAAGCAAAATATGTTTTGCTGTAGATAGAAATTGATCCAAGAATGTGAATTAATACTCAGTTATTCAATCTATATGTCATAACACTGCCATAATAGCAAGAAAAATCACAACGCTTTTTAAAATTCATAAAAATGGATTAATGTATCAGAAGGAAATGCTAAAAGGGATCATGAAAATCATAAAATTCAGCCCTTGATTTTGGTAGGGGAGAAAATTAAGCCTAGAGAATAAAATGCATTACCAAGATGTCAGTTTACTTACATAACTTCTGAAAATAATTATTTTCAAAATTCGGACTTTCACTCGTGTCCGCGTGAAGAGACCACCAAACAGGCTTTGTGTGAGCACTAAAGCTTTTTAATCACTTGGGTTCAGGCGGGCTGAGTCAGAAAAGAGAGTCAGCGAAGGGAGACAGAGGTGGGGCTGTTTTATAAGATTTGGGTGGGTAGTGGAAAATTACAGTCAAAGGGGGTTGTTCTCTGGCGGGCAGGGGCGGGGGTCACAAGGGGCTCAGTGGGGGAGCTTTTGAGCCAGGATGAGCCAGGAGAAGGAATTTCACGAGGTAATGTCATCAGTTAAGGCAGGAACAGGCCATTTTCACTTCTTTTGTGATTCTTAAGTTACTTCAGGCTGTCTGGATGTATACGTGCAGGTCACAGGGGATATGATGGCTTAGCTTGGGCTCAGAGGCCTGACACGGGCTAGAAACCAATTCTTTTTTTTTTTTTTCTATTTTTTCCAACATTGGATACCAAACATGAGGCAGAATAATTCTGGAGAGTCATAGATTTGTTGCAAGTTGCCTGTTAATCTAAATGTACAACAAACCTTATTGAGGTTTGAATAATAAACTTTATTTAAATACATATTTTTAATAAATGTAGATATTGGTATGACTGCCTAATGGGTTCAGCTTGGCTACTGCCTAGACAGAGCCAATTTAGACAGAGAAATTGCAATAGAGAAAGAGTAATTCATTCAGAGCGTTCTGTGAGGGAGACTGGAGTTTTATTATTACTCAAATCAGTCTCCCTGAAAACTGGGGAATCGAAGTTTTTCAAGATAATTTGGTGGGTAGAGGCTCAGGAAGTGGGGAGTGCTGATTGGTCGGGTTGGAGATGAAATCATAGTGGGTTGAAGTGAGTTCTTGCTGTCTTCTGTTCCTGGATGGAATCACAGATTTGGTTGACTCAGATTACTGGTCTGGGCAGTGTCAGCTGGTGCATTGGAACGCAGGGTTTGCAAAATATCTCAAGCACTGATCTTAGGTTTTACGACAGTGATATTATTTCCAGGAGCAATTTGGGGAAATTCAGACTCTTGCTCCATGGCCCCTAAATTGTAATTTCTAATCTTGTAGCTAATTTGTTGGTCCTACAAAGGCAGACTGGTCCCCAGGCACAAAAGGTTTTTTTTGTTTGTTTGTTTTGTTTTGTTTTGTTTTTTTCTGGGGAAGAGCTATTATTATTTTTGTTTCAAAGTTAAACCGTAAACTAAATTCCTTCCCAAGGTTAATTGAGAATGAACTAGGACAGCTTAGAGGTTAGAAGCAAGATGGGGTTGGTTAGTTCTGCTCTCTCTCCCTTTCCCCATCATAATTTCCTCAGTTATAATTTCTCGAAGGTGGTTTCATTGCTATAATTCCTATTAAATAATTTACCACTATTGATTTAACAGTAGTTTTTTAAATACTTTTTTAAGTCCATGAAAAAAGCAATGAATTTCCCAGTTTGAATGATTATTATCATTTGTATGTTTCCCAATATTTTTCATATTTAAAGGGATCTGCTTATTAGAATATATTGAGAAATATTATTCCACTGCATTAATGAGTTATCCTGAACATGTCAGGATTTAATGTTAAAATTTATCATTTAATTTTTGGGCAAAAAATGTTGACAGAAACCTGGGTTCTGAGCTGAATTATAATTTAAAACCATCTGGAAAATTTCCTTATTATCAACTCAATTCCTACTTTTCAAGCATTGCCATTCCTGAATTAATATTATTCAGTACTCACATACATTTACTTTAGAAAGTGAGAAATGTGACAAAACAATTATATTCAGTCAAAGCTCAAATAACCTTATACTTCAATTTGTAATTTTTATTTTTTTCCCAATCAACTTTTATGTGAGGATATTCTGGAATATAACTATGCTAGAATTGGCCATTTCTATTACATAATGAAATTCAGAATGACTTGGGAAGTACTTGTAAACATTCAGTTTTGCACAATATTATTGTATCCTGACTTCAGGATTCTCCTTAAAAGTAGGCAAATAGAATTTAGCTCCTGGACCTGGGGAGTTAGTAAGCCTTCGAAGGCAAGGACACCTGGTGGGGTGGGACTGTTATTTGTCTACCTTTCACCAAGGCACCCAAGTCACTTCAAAGTGACTCATCAAAAGCCAAGTTTGGCAAGAGTGGAGGTTATCAAAGAACTTCCATCACCTAAATTAACCAAGCCACAGGGATTCAAAATAAAGCAATTAGCAGACTTAAGTAACACAGGATGGTGGAATGCAGTCATTATTTTGGATTTCACAATATAATTGTTTTTCCCCTCCATTGGTTGAGAGTGAAATGCTGCTTCTAACAAGTTACATGTAAAAACAGCCAGTGGAATTTAACACTTTTTAAAGGTCTGCCAGCAATTGCTTGTATAATCTTGGCATCTCTGATTGTGTTGAAATATATTAATTATCTAAATATGCATTTTCATTTAAATGTTAACTCCAAGAGTGTTCCTGATGTGACAATAGAGGGACGATTTAAAATAAAACTCTTGGGTAAGCCTTAGGTGAAATGGGGTTCAGGACATGCTACTCCAAAATATAGCATCTTGGCATTTGAGGAAGGAGCAGAAGCAGGAAGGAACTGAAGCAGGAAGTTCACTCTCACCTTTCCCTCACCCTTTTCCCTTGAAGGAGGCTATAAGAGAATTTGCTGGCCTCTCTCTAAGGTAGGTCATAGAACCTTCATTCCAGATGTGTCCACCCTATACCTAGAGGAAAAGAATACCATACAGGAACACGGAGAAGAATCTGCACTAATAGACGTTGCTAAGTTGACCCTAGTTTATTACCATAGCCTTTGTCCTCTAATTATACACTTGCATGACTGTTATCAGAAAAGGATCTCCATCCAGAACGCAAGAGAGGATTATTGGACCTTGTACAGGAAATAATTCAGGTGTAGTCCACAGAGTAAAGTGCAAGGATGTTTATTAAGAAACAAAAGTACCGAAAGAATGGCTACTCCATAGGCAGAGCAGCGGTGTGGGCTGCTCGACTGAGTATACTTACAGTTATTTCTTGATTATATGCTAAACAAGGGGTTGTTTATGAGTTTTCCGGGAAAGGGGTAGGCAATTCCCAGAACTGAGGGTTCCTTCCCTTTCTAGACCATTTAGAAGTGGTCCCCAACCTTTTTGGCACCAGGGACCAATTTCTGTTAGAGGGTGGCAGTGTACCGGTGTGGTTTTGAGATGAAACTGTTCCACCTCAGATCATCAGGCATTAATTAGAATCTCATAAGGAGTGTGCAACCTAGATCCCTCGCATGTGCAGTTCACAATAGGGTTTGCACTTCTATGAGAATCTAATGCCACCGCTGATCTGACAAGAGGCAGAGCTCAGGTGGTAATTCTCACTCGCCTGCTACTCATCTGTGGCTGTGCAGCGTGATTCCTAATAGCCCATGGATGGGTACTGGTCCACAGCCCGCAGGTTGGGGACCCCTGCCATATAGGGTAACTTCCTGATGTTGCCATGGCATTTGTAAACGGTCATGGCGCTGGGGGAAGTGTCTTTTAGCATGCCAGTGCATTATAATTAGCATATAATGGGCAGTGATGAAGACCAAAGGTCACTTTTATCACCATCTTGGTTCTGATGAGTTTTGGCTGGCTTCTTTACTACATCCTGTTTTATCAGCGAGGTCTTTATGACTATGTATCTTGTGCCAACTTCCTATTTCATCCTGTGACTAAAAATGCCTAACTTCCTGGGAATTCAAGCCCAGCAGGTCGCAGCCTAATTTTGCCCAGCTGCTATTCAAGGTAGTCACTCTTGTTCGAATGCCTCTGATATGCTTTACCACAAAAATATAGTTTCTCTTGTTTCTTTGGATCTTCTTTTAGGAAGGCTTCTATGTCATGAGAACTTGTATTTGATAAATGTGCATTTTCTCTTAATTTGTCTTCTGTTATAGGGGCCTCAGCAATGAACCTTGCAACGGGTGAGAAAGTTTTTCTCCCCTATAGGTATACTTTGCTAAAAGTAACCTTGTGTTTGACATTGAGTGGGAGGAAATGGGGATGAGAAGGTTGTCATTAATAATCTAGAGCGAAATCTAGTGTATATTACATGTCTATATTAAACTTAGACACTGAGTTTTGAATAGATTGTAAAAATAACATACAAGGTATACTTAATGAGATATATAAACAGAGAGAGCCTTGGGGTTAAATCTCAGCTGGGTTATCTACTAACCATGTGATCTGGAACAAAGTTTGTTTTGTTTTGTTTTAAATTTGATGATCTGTTCATTTTTATCTTTAATACAGAGCTATAAATGTCTTACAACATCACTGGAAGTATAAAGTAAAATATATTTAAAAATAGCACAAAGTAGATATTACTTTAGAATAGAGCTGTTTATTTCTCTTTGCTCGTTTTCTAACATGATCTAATGTAAAAGAGTACCTATCAAGTTTTTCCCTATAAAATGATTTTAAAATTAGCAGAAAGATCATACAATGTTAGATCTGGGAGGGGCATTAAAAACATTTGCTCCCTATTTTTCAAGAAAAGAATGTTGAGTCCTAGAGTGGTTAAGTGACGTATTTATTGTGGGCTTAAAACAAATTTCCTATAGGGCCGGGCATTCATTTTAGTGCAAGCCATAGCAGTGAGAGATTTAAATGCTGTCCTTCAGATTTTTCAAATCTTACTAACCATAAATATCAATTCAAATGGGAAGTTCTTGCTCCCTAAAAGATTATTTTAGAAAACCATCAAACTCTGGCAAAAAAAAAAAAAAAAAAAAAAAGATTAGATTGCAAAATAAATTATGTCACCAACTTTTCTCTGTTATAAATTCTGAACAGTATTTTAAAATATGTTCTCTTGATAATTGCATTTATCTCAAAGTGTTTATGTTGACCTGCATAACCTCTTTGGTTTGTTCTAAGTTTGGCTACTTAATATTTCCTTCTGCTGTTGAAAATTTTTTGATAAGATAACATAGCTAATTTTAAATAATTCTTTAAAACTGAGAAACAAGGCCAAGCGCGGTGGCTCATGTCTGTAATCCTAGCACTCTGGGAGGCCGAGCAGGGAGGATCACCTGAGATCAGGAGTTTGAGACCAGCCTGGCCAACATGGTGAAACCCCGCCTCCACTAAAAATACAAAAATTAGCTGGGCGTGGTGGCAGGCAGCTGTAGTCCCAGCTACTCTGGAGGCTGAGGCAGGAGAATAGCTTGAACCTAGGAGGCGGAGGTTGCAGTGAGCCGAGATCACACCACTGCACTCCAGCCTGGGCAATGAGAGCAAAACTCCATCTCAAAAAATAAAAAGAGAAACAAAATTAATCATTTGTTAAATCCTCAGGTGAAGGTGGATTTTTAATGGTGAAGAAATATATTATTTTAGCCCAAATAAAGGAACTAGGATACTGTATATCAAATAATTCATATAATATTCTTTTCTATGAGGAAAGCATAAAATAAACAATAGACTTTAAATATGCTTGCCACTGCTGCCTTTCCAGTCTATAGAAAAATTTTACAAATAGCAAAAACCTCTTGCTTTCTATTGCTAATAGATTATATTGGTAATAGATTCAATAATGCTCACTGAATTATCTAAAATTGATAACATCTAATCAAATGGATTTTACAGCAACAATAATAGGAGCTAAGAAATTGAATTTATAGAGAAACTCACTACGGTGTATAGCATAAACAGTTTATGGAGAGAGCTGGGCATAAATAGCTAACCACAATTCAACATGACAATTGCTATTAAGGACCTAAAACATAAAATAGGAAGAATAGAGAAAGAGAGATCAAGTAACTGCCTTACAAAAACAGAAAAAGACTATAAAAGAAGAGGCATTTCAGCTTGATTTTGAAAGATGAATATAATATTCAAATGGAATTAAATGTTTAGAGATTTGCATTTTTTATAGGAAATAAATGAGGCCATTTGAGATAACCCTCTTTCAAAATTTTATAATACGATTTTATACATTAGAGAGAAAGACTTAAGTTGTCAGGTGGTTTGAGCTAATTTGGCTGTGTTTTAAGAAACTTTCACCTGAAAGTTGGAAGATTTCAAGAGGGAAAATAACAATAATTTTAAGTTAAGTGTTTTGTTACTTTAGTTTTTTTCTTAAGTTTATCCCAAAATTAGACATAATTTAGGCTGGGATTACAGTTCAATTCAATTAATATTTATTGGCTTTATTTATAACACTGGGCCATAAGATAGCAATCTCATGCTATTAATTTTACAAACTTGAAGGAAGAAAGCAAGCATGCAATGTGACTTGAACACATATGTTTTATCTCTTTGACATGGTTGTACACTTCTTGAGGACAAAATATCAGTCAATATCTGCTTCACAAATGTATTTTCAATTACTCTTGGTATGGTATCTTACACAGAGTGATCAATAATTAAGTTCAGCACAAGAGTGCAGTTATGAATCAGAGGAGAACAAATCACAACTGGCTAGCAGAATTAGAGAAAGCTTCAGGTAGGAGGGGATCTTTTAGATGAACCTCAAAGATCAAGAGGTCCAAGAAAATGTACAAATGGTCACTAAGTACTGTAGATGATGCTCAACAACATCAGCCATTAAAGAAGTGGAAATCAAAACTACAAACTTCATACCCACGAGGATGGCTATAGTAAAATAGATATATAATAGCAAGTTTTGACAATGATGTGAATAACTGGACTCCTATGCAGTACTGACAGGAATGCAAAATTAAATGCAAATGAATTCTCTTTTGGAAAGCAATCCTGAAGTTCTTCAAAACATAGATTCACCATAACCTAGCAATTCCACCCCCAGGTTACAGAGACAAAAACATACGTCCACAAAAAGATGTACAAAAATGTTCGTAACAGCATGTTCATAGCAGGCAAAAAGTAGAAACAGCTCAAATGTCCATCAGCTGATGAATGAGTAAATACAATGTTGTCTGTACATACAATGAAATTTTACTCAGCAATAAAAAGGAATGAAATACCAATATATGCTACAACATGGATGAAATTTGAAGGCATTCTAAGTGAAAGAAATTGGTCATAAAACATGGCATACTCTGGGAGGCTGAGGCGGGTAGATCACGAGGTCAAGAGATTGAGACCATCCTGGCCAACATGGTAAAACCCCATCTCTACTAAAAATACAAAAATTAGCTGCCATGGTGGCACGTGCCTGTAGTCCCAGCTACTTGGGAGGCTGAGGCAGGAGAATCCCTTGAACCTTGGAGGTGGAGATTGCAGTGAGCTGAGATCATGCCACTGCACTCCAGCCTGGCGACAGAGCAAGACTCTGTCTCAAAAAAAAAAAAAAAAAAAAAAAGATGACATATTATATACCCTATTTATATTAAATATCCAGAATAGGCAAATCTATAGAGGAAAAAAATAGTAGTTTAGGGCTAGGATAGGGGAGGATAGCTGGGGGAAATTGAGATTAACTGCTAATGGATATGGGTTTCTTTTTTATTTTTAATTGACATAATTATTGTACATATTTATGGGATACAATGTGATGTTTTGATACATGTGTACTTTTTGCAGTAATCAGGGTAATTAGCATATTCAACTTCTCAAATATTTATTATTTCTTTAGGGTAGGAACATGCAAAATCCTCTCTTTTAGCTATTTTGAGATATATAATAACTTATTGCTGACTAGAGTAACCCTACTGTGCAATATAGGACATCAGAACTTATTTCTTTCTAATTATAACTTTGTACCCATTGACCATCCTCTCCACTATTTTCTCCTCCCTCCTACCTACTCTGCTAACCAGTGTTCTCTACTTCTATGAGATCAACTTTTAGACGCTGCATATGAGTGAGAATGTGGTATTTGTTTTTCTGGTTCTAACTTATTTTACTTACCATAATGTCTTCCAGATTCATTCATGTAAAATACGATTTTGTTCTGTTTTTTTAAATGAACAAATAGTATTCCATTGAGCATATATACCACAGTTTTCTTAATCTATTCATCTGTTGTTGAACACTAAGGTTGATTCCTCATCTTGGCAATTGTGAATAGTGCTGCCAATGTGGAAGTGCAGATATCGCTTTAATTTCCTTTGCTTCATATATATTCCCAGTAGTGGGATTGGTGGGTCACATGGCAGTCATATTTGTAATAATTTGAGGAATCTCTATAGTATTTGCCATAATTGCTGTATTAACTTAACATTTCAATGAATAATGTGTAAGGGTTCCCTTTTCTTCATATCCTCACCAAGACTTGTTATCTTTTGTCTTTTTGATAATAGGCATTCTAACCTGGGGTGAGGTGATAATCTCATTGTGATTTTGATTTGCATTTTCCTGATAATTAGTGATAGCATTTTTTCATATACCTGTTGGTCTTTTGTATATCTTCTTTGGAAAAATGTCTGCTAAGGTGTTTTGTACAGTTTTTAAATCAGGATACTATTATTACTATTATTATTTGCTTTCGAATTGTTCGAATTTCTTATATATTCTGGATAGTAACCTTTGTCAGATATAAAGGTTGGAAATATTTTCTCTCATTCTTTAGGTTGTCTCTTCATTCTGTTTATTGTTTCCTTTTCTGTGCAGAAGGTTTTTTAAGTTTAGTGTAATCCCATTTATCTATTTTTGCTTTTGTTCATTATGCTTTTGAGCTCTTATCCAAAAAATATTTGCGTAGTCCAATGTCATGAATCATTTCCCCTATATGTTTTTTTCTGGTAGTTTAATAGTTTCAGGTCTTGCATTTAAATCTTAAATCCATTTACAGTTGATTTTTAAATATGGTAAAATATAAGGGTCTGGTTTTATTCTTCTGCATATGGTTATCCAATTTTTCTAGTACCATTTATTAAAATGATTATTCTTTTTCCATAATCTGGTTTTCTTGGCACCTTTATTGAAAGTCAGTTAGCTGGAGATTTGTGGATTTATTTCTAGGCTCTATCTGTTCCACTGGTATGTGTATCTGTGTTCTTGTAGTAATACTATACTGTTTTAGTTACTCTAGTTTTGAAGCATATTTTGAAATCAGCCAGTGTGATGCCTCCAGCTTGGTTGTTGTTTTGTTTGTTGTTGGGTTTTTTGTTTTGTTTTTTTGTTTGGTTTGGTTTGTTTACTTTCTGCTCAAGATTTCTTTGGCTATTCAGGGTCTTTTGTCGTTCTACATGAATTTGAGGATTTTTTTTTTTATTTCTATGGAGAACATCATTGGTATTTTGTTAGAGATTCCATTGAATGTATACTTTGGATAGCATGGACATTTTTTTTGTTTGTTTGTTTTTTGAGATGGAGTCTAGCTGTGTCACCCAGGCTGTAGTGCAGTGGTACGATCTCGGCTCACTGCAACCTCTGCCTCCCGGTTGAAATGATTCGCCTGCCTCAGCCTCCTGAGTGGCTGGGACTACAGGCACGTGCAACCACACCCAGCTAATTTTTATATTTTTAGTAGAGATTGGGTTTCATCATATTGGCCAGGCTGGTCTCAAACTCCTGACCTTGTGATCTGCCCACCTCAGCCTCCCAAAGTTCTGGGATTACAGGCATAAGCCACCACGCCCAGCCAGCATGGACGTTTTAATAATATTAATTACAATCCCTGAACAGGGGATATCTTTCCATTTATTTTCATACTACTCTTCAATTTTTTTAAACAATGTTTTATCATTCTTAGTGAAGAGAGCTTCACCACCTGGGTTCAATTTATTTCTAGGTAACTTATTTTTTAATAGCTACTGTTAATGGGTAAGTTTTCTTGATTTCTCTTTCAGATAGTTCATTACTAGCATATAGAAATGCTACTACATATAGCATATATTAGCATATAGAAATACTACTGATTTTTATGTTGTGTATCCTGTAACTTTATTAAATTTGTTATTTCAAAAGATCTTTGAATTCAGAATTTTATTTATTTATTTATTTATTTTAAGATAGGGTCTTACTCTGTTGCCCAGGCTGAAGTGCAGGGATGTGATCATGGCTCACTGCAGCCTCAACCTCCTGGGCTCAAGCAATTTTCCCACCTCAGCCTTCTGCGTAGCTGGAATCACAAGTGCATGACACCACTCAAGGCTATGTTTATTTATTTATTTTTTGTAGAGATGGGGGTCTTCCTACATTGCCCAGGCTGGTCTTGAGCTCCTGGCCTAAAGCTAGCCTCCCCCATTGGCCTCCAAAAGTGCTGGGATAATAGGCATGAGCTATCATACCCAGACTCAGAAATTCTTTTTTCTTCTTGATTTAGTCTGTTGTTGAAGGTCTCAGTTGTGCTTTTTGTTTCATTTATTGAGTTCTTCAGCTCCAAGATTTTTTTTCTTATATTTATCTCTGTGTTGAATTTCTCTATTCAGATAGTAAATTGTTTTACTGATTTTATTGAATTGTTTATTTATAATCCTTATTTTTCACTGAGTTTTCTTAAGATTATTATTTTTAATTCTTTTTCAGACATTATATATATGTTTTTTCCTTTGGGATCTGTTACTGGAGAAATATTGTATTCTTTTAAAGGTGTCATGTTTCCTTGCTTTTTCATATTCCTTGTGTCCGTATGTTGATATCTAAACATCTGGTGAAACAGCCTACCTTTTTCAATTTTGTGGAGCAGCTTTTGTAGGCAGAGAATTATTCCTGTAGATGGGTCCTAGGGAGTCAGTTCGATGGTGTGCATTAGTTTTGATTCTGGATAAATGCAGTAGTATAGTTTCCATGCAGTTTATTCTCCTATAATCCATGTCAGAGATGTCTACCAATGCCTTCGCTGCCTAGGCTAAAGGAGATTATGGTGGCAATGGTGGCACAGTTTTGTCAGAGGTGGCCTCACTGAATTTGTTCTCAGGCTGGGGACACGGTGTATCATAGGTTGGCCAGTCAGAAGCCAAAATCATTGGAAATAGGGTCCTTAGTCTCTTTTTCAGGCTGAGGGTGCAGGTGCACAACAAACAGTTCTGCTAACTCTAGGGCAGGGTTCCCAGAGAAAGTTTTGCTGGTTTGTTTCTTCAGCCAAGGATGCAGGAACATGCTGGTTTGGTTAGTTTTGGAGTGTGGCAGCCAGGCTGTTTCTCTGGAGAGGGTGCAGGCCCACAGCAGTTCAGCCAGATTGAGAGTAGGGCTTCCAGGGGGAGGTCACTGAAATTTTTCTCCTGCTGGGGGCACTAGTGCATGGCAGTTTGCCTGGCCCACACAAGGTTGGTTTTCACACTATGCAGAACCACCTGTTCCTTGAGGGTCAGGACATCACATGGGCCTGGGCATTGGAGTTACACCTATTTGTGGCTTCACTCTGAGCAGGTAAGATCATTGCATTGCAGCCACCTATGTGAGCATAGTAGAATGATGGCAGAGCCTTAGGACAGGACAGATGCAGAGGCTACTGGCCCCCAGAGCAGGACACACCCCAGCAGTGACTCTGGTTTCAGAATGGCAGTATGCTGTAACAGCTTGGGTCATGGGGCAGGAGGCAGTGCACAATGTAATCTCCTCCTCTGGAACAAGGTAGCCACCTGAATTCTAAGCAGCTCCCCAAACTGGGCTCAGGGCCTGTGAGGACTGGTGGATTCTTCTGTAGAAAAACTGCAGGTATCTGTGGTAGTAATGTGGGGTGTTGGGAACCTCCTACTTACCTTTTCCTCACAAAGGGAACTCCCTCCTGACTCTGAGCTCATCTGATCCTGGCAGAAGAGATGGGGCAGCAGAGGTAGGGTGCCTTGCTCTTCTCTCTATGCTGCTATCCTCGGTTTATATGATCCACAGGGACTTCACCACTCCCTTGCTGTACTCCACCACGCTTCTTCACAGGCTCTAATTGTATTACAGTTGTTTATTTGTTCTTTTGGTCCTTTTTTGTGGGGAAGATGAACACCAGGCAATTCTAGTCAGCCATCTCGCTGCTGTCAATCTGGGTTTCTAATTTTTTTATTTTTTTGAGGTAGTAAAAATGTTTTTTAATGAATTGTGGTGAAAGTTACACAACTCTTTGAATACAGTGAAAATCACTGAATTGTACATGTTACATGACTGAATTATTTGGTATGTGAATTATATCTCAATAAGGGTGTTAAAAAATAAAATTTTAAAAATTCTCCTACTGAAACATGATAGGGGCTTTCCAACATGGAGGATGACATGAGAAATGCAGAACAGAGGTGAAAAAGTCCAGGACCTTTAGTGAAAGAGTCAATAGTTTAATAGTTAGAGTATGAAGTATGTAGAATTCTCAGTGTTTCCCAGGATTCCCTAGCCCTGGTGTACACATATGTGCCCAGTTTTTAATCAAACACTGATCCAGATGTTGCTGCAAAAGGATTTTGCAGATGTAATTAAATCCTGAATAATTGACTTTAGGTTAATCAAAAGGAAGATTATCTGAGGTATACCCAACCTAATCAGGTCAATACTTGAAACAAGTCAGAGAGATTCTAAGCAGCAGAAATTGTTCACTTGCTAGCTTTGAAGAAGCAGACAACCAAGCTATGAACTGCTGTGAAGAGCTGAGAGGGAACTCTGTGAGCCAAGAGCAGTCCTAGACAGGCAGTCAGCAAGTAAATGACAACTTCATTCCTACATTTACAAGGGAATGAATTCTGACAATAACCAGTGAGCTTGGAAGACGACTTCCAACCTTCTATGACATCATGGCGTTGGCTGTCCCCTTGATTTCAGCCTGGTGAAAAGCTAATCAGAGAAACCAACAGGCTTGTATCCAGACTTCTGACCCTTGGAAACTTTGAGATAATAAATGTATGTTGTTTTAAGCCACTAAGTTTGTGGCAATTTGTTATACAGCAATAGGAAACTAATATAAGTGCTTAGTGAAAAAATGGAAGATGAGTCTAGAAAAATATAAAAAAACTTCACTACTGCCTGGAGCCTTCAATGATTGGTTGTAATTAATTCTTTTCCTTTCAGCCCTGTTAGCATAAAAATGATGAAGGTGTTACCCACATTTATGTGCCTGCCTTTCAAATTTTATTTAGAATATATGCACACATTTTCATCAATGCCAACTTTTTCTTTGACTCAAGCTGTGAAGTTATTTTTGCCATGTTTTCTTATAAGATGTGCATGTTTTTTTTTTACATGTAGATAAAAATATGTTGGACATTTATGATAATGAACTGAAATATTTTGTTCACCTTTCTGCTTTGGTGAATTTGGGAACATCAATTTTCAGGCACCAACCTTTGATTTTAAAAGATAACTGGTTTATTAATGTCTCTTGTGTCACCTTCCATGAGCAGTGTGTAAAATCCAAGTTATATTTAAAATAAAAATAATGGCTGGGCTCAGTGGCTCACGCCTGTAATCCCAGCACTTTCGGAGCCCGAGGCAGGTGGATCACGAGGTCAAGAGATCGAGACCATCCTGGCCAACATGGTGAAACCCCGTCTTTACTAAAAATACAAAAATTAGCTGGGCATGGTGACGCATGCCTGTAATCCTAGCTACTCGGGAGGCTGGGGCAGGAGAATTGCCTGAACCTGGCAGGCGGAGATTGCAGTGAGCCGAGATTGTGCCATTGCACTCCAGCCTGGGCAACAAGAGAGAAATTCCATCTCAAAAAACATTAATAAATAAATAAATAAAAAATAATGTTTATTGCTTTTTCTGAGAATTTTACATGTATCACAGGCAGATTGTAGAAATTTTGGAAATTGCCAGGTACAGTGGCTGACGTCTGTAATCCCAGCACTTTGGGAGGCTGAAGTGGGAGTATCACTTGAGGCCTGGAGCTTGAGACCAGCCTTGTCAACATAGTGAGATTAAAAAATTAGCTGGGGCCGGGCACAGTGGCTCAAACCTGTAACCCCACCATTTTGGGAGGCCGAGGTGGGTGGATTGCTTGAGTCCAGGAGTTCAAGACCAGCGTGGGCAACATAGCAAGACCCTGTCTCTATGAAAAAATGTTTAAAAATTAGCTGGCCATGGTGGTGTGCCTATAGTCCCAGCTACTTAGGAGGCTGAGGCAGGATGATTGTTTGAGCCTGGGAGTTAGAGGCTACAGTGAGCCAAGATCATGCCATTGCACTCCAGCCTGGGTGACAAAGTGAGAACCTCTGTCAAAAAAAAAAAAAAAATAGCTGGGTGTAATGGTATGCCCCTATAGTCCTAGCTACTTTGAAGGCTGAGGCAAGAGGATCACTTGAGCACCAGAGTTCAAGATTACATAGAGCTATGATTGTGGGACTGCACTCCAGCCTGGATGACAGAGTGAGAACCTGTTTCAAAAAAAAAAAATTTGAAAACTTAAGAAAATAGTTATTTGCAACTGGAAAGTGCAATTTATGTGAAAATACAACAAATAACATGGTTCATTATTATATATCTTTAAACTCATCTTCATGTGTGTGTATTTTTCCCTATTTAAATATTGCTCTATCTAAATATTTTACATATTATTATTATTTCCTGACAATGTATTATATAGCAATATATATGTAATAATTACAAATGTTCTGCAAAGTGAGAAAATACAAATCTAAAGACGATAAGGTTTTTAAACTGCGTATAATGATATTACCCTAAATATATATGCTTTTATATATAAAAATGAAATATACATCTCCAACTTGGTATATGTTTGTCCTGTTGCTGCTGCAACAAATTACTACAAATTTGGTGGCTTGAAACAATGCAAATTATTTTCTTACAATTCTGGAGGCCCCAAATCTGAAATGAATCTCCCAAGGCTAAAATCAAGGTATTGGCAGAGCTGCATTATTTCTGGAAGCTTTAGGGGAAAATTTGTTGACTTGCGTTTTCTAGCATATATAAGCTGCCCACATTCACTAGCTTGTGACTCCCTTCCATGTTCAAAGTTAGCAGTGTAGCATCTTCAAATCTCTCTTTGACTCTGAAAGTGATCCTCCTGCCTCACTCTTTCATTCACAAGAACCCTTGTAATTACATTGAGTTCACTTGACTAATCCAGGATCTTTTCATCTCAGGGTCAGCAGATTAGCAACCTTAATTCTATCTGTGACCTTAATTTTCCCATTGCCATGTAATATATTCACATGTTCTGGGAATTAGAACACGGATGTTTTTGAGGGGTCATTATTCTGTGTATCACACTTGATATTTGCCTTTCACATAGCACCATGTCTTCCCATACTTGTGTACATTGAGATTTATCACTGTTCTTAATGATTTTGTAGGTTCCTTTAGATGAATTAACCAATTTTTATTTTATCAGTCTGTGTTATTTTTTCGTTCTTGCTATATTTATTATTTTCTTGTTTTTATTTTTATAAATTGGTAACAATTGGCATTGTCATTCAATAATTTATTTATACATCTTTTTCATCTTTTTATTCATTCCACATATAATAAAAAGTAATTTTTTGTACAACAGCTATGTGATTTCTACATATGAAAAGCCTTAGGTATCAGAATGATCAAAAGTAGTTCTGGAATCAGAATGTTGAGGTTCAAATTCTTGTCTCATTACTTACTGTTTGTTTGACCTTAGACAAGTCACATAATCACTACAAGCCTCATTTGTAATAACATCTATCATTAAGGTGGTTGTGAGAATCAAATGTATTGATTTCTGTAAAGTGCTTGGAGGACAAACTGACCTATAGTACAGAATCATTTATGGCTCTCATTATCATGGGCCAAGTGCTGGGCTAGGTGTTGTGTATGCAATCATAAACAAAACACTCATAATCCCTGCCTTTCTGGAGTGTAAAATCAATTGACCCATGCATCTTTAGCAACAAGTACATGTATATCTAAATGATAAATTCCTGAGCACAGAATTGCTATGTAAAACAACTATATAAATTAAGTGCTACTTGGTAAATATAATAAAGAGGGTAATTATATGGTCTTTCCAGCATAACTCATTTGGTTTTCCTTTATCACTTTGTTAGATAGAACATACATAATAATGCTACATAGTCATACATGACTGGCATTCCAGTGGTAATTCTAATTTTAATGAGAATAATTTAATGTGGACTGGGTTTGAAATCAGGTTGGCAGATGATTTGGAAGAAAAAATGTATTTTCTCTTATCTTGTAGAAATAAAACTCTTATTTGATAGGATTTTGAATTATTTATATAACTCATTCTTCTTCTTTCTTTTTTTTTTTTTTTTTTTTGAGACAGGGTCTCACTCTCTTACCCAGGCTGGAGTGCAGTGGTACAATCTTGACTCACTGCAACCTTCGCCTCCCCAGCTCAAGCAATCCTTTCACCTCAGCCTCCAGTATAGCTGGTACTACAGGTGTGAGCCACCACACCTGGTTAATTTTTGTATTTTCTGTAGAGATGGGTTTTCACCATGTTGCCCAGGCTGGTCTTAAACTCCTGCACTCAAGCCACCCCCCTGCCTCAGCCTCCCAAAGTGCTGGGATCACACATGTGTCAGCCACCATGCCCGGCCTCATTATTCAAAAATGTATGTTGACTTCTACTGAATTTGTGTTTGTTATCTACTGAGAGGTTGTTATGGACTTTTTCTTTCTCCATGATTTATGAATATGTCAAACATTTTCAATATATTTCCTAATTTGTAATTATCCCAGGAAAATTCTGGGATAATAATACCCTCTTCCAAGAGTATTATTTCCAATATGGCTACATTCTTACTTTGTCATAGTCTTAGCTCTGTGATCTAGAAAACAATGCATGAGTCTAAAAGTACTGTTGGTATTATGTTATTGGATAGTGCAATCCCTGGGTGGCAGGGCTCAATGAAAACATAAAATGAGGCAGGGAAGGAGAGATAATAAATATAGGGGCATATGTTCTTGAACAGTTTCAGCTTAGTATTCAGCAAGACTAATTCTTGGTTTTGGAAGGCATCTTTGGAAACTTTAAGCAATATGGCATCCAAGAAAAAGGAAGGGAGAATGTAATCTCCCACTTGGCCCATGATAATGATAGCCATAAATGATTCTGTACTGTAGGTCAGTTAGTCCTCCAAGCACTTTACAGAAATCAGAACATTTAGTTCTCATAACTACCTTAATGATAGATGTTATTACAAATGAGGCTTATAGTAATTATGTAACTTGTCTAAGTTCAAACAGACAGTAAGTGAGAAGTGTAACCCCCACTCCTCCCTGTCACCCATATGTCATCAGCAAAGTCCACTCCAAAAAACTGTAAGTCATGTGTACTTTCATGTTGAGGTAACTGTCGTCTCCAGGTAGTCACTGAGTAATGCAGTCTGTGTGACAGTGTTTTGAATGCACCGATGCAGAATTTACCCTCCTTACTGGGTAGCATCACACAACCTGTGAGACTCCTTCACCTATCATGATGGCATTAGAAACTAAAGAGTCATCTGCATTTAAGATACAAGCATCTGAGAGAGAGAGAGAGAGAGAGAGAGTGTGTGTGTGTGTGTGTGTTGGTTTTTGGGGGAGAGCAGAGGGGAAAAGCGATTGAATGATTTTACTAAAGATCATCCAGTACAATCATGTGGTGTCAGTCCTTAAATGTATGTTCGACAGTCTTTAAAATTTTGCCTTAGTATATTTTCCAAATTCTTCATCTTTATTTATTTATTTAATTGTTATTGAAAAATATTTTAGACACTATACATTTATTTTGTATTGTTTGTATTCACCCAATGTGTGTGTTTTAAAATATTTATGATATTTTAAAATTCATTCACTGAGATATCTGAAATTCTGAAGTGCTGGTTTTTTAGGCTGTGTGATTTTTCATAATTCTTTGGTCATTTAAAAGAAAATTTGGCAATACTTGCTAAGTTAGTACATGCTAAATTTAATATGTGAAATAAAAGCACTTCTTAAAATCACTGAAAAGTTTATGCTCAAAATTGTATTGTTTTACTTTGTATTCTAATATTTTATTCTTTTATCGTTGTATATTATCACCAAACTAGTTGTGTCCAAAGAATGTAAAGGTGGTTTAATGTAACTTTCCACATTTAACAAATTAGATAATAAAGTCATATAATTATTTCAAGTGATGCAGGAAGATTATTTTATAAAACTTGACACTACTTATGATTTTTTAAAAAGATTCTGAGTCAACTAGGAATAGAAGAAAACTTGGTTAACTGCTTAAGGATATCTATAAAATATATTCATAATAAGGAAAATTTGGAAATGTTTCCTTTTAAGTAAGGAATTAGCAATAAGCCTAGTATATCATTGCTAATGTAGGGTATGGGCACAAAATTAGCATCATGCAGTATAACCATAAAGTAGGGTTTTCTGAAGGAAAGTCACAAACAGTGGGGTGGGCTAGACAGAATGATAAACTATCCTATGCTTACTTTGAAGAGAGCAGTGCCAGGCAGGGTGCATTTATACGATAAACTTAATTTAAGTACTGTTGATGATCTTAGACTATAAGCTAATTTTCCCTTGATCTTCATGTCTGTAAGGCTAGATATGAGGTAGATGACTCAACTTGGGGATATTGTCTGTAGAGAGAGTGTACATTGGCTTCTGCTAGATATCAGATATTTATTTTACTTTTTATTATATTTTGTTATTTTGTTTTTATTTTCCCCTGGGTTTGGACCACTCCCTTAGAAGAACTCAGTTAAAATGAAAGAGTATCAGTTTAATCTTCCTCTACTTTGCTACTAGGTCCATTAGTAAGTACCTCTATTGACAGTCTATGCAGTTTTTATATAGTATTTTCGAATATTTTCCTTAATTCCTGGAAACCCACCAATGCATTTTACCATGAGAAGTTTACTCAGGGTACTTGGCCTTTTTGTTTCTTTATCACCATCTTATTAAGGGAAATTTCAAATATGTGTATACAAGAAAACAGAGTAATATAGTAAACACTATGCAAGTATCTTCCAGCTTCTGAAATTATCTTTAACTCAGTACCGATCTTGTTTTACTTATATATGACCCACCTTCCCTACTTTGAATTATTCTGAAGTAATCCCAGATATCTTATTGGCTGCATAGGTATCGGTTGGGGGTTTTCAGCCTATGTTCTAGTACAACATACACAGTAGATAATTTTCCCATGTGTAATGCAATCTACCTAGGTGACTCACTTATAGACTCTTACCTAATTATTTTTAAATGAATAGATGTATGCACACAAATATGCACAATTCTCAGATGATGAACCAAAATCTCCCTTCATTTCTCACAATCAGGAAACATATTAAAATGCAGTTGAATGAGAGCAGTGTTATAGAATAACTTTTAGTCAGAACCAGTAAGTGTATTGTTATTTTATACATAATATTGCATGAAATAAACTGTGATGGATGTATTTAATAGGCTGCATTAAAATAGTAAAGCAGAGTTGGGTGTGTTAGCTCACTCCTGTAATCCCTGCAATTTGGGAAGCTGTGGTGGAAGGATCACTTAAACCTAGCAGTTTGAGACCGGCTTGGGCAACAGAGGGAGACCCCATGTCTCCAGAAAAAAAAAATTATATATAAATATATATAAGTTATCCAGGCATGGTGGCATGTTTCTTTGTAACCCCAGCTTCTTGGGAAGCTGAGGCAGGAAGATCACATGAACCCAGGAGTTGGAGGTTGCAGTGAGCTGTGATTGTATCACTGCACTCCAGTCTGGGTGACAGAGTGAGACCCTGTCTTAAAACAAAAACAAAAACACAAAAAAGTAAAGCAGTAATGTCAGAAAGCAGCTTCTTATTCTACTTTTGGTCCTCAAACCTTTCTTTTGTATTTCTTTTTGCAACCCAATGGAAATATCTCTGGCGGATTTCATAGTTTTCCAATCATTTGAGACTGTAACAGACCTATTTAATTTTTAGGTATTTAACATACCAGCATAATAATTATTGTTTGCCCACTTACTTTAGAAACTTAGAGAGGGTTCTTGTAGTATTTGTCCTTTTCTTTCTCTCTCCCTGCTCAACTTCCTCTCCTCACTTACTCCTCTGACTTTTCCTCACCACTCAGGACACTAGGCTGTGGCAAGGAGAAAGGATGAGACAGTTAGTAATATTTACACTTGTCACTTGGTGAAATGTCCTGCTTCATGAGAAGTGTTCCAATGCTGGCTCATTTAGGGAAATATTATTGTTTTGTTTTTCTGAGATTTCTGAGATTACCTCCACACCACACAGTAAAATTATTTGATGTAGATTAAAAAATAAGGTGGAATTGCACTTGATTCTGTAGCTATTCCCTCTCCACCTTGCCCTGCTATTGCCCTTGTACCTAGATTGTCTCCTGCCTCAAGACGTTTTTAGTTGAGAGCATAGGGACGTTTAAATTTTTCCCCTGAAGATTGGATAATTTGAGTCTATAAAACAGATTAATAGCCAGATTAACAGGAAAAAAGGCATACAAATTTTATTAACATCCATACAGGGATGGGAGTCATACAAATATGAAAAACTCTATGCAATGGCCAGATGGTTGATACCCTTCCCTCCCTCCGTCCCTTCCTTCCTTCCCTCCCTCCTTTTCTTTCTTTTCTTTCTTTTCTTTCAGGGTCTCACTCTGTGGCCCAGGCTGGAGTGCAGATCATGGCTTACTGCAGCCTCCACCTCTCAGGTTCAAGTGATCCTCCCACCTCTGCCTCCTGAGTACACGGGACTATAGGCAACCACCACCACACCCAGCCAATTTTTAAATTTTTTGTAGAGACGGGGTCTTACTATGTTGCCCAGGCTGTTTCATAACATTTTGTAGTTACAGAAAGAATAAGGGCTTGAGGCATGGCCAAGTAAGTTGTGGTGGCAAGACAGGTTATGGGAGGGAGAACGGAGGAAAGGATTGGCTGGCAAAGGTGGTCTTGTTAGGCAGATGAAATCACACAGTAGCAGCTCTCAGAAAGAATAGATGGGTGTCAGACTCTCAGTTAATCTTTCCTAGATCCAGACAAGAAGGAGCTTCAGAGACAGACTATTTACATCTGTTGTTTACTTCACTTTATTTCCGCTATAGGTACAAATCTCCCTCACGAAAGACAGCTTTGCAGGGCTACTTCTGTCTGCAAGACCTCTGAACATCCATCTCAAAATATGTCAAAGCAGTATATTTTGGGGTGAAATATTTTTAGTTTCCTTCAAGAGGCAGCCATCAGCCTCAATCTTTCTAAACTCTAGAGAATTGCTGTCAAGCTTTTCAAAGGATTATATCACACACTACTTGGGTATCAGCACAGGCTGGTCTAGAATTTCTGCAGGTCATTGAATGCAGCTGGTGAATAGGAGGGAGGTTCCCTAATTATGCCCAGGAGATCTCTTAGGGACCCCTCTTATTTGGCATAGGTGAGAGTGTCCCCTCCTCCCTTACTCAATGGGGATGGGAGAGAAAATATCACAGTTCTCTCCATGCTTGCTATTTCTTCCAAAAACATCAACCCTCTCTATTAAATTTTTACCTGTTTTTTATATAAGCTAGAAGAGAGTGAAAAGCATAGTTCAGCTTTGCCATCTAGTAGTATCAAACAATTTTCTTTAGAATATGGAGTTTCATATCCATCATTGTTATTAACTTTAGGTGCAGAGACAATAGGAATCTCTTATACTTTATGTTGTAATTATTACATATTATTTGCAACATTCCTCACAAATCATGTGATCTGACTATGTGACAGAGCTTCTGGACTATCCTTTATTTCTTTACTATATAAAGATTGAGATCATTTCCTTGGCAAGAGGACAATTAATATCAGCAGTTAGATCATCTCATGTAATCTTCAAAATTATATTATGAGGTAGATATAACAGTTATTATATTTATCCCACTTTAATAGCATTAACTGAGAGTAGATAAATTGCTTACAGTTGTACAGCTATCCAGTGGCCGAGCTAAGATACAGACCCCAGACCATTTGAATGTTGGATCCGTCCTCTGAAAAATAAATCATAGTATTCTGTGAATGGCTTTTGGCTATATAATATTTCTTAGATCAGGTTCTCATGTGTTTGTTGTGCTTTAGGAGTTATTAATCTGATTGATCATCTATTCACTCTCTTGTAGGAATACAAGAATTGTTCAATATCCTGGATTTTGAAACTGAAAAAAAATTATACTGTATTTCTTCTCTCAAGTGCAGGCTAATAGATTTTACAATACTCTTAGAGGTGCATGTGATTAATCATTTCTATATTTTTCATTTCTAGCAGTAATATTTTCTCTAAGTTTGTACTCTTATTCCAGGAGAGTAGAAGGGTTGGAATCTCTCTCATGATTCTTATTATATCTTCAACAATAAACATTTATGTGGCAATTCTTATATGCAAGATACTATACTAATCAGAATGCAAATAAATTCATGACATGATTTCTGACTTTATGGAGTTCACAGATCTAGTTAAAAGTGACAAGAAACCTATATAGAGAAAAGTTAAAAGAATAATATAACACACAGTAAATTTCTACAAAAAAAAGGCAATAAATGCTTTAAGAGGTTAAGAGTTGAATCAGTCTGATCAGGAAAAACTTCCTATATCAGGACTTTTATGATTGATCTTTACATAAATAAATAATGGTTGTGAGAGGAGAAAACCATTCTAGACAAAGGAAACAATGAGGTACTAAGTGGAGAGTCAGGCTTGTACAAATAATCTTTGAAGAAATTATTGCGTACTCCCTATTCTAAAGTAGTGGGGATAAATCTAGATAATTAAGATCTAGTTCTTAAAGGTTGTAACATCTTAAAATGTGGAATAACTCAAGATCTGTAGAATAAGAAGGATAGATTTAAGAATATTGAGCTAGTAGAGAATTGGGAGGAAAGAAACTAAAGAAGAAAAACAATAGAAAGCTATCTATGGTAAAGAAAATGGTTCCAACAATCTAAACGTCCTGTTTATGTCTTTGATAAGCTTATCCTTATTTTCACTTATGTTACTATACTTTTTTACCTCCCAAGGAGAAACATACTGGTGGACAAGAGCATACCCATGAGAGCCAGAGGGTCAGATTTGAACCTCTGTGCGTTAGTTGTCTGTAGTAGATAGAGTTTAACTAAAACATGATGATGGAGGAAAAAATAGTCGAATAAAAGGTATTCTCTCTGAAAGGTTTGTGGACAAATGGGTTCTTAAACTCATCTACTTGTCAACAAAATATGAGTAATACGAATATTTCAGACAACTGGAAAACCCTAAGCAATAAAAAGGCACACAGAGCAATCAGCAAGAAAATTAAATACACCAGCTCAAGGTCATGATTTCCAATTTTCTAATTTAAATTTGATTTAAATATTTCTAACACTCTCAATTAGACAGTTCATCTAAAAGCTGTTGCAGTCCTTTAATAAATGACAAATAATAGGCCAGATGCGGTGGCTCATGCCTGTAATCCCAGCACTTTGGGAGGCCGAGGTGGGAGGATCACGAGGTCAGGAGTTCGAGACTTGCCTGGCCAACATGGTGAAACCCTGTCTCTACTACAAATATAAAAATTACCCAAGCATGGTGGCAGGCACCTATAATCCTAGCTACTAGGGAGGCTGAGGCAGGAGAATTACTTGAACCCAGGAGGCGGAGGTTGCAGTGAGCCGATATTGTGCCACTACACTCCAGTCTGGGTGACAGAGCAAGACTCTGTCTCGGGGAAAAAAAAAAAAAAAAAAAGAAAGAAATGACAAATATTTCCTCATGACAAAAAACACTGATAAAATATTGTTCTTTCTATTACTCATCTCCCCATGACTTGCTAGGCCTCAGTGAGGTACTTCTAGCTGATTTACAGAATGAGAGAGAATCCTTTATTTTAATAAGACATTGAGGTTCAGGAATATTTGTTGTGACAGTTTACCCTAACATAGCTACCCAGCAGCAACATTATATATTAATTTAATTTTTTTTCTTTCCCTCCATCTCACTTTTCCCATATGGCAAGTCATGAGAAGATGCTCCTCTCCTCCCAACTACATGACTGCAGTTGCCATGCTCACCTCCCCCAGAAACTGGAGATGGTCTAGTCAGTGAGCAAAAGTTCCAAAGTGCTTGGAGAAAAAAGATGAAAAACAATTACATTTGAGAAGAATCTGTACTTTAGTAATATCCTCAGTGTGTCTTGTGCGCATTAAAATTTGAAATGCACTGCTTTAGACCTGCACAGTGCAACGTGGCAGCCAATAGTCATATGTGGTTTCAAGAACGTAAAATGTTGCTCTCAGAATTGAGATGTGCTATTAAGGGTAAAATATACACCAGATTTCAAAGACTTAGAATGAAAAAAATATATATATATGTAATGTCTCCTTAAGATTTTTCTTTTGATCAAATGATATTTTGTATATGTTGACTTAATAAAATATGTTATTAAAATTAATTTCATCTCTTCCTTCTTAGTTAATGTGGTGACTATAACACTTAAATAACATATGTAGTTCCCATGATGTTTATATTGGACAATATTTTTCTAGACCATCAAATGCCCTGGAGATAAACCTTAAAGAACTTATATTTTCCTTTGAGTTTGCATGTGATTTGATCATGTTTTGTTAGGAGGAAAATATAATTCACATGGTCTTTGACTTTCATTTATCAGATTCTGTACACCTAACATTGTGGTATATCATACATTTTTTATACCTTATTTTATTTCAAACGTTTGAAAAGCATCTGTTATGATCTGGGAACTGTGATAACTATCAGGTAGACAGTGAAGAAAATAATAAGGTCCCTTTCTTGAAGTAATTTGTAGTCTACTACATTAAGACAACTTAGTAAAGTATAGTAAAGTGTAATGAGGGCATGCGAAGTATAGCATGGTAAGAGGAAAAATAGGGCTGGGGGATGGAAATAGCTGACAGTCACATTTCTCAGGATTATGAAAGAATTGTAGGCGGGCTAACAGCAAAGAAGATCGTTGCTTAAAATGAACTTTCAAGTGTGCAGGTGAAGATATTCTCTCTGTACCCGGTGAAATCTTTTTTTTTTTTTTTTTTGAGACGGAGTCTCGCTCTGTCGCCCAGGCTGGAGTGCAGTGGCGCGATCTCGGCTCGCTGCAAGTTCCGCCTCCCAGGTTCACGCCATTCTCCTGCCTCAGCCTCCAGAGTAGCTGGCACTACAGGCGCCCGCCACCACGCCCGGCTAATTTTTTGTATTTTTAGTAGAGACGGGGTTTCACCGTGTTAGCCAGAATGGTCTCGATCTCCTGACCTCGTGATCCACCCGCCTCAGCCTCCCAAAGTGCTGGGATTACAGGCGTGAGCCACGGCGCCTGGCCAAATCTTAATATTAAGGTATCTCCTGTTCTCTATTCTTATAGAAACACTAGCCTTACCACTTACCAGATAGCTTCTGAATTTGATCATTTTTTAAAAGAAAAACAAAACAGAATTGTATTTTGAGTTTTACTACATTGACCTTGGTGCATTTTTTTGAATGGCATGTTCTCTCAGGAAACAGAGATCCTTTATTCAGCTGCATTGGAAGTGTAGTGCCTTCAATCATTCACTGATTGCTGTTCTGCTCATTAGTGGCTGCAGTGTTCTGCGCTGACTAAACTCACAGTGTGAATTATTTTTTGGTGCCTTAGGCAGGAGCATTTAAGGACTGAGGGGAATGTGTATTTCCTACATATGTTTTTATAGTTTCTATAGTATAGTTTTACGTATATAGGGTAAAGCTCAATGTTAGATAAAAAGCTGATTTATTTCCTTTGTGATTAGACATACATATTAGACTTTAGTGAGGATAACTACATTTTCTTTGATTTAGACCATATTTCCCAAAGACACTTAAGCTCTTAAGATAAAAAAAATACACATAATTATATTTTTCTTTGAACAGATCATTTGTGACTTTCATCATCAGGCAGGTGACAGTATACCCCTTTTTACACCTAGGTTGAGAGCACCTACATTTGTGGGGAAACTTTAACCTTGAAAATGACAGGTTTATGCAACATATATGAAGGAAATACGAATATTTCATTTTAAAATACACTTCTTTGGCATGTTTTGAGATGGCTGTTCAGAGAGCCAGTAAGTAAACAGCAGTAGCCCTCCAAAGCTGTCTTTTGTGGGAGAGATTTGTATCTGTAAAGAATCTGCATTGAGGCCAGCAGGCCTTTCTTTGTCTAGATTTAGGAAAGATTTACTGAGCGTCTGGTACGTTTAAAGATCTGAAAGAAAAGTTTACTATTTGTTTTCTTTGAAGGCTGCTATCTGTGAAGTTTCATGTATACATCAAGAGCACCTTTGCTACGTTAAGCCTCCTCTTTCCCCACTTCCCATAACCTGTCTTGCCACTATCACCTGATTTATCTCCATAACCTGTTTGTGGCCCTGCTGTGATGTCCCCATTTCTTCTGTAATCTCAAGGTGTTATATAAATTTCTGTACCCCTTTGAGAGGTGAGGGTAATCACTGTGGTTCACAGAGCTGATTTTTCAGTGAACCTTCAGAAGGCAAAGAAAGTTTTTCTTTGGCTTCTACATATGCGTTAAACATTTTTTTAAATTTGGTCTCCTAAATTTGTTGGTAGATTCTTGGAAAATAGCTTTTATGTAAGTTTTCTCTTACTGGACAATAAATTGCCAAGCATTCATTAGCAAATAGTGGGGAAAGAAATGAGAGATTCAGAAAATTCTAGAAAGTCTACAACAAGTACTTTCCATTCTGGAATAAATAACAGTTAATGTCTCAACCCAGTGACAGCCCATAAGAAACCTCAGATTGGCCTACGCAGAATATTTAGACTCTCCAGGAAGAAAAGACCTATTCCAGTGGTTACAATCAGCAGTTAAGTGCTATGGAAATTCAGAGACTGTCTAGGAAAAAAATGTCCCTGCAAATGGATTTGTGTATGTCCATGAATAAGGGCCAGCTTTGCAACTTTCATTAACTTATGGAAAATAGAGATTCAAATTTTGTGCTAAGGCATATTTATTAGCTCCCTCAAAATGGGGAGGATTTATCTTCCCGTACCTGTTCAAAAGTTACATTTATTTTTAATTCTAATTGTTCTAATTCTCTATATCTAATTTTTAAATTGCCTCAGTGGAAGAAGTGGGGCATTTAAATTAAAATGATACAGAAAAAAAAAATTTTTGACTCTTGGCTTCTGACAGGATGAGCATAGGAAGCTGGCTTTTTTCCCCAGATCTTAACCTGGGAGATGCCACAAAAGCAAGAAATAAGTTAACAGATCTCAGACCACTGAAACCTAGAGGAGCCCCTAGAGAGGCAGAATGTGGTAAGTACTGATGTCAGATTAGAAGAAGGCCAGAGGCACAAGGACAGACAGAAGAAGAGCATTGTTGTTGTTCCCTTTTTCTTTTCTCCAAATTGCCTGATGGTATCACTCCCCACCTGTCCCATTACTTATAACTTTAAAAAAAAAAAATAATAACAAGCAAAGCAGAAGGGAGGAGAAGGTGTGGGATTACTAAATTGGCTGTGATGAAGAAGAAGAAAAGGTAGAGATAGAGTGGTCAGTCTTTGTGATTTCTGTCCTTGTCTTTATTCTCTGTGACCTGAGTTGTCCCAGTGCTTAAAACCAAGAGGAGAACTCCCTGGGTGTGAGCAATGCCCAGCGAAGTAAAAAAGTCTCCTGGTTGAGTATGTGTTGAGGCAGGAAAATGGATTGAGTTGATGTGCTCAGATTGTAACAAAAGAGCTTCTCTACATTGAGGAACATTTTCCACACCCACTTTCTGAATTCATCTTGGAATATATAATTCAGAGTCTGGATGGTACCAATTTTATGGGCTATATATTCCCAGCCAATGTAGCTGTTATTCCTGAGACTATTAACTCAAAGAATAAAATTAGGAAATTTTAGATTTCTAATTTTGTATAATACTAGTAATAAAAATAGAAAAGGAAGAAAGAAAAAGAAAAGAATAGGACAAAAAGTATAAATAATTGGACAGACTTCCCTTGCCAAACCAAAATTAAGCATTAGAAATATCTGAAACATATAATTAAAAATATTGGGACTATGAAAAAGAAGTAAGCAGTCAAAAGAAATAACCAAATGAAAATATTACGTGAAAATTTAAATACAGTAATAGCCAAAAGACAAAATGAATGATAATAAAATACTGAACCCCTGAAATAATTCCAGGTTGAGATGTTTTTATAGATTAGTCTTTGCAAACTCTAAAATATATAATCCCTTTCTCTCACTCATTACACAGAAAAGAGTTTTACTAGATTCTTCAGAGAAACAGAACCAATGGGATGTATATAAACATAGAGATTGATTCAAAATTGGCTTTGTAGTCCCGGCTACTGAGGAGGCTGAGGCATGAGAATCACTTGAGCCTGGAAGGCGGAGGTTGCAGTGAGCTGAGATTGCACCACTGCACTCCAGCCTGGGCAAAGAGTGAGACTCTCAAACAAACAAAAAAAGAATTTAAATTTGTGTTAAAATACAAAATTTAAAAATAGAAAAAAATGTAAAGTGTATAAAATGTATTAAGTTCCAAAATGGTTTATGCCTAGAATGCTAGCATGATATAATGTCATAAAATCTAGTAAGATGACATGTGCATGCACACACATACCCCTTTGGTAGCTAAATTCAACAGAGTAAGTTGCTTAGTTTTGAGTGTTTTCATCATAAGTTGCTATTGGAGATTTATTGAAATTTTTTCAGTATTAGTTGGAAAAAGTTTGTTTTTCCTCCTTACAGAACTTTTGTGGCAAGTCATCTTACTTACAGCCTACTTAAAAGAAAAAATATCTCAAAACATTTCAACTAAAAAAAAAGGAAGTACATTATTACCACTACTTCTTACAATATACTGAAACTTCTAGACAAAGCATTAAGTCAGAGAAAATAAGAAATAGAGGTATAGGATCCAATTAATAATGATTTCTTGATTTATTTTGCTTATAAATGACATCATAACAGCGTGCATATATAAATGTACATAGTCCTATAAATTCAGCAGTTACCCTATCCAAAATCAAATTTCAAAAGTTCACTGTGTTCCAAGGGTATTATTTCCAATATGGCTACATACCCCCTACCAGACCAACTTGTCCTTATAACTAAAACCAGCAAATAAAGAATTAAAAAGATGACTAGAAGGCACTGGGAGTAGCAGGCAGATACCAAAGGGAAGAAGGGAACTTAGGGAAGAAGGGAACTTACACTCTTAGGAAGGAAATGGCACTGAAAGAGTTTCCCTATGCTTACAGCTTTTAACGTAAGGACAGGGTATAGAATTTCAATAGTAAATGTATTGGTTTGATGAGAGGGTCTAGGTTGTAGAAATCATTGCAACAGCAACCATAAACAGAGGCAGTGAAATCCAAGAAAGAAGAGAGACAGATAAGGGAAGCCTCAATTCTTGATATAATTTTGCTCAAACTATTGGTTAATTCATGAACCATAAATGCCTGCAGATGACTCCAAGTAGCACAGGTAAGCTTAGAAAAAACAAACAGAAATCACAACACAAAAACTGTTTTGAGTCCCTTCTCATCATTAAAAAAATACTCTTTAGAAGAACATAATAGAATTCAATTTCTAAGACATGTTTTACACAATGCACCGGATGCAATCCAAAATTTCTCAACATATGTAAAAAAGAAAGACATGAGTATTCACAAAAGACAAGTAATCAATGAAGACAAAACCCAAGACGAATTAGATGTTGGAACTAATATATAAGCATAGAGTGATTACCCCAAGCTATTACTTGACTAGCTCTGCATAATTAAACTCTGTCTACTGCAATACTGTGGTGTCAATGAACTGGTTTTATCTGTGCAGCAAGCAGGAAGAACATGTTGGGCAATTACACTTTCCATTTATTATCAGGAACAAGGCAAGTTTGTGCCCCCTCGTGACTCCTATTCAATAGCATACTAGAAGTTTTAGCTAATGCAATAAAACAATAAAAGGAAACAAAAGGTATACATTTTGTAATGGAAGACATAAAACTGTCTTCTTCATATAAGACATTATTGTCTTTGTAGACAATCTCAAGTAATTGGCAGCATTCCTGGAATTAGTAAGTGTTTATAGTAAGGTTTCATGATACAAAGTTAATATACAGAATTAAATTGCTTTCTTACAAACCAGCAATGAAAAAATGTAAAATGAAACGAAAACCACAATATATTTACATTAGCAACAAAAATAAAATACTTAGTATAAATATCACAAAATATATAACACATATATTTCCCCTGTATGAGGAAATCTAGAAAAATCTGATTAAAGAAATCAAGAAGATATAAATAAATTGGTTAATATTTTATATTCATGGATAGAAAAACTCAGTATTATTAGATTGCCAGGTTTTTCCAATGTGACTTATGGATTCAATGCAATACCCATTAAAATCTCTGCAAGTTATTTTGTGGATATCAACAAACTGATTCTGATGTTTTTAGGGAATAGCAAAAGACTTAAAATAGCAAAAGTAACATTGAAGTACAACAAAGATACAGGACTGACCCTACCTGACTTTAAGACATAGTATAAAGCTATAGTTATCAAGATAGCATGGTATTTATAAAATAATAGACAAATAGATCAATGGAACAGAAGAGAGAGTCCAGAAATAGAGTCACACAAATTCACTCAATTGATCTTTGACAAAGGAGCAAAGGCAATACAAGGGATAAAGGACAACCATTTCAACAAATGGTGTGAAACAGTTGAACATTCTCATGCTAAAATTTGAAGCTAGACAGAGATCCGGTTGTTTCCACAATAATTAACTAAATATGGATCAGAGATGTAAATATACAACTCGACATTATCAAACTTTTAGAAGTTACTTTTAAGTAAATGAAAAGACAAGTTATGGATGGAAAGAAAATTTTTCAAAATGTATATCTAATGAGAGACTTGTATCCCAAATATAAAAGACTTCTTAAAACTTAATAAGAAAACAAACAACCCAATTTAAAAAATGGGCAAATGATCTAAACAAACACTTCAACAAATAAGATATACAAATGCCAAATAAGCATATAAAGAAATGCTCAGCATCATATATAAATAAGAAATTGCATATTAAAACAATAACGTGGGAGCATTATACACTAGTGAGAATGTGGAACAACAGGAATTCTTATTCATTGCTGATAGGAATGAAAAATCATACAGCCGCTTAAAACAAAGGGTTTGGCAGTTTCTTACAAGACTAAATATACTCATCATACAATTCAGCAGTCATGATGTTAAAGTACTTTCTTCAGATTGAAACACATGTTTTCCCCTATACCTATGACTGTTGAATTGATATTTAGATTATGTAATGAATTTTTGAAAATCAAAGAGAAAAGTGAAGGAAATCATTTAGAAAGCAAGTAACTGATATAGTATGCTATTATTATGAAAAGAAATTGTAATGTCCAGAATGTATATTATAAGGCTCTTGGACTATTTTATAAGCAGAGAAATGCAAATTAAAAGAATGATATGGCTGTTTTGGCAATCAGAATGGCAGACAACAGAAAATCTGATGTTAGAGAGACTGAGTACAAATGTGAAACCTCATGTACTGCTGATGGGACTGTTGACTGAGATAGCCATCAAAAAAAAATCATCAAATGGTTCGTGAAATTGAGCACATTTATGTCCTAGACATCAGCAGTCCCAATATAGATACATAAATCAATATATATAGATCGATAGATATAGATGAATAGTCAAAAAACTTATTGTATTACTCCATTCTCACACTGCTAATGAAGACATACCTGAGACTGGGTAACTTATAAAGAAAACAGGTTTAATTGACTCACAGTTCAGCATGGCTGGGGAGGCCTCCAGAAACTTACAATGATGGTGGAAGGGGAAGCAAACACATCCTTCTTTATATGATGGCGGGATAGAGAAGTACCAAGTGAAAGGGGAAATGCCCCATGTAAAACCGTCAGATCTCATGAGAACTCACTCACTGTAACAAGAACAGAATGGAGGTAACCGCTCTCATGATTCAGCTACCTTCTGCCAGATCCCTTCCACAACATGTGGGGATTATGAGAACTACAATTCAAGATGAGAATTGGGTGGGGACCGAGCCATAACACATCATTCTATCCCTGGCCCCTCCCACATCTCAAGTCCTCACATAGCAGAACACAATCATGCTTTTCCAACACTCCACCAAAGTCTTAGCTCATTCCAGCGTTAACCCAAAAGTCCAAGTCCAAAGTCACATCTGAGACAAGGAAAGTCCCTTCTGCCTATGAGCCTGTAAACACAAAAGCAAGTTAGTTACTTCCTAGATACAATGGAGGTGCAGGCATTGGGTAAATACACCCATTCCAAAAAGGGGGAAATTGACCAAAACAAAGGAGCTCCAGGCCCCATGCAATTCCAAAATCCAACAGGGCAGTCAATCTTAAAGCTCTGAAATGATCTCCTTTGACTCCATGTCTCACATCCAGGTCATGCTGATGTAAGAGGTGGGTGCCCACGGCCTTCAGCAGCTCTGCCCCTGTGGCTTTGCAGGGTACAGCCCTCTTCCTGGCTGCTATCACAGGCTGGTGTTGAGTGTCTGCAGCTTTCCCAGGTGCATGGTGCCAGCTATCAGTGTATCTACCATTCTGGGGCCTGGAGGAAGGTGGCCCTCTTCTCAGAGCTCCACTAGGCAGTGTCCCAGTGGAAACTCTGTGTGGGGGCTCCAACCCTACACTTTGTTTCCATACTACCCTAGCAGAGGTTCTTCATGAGGGCCCTGCCCCTGCAGCAGACTTTTGCCTGGACATCCAGGCATTTCCATACATCCTTTGAAATCTAGGAAGAGGTTCCCAATCCTCAATTCTTGGCATCTGTGAACCCACAGGCTCAATACCATGAGGAAGCTGCCAAGGTTTGGGGCTGGAACCTTATGAAGCCATGGCCCTAGCTGTACCTTGGTCCCTTTTAGCCATGGCTGGAACGCAGAGCACCAAGTCTTGAGATGGCACAAAACACCAAGGCCCTGGGCCATGCCCACAAAACCATTATTTCCTCCTAGGTCTCTGGGCCTGTGATGGGAGGGGCTGCTGGAAGACCTCTGACATGTCCTGGAGACATTTTCCCCATTGTCTTGGTGATTATATATGTTTGGCTCCTCATTACTTATGCAAATTTCTGCAGCAGACTTGAATTTCTCCTCAGAAAAAGGGTTTTTCTTTTCTATCGCATCCTCAGGCTGCAAATTTTCCAAACTTTTATGCTCTGCTTTCCTTTTAAACATAATTTCCAATTTCAAACTGTCTCTTTGTGAATGAATAAAACTGAATGCTTTTAAGAGCACCCATGTCACATCATGAATGCTTTGCTGTTTAGAACTGACTTCCACCAGATACCCTAAATCATCTCTCTCATGTTCCAAGTGCCACAGATCTCTAGGGCAGAGGCAAAATGCTGCCAGTCTCTTTCCTAAAGTACATGATTATAAAGAGTCACCTTTGCTCCAGTTCCCAAAAAGTTCCTCATCTCTATATGTGACCACCTCAGCCTGGACTTTATTTTCCATATCACCATCAGTATTTTGGTCCAAGCCATTTAACAATATCTATGAAGTTCCAAACTTTCCCACATTTTCCTGTCTTCTTCTGAGCCCTCCAAACTTTTCCAGCCTCTGCCTGTTACCCAGTTTTAAAGTCGTTTCCACATTTTTGGGTATCTTTACAGCAGTGCCCCACTCCCAGTACCAATACTGTATTAGTCTATTCTCATGCTGCTAATAAAAACGTACCTGAGATTGGATAATTTATAAAGGAAAGAGGTTTAAGTGACTCACAGTTTAGCATGGCTGGGGAGTCCTCAGGAAACTTACAATCATGGTGGAAGGGGAAGCAAACATGTACTTCTTCACATGGTGGCAGCAAGGAGAAGTGCAGAGTGAAGGAGGAGAAAGCCCTTTATAAACCCATTAGATCTTGTGAGAACTCACTATCACAAGAACAGCATGGAGGTAAGCACCCCCATGATTCAGTTACCTTCCACTAGGTCCCTCCCATGACATGTGGGGATTATGGGAACTACAATTCGAGGTGAGATTTGGGTGGGGACACAGCCAAACCATATCATTAATGAACGTAAAAATAAGAATATGTATAAGCATGTTCACTGTAGCACTATTTGTACTATCAGGGATTTGGGCACAATTCAGAATGTGGATGAGCATAGTCTGAGGAATATGTGTAATTGGACACTATACAGCAATGAGTTTTAATATATTGATGTTAATGTTTTGATATAAGTGTACAATATTAAATATTAAACATGGAAGATATTAAAAACATGGTGTTCATTAAAAACACCATTTTTAATAAAAAAATACATGCAGAAAATAAAGCTTTTTTCAGGAAAAATATATTTCTAAGAAATTTATTAATATATTTGAGTAGTGAAGGGATTGTAATAGCAATGACATTGAGAGGTGAAGGGGAAACACAATACAATAAAACAAGATATTGGGGTGTGTGGTAAACTAATTCATGCATTTACTCTTCTATTCAATAATTATTTAATGAATGCCTTTCTAGGATCAAGCAGTGTTGTAGGCAATGGGAATACAGCTCTGAAGGAACAAGCAAAAAACCTAGAAAGAGAAAAATATACATGTATATAGGCCATCCAATTAAAAAAAAAAAACTGTTCCAAGACTAGAACATGAACTTCACAAAACAACATTTACCCTAAATTGCTGATATATATGTGCTTAACTTATTCTTTATGGGAAACGCAAATGAAAAACAGAATGAGATACTAATACACCTCCAACTAAAATGACTACACTTTTAACAGCAATTGACAATACCAAGTATTGGTGGGGCAATAGATGAATTTCTTTTACGTTGCTGGGGAGTATGTGAATGTGACAGTTTGCACTAAAATTAAGTAATGCTTACACTATGATCCAATAATTAAACTCCGAAGTATATACCTAAGATACATAAATGAGTTTTTCCAGCAAAAGAGTTGAAAAGGAGTGTTCATAGCAGCTTTATTCATAAAAGTCCAACTAGAAGCAACCAAATGCCATCAACAGGTGAAAGGTAAAACAAATAGTAGTTCATTTTTGTAAAATAGTAGTATTCATTCAATGAAACAGCAATTAAAAGAAAAAAAGAAGGAACAAATACTGGTGCCTGCAACAACATGTTCTATTTCACCAATAATATATTCACTGAAATAAACCAGACAAATAGAACACAAACTCTATGATCCCAGTTATATGAATTTCAAGAAGCAACAAAACTAGTAGATATTCATAGAAGTCACATTAGTGACCTCTGAGGGAATATGAACTGGCAAGACTCACAGTGGAAATGTATGAAGTGCTGGAAATATTCTACATCTTCTTGGGGTGCTTGCGTGTGTTTGTGTATGCATTAGGTGCACAGTAAAAAATCGTATATCTCATAGACTTTATTATGTATTATATAATAAGTTTTATGATATATATAGTATAATGTGTATTATTATACACAATTATTTGATAATTAAAATACATTATTTTTTATATTTATTATATATTTTATATATGAGACAGAAAGAGAGGAGGGGGTATTAGTGTCATTATTTCATGAATTTGTCCTAGAAATGAAAAATAGGCATATCGTTAATGTAATTATTCAACAGATATTCCATCTATTTTATTCTTAAAAACACATCAAATTTCTCCACTATAAGTACATTTAGAGAATTTTTTTCTAGTTTTCTTAGGAAGGTTTGATATTGTAGCAGGTTTTTTTACTCCATAAGAAATGTCAGGAAGATTTCTATGTGTTGGGTTATATACAAAGATGAGGGTATAGAAAAATAATACCAAAAAGATAAAGAAAAACTATGAAAAAAAGGAATTTCAAAAATATTAAAATTTATGCATCAAAGCGGTGGGTTAGGTCATTGTTAATCACCTTAGTATAATTTCCTTTTAATTTTGCTAGAAATCAGTGTGTAGTTTTTTAGAACTATCCTGTGGACAATTAATAACAATACAACTAAAAATGGCAGAAAAATTCAAACGCCTTTATATAAATCGAGACCTTGTGTGAGGATTCTACCCAGAAAATTATAAAATTTTATTGGGAACAATTAAGCAACACCTATGTAAACTAGGTTATCTTCTGCTTATTTATTGGAAGAGTCAATATTGCAATTCCAAGTCTCACTAATTGATGTCTAGAAAAGCAGAATTCCAATAAAAATCTCTGCAGATTTTCTGCTGCATGGAAATTTATAATTTGGTCCTAAAATTTACATAGGAATGCAAAGCCAAGCATAGCCAAGTCAGTTTTGAAGAACAAAGGTAGGAAATTTACACTGCCATATATCAAGGATCTACTGTAAAGCCATAGGAATGTGAACAGTTTACTACTGACACAGGGTTAAATGAATTAAGCCTTGGAACAGAGTACATTAAAGAAACAGACTCATACATGTATATTCATTTGGTTTAATTTTAAAAAGTAAAATTAAGGGAAAACTTTTAATATGTGGTGCTGGGTTGAATAGAAATCCATAAAAGAAAAAACAGCTGTCTGGACTACTTCACATCATATGCAAAAATAAATTCTTACTGGATTTTTCCATGCAAATGTAAAATATAAACCATAAAGCTTTTAAAAGCATAAGAGAAGATAAGCAGAGCTTTCTTCAACAGGTTGCATAAAAGTGTTATCTATGGCAGAAAAAAATGATACAGAGGACAGTGTTAACATGAAGGAATCTTGTTCATCATAGATTCCATTAATATAATAAAAAAGCAAGCTGTAGACTAAGAGAAGACATTTTCATTATATGTATTTGTAATTCCTACACCAGGAATTACAGTTATTCTATAAGTCTTATAAATCAGTTAAAACAGAAAGAAAGTCTAGTAGAAAAATAGACAAAAGTCTTTAAATAACACTTAATGCAGAATTTTCAGAATGAAGAGATGTCCCATTGCCAACTATATATTTACATTAAAGTGTTAATGATGCTTTTAAATTCTCTGATCATCTGGCACCATATTCTATGAGTTATAGACAATACGTTTCTCCTACAAATATAAAATGATTTGCTGAGATGCGAGTCTTCTCAACACCCTGCTCAGTATGCTTTTTTAATTGTTGGTCTTGGGGTTCCTTTTCTTCCCCTTGCCTGATATTCCTTACCTCTTTCTCTTCCTCTTTGCATAAAAACATTTTTAAAATAAGTGCAAGTATTCACAGAACTATTACTATATACCTTATATAGTGTTCATACTTAAATAGTAAGTCTTCTCATTCTTCCTCATACAATTGAGGAACAAAAAATTCATTGAGGTTTGTCTCCTAGCCCCAGAGCTTGCAAAAAGTAGAGATGGAGTTCCGTCTGATTCTAGGAACCTTGCAGTATTGATGTGACTGCCCTGATATAAATCATCCCATTGCTATGCACTGACTGTAATATAAGAATTCACTGTTTAACACTTCACATATATAATCTTTAATTTACACAAGAATCCAATTAGGTAAGAATAAACATTATCCCCTTTCATGTAATAAAAAACAGAAAATTAGTTTGAGAAAAAAGATCTCACTTATCTTTCTCTCCTATCACTCCATATAATACAGGCGTACCTTGAAGATATAGTGGGTTTGGTTGCAGACCACCTCAATAAAGCAAATATTGCAAGAAAGCACATCGCAAAAATGTTTTGGTTTCCCAGTGCATAAAAAAGTTATATATATATATATCTTGCCCTGTAATCTACTGTGTACAAACATGTTAGGTCTAAAAGACACAATGTGTATACCTTAATTAAAAATAATTTATTGCTAAGATATGCTAATGATTATCTGAGCCTCTAGTGAGTCAAAATATTTTTGCTGCTGGAAGGTCTTGGTTTGATGTTGATGACCGCTGACTGATCAAAGTGGTGGTTGCTGAAAGATGGAGTGGTTGTGGCAATTGCTTAAAATAAGAAAACAATGAAGTTTGCTGCATCTATTGACTCTTTCATGAAAGATTTCTCTGTAGTATGCGATACTGTTTGAAAGCACTTTACTCACAGTACATACAGTAGAACTTCTTTCAAAATTGAGATATGTCCTTTCAAATCCTGCTACTGCTTTATCAGTTGAGCAGCAACTGCTATTCTAAACATTTGGTTGCCATTTCAACAATGTTCACAGCATTCTTATCATATAGATCTCCTCTCAAGAAAGCTAATTTCTAGGCTTATCTATAAAAATAATCTCATTTGTTTAATTAACTTTTGTCATGAAATTGCAGCAATTCAGTCCTATCTTCAGACTCCACTTCTATTTCCAGTTCTCTTGCGGTTTCTACCACATCTGCAGTTATTAGCTCTACTGATATCTTGAACCCCTCAAAGTCATCCATGAGGGTCAGAACCTTCTTCCAAATTGCTGGTAATGATGATATTTTAACCACCTTCCATAATATCAGTTATGTTCTTAATGGCATCCGGAATGATGAATCTTCTCCAAAAAATTATCAATTGAATGCCTGGATTTATCAGAGGAATCTATGGCAGCTACAGTCTTAGGAAATGTGTTTCTTAAATAATAAGACTTGAAAGTCAGAGTTACTCCTTGATCCATGGACTGCAGAATGGATTATTTGTCCACAGGCATGAAAACAACATTAATACTTCTGCTATATCAGAGCTCTTGGGTGATTAAATGCATTGTCAGTGTGCAGTACTGTTTAAAATGAATCTTTTTTCTGAGCAGTAGGTCTCAATAGTAGGCTTTAAATATTCATTAAGCCACACTGTAAACAGAGGTGCTGTTTTCCATGCTTTGTTGTTTTATTTATAGAGCACAGCAGAATAGGTTTAGCATGATTCTTAAGTATCCTTTTATTTTCAGAATGGTAAATATGCATTGGCTTAACTTGAAGTCACCAGCTATTAATACATTGGCTCTTGATATGGTTTGGCTCTGTCCACAGCCAAATCTCACCTTGAATTGTAATAATCCTCATGTGTCAAGGGCAGGGCCAGGTGGAGATAATTGAATCATGGGGGCAGTTTCCCCAACACTGTTCATATGTTAGTGAATAAGTCTCAAGAGATCTGATGGTTTTATAAATGGGAGATCCCCTGCACAAGCTCTCTTGCAGGCTGCCATGTAAGACATGACTTTGCTCCTCATTCACCTTCTGCCATAATTGTGAGGCTTCCCCAGCCATATGAAACTGTGTATCAATTAAACCTCTTTCCTTCATAAATTACCCAATCACAGATATATCTTTATTAGCAGCATGAGAACAGACTAATACAGCCCCTAATAAGAGAGACAGCTTGTCCTTAAAACTTCGAAGTCAGGCATTGACTTATTACCTCTAGCTATAAAATTCCTAGATGGCATTTTCTTCCAACGGAAGGCTGCTTCATCTATGTTGAAAATCTGTTGTTTACTGTGGCCATCTTCATCAGTAATATTAGCTAGGTCTTCTGGATAACTTTTTGCATCTTGTACATCTACAATTGTTGCCTCACCTTGTAATTTTATATTATGGAGGTGGCTTCTTTTCTTAAATCTTATGACCTAACCTCTGCTAGCTTCCAACTTTTCTTTTGCAACTTCCTCACCTCTGTCAGCCTTCACTGACTTGAAGAGAGTTAGATCCTTGCTCTGGATTATGCTTTGGCTTAAGGAACTGTAATGTCTGGTTTGATTTTCTATCCAGACCACTAAAACTTTCTCCAGATCAGCAATAAGGCTGTTTTACCATCTTATCATTTGCGTGTTCACTGGTATAGCACTTTTCTTTTTTTAAGCTAGTTAATTGAAACAGTGACAATGCAAAAAGAACAAAGACATTTGTAACTAGTCATGATCAATTAGTTATAGACACCAGAACACTTGGACCAGCCAAAGTTACCGTTTAATTTCTTTCAAGTAGTTTTCTTTTCCATTGACAACATATCTGATGGTTTGATGCAAGAATCCTAGCTTTCAGCCAATCTCTGTTTGCAGCATGCCCTTTTCATTAAGCTGAATAATTTCTAGCTTTTGATTTAAAGGGAGGGACATGGTATTTTTTCTTTCACTTGAACACTTAGAGGCCATTGTAAAGTTACTAATTGGCCTAATTTCAATATTTTTATGACTTAGGGAATAGAGAGGCCTGGGAAGATGAAGAGACTTGGATGAGTACCCAGTGGGTGGAGCAGTCAGTAAACACAATATTCATTGATTAAATTTGGCATCTTATATGGATGTGGTTTGTGGAGCCCCAAAAACTATTACAATATTAACATCAAATAGTACTGACCACAGATGACCATAACATATATAATAATATGAAAAAGTTTGAAATATTGAGAAGATTATCAAAATGTGACACAGAGACATAAAGTGAGTACATGCTTTTGGAAAAATGGTTCTGATAGACGCTGTATGCAGGGTTGCCACAATTTGTAGAAATGCAGTATTGGTCAAATGCAATAAAACAAGGCACAATTAAAGAAGGTATGCCTACCTATATTACATCTTATATGCATAATATATTAACACATTAACATTAATATATGCTAATATCTTAAATACCAATATTAAAAACATATTAATGTCCAATACATGTTATATTTTTCACTAATAATCTATATATTAGATAAAGAGAGAGATAAGTGATCTCCTTTCTCAAACTGTATTTGCACTATGGTTTGTACCTTACTAAATAGCTCCTGATAGTTGTTAGAAGAATATCATTTGAAACAAAACTTCTGTTACTCCAGGAAACAGAAAACTTGTACACAATGGTATGTGAGAAAGAAAATAGTTTTGTTATTAAAGAAATATTAAACCAGAATGTGATGCAAACCACAAGCAACCTTCTAGAGGTTGCAGAAAAGAAATCTCACCCTTTGATAACTGAGCAGATACAACCTATTACATACATGTTTTCAAGATAAATAATAACTAGTCCTCAAGTAAAATAACTCAAAAGTACCATTTGTCACATATGCTTTATTCTAAATTTACCTGGAACTGGGGTGACCATTTGTATTAGTAAATTGTTTTCATCCAAAGGAAAAAGAAACTTCTTATACTGTGATGACAGAAGTTCATTTTGCAATTTGGAGGAAGGTGCTCATTTAAATTAGGCTTCTACCTTCTTACAAAAACTGGGAGGTCGGGATGCTTCAATTTTTGAAGATTATATTTCAAAGAGATTGTTCCCAGGTTCTTGAGAAAGATATGACTTGCTCTAAAAGCTGGCAAGAAGCTTATTTTGCTTTTCAAAATATTTAAATACATTTCAAAGAGGCAGAGAAATAACTTACAATGACATGTTTTTTAACGTAAAATTTATCAGAAAAGAGATGAGAGGAGTGTCTTTCCCCTTTTGTACCAGAGGTTTTTTCTCCTTTGATTTGTATTTATCTTCACAAAGACTATATTCCAAAGTATGTAATTTACAATATACAGTTGGCCCTCCATATCTGCGTGATTCACATACACAAATTCAACCAATCACAGATCAAAAATATTTGGAAAAAAACACAAAAAAACAATATAATTATATAAAATTATACAAATAAAAACACCAGTAAAGTATAACTGCTATTACATAGTATTACATTGTATTATATTAGGTATTGTAAGTAATTCAGAGATAATTAAAGTATTTGAGAGGATGTGTGTAGGATATAACCAAATACTATCCCATTTTACTTTAGGACTTTAGTGTGGGTTGATTTTGGTATCTGTGAGTGGTCCTGGAAACAGTCCCTTTAACAATTGTACTATATACTTCTCTACAAACTGTTTAATTCATATCATCTCTCCCAAATAGATTTTACCTTTTTTTAGGCAATGTAGATGTATTACTCAATTACTGTTTTGTTAAGAATTTTGGGAGACTAAATTAAGAAGGGCTGGGAGATTTCCATTCTTTGACTAGCAAAGTATGCAAAAACCTAGCTAGAATGAAATAGTTTTCTGATAGTGATGATAGGGGCTTGGGGGTGGATTGGAAAGTATTTTAAGATCAAGACAACATTTGGGTATAGGAGAGAAAGGCAGAAACTAAAGAAGAATGCATTGCAGATTGAAGACATGCAAAGATTGAATAAACATAGCTAGGTATTATGATGAAAAAGTGTTAGCCAAATAATTTTTTAAAATATCTTAGTAAAGAATAGAAAATGCATAGAATGTAGAGAAAGACACAAAAGAAACCCTATAAGCAATTATGAGCCTCTTTGTCATTTAAAAATAAAATACCACATTGGTCCCAAATTTCCTGGAAACTTATTTTAAATCTCCAGGTATTCAGGTGAGCTTTGAAGATTCAAAATAATAGCATTCAGGACCGCATTCTACCAATACCAAGATGAATAAGGTGATACATATCATTCAATAAGCATGCATACATGTGTAATACTTCCATTTAGAATAATTTTATAAAATTACTAAAAAAAAGAGCACTAATAGTATTTGAAAAATCAACTACTTGGTTACCACATGTTTCCTCATTCTATTTTTATTTCTCTTCAGATATATTATTCCTTCTGTATAAGAAAATTGAAATATAGATTAGATGTGGGAAGATATTCTTTGAAAAACTTTTGGATCATGTTATACAAGTGTTTAAATTAATTAGTATCTTATTTTTTGATGACATTATGCAGAAAACAGAGCATGTTAGTAAATAAAAATATACGAGTATTTTCTGTTGTTGTTGTTAGTTTAAAATTTGAATTTTTCTGTTTTTGCAATCCTTGATGAAATATAATGCTAATGGAAATATGAAGTTCTAGAAATGTCACCAAGAATAATTTTTTCATACATAAATTTGTAGGGGAGCCAAGGGGAAACTTCCCTTTTGCCCTCTGAAGTTTCCTTGAAAAAATCAATGAAATAAGGCAGATTAATAGGAGAAAAGGGAAACAAATTTATTTAACATATATCTTCAGAATGAACACCCAAACACCCAGTGAGGTTCAAGAGTTTATATGCCATCCTGATGAAACGGTTTATGGAAAATTAGAGAAAAGAACCTCTGTTGAGGGGATTACTAGAAAGAGTAAACAGATCCAGGAACAAAGATTAACTTGTAAATATGTGAAAGGGTCTGTTCAGATGTGATTGCATTCTTCGTCTTGTTTTCTGCAATAGATAGTGAGATAACAGGGAGTGGGAGAAAAAAAAATTTTCTTCTTGGTGGGTCTGTATCATGGGCAGATGAAAGAACTTCAGCTTTTTTGGGAGAAAGAGTAGGGCAGAGAGAAGGTCAGAGAAACCTTGAGGCTTTTCTTTAGTTCATCATGTCAAAACACTATATTTTAGTGTATTGGTTTCTGAGCCTGAATAACATATATAGGAGCTGAAGAAAACTAGGCAACCAAGACAGATCAAGAGTGTGAACACATATTAAATGCTGCAGCTCAGTGTCTACATTTAGTTATTTATCTTCATTTTAGATGATGGCTAAAAGAAGTTTTTCAGCCTCAACAGCATCCCAATGAAAACTTACCCTTTTTATTGAACCTGCCTTTGCCAAGACAATGACAGTGAGTTAAATCTACCATGACCAACTCCATCTTGCTTCTAGCCTCACAGGCTGACTGTCCTCACTCACTCCTGGGTATAAGGCAGACTAACCACAGGAGGAATTTAGTTGATAGTTTAACTTTGAAAAGAGGATGATAAGAGTCCCTACCTAAAATAAATCTCCTCCTTGCTCAGGAACCTAAACCCCATTTGTAAGACTATTAAAAGTCTAGAATCCTAATGGGAAGGGCCTGAGTTCTTCTAAGATGTAAGTGTGGTTAACTGATAACCAGCCATTTACCCCTAAGCTTGCCTTTCTGTATTCCCTTGATGCTCAGGAATCATGTGGCCAAAGCTCACAAGATTTGTGACTTCCTTACTTACTCCTATAGATATCATCACTATTGTAAAACCTAAGATTGGTCTTTTGAGATGATTTTCAGACTTTTGCATTCTGGCAATCAACTGACTCCACCTGGACCTGCAATTCATGACTCTACTGGTCCTGTGTCCTCTACCCAGAGAACAGACTCAGTGCAAGAGGACCATTTTTGACACCTCCATTTTGAAATTATAATTTCATCCCAGACCAATAAGCACCCCAGGCCCCTGCCCACTGAATTATTCATAAAAATCCTAGCCTCTGAGTTCTCAGGAAGACTGACTTAAGTAACACCTCCAGTCCCACCTCTTGGCTAACTCTGCATTAATTAAATTCTGTCTCTGCTGTAATACCATGCTCTCGGTGAGTTGTTTTTTTCTGTGCAATGGACAAGAAGAACCCAGAAGAAGCCGTGAGGCAATACATTATTGGCCCCTTAAGGGATACTATGTATTGTTTTATTAAAACAGTAGTTTAAATAGGTTATTAGAAACAATCAGACATGAGATGGTGTTCTCGGATCAAACTGAGGGTCGGGAAGTGAAATAAATTAGTTATTTACATGCTCATCAAATGAAATAGATATTTTTGTTAAAAAGAAAAACTGCTCATAGTGTTGAATCCTTTTAAAAATTAGTTCAAAACAGATCTCCTAAATTACTGATACATTTGATCTAAATGCAAAATATTTTTAATAAAGAGCTATATGGGAAATAAGTTAGGAAATGCAGCGATACAAAAAATTAAAATGACAAAGATCTCAAAGGAATAAAAGACTGTAAAAAGAACAAAAGATTAAATAGTGTAGCATTATCTTAGTGTGCTATTTTAAAACAAGCAAAATGTTTAACTTAAAAAAAAATATATATATATATCAAATCCATGTTCTCCAGGGTAGGATGATAAAGCAGATTCAGAAATGTTTGTAAAGATAAGATTGGCCTTAAAAAGACTATAGGAGTGCTCAAGGGGGATTTTTCTCACTCTGACACAGACCAGCATACAAATGGCTAAACTAGCTAAGAATGAGACGCTTTTGCATCCAAAGAATGAATTGTTTCTATGCAGGAATCTGTAAATGAGCAAAGGAGAAGCCTTTAGGAAATGAACCAATGAAATTCCAAACAGCTTAACTGTCAGTGAAGAAAACAGACATATATTCCCCTTTTCATACCATGAGTTATGATTCCATGGAGCCCCTAAATGTTCTCTTTTTGCAAATAGATTTGAAAAGCAATTTATTAGCGCTAGCCCTCTTGGTTCAGACATTTCATATGAAATCTTCAGAATTTGAAACTCCCTTTATATTTTAGGCCAACTTGTATTTTATCACTGTAATTTGGGAAAGACTAGTTTTTTTGTTTCTGTTTTTTGTAAATCATTAAGTCAAGAATTCTCAGATCTTGTGTCAAATGCTGTACTGAATAAAGAAAAATAAAAACATTCTAGGAATATCTTGTTTCTACTTTAAGATGAGATTGTCCCCTATTCTTGTATAAACTTGAGTTAAATAAACAGGTCATTATGAAATCTGGGTCAACTCTCAAATTCTAAATTCTCATTTTTATCCTTTACATCAAAGATGTCCTAGAATAAGAAAAAAAAAAAAACTCGAATAAGAAATTGGTTGTATTTCTTCGTTAATCACAAATAACAATTTATTTGGGGATCATGTGCCTTGTTCGATATCTGTTTTCCAAACTTTCTTTAGGATAAGTGTGGCTTTTTGAAACAGATTGGTCAATGAGAAACAGACTGATATTACTAGGAAGGAAGTTTGAGCAATTGTTATTTGTGTTTTTTCTCACATTTCAGTAAATTTAATTTCTAACTGATGAGATACTGTAGTGCACAGGGTGGCAAAATAAGGTCCATGGGCCACTTCTGGCCAGGCATCTGTTTCATAAATAAAGTTATGGCAGGCCAGATCTCACTAACACAGGCCTCCATAACAACTGTTTTCGGTACTGACTGAGTGGATAAGTTAAATATTAAAAGCTTAAAAAGTAGTGCCCTTATACAAAGGCTGGAATGTAACAAAAGCCCATCAAGAGTTTTACCAAGGGAAGCAATCGAGCTCACTCATACACTCGCTTTACATTTTGGTTGAGATTAGGTTTTGAGTTGGTTTTGAGTCTGTTTTGCCCAAGTGCACTCCCATTTGTGTTGTCCAAAATTTGTCTGCACTTGTTTGTGTATCTGTCTTGTTCCTTTTGATACCATGTAAACTTGAAATGGGAGGTATTGGGTCCATTCCTGATTAGAGGCCTCTGGGAAGGAAAATACTATTATTATTTTTTAGGAGCTCAGTGGTTAACAGTCACCTTAATTTAAAGCTAACATCCAAGATGTGTATATGTATGTGTGCATGTGTGCATGTTTGTATTGAAAAGGCCTTCAGGTTTATATCTCTTCTAGGACCTTGTCTTTTTGAGCAAAAGATTTTCTCTTCTCAGTTGACTGTATTTTGTTTTCTTCATTAATAGCTATTGCCACAGAAGCTACTCTAGGTTTTTTAAGAAAAAGTGCACCTTAGACGCTTAGAAATGTCTTTGTTTGGAAAAAAAATTATTTTTAAGAGCACTGTAAAAGCATCACTTGGTCTAGCCTCAGAATAATTCTCACTTTTTGAAAACCTGGGATTAAATGTGGACTCTTCCCAGAGCTCAAAGATCCAGTTAAAAGTTAGGAAAAGGGAGGTCTTAGGAATCTATAAAATGTACTTCTATTGACATGCCTAATATGTCTGAATATTTATGTCTTGTGTACACCATGTTTTACTACTAAAAATGTATAAAAGAGTTCTAATTAATTGGCTCAAAGAAAAATAAAAGCACTTACATACTTTAACAGAAAAAAACGAAAAACTAGTCAAACGCTTTTTAAACTTTCTGTGACTTAAGTAAAATCTTTTATAAATAAGCTAGCTTTAAAAATTACTAGTGAAGTAATATTAGAAATGTCTTAAGAGTTGCCAGCATACATTTTTGTTTGCATTTATTTATCAAAAACTTCATACTTATCTCTGCCACATACTATAAGGTGTCACAATTTGGCACAGAGGCTATAAAACTGTAACTCAGCCCCAAACAGAGTGATCTTTGCTTTTGTAATTTTTAATAAGTGAAACATTAATATTGGTTTAATGAAGATGGCTACATCATGAATTATTTAGCAATATACCCTAACTTTTAATCTTGTGGCCTTACAGACATGAAGGAAGTTTGTCTGGGAAAAGACTGTTATCATCTTTGTTTCAAAGCTAAACTATAAACTAAGTTAATGAACAAGTATAGCTTGGACGTTAGAAGCAAGATGGAATCAGGTCAGATCATTTTCACTGTCTCACCTATAATTTTGCAACGGCTTTCATAATTTTAAATGATGACTATCACAGTTTTCATAAGCAATCTAGGTAAATAATTAAAATAAATAATTAGATAAATGTAATGGGATAAATACTTGTAAACAAACTTGTCACAATTTAGAATCTAAAGTTATATTAAACAACAGATACTTCATTATTTGGGTATTTTCCAATAAAAATATATCGTGGGAAAACATTCCTTCTGAAAATTGTGTCCTTTTTAAATGGTAACTAATTTTTGTCTAATTCAGTTTATTTAAAGGTTACATATAAAACAAGGTAAAAGAAACCAGGAAGTAAGAGAGATACGAAGAAAGTTATAAAAATACAGAGAATTTTAAAGATTATTGGTAAAATAAAAATATCGTTGAAAATGTAAACATTTGGTCTAAATTATGCAGGTCAAATATTAGGTTTGCTAAATGCTTTAGGTCACAAACTGCTTCTTTGACTTAAAAATTGTTCAATATGTTTTGGAGTGCTAAATTCTAGATAAGGCCTGAGGACTTATGAAATTAGTCATGCCCCTAGCTATGCAAAAAGATATCAAAGAAAAGAGAATCTCTATAAAAAAGGATCTGGTATGTTAAATTCTTGTCCTAAAGTAAAAGAACTGGTTGTTTAAAAAGAGGGATGTTTAGAACAAGTCAGAAAGTCAAGGCATGTCATAGTTTGTCTGTGTAAGTCATGAAAGAATTTATGCAAAGGAATTTATGCAAGATATGTTACACAATTTAAAGGTGATTAGGCCCCATAAATGCTTTATAAAATGCTACTATGACTCTTAGCTGTAAAACTTGCCTGCTTTACAGCTAGGTAAGGCCTGGGACACATGGAGTTAGATGCTTGAATAAGTCAGACCTTATGTGCACTTCTGTCTAGGTCCTAGGCTCCACACCCAGTACATAATTAAAATCCCAAAGTTACCAAGGTTTTCACCAAAAGTAAAGGTTGCTAGGAGTTAACAGTGTAACACGTGTTTGGCTTTCTTTAGGCTAAATTTGTATAAATATGTTATTGGTATGTGTTCCAAAGTTATGGGACACTCCTGTAATTCTGATATATCTTAGTGTACATTGTCAGTAATAATTATAATTGTTATGCTAAATTATTGTGTGCTATAGAGGTAACAGATTTCCTTGTCAATTGTGTCTTTACCTAAGACTACCCTAAAACTTTTTGTTACCCATAAACAATTGTTGTCTTTTTTGGTCCTCTTTAGAAGGTGGTTTTATAATCAGCTATAAAGCTCTAACAGGTGCTCTTGAATGCAGGTTTCTGATAACAGTAGAGATTGTGAAATCAGAATAGAGGAAAAACTTTTAGGACTCTTGAAGAGCTAAAATGTTCACTAATATCAAGCAGGACAGGAATTAACTGCATGAACTGAGCTAGTTGGAGACTGAAGTGATCTTTTTGACTTTCTGCTTAAAATGTTGCTAATCCTTTGTTTTGCTTTTCAGAGTGAAGGAACCTTTCTTTTGAGGTAGTAACAGCTTTTTAACAATTACATAAAGTATACTCCTATAAACACAATTTTGAGCATATTTGTTTCTCTCTACCTGATTTCTCCTGAATTTTGAAATGATTTGTGAGTCAATATAATTATTTGCATAACTGCAATAAGATTCTGTTTTCTTTTGTAACAGGACACAGTAGGAAAAACTGATTCTTTTACCAAGGCTTTGAATGGAATGGTGTGCTTTCCTTTTAGGAATCAAACCTGACTTATGGAGGCAATAAAGCCCTTGGAAACTGGCATCATATTTTGTGTACACAGTCCATGTACAGGGTTTCTGATCTGTGGTAACTAAAGAATGTCACTTTCTGACAGGCCAGGAACCCCAAATTATCTTGGAACCTCAAGAGGAGAGGAATTCAGCCAACTCATAGGTATTTGATGGTACAAATCCATGTCTGGGCTTGGCCTTAAAATGTTTTATCTCAGATTCCTTCTATGGAACAACATTCCATCAAAGCCAGTTTAAAAGGCCTATGTGAAAAATAATTATTCTTGCTGCACTGTATACAAATAATTAAGCCAATTATAATAAAGCAAACTAGTCATTCCATGATTTGTCTTTTAATAAAAATGAGATACTGGAGACAGAAAAATTATGTTTCAAAAACTATAGTACACCAGTTGTTAAATTCTAGTCTTGCCTGATGTTTTTCAGTTTTTATTATTTTCTACAGATTGGATTAAATTCTGATTTTTCTGGCTACAAGATTCCAAAATAATGTTTTCAATTTTTTCCTCTTTCTTTTCCATTTTCCCCCATTCATCCTAATTGGAAATTACTGAAACCTAAGCTGTAGTTTCTTAAAGCCCTGCAAACTGAAGACTAAACAACTTAAACTTCAGAAGAAAACAGCAGCAACGTATTTATATCTGTTGCTGTTGCATACTATTATGTTTCAGCAGATGCTGCCTCTAAGCCCCTGAAACAGAGAGTGCTACTGGGAGCAAATTGACCTGTTCCACTCCAGCACTGCATTCGGTGCCCCGTAACGATGAACCCTTTCAGCAGGAAGTAGCCAGAAAGATTACAATGCTCCATCTCCCTATGATTCTAGTGATAAATAAATATACAAGCATGATAGAAATCATGTGCAAATTGACAATGGGGATGATGGAAGGCAGATCTTACTAACATAGGCCTCCATAACAATTGTTTCAGTACTGACTGAGTGGTTAAGTTGAATATTCAAAGCTAAAAAAGTCAGTGCCCTTATACAAAGGCTGGAATGTAACAAAAGCCCATCCAGAGTTTTGTCTAGGCCTTCCCTGGGCCTTAAAGCATGACAAAATAAGGAAGGAATTCTTAACAGGACCCATTTAAGATTAAACAAATTTTATTGGGGTCTGAAGAAACTCCCCATGCCTCCACAAACAAGTTTATTGGGGGTTTGAAGGAACTCCCCAAACCTCGGTGACTTATCAGGAGACATGATAAGGGTAATCACGCCAGAACCTGGACCAATTTAGATTAAGTAAATTTACTGAGGCTCCAGAGGAAGGTGTTCCAAACTGAGACCTTAGTTATAGATTATAAGAAGTTAATCGCTTATGTCTTTAGATGAATGTACACTTACACATAGACATATTGCTTACAAGGTATATAAGCTCTGGGAAACTTTGTAATTTTGAGTTGGTCTGGTGAAAATTTCCAGGCCTTCTCCCTGTAACTGGTTACAGAAATAAAAACTCTCTTCCTCCCCAGTTCATCTGCATCTCATTATTGGGCCATGAGAAATAGTAGCCTAACCCTTAGTTTGGTCCAGGAACAAAGTTACACTAGAACAGAATCTCATCTATTCCTTTAGGCTTATCTGTGACTGCTTCCAAGCTACAGTAGAATAGTTGAGTAGTTGTGACAGAGACCAAATGGCCACAAAGGGTAAATTATTTATTATCCTTCCTTTACCAAAAAATGTTTTCTGATCCTTGTCATATAGAACCCTCACACATAAACATGAGGAATATGTTTACAGGTGACCAAGTGTTCACAATTGCCATTTCTTTCCCTCTGCTTTGTCTTGACCAAACTTTAGTCAGTCTTCACTCCTTCCTACAGGCTCCCAAACTCTGCTTACCCCCAAGCCTGAGAAAGCACCAAAAATAATGGAATACTTCTCCTGAAAGGCAGCTGACTACAGAAAGTCCTTGTCAGACCCCACTGGTGATTTTGCCTTGTGTCAAATTTCTCCCTTAAAATAGACTCTGCTTATGTTTGCTTGCCGCTCTCTAACCTATAAATGAAAAAGTCTTTTACTGTTTGATTTTAAGATGCTTTTAGATTTCTGAGATTGGAATATTTTGCCTATTGCAATAGTCTTTTTTCTGAGTAAAGCTCTCACTCTCTAAGTCCGGATTTGCATTTATTTGACAGTTTCTGGTGCCATGACTTAAATAGAGTCCTGATTCCTGATGTGCCCTGAGACCTTATTGTCTTTCCCCCAGTCATTCATGCTGGCTTCTTAAACTCTTTGTGTTATTTCTGGCTGGAGAAAATGTGATCCATGGTGGTGACTTATAAGTCTTAATCCAGTGCTCTGCACATTTTTCTATAATAGCATGATAGTGAGTTGCTTTAATTCTATTAAATTGGGCTCTTCCTGGTTCTTTGCTGCTTGAGTAGGACTTTTCCTAGCTTTTTTCTGTTCTAGCAAGAATATTATTGGAAGGAAACCTTTTTGGCCTTTTAAATGGGGATTTAATCCCTGATTTTTTCTATCGAACTGGACACTGCTGGCCCTTTTCTGGTCAATTTTGTGGTGAAGAGAAAATCATCTTCCTTCCAGAAGATGGACATTTTCTTGGATTTTTTGAGTGGGAATTTACAACATGACTCTCCAGTAGGAAATTCTCTGCTCTTTTGTGAGGCCTCATTGCTTTTCATAATTTCTTATTTAGGGATTGTACAGAGCAACCCCTTTGCTTCTCAGCAGAAATTGCGTGAAAGACCCTGATATGGTTTGCCTCTGTGTCCCCAAATCTATGTTGAACTGTAATATTCAGTGTTGGAGGAGGGGCCTGGCAGGAGGTGATTGGATTGTGGGGGTGGACATCTCCCATGCTGTTCTTCTGATGCTCATGATAGTGAGTTCTCGTGAGATCTGGTTGTTTAAAAGTGTGTAGCACTTACCCCTTTGCCCTTCACTCTTCTTACTGCTCCAGCCGTGTAGTATGTGCCTCCTTTCTTTTTTTTTCTTTCTTTTTTTTTTTTTTAGGCGGAGTCTCGCTCTGTCACCCAGGCTGGAGTGCAGTGGCGCAATCTCGGCTCACTGCAAGCTCTGCCTCCCAGGTTCACGCCATTCCCATGGTTCAGCCCCCGGAGTAGCTGGGACTACAGGAGCCTGCCACCAAGCCAGGCTGATTTTTTGTATTTTTTTTAGTAAAGACGGGGTTTCACCGTGTTAGCCAGGATGGTCTTGATGTCCTGATCTTGTGATCCGCCCACATCGGCCTCCCAAAGTGCTGGGATTATAGGCCTGAGCCACCGTGCCTGGCTGCCTCCTTTCTTTTTGCCTGCCGCCATGACTGTAAGATTCCTGTGGCCTCCCCAGACATGCTTCCTGCACAGTCTTTGGAACTGTGAGCCAATGAAACCTCTTTTCTTTAACCCAGTCTCAGTAGTCCTTTATAGCAATGCAAGAATGGACAAATACAGAAAATTGGTACTGAGGGGGGGGGGCATTGATATAAAGATACCTGAAAATGTGGAAGCATCTTTGGATTTAGGCAATGAACAGAGGTTGGAATAGTTTGGAGAGCTCAGAAGAAGACAGAAAGATGAGGAAAAGTTTGGAACTTTCTAGAGACTTGTTAAATTGTTGTGACCAAAATGCTCATAGTGATATGGACAATTAAGTCCAGGATGAGATGGTCTCAGATGGAGATGAGGAACTTACTGGGAAATGGAGCAAAGGTCACTTTTGTTTTGCATTAGCAAAGAGGTTGGAGGCATTGTGCCTGGTGGGAGGTGGTTGTATTATGGGGAAGACTTCTCTTTTGCTGTTCTCAGGATAGTGAATGAGTTCTCATGAGATCTGGTTGTTTAAAAGTGTGTAGTACTCCCCCACTTCACTCTCTCTCCTGCCCCAGCTATGTAAGAAGTACCTGCTTCTCCTTTGCCTTTTGCCAGGATTGTAAGTTTCTTGAGGGCTCCCCAGTCATGCTTCCTGTACAGCCTGCGTAACTGTGAATCAATTAAACCCCTTTCTTTATAAATTGACTTGTCTCGGGTAGTTCCTTATAGAAAATGGACTAATACAGACCCCCTTTGGCTCCCAAATGAGGATTGGGCATGGAACTGGAACTGATTTGTTGCTAAATGGCTCTTTTCTTTACTGTTCCTCTCATGAGTAACTCTCAATCTCCTGGGACTAAAAGCAGATTAACTCCAGCTGACTATATGCTTCACCACTGTGGCACTAATTTGGTCCAATGCCTTTTAAAATCACAAAGTATTGCAAAGGATAACTTGGAATTGCTACAGCCACTCTAAGACTGTGGGGACCTCCTTGACTTAGTCCACCTCAGGTAGCTCTTAAATCTTAGGAGTTCAGAATGTCTTCTTAGCAATGGTCTGTTTTATTATTATTATTTTTGTTGCTGTGAAAGAAGCTGAAAAACTTCTTCCTCATTCAAATCTCAATCAGGTCCTTCAATGTTCTCAGCCTAACTTATTGAAAGCTGTTCTACTCAGTCTTTTAAGGACCATGTGTTGCCTCCAATGCTACTCTTTCTTTTCTTACTGAAATGCCAGGGGTTTGGTCTTAGTTCTGCTGTTCACTGCACAGAATGCCAATCACTGATATAGTGAGTATTGTCAGAGAAGAAGGCTTTAATCGGGTACTGCTGTGAGGAAAGTGAGGGGGAAAAAAATCCATTCTGCCAAATTACTAAAATTTGTGGGCTTATGTAGCAGGGAAGGCGGGAAAAGGCAAAGAAATGATCATGATGGTTGAGGGGTCTGGCATCTCACTGCCTGAATATGGTGATCTGATGAGTCTCAGTTCCTTGCTGAGGTTTGGTTTCCTGAGGAAGGAACTCAGATGACACAAATATAAGTTTCAAGGTTTAAGTCTGGGAGGGTCATTTTCTATGTTTATTCAAAAATCTGTAAATATTGTTTTCCTGGGACAATTGGGCCAATTTCACTTTTATCCCTGACTCTAAGATACCCTTGTCCTCAACACTTCCCCCCTTCCTTCCCTTCTGCTTGTCCAAGTTCCCGTCTCTCCTACAACCTTGCTCTGGCCACCTTGTGTTTATCCTTCACTCCCTGACTCCACCCTGGCTCTTCCAACTTCTCAATTCTTCATGGTGACCTGTGACCTCAGTCTTGCTTCTCAAGGATTGGGACACCAAGGACAAGAGACTGAAGGGGTACAATATCCCCTCCCCAGAGAATTATCTTTGAATATTGGTCCCAATCTGATCTGCATGCTACAATTGAGAATTTCCCTGACCCAGATAAAAATAGAGAGAAATTTTCTACACAATTTAGGTTAATTTTAGGCCAATACTCTCTGGGACTCCTACACCTCTAACAATTGGTTCAACTCCTTGTAGGCCTTGTCTTATGATTTGAAAAACGGGATTAGGTTAGCGTTAAAGAGGATTTAAAAATAAACCAAAATATCCCTGAGGCGTATAGCAGAATTAAGGAAATTGGAGAAAAGCTCTTACACTCCTAGCAAATGTCTAGAAACATTTTTGAAGTCTAACTCTACTTGACTACATGGCATTTGCCTTGGTTACCAGCTTTATTAATGGACTGTATATAGAACTAAGAAAGGTTATTTAAAAACATCACGTTAATTGGCAAAACACTCCCCTCTTTGAAATCCATTTTTAGCACAGCACAATGAGAATATACAGGCTGATAAACCTAAATTTGCACAATACAAGTTCATGGTTCTTCTACTTAAACAACTTGAGGAAAATAAATCTAAAACCTTAGGGCAAACTTCAACTTTACCAAAGTCTTTAATAGATATCCCTGTGGATATTGCTGGGAAAATGATACTGGGCTAAAGAATGCCTCAGAGCTGAAAGATAATCATAAATCTCAGTCTCAGTGACTCCTCTCTGAAGGATCTACTCTTGTCTTTCCCCAAATGGTCTTAAGCATTCTAGGGGAAATAATTATCCCAGTGAATAGACACCCCACTACTTTCCAGTAGACAGTGTAGCCACCTGCTCTACCCTGACACTTCATAATTCTCCACCACAAACCCTCACAGTATGTAATGTCTGTGGTACTGTTAGATAATTTTTCTCATGTTCTGCCTTTTAAACCTTTTCTATGCCTCTTGGACCCCATGATGCCCAACATACCTTTTTATTAACTTATACAATTTAGTTCATCTATTAGGTAAAGATCTACTTTCCAATTGGAATGTTAATCTTTTCATCTGAAGCAACTGCAAAATTAGTTCAAGACACAGCTGTCCTTCTGCTAGGTCATACCACGAGGTCAAGAATATCTATCATGCCACTCTCCTACCTTTACCAGATGAAAGATAACTGCATGGTGGTATTATGGCCTTTCTATTTTCAATTTATCCCCACCCAGATCTTTTAGAAATCCCTCTTGCAAATCCTGAGCTGACCCTCTTTGTTGGTGGTGCCTATCTTCACACTTCAAAATACAGTTTTCAGGTAGGATATGCTGCTACAGATTTCTAAAATCCCATATGATATAAATCTCTACCTGGTACAAAGTCAGCTCAATTTTCTGACATTGTGGCTTTCACAAGAGCTGGCTCTATGGCTGAAATCAAGAGACCTAACATCTCTATAGACAGTTGGTATGATTTCAGGGTAGTAATACATGATTTTGGTATGTTTTGAAAAACCACAGGATTTAAGACAACAGTTGGGGCACCAATTAAAAATGGAAAAGCAGTGCCTGAGTTCTTAGAAGTTTTTTATTGTCAAAGAATATAGATATATCTAAGGGCAGAAGCTTATATGGGTAATAAAATCCCAGAAGAAAAGGAAAATTACCTGGCTGATAGATATGCTAAACCAATAGCTCATTAATCTTTCTCAGTCTCACCACAATCAGATAAGATCTTAAATATACTCTGATTATCCCTGATTCTCTAATTCAGGTACTTAAAATCTTCCATTTCCAAACCTCTGGTTTTGAATGAAAAGGCCAGTTGGAAACAAGTCGGATATTTTATCCAACCAGATGGACTTTGGAAACATCCAGATAGCCAATTGGATTCTCCTCACTTCCTCAACTAAAATTTAGTCTCTGGCCTTTATAAAATCATTTATTATGGAAACAAGAAACAAAAGCAGCTCCTCTGCTACCATTGGTGAAAAAACTTTACCCCCTACCTGGGACAAGTGGTGGCTCCCTGCCCCATCTGTCAAAAACATAACCTTAGTAAAGCTGGAAAGGTAGGGCAAGAAAGAAAACTACTCCAGCAAGGCCTTTTCTTCACTAGCAATTCAATTTATTCAATCCCCTAAATCTCATTGTTGTTAATATGTCCTTACTATCCATATTATCTGTTCTCATGCTGCTATAAAGAACTACCTGAGACTGAGTAATTTATAAAGAAAAGAGGTTTAATTGGCTCATGGTTCTGCAGGCTGTACAGGAAGCATGGCTGGGGCAGCCTCAGGAAACTTTCAATCATGGCAGAAGGCAAAGGGGAAGCAAGCACGTCTTCACATGGTCAGGAGGAGAGAGAGCAAAGTGGAAGTCCTACACACTTTTAAATAACCAGATTTCATGAGAACTCACTATCATGAAAACAGTAAGGGGAAAATCCATTCCCATGATCCAATTACCTCCCACCAGGTCCCTCCTCCAACATTGGGGATTACAATTCAACATGAGATGTGGGTGGGGACATACAGACAAACTATATCACTATCATTTATGTGTTCTCTAACTAGCTTGACACTTTCTCTTGTGCAATAGACATAATTTTTGTTTCCTTCCCAAATTCATGTGTTGAATTCCTAACCCCAAAGATGATGATATTAGGAAGTCAGGCCTTTTGAGAGGTGATTAGGTCATGGGGATGAAGCCCTCATAAATGGGATTAGTGCCCTTATAAAATAGGTCCATGGGTGCTTGTTCATCCCTTCCTCCATCTGAGAACACAGCAAGAAGGTGCTATCTGTGATCCAGGAAACAGGTCCTCACCAGACACAAAGTCTGCCAGTGCCTTGATCTTGGACTTTCCAGCCTCCACAACTAGGAGAAATAAATTTCTGCTGTTTATAAGCTACTTAGTATACGGTATTTTGTTATAGTAGCCTGAATGGACTGTGAGAACTTGTAAAAGGGCCACTGTCTCTGCTGCTGATAAACTTTTGTTAGAACAAATTCCCTATATAGAACTCTCTACATAGGGAATTCCACTAGTTCTTTCAAATGATCAATGGACCCTGGTAATTTCATCCAAGAAATTCGAGTTTTTCTTCTCTTATCCTCCAAATGGCATTATCTCTATCATCCCAGTCATATGGAATGAGCCCTTTAATAAATTCTTCACCCATGAAAGGACCCCAAAGGCTATGACATTCCTTCACTTAATTTCTAGCACAATCTCCCAAATTTACTTTTGATTGTTGACTATGAATTTCCTTTTCTTTGAAAGCCTCTGGTTTCCCCTAAATCCTAACCTGTATCAGATTTAAGGATATCCTTTGTATTGTCACAAAGGAACGTTTTTATTAATACTTCTACTCTATTCTTCAAAAGCAACCTCTTTCAATAGCATTGCTTTTCTAAAAAGGGAAATTGCTTGTATCATAACGTAACTAAGCTCTCTTTCATGAGCCTAAGTATTTACGATTATAACTATGTTGCCACCAATACAAATACCTACACTATTACCATAGAAGGCAAGAGCACATAACTCTGGCTGTCATATCAATCTACTAGACTTAGATGATCCTAAACATAATCTTACCAGGTATGCTTGGAACTCTCTGTTCTAGAAGCAACAATATGATCATGTTACCCTTCCCAATTGGATAGAACAGCATCTCTATCAAAAGAACTAATTTGAATTCCAAGGTGCAAAACCATAGGACAATTATTTCTGTGAATCCCAAATAGTCCCTAATAAGGTATATATTATTTGTGGCAGCCATGCCTATTGGTATCTACCTGCTAATTGAATTGGATCCTGTTATCTAGTTAACCGAATTAGCCCTTATTAAATTTCTAACCAGACGACCTTTTTTTTTGTTGTTGTTGTAACTACTTTTCTGCATGATTTAAGTTTATCGGGAGCTAGATTACCCAAAAGGTCTACAAATATGTGTTACAACTACAAAATTAGGCACACAATCCCAGGCCTGGAAGAAGGCTGTGACCTTCCTTTTTCATGAAGTTCTCAAGAAGACTTGGGACAAAAAGCTGAAATATTGGGAGTAACCAAAAAGACTTGACTGTTGCAATAGATCATGTATGGGCAACCTTTGTGCCTGGACTTGCTGCTATGTGGGCCACTCAGGAATTTTACTGGCACTCCTGCATCTTCCTTGCTGTGCTCCAGGAAACATCCGTGACTCTGGACAATCTTACCAAAACTACGATGCTAGAGAGCTGCAGGCACACAGTCCTTCAAAATCCTCTGGCATTGGTCATGATTCTGGATTCTGGATTCTGGAAGGGCCACTTTCACAGTGGTTGGAAGGCATTGTTGTGAATATTTTCCCAGAATCCTCTCTGATGTCTGTGCCATCACCAAAAATATTCAGACCACAAATGGAAATTTATCAGATTGCCACTGCTGTCTTCACTCTACCATCTGAATGAAGATGTTTTAGGCATGTTTTAGATCTTTGAATTTCAACTGGCTTTCTTCAAACCTCCGATCTTGGTTTTAATCATGTGTTCATTCTTTAACAGCTAGTCTTTCTATTTTATTCCCAGATATGCCTCATTTTATTATCATTATTACTTTCCCCAGATTCAGTAACTTGTCCAGTAGGCCTCACTTTAACAGCCCAATCTCTAAGACCGTAAAACAGCTATCAGTTTGACAGCATGTTCCACATTTGGTACAGTGGGTAGTGCTTCATGGCCAATAAGAATGTGAAGGGTTCCCTACCCTTATAAACTACTTGGATCAGCCTCAACTTCACAGTGATTCTTATTCCATCGCTAATAGTGTTTAAGAAAAGACTTCATGTCTTAAATAACAGAGAGGACAAACTAAGTGTTCACAATTGCCATTTTTTACCTTTTGCTTTATCTTGACTAAATATTAGTAAGGTTTCTCTCCTTCCTCCATGACCTTATATTCTTCATGCCCACAAGTCTGATCAAGGACCAAAAAAGTAGAATGTGCTTTCGCATCAGCTTCTGCTGGGAATCTACTGGCCATAGTGAGACTCTTTGTCAGACCCCATTGGCCATTTTCTTTTGCCTGATCAAATTCCCTTTAAAACATTCTACTTATATTTTACTCAATAAAATGAAAATCTTTTTCTGTTTCATTTTGAGACACTTGAAGATTTCTGAGATTAGAGTGTTCTCCCTATAGTCTTTCTTCTGAATAAAACCTTTCCTTTTCAACTCTGGATTTGCTTTTATTGACGGTGGCATTCATTTCATCAAATTTGTAATACCAAAACTAAATCAACAGAAAAGCAAGGGAAGGAGACCTTAAGTATCTACAAATAAGAAAGAATAAATAAAATTGTGGTTTGTTAATTCATAAAATGGAGTAATACTCAAGAAATAAAATGACAACTAGAGTATGCCTATTTTAAAACAATTCTTGAATGCATATTTTTAAAGGGAGAAAATTGGGGAAGAGATCACACAATATTATTTAATTCATCCAAAGCCGAAAAGTACCCAAAATATCTTAGATTTTATAGGTATATGCTTATGTACATATGCGGTAAAAGTATAATACATATAAATATTCACCAACTCTATCTGAGGAGAAAGAGAAGGGAATGTTTGGGTAGGAGGATAAAGTAGGTATAATCTGCATCAGTTAATTTTTTATTTCTGTATAAATACAAATACAGCACAATGTTATCATTGCTTAAATCTGGTTGACAGGCACATGGGAATTTGTTATATTGTTCTTTGCATGTCTTGTATATTTCAAGTATTTTGTGATAAATTGAGTAAGCAGAGAGGGAAACTCTAGAACACTGAAGACTGCTGACAGGTAAAAAGTTTTCTCTGAAGAAATGCTCACTGGTAAATGCAAATGTAAACTTTTATCAGTTATTCTTGCCCTGTGTCTGTCTAGAGAAGCAATTCACAGGGGAGTTCCTAGTGCCTTGTAGTTAATTCTCTTTTGAGGCCTAGGCTAGTTTTCTTATCACTTTGACTTATTCATTAAAGGCAGATATTGTACATCCATGAGTATTTCCAATAACAACCTCTTATTTTATTGAAATGTAAAAATGAAACACATATTCCTTTTAGCCAAATGATGATTTATGAAATAATTATATGTATCTATTTATTTTGCTCCTTTATTTCAAATAGCAGACTTTGCTGATGGGGAAGAGAAAATAATCACACTTTTCATTCCATCTGCTTTTCCTGGACAGGAAAAATCAACACATAGTATTGAAAGGTGGCTAACTTTAATAAGTTTGATCAAATACCCTTAGAAGAGTGTTTTAAAATTTATATCTTCTTACACATTTTTAGATTTGCCTATAATTTTTTAAATCATAAATTTAAATAGATGCTGAGAATGTATTTTTTAGAGTCAATAAATTCTAAGACTGCCTAACTTTGCTTTTATACATTTTCAGTACATGCAGATGAATTTCAAAAGGATTAAAATGGGGTTAGTTTTGTTGGGGCTCGGAAGTCAATACCCCAAAATAAGACATCATGGCATATTGAGTATTTTGAGCTGAAGGAAACTAAGAAAACCACAGAAGGAGGAAGGTTTTTTGAAATTCTCCTACCTCTCTCTCTCCTGAAACATGCTATAGAAACTGAAATTCCCCTTATCCTTTCTCCCCTGAAGCGAGCCATAAATCCCAGCTGAAGTAACACCCTCATCCCAAATGGGTTCTTTCTCTACCCAGAAGGAAGGAACGCCCTTTATCCTTGAAGCCATAGAACACAGAGAAGGATATGGACTAACAGACCTTACTGAGTTTTTCCCAGTTGGTTAACATTACATCTTACCATTTTTTGTCCAATCATATTTCTCTACAGCTATCCACTTCTTCATTAGATTTAGCATAAAACATACACAGATTTCCGTTTCTTTGGATCATCATTTATTTATGAGGACTCTCATGTCATACAAAACTTGTTAAATAAATTTGCATGCTTTTCTTGTGTTAATCTGTCTTTGTCAGTTTTATTTTCATGCCCATCTAGGAACCCTAAAATGATTGAGAAAATTCGTCCTCCTCTACAAGTGAAAGACTGTTGTGTCTTATTTTACATTAGACTTTTTTTTTAAATTTCTGGTGGTCTTGGAGAATGTAGAGAGATAGGTGTAGATTTTTCTTATTGAGAAACCTAACCCCACAGCCATTATTTTAAGGTTTGGTTCATATAATATCTTGGCACTTGTTGAAAATAGAATTTACTGAAGTAGAAAACAGGATAGTATATATCAGATATGAATAAATGTTCAAACTACTGAAAGTGTGTAAAAAAATAAAATTTTTCCTAAAAAAAATAAAATTGTAAAAAGTCAATGCTTTACATTTCTGTGACATCTTACTTTTGTGAATCAAATAAAAGAAGTTGCCGCTGTTTAAAAAGAGGCTGTGCAGAGAACACATTTCTTTAAGAAAATTTAGAGATGTAACTTTGGTTAGAAGTACACTGAATTTATACCTGGCATATGAGAATTGGGATACTGAATAGTGAATTAAATTAAATTAAACTTCATTTTAAAGAGGTGGTACTGTAAATAGAAACTACGTAATGAAATGTTGACCTCTGTGACACAAAACCTGTCTTTGAATGCTGGCTATCTCGTTCAGTAAGTAAGGGTGTGAATATGGGCAAGTAACTTAACTTTTCTAATAATCCACTTCTGAGGCCTGTTGTTATGAATAAAGGTAATAATGTTTCTAAAAGCATTTTATAAATATGAGGTTCTGGTGTTATTCTGCTTGGGTTGAATCTATGGGAAACTATTTTTTTTCTGTATATGGTGGATAATAGAAAATTATTATTTTCCTGGACTAAGCAATTTTGATATGTTCAGTCATGAAATAATGAATGGATATATTGCTTTGTATAAATGGTTTTGATAATACTAACCTTACTTGAAATTATATACATATATATATATACACACACACACGTTATTTGCAGGGGTAAATTGCCTGTGACTTATGAATGTGTATGTGAGTGTGTGTTCATGAAGGATGGCAGTGTTAGGTAGAGAAAAATATCAAAAAATGAAGTAAGACATGTTACAAAAATATAACTTTTTTTATTATTATACTTTAAGATCTAGGGTACACGTGCACAACGTGCAGGTTTGTTACATATGTATACATGTGCCATGGTAGTAAATGACCCATTAACTCGTCATTTACATTAGGTAGATCTCCTAATGCTATCCCTCACCCCTCCCCCAACTCCACGACAGGCCCCGGTGTGTGATGTTCCCCATCCTGTGTCCAAGTGTTCTCATTGTTCAATTCCCACCTATGAGTGAGAACATGTGGTGTTTGGTTTTCTGTCCTTGCGATAGTTGGCTCAGAATGATGGTTTCCAGCTTCATCCATGTCTCTATAAAGGACATGAACGCATCCTTTTTTATGGCTGCATAGTATTCCATGGTGTATATGTGCCATTTTTCTTAATCCAGTCTATCATTGTTGGACATTTGGCTTGGTTCCAAGTCTTTGCTATTGTGAATAGTGCCACAATAAACATACCTGTGCATGTGTCTTTATAGCAGCATGATTTATAATCCTTTGGGTATATACCCAGTAATGGGATGGCTGGGTCAAATGGTATTTCTAGTTCTAGATCCCTGAGGAATCACCACACTGACTTCCACAATGGTTGAACTAGTTTACAGTCCCACCAACAGTGTAAAAGTGTTCCTGTTTCTCCACATCCTTTCCAGCATCTGTTGTTTCCTGACTTTTTAATGATCGCCATTCTAACTGGTGTGAGATGGTATCTCATTGTGGTTTTGATTTGCATTTCTCTGATGGCCAGTGATAATGAGCATTTTTTCATATGTCTTTTGGCTGCATAAATGTCTTCTTTTGAGAAGTGTCTGTTCATATCCTTCACCCACTTTTTGATGCAGTTGTTTGATTTTGTCTTGTAAATTTGTTTAAGTTCTTTGTAGATTCTGGATATTAGCCCTTTGTCAGATAAGTAGATTGCAAAAATTTTCTCACATTCTGTAGGTTGCCTATTCACTCTGATAGTAGTTTCTTTTGCTGTGCAGAAGCTCTTTAGTTTAATTAGATCCCATCTGTCAATTTTGGCTTTTGTTGCCATTGCTTTTGGTGTTTTAGACATGAAGTCCTTGCCCATGCCTATGTCCTGAATGGTATTGCCTAGGTTTTCTTCTAGGGTTTTTATGGTTTTAGGTCTAACATTTAAGTCTTTAATCCATCTTGAATTAATTTTTGTATAAGGTGTAAGGAAGGGATCCAGTTTCAGCTTTCTACATATGGCTAGCCAGTTTTCCCAGCACCATTTATTAAATAGGGAATCCTTTCCCGATTTCTTGTTTTTGTCAGGTTTGTCAAAGATCAGATGGTTGTAGGTGTGTGATATTATTTCTGAGGGCTCTGTTCTGTTCCATTGGTCTATATCTCTGTTTTGGTACCAGTACCATGCTGTTTTGGTTACTGTAGCCTTGTAGTATAGTTTGAAGTCAGGTAGTGTGATGCCTCTAGCTTTGTTCTTTTGGCTTAGGATTGACTTGGCAATGTGGGCTGTTTTTTGGTTCCATATGAACTTTAAAGTGGTTTTTTCCAATTCTGTGAAGAAAGTCATTGGTAGCTTGGCTGTGGGTTTGTCATAAATAGCTCTTATTATTTTAAAATATGTCCCATCAATACCTAATTTATTGAGAGTTGTTAGTATGAAGGGCTGTTGAATTTTGTTGAAGGCCTTTTCTGCATCTATTGAGATAATCATGTGGTTTTTGTCTTTGGTTCTGTTTATATGATGGATTATGTTTATTAATTTGCATATGTTGAACCAGCTTTGCATCCCAGGGATGAAGCCCACTTGATCATGGTGGATAGGCTTTTAGATGTGCTGCTGGATTCGGTTTGCCAATATTTTATTGAGGATTTTTGCATCGTTGTTCATTAGGGATATTGGTCTAAAATTCTCTTTTTTTGTTATGTCTCTGCTAGGCTTTTGTATCAGGATGATGCTGGCCTCATAAAATGAGTTAGGGAGGATTCCCTCTTCTTGTATTACTTTAAGATAAAACAACTAATAGAATAAAAATTTGAATTATGTAAGTTAATAGGAGTCTTATTTTTCTCGTGAATCCAGTTTAACAAACAAAGACAGAGGAGAAAACTATACCAGTTAATCTACAAAAGAGAAATGGGATACTGAATACCTAAGACATCTGTCAAAATGCTTTTATTTAGATCTAAAGAAAACTTAACTATTTATTATGAGCTTCTCATCCTCAGAAAACCTAGGAGGTACAAACTAAGCAAAGAGGGAGCCTAGTAATGATGAACTTAGCTTGAGCAACAAAAAGAAAAACCTGACATTTATAGAGAGGGAGAAGACTAAAATGACAAATCTGGAAATAATAATGTAATTTTTAAAAATTTAAAAATTTGAGCAGGCATGGTGGCTCCTACCTGTAATCCCAGAACTTTAGGAGGCCAAGGCAGGTGGAACACTTGAGCCAGGAGTTCAAGGGATCCTGGGCAACATGGTGAAACCTGTCTCTACAAAAAAATATAAAAATTAGCTGGGCATGGTAGTGCATACCTGTAGTACCAGCTACTAGGGTAGCTAAGGTGGGAGAATCCGTTGAGCCCAGGAGGTTGAGGCTGTAGTGAGCTGTGATCATACCACTGCACTCAGCCTGGGTGACACAGTGAGACCTTGTCTCAAAAACAAAAAAAAAAAAAAAAAAGAAAATCTGAGGCCAGATACTGTACTAATATAGTCATCAAATGGCATCATTCATAAATCATAGCACATAGTTTATGTAAATTTAATAGTGGTAATCTCAGATTATAAAGTACATGTAAAAAATACTTTTTGTACTCAATTCTGAAAATAACTTTTAGAGAGATTTCAATGCAAACTGTAGTAGAACCCAAAAATAACAGACATGTTTCATAACAGTCCAAATATGGATATAATCATATTGCCTGGTGTATACCACTCAACCCTCTTTTAAATATCTGTTGTAATTCTTTGAGTTTTGCTTCTGTAGATGGTGGTTCTTCTACCAGAAATGTTACAGGCAGGGAAGAAAAAAATCCATATCCAGAATAGGTGTCTATAACAGTGAGGATGAATATCTTCTCATTCCTTGATGAAATAAGTCTAATGTAATGTAATTGCCATAAGGTTGCTGGTTTTTTACATCCAAGCAGTGGTGACAAATTTAGGGCTCAGTGTTCCCCTCAACTATTGGAAAATTAGACACTCAGCATTATAATTAGCCAGGCCACTCTTGGTTAAAAGAAAATACAGGTATACAGATATGCCTCATTTTATTGTGCTTTACTTTATTGTGCTTTGCAGATATTGCTTCTTTCTTTTTTCACAAGTTGAAGGTTTGTGGCAACCTGCAACAATCACATACATAGCTGCTATTTTTCAAGCAGCATATGCTCACTTCATGTCTCTGTATCACCTTATAGTATTTCTCAAAATATTTCAAACTGTTTTATTGTTATTCATTAAGGTAATCTTTGATCAGTGATATATATATTTTTGAGACAAGGTCTCCTTCTGTGTCCCAGGCTGGAGTGCAGTGGCGCAATCACGATCACATTCACAGGTCACTGCATGCGGCCTTGAAGTCCTGGGCTCCAGTAGTCCTCCCACCTCAGCCACCTGAGTAGCTGAGAATACAAGCACACGCTACCATATCTGGCCAATTTTTAATTATTTTGGTGGAGATGGGGTCTCACCACATTGCCTAGACACGTGGTGATCAATGACCTTTGATGTTACTGTTGTAATTCTTTTGGAGTTCTACAAACCACACCCATATAACCTGGGAAACTTAATAAATGTTCTGTGTGTTCTGTCTGCTCCACCAACCCACTGTTTGCCTATGTCTCTCCTTCTTCTGGGACCTCACTATTTCATGAGAAATGAGAATATTGAAATTAAGCCAGTTAATAAATCTACAATGACCTCTATGTGTTAAAGAGAAAGGAAGTGTCCCACATCTGTCACTTTAAGTTAAAAACTAGAAATAATTAAGTTTAGTGAGGGTGAGGAAGGTATGTTGAAAGCCAAAATAGGTTGAAAGCTAGGCCACTTATCTCAAACAATTAGCCAAGATGTAGAATGCAAAAAAAAAGTTCTTGAAGAAAATTAAAAGTGTTATTCCAGTGAGCACACAGATAATAAAAAAAATACAACAGTCTTATTGCTAATAGGAAGAAAGTTTTAGTTGTCTAGATAGAAGATCAAACGAGCCACAACATTTCTGTAAACTAAACCCTAATTCAGAGCAAGGCCCTAATCCTCTCTTCAATTCTGTGAAGCTGACAGAGGTCAGAAAGGTGTAAAAGAAAAGCCTGAAGCTAGAAGGGATTGGTTCGTGAGATTTTATGCACCATGACATAAAAGTGCAAGGTGAAGCAGCAAGCAATGATGTAGAAGCTACAGCGAGTTATCCAGAAGATCTAGCTAATATCATTGCTGAAGATGGCTATACTAAACAACAGATTTTCAACATAGATGATACAGCCCTAAATTGGAAAAAGATACCTTCTAGGGCTTTCATAGCTAGAGAGGATAAGTCAATGCTTGGCTTCAATACTTCAAAGACAAGTTAACTCTGTCTTTGGGAGCTAATGCAACTGGTGATTTTAGTAAGGCCAGTGCTTATTTGCCATTCTGAAAATCCTAGGGTCCTTAAGAATTACGTTAAACCTTTATAAATGGAAGAGCAAAACCTGGATGACAGTACATCTGTTTACAGCATGGTAAAATGAATATTTTAAGCACACTGTTGAGACCTACTGTTCAGAAAAAAAAAATCTTTTAAATATTACTGCCAATTGGCAATATACCCAGTTGCCCAAGAGCTCTGATGGAGATGTTCATTCAAGGAGATTAATGTTGCTTTCATGCTTGTTAGCACCATGTAAATTTGGTAGCCCATGGAACAAGAAATAATTTCAAATTTCAATTTCAAGTCTTATTATTTAAGAAACACATTTCATAAGACTATTGCTGCCATAGACAGTGATTTCTCTAATGAATCTGGGCAAAATCAACTGAGAACTTTCTGGAAAAGATTCACTATTCTACATGCCTGTAAGAATATTCATGATCCATGGAAGGAGGTCAAAAAATCAACATCATCAGGAGTTTGGAAGAAGTTGGTTTCAACCTCACAGATGACTTTTACGAGCTCAAAACTTTAGTGGAGAAGTGACTGCAGATATGGTAAAAATAGCAAGAGAACTAGAATTAGAAGTGGGACCTGAAGATGGGACTGATAAAATTTCAATGGAAGAGAAGGTGTTGCTTATGGATGAGCAAAGAAAGTGATTTCTTGAGATGGAATCTACACCTGGTGAAGATGTTGCGAACATTGCTGAAATTATAGCAAAATATCTGAACTATTACAAAACTGAGTTACACATACTTAGTTGACAAATTTTATTACATAACCTTGGCAGGGCTTCAAGAAGACTGACCTTAGTTTTGAAAGACGTTTTACCTTCAGCAAAATGCTATCAAACAGCATCACAAGCTACAGAGCAATATTTTGTAAAAAGAAGTCAGTAGATATAGCAAACTTCATATCCACCTTATTTTAAACAATAACTACAGCCACCACATCCTTCAGCAACCACCACCCTGATCAGTCATTAGTCATGCACATTGAAGCAAAACTCCCCACCAACAAAAAGATTATGACTTATTGAAGGCTCTAGAGGTTGCTAGCATGTTTTAGCAATAAAGTATTTTTATTTTTATTAAGACAGGATCTTTCTCTGTTTTCCAGGCTGGAGTGCAGTGGCACAAAAACAGCTCACTGCAGCCTTGACCTCCTGGCCTCAAGAGATCCGCCCACATCAGCTTCCTGAGTAGCTGGGACCACAGGCATGTGGTCTTGATCTCCTGGGCTCAAGCAATTCCTCTGCCTCAGCCTCCAGAAATGTTTGGATTACAGATGTGAACCACTGCACCTAGTCTTAAGGTATTTTTAACTAAGGTATGTACATTGTGTTTTTAGACAAAACACCTTTGCACACTTAATAGACTACAGTAGACTCTAAACATAAGTTTTATGTGTTCTGGGAAACCAAAAAAATTGTGTGTCATGCTTTATTGTGAAATTCACTTTATTGTGGTCCTTCAGAATCAAACTTGCAGTGTCTCTCAGGCACGCCTGTACATTGTTTTGAGCCCATAAATAGCTTCTATTTCTGCCAGCATGGCTACTTTGTTCACAGATTTATTTTCCAAGCAATAGGGTGGCTGGGGAAAAGCCTTCTGATACTCACAGAGTGTGTCATTTTTGTCCTTCTGATTACGAACAGCCTACTCTACAGGAAATACTTTTTGTAGACATTCACATGGAAATCAAATTTCTTCAGTCTGTGCCAATTCTGAAAGGTCCATCCATACCTCTTCCACAAATTTCTTGATCACCAGTCCTTAACTTCTGCTATTTTCCAAGTCTCTGACCATCCAGCCAACCAATTAATAACTCCCCATGAATTAGTGCAGATTCGTGCTTCTGAATATCTTTGACACCAAACAAAGTGAGCAATCAAATGTCAATGTACTACTTGAAGTTTTGTCTGTTTAGAATATTTTATATCACACTTGTTCAGAATTACTTCTGAGTGGGTCTATGGCACCTTATCTATACATTTTTGACTAATATGTGCATGTCATATAGAGCTATCTCTAAGCCTGGATTGAGCTTTTTCTTCCTTAGTCAATGGGTATTAGGGAACACGCAAACCATAAAAGCCTCTGGACACATAGATTGAGGAAGAGGAGGAAATGCCAAAGATTTGATATCAAAAGGGTCCAAATTACCTTCTTGTTTATATTAAGTGTACCATCTGGACATGCCTGATCTACTGCTTAGTCATAGATTCTCTTATTTTTGCTGGCCGCTAGTTTAATATAATATTTCAGTTTAGCTGAAAGACACTTTAATTATCATTTGAATCTTCTGGATTGTAAGACCCAAATGGCAGAGTGGTTTGAAGTGTGGTCTGAACTTATTTCTGAGTCTCTAGTTGCTCTAGTCCTTGAAACTGATGATTGTTTATGTGACTCTATGTTGATCTAAGTATCATATTCAAATGTGGTATATGTTGTTCCCAAAATCCAAATGTTTGCATGTTTTTATGGTAGGTGCTATAAAGAGAAGAAGTTTAACATTTACAGTGTAAGGTATATATTCAGAAGCTCTAGATCACTAAACCTTCAAATGGGGGACAATGATGTGAGGTTGTGGAACACTTCACTGAGATGGTGGTTTCCTAAATTTTTGTATGATTTATTATGCACCCTCAAATCTGCATGTCTTAGTAAGTAATTTACAATACTTGTTACTTCCTGCTCATCAAAAATCAATCGGTGTAATATGGTTAATGTAGAGCACCTGTATGATGTTTTATGGAATGACAAAATCAAGACCACAGTTGACTATATTATGGCATAGAAGAAGAGAATTGACACAGTCAAGGGGCAAGACTTTGAAAGTCTGTTCTTGGTCTCACCAGATAAAAACAAATTGCTTTCAATAGTCCTTGAACAATGGTATAGGAGGAAAAGGTATTAACTATGTGAACAGCTACACACTAAATTCTAGGAGCCATCTTGATTTGTTCCAGTAAGGATGCTACATCTGGAAGAGTAGCTGCAATTGAAGTCATTGTCAGATTAAATACTGAATAGCTCACAGTCATTCTGTGAGATCTGAAAAATTAAACTGGTGAGTTAAATGGAGGATAGGGTAGTCATCTGTCCCAGGTGATGTTACCACAGATATTCAAACAAAGGAAACAAATCAGACACAATTGACAAAGAAATCTGTTACCTCTGTGGCACACAATTATTTAATGTAACAGTTATAATGATTACTGGTAATGTAACTAAGATATATCAGAATTATAGAAGTTGTCCATAATTTTAGAACATATAATATATTTATACAACTGTAACCCAAAGAAAGCCAAACCCCATTTTATTATTATTTTTTTTTTTTTGTCAGGGGCAGGATCTCACTCTGTTGCCCAGTCTGCAGTACAGTGGCACGATCTCAGCTCACTACAACCTCTGCCTCCCAGGTTCAAGCGATTCTCCTGCCTCAGCCTCCTGAGTAGCTGGGGTTACAGGTGCGCACCACTACTGCCCAGCTAATTTTTGTATTTTTAGTAGAGACGGGGTTTCACCATGTTGGCCAGGCTGGTCTTGAACTCCTGACCTTATGGTCTGCCCTCCTCAGTCTCCCAAAGTGCTGGAATTACAGGTGTGAGCCACCATGCCCAGCCAAACCCCATTTTATATTTGACAGTGTTTCTTGTATGACTTTTGTACCAAATAAGCCAAATTTCATCTTTATATTAGTGTACTATTAATGTTAAACCTAATTCTTAATGAAGCTTTATAGACATATTTATCCAATTTTAATGTTTGACCATAAGTTACGATTGTCATAAACCTTTATACCTTTATAATTTTTGTTGAAGAGCAGATTAGTGCTGTAAGAGAAACCTGTTGTGCTTTTATTTCAATGTTTAATTTACAGAAAAACTGAATAATACCCCTTTAACTTTAGCCAATATGTTTACACACAGAATTTTCTTTACAATCAATCTTCCACAACTTGCTTAAACCTTCAGCTGTATTCTTTGTAACTTAAAATAATCCTTATACCTTTTAACTTAGGCAAAAAAATAAAATAAAAAAAAAACACATTCCCATGCCTTCTTATAATCTTTTAACCAAAAGTATATTCTACTTTCCTTACACACTTTGCATGTAAAACTGTTTCTTCAGTAGTCTCAAATACATATTACACTGTCAACTCTTGGTAACTTTTACTTTTGGTAAAAACCTTAATAAGTTTGGGATTTAAATTATGTAAAATTAAGGAGTGCAGATAAGGTCTGACTTTTTTCAGCATCTAACTTCACAGGTCCCAGGCCTTACTTAGCTGTAAATAGGCAAGTTGTACAATTAAGAGTTAGAGTAGCATTTTATGAAGCATTTAGGAGGCCTAATCACTTTTAAGCTGTACAGCATTTCTTGCATAAATTCCCCTTTAGTAATTATTTCACAACTTAAACAATCTGACATGCTTTGACTTTCTGACTTGTCCTAAACATTCCCTCTTTTTAAAAAACAAGTTGTTTTACTTTAGGACAAGAATTTACCGTACAAGATCGTTGCCTATATAAAATCTCTTTTCTGTAAGCTTTTTTTTTTAAACCAAAAATACCTCTTTATTTTTATAACTTTATATCCCTCTTATTTCCTGGTTCCTTTTACCTTGTTTTATATATAACCTTTAAATCAGCTTTGAATTAGACAAAAATCAATTACCCTTTAAAAAGGAAACAATTTTTAGAAAGAATGTTTTTCTTCAGTATATTTTTATTGGAAAATACCTAAATGATAAAATATCTATTGTTTAATATAACTTTAGATTCTAAATTATGACAAGCTTGCTTGTATTTATCCCATTACATTTACCTAATTATTTATTTTATTTATCTAGATAATTTATTAAAAAGGTGATAGTTTTTATTTAAAGTGATGAAACCACAATTGCAAAATTATAACTGAGACAGTGAAAAAGATCTGAACTTGCTTCTAACCTCCAAGCTATTCTTGTTCATTAGTTTATAGTGTAGCTTTGAAACAAAGATGGTAACAGTCCTTTCTCAGAACAAACTTTTTTCATGCCTATGGACTGGATTGCCTCAAGCCACATGATTACAATTTATAGTATTTTACTAACGAATTCAAGATGTAGCTATTTTCATTAAACCAATATTAATATTTTATTCATTAAAAGTTACATAAGCAAAGATTATTCTGTTTTGGGCTGAGTTTATAGTTTTGTAGCCTCTATGCCAAATTTTGATACTTTATAGTATTTGGTTGGGATAAGTATGAAATTGCTTAATCAATAAATGCAAACAAAAAAGTATGCTTGTAATTCTTAAGACATTTCTAATATTACTTTACCAATAATTTTAAAGCTAGCTAATTTATTAAATATTTTACTTAAGTCACGTAAACTTGAAAAAGCATTTGACCAGTCTTTTCTTTTTTCTGTTAAAGTATTTGATTTAAGTGCTTTTATTTTCTTTAAGCCAATTAATTAGAGCTCTTTTTATTTTTTCAGTAGTGAGATACTGTGTACACGACACATACACAGCTGTATTAGGCATGCCAATAGAAGTACATTTTATAGATTCATAAAACGTCATTTTTTTCTTAGACTTGCAAACTCTTGATAAGCTGGTTTCTTACCCTGGAAATTGTCATCTAAATATGCTTAAATCTGCATATTGAAGGCAACCACTCTTAGGTGAAAAATCAGATAGCAAAATTTACATCTCAAGGTACACAGATAAAAAGTCTGGTGGTGCTAGAGATAGATTAAAGATGGATGCTAGATCAAACATATTATTATAGAAATCTGTCACAGGATTTTATAAGATACCTGCACTGAATTCTGTTTTGCTTAAAAGGGAGAATTATTATAAGGCTAAACCATGTGATGCTTTTACAGTGTACTTAAAACATTTTTGCCAAAAAAGACATTTCTAAGTACGTAAACTGGAATTTTTCTTAAAAACCCCAGAGCAACTTCTGTTTCAATAGCTATTAATGAAGAAAATGGAATTCAGTAAACTGAGAAGAAAAATGTTTTTGCTCCAAAACACAAAGTCCTAGGAGAGAAATAAACAAAAACAAGACATGAAGGCCTTTTAAATACAAACACACACATACATGCACACATACACATCTTAAATGTTAGCTTTTAATTAAGCTGACTTTTAACCATTGAGCTCCTAAAAAAATCTTTTTTCCTTCCCAGAGGTCTCTCAGCAGAAATGGACCCAATACTTCTCATTTTCAAGTTTACACAGTATCAAAAGGGACAAGACAGATAACACAAACAAGTGGAGACGGATTTCAGACAAACACAAGGGGGAGTGCACTCAGGCAGAACAGACTGAAAAGCAACTCAAAACCTGACCTTATCTAAAATGCAAAGCAGGTGTATGAGCCAGCCCTATTGCTACCCTGGCAGTACCACACGAATGGCTTAATGAGCCCAGAGAGGGAAACAATAGGCTCCCGGCATACGATTCAGTTAACTCACACTTCAAGTGCACCTGCTTCTGATCTCCTTTCTTCCCAGTAGTGAAAGGGACATGTAATTTTGCACACGGGACAGCCCTTGGGAGGGTCCCTGGGAAAATCTCACCCAGCAGCTACTGGATTCTCCTGAAGATTGTCTAGTCGCAAGCTGCTGGCCACTGAATGCAGCACCATCCTATTCTCTCCTGGCTGGCTCGCCAACTTTTGTTCCCCGACCAAACTGAAGGTCAGGCTGTTTCTCGTGGTCCAGTAACAAGATGCAGATGAACTGGAGAGGAAGAGAGTTTTTATTTCTGTAACCAGTTACAGGGACAAGGCCTGGAAATAATCTCCAGACCAGCTCAAAATTACAACGTTTACCAGAGCTTATTATACCTTCTAAGCTATATGCCTGCGTTTAAGTGTGTCTTCATCTGAAGACGTAACTGATTAACTTCCTTTAATCTATAACTAAGGTCAGCGTCCTGAAGGCCTTCCTCTGGAGCCTCAGTAAATTTACTTAATCTAAATGGGTCTAGGTGCTGGGTTGATTACCCTTATCTTGCCTCCTGATAAATCATGGAGTTTTGAGGAGTTCCTTCAGACCCCCAATAAACTTGTTTGTAGAGGCCTAGGGAGTCTCTTCAAACCCCCAATAAAACTTGTTTAATCCTAAACAGTTGTTGTTAAAATTCCTTCATTATTTTGTCATGCTTTAAGGTCCAGGAAAGGCCTAGGCAAAACTCTTCGTGGACTTTTGTTACATTCTAGCCTTTGTATAAGGGCATTGGCTCTTAAATAGCTTTTAGATTTTAACTTAACCACTCAGCACTCAAACAGTTGTTATGAGATCTGGCCTGCCACAGGATCACTCCTGGTACCAATTTAGGACCTAACTATGGGCCAATCAGGATTCACAAACTGCAGAGCAATTTGAATGAGGAAAGATTATTATAAAAAGTTGTTAACAAAATAGGGGATCATAGTAATGGTATATTAGCAACCAAGGGGAAAGAAGACTAAAAAATTGAGGGATATCAGTTATAAAGAGAATCACTACCCTTAGGGATAAAGCAGAGCACAAATTTAAGAAGGAAATCTGAAAGAGTACTCCTCATCTCTAGAACTTCTGAGAACGTGCACTGCTATGATCCACTAAGCAGTGGAGCCATTTTGAGTTATCACACTGGTAGACATCTTTAGGAATTCATTCCTTTGGTGGTTCAGGAAGGCCAACCACATAAAAATTCTGTGCTGTGAAAGTGGCTAGGAATCTGTCCTCTGGAGTGCAAAACAAAGCCATCAGTTGGGAGATGCTGTATCTGGAGTCCAAAAGAAACCACTGGAGTGCTGGGAGGAGTTTTTGTGGAAAAATTTATATACATACATGAGGCTTACTGGGAATCACCTATCACAAGTAGTACACTTGGAAGATTCTCTCTGGGAATTTGAGGGTTTGAGGAAATGTTGCCCTTGGAAATGTTCCATGCACTAATGGCTGCTGCTTGCTGCAGGAGCCTTTCAAGAGGAAATAGTAAGCAGTTTTCAGGCCAGGCACAGTGGCTCATGCCTGTAATTCCAGAACTTTGGGAGGTTGAGGTGGGCAGATCACTTGAGGCCAGGAGCTCAAGATCAGCCTGGCCAACATAGTGAAACCCCATCTGTAGTAAAAGAACAAAAATTAGCAGGGCATCGTGGCATGCACCTATAATCCCAGCTATTCAGGAGGCTGAGGCACGAGAGTTGCTCGAGCTGGGGAGACAGAGGTTGCAGTGAGCTGAGATCACGCCACTGCAACCCCTTCCAGCCTGGGAGGCAGGGTGAGACACACACACACACACACACACACACACACACACACACACACACACACGAAAGAAGTTTGTATACCTTTAATGCCCTCTACTTAAAAAGCTTAAAATTATGCCACCTGGCAAATAAGAAATTTTTCAGTATCACAAGCAGAACAATGAAAGGCACATTTGAAGCTGAGAGGCTATGGATTGATAATTTACACATTAGGCATTACAAGAAACAGGAACAAATGCATCAAAATCAAGAGAAAAATGACATAAACTAATGAATTACAATACAAATTTTTCACTGGCAGACTAGAAATTTATAATTACTACAAATAAGAAAATGTTAGAACCGATAAAAATCAAATAGCTATTCTAAAACTAAAAACACGGTAATTAAATTAATTTCATTAAATTTTTAAAAATATAAAAATACAAAAATTAGGAATTCAGTAGACTGTGTTAATATTTTAAAATCCCCTGAAAGTAGGCCAGTAAATATATCTTAAACGAAACACAAAAAAGGAAAAAAAGAAGAGAAAAATTCAGTAAAGCCTATAAGACATGACATGGTGAGAAGATTAACATGTATTTAATAGAAGTTTCCCAAAGGAGAAAAGAGGGTTATTGGAAAGAAAACAAACACATATTTGAAGACATCCTCTTTCAGCCATAGAGTTATGAAGCTTGCTGAGTCTTGAACAAGACTATTAGGAAGAAAGTACAGAAGGGTATGTCATAATCAGACTTTGAATACAAAATAAGAAAAGACTTAAAGCAGTCAGAAAAATGGGATACTGTGTAAGAGTAAGATAAAGATGAAAATATGAACACTCAAATGAAAAAAATGTGAGCTAGAAAGTAATGAAATAACATTTTAAATGATAGAAAATAACTGCCAGTATGTGTCACAATGCCTCATAGAATTATTCTTCAAACCTAAAATTAAATTAAAAAAATTTAAACAACACATTAGGAAGCAAACAAATAAAACTATGAGAACTTGTTCCCATTAGACTTTCAATAAAAACATTGCTAAAAGAAATGAAAACACAGTAATATGGGATAAATTAACATAATATTGGTTAAACTAATTCATACTGACAAATTAAAAGTATCAATAAAATATTTAGTTTAATATATATGTGAAATTAATATTTCCATTATTTCTGACCATAATTGTTTAGCTGATGTTGGATTCACTTTCCTGCTGTAAAAATTTATAAAATCTAGTCAAAATACATAGCACAGTTCTTTGCAGCCATTGAACCACAATCAACAGTGGCCTATAATCCTTGAATTCACCATAAATTGACCCCAACAATCACCTTAGTCTTCTCTCTGAGGAATTTTTTTCAAGTTGCTTCATGAAGTTGAGCCCATGTAGAGAGCAACCATCTTTCTGGGTAGAGAAAATAATGACTGGAATTAGGGCTACCAGGAAGCTGGAACTTTAGGGACAGGGTGTTAGAAATAGGTTGCCCATGAGGAATCTCCCTATTCTCGAGTTCTTGACCAACTGACAATCAGCACATATACAAAGAAAGTCAGAGAGGCCTAGCAGAGCATAACTTTTAGGATCAGAGAGCACAGACAAGCACAGACTTTTCTAAAAAACAGAAAAACTAGCAAAGCTTGGACTTTTAGTTGAGATCTAAAATATTGCAATGCTCTAACAGAAAGGCTGCAACTAAAATTAACCCACCTGCCAGGCATGAATCCAAATTACCCAAGAACTGCTTAACAAAACAAACAAAGAAAACTGCTTAACAAAATTTAGAACTCTTTAGAGAGATTTAACAACATCCAAAGCCACTACAACATAGCATACACAATATACACTTCCATTAAAAAAATTAGACATATAACAGAGCAGGAAACCTTATAGTAGTAAAAAAAAAAAAATAGAAATACGCTGAGATATTAACCCAATATTAAATATAGCAAAAGAAACATTAAAAATAACTATGATTTTTTCATGTTAAAGATGCTGGGGAGAAAGATATATACCATTTATAAAAAGTAAAGTAATTTAGAACCTATAAAAAGTGAAATTCCCCTCCAGCAAAGCGATATATCTAAAATTAAATACTCTTATTGGAGAGATGAATATAGATGTATTTTTTAATACCAGAAATAAGTACAAATCCTAAATAAAGATAAATATATTTTATTACATTATAATTAAACCTGCTAACAAAATATTAGGTGACTAAAACTCACTGTTAAACCCTATATGAGAGTACATAAATAAACTATATATTTAAGACAAAATTACCATTCAAAACATAAATAAAGTCTTCTGCTAATCGATAAGAAGAATTATTTTTTAGAAAAATAGACAAATCAGGTGAATAGGAAAGACAAAATGAGAATTTATATTAAATTCAGAAGCTGCTCAACTTAGTAATTTGAGATATGCAAGTCAAAACAATTATAATTTGACAAAAGAATTTGTAAAAAATCAAGAAGTCTGACAATATGTAGTGTTATTGAAAATGAGAGCAAATAAAAAGTATTTTACACTTTGATATAAATTCATACAATGATTTTATAAGCTCTATCTCAAAAACGAAAGATATTTTGATGAAGTCATAGAGACTGGTTAGTGCTGTTTATATATAACACTCAACAATTCCATCTCATAAGTATTCACAAGGAGACATCTAAAGGATTTAATGGAACTGTGTCAAAGAGAAAAAATGAAAATAGCATAGTTATCTAATAGTAGGTGAATGAATAAGGAAATATAATACATTCATCCAAAGAAATATTGTTCATCAGTTAAAATTAATATACAAGATCTACCTGTTTAAAAGGGGTAGATTCTAAATATATTTCTTAACACAAAAAAGATGTTATAGGATTTATAAAATATATATATATTTTCAAAATAAGAAATTAACATATACACTGCTTATGTGTATATGTATATTTATCATATTATCATGTATATAACATATCCAAATATATGTTGACACACACATACATAGAGACTCTTATATATAGTTAAAGTAAAAAATCATGGACATAATATGATGCCTTAATTTTAGAATGATAGTATCTCCTCAGAGATGGAGAGTTGGTGAGTCCGGTGATGGGCAGGGCAAGAATGGCTGTGGACTTCAATTTTATCTGTAATATCTTTTATTTTTTTTAATAAGGGTGGGGGGTCTATAGTTTTTTGTTATGCCATTCACAGAAATATTCCAGATAGTTGAACTATTTTACGTTTCAAAGAAGAAAATAAAGCTCAAATGATGAAAGGTCACAAAATCAATATATTACAGATATATAAAAATTTAATTGTTTTCCTAACGATCTCACTTTATTTGAAACACAAGTTAGATGGGGCAGCACATGCTGAAGAGAAAGTAATCTTATAATTTTTTTTTTTTTTTTTTTGAAGACAGAGTTTCGCTCTTGTTGCCTGGGCTGGAGTGCAATGGAGCAATCTTGGCTGACTGCACCCTCTGCTCCTGGTTTCAAATGATTCTGCTGCCTCAACCTCCTGAGTAGCTGGGATTACAGGCATGCACCACCGTGCCCAGCTAATTTTGTATTTTTAGTAGAGATGGGGTTTCTCCATGTTGGTCAGGTTGCCTCCAACTCCTGATCTCAGGTGATCTGCCTGCATCGGCCTCCCAAAGTGCTGGGATTACCGGCATGAGCCACTGTGCCTGGCCGTAATCTTATAATGTTTAAGGCTTTGGAGTATATCCTTTGAGGCTGTTTCCTTTATCCTTACATGTATATGATTATAACCCTTATAATTTTGCCTTGGTCTCTCTGCCAGCCCCTTCAATGAAATGTCTCAACTTCTTCCCCCAGGAAATTCTTTTATTCTTTGCATGAGAATACAGTGCAGGCCCTTGGTCTCTGTGCTTTGCAAACTCTATTGCCTTACACTAAGCCTGGTGAAGAAGAACAGATTTCCTGCAGTCCAGGTTTTCCCAGATACAGTGTTGAGGAGTGAGCTCTAGTTTCTTTAGGGAAGGCAGGGAAAGAGGGCAGATGGTACTAGTGGGATCTGAGGCCCATTTCCTTAAGAGCTGCTCACCATAATTCTTAGAAAGAATTTTATTTCTTTCTAAAGAAAATCCTATCTAGTATTATTTAAATGAATCATATTTCTTAACAAGAGCTACACTGCATTTCATTTAAAAAACAGTCTTCAGAATTTTGAAATAAGGAATACTTGCTTATATTAAAGGAGCAGTACCTTAACTGACACTGTTTGATTTATTTGGAATGGGTGGTAATAGACTCAAATGGGCTTTCTTGAATTTGTCCATTCATAAAAACCAGTATGTCTCAGTTTTCCCCACCACCACAATTTAAGAGAACATGTAGAATCTCAGAATATGATAGACAGAAGTAGAACAGTCTGGATTTAGAATATTTTAATGATGGTAAATTATTCCCCAGGACTCAGAGTGCCACTAAGACAGTTTAATAGAATATCATAATTATGTCATAAAGGAATTTTTTGGTGGTCTGTGTTTGCTTTTCTATCATGTGGAGCAACCACCAGCATAAAAGTTTCTATATAAATTAGCTGAGTAAACAATAAATCTTATGATGTAGATATTCTAGTAGCTTGAATAATGACAAATGCTTTCATAATTACCTTAGGAGAATTGACGATGCTATTTAGCATATACAGTTTTAAGAAGATGAGATTAGATGCTGGTATTTACCTTCATACAGGTAGAGTTAGGAGATAAACCCAAGAATGCACCAGTACCATACATATAAAACTCCTTTCTGAACAAATTAACTTCCTGTTCCATTTTATAAAATAGTAAACAACTATAATTATTGTATTATAGATTATCTTTTGAATGTAAGTAGATGTGAACTCATCAGTAGTCTACAAAATATTTCTTTGAGGTTTAAGCAAGAAATACATTATAAAATTGCCTGTTTCTCTCAGGAGAGATAGTCTTCTTTGATTCAGTCTCTGAAATTGTTAATGTAAATAGAATATAGCAAAATATGACTCAAAAGGCATTAAAATTGTTTACAAATGACTTGAGATGTAATTTCGATTTTTCTGATTGTTGTCTAAAGATGCGGAAGGAAGAAATTGCCATGCAAAGTTGGAAATAAAAACCTATTTATTTTTTGCTCAGCAATGGAGAGTTGTGCTGAGATATTACACAATATCTCTGAACAAAGAACATTACTTATCTTTTATATGTGGGATTTGGGAAACATTTTATCAGAAATTGGTAGGTTTTCACTAGCAGGAATGTTTAGGGATTGGATGACCTTTAGCCTCGGTTACAGGATTGTGGCTGCCACAGTCAGAACTGTGGGACAGTCAATCATTGGCTATTACAATTCTCAATAGCTGATTGGGAGGGTTTTAAAATCACTTTTGGAGGTTTGCTCTCATTAAGACCAAATATTAATTCATATTTCTGTTGGAGAGTTGAAATGTTTTATTCTCAAACACAACAAAAAATACACATTTGTATAATTAGAAATGCAAACTTTGCATCTCCCGTGTCTAATACACTAATTGAAAATTACAGTAGAGAACAAGAAATTTCAGGTTAGTTGTGGAGAAACGAGGATAGTAAACACAACTTCTGTGTGGGAGCCACATAAATACCCCAGTTACAATCATCTCTATATAGCCTATCCATGCTATAGGCTAATTGTAAATATTTTACGTTATTTCAAAGAGACCAAATTTAAGTTGCCACATTTTTTACAGAGAATAAAAAAGGTTGCACAATAATTTTAATGATTTAGCAGTAATAAACAGCCCATCATTGTGTTTTTCTGCTTCCATGAAAATATATTATTCTTTGATATGGTTTGGCCATATCCCCACCAAATCTCCACTTGAATTGTATCTCCCAGCATTCCCACATGTTGTGGGAGGGACCCAGGGGGAGGTAATTGAATCATGGGGGCTGGTCTTCCCTCTGCTATTCTCCTGATAGTGAATAAGTCTTACAAGATCTAATAGATTTATCAGGGGTTTTGGCTTTTGCTTCCTTCTCATTTTCTCTTGCCATCGCCATGTAAGAAGTGCCTTTCACCTCCCACCATGTTTCTGAGGCCTCCCCCATCATGTAGCACTGTACCTTCAATTAAACTTCTTTTTCTTCCCGGTCTCGGCTATGTCTTTATCAGCAGCATGAAAATGGACTAATACAATAAACTGGTACCAGTAGAGTGCGGCGTTGCTGAAAAGATACCCAAAAATGTGGAAGTGACTTTGGAACTGGGTAACAGGCAGAGGTTGGAACAGTTTGAAGGGCTCAGAAGAAGGCAGGAAAATGTGGGAAAGTTTGGAATTTTCTACAGACTTGTGGAATGGCTTTGCCCAAAATGCTGATAGCCATATGGACAATAAAATCCAGGCTGAGGTGGTCTCAGATGGAGATGAGGAACTTGTTTCCAACTCTAGTTCCCAAACTGGAGCAAAGGTGACTCTTGTTATGTGTTAGCAAAGAGACTGGTGGCATTTTGCCCCTGCCCTAGAGATCTGTAGAACTCTGAACTTGAGATAGATGATTTAGGGTATCTGGCAAAAGAAATTTCTAAGCAGCAAAGCATTCAAGAGGTGACTTGGGTACTTTTAAAGACATTCAGTTTTAAAAGGGAAACAGAGCATAAAAGTTCAGAAAATCTGCAGTCTGGCTATGTGATAGAAAAGAAAAACCCATTTTTTGGGAAGAAATTAAAGCCAGCTGCAGAAATTTGCATAAGTAGCAAGGAGCCTAATGTTAATCTCCAAGACCATGGAGAAAATTTCTCCAGGCCATGTCAGGGACCTCCATGGTCCAGGAGCCCCATTGCAGGCCTGGAGGCCCAGGAGGAAAAAGTGGTTTAGTGGGCTGGGCCCAGGGTCCCCATGCTGTTTGCAGCCTAGGGACTTGGTGCCCTGTGTCCCAGCTGCTCCAGCCATGGCTGAAAGGGGCCAATGTACAGCTCAAGCTGTGGCTTCACAGGGTGGAAGCCCCAAGCCTTGGCAGCTTTCATGTGATGTTGAGGCTGCAGGTGCATAGAAGTCAAGAATTGGGGTTTGTTAACCTCCACGTAGATTTCAGAAAATGTATGGAAATGCCTCGATGCCCAGGCAAAAGTTTGCTTTAGGAGCGGGGGCCTTATGAAGAACCTCTGCTAGGGCTGTGCAGAAGGGAAACGTGGGGCTGGAGCCCCCACAGAGAGTCCCTAGTAGGGTGCTGCCTAGTGGAGCTGTGAGAAGAGGGCTATTATCCTCCAGACTCCAGAACAGTAGATCCACCAAAAGTTTGAATCATGCACCTGGAAAAACTGCAGACACTCAATGTCAGCCCATGAAAGCAGCCAGGGGGGAGGCTGTAACCTGGAAAGCCACAGGGGCAGAGCTGCCCAAGACCATGGGAACTTACCTGTTGTATCAGCAAAACCTGGATGTGAGAGCTGGAGTTAAGGGAGATCATTTTGGAGCTTTAAAGTGTGACTACTCCTCTGGATTTTGGACCTGCATGGTCCCTGTAACCCCTTTGTTTTGGCCATTGTCTCTCATTTGGAACAGCTGTACCCAATGTCTATACATCAATTGTGTCTAAGAAGTAACTAGCTTGCTTTTGATTTTCCAGGCTGATAGGCAGAAGTGACTTGCCTTGTCTCAGATGAGACTTTGGACTGTGGACTTTGGGGTTAATGCTGAAGTGAGTTAAGACTTTGTGGGACTATTGGGAAGACATGGTTGGTTTTGAAATATGAGGACATGAGATTTGGAGGGGCCAGGAGCGTAATGATATGATTTGGCTGTGTTCTGACCAAATCTCAACTTTAGTTGTATCTCCCAGGATTCTCACATGTTGTGGGAGGGATCCAGGGGGAGGTAATTGAATCATGGGGGGACTGGTCTTTCCCCTGCCATTATCATGATAGTGAATAAGTCTCAGAAGATCTGATGGGTTGATCAGGGGTTTCTGCTTTTGCTTTCTTTTCATTTTCTCTTGCTACCACCATGTAAGAAGTGCCTTTCACCTGCCACCATGATTCTGAGGCCTCCCCAGCCATGTAGAACTGTAAGTCCAATTAAACCTCTTTTTGGCCCAGTCTCGGCTCTGTCTTTATCAGGAGCATGAAAACGGACTAATACAATCTTCTAATCTCTCTCAAGTCCAATAGTATAAAAGAAGTAAAAAACAACAACAAAAAAACCCCACATTTAGAAATTTAGGTTTCTCTATGGTGAATAAAAGATGTATTCAAATTCAAAGTTTATGTAATATTTTACCAAGAGGCTAAACTTTTGTTTTCCTATAGAGATCCTTGTTTTAATCTAATGAATATGAATATAGGAAATTAGGTATCTCCTATCCATTAATTTTCTAAATTTAACTGCTGTGCTAAAGAGAGTTGAAGGATGTTACATCGGAAATAGGGAAAGAAACTAAATTGTATTGAACCCCTGCTATTTTCACAGGTTTTGTTCTATGTAATTGGTTTGTTTTCATGTTATTACATTTTAATTTTCACGGTGGCTGTCTTATTTATTTTACCAAAAAAATCATGTATAAATACATAAATAATCTGTATTGTTAGACATTTTCTAGATGAACACCTGCGACTCAGAGAGATTCTATCAATTTCTTTAGTCAAAAAATAAATTGGGGGATCTCGGATTCAAATCCAGTTCTGTCTCCCATCTAATCCGGGGGAGCTCTATGGAAAAATGAAATTAAATCCATTTCCTCTATCCGTCTTCATTGAAAAATCAACCTTTTTCTTGCTGAATTATTGTATACTGTCAATATCAAGAATGTTTAACCATGGAGCTTTTAATATCTGTTATATATCTGCTCTATGATTTTGTGGGAGAAGCACCCAGATTTGCCAAGTAGGTTATGTTGAATGTGACTCAATTATACTCTTCAGCAAATATTATTTATGGAGTTTCCCCTTGCCCTGCAAATTGAGTCATATACCACGCACACTGAAGTGCTTGCCCTGGAGGAACACAAGTAGGGCTTTAATAGTCTACTTTGTTTTTTAAAGCATTCAGCTTCTTGGGAGGTACATGATAGAACAATGCTTCCCCATTTTCAGTAAATGATGCCACATTTCTTGTTGTTTTCCAGTTTTCTGGCTCTCTGTAGTGCTCCATGACTTTCCAGCTACAATTGTGACTGTTCTGGGAAGTTCATTAGTCAATTCCCTCAACACCAAAGGATCCATTTTCTTTGGTCCTGCTGGTTTATGTATGTTCACATTTTTAAAAAAGTATTCCCTGATGAGTTCTCGTCAGTAGTTATTTTTTCATTTCTTTCCAATTCTGTAAACTTCATTTTCTTTGCCAGCCTTACTTTCATAGATTCTTATACTGTCTCCAGTTTTTACTTTCTTCTTATTTCCTGTGAAACATGGACTTTAAAAAATTAGCTAATTTTCTCATCTCTTCAGAAAAACTGCTCATTTTTATATTTAATATTTTGCCACTGGAATCTGTGATTTCTAGGATTACTTTGAATTCTATTATTGTAAGTGCCCCCTTGCCATTATCATAGATTCTACCCTATTTAATCCCTATAACTTTATACTTTTTTACTAGTTGAGCACATTGGCGTTTACCCTTTGCTCATTAACACATGCATAATCCAGCTCACTACTTTTTATTTTATTTTATTATTATTTTTTTTGAGATGGAGTCTCACACCGTCGTCTGGGCTGCAGTGCAATGGCACAATCTCAGCTCATTTCAACTTCCGACTCCTGGGTTCACGTGATTCTCCTGCCTCAGCCTCCCGAGTAGTTGGGATTACAGGTCACACCACCACACTCGGCTAATTTTTTGTATTTTTAGTAGAGATGGGGTTTCACTATGTTGGTCAGACTGGTCTCGAACTCCTGACCCCGTGATCTGCCTGCCTTGGCCTCCCAAAATGCTGGGATTAGAGGCATGAGCCACCTCATTCAGCCACAACTTTTACATTTCAGTTAAATGCTAAATTGCTTGATAGAATAGCATCCACAGATAGAAAAAAAGACCTATGTGGTATACAGGGTATGTGTGCACGTGTGTAATTAACATGGAGAGATATAAATTATGAAGACTTTATATTACCTAGCACATGTCCAAGAATCAGATGCCTAAGCTTACAGTTCATGAATAATAGCCCTAGATATTAAGTACAGTATATTTTGGCTTTTCTACTAGGAGTTTTTCACATACACTCTGCTTTGCAAATGGAGAAGGGATACTGGTAGTGAGAGAACTAACTGAATCAAAGATATGCATGGCTTCTCTGGAGGTGTATTTCTGACTTCATATATTGACAGTTATCCTTGCATTTTAAAAATTATTTTTTGAGAACCAGCCAAAGCTATTTCTGACTGTGATTCACAGAAGAATTGGACATCCCTTTTAGGTTCCAGAGAAGTTTATAGCTGTCTTTATAACATTGAATTTCTTCCCACAATCCTACTTAGCTCTCATTTAATCTGTAGCTTCTTTGTTCTTTCACTTAAAGTGCTATAATATTTGCATTTGAAAATCAAGAACAATATTCTTTCTGGGTTTCTTTTTATGTGCTTTGTCAATCTTAGTGGGTCAAAGTCTTTGCTAGGACACTGAATACATGGCAGAATGAGAGCTCACAATGGAATAAGCCACACATATATTTTAAAGTATATACTCCAATAGGGTATCATGGTAAACAGCTTGTAGACAGAGACTATTATTGGTACCCAATGACTGAGAGTTTACAGTACAGTCCACTGGGTTAGCTGTAATTGGCTGAGTATAAGATTACAATCAAAGTACAGGGAAATTATATACTGGTACTGTACCATCCTTTAGTGGCATGTGTACGTATATATGCGTTTAATCATACCAATTCTCTCTCTCTCTCTGTATCTCCATCTATATATACATGTAAAACATTGATAAACATACTTTAACATTATTTTGGAACTACTTTAGAGACAAATAGGTTTATATGCATACACAAAATATGAAGAATTGTTAAATGCAGTATGCATATCTTTGTTCAGAAATTCAACTAACACTTATTGGGTGCCTAACCTGTATCATTTGAATCACATATATTAACTCTCTTAATTATGATTACATAGAAAATGTGGTCATATCAGCAGGAAACATAGTAAGACAAAATGGAACAAAAAAGAATACAAGCATTTCCCCTGTGTGAGTTTTCAAAGAATAACAAAAGGCTTTTGGGATATTGATAGTGTTATTAGCAGAAAGGTAAAGGAAGCATTTACCACTACTCAGAAAAAAAAAAATAGATACGCAGTTTAAGAAAAAGAGACTGCATCAGTTCTTAAAGTCCCAAATCACAAATCTGAGTTCGAAATAAGAGAGAGATAGAATATTGAGAAGAGTATTGGCAGATATAATATAAGATAATGTTCAAGAGTTAAAGGACAATTGAAGTCCCCAGACAGTATTGAAAAAGGCCACCTCTAGATGTATCATTTCGAAAGCCAAAACATCTAGAACTTAAACCAGCAAGCAAGCAAATGAAAAAGTTACCAAAAATCAAACAAACAAAACAAATGAAATAACTCAACTGAAATACAATCTATAAGAGAAAAAGAATCTGGCCAGTATAAACACATTATCTGCAACATCAGATGCTAGAAGTCAGTAGATTAATCCCCTCCCAGTACTATAGAAAACCATTATTCAACATTCAATTCTATACCCACTCAAAATTTTCTCTCACATAGGAGGGTATAATTAATATATGTTAAGATGTGCAACAACTCTAGATATTCCATACAAATTTTTTAAGAAATCACTTCTGCTTAGGATTCTCCAAGACAGAATTTACTAAGTATCAATCACATTCTCAATTTAAAGTTCATCATAATCATGTATATTGTTATTTTACGTATTTTATTGTTGATTTTTGTTATACTTTAACCCTAAGCTCATTTCTCTGTACATTGAATATTTAAATAGTCAGTCTTATGTTTCAATTGTATCCCTTTCTTGGAATGCTTGTGTTATTTTGTACGTGTGTGTGTGTGCATAAAACATGATTAATGATGAATTATCTGTGCCATTATTTAGTGAAGCGATTTTCCCATTTATATAGGTGATATAATGCTGTTTATTTTAGTCTTCTCTTTAATCTTTTGACGCAAAAGATTGGATATTTTTCTATGATGATAAATGGAGACATGGATTTTTAAAATAATTTTATTTTGATTTAATATATGGCATAAAACAGGTATAAAACTAGAAAAAAATTAATTTTTTGACTAAGGCAATATTGTGAATCTATAAGGGAAAGAATAGCCTTTTCAATAACTAATGCTTTATTAATTGGTTATTTATATGTATACAAATAACCTCCACTTGACACTATAGTAAAAAATAAATTCAATATAGATGGTAGACTAAATGTGAATGGGAAGACAATAAAACTTTTAGAAGAAACAGTGAGTAATACTTTAAGGAGATTTGGGAAGGCAAAGATTATTTAAACAAAATACAAATAACACCAATAATTAAAAATGATAAACTTAGTTAAAATTCAGAAATCCTATTAAAGACACCATTAACCGGGTAAAAAAGGCAAAACATGGACTTGAAAATAATTGTTATGGATAAAATTGGATCTTCCCAAAATTCATAAATTGAAGTCTTAAACTCTATATGACTGCACTTGGAAACAGGGTGTTTGAAGAGAAAATTAAGATTAAATGAGGTCATCAGGGTTGAGCCCCAATATGATAGAACTGGTATCCATGTAGAAAGTAGGACAGCAAGAGTGTGCTTGCACAGATAAAATACTGTGTGAGCACCTAGTGAGAAGGTGACATCTGTAAGCCAGGAAGAAAGGAACAAGGCGTCCCTGCACCTTGACCTTAGACTTCAAGCCTCCAGCACCATGAGAAAATAAATTTCTGTTGTTTAAGCCACCAAGTCTGTGGTTTTCTGTTATGGCAGTGCAAGCAGAACAATACAATATTTAGACTACAATTATCTAACAAAAGACCTATATTCAGAATGTAGAAGTCCTCTTATAAGTCAAAAAGTAAAAGGTCAGCAACCTCATTTAAAATAAGCAAAAAACAGAGAGTATACAAATAATCAATAGACACTTAGAATATCTACCTATAAGGAAAATTCAAATTAAAACACAAATGTAACACTTTACATCTACTAGAATGGCTAAAATTAAAAAGTCTGCCAATACCAGGTATAGCTGAAACTGGAACAACTGGAAGTTTCGTACACAGCTGGTGGGATTATTTGCATAAAAGTTTGATAATATCTATTACAGTAAGCTAAAGATATAAGTAATTTATAATCTACCAATCATACTCCCAGGAATATCCCTACATCTACAAAAGAACATGTACAAGAATGTTCCTAACAGCATTATTTATGATAGGGAAACACTACAAAGAACCTAAAAGTTCATCAGAGTGAGTGGATACATTCTGCAATTTAAAAACAATGAAATAGGCCAAGTACAGTAGCTCAGGCCCGTAATCCCAGAGCTTTGGGAGATTGAGGTAGGAGGATTGTTTCAGCCCAGGAGCTCAAGCCTGTATGCCACTGCACTCCAGGCTGAGCAACCGAAAAAGACCCTGACTCTAAAAGATAAAATAAACAAACTAATAAATAAATAAAAACAATGGAATAATACTTACAGATAAAAAGAACAAACTATAGTTATATGTAGCAACATAGATATATGTTATGGCCATAATAATGAGTAAAAGTAGCTAGATGCATAATGATCATAGTACAAGATTTTATTCTTGGAAATTCAAGACAGGCAAAGCTAGTCAAAGGCGATAAAAGAGGATACTGAGGGATATTATCGAATGAGAAGGGCTATGAGGGGTGTTGCATATGCTTTAAACTTTGACATGGGTGGTGACTACTCCTAAGTATTATATAAATGTGTAAATAATATGTGCATGTGTGTAAGACTGGTTAATTTTATTATTGACTTCTGTACAGTATTTTATAGTTTGCACACACGGACACACACATGCACACACACACACATAATTACTCTATTTAAATATCCCTAGGCATCTAGATTGTTGCTTTTGTATTTTTATTCGTATGTGCTATTTTTGTATTTTCTTTTGGATATTTTGACTGAAGTGTCATGTACTCCAAAAATGTATAGAAAGAAAGGACAAAAGTTTAGAAAAAAACCACGATATAATAAAGAGAAAATAAAGTAAAATCAATACAAAAGGAAATATAATCTTAATATAGTCTTTGTCGGCCGGGCGCAGTGGCTCACGCCTGTAATCCCAGCACTTTGGGAGGCCGAGGCGGGCGGATCACGAGGTCAGGAGATCGAGACCATCCTGGCTAACACGGTGAAACCCCGTCTCTACTAAAAATACAAAAAATTAGCCGGGCGTGGTAGTGGGCGCCTGTAGTCCCAGCTACTCGGGAGGCTGAGGCAGGAGAATGGCGTGAACCCGGGAGGTGGAGCTTGCAGTGAGCCGAGATCGCGCCACTGCACTCCAGCCTGGGCGACAAAGCAAGACTCCGTCTCAAAAAAAAAAAAAAAAAAAAAAAAAAATATAGTCTTTGTCTGTATAGTAAACTGTATCTTCATATTCACATTAATGTAAAGCATTTGTTATTTTCAACATTAAAATTAGCCTATGAATAAAATATAGAAGGCTTAAATTAATTACAGAATAGAATATGCATGTTATGTATCTTAATATGAAAATAAAATTAAAAATCCGATGTATGGGCAGTAGATGGGCTAGAAAGAGAGGAAGAAGGAAGTGTCTTCAATCTGATAGGGAGACTTCAAGAGAAATTGTCTATATTTCATGAAACTATAAATAAGATTTTATGTATACTACACAAAGTTACAGAAGCACTTGTTATAATCATTCAGTGTTGCAAGAAACCAATTGAGGAGAAGTTGGTAATCATGTGACTGAGCCAAATTCCCATTTGCTATAGCAGGAGTGAATTGCATAATATCTAAAATTAATTAGTCAATGATATTAGTAAAATATAACTTAGAGATATGGAGGAATTTGCCAGAATAATTTAGAACAGAGAAAATTAAAAGAGTTAAAATTTAATTCCTCTTTGGAGAGGACTGCAAATGTAGTTCTAAAAAAGTTTGTTTTCATTGTGACCTCTTCTGTATTATTTAGTATTTTTAATAGTGCACATATTTTTGTTATTAAAAAGCTTTTCATGTAGTTGCTTGCCAACCATTTTTGCACATAAATAGCATAACTGGTAAAACATATTTGGTAGGCAGTTTAATAATCACTTTTCCAGTTAGAACACAGATACTCTTTGACCCAGTAATTCCTCTCATGGAAATTAATCACAGATATTTTTTGTATGAGAGTACAAAGATATAAGTGGGAATATTCCCTACAGTGTTGTTGTAAAGGACATAAATATCCTTCAGTAGAAACTGGCTAAGTTTCTTTGGTATAGCCATTCATTGGTGTATTAGTCCATTCTCATGCTGCTATAAGGACATATCTGAGACTGGGTAATTTATAAAGGGAATAAGTTTAATTGACTCACAGCTCTGCAGGGGTTGGGGAGGCCTCAGAAAACTTATAATTATGGTGGAAGGGGAGGCGAACTTGTCCTTCACAAGGGGGCAGGAGAGAGAAGAATGAGAGCTGAGTGAAGGGGAAAAACCCTTATAAAACCATCAGATCTTATCAGAACTTACTATCATCAGAACAGCATGGTGGAAACCACCCCCATGATTCAATTATCTCCACCCGTTCCCTCCCATGACACGTGGGTATTATGGGAACTGCAATTCAAAATGAGATTTGGGTGGGGACACAGGCAAACCATATCAATTTGTCTATTTGGTTTTATTGTAATCTCTGCACTGTTTTGGAGTATCTAAAGATATATTGTTTAATACGTTAAGTGAGAAATGATGCAGAACATTATCATGTTATATTATTATTATACTTTGGTCTAATGTACACAAAATAGGTTTATTTTGAATATATATGTACATGTATATATGTATATAAATATGTATGTATATTTATACACAGCACATACATGCCAAAGCATTTTTTGGAAAAATTGTAAAGTACTTGTTAACTGTATTTCAGGGAATGGCACTGTGTCAAGGGTGGCAAGATAGAGAAATTTTTATTTTGGAGAGATATATATTCCCTTCTATACTACTCTAATTATAATCCTGAAAATGAGTTCTGTTTCTAATTAAACACTACTTTTTAAAAAATTTAAAAATGAGCTGCTCACCTTTGTATCTTTTGACTTATGTAACTGAGTTTCTTTTATGAGGTAGGTGCTTTATATTGGCCAATTATATAAATTCCAGATTATTCGTGCTAGCAGAGAGAAAGACTCACCTCTATCGCATGACCCAAATGGAGTCTCTTACATCTAGGCTGAAGAACTCAGCAGTGATTTGATGTCTAAAACATCCTCTCACCCAAGTAACAGTTAACCAACATTAAGTGTCCTAAGAACTAATTGAAAGGATGGCCAAGGTCCTTGTTAGAGATCATGTGTCTGTGAATTTCATTGTAATTATGCTGAATGAGGCTATTACCTCCCTATGTCCACAGTGTCATATTATTGGCCAAGGCTGGTATAGTTCTGCTCAATTTGAATCAAGATTACTGTTTTCTAGGCAGAAATTTTATTAAGATTAGAAACATAATGCAAAAGGACATACAGGGAGAACAGAGGTGTTTTTTTTTTCTCCACAACTTTTTTGTGAAGCCAAATACCCATCTGTGGCCATTTCTTTATATTCCTCATGAAATGGGGCCAGTTCATCACTCTGCTCTATGAAAACCCTGGGTTGCAATATAACTCCCGAGCCTATCTCAGAAACAAAAATGACATCCTAGACTGAGCTATAATTGTTAAGATAGTGGCTAAGAGCATAAGCTTTGTTCACCGTTTGATGACCTGGTTTTGAATCTTAGCTCCATCAGTTACCAGCCGAGAAACTTCAAGCAAATTATTTAACCTCTCGGAGCCTTCATTTACTTATTTTGGAATGTTGATAGTAATGCCTAGCCAACAATTATAGTTTTTAGAAAGATGCCTGTAAAGAGCTTTAAAATAGTAGTATATAAAGAAATAAAATGTGATATAAAAAGAAAGTACCTTCCCTCAGGTATGAAAATACATACTAGTGTCATCTCTTGGTCAAGTGATAATTTCAGCCTTAAAAACAAAATAAAACAATGGGCCTGGCAGGATAATCTTTTTTAGAAGACTCACCATGTATTTTAGATGACGGTTAACTGTTCTATAGTAAACTAAGAGTCTAGAGTCTAGAAAAGATATCGAAGATTTTTAAAGAACTTGTTAGGTGTGGTATACCATGTGCTCTTCCTTGTGCCAGGGAAATACATATATTACCGTGAAGAATCCACAAATGAGAGAATGTTTGTAGACTGTCAAGTGAGACAAAAATTAAATTTTAATGACCAAATTCTGGGGGCAAGCTTGCCTGCAAATCATCAACTATGTGATCTCATACCTTGGTCCCAAACAGAAGATAAAAACGTTCTATTTTGATTGCTAGATTCCTTGATTATTCAACTTGTTAGTTCAACAGACATTTACTGAGCACTTACTCTATGCTAGATCTTCAATAGTAGAAAAAAAAATAAAATAAAAAAATAGGTGATCCTTACCATCATGCAGCTTTTAGTCTACAGGGAAAGAGAAACAATGAACATGTAAACACACACATAAACCTACAAGGGCTAATTTTAACACACAGTGTGAACTAAAAATATCGGGGCACAATGGCAGACAGAATGACTGCTGTGGTGGGGTACATTGTTATTTATATTAAGATTCTAAAGAGAATTCAACTTTTTATATTTATATCCAGTATGAATTAGGACTGCCTTCAATTTTAAAATCTACTCAAACCATGTAGTTTTGTAATCATTCATCTTTAAAAAAAGAAATGAGTAATTTCCAACACAACTTTTCAATTCATAGTTTTTTATAATCACTAAATTTAAAATTCAGTGCACTGAGAACCCTCAGACGTCCTTCACTGTGAACAATTGAAGTTCCATCTGTCACCTTAGTGTCACTGATTTAATTTTAAATTCTAACTTGATGACTGTATGCCAAAATCTTCCTTCAGCTGCCTAATAACACTTAAAAACATTTAAAAAATGCTAAAAGTAATTATTATAAACTACTAATTTATTAATGTTTTTCCAAGAAATGTTGTTCCTTGATCCTTTACTGGCAACCAAGCAAGGAAACAACCAAACAATAACAACAAAATATAGGTCCAATGAACTGAAACTGACAAGTCTAACTGCTGATCAGAACCCCTACCACTGTGTAAGATGGCGACTTGCAGCTATTTTATAGAATTCTTCAGCCTCCATTACTTGCTGGTAAATCAAGCTTTAAATTACTGGTTTTCTTTGCCAAGGTCTGTAGTATCACTACCCCACCCATTAAAAAAGACTTGTTTAGGCCAGGTGCGGTGGCTCACGCCTGTAATCCCAGCACTTTGGGAGGCCAAGGCAGGTGGATCACGAGCTCAGGAGATCGAGACCATCCTGGCTAACATGGTGAAACCCCGTCTCTACAAAAAATTCAAAAAATTAGCTGGGCATGGTGGCATGCACCTGTAGTCCCAGCTACTCGGGAGGCTGAGGCAGGAGAATTCCTTGAACGTGGGAGGCAGATGTTGCAATGAGCTGAGATCGTGCCACTGCACTCCAGCCCGGGTGACGGAGAGAGACTTGTTTAAGAAGAAAATTATGAAGCCAAATGAAAGGTAATGTGGCTATTTGATTGAAACCTCGATCCTCTCCTACAAACAATCAGCTCTATTTGTGCTGGAAAGCTCAATGTATCATTTGAATACATACTAAATAATTACTGTTCCCACCTCTTACTTTCTTCCTTTGTCATCTCTTGCTAATTTAAATAATTTAATGTTTTCTGTTTTCTTGTTTTGGCATTAAATACTTTCTCCATAAAAAACCAGAGGTAATATTAGGCAGAATTTGTTTCTCTCTTAAATACCCATCACCCCTACCTGAATAATGGTCACAGGCATGGTTGTTTTATTGTCTGTTTCTTTGTGGTTGTCTGCGATCTATATGTGGACATACTTTCACTGTACATTTTGCTGATGGTTTCTGTCCAAGTCTGTCATTTTCATTCAGTTCAGAGTTGAAGCTTTGTAGGAGTAAATAATTTTGTTACCAGAAGAATCTTGAAGGCTTTTGAAACTTTTTTAGTCAAATCTATTTTAGTATTCAATTGCTCTGTCCTCCAAGGTTAAAGCCCCATTTTCCACAGGTACAGCTTCGAATGCTGCAGAACCACACACTGAGCCTGAGAAGTAGCAATTGACTGATGATGGTATTGCTTTTAGCCTTGGTTGGTTTTCTATATGGAACTTTACTACGCTCATCAAGTGTATGAAAGGAAACCAAAATAAACAGCAGAGGAACAATAGTGTTTTTAATAAACTATGCAGCGAATGACACCTTCCATTGCTACTATATTAATATTATACAAATGAATTAAACTTCCTAGAACCTCAAATTAGTGATATGCAGAGGATGAACAGGTATTTTCAATTTCTAGCCTAAGCAACCTAAGAAGTGCCCCCTTTTTTTTTTTTTTTTAAGACGGAGTCTCCGTTGCCCAGGCCGGAGTGCAGTGGCGCCATCTTGGCTCACTGCGAGCTCCGCCTCCCGGGTTCATACCATTCTCCTGCCTCAGCCTCCCGACTAGCTTGGGACTACAGGCGCCCGCCACCACCCCCGGCTCATTTTTTGTGTTTTCAGTAGAGACGGGGTTTCACCGTGTTAGCCAGTATGGTCTCGATCTGCTGACCTCGTGATCTGCCTGCCTCGGCCTCCCAAAGTGAAGAAGTGCCTTTTTAAATTATTGTTAATATATATATTATGCTTCATCATCCAACTGCACCCCAAAAAACTAGTGACTAAGATAATAGGGCATCTGTTTACATTATTTTATGATGATAGTTAATGTCTATAGTTCTTCCATTATGAAACATTTACTTAGGTAAGTATAAAAAATAAATTATAGAACTTCTTTCTGTTTTTGTAAATTATAAAACTTCTTTCTGTTTTGTGTCCTGTTTATTTACTTTGGTTGTTTATGTATTCTGTAAAATTATATATGTATGTACAATAGAATTTCTATTTGTCATTTTATTTTGATTTTATATTTTGAATAAATAATTCATGTAAAAAATGAAAGCAGTATAAAAAGGTATGCAACCAGAACTCTTGGTTCTAATCTTTGTCTTGTTCAATTGTACCCATTCCTTATATAAACCTATTTAGTTCGTTTCTTATATGTTCTCTCATTGTTTCTTTATGCAAATTATAGGAAATACAAATATGTATTTTCTCCCACCTATATTACATACTCTCCTGAAATGTTTTTATTTAGTTTAAGAATACATTCTAGAGATCATTTACTATTAGGACAGAGATAATTTGTTTTCTAAAGTGCTGCATTATATTTTGGTGTGTAGTTGTACCCTAAATTTTAGTTTGATTTTAAACTCTAGATTATGTAAATATGCTGCAGAGACAAAAATGCTGCAGTGACTACCGTTATATTCTTATTTTGCATGTGTTCATGAATATCTATAGAATAGTTACCCAAGAGTGGAATTGCAGAATCAATAAATGATGTATTTGTAATTTCAAGAGGTGTTACTAAATTTTCCTGTACAGAAGCTGTTCATCTTCATACTCTTCCCAAAAATTTATGAAAATTTATTTTCCCCATTGTCCTGTGAAAAGGCTCTGAGGTCAATCTTTTAGAGTTTTTTATTTCTCTTAATTTAAGTGCATTAAAACCTCTTTTTATCTGCTTAAGAACTATTGGTCTTTTTCTTATTGATTTCTTGGAAATCTATCTATATAGGAATATTAATATTTTTTCTATGACACAAAGCATTTTGAAAGATTTTTATTCTTATTTTGACTTTGCAATGATAAGTCTTTGCCATAAGTTTTAATGTCATTATGGTTGGTTTCATCTTTTTATAATTTGATGATTTTTAGGTTCTCAGTCATAATTAGAAAGTTCTTCCTTATTACAGTTGATAAATTTATTTGCCTATATTTTCTTTGAGCAGTTGTGTAGTTTTTTTTTTGCACATATATTTTGTTAATTTGGAGATTATATGTCATGAGATATGGATCTAAATTCTCTAACCCAGTTGACTCAAAATCATTTATTCACAAGTCCATCTTAACTCTACTAATTTGAGGTAATTGCCTTTATTACCTACAAAATATCCATATGCATTTGGGTTATTCCCAGCTTTTCTCTTCTTTTCCTTTGGTCTCTATATGTATTAATGCATTTGTAATTATAACTTTTAATTATTATAACTTATTTTTCAGAGTTCTCTTGAATATTCTTTCTCATTTATTTTTTTCATGAGCGCAGTAGAATTTGCATAACAATTTTAGAAGCCAGATTGTGTTTAAATATAACTATTAAAACGTTGCTACTTACATTGTGGATTTTTAAAATTCTTTTTGGGTCAGGCTATTTTGCTGGATGCTCATCAACATCTCTAAATTTTGTGCCTAAGACGTTAATAACTTATATGTGTATGTTCTTTTTACTTTTGAAAATATTTTCATCTTGGTCCTTCTGATCATGTGATTTGGCAGCTAAAAATGTTCAACCATTCTCCATAGTCTTTAGAGTCCAAATTACCTAACTGTCATACAAAGTCAGATTCTACTATCTCTTGGCATACCCTGCCCCTCTTCTCTATCCATAGGGATTTATTTGCTATTCTAAAACAGTATACTATCTCTTACAGCAGTATGTTGCCTAGAAACACCTCATCCCATTACTCTTCAAGAGGCTGTGTAGCCCTTTTTGTAGAACTCAGCCTGCTCTTCTGGAAAGGCACCAGCTCTTCCGGAAAGATTTCCCTGTTTCTCACTGTCTGAGCCAGATACTCCTTATCTGTGCTTCCAGTACTTTGTGAGCACATCCCTCATAAGATTCTTAACAAACTTTGATGCAAATGATTCTTTTAAAGCCTTACCATGTTTCTCCAGTATATGAATTTTGTCTTAGTGCATGTACATCTTTGTGAGGCTAGCAGAGTAGATGTCAAAAAAAATCTTTAAATAAGGTTTAATTAAGTAGTTTATGTAGTATAATTCTTATAATAGGTAATGACTTATTTTAATTAGGCGCTCAGAAGTCAAACTCGTACCTAATATATTACTATGTTGACGAAGACGTGAGACAACCCGAAATACTTGGCAGGGAACTTCATATCTTGTTATTATAATACAATAGATTCTTCATGCAAATTCTCCACCAAGACTGAGTATGGATGGCTACATGGAAATATATATGCCAGTATGTGAACACCAACCCTAGGCTATTTCTATACACTTACATGGTGGGGGTTTTAAGGCCATTTTCAACATGTGTGGTTATAATTCATTCAATAAAACAGATTATAATCTATAATATGAGACCATAAGGCTAATAAAGCCTAAGTATATATGACCTAAGATTCACTCTCCTTCTGAAAAGCGTAAATTCCGCTGAGCAGGTCAACGTCCCTCTAGCAATAAATTCAGAAAGGCTAGGATTGTTTGTGTAATCTTATTAGGAAAAAGGCCTTTCTAAGTATGACACTGAAGTCATAAAGCAAAAAGAAAATGTCTAATAGATTTGTCTACATGAAATAAAACTTCTTTATGTCAAAATAGTATACTTTTGGTTTGTAATCTAGAGGAAAAATACTTATAAGGGCTGACAAAAGGTCAACATACTTATATCAATTACTCATTTGAATATGAAAATTATTTTAAAAATCCATATTGATAACATAATGGGCATAGAATATTCTCAGATAACTTATAAATGACAATGACTAAATTATACAATTAATCAAGGGAGTAGAATAAATAAAAAAATCATGTACATTGTAGTAGGGTTAAAAATGTGAACATAATAGAAAATACAGTTTCTTTCTTTTTCATAACTGACTCATTTTTTTCACAGTCCTCCAATTCTTTGAGTGGTGGGATGATGTTAACTTTTTAGTTAATGGTGTTGTCATATTTCCTGACAAAAAACATCTTAGGCCTTAGCAAAAGTGTGACTGCCCCCTCTTGTAGAATTCTTCCTCTGTAGCCCTTTCTCATACTAACTTCTATTCACCTCAGATGTTGGCTTGATCATCAATTCTTCAGGAAAACGTTCTTATCCCTTAACTAGGTAAGGTCTCTCTGCTAAATGATCTTATATTGTCCTACACTGTTTTCATAGAACATAATAGAGTATAATTATTTGATTAATCACGTATCTCTTAAATTAGACTGTTTCCATCTACACGCTACAACTAGGTCTATTTTCCTTACCCGTTGCCCCAGTACTCAGGATAGTGCCTGGTATGAAGTTGACATCTAAACTTTTTTTTTTAAGTGAACAAATAAACAAGAGCCCTTGAGTAATAGGAGTATAAGATGGTATAAAATTGTTGAAAGTAAAGTGAGTATATCCTTTGACTTGCTACTCATTCATGGCAATTTATTCTGTGCTGTGCAAGGATAAATGTTATATTCAATAAACTTTAAAATAGTGGAAACTCAGAAATAAACTAAATATCCAATAACAGAGAATTACCAAAATGAATTATTGCATTTTAATGGCATACTTTGAAGCCTTTTAAAATGCTATAAAATTATGGTTTTAGATGTGAAAAAATACTCACTATAAATTCTTAAATGGGAAAACTAGGTTTTGTACATGATATTTCCATCTTCATAAAAGAAATGTACACACACAAATACATACAAATATTTTCAAAGACATTATGTGTGAGTTATTTGGTTGATTTCTTCCTTTTGTGAATTTTTATGTTTATTTGCTGTTTTGATCACCTATTCCTTTTTAAACAATAACTTAACTTTAAAAAAGGAAAAATTGTAGATAATACTAGCTCAGATCATAAGAAAATACTGTTTTTTTTTTTTTAATTTTACTGCCCTTTAAAACTTGGTATATGATTATTGTATGATAAAAATAGCCAGGCAAAATTTGGGACCATAGGAGAAAAAAAAGCCATTGTGTTTCAGATTCAGTGTGCTTGGCATATCTACCTAAAATCTTAGAAATGTATCTGGTTTTTTTTACCTGAGGCAATAAATAAACTCGTAGAAAATAACCTAATAGATTTACAAGGTGGATTCATTTTCAAAAGCTTTCTCTAATACAAAGGTTACATTACATGATGCTTCAATACTAGATAAACCAGGCTTTTGTGTCAAAGCTAGATTATAGGATTTGGAGTTTAACTGTGTTTTCCCAGCAAGGTAGTGGCCATCTGAGTCAGCTGGCAAAAACTGGGAGGATAAGTGATCAAGAAATTGTTGATTCTCATTAAAACAACACCTTACTTCTGACAGGGTATTGTTGAGAACCAAGGTGAGGCCAGCCCTTCCTGAGTCTGTCACTCTTCCTGCTCAGGTGCTCTTCTTACTGCTCAGTACAATAGATAACTGCTGCTGTGATGTGCTTGCCAGGAGCTGTGGCCCTGAGGTGCAGCAGAGGAGTATGGTTGATTGCCTGCAGGTGTCTGACTGCAGGATGTCTTCACCATGCATTGAAAATCAAGGCACGTATCACAGTTGGGCAAACCACTGTAAGGCACCTTGTCACCTCAGTCTATTTTTAGATCTATGATGGTAGGAAATAAAAACAAAATAAAAATTTGCTTTTTTAAAATATGGGTAAGTCAAGAAAATGGGGTGGGGGGAAGTGAAGCAAATACGTGTTTTGAGAAATGTTGGTGGGAATTCAGACATTATGGGCTGGAAGTTACCTCTTGCAGTACTGTCTACAAAATGCTGGGTTAATCACAAAAGTGGCCTGGATCTCATTCTTTTTAAGTGAATAATGACAATCTCTAATGTCCCTTTCATTTTATGAGTCTTATGACATCTGGTTTAATTTGTAGAGATATTAATCTTTAATGTAATGAATGCGTGCCTAGAAAGTGTTATCTTCTCTTAATAGCTCCAATCTTAAAGGAAAAGAAAATCTCTCAAACTTTAATTTCAACATCATTTTATTGGTAATAATTAAAATTAGCAAGCATGATTTGTTCATTTGATTAAGTTTTATTTTATGGAAAATTTATTTTCAAATTCTTAACTCTGAAAAGAAAAAGTACAATTGATTGTGATGCTGGAGGTTGAATGAGAAGAATTGAAAGTTCAAGATCTGAAGTCACCTTTTAAATTTTAGGTAAAGGCTGAACATCCCTAATCTGAAAATTTGAAATCTGAAATTCTCCAAAATCCCCAATTTTTTGAATGCCAACATAATTCCACAAGTGGAAAATTTCACACCTGTGAATTTTGTTATCGGGCACAGTCAAAACAGGGTCAAAATTTTGTTTCATGCACAAAATCATTTAAAATATTGTATAAGATTACCTTCAGGTTATGTGTATAAAGTGTATATGAACAACATAAATGAATTTTTTTCTTTAGATTTAGATCCTATTCTCAATATTTCTCATTACGTATACAGAAATGTTCGGAAAAAAAAATTGAAACAGCCGGGCCCCAAGCATTTTAGAAGAGGGATACTCAAACTATATATGATCCCATCAGCATGTAAATCACCACAGTGAAATCTATCACTGAAATAACTGAGGTAAAATCAATTAATGCTAATAAGCATTATACCATACGTAGAGGTGGGAGTGTAGAACAAAGAACACAACAATATAGACTGCCATATATTCTGTGAGATCATGGAAAACAAGTGGCCTCAACAACAGGGGGAAAGGCATGAGTACCAATAAGAGTATACTTGGTTCAGATGCCATCATAACTACAGCCAGAATCCTTCTGTCTCATTCATTTCTGACCCATTTGTCCTCCAAAAGTCTTATAGCAAGGTGTGATAACCTCTGCTTGGAGAAGCTGTCAAGTGAAAAATAAAACCATGTCCCTGCCTAAGTTTAGGATTCCATCAAATTCCTGGCCGTGAAGCAGAATGATATGACAGAAAGGATGCAAACATTTGAATTAAAAATTCCTAACTTTAAATAACAGTTCTGGTGTTTGTCAGACAACTAATTTTAGGCAACTTTCTCCAATGAGCGTCTATGAATTGGGGTAATTCCCATTACAAAGGATTACTGAGTAAACGCAGAATATATTATTGTAGGCAAAATATCTGGTATTTAGTATTTCATTATTAATTTTAGTTTTTTCTTTCTTTATCAATTCCATAATGCTGACAAATACTTACGTAAATAGATAATAAATGACAGGGAGATAGAGAGATAAAGATATATAGATAGATAGTCACACAGATACATAGCCAGATAGATAGATAGATATAGATAGATATAGATAGATAAATAGGTGACAGATAGATAGATAGATAGATAGATAGATAGATAGATAGATAGATAATCTTGCTCTGAAGACTCAGCAGAAGTCAAAGGAAGAAGTAGTTATTTCTTGGGTCTATTTTTATTTTGTTAATGTTTTTCTGGTTTCAGCTATACAACCATACACCTAATAAGATACAATTACATAGACCACATTTTTTTTTCCTCCATGGGTCCCCAAGTAGTTTTCATTGAAATAAAAGTTGGGCTTCAAATGATTATTGATGAATTAGATAATAAATACAGGCTTTGGGAATAATTAGGGGAGTTGAAATGTTATTTAAATTTAACCTGAAACTCACAAAGCCATCACAGAATAATATTAAAAGTCTCAGAAGCAGATAATAACCACATGGCTCTCTGACTGAGGGTGATTTCCATAGAACTGGGAGCTGAAAAGCCAGATAATCAGTTGCTTTTCAGCAATGTCCGGTACTGACAGTCCTCATTCCCTTTTACATTAGTGGTGTTAAACCATTTACAGGAAAGGCAGGCATCCATCATTCTTGAGGGATCAGAGCCATTACACAAGATAATGTTGAAAATGACCATTACAATGCAATGTTAAAGAGGGCAGAAGCTGAACACTTTACCTGGAGAATATGAAAAGCCAAGATTTGCCAGCTAGTATATGTTCACTTTCAAAAACTTTCCAGGCTTTCATTACTTGAGGCTATTTTAAATGTTTGATATGTGAGCAGAAGTACAAGGAAGCAGAAACTTCTACTTCATGCAGAGAAGCTAGTGGTCTCAAGGATGAGTGCCCTTACTTAGAAATAGTGAGGCGAACTGCTTCCTTTGTGACACTATGTTAGCCTCCCTGCCATTTCAGTTTAACATCTCACTAGGCCTGACTGCCTTGAAGCTAAAGCACTGGAAAGAAGCATAACTTATTTATAGTGTGAAGATGTGAATTATATGAATAAGCCATTTTGGACACTCCAGATAACTCAAACTTTTCTCCTGACAAGGGATTTCTGCTTTACTTTATCATTTCTCCTCTGCCTAACATTCCTGCCCAGTAAAATTGATTTTGGTTTAGATCTCACAAACTGGGAAAGATTTCTAAGAGTGGGAATCGTGAATCATTATAGTATTCTAACAAATGGCCTTGTAAAACCTTGAGGGCAGACCCAGAAAGCTTTTGGTTCATGGACTATGGCAGCAGAAAGGATGCTTCTGTTTCTTACATTGTCTCTGTTTTACTGGTGTGAATTAATGATATGTTTGGGGTGATATCTAATTTTATTTTATTATACTTTAAGTTCTAGGGTACATGTACACAACGTGCAGGTTTGTTACATATGTATACATGTGCCGTGTTGGTTTGCTGCACCCATTAACTCGTCATTTACATTAGGTATTTCTCCTAATACTATCTCTCCCCCATCCCCCTACCCCATGACAGGCCCCAGTGTGTGATGTTCCCCACCCTGTGTCCAAGTGTTCTCATTGTTCAGTTTCCACCTATGAGAACATGCAGTGTTTGGTTTTCTGTCCTCACAATAGTTTGCTCAGAATGGTTTCCAGCTTCATCGATGTCCCTACAAAGGACATGAACTCATCCTTTTTTATGGCTGCATAGTATTCCATGGTGTATATGTGCCAACATTTTCTTAATCCAGTCTACCATTGATGGATATTTGGGTTGGTTCCAAGTCTTTGCTATTGTGAATAGTGCCGCAATAAACATACGTGTGCATGTGTCTTTATAGCAGCATGATTTATAATGCTTTGGGTATATACTCAGTAATGGGATGGCTGGGTCAAATGGTATTTCTAGTTCTAGATCCTTGAGGAATCGTCACACTGTCTTCCACAATGGTTGAACTAGTTTACAGTCCCACCAACAGTGTAAAAGCGTTCCTGTTTCTCCACATCCTCTCCAGCACCTGTTGTTTCCAGACTTTTTAATGATCACCATTCTAACTGGTGTGAGATGGTATCTCATTGTGGTTTTGATTTGCACATTTAATTAAACTAAAAAGCTTCTACATAGCAAAAGAAACTACCATCAGAGTGAACAGGCAACCTACAGAATGGGAGACAATTTTTGTAACATACCCATCTGACAAAGGGCTAATATCCAGAATCTACAAAGAACTTAAACAAGTTTACAAGAAAAAATCAAACAACCCAATCAGAAAGTGGGCAAAGGATATGAACAGACACTTTTCAAAAGAAGACATGTATGCAGCCAACAGACACATGAAAAAATGCTCATCATCACTGGTCATCAGAGAAATCTAAATTTTGTATCAGTGTAAATGTTATTTATTTTATGTCACAGTAGACAGTGTGGTCTGTTGCTTGCCTTGGTGTTAGCAAACCTTTGTTGCCAACTAAAAATAATTAATCTCTGGCTTTTTGTTTGTTCATTATGAATTAAGGATAATAATTTCTGAATCATAGTTTAAGTGAGGATCAGATGAGACCTAGACAAGACCTACTTTTAGAAATATGATTAAAATAAAACCCTAGAAATCTGCATGTGCCCGATAAACCAACCTATTGCTAGCCTCTCAGTCATCTTGCTAAGAATGAAAACAGGGCTTTGGAAATCTGTGTCATCCTAGTAAAACCCTACTCTCTCTGACCACTTCCCAATAGTCATAAGTCTTCCATCATTATCTGTATCAAGACTATCCAAATTAATTTCTTTATGTCTTTTTTTCTCCCATTTCTATCAATCATTATAAAAACTTGAGCATCTAAGATTTATCTTCAGTCCTACATTCTAGTCCCTACAAAGCTCAGTGGGACCACATCCATCCCCTTTTCTATTATTTCTGCATCCCTTATTAAAATCCCTGCTTTATTTTTCTCTAAAACAAATATTGCCAAGTAATTTTTTTTTTTTTTTTTTTTTTTTTTTTTTTTTTGTGACAGAGTCTCACTCTGTGTACAGGCTGGAGTGCAGTGGTGCGATCTCAGCTCACTGAAACCTCCATCTCCCAGGTTCAAGTGATTCTCCTGCCTCAGCCTCCCGAGTAGCTGGGACTACAGGTGTGAGCCACCACTCTCAGATAATTTTTGTATTTTGAGTGGAGATGGGGTTTCACCACGTTGGCCAGGTTGGTCTCGACCTCTTGACCTCAGGTGATCCATCTGCCTTGGCCTCCCAAAGTGCTGGGAATAAAGGCATGAGCCCCCGTGCCCAGCCATAATTTGATTTTTATTTGTTTTTTGTTTTCCCCACTAAAATGTTATCTACACAAGAAGAGGAAGTTTTGGCTCTCTTGTTCACCACAGCTTCCCAACCATATAGAACATAGCCTGGCATAAAGTAGATAATTAATATATATTTTTAAAATATGTGCATAAATCAGATTAATAAAACTATAAATATTATTAATACATATTTAGATAATATTTATGAGCACACAACATAATTATAAAAAGATATTATAATAAATAATATGTAAAATAAATATCTGAAGATAAACTAATATTTATTTTTTCTTTTTTTTAGCTTTTATTTTACGTTTGGGAGTACATATAAAGGTTTTTTACTTAAGTAAACTTGTGTCAAGGGGATTTGTTGTACACATTATTTCATCAATGAGTATTAAGCCTGGTACCCAATAGTTATCTTTTCTGCTTCTCTTTCTCCTCCCACCCTCAACCCTCAAGTAGACCACAGTGCCTGTTGTTTCTGTTTTTGTGTTCATGAGTTCTGATCATTTTGCTCCTAGTATAAGTGAGAACACTTGGTATTTGTTTTTCTGTTTCTGCATTAGTTTTCTAAGGAAAATAGCTTCCAGCTCCATTCATGTTCCCACAAAAGATATAATCTTGTTATTTGTTATGGCTGTATAGTATTCCATGGTGTATATATATCACATTTTCTTTATCCAATCTGTCACTGATGGGCATTTAAGTTGATTCCATGTCTTTGCTATTGTAAACAGTGCTGCAATGAACATTCGTGTTCATGTGTCTTTATGGTAGAATGATTTACATTCCTCTGGGTATATACCCAGTAATGGGATTGTTAGGTTAAATGGTAGCCCTGCTTTTAGCTCTCTGAGGAATTATCACAGTGTCTTCCACAGTGGCTGAACTAATTTAGTCTCCCACCAACAGTGTGTAAGTGTTACCTTTACTCAGCAACCTCACCAGCATCTGTTATTTTTTGACTTTTTAATAATGGCCATTCTGACTGGTGTGAGATAGTATCTCATTGTGGTTTTGATTTGCATTTCTCTAGTGATCAGTGATGTTGAGTTTTTTTCATATGCTTGTTGGCCACATGAATGTATTCTTTTGAAAACTGTCTCTTCATGTTCTTTGCCCACTTTTTAATGAGGCTGTTTTCCTCTTGTAAATTTATTTAAGTTCTTTATAGATGCTGGACATTAGACCTTTGTCAGATAATATTACACAGTTTGTAAATATTTTCTCCTATTCTGTAGATTTTCTGTTTGTTGATAGTTTCTTCTGCTGTGCAGAAGCTCTTAAGCTTAATTAGATCCCACTTGTCAATTTTTTCTTTTTTTTGGTTGCTTTTGGTGTTTTTGTCATGAAATCTGCCTTTTCCTATGTCCAGGATGGTATTGCCTAGGTTGTCTTTCATGGTTTTTATAGTTTCAGAGTTTTTTTTTTTGTTTGTTTGCTTGTTTTTTGAGACGGAGTGTCACTCTGTCGCCCAGGCTGGAGTGCAGTGGCAGTGATCTCCTCTCACTGCAAGCTCCGCCTCCTGGGTTCACGTGATTCTCCTGCCTCGGCCTCCCGAGTAGCTGGGACTACTGGCGCACGCTGCCACGCCTGGCTAATTTTTGTATTTTTAGTAGAGACAGGGTTTCAACGTGTTAGCCAGGAGTCTCCATCTCCTGACCTTGTGATCCACCTGCCTCGGCCTCCCAAAGAGCTGGGATTACAGGTGTGAGCCACAGCACCCAGCCTTATAGTTTCAGGTTTTACATTTAAGTCTTTAATTCATCTTGAGTTAATTTTTGTATATGGTGTAAAGAAAGGGTCCAAATTCATTCTTCTGTATATGGCTAGCCAATTATTCCAGCAGCATTTATTGAACAGTGAGTCTTTTCTCCAGTCCTTGTTTTTGTCAGCTTTGTCAAAGATCAGATGGTTGTAGGTGTTTGACCTTATTTCTGGACTCTCTATTCTGTTTCATTGGTCTATATGCCTGTTTTCGTACCAGTACCATGCTGTTTTGGTTACTGGAGCCTTGTAGTGTAGTTTGAAGTCAGATAATGTGATGCCTCCAGCTTTGTTCTTTTTGCTTAGGATTTACTTGGCTATTCAGACACTTTTTGGTTCCTTATGAATTTTTAAATAGTTTTAAAAATAGTTTTTAAACTAATATTTATTTTTCAGTGAAGAATTGATCTATGCTATGGAATAATAATAATTTCTGAATGTTGGGAAGCTTGTTTTCCAGGTCCTATGAAGTATAAAATAAGTTCCTATATTCAATTATTTCAAATAACTCCTTAATAAATGAAGCTTGCACATACATAACTAAAATACAAAGTATAAAATGGGATCAAAAGTGCTACACATAAAATTGCTCGACTCATTAGAGGAGACTATGAAGATAAATATGATTTGGTGGTCAAAAACACTCTAGAAATAGGCAGCAAACATTTTCTTTCTTAGTGTGTTATGAATGAATAACTTAATATTTTAATTTTACATTCTAAGTCTTATTGTCTTAGGTTGTATCGAACTAATAGAATCCAGAAAATTATGCTCCTTGATGGCTTAGTGCCTCTCAAACTTTAAGCTGCGTTTAGTCAACTGAAGATCCTGTTAAAATGCAGATTTTACTACAGTATATCTGATGTGGGATCTGAAACTCTGGATTTCTAATGAATTCTCAGGTGATGTTGGTAAAGCCGCCAGACGATGAATTAAGCTTTGAGCAGAAAAGACAGAGACAACATTAAGCAATGATCATTACAGCAAATGGACTTTAAAAAACAGGCCATTGAAAAAGTTGATCACACTTCATTTTATAATTTAAAAATTGACCCCTAAGAACATGCTTGAGTGAATTTTCCCTAGCATTGCAGTCAAGCAGCAGTTTCACTGTGCTGCTCAGAACTCTCTGTGACATAGGATGAGAACAAAGTAAGATTACAAATTTTGCCTGCCATAGTGCTTCTTTATATATTCATTATGTTGAAATAATACTTACTAGATACCCACAGGGTTCCCCTGCAGCACCAGGTATTATACAAAAGAGAATTTAACGGAACCACTTATCTCCCCTCCAAGCTCTGGCCAACTAGTTCCCACCCAAGATATGCAGTTGTAAAGCCTAAGAATATTTTATGACCCTGAGGTCATTTTCAACAACTTTGAGAGTTTATTAAAGATTCAGAAAGATTTTCAAAGACGAGTTCTTTGTGAAACCTCATTTTCAACCTGTTCTTTTACCAAATCCCAGCTAGTGAAGTCATTAAAGATTAAAGCATTCAAAATTTGAAAGAGAAGGTAAAATTGCTCTTCTCAATGTTAGAATAAACAAATGCAAATGTGAATAAAGAATGGTATTTTGTATGTCATTTATAATAGATATTATGCACCCTGATCAGAAGCAGTCAATGTAGCTATAGCTTAGGAAATTAACTGTCCTTTCCACAAATCTACATTTTTGACAGGAGTCTCAAGTATGTATTTGGTCATGCTATAATATATGGTATAAAATTGAAACCAAATAAAATTTGACTTCTTATGGGGACAACTTACTCCACCAGGAGTCTCAGAAAGAAACCTCAGAAATTTTCTTATACATGTATCTCTAGACAAGGTTATAGATAAGCTAGAAAAGTAATACCTAGTAAGTTTTCATGAGAAAAATCACTCTAGGGTGATGGCATGATGTCTGCTAAACATTGCAGGTCCAAAAGAGTGGGAATAGTAAAGAATATGGGCAATAGTAAGCAGTTTGCTTTTAGCTGGAGCAACCAGCACATGAATGGAGAAGGGGAAGCAGGAGATGCGAATAGCAAGTTTGGAGGTCGTTAGAGACTCTTGCAAGTCTTATCTGTTCAGAAATTGAGATTTGTCTTTTAACCAAAGAAGAATCACTAAGAATGTCTTTATAAAACTGTCTTCTAGAGAACTAATATAGGTAGCAGTGTAGAGGAGGAGCTAACCAGAGAACATCTGGAAACCAGCTATCATTGGGAAGTTTATTGACCAAGGAAAGAAAGATACTGCATTAGCAGTGAGAGTACAGAGGAAGCAAAGAGCATGTGTGTGTGTGTGTGTGTGTGTGTGTGTTCGTGTGTGCACACATGCACGCATGCACCTCTGTATGGGTTGGTGGGGAGATATATTTATATGACTCATTGATTAACTGGATCTGCCTGGCACCTTGTGAAGTTTTAATGAATAATAAAAACTTTGTAAATGGTGATATGCTCCAAATATAACATAATGATGAAGATTATTGATATGCATGTGAGTCATAAATGCTAATTACATGATGTAATTTTTAGTGCATCTTGTCAGAAAGGTATCTTTTCATTAGAGTTTTGGAAGGGATTTGTTGGGAATGTGGCTTTCCCTTCCACATTTTTATGTGGAATCCTCTAAGACATGTCAACAAAATTTGCAGACTATATAAAAGAAAAAGCAATATTAGAATATGTTACCAGAGTGGCCTAAATTTTGGATGCATTATCCTACTTCTGCTTTCAATATTATATGAATGAAATTAATATTAGGGTGAGATTTATGTACAATTTACATTCTTTTTCATAGCTATAGATTATAGAAGTATCTGTTGCAATATATTGTCTCAAATATGTAAGCTTTTAATCAGAAAAAATCTGGATAAAAGAATAAGAATTTTCCAACACAACTAAATCCAATAATGAAAAGTAATGTAACACATTTACCTCCATTATGCTGGTTTAATAGTGACACGCTTATATAGAAAAGCAATCATATTAATGTATGGATATTGCCACTCCTGTGGAATGTTTAAATCACATAGGGTAAGTAGAGATTTAGCAAGGTCTTGGAGGAGAGAATAATATATGCCAAGAATATGCTCTGATACCTTCCAAAGCTTCGGTAAGGTTGCAAAGCTGATGAAGGCAATAGGCTGTTAGTTTGCATATACCCTCATGACCCATATCCAGTAAACAGTTTGTTGCTGTTTCTTCTTGTTTTTCTCTTCTTTTTCAATTGCTGGAAATGTAGAGCAGATCCCTAAACTGTTTTTGTTTTCTGTAATAAATCTGGGGTATATTTTGGCCAGAATATTGTCTCACTGTATCATTTACATGTGTTATTAGTTTTTAAACTTCTCATTTTGTTTATTGTTAAAAGGCTTTTGAGTAGGTAATATCTCTGCTAAATTACAATCACAGTAATTATGTTACTTCTCTTAAATAACAACTGATAAGTTCTCTTTTAAAAATTGTTAAGGATAATCACAGTTAAGTCTAAGATGAACATTAGAAACTGTCATGGGAATTTTAAAAAGAAAAGAGAGTGAATGAGAAGGATGGGAGAGAGAGAGAGAGAAGGAGGGAGGGAGAGAGACTGTTGAAAAAATGGTGAATAGATAAAAAATATTCCCCAAAGTGGCTTCTTACTGTAGAATGTGGTTTAAACTTTTTTGCATAAATGTGTCTGTGTGAATCTGGCTGTGAGATTTTTAGCTCATTGCTACTTTATGAATGCAAAGCAACTTGGATTTATCTCATTTTCTCATACAACAGGGATACGGACATTTCATTTTCCAGTCCCATATGCAAAATAACAGCTCTTCTTGTATGCCTCAGTAAATTTTGAATTTAAATTAGGTCATGAAGGTAAGTAGAGAGGAAAAAAATGCTAACTTAAAATGGTTTATTACCTGAACTTTAAAATTACTTGAAGAAAATCACAAGCTTCTCTAAAATTAAGGATAGGCACAGCCCCAAAATTGTGCTGTACACAACTAACCATGCAAGCCAGATATACAGTTATATTAAAGTAGTTATTTTTCTAACTCTGATTTTTGTTATTATTCTACTATTTGAATTCTAACTGATCTTGTAAGAGAAGACATAGTTAATTCTGTGGCCCTATATTAGATGGTTTTGAATATTGAGTTCATATTAACCTGTCTGAATCTAATAAAGTGAATTGTTGTAGTTGAATTTTGTCTACCTAGCAAAGAGGAATGGAATTGCAGTGTCCCTAAACTCTACAATTTTAATAGTGCAACCACTTAGCTGTTATCTTTGCCATCCTAAACAATAGAAGCAGGAATCTTAAGGTATTGATAGCATTGATTGACCTAAGATGTTCATCATCTTAGACTTAACTGTGATTATCCTTAACACTTTTTAAAAGAGAACTTATCAGTTGTTATTTGAAAGAAATAACATAATTGTGATTGTAATTTAGCAGAGATATTGCCTACTCAAAAGCCTTTTAACAATAAACAACATGAGAAGTTTAAAAACTAATAACACATCTAAATGATACAATAGCATCCTGTTTCCTGAATTGTGATTCTCTGTGTGTGTGTGTGTGTGTGTGTGCGTGCATGTGCATGTTTTGCCTTGCTCTCTCTAATTCCTGCTTTTGCTCTCTCTCTTGAATAAGATCTATGTAAGAATAGTGTTGGCATAATTCACTTGAAAACCACTTACATTAACACTATGTAACAGGTGCTGTTTTAAGTGTTCCTGAAAATATTAATTTATTTCATCTAGCATAATCCTTACAATGACTCTTTTAAGTAGGAATTATTGTAACTGCCGTTTTGCAGATGAAAAACTGATGATATAAGAAATTAAGTCAAACTATTAAGGTAGCAGGAGATTAGGGTTCCAATTCAGGTACATCAGTTTTCAAGAAAGACAATTGCTATTTTCATTATGCTGTGTCACTTTTTAAATAAACTGATAGGTATAAACAGGGTCATGAGTTATGTTGTAGATAGTTACCTGGAGAAATTATTATAAGTTACTGTTTAAAGATGCAATCAAAAACTCTTCTTGTTTATTAACCATTATTTGTTGATTTATTCCATGGATCTGGAGTCTTGTCCAGAAAAATCCAACCCAAACTTGTAACCGTTATCAATTACTGATTAATTTTAATTATAGTAAGAGCTAAATTTTTATTAAGCTTTCACTATCAGCTTTATATGGCTCTGTATTTTATCTGAATTTTCCCCATTAATATTTATAGCAATCCAATGAGATTTCAACGCTAGAAATCAGAAAGTGATGTTCAGAGAAGTTATATAACTCTCTAAATCCTGTGTTACTAAGCAGCTCAGCTGTGACTTGAATGGGTCTGGAGGTCAAACTATTAACTTCAGTACTCCTCATGTGTAATAACACTCAGAAATAAGAGTGTATAAGAGTTCATTACTACAAATTATTGTGCATACCCAATATGAGATAATTGAGCATTGTTTCATTTGTTCCAAACTGGGATTGTAATCAAGTTGAATCTTTGTTCTCTTTTGGTCATCTATGTCTCACGTGTAGTCATAGTCAAGGAAAATATTTTAAAAATGAAAATGACAACCTAATGCCTAGAAACCAAATCTACCTACTTTTATCTTTTATAGCTGAAGTCTTCATTTTCTTTTTTCTCTTGGATCTGTGTCCTCAGGACACAACCTGACTTCTATTGACATGACATAAAACAATTTGTCAATTTGTTAACTAACCTCTTGTCTGCACAAGTACATATTCCTGATTCATTCTTCAAACCCTGGCTCTATCTCTACTACTCAGTCATTGCATCTACCAGACCTTTTCTGTTCCTTTAGACCTGCTCATCAGCACCCTTTGTGATGCCATCACAAGAGGACAGTCAACTTGGTGAATACTCACAGATTTCTGAAAGCTACCATTTATTTTCATTCTTTTAATTATAGGTTTCAGGAAACTTGGTGAACAAAATATGGTTTTCTCTACTTTTACCTCTTTTTGAATATGAAATATAAGGAAGCTTCCAAGGATACTAGCACGTAGTAGGCTCTTGACAAAGATTTCCGCAGGATTGAAAGTAACTATAGAACACGAGTTGGATATGGTGTCCTTGTCTCTATACTAATGCCATGTTTGGACATGGAGGAATCTCAGTCAACATGAATATTTTAAATCAATTAAATGATTTTTAAACTCTTAAGTTTATTTTCTGTGTTATTATCCATTATTTATTTATCAGTGCATTTTGTTATTCGTATGAACCTAAATTGCAGAGTGTTCAAATCATTAAAAGGCTTTGAAATTATTAGCAAAGATCTGTGCTGATGGATTTTTGTTGTTGTTGTTTTGTTTTGTTTTTATTTTTCTTTGGTCCAATGACAACCAACTAATAAGTAGAAAATTTTTTCTAAATTAACAAAACATATTGTGCCATTGAGAGTTTTACTTGGATTTAGAGGAAATATGTTACTGCTAAACTGAAATATTTGTACAAAAGCAAAATATTATATTACTTTGCAATTTTTTCTAATGAAATTAGTTAATCTCTGAAGAGTATTTCGAAGATAAAGACCTGGTGACAGAGCTGATGAGAACTTGAAGATACCTTGCAAATGAAAAAAAAAATTTAGGAGTTCTGGACAAGGAATAAAAAGCCTGTGTTCTAGTTCTTTCAATAATTAGTGGTTTTTTATTCAAGTCATTTTACTTTTATCCACCTAAATCAATCTCTCTCTCTCTCTCTCCTCCCCCCTCTCTCTAACAGGAAGAAGTCAGTTACACAAAATCTCTTAAAAATGTATTCAGTTATATCAGTAGTACCCATTGAGATACTTAAGAATTAGATTTTGTGTATGTGTGTGTATATATGTATGCATGTATGTAAAATTGTGTTACTTATTTCAATCCCTGTGAAAATTCAGTTCATATTATCTGTTCACACAAGGATGAACTTAGTCACTGTGTGATCTTGTGGTATTTGCCTAGAGATTCTGGTCTATCAGCAGACTTAAGCTGGAGGTTTGAACAAATAACGTGATTTCACAGAATCTCACAGTTCTCTTACCTACAAATTGGGGAGATTAATATTTACCTACCTGTGAAGTATTATATGGATTAGTTAACAGAGGAAGAGCATAGAATTTGGAGCTCCACAGTTTTTATTCTTTCTTCTTGATCTCTTGTCATAGAATTCTTTATTTCTATTTTTAAAATGCTTAATTTCTTGTTTGCTGAGGTTGCTTATTGCAGAACTTTTTATTTATTGCTTTGATAATTCAGCTTAGATAGTGAATAGCCAGCATCCGCAGGTTCCTGCTGTTTTATTGCTTTATGAAAGGATGTTTATTAACTGCTTTAATAATCACTTTGAATACTTCTGAATACCTTTTTAAGTTGATTCCTTTTACTGGTTTAAATAACACCCCAAATAAATTATTTCAAAAACTGAATTTGCCTTTAGCATCATTCTGAACACATATGAAATGCTGTGAAAAGCTAGTAGTTACCGTGAAATGAACAAATAGAGCCATCATGTATGTGTTTTGGTGATATTCTCTTGTTGACTAACAGACACCCAAGGTTTAATATCACCATAGTAAAGAGATAAAAACAATCAAGTGTTCTAGAGCAAATGTCTGTGGTCACACAGAACCTCATTCCAAATTGGGTATATCCCTTTTTATCTGCACAGCTGTGGGTAAAGGTCTTTGCTTTTCTAGGCAAGATCCCTTGTGAATAGTATGTAGATACTAATAATATTCTACATGCAGATGTGATAAGCATTAAATCTAATATTACAGGTAAAGAATCAAGAATAATGATTAATGCATAGGCGATGCTCAATAATTTTTGGCAGCTAGCATTATTATTGTAATTGAATTCTTGCAAAAAATATTTTAAGGTAAGAAAGATTTTGCAGCTGAAAATAGTGCTACTGTGTTTTATGGTATCAAGCAACATCATAGAAAAGTTCAACTTTATAAATTATCTGGGTCTTGTGTGCAATGGTTTTAGCATCTAATCCGATAGTGAAAGATAGCACCTGCAGCAGAATGCCTGACATTAACCAATCTAGACATCCATCTGAGGATGCTGGTTTCAGTGATAGAGAATATAGTTTTCTTTGCTTAAAATAACTAAAATTTCTATTTTTAAATTTACTTTGTTTTTACTTTTTTAAAATACTGGGTCTCACTATGTTGCCCAGGCTGGAGTGCAGTAGCTACTCACAGTTGGAATTATGCACACTACAGCCTGGAACTCCTGGGGTCAAGCAGTTGTTCCACTTTGGTCTCCCAAATAGCTGAGTCTGCAGGCATGCAACACCACAACCTGCTTCAGAACATAGTTTTCTGTGTATTAGTTCCCTAGCATGTTGTTTTTATTCATGAATATGTTCTGGCTTCCAGAAATTAAGCACAGAAAATAAGTAGGAGTATAAACCATAACTTGCCAAGTTTTCTTCATTTTCTGGAGCCAGAAATAATATGTTTTGTATAGTTAAATATATATTAACATATAATGTTACTAAATTATAAACATGGCCACTTTCAATTTAATAGCATGCAGATGCATGTATCTTATCTGATATTTTGTAATGTGTCTTATATAGTATGTAAATATAATATAATGTAATGTGTCTTATATAGTATGTAAAATAAAGATAAGATCCAAATGGCACATAAATATTTTTGACAGACTGATCATATTTGAGATGTTTGCAACTATCATATATGATATTAATTATTCAATATTTGAGTATCTTATATACTCTGTTGTGCTATGCTGTGCTAATTTGTGTCATAGCACACTGAAATACACTGCTTCATACATAATTCCAAAATCCTGAAAAGCCCCATAAACCAAAATTTGCAGCAAATACATTTGATAGCAAAACTTGAAATGAAAGATATATGGTTCTTTATAGTCTTTATTTCTCTTTAGTGTAGAGTTTAGTGAACCTTCATATGCTTCACTACAGCTATATTACAGAGTTTGATTATGGAGTGCTGTGTCAATACTATTGTGGATATTATATAATATAAGATCTATGCACCATATTTCCTGTTTAAAATATGAAGAATTCCACATACTTGTAACATATCTAGCTCTAAATATTTTCAATAAATCACTTGTATCTCTACTAGTAATCATACTATTATAACTAGACTTTGTAGAATTAATTGAGAGAAATAACCAGTGTCATTAAAATGAGAAAAATTTCAACTTATAACTTCTTTGCTTACTAGTCTGTCCCATGTTTCCTGCCCCCAAAAGTCATCTGTTATGAACAACAGGAGATTAAATTCTACCTGCGTAAACGTATTAAAATATCCAATAGTTGTATACATTCACACCATTCTCTGATTACAACTAACGTAAAGTTGATTTTCCAAAGTTAATAGCATCTAGCAGTTCTCCAAGGAGCTTGTCAATTGTGAGTTCTTCCATTAAAACAAACAAAAAACCTGTCACTCTTCTTTTTCTCAACATGTCAGAATTAAACCCAAAGTGTATTCCTTGCTCAAAAAATGTAAAGCTTCATTCCATGTCCTCCCAATGATTTGTCTTGTTCTTGCTTTGCTTGGGCACATGAATATCCCATGTGCCAAAGGAAGTGATACATCAAAGTATGAATGATGTGTATAGACACCATACTTGTCATACATATCTATCATCATCTTCTTAGGAGTAAAACAATATATATGCATTCCATCGAGAATTTCTTTTCAAATATGTTCTTTGCAATGGAGACTGTTGTCATTAGAGCAGTTATATTTAAACTCTCTAGTACCCAGCATTCCCTGACCTGTGTTATTATACTATGAGTCACCATTGAGCTATATTTAATGCTATGTGTTAACGCATTCCCAGAACTGGTGTACATCTCTGCAGCTGCACATGGAGGAGGCTACTTTAGTATGAATTTCATTTAATGAATTAGAAGCCATGGATGAAAGACAAAACCAAATATGTGTTCAACAATAGAAAATTCACTAAAGAAATAAATTACGGTAAATCCATATAACAATCTACAATCATTAAGAACTATAATATAAAAAGCAATATATTTAAAGATGAAAAATAGGCACCTAAAAATATTATTTAAATCAATATGAAAGGAAAATAATAACTTTATTTAAAGCATATATAAAATTATTTTTTTTCTGAAAGAAAGGCCATGGAATTATTTGACTTTAAAATATTTGCGGCAATAATTCTAATGAAACTGGGTTATTAATAATTTTAATTTCCATTTATTTGCCTTTATGTTATGCATTTTACAATAATGTACATATATTTATGTGAATTTACCACCCAAGGCAATAAATGAAACATTTCCCCCAAAAAGAAGTCCTACATGTGAGACTCATAATTGCATTCTTCTGTTTCCTACTAGACTTTTCCATTTGTCAAGAACTCTGAAGGGTCAGAGATGTTACTCTGCCTGCAAGCTTAATTAGCCTATCATAGTTTTGTGGATGCTGGTAGAAGACACAGCATTCCTAGGACAGAGGCAAAGGTCTGTATTACTTATGCCAGAGTAGACAGCATAAATTTCATATTTCCATTCCTCGGCCTGTTGACCTATTCCTTAAGTCCCATGAAGATGATGTGAATACTGGAGAGAAATTTTATGTACAGAGGGTTTGCCTTTCAGTTGAGTAACTCCAGGTTAGAAAACCACAATATTCTGAGGGGACTGCAAGAAGATCTTCCTGGTCTTTGCCCCAAAGGAAGACAATCTTTATCATTCTTGATACCAAGCAGAATATTCCTCTTCCCCAGAGGGAGATACTCTCTTTATCATTCTTGATATCAAGCAGAATATTCCTCTTCCCCAGAGGGAGATACTCTGTCGTTCAAGGCTGGTGTCTACACCAACATCCTTGAAAATACATTTCAGAACAAAAGTTGTCAATGCTTATTTTCAGAAGATGTGCAGAAACAAGCCAGATGCATAGAGATTGTCTCTCAACACCACTGACCTGAATTTTTGTTATTATTTTACTACTCTTTAAACTTAATTGATGTATCTCTAAATAATACATAAATTCCAATTAATTTGAAATCCAAATTAATGAAACATTCATTAATTAGTTTTAGTATAATATTCAAAATCCATATTAAATTTGGGATCTGTCCATATCAATACATGTAGCTACAGTTTATTCATTTTTACAGCTTTATCATATTCTATTGTCTGAATGCATCATAATTTACTCGTCCATTGTGAGGCAGGAGAATAAGCTCTGGAGGTGGGGAACCTAAGGCCAATTCATGCTGACTTCCTAGGACTGATCAAAAGGAAAATCCCACCTTTCCATACCCAAGTAATAAAGGATGAGAGGCTACTCCTCCTACAATCCCCACCTTCCACTGCCTCACAAATGAAAAATGTAAAGTTCCTCTGATTGGCCATGGGCCAAGGTGGGCCACTCCTTCATTTGTGTAAGGTGCCAATACACTCCAGCCTTTGGCTTGCCGTGGGCCACGCAGGCTGTTCCTTCATCTTCATAAGGCCAGTGGACTCACTCCAACCTCTGGTTGGCCAGGGGCCAATCCACTTTGGCCTCTAATTGGCCACAGGCCAAATCTTCATTCACATAGGAGGATAACCAATAGGAAATCTCTAAAAGGTACTTAAACACCAGAAAATTTTGCAACCAGGGCTCTTGAGCCACTTGTTCCACTGCTTGCACCCTGTGGAGTGTATTCTCACTTCAGTAAACCTCTGCTTTCACTGTCTCATTCTTTTGTTGTTTTGTTTGTATGTTTTGTTCAATTCTTTGTTCAACATGCCAGGCACCTGGACAACTCACACTCAAGAGATTGTATCTGGTAACAATTGCATTTATTCATTTGTTTAATTTTCAGTTTTTTTGTTTGTGTGAAAATGCTGCCATAATGAGTCTTTTACATGTCTCCTACTGCATGTGTTCAAGTTCATCTAGAGCATTTCTGATGAAGTAGGATTGTTAGGACAATTTTAAGCATGCAAATAACATTACTAAATACTGCAATAGCCTTTCTCTATTGGCTGAATTTTTAAAACATTTTTAATTTCTACTAATACTCATTATCTGTCATGGGAGCTTAGCATTCTTGTCAACATTTTACATTTCTGCTTGTTTATTTTGCCCATTTTCCTGTATTTTTGTTTTAAATAATTCCTCAGAATTCTCTATGTTTTCTGGGTGCTAACGAATGGTCAATAGTATGTGTTGCAACTATTGTCCCTGGTTTGTGGCCTGTATTTTCATTTTAAATTTTATTTTCTTCCATTTCATTTGGTGTCATTTCATGATTATAAATTCTTTATATTAAATAAACCAAATTTATCATTCATCAATATTTTACTTTATGATTTATTACCAATGTCTCATTAAGAATCCTGTTGTGATATAAATATGAATTCCAAAACTGACTTCTTAATTAAATTGTACATATCCATGACAATATCTATTCATCTATAGCTATCTGTCTGCCTACATATCTGTATAGATAACCAGTTACCCAAGTCATTTGTTTCTTAGGGGATCTGAAATATCAGGCCTATCAAATTCAACTTTCCATATATATGTGTGTTTTTTATTGAGCTCCCTTTTGTTACCTTGATCTATTTGTCTATTCCTATGCTAATAACAAAATTAATAACCTTAAATTATAATAATAATTAGCAAATTTTCCTATCTGGTCTTGATTCTTCAGCAGTGTGTTAGCTGATCTGTTTCTTTCTCTTCCATACAAATTTTAGATACATCTTGCCAAGTCTCCTTACCTATCCACCCAAAAACATATTGAGATTCATATTCAAATGGCATTAAATGTTTTCATTTAGAAGGCAAGAAATGTTTAGACTAGTAAAACTTTAATTACTTAAACACTACACATAAATACATACATATTTATCAATATAAATCTTCCATTGTATATTTTAATACAAATTATGATAGTGTATAAGATCTTGTACATATTTAGATTTATTCACAGTTACTTTGCACTTTTAATGCAGTTAAAATAGTCTCTGAATTTTATTTTCTAAATGTTTATAATTGATGTATAGAAATGTAATTGAGTTTTGTTTATTGCTTTTGTACCCATAAAATTCTAATTTTAGTTGTGGTAAACGGTTTCTTTTGAATTTTCTACATACATATCATCTGAGGATACTGACAGATTTTTTTTCTTTCTCTGTTTTTTTATAGCTTTGTTTTTTATTCTTGCCTTATTGGACTGATTTGGAGATTCTGTATAGTGTGAAATAGAAATAGTGTTAGTGGACTTCATCATCTTTTTTCTGTTTTTAAAGAAAATATTTTCAGCATTCAAACTAATTATTGGGCTTTTAGTAGTTCTTAGTAAATATCCTTTAGGTAGTATAGAAACTTCTTTCTTCTTTATAGGTTGCTAATAGGGTTTATTTTGTTTGCTTATTTTTATTTTTAATTGAGAATGTAAGCTCCAGAAGGTAGAAATTTTTAATTGTCTATTTTGCTCATTGGTATTTTTTCAGCACTTGAAAGATTAACTAGCATATAGTAAATGACCACGAAATATAAAACTGGATGTTGAATGTTGAACATTCAACCGATGTTGGATTTTGCATGTGTTTTCTTCCTGCATTAATTTTGGCAATCACATAATTCTCCACATTAATCTACCTTATGTGCTGAATTTCATTAATATATTTTCTAATATTTAACCAGCCTTACATATCTAAATTTTCCTCGAGAGGCACAGATGGTAAGAGGTTTGGCAAATATTGCTGTGACTATAAAAACTACTTGTAAAAATCTTTTCTTATAATCAAAGGGGATGTGACATCAAACTGAAACTATCATTTTGGGGATACAGCAATATATTTTTAATTTTTCCCCTCTGTCTTCAGAGCTGGAAGATGAGGAAGTATGTTACTGTACACAAAATAAAAATATGTGTTCAGAGTTCTCTAAAGATTTATATCCTGAACCAATGTGTGAAAAGATGGGCTTGTGGGTAAAGCTCAGGATGACAATTTAATTAATTAGTGTGCCAGAACTTAGCTGTGACACATATCACCTAAACAGTTTCTGTGAGAAAGCCAAGGTTTAAGATTAACTTAACAGGATATATGGATTAAATCACCTTTTTTTTTTTTTTTGAGATGGAATCTTGCTCTGTTGCCCGATTCTCCTGCCTCAGCCTCCTGAGTAGCTGGGACTACAGGCATGTGCCACCACACCCAGCTAATTTTTGTATTTTTAGTAGAGGCGGAGTTTCACCATGTTGGCCAGGATGGTCTCGATCTCTTGACCTCATGATCTGCCTGCCTTGGCCTCCCAAAGTGCTGGGATTACAGGTGTGAGCCACAACGCCCGGCCAGATTAAATCACCTTTAAATTCTAGCATTGCTGGCCCTATGAATAAAGTATCAGAAAAAAATAAGAGACATAAATTTATTCTTTCCTACTAATAATTTTGTCTGCATGCTTTTTCCATTTCAAACCTAAAAATTTAAATGGTCAGGCTATTTGAGGCTTCTAAAGAAATAGTCTTCTAATATTATGTTATGTAGTTTTTCCTGTATCTTATCATTTCTTAGAACATTTACTGAGTTATTTTCTTATTGAATATTTCTCTGCCTAGTTATATTCTTGCATATATAAACAGAAACCAGACTTCTTCTTGGTTTGGAAATCCTAAAGATGAAAGATGTGTCAGAAGGAAGTAATTCTTTAACTGTAAGCTTACATGGCAAAATACTTATGAGCTGCATATATACACATATATTCACATAAACACAAATAAACTCCCGAACCTCTTTCCCACTTTGATGGCCAGGAAAGTGTTTCTATATTTGATATTGATAAATTTCATCAGCTTTGCAGAAAATAAAATCTAAGATATTATAATTGCTTACAGACCCCTTTTTACTGTAATGGTAGTTGCAAGGGATAAAAAATCTGACTTCTATGGAGGAAACAAGAGTTATTAGTAAAGCAATTATTTGGACTAGCTTGATGGTGATTTCATTTACATGAAACCCTAATGTTTAATTTTATTTCCACCTAATATATTTAGTTCTTGTTTTGATAACTTTTGTGATATCCTTTGCAGGTTCATTAGAGATTCCTACAAGCATCATGTTTTTATTCCATATTAGCACTGGTTAATTACAGAAGGAAGAATAAAACCAGACTACATATGGTATCATTTTTTTTCCAAATACCATCTAAAACTAACCTGTGGCAGATGTGAATAATCCTTGTGTAATTTATTTGGCTCTGATTAAAATCTGTTACATAGTTATTAATTTCAATAGCTATCATATTCTTTGGAAAAAATTTTCAGAGAAATTATAAATTTGGACCATGCCAGCCATGGACAAAATCTCAAACTGGGTGCTATGATACTTTCACCCATTCACCACTTATATCATGCTTGAGATCCTCTTTATGTTCTAACCCCAAAGTTTCCCTTGCTCTCCTTCGTCTGGACCCAGCTTTTCTGCTCACTCATTTACCCAGAAGGCCTGTTTATGTCCCTCTTTCATGCTTGTATACGATTGCACTTGGTATAGTTTTTTTCTGAGGTATTTGCATCCAATAAATGCCTATGGCATATATGCCCAATGTTTCCCCTTTTCACCAAAATATTGTCTGTGCAAAGTCTATTTCAAGGCACATTGAGCTTTCTGTACACCACTAAGGAGCTAGAAAGGTAATATTCAGAAACAGATAATATCCTGTAAAAGCATTTCATGCTGAACTGAAATGACAAGGACATTCCTGGGATTTTTTTGTTTGAAAGAAGGGAATACTGATGATGTCAGACTTTTACAATATTTCATTGTCAGTTTCATTTCTAATGATACCAAGTGTAACCTATTTGTCCCCTCTCCAGGAACAACATCATTCAGGCAAAACTCCTTTCACATTAGTAATCAGGTATTTCTCCCTGAACATTCTTTCCAAAGGGGATGATACAGAGTATATAATTGGCTTGGTAATATTAATTAGGTGAGAGGGGGCAAGTGCTAATTGTTTATTTTATGTTTAATATTTGAGGGCTTCTCTCCTGAAACTCCTTGCTTAAGATTCTATCAAGACCTCCAAAGGCATTAGCTGTGTTCTAGAAAATAAAGTTAAAAGTTCTGTGCATATTGAAGTTGCAGAGGAGTTGCTGCCATGAGTGCATCACAAGAGGCCTCTTGAGGCTGCATTTACACTCTGTAGGAATACTGTAATGAACTACTTACGTCTATCATGGGTGCAAAAGGGAGACAAGACCATGAATGTATCAAATGACTAGTGGTTTTGCTGGACTACATGCTGATCACCAGATGGGATCAGAGTTTGGTGATCTGTTTGGGCACATGGACTTTGGTCATTATTGATAACATATTACAAAAAAAAAATCCAATGCCTTTGAAACAAATTATTTCCTTTATTTATACTTTTTTAATTTAAAAAGTTTGTACTGGCCACAAAATCGAATGAGTGATTCCAACTGTATAATTGTGGAAGAGCTCCTACAGATAAGGGAACAGAAAGAGTGAATGAAAATCGCAATTGTTTTATATTTGTTAAAATTAATCTGCCAAAACCATAAAGTGAAAATGATCCTCAAACTTTACATTGTTATAGCCCTATATATCAGTGTAGCTCTTTATACTTTCAAAGCACTTATCTACTGGATGCTTTCCAATTTTAATCTCCATAATGACCCCCTGAGATATAGAAGGGGAATACTACAATTCCCATTTTGTACAGCACAAAACATGATACACAGCAAATCAGTGATTAAACGTGGAAAAGAATTCAGGTATCTAATCTTTAAAAAATATTTCTGTTACACTACTTTAACTTCCTTACACCATGTAACAAGAAGGAGGGATAACTAATGTTTATTAAGAGGTGCTTACATATTAAACACTATGTTGGTAGCTTTATAAGAGTTATCTCCTTTAATTCTTATACTAACTCTCTGAGGTTGCTGATACTTATTTTTATTTTATGTGTTTTATGAATAAGAACATTAAGATTGACAGAGGTTAATTACCTTGCCCAATGAAAACAACTAGTATATGGCAAAGCTAGCCTGAAATGTTAGGAATGGTTAATGCCACAGACTTCTACTTTTCAGGAATATTATATAACCTTCCAAAGTTTATTGGTGCATGTTTAACAAACTTTTCATTTTTTCTAAGCTGCTACTTGTTTGTGACCCCTTTTCTGTCTTCTTTTTGCAGTATCTCCCTGCCAACTATTATCAGTATGCTGGTGCTGGCTGCCAAAGTAGGAGTTATCATTTGTTTGTAGCTGGGATGGTGCTTTGCCTGTGAATTTCATCCTATTCAAACCTTGTGAAGTGCTAAATTTAAATTTTTAAATAGCTCACCTAGGATATAATTTAAAAAAGTGGATTTTACATAATTAACATTGTAAAATTTCAATTTCACTTACTGTGGAATTGCGATGGTTTGAATATTTGACCCCTCCAAATCGCATGTTGAAATTTGATTCCCAGGGTTGGAAATGGAGCCTAATGGGAGATGCTTGAGTCATGGGGGTGGATCCCTCATGAATGGCTAGGTGCTGTCCTTGTCTTAGCGATAATGAGTGAGTTCTTCTTGCTCTATTAGATCTCTGAAAAGCTGGTTAAGAGTCTGGTACTTCCAGCTGGGCACAGTGGCTCACACCTGTCATCCCAGCACTTTGGGAGGCAGAGGCATGTGGATCACTTGAGGTCAGGAGTTCGAGACCAGCCTGGCCAACATGGTGAAACCCCGTCTCTACTAAAAATTAGCCAGGCCTGGTGGCCCGCTCCTGTAGTCCCAGCTACTCAGGAGGCTGAGGCAGGGGAATTGCTTGAACCTGGGAGGTGGAGGTTGCAGTGAGCTGAGAACACACCATTGCACTCCAGCCTAGGGGATAGAGTGAGACCCTGCCAAGATTCTGGTACTTCCCTAGCAGCTCTTTTTCTTTTTCTCTCTATGTGAACTTTGTACACACCAGCTCTTTTTTGCTTTCTGCCATGCATGGAAGCAGCCTGAGGCCCTCACCAGAAGAAATGCTGGTGCCATGCTTCTTGTATAGACTGCAGAACCATAAGCCAAATAAACCTCTATTTATAAATTACTCAGCTTTGGGTATTCCTTTATAGCAACACAAATGGACTAAGACACAAAATATATCTTTAACCTTACAATGAAACAAGAAACTACGTTTAAAGTGTTACACAAAATGCCAGGCATAGAGTAGATTTTCTTCTTTTTCCTTTTATTCTCCACCTGCTGTTCTGTTTATGGATTCAGAGTAATAAGTGTGTTCAGAAATAGAAAACTGAAGGCACTGAATAGGTAAACTTGTCTTTTTCAATAAGTTGTTGGTTTAATCTAGTGTTTGTTATTGGGCTTTTGTTTTTCTTTACTGTTCTCTAACTAAAAATAAAAATAAAGCTTTGCCATATTCTGTATTATATAACATTATTGTACAAATTCTCTTAGCATATAAGCAATCTGTCTGATAAATTTGGTTTTGGGATTTTTCCAAACACACTTTTTAGAAATTGCCATAAAGCTAGTGTTCTTTTTATAAATAGGCATTTTTTTACATTTTTTGTAAACATTCATTACAGCCTTGTTAGGAGGCTCTTCCTAAAAGATATTAATCTTAAATCTGATTTACATATCTATAAAAAATCTTTGAGCCTCCTTTCATTTTGGTTCTGCAAATGAGCCTTATGCAATGTTACTTGGCAGTAGAAATCACAGGAAGCTTCTTAAGACCAATTTTTGCCCCTTCTTGAGTGAAAGGATTTCTTAGAGTTGCCCTGTATTTTAGTAATATGGCTTTGTTTTAACATGTTCACACATTTTTCACATTTGAACATCTTCTGAAGCCTATCTTGTTTACATGGCTTATTGAAGCTCCACCATTTTCTTGATGTCTTTTTGGATCCATTTAGCCCAACTGATTACTCTTTCTGAATATAAGTTTAGTAATATGTGCCCCACATAGCACTTAGTTCTTTCTAATTATTCCACGAAGGTTATCTTGTGTCTCCAACTAGATTTATATCTCTTGAGTGTTCTGTAATCCCTGGGGCTTAGCTTAGTATCAGAACTGTTATAAGGTTCCTGTGAAGTATTTGTTTGATGGTTAATTTAATTGAAGCCATTTAGAAAAACACTATGCAAAGGGGAATTTTCTTCTCCAGTATATGCCATTTAACCCCAACTTGACCAAGAATAAAAAATGATCTTTTTTACCAATTATTATCAATTGATGGTACACTTTTATGTTGAAAGTATTTAGACCATATCAGGGTTCAATAAATAATGCCATAACTGAGTAGCAATCCCTTCCTTAAGCAGAAGAAGGTGGGGTGGGTGACAGGTAACATTCATTTGCACATCATTACTACTTCTTTAATTTCTGAGTTTATTTTATATTTTTCATGCATTTTTTGCAGGAGAGTTAAAAATATTACTTGCAGAAATGATATAAGGAAAAAGCCAACATAAGAAAATTATTTTTAGGCAACTTATCAATGGTTAAATCTGAGTAATTGCTTTAATAAAATATATATCTCATAGTCAGATTTCATTCAGATAACAATAAGAAGTCATATCTATTGTTTAAATATTGATATCAATTCTTCCCTTTTATCCATGAGAATGATAATGTCATGCCTTTTGAGATGCCGTATAGAAGGAAATCAACTTTTCTACCTATTTCATAATCTCTTTCCCACCAACCCCAAAGGCTAATGAAATATTGAGACATTTCACTCTTTGGTGGATTAAAAATATCTGGGTCATTAATTAATGGGAGCTTGCTTATGTCATGTAACATGGCATCATCTCACTATGGCAAAGAGGGGCATTTGCACACACACCTTCCACTTTCTATTATTGACTGGTGAGCATCCATTGAGAATTCTTTCTTGTTTTACTCACCATGGCTTAAGATACCCTAAATAATCATAGAAATCTTCTAGTACTCACAACGGTTTATATATACAGAAATTAGTGTTCTAGTTATCAACTTTTTCATTAGTGACATGTTCTATGTTTCTTCATTTTATATTTCAGCTCTCTGTCCTCATTATTTGTGACATCAATGAGAACATAGATTATACCCTAGAATTCTTTGATTAGTAATTATTGTCAGCTGAATGTAAAATTCTCTCACATCTATGTAATTTTTCCCCAAATGGATGAAGACATAAAAGTGGATCTGGAAAACTAAAACTATGGATCAGAATCTGGCTTGTTATTAAGAATGCAATTTGATATCAATTCTTGTGAAAAGCCTTCGTTGAACTTTACTAACTTCTGAACTTGTGCTGTTTTCTGCTCCTACATGCTTTCATAATACTATATTCTTACCTGAATCAGCATGTATAATATGCTGATTTGTCTTTATTAGCTTATAAGTTAGCTCTGAGTGCAGAGGAAAAGCCTTATTCCTTTGTGAATTCCTAGTGTCCATCATAATACCTGTATATGGTAGGCTCTATATTTGTGGTTATGGAATAATGTTGTAACCATCAACAAATGAGAGATACTTTTGATAGGATAATAAGTAAACAAGTAATAAAATTTTATATTATTGAAATAATTTTATTTCAAAATTCAGTTTTGTTTTTATGTTAGGATATATACCAATAGTCTATAAACCAGCGCTTTCACTTTTACAATAATAATAAAATTTTGACAACCACAGAACTACTTTGCATTACTAGAATAGTTCTTTTTTTATAAAGCCCCAAGTGCTTTACAGTGAATGATTTAGCAGTCTAATTACAATGTTTTGAGGGACAAACAACTTACTGACAATTTCTTACAGCTCATTAGCGTCTGGCACAGAATATTTTGGTGAAGATCTGTGACACTATGTAGATCAACCACTTCTTATAAAAGATGAGACCATGAAACCTCAGAGAAGTGGCATGACCTACTAAGATCTCACAGTTGGCTAACTGAGGTCAAAGGCAAAACTTTTATTGCAGATATAATGGATGGTCCATAACATCTCCAACTGCCTGCCATGCCTCCAATCCTGTCTAAAGAAAGTGATTACAGAAAGAGGATTTGTATAAACATGAATGGCCTATGATAAGGTATCTATTACCCTGTCTACAACAGAAAGTACTAGTACCTATTAGCCAATAGCAGAATTTGGTAAGGAGGTCGTTCCTTGCCTAGGAAAGGAATTGTTTCGAGGATATTCTTAATAGTGGGAAATCATATTGGTGGCTGACAAATTTACCTAATTCTACTTTTTCTAGTGGAGTGTGAAAGGGAAATGCACATTGGGATGAGCAGCATAGAAGAAACAATGGGACTTTCTCCTCAATGATATTATTCATTCCTTCATGTGAGTTGATGATGTGTCAGGTGACATAGCTGTGTCAGGTGCTGTGCCAGTGGCAGAGAAACAACTCACATGATCCTTGACCTCAGAGCCCTCAAAGGTTTTTAAAGAAAATGGACATCATTCAGATGATGGGGCAAAGCAATGTAAACATAAAGGAGTTTTAATCATACTGACATAGAGGTTCGTGGTATTTAGAATTTCTTACACATAGATTTGGTTTTATCAAGGAGGTTAAGAAAGTTTTCCCTGAATAAAGGAACTAAATTTGAAGAATGAAAAATTAGTATTAAGACAGAGGAAAGAGCATTCCAGGTAGAAGAAATATATTTAAAGACTAGGGTGGGAGAAAGAAGGGTAGATTCAAGTGACTGAAAGATGAACAGTGAAGCTCAAATGGTGTGAGATTGTGTGTGGTGAGGAAAATGAGGCCAAACTATGCAGAGGCTTATAGAGTATGTTAGACAATTTTGTTTTTATTTTAATAACAAGAAGCATTTGAAGCATTTGGAAACATGCCAACTGCAATGTGTGTGTGAACTGATTACAGGGAAGACAGGCCGAATAAAATGCAGAACAGGTAGGAAGTAATGATAGCACTTTAGGTAAGAGGTATGAATACTTGAACAATGGGATGGAAGGATGCGTTTTAGGGTATTACAACACCAGAACTCTCAAGCCAGTACACCTATTCTATTTTCTGAACAAGATTGAGACACTAGTTGGAGTTTTCTATACTTTCTTGGATTGTTAAGCTTTAGATGCACTGGGATTCAGCGTGACTCTATGGCTCTTGTAATAGTTTCCTCAGATTTCTTATTATTCTATCAATTCATGGACTAAACCTTTCTTACTGGGTATATATTCTCATCTTGCATTCACAAAAGAGATTTAGAAATACATTTTTGAAGACCAGAAAAGAAGTTGTAAGAAATTATCAGAGGAATGTAGACAGGCAATGAGAGTGAGGCAGAGGAAGCCAGTGAGAGTCTCTGACCCATTTTTTATTTCCAGTTTGGAGCATTAAACTGAACTACTGGCTATAATTTCTTGAATATGGTTGATGTGCCCCTATGAAAAATACTTTCTGGGCACTACGTTAGGAAAAAAATAGGGATTAAGAGATATAAGGATGACCATAATTTGTGTGTGATTTCTTAAAACCTCCACTAATCTGTTGAGAAAAGTATAAACTCTGATGCTGGGTTTAGCCATGTACATAGAGAATCTCTGACTCAGAAAGCACTTCTTCATTTTAAAAGCTTTTTATTGTTGAAATAATCTTAATGCATAGTTTTCTTATAAATCTCCACCCTGCTTCTTCTAATGTTAACATCATACATAACCATAGTTCAATTATTAAAATTAAGCATTTAATATTTATAGTCTACTATTAACTAAACCTCAGACCCTTTTTGGATATCACCAATTTTTCTGCTATTATTATTTTTCTGTTACAAGATTGAATCTGGAGCCTCAAATTGCATATAGTTGTCATGTCTTCTTAGTCTTTCCCAAGTTGTAATAGTTCCTCAGTTTCCACTTATTTTTATGATCTCGACACTTGGACGAGTACTGATCAATCACTTTGTAGAATGTCCCTTGATTTGTGTTTCTTTATGATTCCCTTAAGGTAATGATTTTTTTCTCAAAAATATAACATCCTAAGATCCCTGTACCCTTCAGTGTGTCAAATCGGTAGATACATGATATCAAAATATGGTATTACTGGTGATGTTAACCTTGATTACTTGGTTTAGGTTGTACCTGATGGTTTTTTTTTTTTAATTCTATAGTTACTATTTTTCCCTGTGCCATTAAGGCACATTTTGAGAAAGATATTTTGAGACTATGCAAATATCTTGTATTGCCTCAAACTTACACTAACTAATTTTAAAAACCACCAGTGAACCTTGAATGGGAAAATTATTACTTCAGTATTCAAACTGGAATTATTATTTTCTATATTCCTTTAATGGTTACATATTGAAATTCCTCTTTAATGAAGAGCTGTCTCTTCTCTTGTCTTTATTTATTTGTTACAATTAATTATGTCAGTATAAAAGCTATTTACTCTTTGGGTTTTATTCCAGTAATATGGTCATTTATTTTATTATTCAAATTGTTTCAGCTTTGGTCAGGGAGAGCTCTTTCAGCTTGGTTCCTATGTAATTCAGTCTTCCTTCCCTACATCCTGCCTTCCAAACCTCCTTATATTCTGGGATCACAAAATTTCCCACATTTTGCTTTTGTGTGTTCCATCCCTTGAATCAATGACTCTTCCAATGAGCTCTGGTTTCTTGTGTAGGAAATAATGACAATTTGAAGGTCTGTATATGTTCAGTACATTTTTTCCTGAATATTTTCCATCTATGATTGGTTGAACCCATAGATGTGGAATTCACGGATGTGGAGGGTCAACTGTATATATTTTGAAAAGCTGTGTGCTCATGCTAATTCCTCAATTTTAGTCCACACCATAGGATTCCTTCTAGTCTTCTTATGTAACCTCATTCTATGACAGTGAAAAAACTGCCCTCATTAACCACAATAGTGGATAGTATTCAACCATAGTATTTTCTGAAAGTAGTTTCAGATTTGCAAACCTGTGAGTTTACCTGTGGATAAAAAAAAAAAAAATGCTGACTAGACTACAGTAATTGTGTATAGTCCTTTTGTCTTTTGCCTTATGATGTAATAGCAAAATATCGTTCTCCAAATTTATTTAGGTTAGTTTTTCTTTTCCCAATGCCTTCAATGTGGTTATATTAATTATAAGTAGTAGATTTATTTGTTATAGTTCTTATTCCATTTTGAATTTTTCCTTCATTCTGGTTATTCACTTTGTAAAATTTACAGACTGTAAAATTCCATCTCTATCATGTACAGTTTTGTGGGTTTAGGCAACTCATAGAGTACTCTGTCTCCTACCACACACAGTTGACATAAAGAACATTTCCATCATCCCAAAAGTTTCCTCATGCTCCCATTTGTGAAAAACCTCCCTCTCCACACACAATATTCTACCTCCAACCACTGATTTGCCTTCTATGTTTATGTTTTGTCTTTCTTTCCAGAATATTTTCTGCTTTTTTCATACTACTTTTTTAAACTGCTAAATATGTCATTGACATAGGCAAAAATAGATTTCTTATATATCTGAATATAAAAACTGGAAAAATTAATAATTGTGAATCTATAAGGAATATCTCTGTATAATAGTAACAATATTTAAAATTGTCTAGGTATAATCTTTGAAATATATACATGTAAAATCTATATGGAGAAAAAACAAAATATTATTCAGGCAAAAATTTAACAAAATAGAGTGGCTAATCATGTTTTGGATGGGAAGATTTATTATGAGAAATTTGACTAACAAAAATTTCATATGAAAAAATAAAGAGCCAAGACAGTGATAAAATAAAATATTAAGAGCAAGGGGGGCTGGGAGGATTTTCTTCAGATATTGGAAATAATTATAATGCAATAGCAATATAAAGAGTAAACTATGACACAGGATATAAAGAGTCAAATTAAAAACAATGCAGAAATTAATCCACATGTGTATGGAACTAGATATATCACAAGAATGGCACTACATATGTTAAAGAACGGACTACACATATTAGAATTAATAAATTGATTATTCAATGAAAGATTTGGGGACAGTTTGCTATTTACAAGCAAGCTATCTCAGATGCTATTTACAAGCAAGCTATCTCAAATATATTCTAAATATTTATGTGTGGCAAATTTCTTAAATTTGTCTGGAACTAGAGATTTTGAACTTTTTTTGTGGATACAGTAGTAGAAATTCACACTAGAAGAAGGCTATATGGAATTTGCAGAATATCTCTATCTTCCATAGCACTGAGATGGAAATGTAAACATTAATGTTCTATTTAAAATCCATCAAATTGAAAAAGATTTTTAAAAATTATTCCCATACCTCATATTAGCAGAGACATGGAAAAAAATAAATTTCCTTGTACTAACTATAGCAGTAGAGTTGGTACAATTTTGTACCAACTATACAAAATTGTTTTAATTTTGTATTACAATTTTACCAATTTGGAAAGGGGACTAGCAAACCCAGAAAAATAAAGATAGACATACTCTAATACAACCTTGAAATTATTTTATTTAAGTTTGTAACGAGAAGAAGCATTTGCACATGTACACAGGAAAATGTTCATGAAATGTTCATTACACAATTGCTTGTAATAATTTTTAAAAGGAAAAAGAAATTCTTCAATTGGAAATAGGTAAGTTGATTTTAGTACACAAATTTAATGAAAAAATATATGGCAGTGAAATACATGAGTTAAAGCTTTACATATCAATATAAAAATATTAAGAATATTGAAGGGTCAAATGTAAGGAATTACCAAGTACATATAACATGATACCTTTTATATAAAAGTTACAATATTTAAAAATACTAACGTTGTTTATGAATATACACATATGAAGTAAAACTATATAAACATGGATAGAAGAAATGTACAACTGGCTTCAGAAGAGTGATTTAACTTGTAGGGGAAAGTAAGGCAGAGTCAGCTGCAAAAATAGCAATTCTTTCTTTATAAAAAGATATAGCTGAAATAGCAAAACGGTAATCTTTGTTAATTTTTTGTGGTGAATAAATGGGTGATTATCTAAATATCCTCTACATTTCTCATGTTTAATAAATTTTTTAAAAAGGAAAAATCGCAAATATTTACATAGGTTATTTATGTTTTCCAAAATGACACTCTCTTTACACATTTAAAATTGAATTGTGCATTAAAAATCATATTATGTGTGTTGTTTAAAATTTATTATGTATATAGGATGGTGAGAAAGTGAGTTACTCCAGCATTTAACATATGTTGAGATTGGCTACCAATGAATATTTTTAACACTGACTCACTAAAAAATTCCTCCATAGTTGCTACTCTTTTTGCTGTAGTGAGATAAAATAATATCCTGATGTACAAAGATGAAGTGAAAAGGATTTTTTAGAGGTAAATGTACAATATATGTGTATACACATCATATATCTATGATGTGATATATATCAGTAATGCACATCATTGGAAAGAAGTTCTGTATGAATAAAAAGTAGCTTATTATAATTTTACTTTGAAACTTCTAAATCATTTTCTCATTCAACTCAATGTGTAATGACAGATTTTACTGCATTTTATAATGCATAATATGTGCCTGATAATCAAACTAGCAAACTGCGTTGCATATGCTAATTTATGTATTTAAGTAAAAACTGAGTTACCTCATCGTGATATTTAAATGCTTGCCAATTTTGATTTAAAATATAAAGCATTTTGATGCATGAAGGCAAAAATGTAATCTAATTACAGATAACACCTTTATTCTGTCTTGATATTCCTGCAGTCTTATCACTCACGACTTCATTATTTTAATAAAGACATCCTGGAACCGTGATGTAGAGTTTAGAATACAAATGTATATTTTAGCTATACATTTCTATAAATTTAGAAACTGCTTATAATGAAACCATTGGTGTGACGTTAGCAATAATATGAACAGACAGCATATGTTTCTTCTTGAAATAATGCCACTGAATCTTAGATCAATTAAAAATACTTTGATTTATGTATACTTCCAACAATAAAATAATAAAACTTGTATTTATAGAGTAAGAATTAGCTATGTAGGAAGGCTGTTTCTTTTCTCTATGAATACAAAATCTTTATAAAGTTAGGCATTAATATCAATCTATATTAAGACTTTTGGATTTTGAGCTGCTGGTGAAGAAATAAACAAGTAGATATTTTTAAATATTGAGTTAGGAATTTGTATTTGTTAAAATGTTTATGTGGTTATCATTGGATTTTTCAGTTTATTTATGGGAAATTCATCCTATAAGATTACTGAAATGCATCAAGCATATTCTCCACAGATTGTGTGGAATTAGGAGGCATTGGTAATAACTCAAAATTATTTAAATGATGGGTAAATAAACTACAGTGCTTCCTTAAGTAGAAATATTTGTACTTACGTGAATGAATGCTCCAAATACACTAATTGAAAAAGTAAGAAAAGCAAGGCCCTATAATAAAATCTCTCTTTTATTAAAGTAATTTAAAAAAGGAAAAATCAATCCATAAATAGAATAAAAGTTAGATTTTATATTAAAATTGAGTGAATGAGTAAATGATGAGATCTCAGATATTCTTATTAGCAAACACCTTTAACCCAAAGAATGTTTATTCTTAATAATCTTAGTTAATAATGACAATAATGAAAATAAGCAGAATATATTAACAGCCTAATGGGGAAAGCATATTTCCTGGATATCTGAATTGCTTTTGATTTATCATCCATGAAAAATTTCTTCTGGATAAGTATGCATGCATGTACTCTGTAAGAACATGAACAATGCAAAAATGTGTGGCATAGAAAGTGAAAACCTCTAAATCCTAAATTTCATGTATAGTTATTGTTAACAAGAAAAATTCACACTAAAGCATTATATGTGTGTGTGTTGTGGGTTGAAGTGGGTCCCCTAAAATTTTTACATTGAAGTCCTAACCCTGAGTAACTCAGAATGTAAGGTTATTTGAAAATAAATAGAGTTGTCACAGACATAAGTGGTTAAGATGAAGTCTTTAGAGTAGGACCTAAGCCATTATGACTGGTGTTCTTATGAAAAGGGGAAATTTAGACAGACACATGTGCAAGGAGTACTCCATGTAAAGAGAAGACAGAGACCAGAGTGATGCTTTTAAACCAAGGAATGTCAAAGATTGCCAGCAAACTACCAGAATCTAGGTAACAGGCATCAAACTGATTCTTACAGCCCTCAGAAGAAAACAAACTTACTGACATCTTCATCTTGGATTTCTAGATTCCGGAACTGGAAGACAACAAATTTCTCTTGATTAAGACACCCAGTTTGTTAATGGCAACCCTAGAAAAATACATTGTATTGCCAATATTCCACCATTATTAATATTCTCCGATATTTATTTTACATTCCTATACATCTATCCATTTATTAATTCATCTTAATAGGATGCATGTCAAATAAAAGGATGGTATCTATACACCTCAACAATAAACATTTAAGTATATAATAAGCTGAAATGCAATATTGGGTTATGGGTTTTTAAAAAATTACTTATTCTTTAATAGAGATAATTGTACATGTTTATGAGATACATAGTGATGTTACAGTACATACGATATATAGTGAGATCAGATAAGGGTAATTAACATATCCATCATCTCAAACATTTATCATTTCTATGTGTTGCAAACATTCAATATCTTCTCTGGAGCAATTTGAAGATATATGTTATTGTTAGCTATAGTCATCCTACAGTGCTATAGAACACTAGAACATATTTCTCCTATCTAGCTATAATTTTGTATCCTTTAATAAATCTCTGCCTATTCCCCTCTTCCCTTTAATCTTCCCAGCTTCTAATAACCTTTGTTCTACTATTCCTTCTATGAGATCAACTTCTGCATATGAGTAAGAACATGTGGTATTTAACTTTCTGTTCTTCACTTATTTCACTTATGTCATCCAGGCTCATTCGTGTTGTTGTAAATGCCAGGATTTCATTCTTTGTTAAGGCTAAATAGTATTCCATTTTGTGTACATTTCATATTTTCTTTATCCATTCATCTGTTGTTGGAAACTTTGGTTGATTCCGTTTTCTGGCTATTGTGAATCATGCTGCAATAACCAGGAGGGTGAAGATTTTGCTTCAGTACACAGATTTCCTTTTCTTTGGATAAATACTCAGCAGAGAGATTGCTGAATTATTAATACATGACAGTTCTATTTGTAGTTTTTTTGGGGAAACTTCATACCATTGTCCATAATGGCTGTACCAGTTAACATCCCACCAACAGTACATTAGATTTCAATTGTCTCCCCATCCTTGCCAGTACATTTGTTTGTTTGTTTGTTTGTTGGTCTTTTACATAGTAGCCATTCTAACTGGGATGAGGCAATATGATATTTCACTGTGGTTTTGATTCGCGTTTTCCTGATGATTAGTGATATTGAGCATTTTTCACATATTTGTTGGCCGTTTGTATGTCTTCTTTAGATAAATGTCTGCTGAGATTACTTGCCCTTTTTTTCTTTGCAAATGACATGATTTTGTTCTTTGATTATGGCCAAATAGTATTCCATTTGACCATTAAAAATGTGGTATACATACCATGTTTTCTTTGTCCATTTGTTTGTTAATGGACACTTGGGTTGATTCGTTTTTGTTTTTGTTTGTTTGTTTTTTGAGACAGAGTCTTGCTCTGTGGCCTAGGTTGGAGTGCAGTGGCATGATCTTGGCTCACTGCAACCTCTGCCTTCCAAGTTCAAGCAATTCTCGTGCCTCAGCCTCCTGAGTAGCTGGAACTACTAGCTGGAACTACAGGCATGTGCCACCATGCCCAGCTATTTTTTTGTATTTTAGTAGAGATGGGTTTTCACCATGTTTCCGAGGCTGGTCTTGAACTCCTGATCTCCAGCAATCCGCCTGTCTCAGCCTCCCAAAGTGCTAGGACTACAGGCATGAGCCAACTGGGTTGATTTCATATTGTGAATGGTGCTATTTACCCATTTTTTTTAATCAAATTGTTTATTTCTCTTGCTGTTGAAATGTTTGAGTTTCTAGTATATTCTGGAAATTAATTCCTTGTCAGATGAATAGTCTGAAAATATTTTCTCCCATTCTGTAGGTAATATTTTTACTCTGTTGATTATTTCCCTTTGCTGTGCAGAAGCTTTTAGTTTTATATAATCCTATTTTTGCTTTTATTGCTTGTGCTTTTGAAATCTTATTCATAAAACCTTCTCCCAGATCAGTGTCCTGAGGTATCTCCCCTGTGTGTTTTTCTAGTAGTTTTATAGTTTGGGGTTTTAAAATTAGGCCTTTAATCCATTTTGAGTTGATTTTTGTATAAGGTGAGAGGTGGGGGTCTAGTTTCCTTCCGCATATGGATATTTAGTTTTTTCAGCACCAATTATTGAAGAGGCTGTCCTTACCCTATTGAATATTCTTGGTGCCTTTGTCAAAAATCAGTCAACTGTAGACATGTGGATTAATTTACGGGTTCTCTATTTAATTCCGTGGGTTTATGTGGCAGTTTTTATGTCAATACCATGCTGTTTTGGTTAGTATAAACTTGAAGAATATTTTGAGATCTAGTAGTGAGATGTTTCCAGCTTTGTTCTTTCTTTCTCAGGATTGCTTTAGCTATTGTAGGTCTTTTGTGGTTCCATATGAATTTTAGGATTTTTTTTCTATTTCTATGAAAAACTTCACTGGCATTTTGATAGGCATTTCATTGAATCTCTAGATCACTTTCAATAGTATGGTCATTTTAACATTAATTATTAATTTTTCCATTCAATTAATGTAATATGTCTTTGCAATTTTTCTGTCTTTTTCTATTTCTTTTTTCAATGTTTTGTAGTTTTTCTTGCAGAGATTTTTCACGTCCTTGGTCAAATTTATTTCTAAGTATTTTACTGCTTTTTTTTAAACTATTGTAAATGACTGCTTTCTTAATTTATTTTTCAGCCAGTTTGTTGTTCATGTATAGAAATGCTGTTGATTTTTGTAGGTTGGTTTTGTATCTTGCAACATTACCAAATTTATTCATCACTTCTAAGAGTTTTTTGGTAGAGTTTTTAGGCTTTTTATATATAAGATCATTTCATCTACAAACAGGGATAATTTTATTTCCTCTTTTCCAGTTTGGATGCCCTTAGTTTCTTTCTTTTCCTTATTTGCTCTGGCTAGGGCTTCCAGTACTGTATCAAATAAGACTGGTGAGAATGGGCATGCTTGTCTTGGTCCATTTCTTAGGAAAAAAAAACGTTCAGCTTTCCCCTGTTCAGTATATTAGCTTTGTGTTTGTCATGTGTGGCCATTATTTTTTTTTGAAGTACATTCCTTTTATACATAATTTATTGAGATTTTTATTCATGAAGGGATGTTGAATATTTTTCAATGCTTTTTCTAAAACTCTTTATATAATCATATGGTTTTAGTCCTTCATTATGTTGATAGGCTGTATCCTGTTTATTGATTTGAGTATGCTGAACATCCTTGTTATAAATTCCACTTGATTGTGGTGTATGATTGATATGGTTTGGATATTTGTCTCCTCCAAATCTCATGTTGAAGTGTGATTTCCAATGTTAGAGCTGGGGCCTAGTGGGAGGTGTTTGGGTCATGGGAGTAGATCCATCATGAATGTCTTGTTGCCCTCCTTGTGGTAATAAGTGAATTCTCACTCATAGCTCACATGAGATCTGGTTGTTTAAGAGAGTAGCAGGGGCACCTCCTCGACTCTACTACTGCTTTCACTATGCGATACGCCTTCTCCCCGTCTCCTTCCATCATGATTGTAAGCTTCCTAAAGCCTTCATCAGAAGCAAATAGCAGCACCACACTTCTACAGCACAGACTGCAGAATCATGAGCCTAAATAAACCTCTTTTCTTTGTAAATTACCCAGCCTCAAGTATTTCTTTATAGCAATGTAAATAGACTGATGCAGTGATCTTTTTAATGTGCTATTGGATTTGTTTTGCTCACATGTTGCTGAGCACTTTTTATCTAAGTTAAGTTCATCAGGAATATTGGACTATAGGGTTTTGTTTGTTTGTTTTGTTTGTTTTTCTCGTGTCCTTGTTTTTGCTACCAAGATTATGCTGGTCTTGTAGAATGAGTTCGGAAGAATTCCCTTCTCTTCAATTTTTTGAAATAGTTTGAGAATAATCAGTAATAGATCTTCAAAACTGCAGTGGAAGTCAGCAGTGACTTCATCCCTTCCTGGACTTTTTCTTGTTGGGAGACATTACTGGTTCAAACGCAATACTTGTGATTGGTCTGTTCAAGTTTTCTACTTCTTTTGGGTTCCATCTTGATAGGTTGCATGTGTCTAGGAATTAATCCATTTCCTCCACCTTTTCAAATTTATTGGTGAATTGTTCATAATCTCTAATAATCCTTTGTATTTCTGTTGTATCAGTTGTGAGGTCTCCTTTTTGGTTTATGACTTTATTTGTGTCTTCTCTCTTTTTTCCTTAGTCTAGCTAATGATTTGTTAATTTTCTTTTCAGAAAACCAACTTTTTGTTTCATTGGTCTTCTCTACTTTTTTGTGGTCCCGATTTTGGTTATTTATTTCTGTCCTGATTTTTATGCTTTATTTGCTTCTACTAATTTTGGGTTTCATTTTTTTCTTGCTTTTCTAGTTCTTGAAATGCATCATGATGTCATTTATTTGAAATCTTTCTACTTTTCTGATGAATATATTTATTGCTATACACTTGCCTCTTAATACTGCTTCACTATGCCCAGTAGTGAAGCAATTGGCTAATACCTAATAGGCTTTTGTATGTTTCATTTCTATTTTAATTTGTTCCTTTCTTATTGAAGGGTACAAGCTCCAGATGCCTCTACCTGGCCATCTTGTGGCATCACTCTTTTATGGATATTTTTTAGCTAGCTATTTTTTAGAAAACAAAATTACATGTAGGTAATTATACAAACTCCAGCACACAACTAGGTGAGCTTAAGCAAGTATAAACACCTGTGAAACTCAAATCTTTATCAAAATATGATACCATACCATTATTTCTGAGAATTTTATAATGCCATTTATGTGGGATTTTTAATGACCCTGATACCAGAGGCAATGACTTCTCTGATTTTTTTATACATTAGTTTTGCCAGTTAAAAAACTTTCATATAAATGAAATCAGTGTGTACGCTTTCATATAGAACTTGCTTTATTTAGCATACTGCTTCTGCAATTCATCTTTCTTTTTGTTATTAGCAATTGTCCCTTTCATTTATTAACAGCATCCTATTATATAAATATACCACATTTTATATATCACATATAAATATATCACATGATGTTTTCTTGTAGAAAGTTTATTATTTTTATTTTAAAATATATGGTTTATCTCAAATTAAATTATGTGTATGATATTGGATAGTGGTTACCTTTTTTTCCTTGTGGACATTTAGTTATAGCATCCTTGTGGTAAATATTTTTTTCTTACTGGATTGTTTTGGTAATGTTATTAAAAATAAAATAACTGAATAAATATTTCTTGTTGTTGTTTGTTTCCATGATCTATTAATGTATACTAGTCTTACTTCTGCACAGTCTTAATTATTGTAGCTTTAGATTAGCTCTAAAAGTGACGTGGTATAAGGCCTCAATCTTTGCTTCACTTATGAAAATTGCTTAAAATATTCTAGATACCTTTCATTTTCATATAGATTTTACAATTAGCCTGCCTTTATAAAAACATTGGGCTGAAATTATAATTGGAAGTGCATTAAATCTAAAAATTAATTAATTTGGAAATATTGAAATTTATTCATATTGAATCTTTAAATGTACTTCTTTCATATCTCCATGTTTGGTTTTCTTTGATTTTTGTCATCAAAGATCTTTCATTTTTTAAAATTAAACTGTTAATTTTGATATAACTGTAAATTTGCAAACAGTTGTGAAGAAAAATACAGAGATCTTGTGTGTCTTTTACCCAATTCTCCTCATAGTATATCTTGCAAAATTATAGTACAGTATCACAAATACATTATTAGCGTTGATAGGGTCAGGATGCTGAACATTTCCACCATGATGCGATCCCTCATGTAGCCCTTTTAAAACCACACTCACTTCCCTCCTATCCCAATTCCATGCCTTTATTCTGTGGCAATCACCAATTTGTTCTCCATTTCTATAATATTATCAGAATTTCTATAATACCATTATCATTATAAAATTATTTATAATTATATGCATGAAGAAGTAATCTCTATTTCTACATTATCATTTCTTAATATTTTCAGATAATAATATCTATAATTTTATCTACATTATCAAATATATTAATTTCTATAATATCTTGAAATAATATAATTTCAAGAACATTATTTAAATGGAATTATGCAGTATGTAAACTTTGGGATTATCTTTATTTCACTTGAGATAATTCTGTGAGGATTCATCAGCCTTATTTATGTTTATTGCCAAACAGTATTTCATTGTATGTACACACCACAGTTTGTTAAATAATTTACCTACTGAAGGACATTTGAGTTGTTTCCAGCTTTTGACAGTTGTGAATGACTCTGCTACAAGCATTCATGTACAAGCTTTTGTGTTAGCATAATTTTATTATTTTACTATTTTTTGGAATAAGTGTCCATGAGCGAAACTGCTGACTTGTATGGTGGTTGTACATTTAGCTTTTTGAAAAATCACCAACCTGTTTTCCAGAAATGTTGCATCATTTTACACTGCAATATATATTCTAGACATTAGTCCTTTGATAGATATGTGTCAGCAAATCATAGCTTGTTTTTGCACCTCTTGATGGGATCTTGAACAGAGCAAAGAAATAATCTAAATTTTGATTAAGTACAGTTTAGCACTTTATTCCTTCGTGAATCATACTTTTGGTATTCAGTCAAATAACTTTTTGCCATCCCATATATATCAAAGATTATCCCCTATGTTTGGAGATATGCAAGGAGACTATGGCTGCCTTCATCCAAACTATCTGAAGCTATGCAAAACTCCCTGGCCTTCCAAGAAGGTTTGCTTCTTTCTATTCCTATAATTTCTCCTGCCACTCTGAATGATCTCCCACAGTTTTACATTCTACATTTAAATCCAAGACCCATTTTGAGTTAATATTTGTATAATGTGTGGGCCTTTGACTAAAGTTAATTTTGTGCCTATGAATATCCCGTTGCTCCTGCAGTATTTGTTGAAAGGTTATCTTTTGTCCATTGAATTGCTTCTTCATTGTTCTCCACAATTAGTTTATATATTTGTGTAGGTCTATTTCTGGGTTCTTTATTCTGTTTCATTGAGCTATGTATCTATCGCTCCAACAATACTACATATTCTTGATGGCTACAGCTAAACATGTTTTAAACTTGAGTAGACGAATTCTTCTCACCTTATTCTTGTTTTTCAAAATTATTTTAGTTTTACAAGTTCCTCTGTCTTTTCACATAAATTTTAGAGCAACATTGTCTACATGAATATAAATTTTGCTGGGATTTTGACAGGAATTGCATTGGACCTGTATATCAATTCGACTACTGACATATTTACTGTATTGAGTGTACTAATTCATAAACATTGCATCTGTTTCAGTTAATTTAGATCATTTTTAATATCTTTGATCAAAATTTTCTAGTTTCTCTATACATGTCTCACACCTGTTTTGTTGGCATTATACTCAAATGTTTTACTGTTTTTATGTAGAATTACGATCGATTGTTGTTCATTTACCTTGTAGCCTGTGACAATGCTAGGTTCTAGTTCTGGGTTTTGGAGATTTTTTCGTAGATTCTTTGGATTATCTACAGTGACAATCATTTTTTTTCTGCATATAGGAAATGTTTTATGTCTTCATTTTTTATGACCTGAATCAGTATCTTTAAAAATGTCATTGAGATTTGATTTATTTCTTATTACATTTAGCAGAATTTATCATCAAAAGGCAGACATTTTGAAGGATAGGATATGTAATGGTTAACTACATGTGTCAATTTGATTAGGCTATGCCCTGTAATTTGCTCAAACACAGCTAAGATGTTGCTGTGAAGACATTTTGTAGGTGTGACTAGTCTACAATAATGTCTACAATAAGTTGACTTTAAGTAAAGTAGATTACCCTCAGTAATGAGAGGAACTCATCCAACCAATGGAAGACCTTAAGAGCATAATCTCTTGTTTCCCAGGGCAAAGAAATTCTGCCTCAATATTTCAAAATAGAAATCCCTTCTGAGTTTCCAGCCTTCCAGCATTCCCTTCAGGTTTCACACTTCAGACTACAACAAAGTCTTGTCTGAGTTTGCTGCTTGCTGGCTCACGCAAAAAATTCTGGACTCAAGATTGTAATATCAACACCTGCCTGAGTTTTCAGCTTGCTGGCCTGTCCTGTATATTTCAAACTTGCCAGCCTTCGTAATTTTGTGAGCCAAATGTTTAAAACAAATCATATACATACATACAAATATATGGCTTATACATACACATATATGGGCTTATATATAATTCACGCAAATATACATTTATACATGTTTGTGTATGTATATCTATGTGTGGTAGGGTATTTATATGTACGTATATGTAATCATGCTTCTCATAACAAAGTTTTGGTCAGTGATGGACTACATATACTATGGTGGTTTTACAACATCATAGTGGAGCTGAAAAATTCTTATTGCCTAATGATGCAGCTGTCATAAAGTCATAGTGCAATGTACATTTTTTTTGTAATTCTGGTGTAAACTTATTGTGCTGTCAGTCATATAAAACTATAGCACATACAGTATTTGGTTTTCTATTCCTGTGTTAGTTTGCTAAGGATAATGGCCTCCAGCTCCATCCACATGTTCTCACTCATAAGTGGGAGCTAAATGGTGAGAACTAAAGAACACAGAGAAGGGAACAACAGACAAAGGAGCCTCCTTGAGGGTGGAGAGTGGAGGAGCATAAAAAATTACTATAGGGTACTAACTAGGTTTAGTACCTGGACAACAAAATAATGTGTACAGCAATCCCATGTGACATAAATTTACCTATGTAACAAACCTGCACATGTACCTCCAACCTAAAATAAAAGTTAAAAAACTGTAGCACATATAATTATGTACAGTACATAATAATAAATGACTATGTTAGTGGTTTATGTATCTATTATACTATACTTTTTAATTGTTATTTTAGAGAGTACTCCTACTTATTTACAAATGGCAAATATAAAACAGCCTCAGGCAGGTTCTTCAGGAGGTGTTCCAGAAAAGAGCATTTTTATCATAAGAGATGGCAGCTCTATGCTTGTTATTCCCCTTGAACACCTTCCAATGGGACAAGATATGGAGGTGGAAGATATTGATTATCCTGACCTTGTGTAGGTCTAGGCTAATGTGTGTGTTTTGTCTTGGTTCTTAACAAAAAAGTTTGAAAAGTAAAGAACAAAAGAATTCAAAATTTAAAAACAGAAAAAGTTTATACAATGAGGATATAAAGAAAAAATATTTCTTACAACTGTACAATATGTTTGCGTTTTAAGCTAAGTTATTACAAAAGAGTCAAAAAGTTAAAAAAGCTTATAAAATAAAAAAGTTACAGTAAGCTGAGATTATTAATTATTGAACACAGAAAAATATCTTTTTATAAATTTCATGTAGCCTAAGTGTACAGTGTTTATAAAGTCTTCAGTAGTGTACAGTAACATCCCACGTCTTCATATTCACTCACCACTCACCCACTGACTCACCCAGAACAACTTGCTTTATTGCAAGCTTCATTCATGGTAAGTGCCCTACAGAGGTGTGGCATTTTTAATCTTTCATACTGCATTTTTACTGTACCCTTTCTATGTTTAGATATATTTTGATACATAAATACTTAGCATTGTGATACAATCACCCACAGTATTAATTACAGTAACATACCATACAGGTTTATAGCCTAGGAGCAATAGACAGCACCACATGGCCCAGGTATGTAGTAGGCTCTACCATGTAGGTTTATGTAGGTATACTCTATGATCACACAATGACAAAATCACCAAATGATGGATTTCTCGGAAAGAATCCCCATTGTTAAACCACTCATCACCATCTTTTAATGACTGTATTTTTTATTTGTAAATCATTGTAACGAAGGAGGAAGTGAAACTGATGAGATATTGGCATTTTATTTGAACTTTTATAAACTTTTTATTATTCTTTAATAGTTGTCAGGAAAAGTTAGTGCACTGTGCTACAACACTACAATGGCTATGACGTCACTAGGCAATAGGAATTTTTTAGCTCCATTTTAATTTTAGGAGAGCTTCCTTGTACATTTGGTCTCTTGTTAACTGAAACCTCGTTTTGTGTGCATGAGTATAAAGGTAAGTGTGCATATGTATTTCTGCCCACAAGCAATATTTCCTTCCACTTCTGTCTTTCAATAGAGTAGTTGAGGAACTGTCAATTGCTTCACTAAGTACCATTAATACGGCCAGATAGCAGTAATCAGTTCCACAGAAGTCATATCATTCTCACCCTGGGATTGTTAAGATCTGTAAGTCCTTTCACGTATGTATTTCCGTACTATAATTACCTTTTTCTCGAAGTCATAAAACATCTTTCTGTTCTCTGAAGGGCCCTAACAGTCTAATTCCTTTGCCTGCTTGATTCCTAAGGACTCATGCATATGAGGCTGACTGACCACAGGATAAGAGAAAATCATGAGTTATAATGACAAGTAATTCAGGCCTCAAGAAACTTTCTAAGAATTTCAGATAAATATGGCTGTTTAAGTACATGAATTCACTTGTACATTCTTTTACACTGACTTAAATAACAATAATTAAGAAAATTTTTTAAAAGGCATGAACACAGAGTGACAAATTGAATTAGAAAGTAACAGCAGTTACAATTACTTACAGCAGTAAGAATTGAAAAGCTGCTTAATAGAAGGTCAAGTAATAAGCAATTTAGCAAACCTGTGGAAGCGAAATCTTCAGTCAATGCTAATGTCAATGAAAAGAGTCAAACTCTGTAAATATTTTAGGAGATTTATTCTGAGCAAAATATGACTGACCATGGCCCATGACACAGCCCTTTGGAGGTCCTGAGAACATGTGCAAGGTGGTTGGGGCACAGATTGGTTTTATATAGCTCCAGGAGGCATGAGACATCAATCAAATACACTTAAGAAATCCATTGGTTTTGTTCAGAAAGGCAGGACAACTCAAAGCGGGGGCTTCCAGCTATAGGAAGATTTAAACATTTTCTGGTTGACAGTCAGTTGAGTTTGTCTAAAGACTGGGTATCCATAGAAAGGAATGTTCAGGTTAAAGATAAAGGATTGTGGACACCAAGTTTTATTGTGCAGAGGAAACTCTCAGATCGGAGACTTCAGAGAGAGCAGGTTGTAAATTGTTTCTTATCTGACTTAAAAGGGTGCCTGGCTCTTAGTTGATTATCTCCTAGATCTGGGAAGAGAGGAAGGAAAACAAATGGGAAAGGAGATTTTCTATAGAATGTGGATTTTTCCCACAACAGACTTTGCAGGGCAATTTTAAGGTATAGTAAAGAAATACATTTTGGGGCTAAATATTTCTTGTCTCGTAATGTTATGCCAGAGTCAGATTGAAAAGTAAGTCATAATATATAGCGTCAAATAAAACCCATCTGATGAGAATTTACAGTTTGTACGGCATGACTCCCTAGACCCTTTAGGTAGGAATTTGGGCAAGATAAAAAATCAGAGCTTAGTTTTAACTAAGGAAATCCACAAAGCAATCCACACTGCAGAACTAGCAAAAGACTAAAGAAACGGTATCTACAGGTAACTCTCAAGTCGAAACTCAGACTAAAATCCAGGTGATTTTCTAGACATTTTGGAATAAATAGGCCCCAGATTCCTTTCCGTCCTCTAGACAGATGTGCAGTTGCCCCTCACTCGCTCTAGGAGATCAGAAGTTTATTGTCTTGTGGATATTTACCAGAGGGACTCTGGATTGAAAGAGATTGGGAGCAAGATTAGAACATATCTGTCTTTGAAATGTAGCCTACAGAAAAGGGAAGACGTAAAGATATTAATATCAAGTTCCCTCAAGGAAACAGCTTGGTTAAATTACATCAGAGTGAAGTCCAAGACTGGCTAGTCTCATATATGTTTTCATAGATTCAAACAGATTGTCAGCCTCTTGCTCTTGAACATGAAACTAGGAATCTTGAACATGCAACTAGGAATCACCAGAGAGAGTTGAAAACAATACAATAAATATAAAGCATCTGCAAGGAAACAGAGATTAAACAAGCAACTTCTAAAATAAAAAGTATCATTAATAATCTCAGAAGGAAAAAAATAAATCATTTCAGTAAACAAGACAGAATACTATTTTTAAAAACTTTTTGAGTAAAAGGAGTCTTGAGAATTAAAAATATTATGGCAAAAGTAAACAACTCACTAGAAAAGATAAACAAAGTAGAGAAAAGAGAATATATATGGGAAAACATAACAAAGAAAAAGATACGGCAATTAGTACATCGGGCCAGGAGATCTAATATCCAAATAATAGAAGTTTCTGTAAGATCTAATAGAGAAAACAAAAGTGAGAAAAACGACATAAAAAAAGCATCCAATACCTTTCCCAGAGCTAAAGAACATAGATTTTCATCTTGAAAGGTGCTGCTGATTGCCTAGAGCATTGGATGAAAATAGCCTCACTCCAAATTATATCGTGACATTTCAAAACACAACAGATAAAGAGAAAAACAAGCTTTCAGAAAGAAAAAAAAAAACATACAACTGATATACAGAGGGTTAGAAATTACGATGAGTTTGAAATTTCTCAGCATCACTTCTAGAAGTTAGAAATCAATAGAATAATGCCTGTGAAATTCTGAAGGAGTATAATTTCTAATTTAGAATTTGGTATCAATCAAATGAGAAATTAGAGTATCAATTTTTTTCTGAATGTATCAAAATGTTAAAGTTTTTCAGGAATCTACTCGATGATGTTTCTACCAAAATGAGAGAGTAGACCAAGCAAGATATGGGGTCCAAGAAACAGAATATTTAAAACAAAAATGGCTGCTGGGAACCCACAGGAATACAATGCAGAAAGATATTAAGATAACAGCTGTGCTCCAGGACTTGAGAGCAACCAACCAAAAATAAGTGAATACGGTGAATTTTTAATGAGTCCAGTGCTATTATTAATATTAAGCTTCTTATAATAAACAATACCAATGCTCACTCCCAAAATTTGCAGGGTCTGCTCTAAGGCAAACACTTTAAACTCTCAATCTGATTCCTCTGGTATTTACTGAAGATCTCTATGTAACATGTTTTGAACCCTATATTTTGCTTTTCCATTTTGGACAATATCTATTAATTTTCCAGTATGCTAGATGGAGATTTAGTACTTTATCTCCTGTACTTCACACAACATCACAAGGTCATTCATTCTCTTCATATAGCTGAATCCTAATTTTGGTTACATAATATAAACACATCAAGTGGTTATGTTATTATGTATGTAAATATTATTTACAACAGAGCTATACCTTATACAATTAAACAATTAAATTTATTTTACAGAAGAATTATCTTTAAATTTTATCTGGCATTAATAATTGTTTTTTTTTCAGTTGCTTAACTTTTATGTACCATTCGTAATTCAACAACTGTCTGTCAATTGCTTAATTCTCCTATCAATAATTTCAGACATGTTAGGTATTTTTTTAACTTCATTGACTTTAAACACTGAAGCATGGTACATGATGATTTTTTTAAATATTCAAGGCGGGGCCTGGTGGCTCACGCCTGTAATCCCAGCATTTTGGGAAATGGAGGCAGGGGGTATCACTTGAGTCCAGGAGTTCAAGACCAGCCTGGCCAACATGGCAAAACCCCCATCTCTAGTAAAAATACAAAAATTAGCCGAGTATGGTGGCGGGCACATGTAATCCCAGCTACTCAGTAGGCCGAGGCACAAGAATCACTTGAACCCTGGAGACGAAGGTTGCAGTGAGCCGAGACTGCACCATTGCACTCCAGCCTAGGTGACAGAGTGAGACTCTGTCTCAGAAAAAAAGAAAGAAAAAAAAATACATTGAAGACTGATACTAAAATTCCAAGTAATCAATAGGAAATGACTCTGAGTTGTAATTCATTGGTATTTTTAATGTTTTTATACTTTATATTTTGAAATAATTTTATACTGAAATAAAATTTTCCTGGTCCAAGATTTAATTTATTCATCACGTCTTCTTAGACTTCTCAAATCTGTGGCAGCACATTAGTTTTTTCTCCTTTTATATCCCTAACACTTTTGAAGAGTACTGGTCAATTATTTTATAGGATGCCCTCGGTTTGGGAGTGCCATCATATATACTTCTCCCTGGCAAAAATATACTACTTTACAACCAGAAAAATTTTTAATTTTTATATTTTAATTATAATTGGACAAATTATAGTTGTATCTATGTATTGGGTAAAAGCAATGCAATGATTGAGGAATACAATGTGGAATAATTAAATCAATGTAATTAACATATTCATCACAGCAAATGCTTATCTTTTGTGGTGAGAACATTTGCAATTCACTCTCTTAGAGATTTTGAAATGCAAATATATATAATACATTTCAATTCACTATATTCACGACACTGTGCGGTATATCCCCCACCAAAAAAAGCAATCCTCCTAATTGAAGCTTAGGAGCCTTTGACCATGATCTTACCATTGCTCCCAAACCCTCATCCTCTGATAACCATTATTCTACTCTCTGCTTCTTTGAATTCTATTGTTTTAGATTCCACTTATAAATGAGAACATATTTGTCTTTCTGTGCCTGGCTTATTTTACTTAGCAAAATGTTCTGTAATTTCATTCATGTTACTGCAAATGATAAGTTTTTTTTTTAACTTTTTAAGTCTAAGTAGTATTCTGTTGTGTATATATATATATACTACACTTTTTTAATCCATTCCTCTGCTAATGAACGTTTCGGTTGCTTCTATATCTTGGTAATTGTGAATAGTGCTGCAATGAACATGGGAGTGCAGATATCTCTTTGATACATTGATTTTAAAACTTTTGAGTAAATACCCAGAAATGGAATTCCTGGATCATATGGCAATTTTATTTTTAGTTTATTGAGGAGCCTCTATATTGTTTTTCATAATGGATATACTAATTTACTTTCCTACCCACAGTATATGAGTTACCCTTTCTCTACATCCTTGACACCACTTATTATCTATCTATCTATCTTTTAGATAATAACCATTCAAACAGGTGTGAAAGGGCTATCTCCTTTGGATATTAAAGTGTATTTCTCTAATAATTAGTGATATTGAACTTCTTTTCTTGTATCTTTTGGCCAATTTCATTTTTTTTTTGAGAAATTTCTATTCAGATCTTCTACCCATTTTTAAATCTTTTTGGGCCTTATTTTTTTGCTTGCTTTACATACTTTGGATATTAACCCCTTATCAGATATATGGTTTGCAAATATTTTCTTCCAGTCCATAGGTCATCTCTTCACTTTGTTAATTTTTTCCTTTGTTGTTGTTGAAAATAATATTTATTTTAAGGTCCATATTAAAATTGGAGGGTTATTCTAAGAATTTCAAAAGTATATGTTATAGATTTCTTTAGAAATTCAGGATTCAATCAAGAACACATACTGCATTTAGTTCTCATGTGTCTTTTTTTTTTTTTTTTTTTTTTGAGACATAGTCTTTCTCTGTCAACTAGGCTAGAACACAGTGGCATGATCACAACTTACTGCAGCCTTGACCTCCTGGGCTCAAGTGATCCTCCTGCCTCAGCCTTCTAAGTAGCTGGACCTATAGGTTCACACCACCATGCTCAGCTAATTTTATTTTATCTTATATTTTTAGACACATGGTCTTGCTATATTGCCCTCAAACTCCTGGCCTCAAGTGATCCTCCTGCTTCGGCTTCCCAAATTACAGGTATGAGCCACTGTGCCTGGTCTGTTATTATTTTCTAATTACTAAATTCTGGCTAAATATTTTTAGCAAAGTTCTGCATAGAGATACCCTGCCTTTCCAATGAATTACATCAAGAGACACAGAATGTATTCTGTATCAGTTTAATTCCATTATTTATAATGTTGTTTAATTGCTTGGTTAAGTTATTGTCTATCAGATTTCTCCATTATGAAATCACCTTTCTTCTATTTTAATTAGTAACTAATCTGTGGGGTAACTTCAAGAATCTGTGGGTATTTTTTTTCTTTGCCTGCATCATGATTTGCAAAGTGATTGTAAAATCATGATATTCATTCTATATTATTAGCTGGATTCTTTAGAAAAAAATAACTCCTTTTAATATTATCACTGTGGAATTGTTTATTCTTGCATTTCTTAAGTAATTACTGTACTGGTTTTAAGCCTAAAATCCATAAAGATTTTTCTTATTTTTACAGAGTTGTATGGTACTTCAGTGTGTGAGTGTGCCATAATTTAGTCAATCAGTTGCTTCAGTACTGGTTTTAAGCTTAAAATCAGTACACTCATTATCTCTTTTGATGTTCAAATTATCCCACATTCAGCTAGCAGTAATTCTTTCAAGTTAGTACCTGCGTTATTTTGATGTGTCTCCACGTTATGATTTCCCATATACATTCTTTTTTCCTGTACTATTTTAAATTTTGTTTTCTATCTCTTCTAATGAGTTGTTTATTTTTGCTCTAAATATTTTCTTGTTTATAGACCTAACTTGACATTCCAGGATTACCTTGTATTATCTACACAACCTGGAATCAGCCAACTCATAAAGGAGTCCTGGTCCCTTTTAGTAGAAAATGGTGTTCGTGTTCAAAACCCCATATACAGACATTACATAAGTCCATTGTGAATTAGCTATTATTGATTTGGATACCCATTTGGTATCAAAACTAAAAAATAAATATAATCATTTAAAAATTATCAGTTTATATGGATTAAATTTTATCACTGCATTACTTCCTTGCTTCTCTCCAGTTTCCCTTTACAACAGTAAGAACATTGGTTTCCAACAATATCAATGCATTACTCATTATCACCATCTGACAATACACATCCTAATTCCACATTTTGGCTATTGTGAATAATGCTGTAATAAACATGAAATTGCAGATACGTCTTTGAGATATTGATTTTATTTCCTTTGAATAGGTAGCCAGAAGTGGCATTGATGAATTATATAGCAGTTCAATTTTCAAATATTTCTATAATGTATATACTAATTTACATTCCCACTAACAATGTACAAAAAGGTTATTTTTTCTCTATATCTTAAGCCAACATTTATCATTTTTCTTTTTGATTATAGCCATTGTATATTTATCATTTTTCTTTTTGATTATAGCCATTGTATCAGGTGTGAAGTGATATCTCATTCCAGTTTTAACTTGTATTTTCTTTATAATTAGAGATGTTAAACATTTTTTCATGTGTTTGTTGGCTGATTGTATGTCTTCTTTTAGGAGATGTCTATTCAGGTGTTTTGCCCATTTTTAAATCAATCAGAATGTTTTGTTTTTTTCTTTTGAGTTGCTTGAATTCCTTGCATATGTTGGATATTAACTTTTTATTAGATGTATGCTTTGCAAATGTATTCTCCCATTCTGTAAGTTGTCTCTTCATTTTGTTGATTGTCTTTGCTGTGCAGAAGCTTTTTATCTGATGCAATCCCATTTGTTTATTGTTGCCCTAGTTGCCTCTGCTTTTGGAGTCCTATTGAAAAATCATTGCCTAGATCAATGTCGAGAAGCTTTTTATCTGTGTTTTCATTCAGGAGTTTTATAGTTTTGGGTCTTATGTGTCTTTCTGAGTTTATTTCTGTGTGTTGTATAATATAAAGGTCCAATTTTATTCTTACGCATGTGGATATCTAATTTTTCTGACACTATTCAAGAGACTGTCTTTTCCTCATTGTGTATTAATGAAAACTTTGTCAAAGATGAATTGACTGTAAATGCATGAATTTATTTCTGGGCTTTCTATTTTGTTTCATTAATCTATGTGGCTGTTTTTATGGTAGTGCCATTCTTCTTTACTATACCTTTGTCATATATTTTGAAATCAGATACTTTGATACCTTCACCTTTGTTATTTTTACTGGAGATTGCTTTGCTTTCGAGATCCTTGTTGGTTTCATAACAATTTTAGAATTTTTTTCTTCTATTTCTGGGAAAAATATCTTCAGAGTTTTGATAGGAATTGCATTGAATATGTAGATTGCTTTGGATACTATGGATATTTTAATAATATTACTTCTTCCAATTTTTGAACATGGAATATCTTTCATTTATTTGTGTCATCTTAAATTTTTTTAATCAATGTTACATACTTTCACATGTTTCGATATTTTTACCTCCTTGGTTAAATTTATCTGTAAGTATTTTTTAATGTGATTGTAAATAAGATTGTTTTCTTTATTGTTTCCTGGATGGGTGTGGCGGGGTGGGGGTTGGAAATCTCAGTCTACAATAGTGGACCTGTGTCCTGAATCCATGGGGGCTACCCTGGAACCTAGGGCTGTGGGCACTGACCTGGCACAGAGGCAGGCCTGGAACCTGAGGCTGTCAGGGCTAGCTTGGAGACTGTGTCTGAGAGGAACGGTTTGTTGCCAGGGTTCACTGAGGCAGAACTGGTCCTGGAGTCTGTAGCAAAGTTGAGTAATCAATCACTTCACCCCTCTTTCACAGTGCAGACAGTATCTCTCTCTGCAATAGGCTGTGGAGGTTTGGGGGAGCAGTGTCATGGTTAATGTAAAATTGCCCTTCTTACCCTCTTCAAAATATCTTTTCTTATTTCTGTGCCCCACCCTGGTGTTGTACATAAAAACACACACACATACACATACAATGCTTAAAACACTATCATAATGTTTAATTGACAATAATTTGAGCTTTATGTTGATAGATTTTTAAAATAGAATTTGATAGCTTCGTATACTATTATTTGATAGATTTGATAAAAAGAAAACATAGTTGTACTATTATTTGATAGATTTGATAAAAAGAAAACATAGTTGTCTATGCTTAAACTTATATTTCCACATTAATTTAAATGCTACCTGAGTCACTCTGGCTTCCTCTGAAGGCTTGATAGCTGTAATAACTGACATGAGAAACTATCAAGTAGATACTGTGTTCCATTTTTCAATTATCTTTCTTTCCAAATATGCTGACATCTTTTTTTCTCTTTTTGTTCCCTCCTGGTGAGTTGACAGTGATCAATACCCTTCATTTTACTTATATTAATTTTCAGTGCAAGTTTCTGTCACTGATAATTGAATCCCTTCATCAATATGACCATATATCTTGGATACTCTCAAGAGATTACTATGGAGGGTACTTCAATTTTTAGTTTGAGTGTTGCAAAGTCAAGTTGCATAGCATCAGGTATTTTCATAGATTTTGATCCACTGGCTTTCTAAGCAAGTGAGATGCCTTCTAAATAAAAGTATTTTCAGACACCAAATCAGTAAATCAGATAAAAGTTAGAAGTTTTGGTAAAAACCCTTAAATGTGTAAAGAAGTTATAGATTAATGTATTATTCATTATGACTTCCATCCAAAATATTATTAAAGTATTACATAGAACTCCTATGATTCTGCATAGCATAGACTGAATATATTCTTAATCTTCTGTTAAATTAACAAGATACTGATGTCCAGACATCTTAAGTGACTTACTTATACATTGTTACAGTGCTAATGACAGTGTTGGGACTAAAATCAAGCCCTTTCAATACCAGTGAAATAAATTTTCACTACCTACCATTCTTTTGTGGTATTTAATTTGGGAGGTATGTCAACAATGTACATTTACCAGTAAAAGCCATATAAATAGTTCTATATTATTATCCCATACAAAAATTATCATAATTTATAAATGGCTAATTGTTTTAGCAATTGCAGATTTCAAAGAGAAAATGAGTTTATAGGGATAAATGAAAAAATTCTTTTTTTTTTTTGAGACAGTCTCGCTCTGTCACCCAGTTTAGAGTGCAGTGGCTCAATCTCAGCTCACTGCAACCTCCACCTCCCAGGTTCAAGCAGTTGTCATGCCTCAACCTCCCGAGTAGCTGGGACTATAGGCGCCTGCCACCATGCCTGGCTAAGTTTTATATTTTTAGCAGAAATGGTGTTTTGCCATATTGGCCAGACTAGTCTCGAACTCCTGACCTCAGGTGATCCGCCCACCTCGGCCTCCCAAAGTGCTGGGATTACAGGTATGAGCCACCGCGCCCAGCCAAAAAAATTCTTAATTTGAGGAAAAAGAAGCATTAAGGTAAGAAAAATAATTCATTAGGGTTTGGAATTATGACTCTATAATTACATAGCTAATGTAGCACTGCCACCTGATTTAAACACCTAGAGGATTGAAACTTAAATAACGGCCGGGCGCGGTGGCTCACGCCTGTAATCCCAGCACTTTGGGAGGCCGAGGCGGGCGGATCACGAGGTCAGGAGATCGAGACCAAGGTGAAACCCCGTCTCTACTAAAAATACAAAAAGTTAGCCGGGCGTAGTGGCGGGCGCCTGTAGTCCCAGCTACTCGGGAGGCTGAGGCAGGAGAATGGCGTGAACCCAGGAGGCGGAGCTTGCAGTGAGCCGAGATTGCGCCACTGCAGTCCAGCCTGGGTGACAGAGCGAGACTCCGTCTCAAAAAAAAAAAAAAAAACTTAAATAACAACTAGGAATGAACTGTGTGCATTTCTAATTCAATGTATTAGTTTTGAATCGTATTTATCTTTTTTATCTTTTAGGCTGGACTTCCTGTGGTATAGCATTTCTTAAAAGTCTCAAAGAAGTAAATTCTGTAATGTAAAGTCCTCATATGAATTGATTCTAAGTTGCAGTCAGCCACTAATAAACACACATGCTTACATTTTCTTCTTGACTCATTCTCCTTTCCTCTCGCTTTTGAATTCTAGGAATTGCATTCCTCAATAGAGTGGCAAAATACAGGCTTTTGCCTAAGGCTCTCCTTTTTGGGGGAACATCCATGACTGCGAGTTATAATCTATAGAAATGTAATAAATAGCATAAATGAGACAATATAAATTTATTTCTGCCATCAGATAGAACTCATTCAACAACAAAGACTGTGATTTATTCTGGCATATGTAGATGAGGTGCATGTATGAAATGGATGTAACTTCATAATTATTGTCTTCACATAAAATAGTTTTGAGCACCTACCACATGGAAGTAAATTATTTTAGAATAGTAAATGTAGAAGGGAAGATAACTTTATTGAGTGTCCACAATATGTCAAATATTGTGATAGATGTTTGCACATATGTGGCTACTTGCATTTCTGTCTAATAGATTCTTTGCGAATTGGAGGAATTAAGTAAATGGTTTCAGCTAATATAATTTGTGGTAGATTGTATGTTTCTCAAAATCCTTATTTTTCTCTCTTCTGTTACTTTCCTTGATATGAGTAAATTGTACTTTCTAGACATGTTGACACCACATCTGGTCATTTGTCTTGATTAATCTAATGAAATGTGAGAGTCAGTAACAAGTGTTACTTATGAAGAAAAAGAGCCTGCAGAAGGTTTCCCATGCACAACTTCTCTCTTATGCAATATCTACATGGAACAAATTCACAGTTCACGCAGAATGAATGTATAGTGGGATCTAGAATTAAACCTTTGTTCTTGTGAGCCAGTAAGAGTTTTAGGCTGTTTGTATTGCATTGTAACAACTATTCTGTTCTGTATTCAGTTACTAATTGTGGTACAAACATCCAAATGTTTAAGTTTTAAACCGAGAAGGATAGAATAAATGTCCTGTTCTAAAATGATATAGAATATTACTAGGGATACAGGACCACATATATAAACTGTAAAGAAAAGTATTAAGAAAACTGTACAAAATCCTATATAAGAAAAGCAGTTAACAGTTATTAAAAGATATTAAAGTGATTTTTTTAACCTGCACTTCCACTTTATTTTTTAATGTGTTATTATTTCTTCTTCTCTATATCCTGAACTTACAATATTTTTATACATTTATTTTGTAAATAAGCCAGCACATTCTTCATTTGCATCTATTTTTTATTAACTAAATGCAGGTCTCACTGTACTAATATTACATATATATATATATATATATATATATATACACACACACACACAAATATGAGTTAAAAGTACTGAACCATCCTTTTGACTTGAGACTCTAGATGGTTGTGCTTTTGCTATAACTTAAAATCTAGTTATGTATTGAAGAATCATAATTTTGGTTGCTAGAAAAAGAAACCTTCACTAAGTACAAATATAAAAGATTTGATGAAATTGAGGCCTCGCCAAAGCCAAGCAAAGGCAAGCTTGGACAAACAGCTGAAGTTGAGATTGTTCTCAGGCAAAAAGATCTTGGATATTCTATATTGTTTAATGATTGATAGTTTATAAAGCTGATTGGTTATGTTAATTAGATTGTGTTAATTAGATTGGTGAACTACAGGAAATAAGTTTTATTGTGATACTCTGAATTTGACAGTTTGGGACCTTCAGACAATCAATCACTTAGCTGGTAGACAAGATGGCCTGTCTTTGGAATCAAAGTCAAAGGAGCTAAAGTAAAACTGAATAGATGACACACAAAATATTCTCACCTATAGAGTTCTTTACAGACCTGGATACCATTTCTAGGAAAACTTTTAAATGGAGTGTAATATTACTGGAACCATTAGTTCAAAAGCTTTGGATATATTTTCCTAGAATGCTTTCTGCTATATAGTTTAGACTGGGAAAAAATAAACGAAAACCAGCACATAATTAAAAAATGATTAGATTTTTTACCCTTTTGATTATTATGGAATGTTACATTATCTAAAATATGGGAGCTCTACAGAAGCATGGTCAAGATAGGAACTTACTTGCACTAGGATCCCAGAAAATAGACACTTTTTCAAGACGACAAAATGGGTTTGATAGAAGGACATAGGAGGAAAATAGCCAAATTCCAACAGTAGTCTATCATAATTCTCTATAAGCTCTGTTTTTGCAACCTATGCACATTCAAGTTGACTCTGTTTATATATCCTAATACGTTCATGATAACCTCTTGAGTGTTACCCTAATAATTCTCAGTTACTCATGTTAAAAGAAAAACTTCAGCAGAATTAAATTTAAAGGAGTTTAATTGAGGAATGAAAAAATTATCAAATCAGGCATCCCCTAGGATCACAGCAGATTCAGAGAGACTCCAGGGATGCCTTGTGGTCAGAACAAATTTATAGACAAAAAAAGGGAAGTGGTGTACAGAAATCGGAAGTGAGGTACAGAAATAGATGGATTGGTTACAAGTTGGTGTTTGCCTTATTTGAACACAGTTTGAACACTTACGAGTCTATTAGTGGTGAAGTATGGCTGTTGGGATTGTCCAAAACTCAGCTCTTGTTATATGTGTATGCTCCTAAGTTGGGTTTTCAATCTTGTCTGCCTATTAAGCTAGGTTACAGTTCATCTAGAAGGACTCACTCAAATACAGAAGTGCAAAGTCCTTCTCAGGCCATATTGAGTTTGCTTTAACAATTCCCCCCCTTTGGTCATGTTCTCAATTTTGAGAGATTGACCAAAACTTTGTCATTGATGTCACTATTATCATTGTAAATTTCAGGAGAAAAACAAAACCTAGTATGTTCTTGGATCTATGTGTTTTCTTAAAGTCTTAGTTTGATTATGTCACATTTAGCACTAGTGACTCTAATTTGGTGACTAGTGACTGTAATATATCCAAAGCTTTTGAACTAATCGTTCCAGTGATATTACACTCCATTTAAAAGTTTTCCTAGAAATGGTATCTAGGTCTGTAAAGAACTCTATAGGTGAGAATATTTTGTGTGTAATCTATTCAGTTTTACATCAGCTCCTTTGACTTTGATTCCAAAGATAGGCCATCTTGTCTAACAGCTAAGTGATTGTCTGAAGGTCCCAAACTGTCAAACTATGTCATATTTAGCACTAGTGACTCTAATTTGGCTTTGTTTGGTCTGCTGGGGTGTAGTGCAAAACAAGGGCCTCCCATAATTGTGTTAAAAAAAAAAAATTCCGGCCGGGCGCGGTGGCTCACGCCTGTAATCCCAGCACTTTGGGAGGCCGAGGCGGGCGGATCACGAGGTCAAGAGATCGAGACCATCCTGGCTAACACGGTGAAACCCCGTCTCTACTAAAAATACAAAAAATTAGCCGGGCGTGGTGGCGGGCGCCTATAGTCCCGGCTACTCGGGAGGCTGAGGCAGGAGAATGGCGTGAACCTGGGAGGCGGAGCTTGCAGTGAGCCGAGATTGCGCCACTGCACTCCAGCCTGGGTGACAAAGCAAGACTCCGTCTCAAAAAAAAAAAAAAAAAAAAAAAAAAAAAAAAATTCCCCTTTCTTTCTTTGTCAGATTCTTACTTAGATGAGAGTGTGACCAAAACTTAGGGCCTTATTGCCACTCTCAGTTATCATCATTTTGGGTTTCCAGTCTCAGCATGTCATTCATAGGTTACAGTGTCCTCATGGTCACACATTTCTTTGAGCTTTTGTCATTGCAGTTGAAGAGAGACCATTTGACATTCTAGAGATGGCTGCATGCAAACATTTAATACCTTTTAGTGAATACAGCGCACCAGAGTGACTACTATTATGACAATCGGGAGAATAATACCAAGAGGTTGGAGTATGCTCTTTAACTAGGGTACCCATAAACCAAACCACCTAAAATCAAATAGATCAAAGAATGAGCTAAAGCCTCTACTCACTTAACTAAGTCGTCTTTTTGTTAATCCCTACAGCTGAATTTCTCCATAGGCCACAAGTGCCAGCAGCTGCACAAATATTTCTGTTTATCATAACTTTCACAAAATAATTTAAAGTCTGTTGTGTAACCATAGCCTTTATGGTAGAATCTGCTGGAGGGACTGTCATGAAGAATACATTTCTAATCAATCATTGTCTCTTTTATTTCAAATCATGGAAAAAGAACCTAATAAATGATGCCTTTCAGAAGAGTGAAGGCTTTCTGGCAATGCTCTCTTTAACCTGTGATGTGGGTTAAGAGGAGTGAACCCATGTTCTGTTTCACACCATGTACAAGACTGGCTGCAAAATCCTTCACAAATAAAAGTGTATCCCATAAGTGCACATAACAGACCCCCTTTTCAATTCTATTGTTCATAAAGTTATAACCAAGGGAAAAAATATTCAAAGGTAAAAGTCTCATGATAGTAGAGACGTCTTGATCTGTTATTTTGGAAGAAGATGCCAAGGATGCCATCTTCTTCTAGGGAGAAACTTTCCTGGTTAGCTTTACCTTAAGGGTTCAAGTAGGTGTACAGTTACAAAGGTGTGGAGGGACCCTTCTCAGTTGTGAGATTATGAGCCTAGAATTCAAGTCCCAAAGTTTTGCTGTAGTGTGGACGGCAAGGATTGTCTTTCTCTGATGTTCTCAGAAGACCAGTCTTTGGGTTGTATATTGTGAAGGGGTTGTCCTCAGTCAGTGAACCATAATCTTTCTTTACCTGGTGAAAATACACTGTAGCATAATAATCTACTGTTATAACATCAGCCCTCTTGCACGGGAAAGCTTTTATACAACCAGAAAACATGTATTGATAATGACAGTTGAATGAGATTCATTTGGAAATGTTTAAGTGGCCCATCGGGTAGCAAAATGTACTTGAAGCTTTGATTGTCTTCCCAGGAGTATGGATTTAACAAACCAAACATTGGTTATAAACTATTTTAGCAAGTTTAAGTCACCACACCAGTATGTATTTAATTTGGATCATTTTATCTTTTCTATGATGAGTCATGCAATGCAGAACCTTTAAAAACAGAAGCTTTAAGGAGTCAGGAAGAACAAGGTGGCCATTCTGGTTCTCCGTGATTCCATGCTCAACATTGGACTTATGTCCTTTTGCATAAAAATATTTCTAAAATGTATGTGCATAGCACTGATAACTAATGGGTTATCATAGGTAATTTGACTTAGACCATGGAGTTCATTCAAATTGCATATTTAAACAATTTTAGTATCAGCTGGTTTAACATGACAATCTGGTAAAGTATTTTCTTGGTATTCAGTTTGTTTTTGTTCTACTGAGATTCTCAGTTTTATTAACCAGACAGTCTTTTTATTAAAGTTTCTGGAATTATCACTCAGTCCAAATGATATGAATTTAAAGTTATTAGAAAATTGTATTCAAGAGTCCTTTTCAAGGTTCTTTCCATCCTTTCGTGAACCTCCTAAAAGACACCCTATTCTAGGATTTTGTGTGCTTGTGAACTTTTCAGAAACTGCAACTGTGGAAACAACTTTAGTCATAGTGATAGACACAGTTGACAAGGCAATTTGGTTGTTTCAGTGATCTTTGGTACTTAACATAATATCCTTAATTATCATTGACAGTATTTACTCAGACATATTTAGAATTTTAGAAATCCCATACAATTTGGGAACATATATTAATATCATTCACTAAAATATAACCCTAAGATTAACATTATTTTAAATTTTGGCAATTCTTCCCATGTAACTAAACATATCAGATAATCCTGTTTACTTCTCTTTTGAATACTTCAGGGGCCGTCTGTAGCATCTCAAAGTTACGGGTTAGAAAAGACAATTTTGAAGCTGAAATTTGATTTTGGGAAGCCTATCAAATAGGTTAAAGGTTTAAAACACTTGATATTATGAAATAGAATTCCAGATTACATTAAGTCATTCATTTCACCAAAATGATGACTCAAAAATTTTTTAAAGGCAAAAACCTTTACTTATTGATAGAGGAAAGACTTAGCTTTCCAAACAATTGATCTCTTGTCTTTCTTTTTTCAGTAATTTATTAAAAAGGCAAAAATCTTGCATTATCTTTTAATAAATATTACATGAAAATCTTCTTCAAGAGATAAAACCAAATTTCACCCTTGCATTAATGTTCTAGTAACATCAAGCCAATTTTTAATAAAACCTTATAGACAAATGTATCAGTCTTCATTGGTTTGACCATAAGATTGAGATTCTCATAAACCTTTTATAACCCTTTATAGTTTTTGTGAAAGAGCGGATCAGTGCTCTAAAAAACCTGTTGTGCTTTTATTCCAATGTTCAATTTATTAAAAAAAAAATACCCCTTTAACGTTAACCAATGTCCACACAGAATTTTTTTCCAAGATTAATTTTTTACACACCTTCCACAACTTGTTCAAACGTTTAGCTTTATCTTATTAATTTTAAACAATCTTCTACTTTTCTAAACCAGGCAAAAATGTACATTCCCATGCATTCTTATAATCTTTTACCAAAACATATTTAACTTCCCTCACATACCTTCCATTTAAAACTGTGTTTTCAGTAGTCTCAATTATATGTTATAATGGTAACTCTTAGAAACTTTTAGTTTTGGTACATAGATATCCTTTCACGACTTAGACCATCTATAACATGCTTGGACTTTCTGACTTGACCTAAGCATCCCTCTTTTTAAACAACTGGTTATTTTACTTTAGAACAAGAATTTACCGTACAAGATACTTTCTTATATAAAATCCCTTTTTTCTTTATAACCTGCTTTCCATAGCTAGGGGGCATAGCTAATTCCACATGTCCTCAGGCCTTATTTAAATCTTATTCTCCAAAATACATTAAACAATTTTTTAAAGTCAAAGAAGTTTATGATCTTAAAGCATTGAGCAAACCTAATACCTGACCTGTGTAACTCAGACCAAATATTTTTATTTTGCCAATTATCTTTAAAGCTGTTTTTATTTCCCAAGTTACTAAAGTTACACAAACTAAGACATTAGTTTCTATTTTTTTAAAAAAATTTGATTTTAGCACTTACTTTTCTTTAAGCCAATTAATTAGAGCTCTTTTATATAAATATTACACACACAACACATATATTACTACAGACAGACAGAAAAAGATCCAGTAGTTGTAAGATTTTTTTCATTTAACAGTTTCTAAGTTTCTTAATTGGATTACTGGCTTTAGCATGGAGCCCCTCAAGAAATGACTAGGAAAACATTCAGTTTCTAAAGCCTAATAAGCAGGCACAGCTGGAAGGCAAAACAGATTATGAGAGGGATCTATCCACTTTTAATTCTTGGGGTTCCATGAGGAAAACAGAGGTGCTTTTTCTGTTGTTGTTGTTAGTTTGTTTTTTTTCCAAAATGGGGTCAATGGAGCCTTGTCTGTTTTCCCAAGGAGTCCCAGGCTATCAGAAGTTATTTTAGGGCCTCTCCTGCGTGCATTAAGAGTGGCAAGACAAAATGGAGAAAAATAATTCAGTCGACTGAGAAGAAAAAAACCTTTTTTTCCAGCAAAACAAGATAAATGGAGAGAAAAGACATAAAGGCCTTTTAAATGTACCTGTAGCTTGGATATCCACTTTTAATTAAGCTGACTTTTAACTATAGCACTCCCTTTAAAAAAAAAAAAAGTACTTTTAAATTTCTTATTACCCAACTTTAGCCACAGCCAATATTTCTGGCTTTTAAACTTTACCAAAAGTTACCTCACAGGTGAAACCAACAAGCCTCAACTAAGGTTATGACTTGACTTAACCATGAGTGTATGAGGTATTTTCAAATAAGTGATAATCTGTTTTTACAAAATCTAGAATCTTTAAAGGCAGCTGAGAGAAGGAAAGATTTAAGAAGAGAAACTAGAAGTTGTTCATGGAGGGGAAGAGACCTTTACAAGTGATAAAGGTCACACAGGTATTAAACCAAAGGACTCATTCCCTAAGCCAAGATCAAACCCAGGCCGCCACTGTGAAAGGACAGAAGACTAGCTACTGAGCTACAGCACTGGGCAGTATCTGTTGCCCTTCCCAGAAGGAGTCTAGAGTAGTTGTTTTTGAGGTTACAAAGGTTTTTACCTACTCAGGATAATTTTTAGAGCTAACTGTAACATGAGCCCTAAAATTCTTGTTCCCTGGAAAGCAGAGACAAAGAGAAATTACCACCACAGAGTTATAAGGTCAAGCTCCCAAGGACATAATACAAGATGGAGACCTCATTCAGGTTTTTTTTTTTCATTTCAGGGACCTGCAGAAATTTGTTATGGACCAGCTAGCTGGGCTGTCTTGAGCAGCAGGCTTATGGGGTTGTAAACCCATGTTCTATCCTAAGGTACCCCCAACGCAGAAAAACAAATTCACAGCACAAAATACACCAGACTCACTACAGCTTAAGACTAGCCTCAGAATTCTTATCTTCCATTAATTAAAACTTTGCAGAGGATATAGTTATTTTTACCATTCATTCAGCTGGTTTGAACAGAGAGAGACCAGAAGTCTGAGATTCTTACCCTTTTGCCTGCGTAGCAGACTTCTGGGTTCTTTTCCCTGAGGTACCCTAGTAACCCTGCTCACCACACTATAGCCCTGGGGTCCAAGCCACAACTCAAAAGAAAATCTTTGCTTTTTTTTAAATGCATTTCCATGCATTGTTGTCCATTTGGAATGTTCTACTGTAAGTTACCTTTAGTAAGATTTCACCATTTCTGTAAGACTTTGCTGCTTCCAGGGCCTAGTGTATAAGCTGGCAGGAACTCAGTTTTTCAGAAATTAAGAATTGATTTTTACCTAAAATACTGGCTTTGCTCTCAGGTTCCCTTGATTAACTTAGCCTATGACTTTTTTTCCTACCTAAGCATGCAAGAAAAATAAAACAAAGAGGTAGAACACAAAAATCCCCATGACTTTCCAAAAGCCAAATTTTACAAACACTGCAATATTACAATTTACTACCAGTTTCTTTCTGACCCAGTCAGATGTAAGATGCCTCTGGATCCAAGCCAGTTAATTATTGAATCAAATCCCATCCTGGGCCCAGTCTAGTTTCTGTTGCAACTGCCAAACCCAGTGTGGAATAGAAATTTACCCAAATAAACTCAGAGAGCTCAAAACACAAATCTGTAGAGCTCTGAAATCAGAGAGAGAACTTAATTATGATCCCCAGCTACTCAGAGACCAAAGGACACAGGTGGGTCCAGCAGGTATCTTGTTGTTCACTCAATGCTCCTGGGGGGGTTCTAGACCATCTACTTCAGAACCCACTTCTGACACCATCTGTTAAAAGAAAAACTTTAGCCAAATTAAATTTAAAGGAGTTTAACTGAGCAATGAACAATTCACAAACTGGGCAGCCCCCAGAATATCATCAGATTCAGAGAGACTACAGAGATGCCTGTGGTCAGAACAAATTTATAGACAATAAAAGGTAAATGGGGTAGAGAAATCGAAAGTGAGATACAGAAAAAGCTGAATGGGTTACAGGTTGGTGTTTGGCTTATTTGAACACAGTTTGAACACTTACGAGTCTATGAGTGGTTGAAGTGTGGCCACTGGGATTGGCCAAGACTCAGCTATTGTTACAGGCACATAATCCTAAATTAGGTCTGCAATCTTGTCTGCCTATTAAGCTAGGTTACAGTTCATCCACCAGCACTCAAATATAGAAGTACGGAGTCCTTCTCAGGCCATATTTAGTTTGCTTTAACACTCACCTACCCCATTTCAGTGAGTGTAGAAATATTAGCCATGTATACATTCACCATAGAGCTAACAGGAACTGATGAAATAATAGTTCAGATCTCCAAAGACTTAAACTTTGCAATAAATATTTGTATATTTAGTACTGTTCGATATCCATTTAAATTTGTCTCACATATAACAAACTTGAATGTTAAAAGTATATTTACAAAAATAGTTTCATTAATACTAGTCATATAATTCCCTGAGAAAGTTTGGGAAAAAATCCTGCTGAGCCTAAGTATTCAGAAGCCAAAGTTCCTTTAATATATTTGCTTACACTCTAGATTAAATTTATCATATATAGACGTAGAAGGGAAACTGACAGGACTATTCTTCTTCAGTTACAATTCTTTATTACCTTTCCTTAAAGATCAGCATCACTGTTTCCTGTGTTATTGAAGACATTAATCTAAAAATACCTGAAATGACCCTAACAATTGACTTGCTAGTGTGACAGTTTGCTCAGCTGACTGATCATGTTAATTAGATTGGTGAACTACAGAAAATACCCTCAGTTTTATTGTGATTCTCTGAATTTGACAGTTTGGGACCTCCAGACAATCAATTTGCTGTGGGACAATATGGGCTAACTTTGGAATCAAAGTCAAAGGAGCTAATTTAAAACTGAATAGATAGATTACAGAATAAAATATTCTCACCCATAAAGTTCTTTACAGACCTAGATACCATTCCTAGGGAAACTTTTGAATAGAGTGTAATATCACTGGAACATTTAGTTAAAAAGCTTTGGATATGTTTTTCTACAATGATCTCTCCTAGATAGTTTAGACTGGAAAAAAATTAAGGAAAACTAGCACATAAATACAAAATAAATGAGATTTTTTAACTCCTTTTGATTATTATGGAATGTCACATTCTCTAAAATATAATATGGGAACTCTAGAAGCACCTCCATTCTTACATGCTCTTAGTGCGTGTTTGTTTTTTGTATACAGTGATGGTTTAATAGAAAGAGTGCCTGATTGCCTTGAAAGGCGATTCAATTTGGAAAAACAAACAGGAAAAACCAGAAGCTTAATTACTGTAAGTCAGAACAGCAATGTTATAGTATAATACTGGTAATGTCAGGGAACTACCAAAGGGGAGTCATGTATCATCAGCGAGTGAAGGCACATGTAGTAGCATTTACGGCTGATCTAAAGAGAAGCAAGATCAAATTTTTTGATGAGTCTGCCAATTTATATTTTAGTATTTTAAAAGATTCAAGCCTCCCAAAAGTGGACTTTTCATACATAATATGGTATAAAAGTGTCTTTAAAGGCACCATAATATGGTTTAACTCTATCCCCACCCAAATCTTGAATTGTAGCTCTTGTAATTCCCACGTGTCACAGGAGGAACCCAGTGGAAGGAAATTGAATTATGGGGGCAAGTCTTTCCCATACTGTTCTCATGATAGTTAATAAGTCTTACAAGATCTTATGGTTTTATAAAGGGGAGTTCCCCTGCACATGCTCTCTCTCTTGCTTGCCACCATGCAATATGTGGCTTGGCTCCTCCTTTGACTTCTGCCATGATTGTGAGGCCTCACCAACCATGTGGAACTGTGAGTCAATTAAACTTCTTTCCTTTATAAATTACCCAGTCTCGGGTATGTCTTTATTGGCAGCATGAGAACAGACTAATACACACCAACATCTCTGACCTAGATCAAAAAACTCTCCTAACTGATCTTCTCACTTCCACTTTGGTTCCAAGCAATGTACATTCTACAATTCATAAGTCAGGTAGCTCTTTAAAAAATGGCAACAAAATCATGACATTTTACTTCTTGCCCCTGACACTTTGAGTAAATGAAAACACTTTTTAAGACGTACATGGTCTATCTCCAGCCTTGTCCTTCACCTGCCTGGCACATTATTTCTTAGTTGTACCCATTTTGAACTTTCAGAGATTCCTAAAATGTCCCTAATCCCTTCTACTGTGTGAACTTTGCATACCTGCCCTCATACACTAACTCCTATTCTTTAAATGTCAAGTTAAATTTACTTTCTTAGAGGGGCCTAATTTCCTAATCTTAAGTAGTTACCTCCTACTATTTTTCTCTCAATCACCATGTTCTCTTCTTTATAACATTTAACACAATTCAGAGTTGTGTGTATTAGGATACAAACATAGTTGCTATTAAAAAACAAGCAATAACAAAAACTTGACCCTGCCATTCAGTAGCTTGAAAGAGATAGAATTTGTTTTCTCACTCACAAAACAAACCAGAGGTAAATGATTTTGATCTGGAGCAGAGGCTCTGCAAACTTCCTTATGTAGTTTTTAATCATGGAATTCAAGACAGTTTCATTTTTCACCAATATCCTGCTCTCAAACAAGGGGAAAATAAGTAGGTGGAGGCGAAGAGTTTAATACTGGAAGCTATAGCCACTATTTCTACTTGCATCCCATTGGCTAAAACTTAACTGTGTGGTCACAGCTAGCTGAGAGAAAGGCTGGAAAGAGCAGTCTAGCTTGGTGGCCACATGCCAAGATAACTCAAAGGTAAAGAAGAAGGGGAGAATAAACAGTGGAAGACAAATGGCAGCCTTGCTAAAGTTATTGTCTGTCTTTTCTACTAAATTGTAAGCTCCATTAAGGCAGAAATGTAACTCTTGTGTTTGTTTACATATTATCTAGTTCAGTGTGGACACACAGAAAGTGCCCAATAACATTGTTTAATTAAATAAATACTATGAACTCGAATCTTTAAAGTAGCTTTTCATATGTTAATGGCCCACATAAGTATCTGATATTACATAAATTTTGTATTTATGTATAAATTTTTGTCTTACTACTAAATTGTAAGCTGCAAAAGAACCTTTACCATTTTTTTCCAAGCTATATTCCCAGTATATAGTGCACCATGGGCGATGAATAACTGCATGTTGAGTTTATAATGTAAAATGCAGTCAGTTCTGTATTTTATAAAAATTTTGGCAAGGTTAAGCAGCTGACAATTTCAGTTTTTCTATTATATGTCAATGTTTCTTAATTTTTTTCTCATTATCACCTCTCTTAAAGAATCTTTTTAGCTATTTTTCCTAACACTCTATCCAACCCTTAATGAACTTGAGTTATTTATTGGGCAAGTATTTCATAAAGGTTTTCTGGTAGAAGGTCTGTTTTGAAGGAGAAACTTGTTTAAAATATTTAGGTTTAGTATAGTTCAAAATATTATAAAAAGGAACTGATATATTGGAATAGCAGGAAGAAGCAGAAAGATACTGTAAAATTATGGTATGAACAAAATTATTTGCAGTTTCTTTCTTTTTTGTTTTTTTGAGACAGAGTCTTGTTCTGTAGCCCAGGCTGCAGTGCAGTGCCACAATCTTGGCTCACTGCAACCTCTGCCTCCAGGGTTCAAGCCATTCCCCTGCCTCAGCCTCCCAAGTAGCTGGGACTACAGATATTTGACACTATGCCCAGCTAATTTTTTGTGTTTTTAGTACAGACAGGGTTTCACCATGTCGGCCAGGCTGGTCTTGAACTCCCGACCTCAAGTGATCCACCCACCTAGGCCTCCTAAAGTGCTGGAATTACATGTGTGAGCCACCACGCCCAGACTATTTGCAGTTTCTTGATTAAAATTATTATTGTTGATGCAGAGTACAGTATTTATGATAAATTTATTAATAGATAGTATTCAGATCTAGAATTCTGTCCATTACCATATTATATGATTTAATAGAGAAACTTGTCATGTCAGTGAAATTGCATCTGACTGACCTGTATCTTATCTAATTATAAATCATTGTTTTTCCTAATTATACTTTAGGGCATATTATTCTTATTTTGGCACATTACTATAGTTAAATGTATAAACAATTTATACAGTTATATAGAATCCCAAAGTATGTAGTTATGCTCTTATAATGGAAATTTTTAGTTGCTTTAAATAAAAATTCAGTGATTCAGGATTTGTTTGATTTTTGAAGATTTGTCTCTTGGTCAATAAAAGGCCTTTATATTTAATTTGGCTGAAGTTTTTCTTTCACCACAACATACAAAAAAAAAAAAAAGAAAATCATAGCATCATCCAGAGATGAGTAACTCAGGTAGTATGTCTTGCTTATCTTCATTAACCAGCCCAAACTGACCTTAGTAATTTGCATATTATTGTCCAAGTTAATTTAACATAAAACCACAACAAGCTTGATTGCTTGTTTTCACAGGTCACACCTAACTAAAAGCAGTACAACAACATAGTTAGTTAGGCACAGACAGCAGAGCCACTGAAGAAAGGAGGAGAGGAGGAGGTAAAATAAACAAAAGTCAAAAGAAAATGCCTATGATGATGTGATTGAAAATAAAAAAGAAAGAGTAAGTCATTATAGTTACTGGAGTCATTAACAAAAGGTAGAATGATTGATAGTCCATATAATATCTTTAAAAGCACACAAGCACATAAAGCAATATAAAATATTTTCATACAAAACTATGAAATCTAAAGGTGTTGGTTCTTAAGCCAAAATCTAAAGGTGTTGGTTCTTAAGCCAATAAGCTTCAGGTATATGGAAAATTAATTTCTTAAAACAGCTTATTTATATATGATGCTAGATCAAAGATATTACCGTGTTTCCAATTCAAATTCCTACTCTGGCTCACTTCAGATTTGGGATTAAGTTTAAATGAAAAGTTTATAATGAATTCTTAAGAGAACAAAATTTCTATTTTCCATTGAAGCTTCTCTCTCTGACACCAAATATTATTTTTATAATTCTATCAGCTGAAGATGGATTGGGTTGATAAATAGTATGACAATGAATTTGCATTGGAGATTAGCATAAAAAGATAATAAAGATAAGGTAAATGTGTTGTTAGTACTTAGAAAAATTATGCCTTCCCAATTAATTCATTAATTAGTAGGGGTCAGGTAAGTGAATCCTTCCCACCAAACAGTTAAATATGGTACTAATTTATTCAGCAAAGTCCTACCAGCCTACGTTCTTGGTGTATTTCTTAAAATACTAAAAGTGTAACTGAAATTTAGACAAACACGTAAAAAATTCTTACATGTCTCTAAATCTCAACACTTCAGGTTAGATTTTTATTTTTATTTGCTGCATTGGCCAATTTCAGAAGGAGCCACCCAGTTTCTGAGCAGCCTACAAGTATACAATTATTCTCTCATGTATTGCTCCTTGTAAATATTCAACACAGTACCCTCCACCCTTCACAGAGTTACTCCTCAAAGCTGTCATAAGAGAAAAGATTATTTTGAAGCATCCAGCATTTTCTTGTTACCTGCAAGTTTCGATATATTGTTCGGCATTTTATAGCAATAACCACCACCACCATCACTATGAAACCAAAAACTACCTAAAAATTAGAGTCATAAAAAAATTAAAAATTGTGAAAGCAACTTAGAAATGAGCTTCTCTATGCTTTGCAAAAAAATGTTAAGGTTCAGAGAAATGAAGTGATTTGTTCAAGATTATAAATCTTATAAATCTAATAATATCTAATAACAGTGAATGCTTAATAAGTATTTTCTGTAGGTTAAACTCTTTACATTAATTGTTCCGTTTTATTATCTTAATGTTATAAGGTAAATTTGTTGCTTTTCTTATTTTACAAATGAATCTGGTTGAAGAAAACAAATGTTTTTAAATGTAGAAGACTCTAGCACTGGAAATCAAGTTCACTGTTTTCTGGTACATTACCCTTTATCACATTTTAGCGCATGATTAATTACCTCTTGAGTCAAACATGATAAAAGCTTAAATTGTATTTTTTTAACAGAGGTTTTAAACTTAATTTCCAGAGACTGGACAATGCAAAGCCTTCAGCTAGCAATTGTTATAGAATTGGAGTCACTGTAAATAACCCGGGAGCACATTTCAAGGTTAAAGATATTTGAAAAATCCTGAAATTATGACAGGAGTACCCATCTATTTCCATATAAATAAAGTCAGTTAACTCATATTTTATTGATTCTTAGATGCACCTTTTTCACTTTAGGAAATCAGTTTGCTCCCTATAATTGAAGTATTTATACTTAATACTGGTCAGGAGACAGATATTACAGTTACTACTGTAAGCACATGTGCAAACTTGATCATGTGGCACATGATATAGCAGAAAAACCAAAACACATCTTTTTCAGTTTTAAAACTATTTAAAGACACTTATAGAAAAATATGAATCTTGGTTGTTCTCCAAGTACCTTTCCGGACACTTATCTTAGGAGATCAAGAAAATATCAGCATCTAAATTTGCAGAATAGTGAAAGTGGCACAATGCAGAAAAGCTGTATTCAAAATGCCTCAGACAACACAGACTTTGATCCTGCATGAAAACTTTTAGACATTGCCAACTCTAAGAAAACAATTAATAATTAAGAAGCATTAAATCATGCATATTAAGAAGTTAGAATCTCTTCAATTTATTATACTTATAATTTCCTTTTTATGTTTGCACAAAGATGATATATAATAAAACATCACAATATGAATATATCTATAAGAGATTTTACATATGTATCATGAAAATTTTAAGTAATTTGAAATCAATATTTTATAGTTTAGTTAACAGCTTTTCTTAATGACATATAGCATAATGAAGCTGTTTACAATGGATGCTGCCTTACAGATGTTAAAATATGTTAGTATATGACTTGATGATGATGACTTAGTGTTAAACTAAATTGGATAGAAGAGCAACACTTTTTAACACAGCAAAATAATTTTAAATTTCTGGATTGATAACAATAGAAGTATATTTGGGAAATTTTGTGAGTGAAAAGAGGAACATGGATAAATCTTACAAACACAACGCTGAGCAAAATATGCTGAACACAAAAGCATGCTTGCTGTATTATTCCATGTGTATGCTATTAAAAGTAGGACCAATATATCCTTTTTGTGGGAGGAAAGAACAGGACAAAATTGGGAAGGATTATAAGGAGATGTCTAGTTTCTGACGATCTCCTATATTTGATCTGGGATTGGCAGCTATGTGGGTATTTGCTTTGTGATAATTCACAGAGCTGTTTATTTATGTTTTGTGTGCTTTCTGTATATGTATTATACATCCTAAGGCAAAAGTGAAAACATTTTAATACTATAGTACTCATGAAACAGAAAGAAAGTAGAGTCCAAATGGCCATTAAAATTTATTCTGCAAAATCTAGCACAATACTCCACATTACAGATAGTGAATCTGAGAATTAACATAAGTAATCAGCAATAGAGATGGATCCTTTGAATCTGGAATGCCTATATGCAGTTAAATAAGCAGCATTTACTTATGCACAAGACATAAAAATAAGTCAGAACACTTGGGTCATACGGCAAGGAAATCAGCAAAATTTGCTGAGACAGAAGTTATACATTACTGGCCCCCAAATTTCCCCTACACGTGAGTAATTGTATATATGAAAATATTTGGCAGGGTGACAATCACATTGCATTTCTGTATGTATATATAGATCTATCTATCTATCGATCGATCTCTCTCTCTACATATATATAATATATATGGTAGAGATATATCATATTCATATTATATATACCATATCATATGTATATTTTATATATATGTAAATATAGTGTGTGTGTGTATATATATATATAAAATTCCACAAGCCAAGCCTAAAGCATATGATACACACACAGCCAAAGTATTTGTGTATGCAGGTTTATCAAAATATGTGCTGAAGACCACCTCACTTAAGTGCTTTTCCTCCACATTGTATAATGCCCAATATATAATGTTCAATATATATGAAAATAATAATACATAAAATATGTGTATGTCATCGCATAATTATAGTTTCTAATTTTATTAGTAATTTTTTTCTATTTTTTTCTATTTTATTTTTTTGAGACAGGGCTATGATTTCTCACCCAGGCTGGAATGCAGTGGTATCACTGCAGTGGTATCACTGCAGCTCACTGCAGCCTTGAACTCCTCCACTTAAGTGACTCTCCCACCTCAGCCCTCCAAGTAGAGTAGCTGGGACTATAGTTGTGTGCTGCCATACCAAGCTAGTTTTCAAAATTTAATTCATGCCTTTCTTACTTATTAAATGATGTAAGATACATTATAATTTTTAATTGTTTATATACATTTAACATTTTTATACCTAGTAAATCTTCCTAAGATTAATTTGCTCTGTGCTGCTTTGACAGTGACCAGAATTTACTCTCCAAATATATATATAAATAAATAAATATATATATGTGTGTGTATATATATATATATATATAACCATTATTCTGGAAGTCTTGTCAATGGGTAATATCTCTGTGAATTATACATTCGTAATTACAATATTTCAAAATTAAAGCATCACACAAAAATCGTGTGGATATAAGGTGAGTTTTTTTTTGTTTTGTTTTGTTTTGTATTCTGAGTAGTTAAAAGCTAGGACTGGATTTAGTCTGGTTAATACACAAAAAACTAAAGCTTTTAGAAAACAGTGTTTTGCCTTTTACTTCTGCCAATGCGGAATTAACTGCTATGAGGATTGGCTTTCTGCTGCATGAAATTAGAAAACCGGACGAATGTTTTCAGATAGTAGACAATAGGCAATGTTGGAAAGAAACAAATGAGAAAATTGCCATAATTTTCTGAGCTTACTGCATTCTTTCTGGCTGCAGAGTGAGGAGGGGAAGTCCAAATGGAGCTGAGCAGTCTAAGTTGAAAAGATAGATATTAGAGCTTATAGAGTTGAAGATGTATAGAATTTGTGGGCCAGAGTGCCAGAGAGAAGCTAGTTTCATACAGAAAGTATTGAGACTTTCAGTGAGTAGTAGAACTAATTTATCCCCAAAGCAAATGCTGCTCTGGAATTGGTTTAAAAAAACTTTCAGTTAAGACTTGGAAAGATCAAATTTATTCACAAGTAAAATAACTGCATGCATAAGCAAGTCCAACATTCTTTGAAGTAATACAACAAAATCCAGTGTGCAGCAGGTTAAATCACAATGTCTTATATTTAATAAAAATTACCAACCAAAAAAAGGAGCAAGAAAATATGAGATGTAACTGTGTGGGGTTGTGGGGGTGGAAGGGGGATAAATCAACTAAGAAAGACACTCAAATGAAAGAATTAGTAAACAATATCCTTAAAACAGCTGTTGTAAATTGTGAATATTTTCAGAATGCAAAGGAAACTGAGATCATCATAAAGGAAGAAGGGAATATTTTTAAAAAGACACAAATGAAAATTTTGGAGATATAATGTACAATATCTGAAATGAAAAATAATCTGATGGAATTAACAACAGATTCCACAGTGTAGAATAAACATTACCACTAAGACATAGGAATATAAGCTATTAAAAATGAGCCAAAGAAAGGGAAATGAGTGGAAAAAGTTAATTATACATTACTGGCCCCCAAATTTCCCCTACACATGAGTAATTGTATACAATATTTGGCAGAGTGACAATCACATTGCATTTCTGTATATATATAGATCTATCTATCCGTCTATCTAATTTATTTCTCTCTCTCTACATATATATGTAATATATATGGTATATATTATGAATTATATATTATGAACATTCATAGCCTGTGAGACTACATTCAGTGATCTACCATGGGGTGGTGGGTGTTGTGGCGGGCTTGTACTTGAAAAAGGAATGGTTGAAATTTTCCAAATTTGATAAAATATTTAAAACCATATATCCAAAATGTTAAATAAATCACAAGTAAAATAAGCATAAAAGGCACAAATTGCTAAAAACTAGTGATCGAAGAGAAAATCTTAAAAGCAGTCAGGGAGAGGAAACATTACTCATAAAGAATAAAGTGAAAGCATAGTTTTCCTTAGAAACTATGCAAAACAGAAGATAATAAAACAATGTCTTCAAAATCCTGAAAGAAGAAAGAATATATTCAGCCTAGAATCATATAACCAGTGTATTTCCTTTCCTCAAAGACAAGACTCTTTCAAAGAATTAGAAGCTAAAATAATCCTTTGCCTTTAGACCTTTACATCAAGAAATGATAGAGAAATGTGTTCAGAAAAAAGGAATACTACCAGAGGGAAATTTGTGTTTACACAAAGTAATGAATAATATCAGCAGTGGTAAAGATGTGTTTATAGATAGAACCTAATTATTCTCATGTGTTTAATCTCTATAAAATATAATTACTTGACATCCTGAAACCATATTGTTTCTACATGTATCTTATAACCATTAGATCTTTAATTGTGTAATTTGATCACTTTCAGATTCTGTTCACTTAAGCGACTGTCCTTATGTTTATGGGCAATGTATGGTTATACATCTCAGATAAGCTCTTGCCACCTCCTTTCTGTGGAATCCAGCAGTGAAGGATTGTGAAATCATTCTGGTTGATTCATATACCTAGTAGTAGCTTAATATCCCTTTATATGATTTGTTTTTCTATTTTATTTCATTTTTCTTCCTGCTTTTGCTTTTTTTAGTTGGGGGAAGATAAAAATAAATAATTTGGTATCATTTTCATTGGTGTCCTAATGTGGATACGAACAAAATAAAATGAAACACTATTTAACATCCAGTTATCCTAATCCAATATAAAATATATATGAATTGCTACATTAGTAATATATGAATTGCTACATCAGTAGTACTTTTTATCAGTAATAAAAGGCCCAGAGTTTTTTTTCCTATTAAGATGTTTCTGAAATGGATACAAATTGCTACTTCAGTAATAATATCAGTTCATCAAATTGCCTATCCAGATTAATCTACTGTAATATATACAAATTCCATGAATTGTGTTGCTTTTGACATGGTTTGGTTTATTTGGATTAAGGCCAGAGCCTTGCTTTGATGTCTATTGAAGTGAGCACTGAAATGGCTACAAAGATTACAAAAAGATAACTTTTTTGCTCTGAACTGTCCTTAAGGGTAAAATGTCAAAATATGAGCACCTTATGCAGTAACTCAATATTTCCTTCTAGACCCTTATGCTTCACTTCAAATTGTTCTCCTATGGTAGCCACTCTAAGTCAGACCCTTGTACTGAAACAGGAGACAATTTGATACTCTCATCTGCTTCCACATTACAAAGGACAGGTGTTGGTCTAACATTATTAAATTAAAAACAACTCCAAAATCATTTTGAAGTGTTAAAAATATATAAAATTAATGTGGAAATTCTTCCTCTCTAGAAAAGATGAATGTCTATATATCAGTCTTCTCCCATTTAAATTCCTTGGCATCATTTTCTGAAGTCTACTTTACTGACTGTGGAAAAGATTGATCTAAGCCCTGGTCCCAGTAAAGAGATTCTGTTAAAAATGTCAAAAAGTTAATTCAATGTATTCATTCTCACTTTGGCATTTCTGACTTAATCTTTTAGGATACATTTAGATGGCAACAAACCCTTGCAACTATACTCCCTATACCTGAAAAGCCAGACAAACATTCCTTGTCACCCACCTTTTATATAAAAATTACTTCAATTATCCTTTCTGATTTTTAATCAAAATGTTATTTTTCAGATGATACAGGTTATGAAACACTTTTCATACATTATATCTGGCTTATGTCATTCCTGCTTTGAAATGTTGATTCCCTAATCTGTTGATATGTAAATCAGACATTTGTTCCAGAGTTTCCATTCTTCAGTCTCAGCCTCTGTCAAGGTCTCTTAGATGAGTAGCCAAAACAAAAACTAAAAAATGTGTTAATGCCATTTATGACCTACCTAACACCTCATGGTGCTGAGGATTTATGCCCAAAATAGTAGCATCCGTGCTAATTTGGTGAAGTTTTCTGTAACCTCTGTAAGATTTCTCCATTTTTGAAAAGCAGACATTGAAAGTCCCAGACTTTTTTCCTATTAAGATATTCATGAAATGGGTATATTTAACAACACATATACCTCTGTGATCAGCTTGCTTATACAGGCCACTCACCAATTTCACACTACATGTCTGTGGGTGAATAAGATTAGGGAGTTTTCATTTTTGTATGAGCTGGAAGCCAAAATAAGGTAATACACTGAATTAACCTAGTGTTTCTTACTTCTATGAGAATATTTACCTTGGTTAGATGCGTGTTTACAGTCTTTAAGACAGAGCCCTTCTCAGTTCAAAGGGCACTACAGTCAGTAAACAAGACTCGTTTCCATGTCTGTAAATTTAAAGATTCATACAGTGATGGCATTTTACCAAGAAAAGGTGCAGATGGCAAATAAATATGTCAAAAAGTGCTGAACATCATTAGTCAATAGAAAAGTGCCAATTAAAACAATAATGAGATACCACTTTACACCCACCAGAATGGCTAAAATTGAAAATACTAACCATAGTAGGTACTGGTGAGGATATGATATAACTAGTGGAACTCTGATACATTGCCGGTAGAATGTATGGAAAATGGTATAGCCAACTGGAAAATAGTTTAGCAGTTTCTGATAAAGTTAAAGATACAATTAAGGTATTTATCCAAGAGAAATGAAATATTTGTTCATACAAAGAATTGTATGCAATAGTTGAAGGAGGTTTAAACAATTATCCCAACCTAGAAACAAATTAATGATCATTAAAACAATAATGGATAAAGAAGAAAATAGTACATCTATACAATGAAATTCTTACTATTTGGCAATAAAATGGAATAACCTATTATATGCACTAACACGAATGCATCTAAGAAATATTGTACTAAGATAAAACAGCCAGAAATTAAGATTTATTCTGTATGAATGAGATTATACAAAATTCTATGTGCCAAGAATATACACTGGGGAAAATACAATTTCTTCAATAAATGGTGCTGGGCAAACTGGATATAGACACGCAGAAGAATGAAACTAGAACCTTATCTCTCATCACATACAAAAGTCAAATCAAAATGGATTAAAGAATTAAATTTAAGACTTCAAACTATGAAACTACTACAGTAATACTTTGGGGGAAACACTCCAGAACATTGGTCTAGGCAAAGATTTCTTGAGTAATACCTTAAAGCAAAGGCAACCAAAGAAAAAATGGACATATGAGATCATAACAAGTGAAAACTTTGAAGCACAGCAAAAGAATCAACAAAGTTAAGAGAAAACCTATAGAATAGTAGTAAGTATTTGCAAACTATTCACCTGACAAGAGATGAATAAGCAGAATATATAAGGAGCTCAAACAACTCTATAGAAAAAAATCTAATAAAACAATTAAAAATGTGCAGAAGATCTGAATAAAGAGTCCTCAAAAAAAGACATGGCAAAGAGATATATGAAAAGGTGCTCAACGTCACTGACCGTCAGAGAAATGCCAATCAAAACTATAATGAGGTATCATCCCTCCCCAGTTAAAATGGCTTATATCCAAAAGACAGGCAATATCAAATGCTGGCGAGGATGTGGAGAAAAGGGAACCCTTGTATACTGTTGGTGGGAATGTTAGTACAATCACTATTGAGAACAGTTGGATGTTCCTCAAAAAACTGAAAATGCAGCTACCATGTGATCCAGCAATCTTACTGGTAGGTATATACCCAAAAGAAAGAAAATCAGTGTATCAAAGAGGTATCTCCATTCCCATATTCCCACTGTTCACTATAGCCAAGATTTGGAAGCAACTTCAGTGTCCATCAACAGATGGATGGATAAAGGAGATGTGGTACGTATACACAATGTAAGACTATTCAACCACAACAAAAGAATGAGATTCCATTCTTTACAACAACATGGATGGAACTGGAGATCTTTTTATGTTAAGTGAAATAAGCCAGGCACAGAAAGGCAAATATCACATGTTCTCACTTATCTGTGGGAACTAAAAATCAAAACAATAGAACCCATGCATATAGAGAGGAGAAGGACAGTCAACAGAGGCTGGAAAGGGTAGGGGAGAAGTATGGGTGATTAATGGTTACAAAAAATAAAACGAATGAGTAAGGCCTAAGATTTGATAACACAACAGGGTGATTATAGTCAATGATAATTTACTTGTACATTTTAAAATAACTAAGAGCCAGTCAGGCATGTGGTTAATTCCTGTAATCCCAGCACTTTGGGAGGCTGAGGCAGGCAGATCACCTGGTCAAGAGTTTGAGACCAGCCTGGCCAACATGGTGAAACCCCATCTCTATAAAAATACAAAAATTAGCCAGGCATGGTGGCACGCACCTGTAATCCCAGCTACTCGGGAGGCTGAGGCAGGAGAATTGGTTGAATCCGAGAGGCAGAGGTGGCAGTGAGCCAAGATGGCACCACTGCTCTCTAGCCTGGGCAACAAGAGTGAAACTCCGTCTCAAAAATAAAAATAATAATAATAAAATAAATAAATAAGATAAAATAACTAAGAGTATATTTGGATTGTTTGTAACACACAGGATAAATCCTTGAGGGGATGGGTACCCCATCTTCCATGATGTGATTATTACACATTGCATGCCTGTATCAAAACATCTCATATACCCCATAAATATATACATTTATTGTGTACCCACAAAAATTAAAAATAAACATTTTAAACACAGAAAAAAGAAAAAGACATTCTGGAAAAGGCAAATCTGTGTGATAATAAAAAGTGTATCAGTAGTTGCTAGGGACCAAGGGGAGGAGAAATGACTAATAACAAGTGATTGACTTTCTGCATGATGGGAATATCGTATATCTTGTATGTGATACTAGTTACACATCTGTATATATTTGTTAAACTTATTAAATTACATATTGAAGAATGAAGAATGTTATTGTATATAAATTACATTTCAATCAAACTGACTTCCTACTCATCCTCCCCCACCTAAAATGCATTTTTTAAAATCATAGTCCTCATACATTATTTCTGGAGATAAATTGTCTAGAGATTTACTCAGACTAGGGAAGCATCTGTGTCTTGCCTGTGAATTTAGGGATATGTTCAGATCCAGCCTTATTCATTTTTCATGTTCCTGAGTGTATAATTTACATATTTATATTTAATTGGTAAAATTTTTTAGCTTCTCCTTTATTAGTAGGATCTCTCTCTCTCTCTCTCTCCCTCTTTCTCTCGCTCTTGCTCTCTTTCTCCTTCTTGACATAGTATTTTACTGGAATCTTTCTTTTCAGTTATTTAACAACTCTCTTTGGTGAGTTCAGTGTTGACCAGTACCCCAAAGCAATGCAGTAGCTAATATTTGCTGACCATTTCTTTAGTAAAAGGCAAAAGATTTATACAATCTGAAAAAGAACTAGAATTAGATGATATTTAGTAAGCATTTCTTAGCCACCAGTCACTTTTCAACTCTTTAAATGTATAAATTAGTTGTTGCTCGTAACAAACTCAGTGACTATATTATCCTCATTTTATGCATGAGGAAACTAAAGCACAAAGAGGAAAATAACTTTCCCATGATCTCAGAGCCAATAAATGGTAAAGTTGAGATAATTGTCATTCGTAAGGCAAGTAGTGAGATATATTAGTCAATTGTGTCCCGTACTGCAAATGCCAATCTTCTTCTGGATCATGCCAGAAAACCAAAACAACAGAGCTCTCTTTAGCCAACACCTTTATCTCACAAAAATATAGAAATTAAACTTTTCTGTAGTATTTTCTGGCTGACACAATTATTTATCAGCCAACATAGGGACATCAAGTTTAATAACATCTTCTCTAATTAAGAATGCACTCTTCCTTAAAAATTGTTTTATACAATAGTAAATCAATGGAATTAATTTTAGCTGTAGTAATTTTACAGTAATTTTTTATTACATTAGGACAAAAAGCAGGGGCATTAACATATCGTGGGAAATCACGGCAAAAATATATTTCATTTCTTCTTATATAAAACAATTTATTTATGGATATAAATATTTCTGAAAAAAGTGAATGGAAAAGAAAGTATTAGTGAGAGAGTAGCTTGTGCAACTTCCCTCCACCTTACTGAATTTCTTCTCCCATGGTGACTGTGACAATGATGCAATTAGAAAACGACTTTCTTGAGCATTGAGAGTCACCAAGTCCTATCAGTTGTTGATTTTACAGGACAGACAGGCCTATTATATGAAGAGTTTGAAGGTATCTGTACACCTGCATGCATCATTTCTTTAATGAAAAAATCCAATATCCTCTTGTTCTCCAGGGAGTCAGAGCTATTTGATTTTTATCACAGTTCTCTACTTCAGTAACTCTAGAGGTTCCCAGTTAGTAGGTTCAATTAGAACTTGGTTAAGTGTGTATTTTGCTGTACCTTAGTCACTTGAGCAGTAATGGCTGGGTTTCCTGTTCCAAATATTTATACCACTGATGCATTCTGACCTGAGAATAAATATCATATCTCACAAAGCTTATATAACATTACCAATATTTATATTGCCACAACTTCTTTCCCCTTTTATAAATGTCTGCTCTTATTCTGCCAAAAATATTATGGAATATTTTTGTTAAAGCATCTAAGAAATAGTGCAAATTGAGCCCCAATATTTAAAACTAAAAGAAACAAAAACAAACAAACACTCAAAAGGATCCATTGCTTACCACTGTGAGCCATTATAGTATGAAATCAGCAGATGGCTTCAAATCTCTCCTAGGAGGTTTTGTGAGATTACATGCCCTGCCACCAGTTGCTATTTTTACCCCTCTTCCAGGATTTTTTTCCCTATACAGGAAGTTTGAAACTCTACTCTCTACTGTGATTTCTGTTTCCAAGTCTTTGCTCTTGCTCTCTTTAATTATCAAAATTAGGTAGAATGGTACCAATGAGTCTTTGTTAAACCAGCAATCTTTACTGTCAGAGAATACTCTCATTCCTCTAATCAATGGTGAGGCAGCATCAGCTCACTGGGGAATTGCTCATCATTAGTTTGCTTCTTTATTTCATAGGGAATATAGTCACCAAAGGTATTTACCTAGTTTTAACTGATCTCTTCTTCCTCCAAGTCTTACTGTAATTTTTTTCCTAAATTTTCTAATGCTTCATTTGCTGTATCAGGTTCACATGCAAAACATTTTCCCAAAACCAAACCTTGAAATGATGAATTGAGTACCTATTTATTTGAAAGGTGAACTCAGGATGCACATATTGGATTATGGGATAAGGGTTATTGAGTGTGGTAGAGGCTTGCCAGATAAAATACAGGGCACCCAGGTAAATTTAAATTTTAAATAAACAGCAAATACTTTTTTTACATATAAGTACATGCCAAATTTTTCAAGGGACATATTAACCTAAAAATTATTTACTGCATGTCTAAAATTCACTTTTAAGTGGACACACTGTATTTTTATTTACTTAATCTGGCAATTCTAGTGTAGTGCCACCAGAAGCAAGCAAGAATCAACCTTGAGAAACCATATGGAACATGTGTAAAAATCCTTTCCTCAGAGGACACAAATACTGACTCCCTTTTCTATTATGTTTAAGCTGGCTCTGATTACATAACTCTGTGTTCCCTTTCCCACTTCCTGACTTTATTCAGAGCCATGTCTGTCTGCCTCAGCAAGCTCCTGGGTGTGGTGGTTGAGAAAACCCTTGTAGAGAAGAGATACCTGTGGGCTTGAGGGGGAAAGTCCATCTCTGGTCATAGAGTCATTGCTCTGTGACTACAGCTCCCACCAGGAAACCTTTCCCTGTGGCTCTAACTCCCAGTGAGCTCCAGCTTCACTATTTCTTCCCTCGGCTTCGTCACCCCAAATGTTGGCAATTACTTTCAACACATTTTTGTCCCTAGGTTTCTCAATATCATTTGTCCTTTTAACTCCACATCTCCCTTTAAGAAGTCACTTATAAAAGTATTTTTATCTGAACCATATGTGGCAAATTTTATTTCCTTCTAAGACCTTGAATGATAGCCTAAGAAAGTCTTACGCATTTTTCTGAATACACATGCCTAAGTTATACCCTCCAACATTTGTCATCAATAATAAAGGCGATTTTTAAAAACTAACGTTTGTCTGTATCTTATGTCTATCTTTAAATTAATTTAGAAAGTAAGTTGAAAAGAGAAAAGCATTAGGTGCTGTATTATGTATTCCCAAACATTGAACTTAGGAAACAAAACAGAGGGAAAAAGGATTGTTGATATGCATAAAACACGCTTATTCAGGCCTTAGGCATTAGCAATTAGGAACTACACTGATTTTTTTACTTTAATAGTATTCACTGACTTGTATTGTGCCAATAGGTTTATTTTTACTTCTGTTGTTGGCTTTTAACTGCCACAGCAAAAGCAGAAGTTGTGAGTCTTTATAATTTACATATATAAATTATACATGTATATAATACATACATATATATTTATTATATACATATATAAATATATTTAATTACAGTATAATTAAATATAATTATAAACTATATACTTATAAATAAATGTATAAATATATATTTTATACAAATTAATCCACTTGCTCTTGACAATTGTATTAGAAAGGAAGGAGAAACATAGAAGTTTGATTGTTTTATTGTTATTGGAAAAATCAAAATAGAACACAAAAGTGATTGGAGCCAAAAAAATTCTGACGGAAGAAAAAATATTTTCAAAGGGCTGAGAAGCCAGAATATACAAACAAAAAACTAAAAAACTGTTATTCGTGGTGGCTTTTATTCCAATTTAAAATGATTTTAATTAGAAATATAAAGGATTAATCTGTTGTATTTTCATTTTTAAATTAATAAACTTTGTTGGAGTGGTTTCATTTGTTTGTTTTGTTGGAGTATTTTTATGTTTATAGAAAAACTCAGTGGAAAATTCAGAGTTCCCATATCCTCCACTCTTTTTTCCCCTAACCTACAACCACAACACTCCAGTTTCCTCTGTTATTAACATCTGACATTATTGTGATGCATTTGCTACAATTGATAAGCCAAATTGATACATTATTAAATAAGTCTATAACATACTGGGATTCACTCCTTTTGGACATTCTACTCATTTTGCCTAATGTGTAATGACATGTACCGCCATTACAGGATTATGCAGAATAGTTTATCTGTCCTAAAAATCTGCTGTGTTCCATTATTTTATCTTCCCTCCATCCTTCAAACTCCTGACAACCATTGGTTGTCTTCATTTTGTCTTTTTCAGAATGTCATATAGTCGGACAGTATGGTAAAAATCCTTTTCAGATAGGCTTCTTTTGCTTAGCAATGTGTATTTAAGTCTCCTCAACATCTTTTTGTAATTAATAACTCATTTTTAATCACAGAATGCTATCTTACTGTACAAATGTACAACAGTTTGCTGTTCTATTTGCCTATTAAAGGACATCTTGCATGCTTCCAAGTTTTGGCAATTATAAATAGAGCTTCTATAAACATTTATTTGCAGTTTTTTTGTGCAGACATAAATTTTGTATTCATTTGGGTAAATACCAAAAAGTGAGATGCTTGATTGTAGAAAAGACTGGCTTCAAAAATTGTAGATATGATAATGTATTTGATAATGTTTTCTATCAGTATTTTTTTCCTGTAAGACATGACATGAGTTTTCTGAGACAGGCAGAGATTTACTATCATTTATTTACAGCAAGAGGCACACTCGTTCCCCACACTCCAATTTTGCCTTTCTGGGGGAAACACAATGAGAATCAGATAGGATCCCACATATATATATATACACACACACACTAGAGTCTATACCACATATATATACACACACTATATATATATATATATGCACACTATATATATACACACACAATATATATATACACACTATATATATACACACTATATATACACTATATATATACATATGTATATATATATACACACTAGAGTATATATATATAGACTCTAGTCTATATATAGAGAGTATATATATATATATATACACACACACTAGAGTCTATACTACAGGTGAAGAACACTGATGGTTATACAGGACAACTAATGCAACAGTCATACTTCCCTCTTGAGAGAGGGAGAGAAACATATCTTCCTAAGATAAAAAAATTACCCCTTAGGATAAAAAAGGAAAAGATCCAGGATTCTTATCCTTTCAAATATAAAATCACTATTTCCAGGGGAAAAATAAGTCTAGCCTCTCTGAATTTATGACTCCTGGAATACCTTCACAGCTCCAATTTTTTTCTCTGAAAAGTAAACATATCCCCCTGAGCAGGTGTATTTCTTCTGATGGTCTAATTACTATTAACTTCAAATTCTCATAAGCCCAGATTCCAGTTTTCTATCCTCAGAAAGTCCTATCCATATAGAAACGTTAAAATGTTTCCTTCCTGACACTATTCTATTTTTAAACTGGAATTTCTTCTAGAATGTATCATTCATTTAGATCCATGGTCCTTTGACCAGCAGCACCAGCTTCACCTGAACACTTGTTAGAAGCACCAGTTCTGAGGTTTTACCCTCACCTTCTGAATCAGAAACTCTCCAGGTTAGACCAAGCAATGTTTTATGAAAAGCCCTCCAAGTAATTTTGATGTACATTCAAGTTTGATAGCCATTGCTTTAGATAAATAGTTAATGATATTAATATGGGGGATTGACTTTCTTTTCCTTCAATTTTGTTACTATGGTAAAATACACAAAATATAAAATTTCCACCTTAAGTATTTGTAGTGCACAATTCAGTGGCAATGAATACCTTTGTATTGTACAATTATCACCATGATTCATCTTCAAAACTGTTTTCTTCTTGTAAAACTGGAATTCTATACCCCAGAAATAACAACTCCTCATTTCTCCTCCCCACCAGCCTCAGGAAACCATAATTCTACTTTGTCTCTCTGATTTTGACTACTCTAAATATCTAATGTAAGTAGAATTATACAGTATTAGTCTTTTTGTGACTGGGTTAATTCACTTAGCATAATATCCTCAAGATTCATCCACTTTGGTGCATAATGTCAGAATTTCCTTCCTTTTTAAGGCTGAATAATATTCCAGTGTTTTTATATTGAACATTTATTTTACTTATTCACTTATGCATGCATAAACACTTGGTTTGCTTCCATCTTTTACCTATTGTGAAAAATGCTGCTTTAACAGGCTGTACAAATATCTCTTTGAAACCTTGATTTTAATTCTTTGGGTATATACCCAGAAATAACATTTTTGGATAATATGGTATTTCTATTTTTATTTTATTTTTGAGGAACCACCACACTGTTTTCAGAGTGGATGTACCATTTTACATTTCCACCAACACTTCACGAGAGTTTGAATTTTTCCACAGCCTCACCAACATTTGTTATTTTCTATTTTTTTTAATAGTAGCCGTCATAATGGGGGTGAGGTGGTAGCTCATTGTAGTTTTGATTTGCATTTACTTAATGATTAGTGGTGTTGAATACCTTTTCATGCACTTAGTTGTTTGAATATCTTCTATGGAAGAAATGTCTGTTCAAGTCCTTTGACCATTTTTGAATCAGATTGTATTTTTTGTCTCCATATATTCTGGATATTAATCCCTATCAGGTATATAATTTACAAATAATTTCTCCCATTCAGTGGGTTGCTTTTTACTGTTTTGATAGTGTCTTTTGATGCAGAACTTTTCAAAATTTGTATAAAGTCCAATTTGTTAATTTTTTTCTTTTCTTGCATATGCCTTTGTTGTCATATCGAAGAAATCAGTGCCATACCCAAGGTTGTAAAGCTTTGTGCTCTGTTTTCTTCTAAGAGTTTTATAATGTTAGGTTTACATTTATACTTTTGATCTTTTTTTTTTTTTAATATCCAGTTTTCTCAGCACCATTTGTTGAAAAGACTCTTCTTTTCCCACTGTATGATCTTGGCACCCTTGTTGAAAATCACTTGACCATACGTATGAGGGTTTATTTTGGGACTCTCTATGGAGGTATGTATGTCTGTTTTTATGCCGGTACCCCACTCTTTTTATTACTGTAGACTTTTAGTAAGTTTGAAATCAGGAAATGTGAGATCTTCAGCTTTGTTCTTTTTGCTCCAAAAAGAACTTTGTGAAAAAGAGTTCAGGATACCTTGAGATTTCATAACATTTTAGTATTTTCGTTCCAACTTCTGCAAATGACATCACTGGGATTTTTATAGGGATCATATTGAATTTTAGATCATCTTGGGTAGCACTGACATCTTACAATATTTTCTTCTACTTCATGAATGTGAATGTCTTTCCATTACATCTTCTTCAATTTCTTTCAGCAATGTTTTGTAATTTTTAGTGTAGGAGTTTTCCAATTCCTTGCTTAATTCCTAAGTATTTTATTCTTTTTGATACTATTGTAAATGGGATTGCTTTCTTAATTTCTTTCATTGTTAGTGTATTAAAATGTAACTATTATGTGTTGACTTTGTAGCCTCCTGCTTTGATGATTTTATTTTAGAAGTCCATATTTTAAACATGACAACTAGTTTGATATATTTTCCTTGCAATTATGTAAGTGCTACCAAAACATAAAACACATAGTCCCTGATTGGTATGACAAGTAAAGACAGACATGAAGTAACTGGGCAGGACACCAAAATAATCTGTTTATAATTGCATGGTAAAGGCAAAATATTTACAGTGGATATTATAGAGAAGATGACATTTGAGCTAGACGAGGGAGATAAACTAAGTGAAATTCTTAGAATTATAAGTTAAATTTTATAGGGAAACATATTATGACTTCCTATTAAATATTGATCTATTTTGACCAATACCTCTATTTCGCTGAGGACAGGATAAGAGGATACCACACGTCATACAGATAAATTGATATGATATGGCTGTGTCCTCACCCAGAACTGTAGTTCCCATAATCCCCATGTGTCATGGGAAGGACCCAGTGGGAGGTCATTGACTCATGGGGGTGGTTACCTCCATGCTGTTCTCATGATAGCGAGTATGTTCTCATAAGATCTGGTGGTTTTATAAGGGGCTTTCTCCCACTTTGCTCTGCACTTCTCCTTGCTGCTGCTATGTGTTTGCTTCATCTTCTGCCATGATTGGAAGTTCCCTGATGCTTCCCAGCCCTACAGAACTGTGAGTCAATTAAGCCTCTTTCCTTTATAAATTACCCAATCTTGGATATGTCTTTATTAACAGCATGAGAACAGACTAATACATAAAGTAAAACTTAATGCAGTTAATTTATGCAGAATGAGGAGTCTATAATCTAGAAGTTGGGAAAGGAATATATAGAATTATCTCTTCTGAAGATTTTTAAAATTAATATATACTTGTGTCTAAGATGTTTTAGATAAAGCCTTAAGTTCATTATAAATATAATTTATGCTTTTATAACATTGTGTTGATGATTCTTCAGCAGTGAAGAATTTACTGCCAAGAATGACATTGATAAATGAAATATTTAACCATTTAATACATGATGCTTCACACTCTAGCTTACACATCCACAGGTGTTGTAAATTTTATGTAACGGCAGAAAGACCCTGTTATCTAACCGTAAATTGAAGTTGCTTCATTACATACAATATTTGAAGTTCAAGTTGATATAATTTGCAGTGTTCTTTATCCTACTTTTTTTTTTTTAGAATTTGCTCCATAATGATCATTATCCATTCTTACTTCGGGTACTTAAAGAAATATAATTTATTTCAAATGATAATGAGCTATCATATATATTAGCATCTTTCTAGTCTATATTATTTAGGAAATTGTGAAGATGAAGTTTAAAACTCTATTAGCAGTGTCCTGGAACACAAAATTTCTAAATTGAAAAACAAAAGCCTTGCAAATATTTCCTACATTAATATTTCCTCTGTACAGTATAAGTTATTTAATGATTATATACAGAAGAAATTTAATTATCCCTTAGAATAATTTATGTTTCTACCTACATTGAGATGTTTTGGCCTACTCTTTAGGTTTAGTAAATACAGGGAGAAAGATAACTGACTAAATTGTCCACAAAACGAATTATCTGTTAATTATATCATATTATGCTGTTTCCTGTCTATATGAAGGTATCTTGACAAACCAAGTAAGAGTTGTATTTCATAGTAGCTATAGAGATATTTAAATTGCTAGTCTGCTCTACTGGCAGCAATTCATTTTAAAATCCATTATAAAAGAAAGGTCTGACCAGAAAAGCTGTCAGGAATATAGATAATTTAACTAAGTAGGGGCAGAAAGCTCAGAACTCGAAGAGTTTGTGCTTTAGTTTCTACGTCAGTGTCTTAGCTCAGACTGCTACAACAGAATACCACAGAATGGGTGGCTTAAAAAGTTGAAATGAATTTCTCACAGTTCTGGAGGCTAGAAAAGCCAAGACAAAAGCCCTGGCAGATCAAGTGTCTGGTGGGGACATGCTTCCTCTTTTTCAAATGGATGTCTTCTTGCTGTATCCTCACATGGCAGAGAAAAGAAAGAGAAAGCTATCTTATTTCATCTAATAAGGGTGCTAATCCCATTCATGATAGATCTACCTCACAATCTAATTACTTCTCAAAAGCCCCACTTTCTAATACCATCACAGTGGTGGTTAGTATTTCAATATGTGAATATTTGGGGGACACAAATTTCACTCCTTAACACTCACATAGAGCTTAAAATCATTAAAAAGCATGTACAGATTATAATAAAACAGAGCTGAGGCTGGCCAAGCACAGAAACGATAGGAATTTGTTCATACATGTGTTTACGTTTTTTAACATCACAGTCAAATAAGATTTTTGTTTTTTTGTTTTTGTTTGTTTGCATTTGCAAGACAAAATGAACCTTAAGTTTTAAAATGAGTAGGAATAATCTATTTCATTTTCTGTGCCCTCAGTAGACAGCTCAAAGATTGGATCTATGTTTGCATCATTTGTTGTGTGTAAACTCCGGTAAGTATGGATTTTCATTACTTTATTAGTAAGAAATTTGCCTGCAGTCAACAGGATGAGCTGTTCGACAGTTGCCTTGATGGATCACTCATAATGATTACTTAGTGCTTGACAGTTACTAAATATTATACAGTCTATTTATTTTTAATTATTATCAGGAATGAGGTTAATTGGCTTCGAAATCACAATTTTTTTAGGCTACAGAGTGGTGTGCAGGCATTGTCAAAGTAACCAGAATTTTACTATCGTGTTAAAAGCAAAAGGTTCAGCTGGGTGCTGTGGCTAACACCTGTAATCCCAGCACTTTGGTAGGCCAGGGCAAGTGGATCACCCGAGGTCGGGTGTTCGAGACCAGCCTGGCCAACATGGTGAAACCTCATCTCTACAAAAATACAAAAAAAAAAATCAGCCGGGCATGATGGTGGATGCCTGTAATCCCAGCTACTCAGGAGGCTGAGGCGGGAGAATTGCCTGAACCCGGGAGTCGGAGGTTGGAGTGAGCTGAGATCACGCCATTGTACTCCAGCCTGGGCGACAGAGTGAGACTGGATAAATACCATGAAGTTATTTCAAATCTACTTCCCTTGGGCATTTTGAACTAAGCCATGTTACATTGTTAAGGTGCATCATGTCTGTGAGTCTAATGATCAAATTCAGAGGTCAGCAACTTTTTCTGTGAAAACCAAATCATGACTACCTTAGGCTTTGAAGGTCATAGAATCTCTGATTTTTGATATTTCTGTGGAGAGACAACCTCTTGGAGCTATTTATTCTGCTGTTTTTGCAGAAATCATCCAATAGACAAGGTCCAACTTTGAGTCACATGGGCTCAGAGGAGAACCCCTAGATGGCTAACAAAGCAGTCCACATCAAGCTCTTCTGCTGCATACCAGTGTGAGACAGTTGTTTCAAAGGAACAATAACAAAAATAAATTAAAAATCTATATAATTATTTAAGTTGTAAGCAATTGAATTAAGTGTTCTTTTAGAACATTATTTAAATTGAAAGAATGACATACACAAATTACGGCTATTCAGTATTGGGTATTTGGTCGATATTATTTCAGAAATGAATAATGTGAACACTTTACTTAAAAATGGCTAATGATCACCCCACTGTCTTCCACACTGGTTGAACTAATTTACACTCCCACCAACAGGGTAAAACCGTTCCTATTTCTCCATATCCTCTCTAGCATCTGTTGTTTCCTGACTTCCTCAAGGATCTAGAATCAGAAATACCATTTGACCCAGCAATCCCATTACTGGGTATATACCCAAAGAATTATAATCATTCTACTGTAAAGATACATGCACATGTATGTTTATTGCAGCACTGTTCACAATAGCAAAGACTTGGAACCAACCCAAATGACCAGCAATAGTAGACTGGATAAAGAAAACGTGGCACATATACACCATGGAATACTATGCAGATATAAAAAAAGATGAGCTCATGTCCTTTGCAAGGACATGGATGAAGCTGGAAACCAGCAAATTAACACAGGAACAGTAAACCAAACACTGCAAGTTCTCACTCATAAGTGGGAGTTGAACAATAAGAACACATGGACTCAGGGAAGGGAACATCACACAATGGGGCCTGTCAGGGTATGGGAGACTAGGGGATGGATAGCATTAGGAGAAATACCTAATGTAGATGACGGGTTGATGGGTGCAGAAAACCACCATGGCACGTGTATACCTATGTAACAAACCTGCATGTTCTGCACATGTATCCCAGAACTTAAAGTTTAATTAAAAGAACTTAAAGTTTAATTAAAAAATAAAAATAAAAAACCACTAGAAAATGGCTAATGATAAAAGCTGAGATATTCTAATCTGTATATGCTCTAGAATTATGGAAAACATATCTGCCACCATAAGCTTGATAGGTTTCCAATGCATAAAGACTTTTCTACTGAGGTCTGTGCTTTTATTAACAAATACGATTTTTGATATTATTTAAAGTGTGTCAATATTTGGAAAAGCTGGATAACCCATTGAACAAGTATTTCCTAAATGACCAATGCATGTTACAAAATCATCACGGGTAAAATATCCATTCATTGTGTAAGATAGATTGAAATGAATTTTAATACAAGACCCCAAAAAAGTAGAAAAAGTGTATCTATACAGTTCTGAATTCTGTATTGAAATTGCCTTTTAAGAACTACACTTTGTTCAAGTTTTGATGTCATACAAAAGAAGAATATTCATAATTATCTGAGATGGCTATTAAAATGTTCCTCCCTTTTCTAATTACATGTCTGTGTGATAAAGGATTTTCTCCATATATACCAACCGATATGACATGCCACAACTGATTGAATGAAGAAGCAGATGGAAGAAACTTGCTGTCCTCTATTAAGCCAGCTAAAACAGAGATTTTCAAAAAAGTAAGAAATGACACTTCTTACTGATTTTTTGATTTTGGAAAATATATTTATTTAAAACATGTTTTATGTTAAAATGTAATGAATTTATTTTTAGTGTTAAATAAATTAATAAATTATTTCTTTTAATATTTTTAGTTTTAATTTCTAAATTGGCAAATATTGATAGCTAAAATTCATGCACACATAAGCTCTTTAGGGTCCTTAATTTTTTTTAAGAGTTTAAATATTCTTAGACAAAGAGGTTTGGGAACCATTGCTTTAAGTGTCCTCTATGTCACTGGTTTTTCCCACTTTAGCATCAGTATCTTAAATCCAAAGGGCAGATAATTAAGATAATAATAAACAAATGTGAGATACTGTTTTTTAATGTACATATGTGTAATTCATTTCAAAGGGAATGCAGTGATTTCTCAAACTGGACTTCGGTTTCCTTCAATAAGATATTGATAAACCTTTAACCAATGCAGATGTGAAAATCGCCCAGATCCACTCTGCTCTTCTACTATGAATGGCGTATTGCCCTGATCCATACATCTTTATGTTTCAGGATAATTATTACTGGTTCTTTGCATTTTAGTGTTTGATCAAGGTATTATCTTCAAATGTCACTTTCATGGAATGATGTGGAGGTCCACAGGCCTGGATCACAGGCTCTGCCAGTGGCTGTGATGTTACCTGCTGCGGTCTTTCTCTCTTGCTTTGGGTAAGAGCTCTGCTTTGAACATGTTCTATGGGCTCAGAGGCACCTTTTCTCTCAGCATTCTCCTGCCAAATGCAGCAAATAAAGGGGATTATAGATGGGAGGTCATGTGGTGCATCATGGTGTTTATTTCCTTTCGTTGGGGAGATTTCTGTACATATTACAGTGAAATGAAGACAAATTTCTCACTGCATAATGAAGGCATGGATGAAACCTGGATGCTATGAGTCATATATAATCCAAAATAACTAACAGAATCTCTGTCGAATCACTTCATCCTGATTCCCGTATAGTTTATATGTGTAAAACAACTAACTCAATGCAACTATTTCAAAAGTACTTTTATGTTTTAAAATAAAAAAACTATGGTAAGCTGCAATTAAAAATTTATTAAAATATCATTGCATATGCTAAGAATAAAGCTATCTTTCCACTTCTCTAAAAAAGAAAGAGAGAAACACTTTTTGCCTCCACCTTTCCTATAAGGAGGTCTGTCCTGGTCAAGCTGTGGCATATTCGTGACAAAAAGGATTAGTTTTTTTTATCAATAGATATTTGTTTTGCCTCAAATGTCATAAATCATACATAATAGATATGACTATATTTAAAGATAACTTATTCATTTTCTAAGAGGCCTTTGTGTTTTATCATATACATTTTTCCTTTGTTTCTCAGATCAAAACAATAGAGAAAATTACTTTTGGTAAGACTTAAGAATTATAAACTTGCAAGTCAAAAATAATACTGGCAAGCAGATTTTAGTACAACAATGCTGACATCCACTGACTACTTAAGCTAATGCACAATTTATAAATAGCATAGGACATGAGAGAGAGTGTTCGTTTATTTACAAACTTCCACTCAAAGTGAAATACTACTGTTATCTGCTTGTCTGATCAAAGTATCTAGGTCAGAATCTAAAAAACCCCTTGGAGAGTCATTATTTGTAAAGTATCTGGATTATCAAAGACTACTATTCAATACATATCCACAAAATAATTTACATTGAAGTTAATGTGCCTATCAAATTTGATGTACTTAAACTTTTCCTACTGTAAAAGTGTTACCGGTTGAGGGTGTTCAGGCTCTTGGCGTTTTGAACAAAGAGTTGGACGAGACGCCCAAACAAAGCAAGGGAAGAATGAAGCAACAAAAGCAGAGATTTACTGAAAATGAAAGGACACTCCACAAGGTGGCAGCAGGTCAAGCAAGCGGCTCAAGGGCCCAGTCACAGAATTTTCTGGGGTTTAAATATCCTCCAGAGACTCCCCATTGGTTATTTGGCTTATGCCCTATGTAAATGAAGAGGCTACAAAGTTGCATAGTTATTTACTTGAGGTACACCCTATGCATATGAACTGGATGTTTCCTGTCATAGCTGAAGTAGAGTTACAAATTTATTTACTTGGTCTTAGAAAGTTGAGGTTTTTCTGTTTTTTTGTTCTAGTAAGTTCTTAGGTTCCCTGCCCCCAGACCCTATTCTCCTGCCTCAGAAGTAGAGTTAAAAAAAATTTGTTCTGATTTTAAAGATTTATGCCTTTACATTCAAACATGACTATGGATACATGCTTTAGCATTCAACTATCAATACTGATGGTCACATTTTTAGAGGTGTGTGTGTGTGTGTGTGTGTGTGTATGTATACGTATGTGCATATATAGGTATATGCATTATTGGTGCTCGGGAAATGATACCCCAAAATATGGTCCCTTGACATGCTGAACTAAAGAAGCAGCTTCAAAGTCTTTTTGACCTTGCCCTCTGCCCTCTCTCAATCTTTGTCTCGCTCAAAGCACACGATGAGACTCTTCTCTGAAGCTCCCTTATCAACCTATCAACCCAGAAACTGGACCTGCCAAAGAACACAATTGCCTTCTATTCTTTCCCTCAAATGTCATTAACCAGAGGTGATTAAAACTCACACCACAGAGGAAGAGATTGAAAATTAAATACTACAAGTACAGACCAGACAATCCTTGTCCCAAACTGTAGTCTGTTCTCCACTCCTATTCAATTCCCACAGAGAATCATTTATTAAATATTGTCTTAGTATTGGGCCTCAAACATTCCCCCTGCACGTCATTTACCACCCTTCAGAATGGTCACAATTTCCCATCTTTCTTCCTTTATGAAGAAAGATATATAAACATCTGTACCTCATTGAATTATTTGGTAATCACACTCCTGTGATTCTCCAGTGCTTATGTATGTTAAACCAATTTGTGTGCTTTTTTTACCTATGAATCGGCCTGTTGTCAATTCATTTTCAGTGAGCCTTCAGGGGGCAGAGGAAAAACTTTCCTTTGTCCTCTACAGTAAAATATGTTTAGAAAAACATCTGTGTATTTCTTTCATTATTAACTTTTAAAAATAGAAATGAGTATTTAATTGTATCCAGTGCTTGATTCATTTATGAACATGATAATTGACGATAATATGTAGTTTCTTTCTTAGCATTGTTCTGCTAAATTGTATTATTAATAGATTTTCAACTGTTCAGTCATACTTACATATATAGGTTAGTTTGCTTAGCTAGTCTTTCACTTAGCCCTGAAGAAGGCAAAAAATGAAAAAATCTGTATGATCTACAAAGGGTCGCAATTTCTTAGAAAGCAGCACAAGACATATTTGCAATGGTGGTAGCCTGGCCAATCTACAGGCAGGCTGATGTGTACCGTATCGTGACAAGCTTTGTTTCTTGCTTAGGACATCTTTAGAGTCAAAGAATGCCAAGAACAGCTCTCTGCTTTAGTAAATTACCATTTATTCTACACAATGGACTGTGGGGATAATGACCAGAGAAGGTTATCAAAACAAGCCTTGGGAAGGAGTTCATTATTCTTCTAATGGAATATACTGCTGTTTTTATTTTCAATTCAGTTTTTGTATAGCCTAGATAATGCAAATTTTCAAGGCCTTTACAATATTGACCTTAAATTTTAGAATGCTCTACAAATATTTGACCCATTCATCAAATTTCTGCTGTAATGACTATTCTTTCCTGGGAGTCTATAACAACTACACAAAAAGTTTTTCCATCAAAAAGTGTGTAATCTGTATGTATTTCACAAGTCCTGTATCTTCTCAACCCTGCATTTAGAGTTGCCATTTCTTTCTCAGTGTTTTGGTTTTTTCTAGCACTAGGTGAGATAAACAAAAGAAAATAACCGACTTTTTAGTGAGTATTAGTAATCTTAATTGTGGATCAATAATGAACAAAATTATCCATCAAAAATATAATTTCAATTTTAAAGTTGTAAGATACTATCCAGCATTATTACCTTTCTTTGACAGATTTCTTGAATAATAAAAAGAGAGATACACTAAACTCTTGTCAGTTCTATAAATATGTAAGTTAGGGTTGTAAAGTAATTGGTAAAAATTTGTAAATGAAAATGCGTCATTTTGGCAGTCCTTTTAGTTGTTTTATCCTTATAAAGTGATGTATTTAAAATTAAATCATCAAATTGACACACTACTTAATAGCATATTCTAAAGGACAGAGGGACTTTTTATAGGGGAAATGGAAATAACTCCTCAGTCAATAAAACAAAGCAAAATCTTTCTTCTTTATTACTTATAATAAAAAGTATATAAAGATTCATTCTATGCCATCATTATTCACCTCTTCAGTAGGGTTACAAAGAGTTCATAAAAATTAATGTTCACAAAACTTAAGTCTTGGCAATTAGGATAGGGAAGAATATAAGACTAAAACAGCAACATAATTGCCTTAACTTCAAACCATTGTTACTTCTAAGACTTGACTATGATGGCAACTAGTTCTCAGCAGCCTACACTGCACATGTGAATAAACCTAAGCATTAGGACTTGCCACTTCTCCATGATGGAATTATTTAAGTGCCCAGAATAATCTCTAAAACTAGGAAGTATTCAATAAATATTAATGACTAAAGACATCATGCTCTGTAGAACAATATTAAATAGAATGCCCTGCTATGTCACTGATTTAAGAGTGTTGTGTGTTCTGGATACTTTTTATGTGGATAGATGCCTTGATTTCCCAACTGAAATGATGGCATTCTAAAGTGAAATATGTTTTCCAGCAATTTTTTCTTCACAGCAAAAAAGCCCATACTATTTGTTCAACAATGACTAGGTGGATAATCAAGTGATTTTTCTGACGAGAAGAGTAAATTTTACATATTTTTTGCATGTGACTCTCCATGGAAATAATGTTATGAATAGTAATTCAAAATAGAGTGTTTCTTTGAAATTTACTATGCAATTTCTACACATGGCACTGTAGAAAGTATCAACTTTATATAAGTTGAATGAATTGTTTTTGTGCTTAATACACAGTGCTCTAATTTCCAATTAAAATTTCACTACACATTTAATTATATCACAGATCATTTTAATTACTTAGGACTAGTCATTTAAATGGATAACTTAGTTTTTGTGGTATTTTCCCCTAGAATTACCTATGATAAAGGCCAAGTAAATGGTCATTCTCTTTTCCTTTCTGATAGGATTTGTCTCTAGTTATATATATTGAATGTTTGTTAATCTGAGTCACTAATTCTCTTTTTCAAGTATTAAATACTACAGAAAACATCTCCTACCTTCACAATGGAAAGTCCCCAAGACACTAAGGGTCACTAGTGAAGTAATTTATGACAGAGACTAATCTTGCTCTGTGTCAATATTAAGCTCTCCAATACTTTTAAGAATGCATTAGCATATAATGTAATGCAAGTTCTAGAGCCAAAAGAAACCACTAAATTTAGAGTTTGACATGGCATTTTACTAAGATAAGTCCTTGTCTGCATTGCAAACAGATGAAGCTATGACTCTTTTGAGCTTAATTTGCATATCATCTAATATTTTCATGCTGATAAAGCACAGGCATCATCCTGATTTAGAGGCAGTTAGCAATTTCTATATGTAAAGCCAGTGAAACAGGCAAATTCTCATTTTTTTTCTTTAAAATGCAACTGGAGACTTAGGTTAGGCTTGTACTCATACTATTTGTTAAGAATAAAATAGCTATTTAAGTCTGCCAAAGCACAGACAAATAAAAATGTGTTTCTTAAGTCTTGTTTAAAATAATATAATTAAATATTTTAGGGAATTTAGCACAGGTTTCATTTCTTGTGTGACAATAGAAATAAATCAAGTTGAAAATTTTATATTTGTTTAAATACCACAGGTGTTTAATGAACAATTGCTACTTGGCCAAAACAAAGTTTTGATTTTGCCTATTTACATAACTGAGACATATTTCTGTACGTGCAGAAAATATATCTGGTATCAAAAACAACCTCAGAGAGTGAGATAACTTGAAATGCAGAGCTTAGAAGCAGATGTGGTGTAATGGGAAGACTGTGTAGCCATTTGGGTATTAAAAGATCTGACAATTGACCCTAAGAATAGCTATTATTTGCTATACAGTATTTCATTCTCAAATTATCTTTCCAAAAGCTTCTCATTATTAACTCACATCATAGCAAACCACCTGATAAGGTTTGTTATCCCCAGTTTACAGAAGAAGACTCTGTATGAAGAGAGATGTTAAGAAACTTGCCCAGGACCATGTAATTAGTAATTGCAGGACCCTGGATTCAAACCCTGGTGGTGTAGCTTAACTGTTTCACTTCAACACTTCTGCTACCAGTAGCAGAAATCATACACTCCAGGTGTGGGCTACTTGCCTTTACCTTTGAAACAGTTACAACAATAATATATACCTGATAAGTTTTTATAAGAATGAATAATGCTACTGGTTATTCAAAAATTTTTATAAAGTATTCTACAAGTCTTTGCTCTTATCTTAATCTATATTAATATGCTTCACTCTTGGGTATGTCAATGTGCTTATATGCATGTTTGTCCCATTTCTTAGACTAGGGGTTGGCAAAATTAGTCTGTAAAATTTATTGAGGCTTTGTGGACCATCAAGTCTCTGTCCCAACTACTCAATTCTAACACATACGCAGTCATAAACATTATGTAAACGATCGTGTGGCTGTAATCCAATAACCAATAAACCTTCTTGACAAAATCAGACAACAATAATTAGACCCGCAGGCCATAGTCTACCAATTCCTGACTTTGATTTTATTATTGGTTTAAATGTGATAGAGACACAAATGTTACATTTAAGTGCTGTATTTACAGACTTTATCACCAATATGCAAGCCATGGATGCATGTTAAATGGAATCTTATCTATATTGTCTGCATTATACTATGTCTTTTAGGTAGAGACAGCTTCATTCTAGCCTAGTATCTTCCCAGAACTGTTTACTTATGGGACTCTGATTATATGCTAACTATCTCAACAGTTCCAATGACAAAAACATTTTGTATTTCCCAGGTAGGCAAACAGGCTGACATCTGAATTAATAGTTCAATGAACAAAAGCTACTTTCACATATATTTCCTATGCAGCTACTTGGAATTGTACATAAGACAAGTAGAAGATGGAGATTGTATATGCAATGTCAAAAACCACTTTAGAAAATGTGATTCTATGTAGAAGTGAATTTCTGGGGAAGTCTCTATTATATTTAACTGGCAGCTTGAGTGCTGAGCAGATGATACTAGTGCAGAAGGTGCTGCATAAATTTCTCATTAAAACAGAAACATGGACTTTTTATGTGAAAGCAATTTAATTCCCTATGCCTGTATCTGCAGTTTGTTTCCCAGTGAACATCAAGTTTGCAAAGAGAAACCATGTATGTGTTTTTACTGCTATAAATGAGAAACTAAAATGATATGTTTAGAAAAACACATAGGGAGCAAATATTGTATGTTTTTACATGTAGTTTAATGCTTGATAAAAACAAGCATTTGTTTCTCAACTCTATTTTTTCTACTTTGAAAACATAGATGTAATTTCTGCTTAGCAGTTATATCGCAGTACCTTGGGTGACTTCACTTTCTATTAAGTTGATATAAATTAAAATGTTGGCTCTCCTTATTCTTAAATGTCTCTGCTTCCAATTTTACAAAATTCGCAGTAGACTCATGCACCTTCCTGGCCTCTGAAACAAAATTCTCACATACATACACAAATACAAACACATAAGCTCACTGAGAAACTGCATATCTACAGCATTTCATGTTTTTATGTGTCCTTGAAAAAAAAGTACACCACTTCTCATGCAAAGGTAATTTCTCTTCCATGTCCTTTCTAGCCCCTCAATCTTCTCATGGCCTGATCACATTTTACTCTCTTTCACAATCCTCAGTCTCCCTTTCCTGACCCTTTAGTCTCCCTCTCTATGTACTCATTTTCCTCAGCCTGAGAAGCTCATAATTCTACTATATCTTTCTACCTTAGGCATTGAAACTTCTCTAGCTGTTGTCTTAGTTATATGTTTTTTATTTCTATTGAACATCCTGAAAAACTAGGCTGTAGTTACCATTTCCATTTTCTTACTACATTTTAAAAATTAATGTTCTGTCCCTAGAAGTATCTTATAAATCTTATAAATCTGACCGTGGATCATTTTGACAGTCTCATGGAAGTTACAAGTTTTTGCCCGAAATAATGCATATATAGAGAGAATTCTTTACATCAGTTTAGGGTGATCAGACCTTTTGATGACCACAAGTGACACATTTATCTTAAACTAAGTATCCCTACACTTCTTTCCCTAACCAGCTCCCATAGGTTCTAGTACCACCTAAGTAGACATGAATCCTCAATCCATGAGTCTTTTCCCTGTCTCCTTCAAGACCTCCAGATATTGTACTGAACATCTCTATTTGCATGTTGCATATTCAATCTGTCCAAATGGCCCATCATATCCCTCCAAAACTATCTCCTCTCTTATTTCCTATTTGATGAAATGCAATATTATAGCTAAAAACCTTGAGGATTACCATGACATTCTTATTCCTTATATATGATCTGTGAGAAAGTCTTTTTTACTATACTCCTAAATGTCTCAGTTTTTCTTCATAATCTTTTTACCTATGGATAGTTTTCTGATGATGTATCATTTTCACCCATACGATCACAGGTCTTATAACTGACCATCATTATTACCTCCTACCGCCTCCATTCTAAAGTCAGTCTCAACTATAATATCCTTCAAGGGAATTCTATACACTAAAAGTAATACAATCACCATAACTTAGGTAAAAGTAATCAAACTCTTGCCTATATTTCCAACTTCGTGCCCTGTCAGTGCATTATACTTAGCCTGCCTTCCAGTCATAGTGAACTATGTGTCATTCCCCAAAGATAAAATGACGATTTGGCTTTGCACACCTGGTTGACTCTGGTCAGAATTTTCTCCTTTCCCCTGACCAAAAAACTCCTAGTAAACCCTTAGGATTCAAGTCAAGGACAAAAGACTCAGGGAAATCTGATCCAAAGTACCTTTCTCCATGTCCATAAGACCTACAGTGAAGAAGCAGGACAATCCAGAGAAAGAAAATCAAATACTTAAGTATTTTACTAAAGGTGAGATTGTTTGAGCTACTTTTAATTTTTTACATAATTTTGAAGACCAATTTTTATATTCTTCCAGTTTTTAACTATTTTTTACTATTCTTACACCAATGTCTCAAATACATTATGTTCTCTAGTTGTATAGATCTACATTTCAATAACTGTGGTAGGCAAAATAATGACTCCATCCCCAACCTCTGCAGGTACCCACATCTTAATCCCAAGAACCTATGATTATGACAGATTATATGACAAAGGGAAATTAAGTTTGCAGATAGAATTAAGCTTGCTAATCAACTGACCTAAATTAGGGGGCTTATCCCGTATTTTCTGTGTGGGCCTGATCTAATTATAAGGGTCTTTACAAGTGAAGACAGGCTCCAAGAGTGAATGGTCAGATGTAACTTTACTTGTTTGGAAGAGGTGTGGGGAGAGGGCACAATAGGACAAGGAATATGGTAAGCCACTAGAAGATGAAAGGGGCAAAGCAACAAATTCCCTCTTAGAACCTCTGGAAAGAAATACAGCCCTGAATTTTAGCCCAATGAGACCTGTATTAGACTTATTACATTAGAGAAATGTAAGATAATACATTTGTGTAGTTTAAGCCACTAAGTTTGCTGTAATTTGTCACAGCAGTAATAATGACTATAACAACTTTCACCACACTGACATTTCTACTACTGGACATATATAACCGTGCAAAATATACTATTAGAAAAATTAGGAAAAACATTGTAAGCAAATCAAACTTTGAAAATCCAGTAAAGAGCAATAAAAAATACCCAGAAATCTTAGTTTTTAATTAAATTGCACGGTTTTATAATGTATCTCTAAAGACAAAATAAAAACCAGTAAATTAAAACTTCAGAAAAATCTTCTAACAGCTAAAACTGTTTCATCTAACACATTTTCTCTAAATTTTATGAACAGTTAAAAAGAAATATTTTTGGAAAATTGATATATTAGGTAAAACGGAAATAAAGTTTACTTTTCAAAGCGTTTTCATTTAGATATTTTTTAAATCTGTCTATTTTGTTCTGCCTTTTTATCCTGCTTTTGAATTTGACAATTGTCCTATGGGAAACAGTACAAATTTAAGGCCCCTAGTTCTGCCAAAAAATCTGTTAGTTTCTCTGAGCCCTAATCCTGGACACTTCAAGAATGAGGTATATCCTTCTTCTGTCAAATACCATTGGGAAAATGTGGCTGCAGAAGTCATTTTATTTCTTTTAGTTTATTCACTCTGAAGTCTTAAACTTCCGCTTTCTCAGCATGCCTCTGAAGCTTCAAATACATTAATAAATTATTTCTGGTTTTTGTTTCTTTCTTTCTTTCCTGCTTCTCTTGTTAGTCTGATAGGAACACTTGTCTCCAGTTATTTGACCCTATCTATAAGTGGAAACACCTCTGACTTTAAAATGTTTTAAAATTTAATGATGAAAGTTTTATCGTGTCATTTCCTAATAGTAACACTGGTAGACTTTGGGGAGAAAGACTTGGAATAAGAGAAGGTAAAGGTGATTGGGTTCTACTTAAGATACTGTGAAAAGTTTCCATATTTGATATCGCAATACGGTTGTATTTTAAAACGAGCATTTTGTATAGGACACCTGCCATTTTGAAAATATTTGAGAGTAATGATAAAAAGATATAGTGGGCCTATTTTTCAACCACTCTTTCTTTTCTGGTTTCAATTAGTGTTTGCTTAATCCAATTTTTCCTGGCAGTTTTCCTTTTCATTGGCAGTTTTAATGGCCAGTTACATTTCATTTTATTTAGAAGAAAAATTAGTATACCTTCTGGTTGGAGGCAGCAGGAATACAAGAAATTAGTTTATGAGGTTTGTATTAATAAAGAAGTTTAAAAATATAGAAATTAATTCATAATCTATACACAATAGTGCTTATAAAAAATTAGAAAAAGCTCATAGTAAAGTACATAATACAAAATAAGCATTTATCGCCCCAATCACTTTTTACCCTCTCCTAAGTAAAAGAAAACATCTATTTTTATTTCTAATTTTATGCAAAGGGAAAAATTGCATACATATAATTATTTAATAAAACAATTTGGAGATTTATTTATAAGGCATACAGTTTTTTCTATCTTTCACGCTCCTCAAATTGAATTCCAATTTCATCGTCTGACATTTTATGACTCAGCAAATTTCTTAACCTCTCTCTGTCTCAGTTTGTTCATATTTAAACAGAGGAAGTAGCTGCACCTACCTCATGGTATCTTGGCAAGAATTAAATAAGTTACTACGTGTAAAAGTGCCTGTAGTTACATACCTGGTAGGTTTTAAGTATTATATAAATATTCATTCTTATTATTGTTCTGCTTTTGATTATTATGTTTCAGGTAATATTTTAGATACTAAGAACTTACAGTGAACAAGGTTGATAATACTTTGATCAAATAAAGCCTACATTCACATGGAATGATGGGCAGATAATAAGCAAGAAAACTAATAATCAAACAACAAGAATATTATCTGCAAGTACTTCAGATAATGTGAAGTTTGGTGTAATAGACTAGGTTAAGGCTAGGTCTGAGGGGATGGAGGGGTTAAGCAAGCCAATTCTGGTAGAATATTTAAGGAAGACGTCTTTAAGATAGTGATAGCTAAGCTGGGATATAAGAAGTGCTAGCCTCCTGAGGATTAAAGGAAACACATTTCAGGTAGAGAAAAGAGTAAGCAAAACAGTCTCTGATGTGAGAATGAGTTTGATGTTTCCTGTAATAGAAAAGTTTCATGTAACAGGTAGGTAAAAAGCAGTGAGCCTGGGAGACTGGAATAAGAGAAGGGATATATAAAATACAGGGAGAATGCCTGTTACTGTTCATAATAATGCAGTAACTGGTACCAGCCTTGCCCTCCTATTGTACACAACTACATACTGGACAAACTCTATACAGTAAATACATCCAGTTGTTGGGAAGCAGGCTGTGTCCTGCGCTCACCTAGGATGCCAGGCTGGGGCTCTTTTCCCCAGTGCAGGGAGGGAGGTGGGGCCCATGCAGGCTGGCCATCTTGCAGAGCTGAGAAAGCAGAGATCATACGTCAGGACTGCTGAAGGGGCTGAAAAGCATGAAAGACAAGAGGAGATATCTGTACAGTGGGTGAGGAAAGGTTGAGGGGTGACCTAGGAATCTTCATGTGGAATTCAGTGACAGATTTATGGCAGAGGGCTGAGCTCTGTATACACTGGGTAAGACTCCACAGGCCTTGCAGAGAGAAGATGCTGAGGAGCTGAGAGCAGAACTGAGATATCAGAGGTCATAAAACTTCTAGCCAATTAGGTAGAGGAATCTTGCTGAGCCTCTTCAGTATTCAGGTAAAACAACAACAAAAGAGCCAGACATTGATGGTGGGTAAAATACTATTCCTTAGAACACGATTTGGAAAATATTTTCTGTAAAGGGCCAGATAACAAATAGTTTTACCTGTGTCTGTCACATATTCATCTTTTTTTACAAGCCTTCATAAATGTAAAAAATATTCTTAGCTCTGAGCTATGCAAAAACGGGCACTGAATTTTGCCATCTGGCCATAGTTGGCCACCCTGTGCTGTAGTGTAATTAAAATAGGTCTATCCTTACAAAGAGTAAAACTGCTTGAATAAGCATAAAGATCCCAAAATAACTTATCAACTTATCAAAAAAATCAACATTTTTAAAGTAAGAAAATGTATTTTATAACTCACTATGATGTATTATCAACCATGTGGAGCATTAACATAGAAACATGAGTAAAAGCAGCAAAATGTGACCCATAATAAAAAAAGAGAGAAGGAACCAATAGAAACAGATGTCAAAATTACCCAGATGTTGAAATTAGCAGAAGGAATTTAAACATCTATTATAAATATGTTCAAGGACATAAGAAAAAGGGTGGTCATATTGAGTGAACATATGGGGAATCTCAGCAGAGAAATGAAAACTATTTTAAATGTACTAAACTGAAATTTGAGAACTGAAATATAAAATATGGGAAATGAAAAACTCACTGGATGAACTTAACATGGAATTGGAGACACCAGAGTAAAGGGTCAGTGGTCTATAAAACAAATCAATGAAAGTTATATAATATGAATAGCAGAAAAAATAAACTGAAAAACAAACAGAGCCACCATGACAGTTGGGACAGTCGGACATTATCAGACAGTACAGTTACATGAAATTGGAGTCTCAGAAAAAGAGGAATACATATTAGAGCAGAAAAAAATATTCAAGAAACTTATGAATAAAAAAATCCTCAAATATGGTAAAAATTATTTACAACCTAGAGATTCAGGAACCTTACTGCACCTCCAGCACGATGAATACAAAGAAAAGCATGCATAGGAATATCATAATTATGGTGCTGAAAAGCAAAGTTAAAGAAAAACTCAAAAATCAGAGAAGGATACTTTAAAGAGGAAAGCTATGATGCAAATGCTAGCTGATGTATTTTCAAAGACAATGAAGGCCAAAATACAAGAGAAGAAATCTTCAAAAAGCCAAAGAAAGAAAAAAAAAGACCTATCAATCCTAAGTTATATATCTAGAGATGCTAGCTTTACAAACGTATTAAAATAATTTTTTAAATGGTAATAAATGGAAGCTAAAGGAATTCAATGTCAAAATGTCCAAACTAGGAAATCCTAAAGGACATTCTCTAGGATAAAAGCAAATGGAAAGTAGAATCTACACAGAGAAATAAAGAGCAGAGAATATGAAAAATATATCCTCAAATATAAATGTATCTCTGTATTTTTTTCCTTTTGATATTATTTAAAAAAGAGATTAACCCCTTAAACCCAGCTGGGTTAGAGTAAGTCCAATGAAAGCCTTTCCTTCCCAATGATAAAAATTAAAACATCTGTACAAAATACAAGGAGAACCATCTGAGGCCTCTGAAAAGTAAATAATAAGCAGATGCATTCAGAAGGGAAGTGAATTCATGAAGAAATGGATAACAGGGGTGAGTTATCCATTTCGTTTTATTTATTCAATATTCTATTGTGGCTCTGAGCTGAGGGCAGGTGCCTCACAGAGCTGTGATGAAAGAATGATCAGATAAAACTTCAAGAGGAATCACATTTCTTTGGCCAGAGAAATCTGGAAAAGGAATTTATTAAATAGAAAAGGTATTGGGGGAGTGTCTCTTTTTTTAAATTGATTTTTACTTTTTTCTCTAGCTTTGACTTAAAGTCAGCCCTTCTCAAGATTCTTCAATCAATAGTCTAACCTTAAGCTTTAAGAAACTGAAACATAGAAGTGTAAATTCAACTCAAATAAAGTAGATAGAAGAAATGATAAAGAGAATAGATCTATAGAATTAAAAACAAAAATAATAGAGAAAATAAATTAAAAGTTGTTTTTCTTAGTAAAAGGATGAGAAAAATAAGGTAAAAGACACAAATTATGAGCATAAAGAATGAAGGATACCTTACATATGTTGAGGTATAAGAAAATATTACAACTTATATCTGCTTATGACAACTTAGATGAAATAGATCAATTCCTTAAAAGATAAACTGCCAAAACTAACTCAACAAGAAAATAACAGAATATTCCAAATCTGTTCAGTAAATTAAAATTTAAGCTTAAAATCTTTCAATAAAGTAAAACCCCAGAACTAGATGTATTTATTCACAAATCCCACCACTCATTTAAGGGATAAGTAATAAACATTCTACAAAATAGGAGTTGAGGGATCAATTTCCTGTGTGTTTTATGAGACCAGCATGAACCCCAAATATCTGAGACGGGTCTCAGTTGATTTAGACAGTTTATTTTGCGAAGGGTGAGGATGTTTGCCGGTGACACAGCCTTAGGAGGTCCTGACAACATGTGCCCAACGTGTTAAGAGCACAGTTTAGTTTTATACATTTTAGGGAGACATGAGACATCAATCAACATCTGTAAGATTAACACTGGTTCAGTCCAGAAAGACAGGACAACTCAAAGCAAAGGCAGGACAACTGGAAGCAGGGAGGGGGCTTCCAGGTCATAGGTAGGTAAGAGACAAATGGTTGCATTCTTCTGAGTTTCTGATTAGTCTCTCCAAAGGAGGCAATCAGATATGCATTTATCTCAGTGAGCAGAGGGGTAACTTTAAACAGAATGGGAGGCAGGTTTTCCCTAAGCAGTTCCCAGTTTGACTTTTTTCTTTAGCTTAGTGATTTGGGGACCTCAAGATTTATTTTCCTTTCACATTTCCCCTGTATTCTTTTATAAAATCTTTTGGAGAAAGCATTTTAGAAGAAAATGAGTCTCTGATCTCGTGTTTCATCTGATCTCTCATGGCTAGGCTGCTTTATTACTAGGCAGGTAGGTCCTGAGTTATTATGAAAGCTCATTTTAGCAGGTTGTTAAGTCTTATGTCCTATGAAGAGAAGGAGGAAGGGAGAAAAAGACAACAAACAAAAGAATAATCCTCAAAAACCAATAAAGGCCACATTACTCTGAAGTTCACACATCAGAAGGCGGGTATGAAAGTGGCTTATGTGTGTAAATAGGTTGTTGTTATTTTCTTCTAAAGTTTTCTAGCTTCAGTTCACAGGGCTTTAAGAATTTACTTTTAATGACGAAAAATGCGATTACTTTTGCACCAACCTAATAACTACAGGTGTATTATAGCTTTTGAAACTTGAAACATAATACTTCTCTCTCCAGTTTCCCATTTTTACTAAAGACAAATCATGGTAGGACTGATTTGCTTAATCATACTAGGCCTGATTATTTGTATATGTAGAAGCAAGAATAATTATTTTTTACATAGGCTTTTAAATTGGCTTTGATGTAATTTTGTTCCTTAGAAGGAACCTCAGATAAGACTTTTAAAAATCTGAGCTCAGCCATGGATTTGTACCATCGAATAACTATGAGTTGGGTACATTATTCTCCTCTTGAGGTCCCAAGATAAACTTGGGCCTCCTGGGCCTGTCAGAAAGTGACATTCTTTACTTAACACAAGTCAGGAATCCTGTACAGGGACTGTGTAGACAAGGTATGAGGCCGGTTATCCCAAGGGGCTTTTTTTGGCTCCATAAGTCAAGTTTGATTCTTTAAAGGAAAGCACATGATTCGGGTGAAAGTCTTGGTAAAATAACCAGTTTCTCCAATTGTGTCCTGTTACAAATAAAAACAGAATCTTACTGCACTTATGCAAACAACTGTATTGCCATAAGTCACAAATAGTTTCCAAATTCTGGAGAAATCAGTTAGAGAGAAACAGATATGCTCCAAATTTTGTTCATAGGAGTATACTAACTTGTTAATACCTGTCAATAGCTCAAAAGAAAAGTTTTCTTGACTCTGAAAAAACACAACAAAACAAAGGATCAGCAATGTTTTAAGCTAAAAGTCAAAAAGATTACTTCTATTAGTTCAGTCCATGCAGTTAATTCCTGTTCTGCTTGATATTCATGAACATTTCAGCTCTCCATGAGTCCTGAAAGTTTTTCCCCCATTCTGATTTCACAATATCCAAAGTTATCAGAAACCTGCATTCAAGAGCACCTGTTAGAGTTTTATAGTGGATTATAAAACCACCTTTCAAAGAGGACCAAAACAAGACAACAATTGTCCATGAATGACAAGAAGTTTTAGGGCAGCCATAGTCAAAGACACGATTAACAAGGAAATTTTTTCCCTCTGTGGCACAATAATTTAACATAATAATTATAAATTATTACTGATAAGTCATATCAATTATAGGAATTTCCCATGATTTTGGAACACATACCAATAACATATTTATACAAATACAGCCCAAAGAAAACTAAACACCATTTCATATTTGACAATGTGTCCTGTATAATTTTTATACCAAATAAGCCAAATTATGTTACTTTTTGGACTTTAGGGAAACCAAAATCTTAAAGGATTAATTAGATCAGAAAAATACATAATTTATAATTTGACTTTTGAAAGTCTGTCAAATATTAAAGGTTTAAAACACTTGATATCACAGTTCACTATAAAATAAATCATTCATTTGACCAAAGTAATAAGTCACGGATTTCAAAAAAAAGACAAAAGCCTTCCTTCTTTGAGAGAGGAGAATGTGTGAACTGCCTGTGAACTAGATGACCAAAGCCACAAGATTAGAAGTTACGATAATCTTACTAGATTCAAGATGTAGCTATTTTCATTAAACAAATATCAATGTCATATTTATTAAAAATTCACCAAGCAAAAATCATTCTTCTTTGGGGTGGGTTTATATTTATGTAACTCCTATGCCAAATTTTGATACCTTATAATATTTAGCAGGGATAAGTATGAAATTGCCTGATTAATAAATGCAAATAAAAATGTATGCTGGCAATTCTTACAACATTTCTAATATTACGTTACCAATAATTTTAAAGCTAGCTTATTTATTAAAGACTTTACTTAAGTTATATAAACTTGAAAAAATATTTGACAAGTCATTTCTTTTTTTCTTGATAAAGCATTTGATTCAAGTGCTTTTGTTTTCTTAAGCCAATTAATTAGAACTCTTTTACGTATTTTCAGTAAGGAAACATTGTGTACACAGCACATAAATACATAGACATATAAGGCATGCCAATAAAAGTTTATCGTATAGGTTCATAAAAGCCTTTATTTTTCCTATGTTAGATTTTCAAATTCTTGATAACCTGTTTCACTACCCTAGTCAGTTGTCAGCTAAATAGCCTTACATTTGTATATTAAAGTAAATAACTCAGGTGAAAATCAAATAGCAAAATTTACATCATAAGGTATGGAGAGAAAAAGTGTGGCGTGCTAGGGAGAAACTAAAATGGATTTAATTGCCAATTAAACATAAAATTATAGAGATTATAAAGGCCTTTTAAATACATACACACACACATATACATACACACACACATATACATACACACAAAGATCCTATAGCTTTTACTTAAAAACCTTAAACATGAGATAAATACAAATTCAGCAGCTTGCAAATAAAAACCTTTTGAATTCAAACAGTGTTTTGTCTTAACAAAAAAATAGTAACAGCAGATTTAAAGCAGGCAGAAAAAAATAGAGAAAAAGAGAACTTAGTAATACTACAGTTTGCAGGATGGCCTTAGGGCCTTTTTTCCCTTAATGTAAATGTGCATAAAGACCGTATTACTTCCATTTTACATAAACTCTGGCAAGTAGAGGTGCCATTAAGCCTATGAAGTGCTTGAAAGGAGGTTGTTCTCCTTGTTTACTCTTCATTCTTATTTGTTTCCCACTTTTTTTCTTAAAAGGAGGAACTAAGCTGTGGCCTAGGGTTTTTGTGTGGTGGATTGTTGGGTGCTGCTTGTGGGCAGGAGTCCACAGTTTGTCACCACTGAGTTGTTTCCACCTTCTTACGTGTCTCAGTTTGTTTTTCCAGAGGTCTTTGACCTCTGAGACGGCTCATAACATCAGATGATTAGCCCTTATATGAATTTCCTGGATGAGCCTTTTAAAAAAAATATTTTTGTTGGGAATTTCTCAGTAGGGTTGCTGCATGTCACGGGGAATCAACCCCCCACACACTCCCACAAGCCCCCTGATCACTCAGGGGTGCCTTTCAGCTAGGAGAAGCACAATGCCCTCTCTCTTTGGAGCTGAGAAAATTCAGTCACTCATTTACTTATGAAAACAACTGTTCAGTTCCTCAAACATGAATACAGACAAGCCAAATCAGGATTAATTTTGGGAAAAAGAGCAATAGAGAAGACCCTTTAGAATGCATCTCTGAACTAGAATTAGGATCCTTAAACAGGAAATTCCTAGGAGGAAAAAAAAAACAGCCAAGTAAACTTCCTATAAACTGTAAACTGTGCTCCTGTAAACCATGCTCAGCCACCCCTAACTTTGTAGCTCTCATCCGCCATTACACACACCAAGGTCAAATCCTCTCACAGTACAAGGTCATCTCTGCTACCCTTAAAACCAAAGGGGTCAGGTCATGCAATACAGAAAACAGAGCTTTAGACCTAAGAAGAATCTGCCTATGATTCTTGAAACTCCACAAAGAAAACAGAACACCTCAAAAGGGGTGAGTGGTGCTTTTGTTCTGAATTCTTTAAAGGGATTCAAGTTATTAGAACCCTTCTCTAGGTTTTTTTGGTACTGCAGATGGCAAAGGGGGAAGAAGGTATAGAGTGGAAAAAAAGTAAACAAAAGAACATTTTTTTTAAGACAGAAAACACAGAAACAAGCACAAGGTTTATTTTTTATTTTTTCCTCTTTTGCAGCTGTGAGAAGCTTTAGCCTAATTAGAGAACCTTTGTTATCCATAATTTGGAATTCTCACTTGGATTTGACCAAATCAAGTAGAACTAGAAAAAAAGACTGGAACAGACAACAAAAACAAATTCCAACCATGTGATCACTGAGCACTTTAATGGTAAGGAGAAATAAAAATCAGCTGGTTGTTAAACTTCAGCCACAACCAAACCCCAATTCAACTATTTACTTAGGAATCAGTCTCAGGCTGAAGGCTGCTCTCTATCATCCTAGAGGCAGGAAAAAACTCAAACTTGTCTTCCCTGCTGGGAGCGAGCTCAAACTTCATAAAGGAGTTACCTGCCTTCCATCTACATGGAAGCAGGAAATCTTGCCTTCCTTGTTGGAAGCAAGTAAAACTCCAAAAAAGAAAAAAAAAAAAAAAAGTGAGGTGGCAGCAAAGTAAACTTTAAATCTCGACTAAATTTTGGGAGATCAGGATTTTCTGGAGGGGATGCTCCCAGACCTCAGCAAATTTTCCTGTTGGTTAGAGCCATAAAAGCTAGTTCATGCTGGTACCAAGCACCGATAGGAGATTTTTGAAAGGTCAGGGGCATCTCCACTCAGAATCCCTCCGTGGTTACCAAAATGTGAACCCTGAAAATGTGAACCCTGAATATCTGAGACAGATCTCAGGTAACTTAGAAAGCTTATTTTGCAAAGGTTGAGGATGCGTGCCTGTGAAAGCCTTGGGAGGTCCTGATGACATGTGACCAAGGTGGTCAGAGCACAGTTTGGTTTTATACACTTTAGGAAGGCATGAGACATTAATCAACATATGTGAGATGAACATTGGTTAGGTCCGGAAAGGCAGCAAAACTTCAAGGAGAGGTGGGGCAACTTGAAGCAGGGAGGGGCTTCCAGGTTATAGGTAGGTAAGAGACAAATTGTTGCATTCTTTTGAGTTTCTGATTAGCCTCTCCAAAGGAAGCAATCAGATATGCATTTATCTCAGTGAGCAGAGGGGTGACTTTAAATAGAATTGGAGGCAGTTTTGCCCTAAGCAGTTCCCAGTTTGACTTTTTCCTTTAGCTTAGTGATTTGGGGGCCCCAAGATTTATTTCCCTTTCACATCAGCATTATCCTGATAGTAAACCAGTCAAACACATCACAAGAAAACTAATGAACGGTATGTCTATGAGCAAACAAATAACTACTTTCACAAAATATTATTGATATAAGAGTTAAGAAGAAATTACTTTGGCAGATAGTGAGGGTACGAGAGTCTTTGGTAAGGTTTTCCTTTTAATAAAAAGCAGCTCAAAAATCTTTTTTTTTTTTTTTCCTAACAAAGAGCGGCCTGTAAAATCAAGCTGCAGATATAGACAAGAATAGCTGGAAGCTTGGATGGGTGAATGCCAGCAGCCATGCCAATAGGAAAAGGCTACCTGGGTCTAGGCATGTTCAAAATGGTGGCTCCATCTTCCCTTCTCTTTGCCAGCCACGTGTACAGTAAGGAGCAGACAACCTAGCATCAGCCAAGTGAAAAGTCCATTTGCATAATACAGTTAGGGTGGAGTGGTCAGCTTCCCACACACTATATAAAGGTCACACCTGGTCCAACCAATCTGTGGGCCCTAAGTAAATCAGACACTGCCTCCTCAAGCCCGCTTATAAAATCTGGTGCACTTCAATGTGGGCTGGATTTTCCTTTTGGAACCCCCTCTCTCTTGGAAGGGAGAGAAATGCCCTCTTTTCTCTTTCTTTTGCCTGTTAAACCTCCACTCCTAAACTAACTCCTTGTGTGTGTCCTTGTCCTTTAATCTTCTTGGCATGAGATGATGAACCCCAGGTATTTACTCCAGACAACAAGACCACTTCATTAGTAAAACAACTACAGCAATATGTAAAAGAATCATACACCATGACAAAGTAAGGTTTATCTCAGAAATATATGGCTGGTTTAATATTCAATAATCTATCACTATAAGTTATCTTATTAAAAGGGTGAAGTAGAAGACCAACACGTTCATCTCAATAGATGAAGAAAACTATTTTATTTAAGATACATTCAAGGCAAAATTTTTCAATGAACTAGAAACTAAATTCCCTCAACTAGGAATTGAATGCTCTCAAATTGAAAAAGTGTGTCTACAAAATAAACTTGTAGCTTATTTTATACTTAAAGAAAAAAGAATGAAATACTTTCTCCCTGAGTTCAGAAATAAGAATGCCCTCTCTTCATTTGTATTCAACCTCGTATGGAAGTCTTAGCAAGGAGACTAAGGCACGAAAAAGTAATAAAAGCATCATGATTGAAAAGGAAAGGCTATAATTGGCTCTACAAAGATATTATTGTCTACATAAAGAAATTTATAAAAATAACTACTAGATAAGATTAATTTTGTAGAATACAAATTGTGTAGAATACAAGGCTAATATTACAAAATCCTGGACAACAGGAAATGTAAATGTAAATGTGTGTGGGTAAATGCATATATATGCATAGGGGTAGAAAGGAAATGATCCATTTCCTCATTATAAAGGCTATGGCCAACACCCCTGTAATAAAAGACAGGTTAAAAAGAGAAAAGCATAATAAATTTACTAATACACATAACCACAGGAGCCATACAAACAATATGAAAACTCAAAAAAGGGCCAGATGGTTGATACTTAGTTACCTCTTCACTGGGAAGAAGAAAGTGGGGAGGGGGTGCTATAAACGAATGAGCCTGAATACCAGACAGTCGTTTGCAGATGATCCCTTTTGGACAATGAATGGCTTGCAGGGACAGACAATAGCTTGTGGACAAATTATAGGTGAGAGACAGGTACACTGAGAACAGAGGTTGTCTCATTATGTACATACAGTCTTCCAGGTAATCTCTCATGCTCAGAAGACTAGAAGAGAAGTCTGTCTCGGTATGGTGTCCTTGGCATAGGGACTTTTAGTCTTTTGTCCTATGGTAAATCTTTCCTGGTTATTTAATGAGATTTCTAGGGAGAGAGTTATAAGACAATTGTGTTATTTAATGAGATTTCTAGGGAGGGAGTTATAAGGCAATTGTATCTCTTTTAGGCATTTTCTCAGTCAAATAAGAAAAATCCCAGAAGCAGCCTCTCCCAGTGCTTTGGCAAAAAAAGAGGAACAGAAAGACAAGGAGATGGCGGAAGGTCAGAGAGAGACCTTGAGGCTTCTTCTTTAGTTCAGCATGTCAGAACACCATATTTGAGATATTATTGTCTAAGTCCCAACTGTCTGTCTGTCTATCTACATACATACACACATATATATACGTTTAATTATCTAATGTAATAATTGTAATTATAATTTAAATAACCCACCAAACACAAAATACTTATGTGAAAATATAACAAATATGTGTAGGATCTGTACGCTGAAAACTACAAACCACGATGAGAAAAAGCAAAGAATGACCAAATGAGAAAAGAGATATCCTATCCTGGATCAAAAGAATCAACCCAATCCCACTCAAAATTCTAGCAGAATATTATGTAGATATTAATAAGTTTATTCTAAGATTAATATAACAAAGCAAATAGAAAAGCTAAACTAAATTGAAAAGGAGAATAAAGCTGAAGGATTTATATTACTCAATTTTAATACTTAATAAAAAATTACAACAATCAAGACAGTATAACATTGGGGAAAGGAAAGATACATTGGTCAATGGTATAGAATACAGCCCAGAAATAGGTTCATGCTTAAATGAGTTTTGACAAAGTTGAAAAGCTGAATCAATGGAGACAGGATAGTCTTTTCAACAAATGTTGCTGAAAAAATAGGGCATCCATATCATAAAAATGAACCTCATTTCATAATTCACACTGCATCTCAAACTTAACTCAAAATGAGTTAAGTGTAAATCCTAAATATAAGTTGTAAAGTTATAAAACTTCTAGAAGGAAATACAGGATAAAATCTTCGTCAACTGGAATTAGAGTTAGGCAATGACTGAATCACAATCTATTAAAAGCTGATAAATCAAAAGTTGATAAATATTTTTGCTCTGTGACAAGCCATAAAACAGGAGAAGATATTTGCAAACATTTACCTGCTAGGTAACTCTTATCCAGAAAATTAGAAGAATATTGAAAACTTGATGTTAATAAAATATCTCTATTAAAAAATAGACAAAACAGTTGAGCAGATATTTCACCAAAAAGCTATTCTGATGACAAGTAAGATTTGCATTATGAATATAAATAGCATAAAATAAAACCTGACAATATCAACTGCTGGCAAGGCTGTAGAGCAAAGGTAACTATTATTTATTGCTCTTCGGTAAACAACATCTTATAGCCACTTTGAAAAAGGGTTTGGCAATATTTTAGATTTAAACATACAGCTACTAATAGCTTAGCAATTCCATTCCCAGTTATTTACCCAAAATAAATGAAAACTTACTTAAAAAAAAAAAAACTTTATGTATATGTTCACAGTAATTTTATTCAAAGTTGCCCAAACTAGAAACCATCCAAATGTCTTTTATCAGTTAAATGGATTTCTGATAGATGCATGCAACAGATTAGTACTCAGCAATACAAATGCACAAACTACTACAATAGGCAAACTGATGGGTAATTATGAAATGCATTATGCTAAGAAACAGAAGAATCAAAGTTTACATTCTGTCTGATTCCGTGTATAAGAGACTCTAAAAATAATTATAATTATAGAACATTTAAAGGTCAGTTATTGCAAGGGATGGGGGATGGAGATGAGTCACTACAGTGATATGAGAGAATTGTGAGGGGTGATGGAACTGCTTTATATCTTGATTATTGTGGTAGTTACGTCACTATATGCCTTTTTCAAAATCATAAGAACTTACATCAAAAAGTGACTTATTGTATATTAACATGAATGAAATTAATAAAAAACCGATCTACATTTTAATGTTAAGAAGCTAAGAGAAGAAAAATTAATTCAAAATAAGTAGAAGGAAATCATAATAAATATAAGAGAAAAACAATGAATAGAAAAACAAAAGAAAATCAATCAAAAACAATCCAAAGCCTGATGTTTTAAAAGATTAATAAAACTGACAAAATATTCAATGGACATTTTACAGTAAAATGAGATGGGAGGCAACAGAGAGAGGACAGAGAGAGAAAGAAAGAGAGAGTGATAGAGAGCATGAATACAAACACTGTTATGAGGAGTTAAATAGGGGTTATCACTGCATAGCCTAGGGATATTAAAAGGATAAAAAACCAATATCATAAACAAGTTTATAATAATAAATGTAAAACACTAAAGTTATACCAATAGATTGAAAACATAATTCCTTGAGACACTTTACTAAAGCTGACAGAAGAAACATAAAATATGAATAGCCCTAATTTACTGAGTAAATTAAATTCATAATTAAAAACTTTATTATAAAGAAAACTTCAGATGGATTCACAGGAGAATTTTATCAAACTTTTAACGAGAATATAATAATAATGATACTGTGCAGCATCTGTTAGAAAATAAAGGAGGTAACACTTCACAATTTATTTTATGAGGCTAACAACCCTGGTATCAAACTTGACTATAAAATTAAAATAATATTATAGACCAATACCATTAATATAAATAGATTCCTTAATTCTTAAACAATATTATCATATCGAGTAGAGTTACGTGTAAAAGAAACAAGAACAAGACATCACGACAAAATGAGGTTAACGTCAGGAATATAAGTTTAATTTAACATTCAAAATAATCCGAGTAATTCACCATAATAACAAAGTGAAGTTGAAATACCAAGTGATCATCTCAAAGATTCAAAAACATTTTCAACAAAATTCAAAATCTTAGTTTGGATGGCATTGAACAGTTCAGTATTAAATATGTTATAGCTGTGACTTTTCCACAGATGTCTTTTATGTGATTTGGAAATTTTGCTTTTATATCTAGTGTTTTGAAAGGTTATATTATGAAAATGTATTCAATTAAGTAAAAATATGACATTTGTATACCTCGCAGCAGTGTGCCCTTATAGGTTAAAGAACAGCAGGGAGGAAAATAAATGCAAAGTTCATCAAAAGGTCTGTTTCAAATAAAGATTAGCACTATCCAATAGAACTAACTTCCTGCAATGATGTAAATGTTGTATAGTAACCACTGTTCAGTACGCTAGCTGCTAGTCATTGGGGATTATTGAGCCACTGAAATATACCTAATGAATTTAAGAAATGGAATTTCAAATTTAATTTAATTGATTTAAATTCAATCCAATTTATTTTATTTTTTAGTGAGTAAAGATTGTGAAAATCAAAATATGTTTGTATTTATAATAAATTCCCTCAGAAATTGTTCATACCACATGTCACACTGTCAAATGTGGCCTTTGATCACCATGCTTCATATACCATTTATAATTTCTCTCTGTATAGACCACCACGAAATAGTAAAAAGAATAAATTAGATTTGCACACATATACATATATACCCACATGTAATACATGTAACTGCTGTTGGAGAAATATTAGATAATTTGTCTCTTTATGTTTAGCTGAACTTTTAAAAAATATTGGATTTGCTTTAGACAAAATAAAGGCCAAACATTATCTAAACTTTGCCTTATACAACACTTTGCTGATTCCAAGGTGCATCTATGTTCTTACTGATCTTACTAAAGAAAAATAAAATTGTATAAACAAAATGACATTTCAAGAAAAGTGCTTGGTAAACCCCATATTTCTGCTATCAACACTTTTTGTTCCAGTAGAACCTTCCTTTGGTAATCGGAAGTCAAATCAAAATCATCTGAACCTCTTTGTTTAGAAAGTAAATAAATCAACAATGTCATACTGTTACTACTTTTTATTTTAATTTTTCAGATTTTATTATATTTCCCCAAGTTGAAAACAGCATATCTGCAAAATCTGTAACATTTTCCCTTGCTTACTGCATAAAGCAAGTGAATGCTTCAAAATATATGCTGAGCAATCCCCAGATGCTTCCTTCAATGCATCCTATTTTGTAATATTTTTCAAAAAGGTCATCAGTCTACAAGAAAGAGAGAAAGCCTTCCTGATTTTCTTGTCTTGACTTGGCATTAGCAGTCACACTGTCAAATGTGGCCTTTGGAGAGAGTTTTAACCTAGTAGAAAACAGGCAGTGCAGCTGGAGCCTGTATGGAGGAAGTCATTTGATGAGCAGGTCTGGAACAGAAAAGAAATCTTTTCTCTGCCTACTTCTCTGAAAGATTCTTTACATGTCAATTTTTTACTTTCATTTAGAAAGATAATTAACAATGAAGTGAATATATTCATTCGGCAATTACAGTCATTATGCAAATGCATAAATTTAAAATAATTAGAACTTACCTCTTGCTTTAGTCTACTCTATTGTTCATTAATTTGAGGGTGATAAAAAAAGGAAGCATTGGAATAGCAAAAAAGACAAGCCGAACATTCAGGTTTGCATTCTGTGTCCTCTGTTCATATTAAAAATGAGATCATCACCATTTTGAAAACCTTGGTTTTGAAAAAATATTATATAAAATAGACAAGTGGTGAGTATTATCAGGGAAATTATCTCTGTGTAAAGCTGATACCTTGATGAACAATTTTTTTGTTTGCTTGTCTTCGGTTTGTTTGCTTCAATAATGCAAGTGTTTCTCTTTTTTTTCTAAATAGGTTTTTTTTTCTTCTCAACTTTTATCTAAATAGGTTTTTATTCTTAGATTTGGTATTAAAACTCATAAACATATTTTACAATATTTTTTCTTCTCTTCTGTATATATTACATTTACAAAAATATAAAATTGATAATATACTGATGAGAGTAGATATAGGAGAGAATGGTCAGAGAGAAAAGGAAAGAGTAAGTATTGACAACTCTTATGAAGAGTTATTCTGTAAAGGTGAGCAAATTAGTGAGACTAGAATGAGATTATGAGATCTTTATTTTAAATGTTGGGACTCTATACTGTGTTTAATATTAGTGCAAATAATAAAGTAGAAAGTAAAAGAATTACACTAAAGGTGAGATTAGGGAGGAACAAGGTCCTGGAGAAGGCGAGTGTGGATAGATTCTATCTACAGATACTGCTGCAAAAATGGAGGATTTGATTCTAGATAGTCGCATGACACAGCTTCTTCATTTAAACAGAGAGAAGGTTAAAATATGTGCGCTCAGATTCGGGTTGGCTGACAGATGTACAATGTTAGTTATGTTGAGGTACTATGCAGATAAACAGCAGTGTTGAAGAGAGTAGAAGAAATACTGGAGGTTTTCAGAAAGGGAGAGATGTCAAATAATCTTAAAGAATGTGACATTGAAATGATTAGCATTATATGGAACCCCTGTAGGCATTTTTGTAGGTTTATTTGGAGTTTCTTTCTCATAAATCCAATGAATCTCTTGTCAGGGACAACAATTTTTCCATGTTGGCCAATTGACAGTCTTTGTTCATTATTCATCCTTTCATGCCATGCTAAATAAAATCAAAACCATTACATGGCCTTATATATATATCATTTGTCTTGGTTTACTTCACTAGCACCCCCTTCCCTATTATTTACATGGGTTTCTCACCCTTGTTAGTCAGTTCTATCTTCTAATGTCCCTTTATCAGAAGTCTGTAACTGACTGGTATGAAATAGCACCTTTCCTCAAAACTTCAATCTTTATCCCATTTCTTAATGCTATTTTTTTCCTTCTTTCATTATTACTGTCTGGTATGACAGTGATATATGACTGTATATGACATACACTTAAGTAATTTGTTTATTACCAGTCTTCTACACTAGAATGTAGATAAACGAGGGAAGGGAATTTATTTCTTTCATTTATTAATGTATTTCCCAAAGCTGAAAGCTGTACTTTACAAATAGTAGGTCTCAAATATTCTTGTTGAATAAATAAATTTTATCATAAATCCTCAACATTTCTCTATTACAATGCATAATTACTTTGCAAACAAAAGTTATTTGGGTCTGATTTTATTTTTATGTCTACACTATATAGCTATATACTATTACAGTGTGATTTATTACATTTTATTAAAAGAGAGCTTGTATAAAATGTGCTTAGTAGGAGCTTGAAAAGCATCAGTTGGATGGATTGTTGATATTATACTTTCTTTACCATTGTTCTCACTTATTGTAAAAGGATAATTTTTTTCTGATCTACTTTGGCAAAGGTTTCATGAGCCACTTGAATAACTATTGTGATGTTATTGATCTTATCTATTTATACATGCTTGGAATTTTTCAATTTATGAAATTGTATTTGTATATTAACTTCTCATAAATGTTTGTATTTGGAAATGTCAGTATCTCCAGAGGAGTTGATAGCAGGCGGAAAATTTTTGTATCATTGAATGTAGTATTAGTAGTAGTTATTCTTCACGGAAAAACTAATATAAAACCACATGTGAGCTAAAGTATCTATTCTACTGCCAGGCTTCAATATGTGTATGACATTTTCTGTGCACTGAGAAAGGAAAGGGTTGAGTGAATTAATCAATTAATAGATGCTTGTTGAATGAAAGAGCAAAAATACTATAGGTTTTATCTGGTAAAAATTCTATAGAGTTACTTTCTCTCTCGCACAGAATTTGGCATAATTAAATATTATACTATAACCTTCTCTGATTAAAATAAAGTTTACCAAGAACTAATTCTATTTCTCGTTCTTTATGTTTGTAATAACTCTTTTTTGTTATTTTAATGCTATCTATATTATTCAACTTTAGAAATGGCTTATTTTGAATTTTACTAGCATATAGCTTAAAATATGTTGCATATTATTATGTGATAACAAGTTGGAATTTATCTTTTTTCAAACTTTAAGCTAAGGAATAGCTTCCTTTTTATAATTTTTCAAGAACATAACTAGCTTGTTCTTGTTAAGAACTGTGAAAAGGCTGAGACTTTACCCTACTTACAAGCTAACAAGTTAGCCTGCAACAGGCTTTCAAAAGAACCATGAGTCAGAGATGAAGGAGAGAATATCACTCATAGAAACTGCATCAGACTATCAGTATTTTTGTGCCAGTTTCCTATGCCCTAAATCTCACAAGGCAACTCAAAGAGGGACAAACGACACCTACACATGCAATGAGTTACATTATAGAAGATGAATGCCAAGATTAAGAAATAAAAACTTTTATAACAGGCAGTAAGCGTACCTGCCCTTTGCCCAGAGGGAGACACCATCTCTGTCTTCCAAGGCTGTAATCAAATCTGGCTTTAGCTTTGGAGAAATACATTATTTCTGTCTTCTAAGACTGTTTACTATACAAATATAGTAAAGTATTTTAAAATGTCACTCAACTATAGGCAGCCAGTGCCTCTCTTCCAAGTTCTGGAGACAGACATAAGAGATTCATGAAAAATTGTTTCCCAAGAGTTCTTTAAGCATGCTAGTCAATATCCCCAAGTGTAGCCTGGGCCTGTTGTGATTCTGCATGTAAGAGAATTTGCTTCCTGGACTTTTAAATATCAAACATTCTGCCTAGTTTACAAATCAAAGTTCACAAAAAGTTTAAGAGAAAATTGTCTACTCTCCATTGTGGTTACTATTTAGAAATAACTTGGTTGATTCAAGTGTCTTAAACAAAAATTGTTTATTACTGTTTTTTTTTGCAAACGCTGGGTTCTTCTGCTGACACAAGAAAGCAGATATGGGCTTTTGCAGATACCCAGATCTAACAACAAAACTGATGATTGTAAATCTGAACTTGCTCATTTGAACTTAATTGAATTAAGTCACTGGTCTGAAATAGAGAAATCCATAATGTATTCTAGAATTTGCATCACTGGACTTATTAAAAAAATCTACAGATTCAAATGAAATAATGTATTCATATTAAGATATTAAATAATCAACTCTCCACATTTGGATGGAAACCACTATGCTTTGAGGCCACTAAGCACCAAAGTATGGCATTGATCTTTTGTTCCCTTGGTGGCTGACTCGTTTGTCTGTAATTTTCTTTGACATCTTAAGAATCTTTAAAAATAGAAAAATTGTCCCTTCAGAAGATGATGAAGATCAAAGTTTGATGATGTATGTAATGTGTTTTTAGTATCTACTGTGGTACATTGAACTATATTATCATTCTGATGACAATAATGAAAGAAAAATGGGTACAACTTTAGCGTACATTTTTACAAGGCACATTGTTTTGTTTTTTTAATGTTTCATCTCTTTTTTATTACATCTCTTTCATTTCATCTATTATATTATTTATTTCTTCATCTTTTATAATATGACAGCAAGATTATCATCAGCTTCGCTTTGGAGAAAAAAACTATGTGTTATATAGGGGTTAAGAACAAAGCATAGAGGGGTTAAGATGCATATCCAATGTCAAACAACCAGAAAGGAGTAAAATGACAGTCTGCTTATAGAAAGCACTACCTCAACCTCCATGCTCTTGTCACAGAAGAGCAAAAATTTCGATTGATGGCCTCCAGGTGTGCTAAAAAAAATTCAGCTTGACAACCAGACACACTTTTTCAGAGCAATGCAAGAAATAATTATGATAAAGTAATTTTCCCTGAATTACTGGATATCTCAATGCTATACAGTCATTTTTGTGGCAGAATCTGGAAAAAATTAAGCACTGTCTATTTAATCTGTCACAGGGATCATGTTTCATTAAAGTACACTTGCTGTCAGTTACTATGCTAGGAATACTTTCTAACAGATTGAACTGTGGTTTCAGCTAATTTTAATGAAACTCATTCTAAATAAATCCAAACTCCTAAAGCATAAATTAGGAGATGATGAATTAGCTCATAAAAAAGATTCTTACTTTATCAAACCACTTACTAGAAGGTTACACTAAGTGGATGACTCTCCTCTTAGCTTTAGAGTAAACTTGATTTTACTTAGTAATATAGACACAGCAGATTTTGTAAAATGTGTGCATATGTGTTTCATTTTCTAAATGATTAGATTCACAACGTGGTTGGCTAGCCCTTGAAAACATTTGTATAAACCCCTAATTTTACATCTCAACAAAACTACAAAGTTAAATATCAGAAAGTCACTTCTGTATTCTTACCGATTGTTTCTCCCTGAAGAATCTATCAATTACTGAAACAATTGATTTAATGTAATTATAGGCATACAATTTTATATATTTTGTAAATTGGCTGCATATAACTGTAGAATTGTTATAACTTACTATAAACTGGTGTTTAAACTTTTTATTACGATGAAGTTACTCTCTTCTTCTCCAGTAATACCTTTTTTCTTCAGTGTCAACTTATCTATTTGTATTGTTCCACCATTTGTTTTGTTGTTGTTAATTTTTCCCTGCTTGTAGCTTTTCTACACCACTATATTTCATTCTGTGTCTGGCAAAAACATATGTTAAGATAAGAATTATATTATAATATTGCCATTTACAGTCTTGTCAATCTATATCTTCTGACAGGATAGTTTAGCCCAATTGAGAAAAACTACTGATATTCTAATTTTAAAAAATTCAATTCTATCATCTATTTGTATATTCCTTTATTACTTATTTTGGGCTGCAATTTTAAAAAATGCTTAAATTAAAATGTTAACTTTCATATAAAATGTATAATTCGATTATAACTTCAAAGTAAAACATTGCATTTCTAATGAGTTATTTTATAAATATGCTTGCTTTTTTGTGATAGTCTTTTTAAAATTTCACTCTGCATGAAAAATGTCCTCATCCTCTACCCTTTTTATTTTTTCAAAAACTAATAAGCCTACCTAAGATTTGAATCTGATCATTTTAATATTTGCAGCCAATTTGGGTTGATTTTTGTGCGATTTATTTTCTTGCTCTTGTTGATTGTATGTCTTCCTATGACACCTCTGGCTCTGCTTCTGTATACAGCCAAAACTGAAATGAGAAGTTTTCTAACACTCTTCCTCAGAGGTATATACTACTTTATATGCCACTGAAAGTGATTGCTGTTCCAGGATCTTGTATTCTATTGGAGTCTCAAATTTGCCTTTCTAACTGTCTCATACCTAGGCTTACTTGTTTTCATTTCTTTTATGTGACTCATTAAATCTGAAACTGTAAACAAATATACACACATAATTTGTTGACCTCATGACATATTTACCTAGGTCTGTTTTTTTGTTTAATTATGTTAGCAAATTTATTACTCTAATGTTGATAAGAAGTTGCCTAGCATACTTAAAGAGTACCTCAGAATCTCACATCCCAGTTCAGATGATTGTCCTTTTAAATCACCTATCCATGTTATAATATGGTTTTTCAAATCAGGGAGATTGTGAAAGTCAATTATTCCAGTTCCTTGGAAGAGAGGAGAAACCTTGAACCATTTTTTCTTATTCTTACTCTGATCATGTTGGAGAATAAAAGAGCATCATCATTCTCTGAACAGCTTTATCTCCACTTATTTTGTTCTGCTTTATGATACTGCTTGCATTGTTATAGTAAACCATAATTAAATGTTCTTATAAATGTGCTTAATATTTTATGTTTATAAAGATTGTCTAACTAGATGATAAACTTAATGACAAAAGTGATGAGAGTGCTACATCTTCTTATAGTCCCCAAGATCATGCCTTACAGATTTGGGATACTTAACAAATACTTGTAGCTAATGCACATATTCTAATTTTATAATTCAACATACATAAAGACTATATCACTTATTGTCTTCTAAAATAAGATAAAGTCAAGCTATTCAGTCTTCTTCACACTATTCAAATATCAGCGTTGCTACTATTTCACTAGTTTCTAATTTTTTCAAGTTTTTTTAGTATGTAGAAATTATAAGAGACTTCATACTCCAATAAGTATAGCAGTATGCCAAGTGCAACAAAAAGATTATTTTCTGGCTCTTGGGCACTGAATTCCTGTCATACATTTTATAATCTTGTTAACACTGTACAACAGCATGGCTGATTGACAAGATATTGTTGGTCAGTGGCCCAAAATGTGTTAGCAGTATACTTTGGTCAGATGAGTCATTTTCTATACTGACATTTTCTTCTGTCACTATCCACCACACACACATAAACACACAGATTTATGGTAAATAGCACATCTCTGTTCTGAGACTGGTGAATGAGACCAGTAAAAGAAACAAAAATGAACTACTGGAATGACAGAACCAAAAACAAAAAAAAATGTGGTTTTAAGAAGGTTAAGAGAGAATTGAATTTTGAACAGATACTGTAAGACAATTCAAATACATTTACTAGGATGAGATTTAAGCACATGTCATTTTAAATTGTAGTTTAGTGGCCTCATTTATAGCCATTTTTTGGCATACTGAGGTAGAAAATAAAATAGCCATTAGTTGGATACTAAATACTAAATGGAAATTATGGTAGAGTACTATGTCAAGATATTTGGCTAAAGAAAAAAAAGTGCTTCAAGGAAAAGCATCATTGCTAAAGACTTTTTTAAAATTGTGTTTGTTGACCTAGGAAAAAGATCCAAAAGGCAGATAAAAAATGAAGATTGGAAAGACACAATTAATGAGTTATTCTAAAAGCATGTGAAGGCATTGGATCCATGGCATATGAGGAGGGACTATGACTAGAAAGAATAAAAATATCATTCCCTTGGAAAAGTAGAACAGGTGTCATCAGAGATATTGTTTTTCAGATTGAATTTGAAGAAATGTATGAGAGAATAATATGAAAGTTTTTATTTTTAAAAATTTTTAAGCAGCTTCGTCTGCTAAAACTGAAGGGTAAACATGTTGTATACGGAACATCTTGCCAAAACATCTAGAAAAATGGACAAATATTTTCAGATACAAAACATCCAGAAAACTAGAAAATAATTTCAGATATTGGACAGCACTGCTTTCTCGTGTTGAGAGAAAGGAAACAAACAAGTTGAGTCCCCGTATTGCCCTGGCATTGCACATTCTGGATCTCTGATGAGGGTGGAATTCTCCAAGCACAGAATGAATGCACAGGGTTGTGGAGATAGTGATTAGGGTATTTGAGGAGTCTGTGATTTGTAGAACAGTGTTAGGAGAAGAGGAAGCTATGCAGACATTTAAGCCCTAGAAATGTGCATAAGGATCATTTTGAGTAATTGCTGAATACTATGATGTGCCAAGTGAAACTCAGTTGGGTTGGATAAACAATGACCAGCAAATATTATGCTGAATGGTTTCTAAATTTTACCCAAAGTTGGGAAACGTTAAATTTTCAATCACCCAGACTGGAGAGTTTTTGTTGATCATCAGGCATATGCAATCCAGACTACAGAAGGAAACCACCACAGTGGTGGAGCTTAACTACCACTAAAGAACTGCCTTTACAGAGCTTTTGGTTGTTGGGTTTTTTTGGTCATTGTTGTTGTTTGTTTTTGTTTTTGTTTTTAGATAGGGCCTTGCTTTGTTGCCCAGGTTGGAGTGTAGTGGCACACTCTCAGCTCACTGCAGCCTCAACTTCCCAGGTTCAAGTGATCTTCCCATTTTAGCCTCCCAAGTAGCTGGAACCACAGTTGTGTACCACCATACCTGGCTCATTTTTTATATTTTTTTGTGGAGATGGGGTTTCACCATGTTGCCCAGGCTGGTCTTGAACTCCTGAGCTCAAGTGATTTGCCTGCTTTGGCCTTAGAAAGTACTGGGATTACAGGCATGAGCCACCACACCTGGCCCCTAACAGAGTTTAAAAACAGACTTCAAAAGCAGATTGAGTCCCACATAGCTTGACAGCCTGCCAGGATAAAATTGAAACTCTTAGAATGAAGTCAATAAAACCCAGATATTCAACAAGATAAAGTTCTAAATATGAAATATACACACAAAATTACCAGGCATTCCCAAAAGCAAGAAAACGTGACTCACTGCCAAGAGAAAAACTATTCAATAAAACCAGATCTTATGATGACAGGATTAGCAGACAAAGATGTTGTGGTAGTAATTATAACTTCAAGTGTTTAAAGGCAAATAATGAGGAGAAATATGGAAGATATAAAAAAGCTAAAAGGACCTCTCAATATGAAAACTAAAATCTTAAATAGCTGGTTTGAATTAAAAGCACATTAGACACTCTAGATAAATAAAACAATAAAACACTCTAGATAAATAAAACAATGTCCAGCACTCTAATATATGTGCAAATAAAATCTCTGAATGACATAGGGAGTAGAAAAATATTTGAAAAAATAGTTGCCAAATATTTTCCAAAAATTTTTTTTTTTTTTTTGAGGCAGAGTCTCGCTCTGTTCCCCAGGCAGGAGCACAGTGGCATGATCTTGGCTCACTGCAAGCTCCACCTCCTGGGTTCATGCCATTCTCTTGCCTCAGCCTCCTGAGTAGCTGGGACTACAGGCCCCTGCCACCATGCCCGGCTAATTTTTTGTATTTTTCGTAGAGACAGGGTTTCACCATGTTAGCCAGGATGGTCTCGATCTCCTGACCTTGTGATTCACCCACCTCAGCCTCCCAAAGTGCTGGGATTACAGGCATGAGCCACCACACCCGGCCCTTCCAAATTTATATGTGAACTGTTAACCCAGAGATTCAGGACCTCACTGAGCTCTACTGAAAATAACAAAAAACACACAATAATAAAATAGATAAATATCTGTAATTTTTTAAAAAATCATAAACCACTAAGAGAAGAAAGAAACATTTTATATAGCAGAAAAAAAAGAAATTTTTGTAGTCCAGATTATGGAAAAACATCTTTAAAGATGTTTAAGGTAAACAAAAACAAATAAAAAATTTATAGTAAGTTGACAGAGCATAATTATAAAAATGTAATTCTATACACAGCCAAATTATTCAAAAATAAAGGTAAAACAGATTTTTACAAAAGAAGATGAAATAACTTATAACCATTAGACCTATGCTAAAAATATGTTAAAGGAAGTTCTTCAATCAATGGAAAATGATACTAAATATAAATGTGGATATTAACAAATGAATAAAGAATAAAGAAAGATAAACGTAGTATATGCAATGACAATTTCCACTTAAAAATAGAGAAATATCATTTATAAGCCAATAGTTGACCTAAAATGAAATTTTTAAATATGCTGAGTATCTTTTTGAAAATCATAGAGAAAGGAAAAACAGAAAAGGACAGATGGGGAAAACAGCATACATATTAATTTGCTACGACTGCCATAATAAATACCACAGACTAGGTGACTTAAACAACAGAAATTTATATTCTTGCAATTCTAGAGGCTGAAACTTCAAAAAGAAGGGGCCAGCAGAATTGATTGCTTCTGAGGCTTCTCTCTGTGGCTTACATATGGCCACCCTCTTGCTATGTCCTCACATTGCCTTTTCTTTGTGTGTGCATGGACTGAGTGTCTCTTCCTCTTCTTATGAGAACACCAACCCTATTGGATTACGGCCTCAACCTATGACATCACTTAATCTTAATTAGCTCTTTCCTTTCTTTTTTCTTTCTTTCTTTTTTTTTTTTTTGAGACGGAGTCTCGCTCTGTCGCCCAGGCTGGAGTACAGTGGCGCAGTCTCAGCTCGCTGCAAGCTCCACCTCCTGGGTTCACGCCATTGTCCTGCCTCAGCCTCCAGAGTAGCTGGGACTACAGGCGCCCGCCACCACACCCGGCTAATTTTTTTTTGTTTTTTTTTTTTTGTATTTTTAGTAGAGACGGGGTTTTACCGTGTTAGCCAGGATGGTCTCGATTTCCTGACCTCGTGATCCGCCTGCCTTGGCCTCGCGAAGTGCTGGGATTACGGGCGTGAGCCACCGCGCCCGGCCAGCTCTTTACTTTCAGTTTCCAAATTCAGTCACATTGGAGGCTGTGGCTTCAACATGTAAATTTTCAGGAATACCAATTTAGTTTATAACACTGTATAATTAGAGTGTAAGTTTAAGGCTAATCTTAATAATTATTAAAGAAAATAATATTACACTACATCATTGTTAGTTATTAGTGATATTAGGCACTACAATTAAAGGCACAGACCTGACACTGGACAAAGAGAAATAGTAACTATATGCCATCTTCAAGAAAGTTGGTTTAAATAGAATACCAATTCTATATATTTTTGCAGTCAATGCAAAAATTTTAAAATATATGAAACAAAAATGAATAAAATCTAATAACAAAATAGAGAAATCTACAAACATAGTTGAACACACTGATATTTATATATCAATAACTGATAGAATGAGCAGGTAAGTTAATAATAAATAGAAATGTTTTACAATATATCATCTGCCATAGCCAATTCACATTTATTGAGCACTTCAACCAACTATGGAAAAAAGCTTTCTAGGCCACAAAATGAATATAGATCAATTTAAAATAATTAAAATAATACATAATGTAATCTCTGATAACATTGGAATTAAATAGAAAACATTAACAGTAAAATATATAGAAACCTGCAAGTATTTGAAAATTAAATAACAGAATCTTAAAGAGAAGGAAAATTAGAAAATAGGATCAAAATGAAAATGCAACACTTTTTTGTAATAGAATTAAAGTACTGCTTAGAGAAGAAAAATTTGGCTTTATATACTTATATTTTTTAAAAAAGATTAACATTCAAGATAACAGGCATGAAGAACTCCCCTGACCCACTTTCCAGTAAAACAAGCAAAACTGGTGAATACTACTTTTTAAAAAACTAACAATTTAAAGTCTCTGGAAACGTTTTAAAAGCATGATCCAAATAAAGACACATTATTTCCAGAAACTCTGCTAAATATCAGTAAGAACAATGAGAATGCATGAGCCATGACCTATTCTCCCTGACTTTCCCAGGCTGGCTTGATAAAGGCTCCAAGTGAGTGCAAATAATCAAGAAGATGGGGGCTCTCTCCCCTCTCAGTCCTTAGGAAAGCTTACTGTATCTCACTGGGTGGGATGGGTTATCAATATTCCTCATCCCTTCAATTCCATGTTGAAGAGGCCACATTCCTAGTGAATGTGGTCAAGAGGTTGAAGGCTACCTTCCTCTACCCAGCTTCTAACCATGGAGTATAGAATGTATCCCAACTGGAATGGACTGAAAATCTTGGAGTCTTGGCGTCCATCACTCCAGGTTGCTCTTAGAGCAGAGGTCCAACACCATAAAAGGCAAAATGAGAAGATCAGAGGGTACCTCACTGCTTAGGGACCAGAGTAGTGTCTCAGAGAGGCTGCCAGGGAGAAAAGCAGTTCATAAGCAAAGGGAATGTCAAGGTTTTCCCTAAATAACTTGATTAGTGTTGAAACATGCTGTGGGAAGTTCAAGTCTAGGCATGTTCTCAAAAACAATACCCCTTGTTTCGTAAAAGTAATCAGGTAAACCATATGCCAGCTAGTTAACCAGAGAGAACTAGGGGAGGCGCCAGTGAAAAAGAGCCCTCCTGAGGACAGAACAAATTCAAAGACTGGTTTTAAAAACTATCCCTGTACAAACATAATTTTATCATACTGCTGAAAAATTTATACCCTGGTGTACTGTAGAAAATAAAGCAATCAGCTGGTAATTAGCAGAGCTTAGTGTGCATGGTGTACTATCAATTTTGATACATAGCTTTATTGGGAGATCATAAAAAAGAGACACTCAGAAAAATCCTGCTAAAACCACTGTCCTTCTAGGGTAACTGTGTGTATGCCAAAGGCTGCACCCTCTGAGAGGTAACACCAAAGATGTCACACTATGAGGGAAATAGAATTTAATAAAATTGTTTAGGGAAATCAAACAACAAGGAGCAAAACAATAAAAATGAGCCAAGAGAGTAGGAGATAAATTAGTATCCAGAGTTGTTGCAATACATTATTTAAATGTTTCATTTTTAACAAAAAAGTTGATAATCCGTAAGGAAATAGAATTGTGTGACTCATACACAGAAAAAAATCAAGCTACAAAAAATGCAAGTAGAGAGGCCAAGTAAAATTAACAGAGAAAAGAATAAAAGAATCGTTATAAATAATTTTTAAAAAATAAGAAAAAAACATGATGATATGGTTTGGCTGTGCTGCCACCTGAAATCTCATCTTGAATTGTAATACCCATAATCCCCGTAATGCCCATGTGTCAAGTGCAGGAAAAGTTAGAGGTAATCGGATCATGAAGGCAGTTTACCCTATGCTGTTCTCATGATAGTGACTCTGAGATCTGATGGTTTTATAAGCATCTGGCATTTTCCCTGCTTGCACTCACTCTATCCTGCCGCCCTGTGAAGAAAGTCACTGCTTCACCTTTGCTTTCCGTCGTAACTGTAAGTTTCGTGAGGCCTCCCCAGCTATGTGAAACTGTGAGTCAATTAAACCTCTTTCCTTTATAAATTACCCAGTCTCGGGTATTTCTTCATACCAGTGTGAGAACAGACTAATACATATGATTTAGCAAACTTTAAAGATGCAAACAGATTAAAAATAAAATATAGAAAGCAATACATGATTCAAAGAGCAACCATAAGAAAGCTAAAGTATTAACTTTAAGAAAGCTAAGTATTAAAATTTAAACTAAACTATTATCAGACAAAATAATTTAAAACAAACAAAATTTACCAGAAATGTAATTGACAAATGCTGAAAGTTGTGTGAAGAACTCTGGGAATTAAAAACTTCAGTGAGAACGAGTTATGGGCACTGGGGGCACATTTGTCAGCTTCATCTCCAGGAGCTCTACTAGGTTCTTACAGTGAATATTGCAAAAATAATATCTTTATGCTTCCAGCAGGGGGAAAAGAAAAGGAATTATTTTCAGATATGCCAGGGCACTCTGTTCTTTTTAACTAGATCTGCCCTCAGGAGAAGTTACTTAACCAGACCCTGAGGTGCTGAGGTTTCCTCAGAACCTAACTGACCTGGGGAAAGGGAAATAATTCCAGATCCATCTAGCCTTCCACAAGGAATAAGAACACCCAACTCCAGACCACTGTAGCCATCCTGTCCCAACCAAGGGGCACGGTGTGGAGTGATGAGAAACTCAGAAGCACATGTGAAACTCACACTCTAGAAGTATAGGCTCACTAAAAGTCATATGTCTAATAATAAGGCTATAGAACATGTCCATTACCTCCACCACACACCTTTTAAAAGGAGGAAAAAAAAGAAAAAAAAACCTCTAATTGAAAAAGACACAGAAAGCTTCAAAAACCGACTTAGATATTGCAGGAATGTAGAAATTATCAGACTGGGAATTAAAGCGACTATGAACTAAAGAAGACCACATATGAGAACAGATGGATAAAAAAATCCAAGCATATAAGAACAGATGGATAAAGAGATAGATAAAAACAGTTTTAAAAGAACCAAAAATAAATGCTAGAGATCGGAAAGTATAACGGAAATAAAGAATGCCTATGATGAGATCATTAGAAGACTGGACATGGCTGAGGAACTGATCTCTGAGTTTGAGGATATCTCAATATAAAATTCCAAAATTAAAAAGCAAACCAAAAAAAAAAAAGGCAAAAAAAAGCCACAGATATCCACAAACTGTAGCATAACTACAGAAGATGTGGCATAACTACAGAAGATGTATCATAAACATAGTGAGAATATTAGAAGAGAGAAAGAAATAGAAAAAGTATTTGAAACGTTAACAACTGAAAATTTCCCCAAATTAATGTCAGACACCAAACCACAGATCCAAGAAACTTAGAGAGCAGCAATCTGGATAAGTGTCAAAAAAAATATACCTATGCATATTATTGTCAAACTATAAAAATCAAGAATAAAAAATAAATTCCTGGAAGAAGACAGAGATGGGGGAAAATGCCATATCTATAGAGGAGCAAAGATAATAATTACACCCATCTTCTCTTCAGAAGCAATAAAAGCAGAAGAGAGTGGACTGAAATGTTTAAAGTGTTGAAATAAAAATCCACCAATCCAGAATTCTGTACCCTTCAGTTAACCTTCACAAGTGAAGAGGAAATAAAAACTTTCTCAGACAAAGAAATATTTAAGGAATTGGTTTGCATGTAAATATGCCTTGCAAAATGTTAAAATACTTTTTTTGTGTGTTGCTAGGATTACAGGCGTGAGCCACCATTCCCAGCCTATTGTGTCTTTGGAAGGTTTTGATATGAGGATGATACTGGTTCCATAGAATGAGTAACTGAATAATTGAATTGAATAATGAGTAATGGAATAGGGAGGAATCACTCCTCCTCAGTTTCTTTTTTTTTTTTTTTATGAATAGTTTCAATGGGATTGATACCACACCTTCTTTGTACATCTGGTGTAATTTGGCTGTAAATCCATCTGGTCCAGTGCTTTTCTGGTTAGTAGGTTTTTTATTATTACTTATTCAATTTTGTAACTCATTACTGGTCTCTTTAGGGTGTCTTTTTCTTCCAGATTCGATCTTGGGAGGTTGTATATTTCCAGGAATTTATCTATTTCCTCTAGATTTTCTAGTTGTGTGCATAGAGATGTTCATAGTAATCTCTGAGGATCTTTTATATTTCTGTGAGATCAGTTGTAATGTTACCTTTGTCATATCTGATTGTGCTTATTTGGATATTCTGTCTTTTTTTCCTTTGTTTATCTAGCAGTCTATCAATTTTGTTTATCCTTTCAAAAAACAAACTTTTCATTTTGTTGATCCTTTGAATAGTTTTCTTTATCTCAATTTCACTTAGTTCTGTCCTGATTTTAATTCTTTCTTTTCTTCTGCTAGAACTGGGTTCTTCATTTAGAATTTAGTTCTTCTTTCTCTATTTCTTTAGGTGTAATGTTAGGTTGTTAACAAGATATTTCTATTTTCCTGATGTAGGCATTTAGTGCTACAAATTTTATCACTTCTTTTGCAATATCACAGAGGTTTTGTTATACTGTGTCACAATTTTTGTTTTTTTCAAATAATTTTTTGATTTTTGCCTTAATTTTCTTGCTTTACAAAGGTCATTCAGGATCAATGTGTTTAATTTCCATGTATTTGTGTGGTTTTGAGAATTCTTCTTGGTGTTAATTTCTATTTGCATTTCATTTGACCTGAGAATATGTTGGGTATAATTTTAATTTTTCCAAAGTTGTTGAGACTCTCTGACCAAACATGCAGTCATTTTTAAAGTATGTTGTGTCTGCAGATGAGACGAATATATATTCTGTAGTTGCTGGGTGGAGTATTCTTTAGATGTCTATTAAGACCAACTGGGCAAGTGTCAAGTTTAAGTCCAGAATTTCTTTGTTAGTTTTCTGCGTGAAAGTTCTCCTTTAGAGACAAGAAAAATAATGTATGTCAGAAACTTTGATCTACATAAAGAAAATAAAAACATTAGAAAAAGAATAACTGAAGGTAGAATACCTATAATCTTTCTTATTGTTAGTTGATTTAACACATAACGGTTCATTTTGAATAATAATTGTACTGTATTTCACAATGTATGTATGTGTATGTATGTACATATATACTTATGTATGTATATGTGTAAGTAGTATCAATGACAGCAGTGGTAAAACTAACACAGGGATGAATAAATAAATCCAAAAATTAAAAAAATATATATTTTGAACTAAATGAAAACAAGAACACAACTTATCAAAATGTGTGGAATACAGTTAGGGCAGTGTTTACAGGGAAATTTATATGACCTTGAATGCATATAATAGAAAATAAGAAAGATTTAAAATCAAGATAAGCTTCCACCTTATAATACTAGGAAAAAATAGCCAATTAAATTCAAAGTAAGTAGAGGAAAATAAATGATAAAAATCAGAGCAGAATTCAAAAAAATTGAAAATATGAAATCAGTAGAGAAAATCAATACAACAAAAATCTCTTTCTTTGAAAAGATGAATAAAGTCAATAAAACTCTAGCAAGGCTAGCAAAGAAGAAAAAAAAGGGTACAGATTCCTAATGTCAGCAACAAAAGAGGGAGCATTACTATAGATACTGCAGACATTAAAAGGATAATAAAGGAATACTATGAATAACTCTATACTCACAAATTTGATAACCTTGATGAAGTGGGCAAATTCCTGGAAAGACACAATCTGACAATAATCACACAAGAAGAAATAGATAATCTGAATAGGCCTAGGTCTAGCAAAAAAAAAAAAAAAAAAAAAAGCTATCGGTAATAATCTTCAAAACCAGGAAGCCCAAGGCCCAGGTGAGTACACTAGTACATTTTACCACACATTTAAGGAAGAAATTGTATCAGTTCTCTACCACATTTTTCAGAAGTTAGAAGCAAAGAAAATATTTTCTAATTTGTTCTATGAGACCAGTATCACCCTAATACCAAAACATAGAAAAGGAAACTGCCAAGTACCAAAACATAGAAAAGAAAACTGCAGAGCAACTCTCCCATGAAGATAAATTTAATATCCTCAATGAAATACTAGCAAAGTGAATGAAAAAAGTTTAAAAGGAATTATAAATCATGACCAAGTGGGATTTATTACAGGTATGCAAGGCAGAAATCAATTAATGTAATACATCACATCAACAGGCTAAATTAAAGAAGAAAAATCACATGATCATATCAATAGATACAGAAAAAAACTGGAAAAAATCCAATGCTCATTCAGAATAAAATCTCATAGTAAACTAGGAATAGAGGAAAAGTTCCTCAACTAGTTAAAGAATAGGAAAAAAAAAAACCTACAACTAATGTCACAATGCTGAAAACTACAAGTTTTTCCAGTAAGATCAGGAATGAAGTAAAGGATTCCCACCTCACTAATGATTTTTACAACCACCTGAAATCCAAGTTAATGCAATGATGCGATAAAAAGTAAATAAATGGTATATGGATTGGAAAGAAAGAAATTACACTGATTTTTCTTACAAATGACAAATAATCTACGTAGAAAATCTGAAGGAATCAACAAAGAAGCTCTTGAACCTAATAATAATTACAGCAAGTTTGCAGGATAAAAAGTTAATATACAAAAGTCAATTACTTTTCTATTTACCAACAATGGACAGTGAAAATTTAATTCTAAAACACACCATTTACATTAGCAGCCCAAAATTAAAAATTTAAAGTGTATGTCTATGAAAATATGTATAAGGTCTATATGAGGAAAACTACAATGTTCTGATAAAAAAATCAAAGAACTTATAAAATAGACATTGCATGTTTATGGACAGGAAAGCTCTATATTATTAGAAAGCAAATTCTTCTGAACTTAATTTATACACTCAATGTAATTCCAATCAAAATCTCAGTAAGTTATTTTATAAATATTGACAAACTGATTCTAAAGATTATTTAGAGAGCAAAAGACCCAGAATAGCTGATATTGTTTGGCTCTGTGTCCCACTCAAATCTCTCCCATATGTTATTGGAGGGATGTGGTTGGAGATAACAGAATCATGGGGGCGGTTTCCCCCATACTGTTTGTAGTAGTGAAAAGTCTCAGGAGACCTGATGGTTTGATATGGGGAAACCTGTTTCACTTGGCTCTCATTCTCTCTCTTGCCACCACCATGTGAGACATGCCTTTCACCTTCCAGCATGATTGTGAGACCCCCATAGCCATGTGGAACTGTAAGTCCAATAAACCCCTTTGTTTTGTAAATTGCCCAGGATCAGGTATGTCTTTATTAGCAGCATGAAAATGGACTAATACAATAGCCAACACAATTTGAAGGAGAAGAACATAGTTGGAAGACTGACACTGCCCAATCTCAAAACTTACTATAATGCTAGAATAATCAAGACAATGTGATATTGGTGAAAGAATAGACAAGTAGATCAATAAAACAGAACAAAGTCCAGAAATAGACCCACATGAATATAGACATGTGATGTTTGACAGTGGAACAAAGGCAATGCAATGGAGACAATATAATATTTTGATTAAGTGATGCTGGAACAACTTAACATCCACATGCAAAAAAAATGAATCTAGACAAAGACCATACATTCTTTACAAAAATTAACTCAAAATAGATTAAAACTTATTTGTCAAATACCAAATTGTGAAACTCCTAGAAGATAATATAGGTGAAAATCTACACAACCAACAGTTTGGTAATGATTCTTTACACACATATATAACATATAAGAATGAACCATAAAAGAAACAAGAAGCCAAGAAGCTGGAATTCACGGATATTAAAAAATTCTACTCTGTGAAACGCATTATGAAGAGAATTAAAAAAGCAAGAGACTGGGAGAAAATATTTGCAAAACACTATAATCCAAAATATTCAAGGGACACTTAAAACTCAACAGTAAGAAAAGAAACATTCCTATTTAAAAATGGACCAAAGAGCTTAACAAATATCTCACCAGAGAAAATGTTTGCATGACAAATAATCATATAAAATGGTGTTCCACATTATATGTCCTCAGGAAAATGCAAGCTTGAAAGATCAAAACCTGGAAAACTGACACCAAATTCTGGTCAGGATCTGGAACAGCAAGGACTTTCATTTATTGCTGGTGGGAATGCAAAATTGCATAGCCACTTTGTAAGAGTTTAGTGGTTTCTCTCAAAACTAAATATACTCCTGACATATGATCCAGTAACTGTATTCCTTGGTATTAACCCAAAGAAGTTAAAAATGTATTCACACAGAAATGTTTACACAGACATGTATAGCAGCTTTCTTAATAAATGCCAAAATTAGAAGCAACAAGATGTCCTTCAGAAGGTGAATGGATAAATAAACTGTGGTACATTAGCACAATGAAATATTACCTAGGACTACAAGAAACTGAGATATAAAGCCATGAAGACATACGGAGGAACCACAGACATATATTCTCAAGTAAAATAAGCTAGTCTAAAAAGGCTGTGTGTTATGTGACTCCAACTATATGGCATCCTGGAAAAGGCAGAACTATGGAAACAGTAAAAAGATCAATGGTTGCCATGGATTGGGAAGAAAAAGGGATGAACAGACAGAGCACACAGGATTTTTAGGGCAGTCATAATACTCCGTATAATACTGTAATGGTGAGTATGTGTCAATTATAAATTGTAATGTAAACTATGGACTAATGTAAACTATGGACTTTGAATGATTAATATAATGTCAATTCAGGTTCATCAGTTGTAACAAGTGTACCACTGTGGTGGGGGATGTTTGTAATGGGAAAGGCAATGCATGTGTTGGGGCATGGAGTATATGGAAAATCTCTGTCAGTTCTTATTTTCTGCCCAATTTTTGTGTGAACCTAAAATTGCTCTAATATATATATATATATTATTTTATTTTAATTTATATATATTTTAATAGACTGTGTGTGTATGTGTGTATATATATACATATATGTGTATATATATACATATATATGTGTGTGTCTATATATATAAATGGCCTACACTTTCATCCTAAGACACTAGAAAAAGAAAAGTCAATGAAACTCAAAAAGAAAAGAAGGAAGTAGGTAATAAAATCTTCAGTGGAAATTAATAGAGATTTGATTAGATAACAATGGAAACAATCTAGGAAACTAACAGTTGATTATTTGAAAAGATCAATACAATTGAGAAACCTCTAGTCAGACTGACAAAGAAAAAAAATAGAAGACTGACATTACTAAAATCAGAAATGAATGAGAAGACATACTAATGATCTTAGAGAAGCAAAAAAAATTTGAGAAATATGAGTAAGTATATGACAACAAATTAGATAACTTAGATTTCCTAGAAAGACACAACTATCAAAGCTGACCTTGGGTGGATACTATGGTTCATGCCTGTAATCCCCAAACTTTGGGAGGCCAGGGTGGGAGGATCACTTGAAGCCAAAGGTTCAAGACCAGCCTCGGCAACATAGTGTGACCTTATCTGTACAAAAAAAAAATTATCCAGATGTGGTGCATGCCTATAGTCCTAGTTACCCAAGAGGCTGAGGGGGGATGATTGTTAGTACTTAGGAGCTTGAGGTGTCAGTAATCTGGTTATGCCACTGTACTTCAGCCTTGGTGATTGAGATCTTGTCTCCAAAAAAAAAAAAAAAAAACTACTGGCCCAGCAAGACATAGAGAATCTGAATGGATATATCACAAGAAAAATGTTATAATTTAAATCCATAATATTTCCAATAACAACACAATTCTGTGACAAGAAGGCTTCTCTGAGGAGCCTACCAAATATTTAAAGAAGAATTAATACCAATACTTCAAAAGGTCTTTCAAAAGATAGAAGACATAACACTTTCAGCTTATTTTATAAAGCCAGTAATAGCCTCAGACAAGAACCAGACAAATTATTCAGAAGAAACAAAAGCTATTGACCAATATCTTTTTGAATATAAATCCAAAAATTCTCAACTAACTAATAGCAAGTAAAATCTAGCAATATATAAAAAGAATTATATATAATGATCAAATGGGATTTGTATTAGAAATGGAAGGTCAGTTTAACGTGAAAATCAATTAATGTAATATACCACATCAATAAAATAATGGATGTAACTCACATGATCATATTAACAGACACAGAAAAAGCAATTGACAAGATATAGCACTCTTTCTTGATAAAAGTCCTCAACAAATTAAGAAAGGAAGAGAAGCAGAACTTCATCAGTGTGATAAAGGACATCTACAAAAAAAAAAAAACACTGCTAACACTTTTCTTAAAAGTGAAAAAAGACATGCTTTCTCTCTAAAATGAGGAGAGGACAAATATTTGTTTCCAAATTTAACTCAACATTTTTTGGCAGTTCTAGTCAGAGAAATAAATCAAGGAAATGAAATAAAAGGCAGCCAGATTCGAAGGGAAGAAGAAAACTATCTCTACCTGTAGATTCCATATCCTGTATATAATGGAAAATACTAAGGAGTTTATAAAACAAACTGTTAGCACTAATAAATAAATTCAGAAATACTTAAAGATATAAAATCAATGTAAAAATTAATTATATTTCTATAAAGTAGCAACGCATGAACTAAGATAAAATTGAGAAAATTCCACTTATCATGGAATTATAAGAATAAAATGAAAAAAATACTTAGAAATAAACTTAAAAGAAGCATAAAACTTATACTCTGAAAACTACAAAACATTGTTGAAAAAAAATATAGAACATATAACTAAAATGAAAGACATGGCCAGGCATGGTAGCTCATACCTGTAATCCCAGCACTTTGGGAGGCTAAAGTGAGTGAATCACTTGCTGTCAGGAGTTCAAGACTAGCCTGGTCTCTAGCGAGACCCCGTCTCTACTAAAAATTCAAAAATTTAGCCGGGCATTGTGGCATGCACCTATAATCCCAGCTACTTGGAAGGCTGAGGCAGGAGAATCACTTGAACCCAGAAGGCAGAGGTTGCAGTGTGCCAAGATGGCGCCACTGCACTCCAGCTTGGGTAACAGAGCAAGACTCCATCTCAGAAAAAAAAAGAAAAAGGAAAGACATTAATGGCAATACTTAATAATAATAAATTACAGATTCAGTTCAATTCACGCAAAACCCTAGATTTACTTTTTGCAAGAATTTGGCAAGCCCATCTTAAAATTTCTATGTATATGCAAGCAAGCAAGAACAGCAAAACAATCTTGAAATAAAAAAACAAGTTGGAGAACTTCCCAATTTCAAAATTCATTAATCAAAACAATGTGGTGTTGGTATAAGTGTGGAAATATAGATTGATGTAATACAATTTAGTGTCCATAAATAAACACACATTTATGAATAAGCTTTCAAAAGAGTATGAAGCCACCCCCCATGTGGTCCCTGGAAGCAACAAACTCTCTCACCATCCCACATTCAGTTTTCACCAATTTTTACCTGTTCTGAGTTTTCGTGCTGGTGTCCCATGTCATTGCATCTTCCTCAGGTAAGCACGTGCTCATATCCTGTTGCTCCTTGCAAACACTTGTGTCTCCTTAGATCTTAGTCTATTTGATTGCTCTGAGAATCATCTCTCAGATACATTAATCTTTGCTATTTGTCCACCTTTTTTGTTGTTGTATGGGTCTAGATATAACTTTTCAGCTTACTGTGTCTCTGAGCAGAAACCCAAAGTATTATATGATAGTGATATTATTTTAGTTTTCCTTTGTTTTTGTAACAGGCTTTGCTTACCTTAAAAGTCAAAACTTAATCTTAGGTATTTTTATATCTTCAGCAATAAGCACAGGATGAGGTGTATGTAGCCCTTACCAAAAATTTGATTAGTCAAACTGAAGTCAAAGTCAGAAAAACCTGTAGTTGCGTAATTTGGGGCAGAGTCTTAAGCAACTCGTGGCATCAGGCTCAATGTTCTGTGTTTATCCAATAGTATTAGATTTTATTCTATTTCGGCATGGGTGATATCTTCCTTAATCAGACATGTATGCAAAGGTAATTAAATTATTTGAAGGACTCTCTCTACTATAGGAAGTATTCTGGAAAAGGCCAAGAATGATGAAAGGTTCTGGCAAAAAATGATTTTATTTAGTCACATTGTAGTCTGCTTTTACCATATATGGTAGCTGTTTTGACTAAATATTAGAACCACTTCGAAAAGTATCAAGATATTGGCTTGGCTCCACCCTGGAAAAACTAAATTAGGGGTTGGGCAATTAAATTATTAAACCTCCCTATGGCATTCTAATCTGTAGTTAGAAATGATAACTACTGTGCTAATTGGTTTGTATGCTAGAAATAAATATCATCTGTATTTAATTATTATAAATATAATTTCATCAAAATATGGATGAGTAAAACTATACATTTAACAAAGAAAAAACTAACCATATCGTGATATTTTTTAGTCACTAATAAGGTATTTATAAGAATCTTCTGTAAGCTCTGTTCAACCTATGATAATGTTCGATTAACCTGTCTCCTAAAAATTTACTTAATTACAAGACTGTTAACTTCATCTGCACTGATTTAGACCAAGAGAGAGATGGGAGAGTCAATAGGAGTAGGAGAGATGTATAATTAGTCTTGGTAATGTCAGCCTAGTATCTGGTTCCCCAGAGAGCACCTAAACACTATTACTTCTACTCTCATTTAGGTCCTTTAGTCTCAATGACATTCTACAAGTTTCTATATAAATAAGGATAGGTCAATTTTTCCTGTGCTAACAAATCAATCCAAAAATGTCATTGAACTCATAAAATAAACATTTATTTCTCACTTGTACAGAGCCTGCTGCATATCTGAATGATTTTCTAAAATAACTATCTTCTATACTTAGAGTCAGATATCCAAAATTCTGGGGGTGCCATCATCATATTGCTCAATTATTACACATCCATCCATGTGCTTTTGCTATGGTAGACAACTATGCATGGATTTTCTATTCCCTCAGTCCAGAAGTGGTATCTATTCTGCTCATTGTGCATTGGACAATACTAGATAGAGGAGAACACAATATTGACGATTATGAGTAATGTAATCCTCAAACAATTTATTAATTCCAGATTTCTAATTCACAAGTGAATTATTTTTATTATTGCAATTGAGAATTTAATTCATCATTAGTACACATGTAATCTATCTAATTACATTTATCTAGTGTTTAAGCTTTGTCTCTTATAAATCAAAATACCATTTGATTATGGCTTCAAATAGAATAAAAATGCAGCACTAAAACACTGATACCTAGCTCATCTAAGACATAGTAAAAGACAAATGCAATAATACTCTACCAAAACAAGGTGGTTAACACACCCTCCTTTATAAACATTCAAGCCTAAATCAAGCCTTGCGATATTATAATGTAAGTTACTAGCCAATAAAAGAATCAATTTCTAGATTCTGGTCATTGGTCCCTTTTTATTATAGGTCCCTACCACATACAATTTTGAGGCTCCTGTAAAATGTATGCTGGTTAGGAACACTGGGATTTTTAACCCACTAACTTATTAATGGTGATGTCAAGTAAAATAGGCTAAGTATATTTAATGAAATTGAAATTTTACAATAACTACCCTTATTTCTCATGGGTGCCTACTTTTAGAAAGTTACATTTTTAAGGAATATTAATATTTTCTGAATACTGTGAATTTAAAAATACCATCATATAAATCATCTCAATATTTTTATACTCTATTATACAATAAAAATCAAACACAAAAAAATAAGAACATGTGACTAGAAACCAATGTGAAAATAGAAAATAGAAACACAGTTACAAGTAGAGTGGAGTTCGCTGGCCAAGAATTAATATGTCACAGATATGAAGGAAAAGGCATAAAAAATAGACTAAAACATAGACGATTGCACCAAAGAATCCAAAAGTATATAATATAATAAAATAAAGACTCTGAAGCTGAAAAATACAATTTATGAGTTAGGAACTTTTTATACAGGTTTCATAGCACGTTAAACATGGCAAAAGAAAGAACAAGTAAACTGGGAGAAATATCAAAAAACAATTTTTAAATTGAGCAAAACAAGGAAAATAAATGGAAAATATATAAAACAACACTAAGAATATATGGGTCAGAGTAAAACAGCCTAATATATGTGTACTTGTTGGAGAAAGAATAGAAGAAAAAGATAGTCATCAATAATCTTTGAAGAACTAATATTCAAAATTCAATAAATACACCAGCCCACAGATTCAAAAATTTGTGAGAATCCCAACAATAGGCATATAACAATGACTACGAATAAGCAAACATAATAAAACTACTAAAAGCAAAACAAAACAAAACAAGACTCCTGAAAAGACACACATTACTCTCTTAATAAAAAGACTGATGCCTGAAATCATGAAAGTGAGAATAAAATGGAATAAGACCACTCTAAAAGTAAAAAGTGACTTGCCAATTTAGAAGTTTATGCTGAGAAACAAATATCCTTATAAAATAAAGAGAAATAAAAAACTATTCACGCTGAAAAACAAAAAGGAGAGAATGAATGTACCATCAATAGATGCATTCACTATTAGATATATAAAAGGTATTACTATAGACAAAAGAAAATAATCACATAAAAACAGGAAAGATATTAGAGAATGTGATCCAGATTGTCTTACCAATCAACAATTATAGTGGCTTACAGACAAAAATGTATAAAATAAAAATGTTAAATAAAATTTGAGAATTGGAGCAAAATGTTCAAAGCTTTAGTATTTTCATAGACATTATGAATAAAATTGTACATAATTATAATGTCAAATATGTATTTTTAACCTTTAAAATAGTAAAATATTTAACACTGTGCATATTAAATTAATATAAAACAGCTGTATTTTGAAGGAGGCAGAGCAAAGTGGTGGAATAGAAAGCTCCACCAATCATCCCCCGACAAGGACACCAATTTAACAACTATCTACACAGAAAAAAAACACCTTCATAATAGAAAAAATCAGATGAGCACTCATAGTACCTGGTTTTAACTCCGTATCACTGAAAGAGGCACTAAAGAGACAGAGAAAACAGTCCTGAATAGCTAACATACTCCTGCCCACGCCCCTATTCTCCCTGCAGCACTGTCATGGTGCTGAGACCATCTCTGGGAACTGAGGGAGGAATAACACAGCAATTGTGAGGCATTAAACTCAGCGTTGTCCTCTTAGAGTGGAAAGGAAAACCAGACCAAACTCAGATGATGCCTGCCCACGAAGTGAACATTTAAACCAGCCACAGCCAGACGGGAATTGCAGATCCCAGTGGTCAGCACTCAAGTCCCTGCCAATCTTGCCACTGAGGACTGCATTGCTCTGTGTCTTTAAGTAAACTTGAAAGGAAGTCTAGGCCACAAGGACTGCAACTCTTATGTATGTCCCATTGCTGAACTAGGCCTAGAGACAGTGGCCTGGGGAGGCATGTGACATACTGAGACACCAGCTGGAGCAGTCAAGGAAGTGCGGGCATCACCCTTCCCCTAACCCCAGGCTGCACAGTTTAGATCTCCAAGAGAGACCCCTTCTTTCCATTTGAGGAGAGAAGAGGGAAGAATGGGGAGGACTTTGTCTTATACCGTGGATACCAGTTCAGTCACAGCAGGATAGGACACCAGTCAGAACCACAAGGCCCCCATTCCAAACCCTAGTCCCAGGTGACATTTCTAGACACCACCGTGGGCCAGAAGAGAACCCATTGCCTTGAAGGAAAGGATCCAGTCCTAGCAGCATTCATCATCTGCTAACTGAAGGGCCCTTGGGCCCTGAATAACCAGTAACAATACCCAGGAATTATCCTGAGGGCCTTTGGTGAGCCTCTGAGACTTGCTGGCTTCAGATGAGACTCAGCACATTACCCGTTGTGGTGACTAGAGGAAAAACCATTTCTTCTTGAGAGAAGCAGAGGGGACTTTGCCTTGCACCTTAGGTACTGCAATAGCCATGCTGGGATAGAACATCAAGCAGGCTCTTGGGCTTCCTGATTCCAGGACTTGACTCTTAGACAGTATTTCTGGACATGTCCTGGGCTAGAGGGCAGCCTACTGCCCTTCGGGCGAGTACCAGGCCAGGCAGCATTCACCACAAGGTGACTTAAGAGCCTTTGGACCTTAAGGTAGTATCAGCAGTAATCTGGCAGTACTCCTCATAACCATGGGGTGGTGGCTATGGGGTCAGGCTCCTCTGCTTTTGGAAATGGGAGGAAAGAGTAAGAAGGACTGTATCTTGTGGTTTGAGTGCCAGCTCAGTTGCAGTACAAGAGAACACCAGACAGACTTCTAAGGTTTTTGACTCTAGTCCCTGACTCTCAGATGGCACCTCTAGATCCACCTGGGGCCTGGGAGACCTTGCCACCTGAAGGGAAGAACACAAGCCTGGCTGGCTTTTCCAGTGGCTGATTGCAGAGCCCCAGGGCCTTGAGCAAACACAGGCAGTATCCAGGGAGAGGTTACAGTAGGCCTTGGGTGAGACTCACAGCTGTCCTGGCTTTAGGCCTGACCCAGAACGGTTATAGTGGTGGTGGCCACAGGGGTACTTGTGTCACTCCACCCCCAGCCTAAGGTGGCTCGGAAGAGAGAAAGAGACTTTATTTTAGAGAAAGTAAGGGAAAAGAACAAGAATCTCTGTCTGATAATCCAAAGAATTATCATGCATCTTGTCCAAGACCATCAAGGTAGTACCTCTATGAGTGCAAGAACTAGAGCATTTCTGGACTTGGGGTGCCCCCTAAAAACAGATACAGCTTAGATTACAACACCAAAGTCCTTTTCCAGAAAGCCTTCCTGAGAAAGATGGATACAAATAAACCCAGACTGTGTAGACTACAATAAATAACTAACTCCTCAATGCCCAGACACAGAAGAACACCTCCTAGCATCAACACAGTTCAGGAAAACACAACCTGACCAAATGAACTAAATAAGGCACCAGGGACCAATTCTGGAGAAACAGAGATATGTAACCTTTCAGACACATAAATGAAAATAGCTGCGCTGAGTACATTCAAAGAATTTCAAGATAACACAGAGAAGGCATTCAGACTTCTATCTTTTTTCATGAAGAAACTGAAATAATTAAAAAGATTCACACAAAAATTCTGGAGCTAAAAAATGCAACTGGCATATGAAGAATGCATCAGAGTCATCTAACAGCAGAATTAATCAAGCAAAAGGAAGAACTAGTGTGTGTGAAGACAAGGTATTTGAAAACATACAGTCAGATGAGACAAAAGAAGAGAGAATAAAAGACAATGAATTCTGCCTACAGGATCTAGAAAGTAGCCTCAAAAAGCATATCTAAGAGTCATTAGCCTTAAAGAGAAGGTTGAGAAATAAATAGAAGTAAAAGTTTATATAAAGGGATAATAACAGAGAACTTCCCAAAACCAGAGAAAGTTATCAGTATCCAAGTACAAGAAGGTTATGGAACATCAAGCAGATTTAACCCAAAGAAGACTACCACAATGCATTTAACAATCAAACTCCCAAAGGTCAAACACAAAGAAAGGATTCTAAAGGCAGCAAGAGAGAAGAAACAAATAACATGCAATGGAGCTCCAATATGTCTGGCACAGTCTTTTCAGTGGGAAACTTACAGGCCAGAAGAGAGTAGCAGGACATATCTAAAGTGCTGAAGGAAAATAAAAACGCCCTAGAATAGTATATCTGGTGAAAATATTCTTTGACCATGAAAGAGAAATAAAGATCTTCCCAGAAAAACAAAAGCTGAGAGGTTTCATCTGTGCTAGACCTGTTCTAAGTAAACAATAAAGGGAGTAATTCAATCAGAAAGAATAGGGCATTAATGAGCAATAACAAATCATTTAAAGGTATAAACCTCACTGACAATAGTAAGTACACAGAGATACACAAAGTATTATAACACTGTAACTGTGGTGTATGAACTACTCTGATCCTAAGTAGAAAGACTAAATGATGAACCAATCAAAAATAACAACTACATACCATCACATAGAATCACATAAAACATCTAGTCCAAAAAGACAAAAGTATTTATTTAATGAGTACAGAAGATATATTTTTCTGTGTCTTAGATCATGCAGCAAATCTAAACAAAAATTCAAAGAATAAAATCATATTTAGATGTTTTCTGACTGTAGAAAATTAAACTAGAAGTAAATGAGGAAAAGATAATTAGAAAGTCTCCAACTGTTAGAAATTAAGCAACATAATCCCAAACAACCCATGGGTCAAAGAAGAAATCACAATAGAAATTGGAAAATATTTTAAGCAAAAAGATAATGAGGACACAGCATATGAATATTTGTGGGAAATAACATCAATGTCTAGGGAGGAATTTATATTCTTACATGCATATATTAGGAAAGAACAAAAATTGAAAATTAATGATTTAAGCTTCCATCTCAAGACGCTAGGAAATGTATAGCAAATCAAATAAACAAAGGTAAACAGAAGAAAATAATAGAGATAAGATAACTTAATGAAAGAGAAAATGCACAAAAGAGTACATTAAAACAAGAAAGAGGTGATTCTTTGAAAATATGAATAATCTTAGTCAAATGCTAGCAAGACTGATCAAGGAAAACACAGAACATTTACAAGTTACCGACATCAGAAATATGATGAAATATCACTACATATTTCATATTTTTATCCCTGAAGACATGAAAATAGAAACAAAGATTATTGATACTTTAATATATTTGACAATTTTAAGAAAATAACTCCCTGAATAGTATATTCCAAGACTGACACATGAAAAGAAAATCTGAACAGCCCTACACATATTTTTAAACATATAATCTATTATTAAAACCCTCCCCAGAAAAAAGATTGCTTCACTAGAAATGTCTTTCAAACATTTAAGAAAGAAATCAAGCCAAACTTACAATAGTCATCCTGATTTTATGTGTATGTGCATGTGTGTAGTAATTTTAAGAGATCTGTGTAAGGTTGAAAGTAAAATCTAACCAGAATCATTAATTTTTTTCTCATGTAGTTCTCCTATCTTTTGTCTTTTTACTTGAATATTTTAATAATAATTACATAAAAGTCATAGTCAGTGAAGTGCATTATCTAGATCATGTGTAGGCGGGTATATAGCTATTATCTGATGACCCTATTGATTTTTTTTCTTAATCTCATTACTCTCGACATGCCTACATTTTTTTTTTTCTAGCCATGTTTTATACAAAATGTAGAGGCCCAAGCAGATGCTGTTTTTCAGCCAGGGGAAGTTTACTTTTTCCTTTCTAGGTGGATAGACTGGCAAACAAATCAATTTATTCCATTCTTGGATGAAGTTTAGTGGAGGCAGTGTTGCAGTTTTATGAAGATTTAGTCTACTTCTTACTCCATTCCTTAGACATAGATTTTAAAATTTTAAATTTAGAATTCAGTGAATTCACCAGGACTGCTCCAGTGTCTTACCACCACCACCACGAGGGTACTTTGGAAAACTCTTTTCTTCTTTTCAGAAAGTTCAGCTAAACTTTTTACTCCCAACTCATACAGCTTCAGAATTTGGCTAATGTCTTAAAAGAGAAATTGACTGAAACCATACAAGTCTCCAAAGTTGTCTCTTCTGTACCGGTGTCTGTTTCTTTGGCCTACTGACTTTTTCGACAGCGTATGAACTAAGAAGTATTTTTACATTTTAAATAGTTCAGGGATAAAATATTTCATAAAATGTGAAATTTTATGACACTTAAATTTCACTAGTCTTATTGGAACATAAACACACTCATTCACTTACATACTATCTAGGACAAATTTCACTACAATGGCAGAATTGAGTAGTTGACACAGACACTATGTAACCGCAAAGCTGAAAATGTTTACCTGTGTCCCTTAACAGAGGTAAGGGACCTCTTCTAAGGTTTTTTTTTTTTTTTTAAATACACCATTTTCTGCTCTAGTATATAAGACTACCAAAACTTCTGCTAGTTTCTGTATCACTTAGTGTGGCCTTCTGCCCAGGAAAAGTCCAGACACTCATAGAATATTTATAGGATAAACTATGTCTTCAAATTGTAAATTCACTACTCTCTTGTTCCTTCACTCCATAATCTTTATCTATCAAAGGCTTTTTTCTTCAAAAATGCTCTGATTTCTTTAAACAGGGTTTTCTTTTTCTATTTTAACTATGATTTTTTACTTAATCTACTTTTTTCCTGACAAAAGCAGTCATATATCACAAATTACTCCATTCTATTTTAAAGTGGTAGATAATCATCACTTGCAAGAGCTGGATTATTGATATATGTTATTTTGCTTTTAATAAGAGGTATCTAGAAAAAAAGAGGCAGATAAAACTGAAGATATTATAGGGCATCAGAGAATTTCTGGGTTAAAAGGAACCAATAAAGTCTTCCAGTTTAAACCCTTATTTTGTAGTTCAATAAATCCTGACTTAGAAGTTTAAGAAGTTTGTTATAACTGACCTTAAGATTTTGATTGTCAGGATTAGAGTCCTAACCTTCTGAATCCAGAAGCCTTCCCTTTGCTTCCCTGTGTCCTTTATGTGACCTTCACTGTACTATACAGGCTCATGTGTCTATAGCTTTAGTTTGTGTGGTAGGCTGTGCTTGTTTGTATGCCTTCCAGGAGTTGTGTTTATTTATATTACTGTTATTGACACAATTAGGTGATACTCTCATAATTGAGTTATTGAACGTTATTTTTCAAATTTTTTCTTTCTGAGAAAGAATATTGTTTTTATGCCTTCTTTGGTAAAATAAAATAACCAAGGATATTTTTAAGTCAGCTCAAATTTATCCAAAGTAATTTAAATATTATTTTTGAAGTAAAAATATAAGTCATTTTAAAAATAGGGTTAATAAGAAAAATGCAGACAGTTTCATAGTGCTAGTGTCACCACAATCTGGCTCTTTATTCAAAGCAGCAATTAAGTAAAAAAGTTACATTTAGCTTGTCAAAAAATATTTTTTTAAGTTAGCTTTTTAATTTTTTTTTGCATAGCCTATCTCTTAATATCAAATCACTTATCTTTATACCTGCTAATGTCATTTGTTATCATAGACAGAATGACACATTCTATATAAAATACAGTGGACACAATAAAATAAATAAATTTGTTATTGTAGAAGCTCATCAATAAATTGAATCAAGACTGAAGCACACCAAATGTGTCTTATATCTAACCTTTTTATTAGCAATAAATGATATTTACCAAAAGTACTGAGTTGAATGTATTTTAGCAGTATTATATTTTCTGTACAGGTATATCAGACTATTATTTGCAACATATTTAGAAATTTATTTATATTTAGAAATGCATTCAACTTTCTAAGTTTTCCATGAAATCTTTTGGGATTAAATATCCTAGCTTTACATCTTCCATTATGACAATGTATTGTAAGAGGACAAAACTCAGGAATAGGCATAATTTTAAAACATTTATTCAGTAGTATTCTCACTTCTATTGACCTTAAGAATCTTAAAAATATGTATCATTTAAAGAAGAGTTTTTAGACTTAGCCAAACATTTCTCAGTTTTCATAGTAATACTCTTTTACTCCAGAGATTAGCATAATAGGAGCATGGGACAATTTAGACAACAATCGATAATTTTCCATTATTTGTCACTTCCATTGTATTTACTTGTTATTAAACTATTATTAAAGCAGAAGAGCCTCTCAATATTTGGATTTTTACAAAGATATATAATAAAAACTTTTGGGTAGTTTAAATAAATTTAGTTAAATAAAAATTTGTGGAGTCTACATGTGCCCAGTATTTGGAAAGAAAAAATATTAAACTTCCTGTTTATTATCGGTCTTCCTGGAACTGGAAAGGATAAGAGAAATGAAGCAGAATGCAAATATGATCCAAGAGAGTTCTCAAAAGTAATGTAAAATAAGCAAATATAGGTAAAAATTTAGAGAAAAAATGTAAATTATTCTATTTATTTGGAATTTAGTAAATTATTTCCCACAGCCAAAATCATAGTTTAAATATCAATAAAATACTTTTCGTTAATATGACTTCATTGGTAAATAACCTAATACCAGGTTGAATATGCATACAATAAAGTTTCATTGGCAATTTAACTGGGTAAATGAATGATGCAAAATTATGAAGAATAAGATATAATATACTGGAAGGAAAAAGAAGGGGTTAGTATTGTAATAACGAAACACTTAGTGGTTTTGAATTTTGTGAAACATTTTCAGTGACTGGGAGGTATGTGTATAATTCAGAAAATGATAAATATGCTACAATAAAAAATAAAGATCAAATATTAGCAATTCAATATACCTAAGTTTTATTCCTTGCTTATGTCATCTTCCCCATGTGTATTTGTTGCAAACTCACTATTTCTATATTAGGAGAGATAAGGCACAACAAACAGCCAAGAGACGTATTTATTAGGAGCAGAGAAAACAAAACAAAACATTAAAAACCTCTGGTATTTAGTTAAGAAAGACCACATGGACTATGATAGTCTGAGAAGCCTCCATTGTTAATTAGTAGGTTAATAGATTTGTATTTGGCACCATAAATAACAGAGAACAGACTTTTTAAAAAAGTCAAATAAAAAATATTAACAAATGCTAACTGTACACACAATTGTTTTATTGCATTTTGCTTTATTGTGCTTTGCAGATACGGTCTTTTTTTTTTTTTTTTTACAAATTAAAGGTTTGTAGCAACCCCACATCAAGCATACCTATCAGCAGATTTTTCCAACACCATGTGCTAACTTCATGTTTCTGTGTCACATTTGAGTAACACTTGCAATATTTCATTACTTGTCATTATTATTACATCTTTTCTGGTTGTGACCAGAGATTTTGATAGTACTACTGTAATTGCTGTGGGGTGCCACAAACTGTACCCATATTAGACAGCACGCTTAATTGATAAACATATTTGTTGTCACTACTCCTCTGACCAGCCATTTCCCCACCTCCTTCCCGTCCTTGGGCTTTCCTATTTCCTGAGATACAACAATATTGAAATTATGTAGTTAATAACTCTACAATGGCCTCCAAGTGTTCAAGTAAAAGGAAGAGTTGCATACATTCCACTTTAAATCAAAAGCTACAAATGATTAAGCTTAGTGAGAAAGGCATCTTGAAAGCCCAGATAGGCCCGAAGCTAGGACTCCAATACCAAACAGTTAGCCATGTTATGAATGCAAATAAAAAGTTCTTGAAGGAAATTAAAAGTGTTACTTCAGTGAACATGTGAATGACAAGAAAGTGAAACAGCTTTATTGCTGACATGTAGAAAGTTTTAGTGATCTGGATAGAAGATTTAGCCAGCCACAACATTCCCTTAAGCCAAAGGACAAGCCAGACCAAGATCCTAACACTTCAATTATATAAAGGCTGAGAGTGGTGAGGAAACTGCAGAAGAAAAGTTTGAAGCTAACATAGGTTGGTTCATGAAGGAAATAGACTGTTTTCATAATATAAAAGTGCAAAGTGAAGCCGCAAGTGCTCATGTAGAAATTAAAGCAAGTTATCCAGAAGATCTAGCTAAGATCATTGATGAAGAAGGCTACATTAAACAAATTTTCAGTGTAGATGAAACAGCCCTGTATGGAAAGAAGATGCCATCCAGGATTCATAGCTAGAGAGGAGAGGTGCATGGTTTCCAAGCTTCAAAGAACAAGCTGACTCACTGGTTAGGGGCTAAAGTAGCTGGTGACTTTAAGTTTATTGAGTTATTTAAGTGATTTTAAATAAACCCATTTGCATTTACTAATCCAAAAATCTTAGGGCCCTTAATAATTATGCTAAACCCACTCTTTCTGCGCTCTATAAATGGAACAATGAAGTGTGGTTGACAGCATATATGTTTGTATTATGGTTTGCTGAATAATTTTAATCCACTCTTGATATCTACTGCTCAGCAAAAAAATTTCCTTTCAAAATATTACTGCATACTGAAATTGCACCTGGTCACCCCAGAGCTCCGATGGAGATGTACAAATTAAATGTTGTTCCATGCCAGCTAACACTATATCCATTCTTTAGCCCATGGATAAAGGAGTACTTTTGACTTTCAAGTCTTATTATTTAAGAAAGACATTTTGTAAGGCTATAGCTGCCAGAGATAGTGATTTCTCTAATGGATCTAGGTAAAGTCACTTGAAATCTTTCGGGAAAGAATCCACCATTCTTGATGTCATTAAGAGCATTCATGATTCATGGAAGAAGGTCAAAATAGCAACATTACCAGAAGTTTGGAAGAAGTTCATTGCAACCCTCTTGCATGACTTTGAGGGGTTCAAAATCTCAAAGGAGGAAGTAACTGTAGATGTGGTGAAAATAGCAGGAGAATTTTAATTAGAAGTAGAGGCTGAAGATGTGACTGAATTGTTGCAATCTCATGATAAAACTTGAACAGATGAGTAGTTGCTTCTTACGGATAAACAAAGAAAGTGGTTCCTTGAGACAAAATCTATTCTTAGTGAAGATTCTGTGAACATTGTTGAAAGGACAACAAATAATTTAAAATATTACTTAAACTTAGTTGATAAAACAGCAGCACGGGTTCAGAAAATGGACTCCAATTTTAAAAGAAGTTTTCTTGTGGATAAAATGCTATCAAACAGCATTGCATGTTATAGTGAAATCTGTAATGAAAGGCAGAGTCAGTAGATAGGGCAAACTTCATTGCTGTCCTATTTTCAGAAATTGTCACAGACACCCCAAACTTCAACAACCACCTCCCTGATCAGTCAGCAGCCATCCAAATTGAGGCAAATAATATTGCTGAGAAAATTTTTTAAAAACCACACACACACACACGAGAAAAGTCTATATTATTTTGTGACTAAAGATGTCCAGGACTTGATAATATATTTAATTTTAAAGAAGAGAAAATTAGAAACACAGATCAACAATATACATTTTAGGGATTGAAAACGTATGTTAGTATGTTTATACATAAGCACAAAGAGCAAGACAAACAACTTTTGAAATAAATGCATTTGAAAAACTTCATCCTCGGTGAAAATCATCTCAAAGTAGAAGTAAGGTGAAACAAACGGGGCTTCTCTGTACCTTGAATAACAATGTGTAATTAAGGGTGACATAATTTTATATTCATGGAAGCCATTTTTCTTTGAAATTTACTTATACTCTCAGATATGTTAGAAAGGTAATGAGACTTGTAATGTGGCCTTTAAAATGCACAGTGTGACTGGCATAGTTTAAACATAACGTTTAGTTGCAATATCACCCCAAATTATCCTAGCAAGTAGAGCTGAGGCAAACCACCAATTTTGTCTCCACATGTATTCTAGATACCAAAAAATGGGTAAATTGGATTTGTTTGTGCTCTCCTTTTTGCTCATCTTTATGAGCAATGAAATTGTATAGATGGAGACTTCAGTTCACAGAGAGGAAAGCTGCAGGAGTTAGCACCTCCCAGGGAATTACAGACTGCAAATGGATCCAGCAGTCACCATGCTGAAGAAGGTGGGGGTGGGAGGTAGTTATTTTAAGCAGCAAGCTCCAAGTGTCTGAACTCTAGTAGGGGGAAGGAAAAACCCATGAATAGTGCAAGTTCTGGAAAAGATTAATTTGGCTCTTCAAACAGTTGTTACTCAAAAGGTTACCAATAGGTTTCCAAGACTTAATAAGGTATGATTTTATAGTTTTCTATCAGTGTAACTGTATGATCTTCAGCAAGTCACTTAACCTCTCTGTGCCTCAGATGTTTTCCTCTGCAAAGTGGAGATAATGTCTAAAGATCAAAGAGTAAGTCAGAAGATCACAGTAGGTCTCTTCAGAATTTAGGATGTGTGGTTCTGATTCACAAAGGCTTCTACATTTGTAGTCTGCAAAGAACTATTAACTATAATGAATCACCCCTGTAACCTTTAAAATTATGGCCACTTACCTCCTACCTGTATGTATAACATTATTCTAGATTCTCACCTAGCTCTGCTCCAACCTGGGGCTAATTTAAGAAATCCTTGATCAGTAATGGCTAAGAGCTAAGTACCTAACTATCAGGGTGGTTAAAGGATTAAATGTATTAATGCATTAAAGTTCTTAACCTAGTGCTCCACACACACTAATTGTTCAATAAGTGCTAGTGTTAGTGGGTGTGTTGATGGTTATCATTAAAATGGCCATTTTGCTCATTGTGTTGTCAATCTTTTTGATGATCCACTCCAACTTAATACACTAATTTCATGATGCAGTGATAAGTGTCCTAACTTTCTTCTGACCAGGCTCCAACTGTGCATTATAATTCCATCAACTTTGCTTCTCTTTTGTTCTTTGGCCTCATTTCTTGTGCTCCGTCATAAGCTTCACTCACCAGTCCCTCTGTGCCCCAGTGCCCCACCTCTCTCACTACACCTCACTAGCTTTTTTGAGGTCTCCAATGGAGCTGCTAAAGAGCAAACTTCTTGCCTAAGTTCTGAAGAATTTAGGAAATAAAATAAAGGTGAAAATATCAAATTTCACATGGATTAAACAGATGATAGAGAGTGCAGGTTTAGGTAAGAGATCAATGGACTTCCCCACACTGAACTTCAGTACTAGGCAACGAGGTGGGGATGGCTGCTGCTAGAGGAAAATAAATTACAGAGGAGGACAGTCTGGGGCTGAGCCTAGATGCCCAGGTTTTCCCATACATTTTCTAATTGGATAAGTGAATAAAGGTTTGGAAAGAGATTAGCTAGATGTATCCTTAATGTAAAAAGTCCCTCCCCAGGAGAACTTCAGTGGTAAAGGAGTAATAGTTTTATGGGCCAGACTCTCTCCTGATTGTATTTTCTAGACTGTGAGAGGTGATCTCTAGATCTTGGCCTTGTTTGGACTAAAGCCTATGATAGTTATTAAAATATTTTATATTTAATTTGGGGTAGTAGTAAGAGAGCGATATAAACCCTCTATAAAACCTTTACTTTTTAATGGAGTTCTACATTAGTGTAGATGGGATACAAGTTTGTGTTCACAATACAAATTTAGCAAGCATAATATTTAGTATTAATGAAAAAGAGACTCTGGGGAGAGATGCTGCAAATGCACCATCCTCTCTTAAGACAAAATAAAAAACACTAATTTTAAAAGCCTACCTGTATCCATATATAAAGGCAGTGGATAAGCAAGATAATATTCTCTGGCATAGACATTAATTTATTATGTTATATTTCCTGATGTTACGATCGTCTCCTCTAAAATATATGAGCTAGGTGTCATTTTTGCTGGTTCTTTGTCACAGTTTTGTGCTCTCTAAGAACTCTTTTCCATTGTATAAGATAGTGCTGCTAGTCATCATCAAGCACTTTCAGGATCTTAATTCATTAAAATATTTTAATTGGGATAAAAAATATTTCATTTTGAAGTGTGTCCTAAGGGTTCCACGGGGACCAGCAGCAAGCAATAAACTAACAGAAAAGTAACTAAACATAGTGTCAAACAGTGAAACAATGCAAATAAATTACATGGGCTTCATCTCTGGTAATTATGAGTTAGAAAAATAGAACAGAAAATCTGATGGGACTTGCTTTTTTTGCTTTCTCCTTTTAGAATCTTAGTGGCTTGTGTGGTGGTGGTAACAGCGTGTATGGGAAAGGCGAAGACCAACTCTGTCTTAATAACTATACTTTTAAGCATGTTTTCTGTCATTACCAGTGTGTTCCAGAGGCAAGCAGAACTCTTGCTGATCTATAACAAAATAGGCAGCCTTCACTGAATATTTATACTGAGCAAGTCATGTGCTAAGCAGTTTGCATGGGATATGCCATTTCATCTTTCAGCTATTCTATAATTTACGTACCATTATTATCCTCATTTTACAAGATAAATTTTTTAAAACTTAGGTTTAAAAAGATTGTATATCTCATACAAGAACACATGGCTACAAATAATTAGAGCTAGGAATTTTAACTGTTCTCTGACTCCATAGTCCATCCCCAAAGCCACTGAATTCCAAATTATTCACTATAGGAAGGATTATACACAGATATTGATAAATAAGTACATACAAAAATATGATGTGTTGATTCAATATTTATTATTTTTTGCTTTTATTTTTACTGCTATGGATATATAATAAATCTGGATAGTGGCTCTAACTGGTTCAGTTGTATTTACAAAAGTAACAAAATAAGTTCTTGGGGCATGCCCTGTTTCTTTCTTCTCTTTCACTTTCTGACATCATTCTTGTCTTAATCTCTAGGTGGCTAATATCCTCATGCCATATGCAAAGTATCCACAGCTGACTATTGTGTCCCATAACAGTCTTCCTTTAAGTCCTGGTTTTCCCCTCTTGCCCTACACTCCTTCAAGCATTAGTCTTGCCCTTTGATTGATGCTACTTTTTGAAGCTCAAAGCAAAACAAACAAATTATCAATTAATGTGGCCACAGAAATTGCTGAGAAGTAATGGCATAACATCTTCAGGGTATTTGTATTTTAAAAGTGAAGTCTATCACATCAAATGATACTTTTAGGATGGGGAGTTGGGAAAACACTCATAGTGTTTCCTTATATCTAAACTCAGGAGAGATGGGTTATCAGTTACGTTGACTATGTAAAAAGCATTAGGAATGCAGGTTTTTGAGTTGCATCTTCATTTTGTAATATTGATGAGACATGTAAATAGACATTTTAAATATGTGACATTACATTTACCTTTTCTTTAAACTAGGGATTATTCTAGATGCTATCTTCTCTCATATTCACTTTTTCTCCAATGACTATTTGGTATTTTGCATGTGAAATTTGCTAATTTCTGGGTGAAAATATAATAGTATCTTTAGGATAAAAGATATTTAAACTTTGCCTAAAACTCAAGAAAAAATATTTGTAAGCATACCTTTTCCATGGTAGAGTTAGCTTCCGATATCATTAGAGGTCTTGGAAAAAAAAAAAGGTACAGTCTGTTTGAAATACTGAGGCTCTGTCAGTTTATACTGGCTATGAAAATGACCACCAAGCTTAAATTAAGCAACAATCATATATTTGACTTTTTTCCCGTGAGCACCTCATTTCTTCTCTCAGGGTAGTATTGAATATATTCAGTAATGGCAGACTTTTCCTACTTTGTCTATGGAAGAGAAGGGCAAAACAAAACAAGGAAGACCTGTGAAACAAAGGTAGCAAAGAACGAAAGTGAATTCAATTTAGGTCTGGTAGGCTTGAAAATTTATTTGCAAAGTTTGATTTTAATAATATTAACTTCTATTTTCTTTATCAAAGAGGAACATTTTTACTTCCATGCTTTCAGATGACATCCATTACACTGATCCATTCCAGCAAGCATTTTATTCTGGCACTCTTGATAGCACAGATAGAGGAGACTCAAAAGACTGACAGAAGACCCCAGGTAAGCCTGTGCAAAAATTATCTCTAAAATGTCTATTGTGTAATATGACAAAAAGCCTATAGTGACAAGCACGGAACGTACACAGTCAGTCTTGGGATGAAGGCAACAAAGATGTTTCTCTATATTTATAAATGCATAGATGCTGAATATACTACACATTAAGTATACACGATGAATATGTGATGAATTACTCTTAAAACCTGTTTCAATAGTCAATTTTTTTATCAGAGTTTGTCTGTATCTGTATCTCAAACCACATTAATCTTGTAGGATCATTCAAGCTATTTATACTACTTCCATACCTTCAAATAGAACAAATTACTCTCTCCACAGATTTGAAGTATCAAACATTTATTCTGACACATTCATATGTTTATTACTTTAAACCTTAAAATGATAAAATATGAGTAAGCCTTTTACGTTCATTTCTTAGTAGAGAGAGGAAAATTTTATACTAGCCTCAATTATTCACAGAATAATTTCCCCTATTTTGGTTCAATACTATCATTAGAAAAATAAATGTGAGTGTGTGTATGCGTGTGTGTGTGTGTTGTGGTTCTGTGGAGATAGCTTGTAATTGAGAAGAAAAAAGAGCATTTTTTATCCACAGTCTCCCTAACAACAGTGGATTTTTCAGCATTTGTTTACTTAATGAGAGGTTAGTTATCTCCATTTCCACATGCCTTCAATTTAATTTATTCAATTCAGTGGTGAGCACAAGTATGTAGCCCCATTATTTTATAATATCACTCTGTTTGTTGCAACCATTTCCTGCCACTAAGTATACAAAAAAGAAGAATGATTATCATCCAAACTATTGTTATGTTGATGTAGGATGGATTAAACAAAAAAACCTCTAAAAATATGAAGGCAGATTGGAAGAATACAGAAGGACCAATTGTAAATGAAAATAATCAGTATTTGTTGCTGCAATGATTATTATTTAAAAAATACTTTATTCAATTTTTATGCGAATTAGCTTCATAAAACTATAATTTATACAAGAGAATAAAGAGTGCACAAGTAACACTCTAACTGATAAAATAAAGACACTACGTTCTAAAAGAGCTGTTTGATCATACGTGGAAAACCAAATATTTTGAGATAAATGGGGATAATTTTGCTGTGAGTGTCTACAAAGGGCTATAGTGGCTTCAACAAAGCAAGTAACTGCATGCAGATATACCCCAAATCTTTAGAAATAAAGATCTCAGGATACCTAAGATTTTTCAAACTTATTTTCTATATAGGGTTGTCTTATTGCAAAGAATTTTCTGGCATGTTGGGCTGAATAATAGCCTCACCTAACTTTTTACTCAGACTGTACAGTGCTGTCCTTGGCAGAAATCATACACCATGACCCATGAGAAACTTCAGTTTTGCCTGCTTCCTGTCCAAAGCATTGACTTCTTGTTTATTTTCTATGACTACTTTCTCATTTGAACTACTAGGTCATTCCAAAAATGATAGACTGTTTTCTTTTTAAATCTGAATAGTGAATACACAATGCATTTAGAAGTGATCAACTGTGAGCTGGGATAATAAGAAATTGTTTCTCTGTGTTACTTCCTATATTGTTCCTCCTCATAGTTACCTCATGTCAGAAACTTATGATATAAAATTAAAATGTGATCAAGTCCGTAATGTTCAAATTCTATTTTGAACAATATTTAGTTCTCTTTCTAACGTATATCTATTCTTTTTTTGATACTCTGATAAATTTTATGTACTTAGGAATTAATAGCAAGACATTATTAGCAAAAAATAAACATCTTTACACCAAGAGTAGATTTTCGCTTAATTAAAAAAAGGTGGAATGTGTATAATGGACAAGGGATAACCAAAATTTGCCAAATAAGACTATTAAGAAAATCCCAACAAGTAACATTTGTTACTCATTGATCCATTAATCAAAGGACAACACATAAAAACTAAGCATCTACATATTAGAAAAACATCAAAATTCAGCCCTGAATCCAGCATATTATCAAATGAACAGACAAAAATTCTACCAACAAACTTAAGAAAATATCATTTCCTATTAAATTAAAGTACTACCGGTTAAAGAGCATGTACAACACTCTCACCTCAATGTTTTCCTCCAGTATAAGTCGAAACGCATACCCCAGACTCTTTTTGAAGAACAAGCCACTGATAAAAACAATATATTTATAATTTACATAACATTTCATCCATGTGCATTCTTTTCAAGCACCGTACAATAATTAATTTGCATCAGGCTTTCCAAATTAGAAAAACTTCATTTCTAGAACTTCTTTCCAGTGGGAGTTTTCACATGACTTTTGAAGTAAATGTTAAAACTGAAAACTTTCTTGTAGTTTCCAACCTATTAGAGTTTTAATCCCATGTACTTTCTTATATTTATAAGATCCAGCTATAGTGTGCATTTTCATATGTCCTTGAATGGATATGAGAGAAATGAAAGCATTCTCACATTCTAGGTATTCATAAGGCTTTTCTCAGAATGAGTTCTTGTCTTCAAATGGAACTAGAACAACTGAAAGCCTTACCACAAATTTAAATTCAAAAGGCTTTTCTTCACCATGAGTCCTCCCAAGCCTTCAAAAAAAAAAAAAAAGAAAAGAAGAAAAAGAAAGAACATCCGAGAAAGAAAATCAGAAGCCTTTACCACATTTCTCACATTTTTAAGGTTTCTCTCCAGTGTGAGCTCTTTCATGTTTATGAGGAAAATGGAAAGAGTAAGTGCTTTACCACATTTCTTACATGTGTAGGGCTTTTTTTTTTCTTTTCTTTTTTTCCCCTGTGGCTTTTTATGTCTTTGAAAAAGAACTAATACAACTGAATGCTTTTCCACAATTCATAAGGTTTCTCTCCAGTATAATTTTTCTTCTTCTTCTTCTTTTTTTTGAGACAGGGTCTCACTCTATTGTCCAGGCTGGACTACAGTAGCAGGATCTCAGCTTGCTGCAGCCTCGACCTTCCAGGCTCCAGTGATCCTCCCATCTCAGTCTCTCAAGTAGCTGGAACTACAGGCATGTGCCAGCATGACTGGCTAATTATTTTATTTTTAGTAGAGATGGGTTTTGCCATGTTGGGCAAGCTGGTCTCGAACTCCTGACCTCAAGTGATCTGCGTACTTCGGCCTCTCAAACTGCTAGGATTACAGGTTATGAGCCATCACACCCAGCTTTCTTTTTCCTTTTTTCTTTTTTTGAAACAGGGTTTTACTCTGTCACCCAGGAGGCTGGAGTGCAGCAGCAGGATCTTAGCTGACTGCAGCCTGGACCTCCCAGGCTCAAGTGATCCTCCCATCTCAGTCTCTCAAGCAGCTAGGACTACAGGCCTGTACCACCATGCCCTGCTAATTATTTTATTTTTCGTATAGACAGGGTTTCACCATGTTGACCAGGCTGGTTGTGAATGCCTAAGCTCAAGCAATCCACAAACCTTGGCCTCCCAAAGTGCTGGGATTGCAGGTGTAAGCCACTGTACCAGCCTCTCCAGCATGACTTCTTTCATGGCAAGTAAGGTGACTGGAATGTGTGTAGGCTTTATTACAGGTCTTACATTCATAGCGTTTTCTCCCAGTATGAATTATTTCATGGAGGTGAAGGGAAGTGAGACAACTGAAGTCTTTATCACATTTTTTTACATTCATAGAGTTTCTCTCCAGTATGAGTACTTCTATGGTTACAAAGGGAACGGAAACGACTAAAGGCTTTACCACATTTTTTACATTCACAGGGTCTCTCTCCAGTATAAATGCTTCTATGGTAACTGTCACACACATCCATGTGAAGAGACCACCAAACAGGCGGTGTGTGAACAATAAAGCTTTTTAATCACCTGGGTGCGGGCGGGCTGAGTCCAAAAAGAGAGTCAGCAAAGGGAGATAGAGGTGGGGCCATTTTATAGGATTTGGGTAGGTAGTGGAAAATTACAGTCTAAGGGGGTTTTGCTCTTGAGGGCAGGGCGGGGGTCACAAGGTGCTCAGTGGGGGAGCTTCTGAGCCAGGAGAAAAAATTTCACAAGTTAATCGCTTAGTTAAGGTGGGGCAGGAACAAATCACAATGGCGGAATGTCATCAGTTAAGGCAGGAGCCAGCCATTTTCACTTCTTTTGTGATTCTTCACTTGCTTCAGGCCACCTGGATGTATTTGTGCAGGTCACAGGGGATATGATGGCTTAGCTTGGGCTTAGAGGCCTGACAATAATGAAGGGAAGTGGAATAACTGAAGGCTTTATCACATTTGGTACATTTATAGGGTCTTTCTCCAGTGTGAGTCCTTTCATGCGTTTTAAAAGAACAAGAACGTCTCCATGCTTTCCCACATTCCTTACATTCATAGCCTTCCTCTCCAGTTGAGTTCCTTCATGTATTAGACAGGAACCGGAAACAGTGAACACTTTACCACATTGTTTATAATGTATATCTATTCTTTCTTCAAACTCTCAAAAATATAACTGTTCAGATTTGAGAGAGTCACTCTTTTCTCCTTTCTGCTTTTAGACTAATAGACAAAGTTGTAGGTAGAGACCATTTTCTGAAATCTGACAGTGGTTTATATTTCTGAGCAAATAGATTTCTTTATATTGAAATGAAATTAGAATGATTTATCCACCAAATTGCATGTGCTCCCTGAGTAAAAACAAACTCCAAAAAAGGAAAGAATGTGACAGAGATGGAGCAATACATGGTCACTTTCTTATGCCAAATTATTTAAAAAACCAGATTTAATATGCTAATGAGTTCTCTCTACCTGACAGAAACGTAGTGTGTTGGGAAGAAATGTCTGCCCTTACCATCACATTCTGTAAATGGTAAGATTGGACTGACTTCATTGAATCAAATGTGATGGCTTGAATTCAGGCACTCAGCATTTCTCATACAGCTATACTGGGGCCTTCTCTTAGATCACAAAACAATGTACCACTGCAGACTAACTTCCCACAAGGCATTAAGATGTGAAAGGCTCAAAATAGCAAAGAAAGACCTAGAAATTTAAGGACTGGCTGCTAACTTCCCATTTGCATATATTTTCCAACAACAAAGCTTTGCTTTACTGAAAAGTGAGATTGAGAAAGACAAGGATGATATACCACACATACATAATGTCTTCCTGAGTTTTGAAAACAGTGGGCAAAGTAACTTAATTTCAAGTGGGTTGTATCTCCTGTTGAATAAATTGAATCAATAACACAATCCCTGACTCTGAATCTCACCTGGAGAGACAGGTAAGCAATAATGAACTCGGTGCTACAATTGTGTACTAGAGGAAAAAAGCAGAGATTTTGCAAAGTAGGCATCTCTAGCAGGTGTGTTGATGGAACCTTCTTCCTGTTTCTAATACAGCTGCACATGCTTCTGGCAGGCAGCTTGAATTTTTACCCCTCAACCTTAGTGATTTTGTCTTCCTTGGCTCTAGATTCTGGCATGTCTGTGCATAAATTGTCAATTTTATTAAATCTGTAAAAGGCCTGAGTGTTAACATTAAGCATGCAGATGCAGTGCTTGCCTGGCCAAGCGCACTTCCTGGGCCACCAAAATAGTGCAGCTGCAGCCATTAGCAGTGACAATCTGTAAATCTTAATCTGTTCAACTGTGGCACTGTCATGAGTTGATCCAGGGTAAACATTTGCTATTTCAATTAGCTAGAGGGAAGACCACTATAAATATACTGTGCTGTCCCTTGGAGACTATATTATATATTTAAAGTAAAAAAGTATTATATTTTAAATGCCTAATTTGTAACTAATTTAACAATAAGTTTGATAACTTTTCTTCTAGCCTATGTCCATTGCTTCCTCAAAGTGTTTTATTTAGAAATTAGAAATTTATTTTGAGGTCAGGATTTCTATTTCATCTGTTTCTAATGCGTATAGGTGACTGTTAACTCATTATCCTTATAGGTAAAGTACACGGGTCCTTTTTATGCTTTAGTTCCTTAAAATTGACTCACATATTCAGATCATTCTGCTGAATAGCACCAAAGGATAGAAAGAGCTAAGATATGGTAAACTAATATAATTAACCTGATATAATTTAAGGATAAATATAATTACTGTAAGAAATCAGTGTCAGACTTTGATATGTAAAGAAACAATGAGCAAAATGCTACTCATACTAACTTATTTCAAATATTTACTAAGTAAACTGACATTAAGATGACTGAAAAAGAACATTACTAGTGTCTGGGGAATAAGTCTATAAATTTAGGAGTCATTAACAGAGATATTTGATGTATTAACTAAATATGAAGATCTATTATTAAGGAATGCTTCTCAAAAATATTTTCCTAAACCTGGTGTGCATGTCTCTAAATATGACTATACTTTAGTTACAAATCTCTAAATTAGTAGTAATTTATTTCTGCATTAGTTTTTTATGGTTCAACCTAAGGTATCTCACGTAACTACAACAAAGATTTCAGTCAAACCTTCAATCAGGTGAGGCTTGACTAGAGCTGGGGGTTCTGACTCTAAGTCCACTCAAATGGCTATTAGCTGGAGGCTTCAGTTACTTGCTTCATGGGCTTCTCTATATAATTTCTCATGACATAACAGCTGGCTTTTTCCATAGCAAGTGGTCTAAGACATAGAATGCAAAGCCATACTGCTTTATAATGGCCTACCAAGTATCCCAGTCACACACTGTCACTATTGCCTTATTTACTTATTAAAAGTGAGTCACTAGTTCTAGCCTACACTGAAAGAAAAGAGGCTGTTATCCAGGGTAATGCCTATACTATATAGCTGAATTTCCACCCTGCCGTAACTCTGCTTATCTTTAAGAAATAAGACGGTTGCAATAAAAAGTTCCCTTAGTAACCAGACCATATACTTAGAGGAGTAAAAGGCATTTGTTAAAATCTTTAATATTTACATCCTGTAGTTTATAACAGTAATAAGCAAGGGTTGGCATACTATATCCTGGACGTATCTTAATGGCCCTTGAGCTAAGAATTATTTTTACACTGTTAAACTGTGTTTTTTTAAAGACAGGAATAAGTGATAGTGATAACATGTGGCTGAAAAAGCCTAAAATATCTACTATCTTATCCTTTATGGAAAATATTTGCCCATCTCTTGCAGTCAGGAACAAATATCCAAAGCAATGCCAATATCATGATTACCTGAAATAAGCAAATATGAGCTTTTAATTTTATTATTTTAGGCTTACATTTTTGTTTTGCTTCAATCTAGCCCTAAACAGTTGTTAATATTGTTGTCGTGGGATTTTTCTGTTTTAATTTCATCATATCAGCCCACACCAATAATAAAGGACACTCTTGACAACTCAAAAATAAAACTATTTTCTTTCAGGAAGTCAAGAGTGGAATAAGGACAGATGAATCATAATTAATACTTGTCTCAATGTTTCAGAATTCCTTACGTGCCACTTACTCCCTCTCCCAACCCACTAGTATTGCCCTTTTGGGGATACTCTGTTCATAGAATCTTATTTTGTTCATTTCCCAGAATGACCGTTACACTTCAGGTCCATATTGCAGAGACCATATTTTTATTCTAAAGAATTTTTTTTTCTTATTTATCTCAGAGGGCCTACTATCTATTTCCCATACTATACACAAACATAAAATCAATCAACAAATAGTTACTAAAATTAAGACACTGAAGATCTCATTCTATGTACTGTGGAGATTACAAAAAGATAAAAGGCTATCACAGTGGAAATTATAGGCAAATTGAGAAGCAAGCCTTTACAAGTGAAAAGTTGGCCGATAACCGAGCCAGTGTGAGTGAAGTGCTAAGTCAGTACTACAGAGAAGAGAGGTATAGAAAACTTGTCCAGTCGGGTGTCTTACATTTTAAAGGCAGGTCACTGTGCGATGTTTGACCTTATAGATCATGCTAGAACTTTGTTAAGATCCATGAGGACTGAGCTTATTATTATTATTTTTTTGACAGAAGTTAGGGAATGAAAGCCTAAAATTTGATTTTGCCTTTTTCTTCCTTAATGTTTTCTTCAGCACCCATGGCCCAGAATGTCTAAAAGTTTAATTGTTCCATACCGATTTTCAGGGAGTATCTGGTAATTTTACACATAATAAAAATTAAATATATCAGCTACTGCTGTGATGATAGCATGAATATTTTCATAAATCCTTAAACAGCTGTCCAGCTAATACAATGTAACCGAATTGGCACAGTATTAGACCTATAATTGTTGCTGATGCTATGGATGAAGCTGTAAGAAAATAACAGCTACAACAAAACAAGTAATTATTTAAAAATGACTGTGTTTGTGTTTACTTACACTCAATATTAATTACTATATACAATGGTAAGGTGGCATTTGTTTAATACATTTATACTTTGATAAAACAGTAAACCAAATACTATTCATTCTTTTAAAAACTGTTCTCTCATTTCTTAAGTAAAGCTCATTTATTTTGTTTCCTAAAGTAAAGCTGTTCTGTATACTTGATGCATGTGCTTTCATGAAACTAAACATTACAAATAAGTAAGGTGGTTGTTGGAAATAAAGTTTGTTTCCATCCCCTCCAAAATTTAGTTAACCTTCATTCTCATCTTATCAAAGCAATTATCTGATACATATAAATGTTAAATTGATATAAATATAAATGTATATTCAGGTCTGCCTGAAATTTCTATCTGATTTGAATACTGGAAATCATTCTTAAAAGGGGAGACTTATTTGTGCTCTTCTTAGAAGGAAATCTAATGTCATACACTTATTTCAGGCAGGAAGAGATTTCTGAAAAGAACACTGAAGAACTAAAGGCATGATGAAGTATTCAGTTCTAAAAGTTCCTAGACAATTTGAAAATGTCAGGGCACGCATTATTCTGTTGATATTAAACAACCTGTCAGCCCAACGCATTTGTGAAAAATAACAGTGGGTAACTCTTTGGTATTTCCAATGTCTCTGAATTTAACTCGAAATGTACATGCCCCTCCCCTAACTCAGAGCCTGCATCAAAAATAAATAAATAAATAAATCAAACCATTTAGTACCCTTCAGTTACATGATGACCTTGTTAATGTTCAAATTAACAGAGAGCTAGTGAGAGTGCCCTGAAATTCCAAGAGCAGTCAGAAACAGTGTAGGTTATGAATAGAAAGTAGTATTATAATAAAGAGGGTTAATCTAAAGAGAAAATGGCTCTCATATGTCATGCAGTGTCCAGCTAGTAGCAGAATGAATGTACATGTTAGTTATATTAAAAATACCTAAATCTAATTCACTAACAAACTTACATCATATAAATTGTTTTGTTTCAGATGGACTATTTGGTATAAATTTTAAAATCAATCAATTAAGATGTCTTGAAAGTTGTACTCTAGTCAAAATATTATACTAGGTAGATACTATGGAGGAAACAGAGAGGGCTGTTTAAGACATGGCGCCTGCATTTATTAAGATGGAATGAATCACTGGGAAAATGCAGAGACTGGAAAGGAGGACAGGTAAGACAAGATAGCCATTCAGCAAATAAGAGGAGAAGGGTGAGAATTGAGATGTTGGTTAGGATTAAGGTTAAAATGGATGGGTATATATGGTCAACAAACGGATTTTCAGGAATACTTGTAATCACAAAAAAGGCAATATCTTCCACTTCTCTTAACAGTGAATATTCTGAAATTTCCTCAAGGTAATAATTAATCCTAGGAAAATGGGTAAAATATGGCCAATAGCCTTTGGAGAACATAGTTATATCCATTAAAAAAAAAAAAAAGGAAACACGTAAGGACCAAAACAAAAGAGGGAAAAGATGAAAATCAGAATGCTAGCAAGATTGCAAAATTGAGTGGCCTCAAGGACTTTTGCCTGTTCATCAGACCTAGAGCCTAGAGCTGTCTACTTTAAATAGGGAAGCCAGAGTTTTGGCAGGAACTAGGAGGAGAGTTGAGCTCCAGCTCCCGTGGGAAGCCAAGATCCTGGGGACTACTTCTCTAAAGAAAAAACTTTGAAAGAAATGATTTCATATAGTCTCCCTTTGCTGGGGAAATATTTCATTTTTAATGAAATGAAAAAAAAGTTATGTATTTTTTTGGATGGTAAAAATAACATCCCCTAATAATTATATCCATAGAAGAGCCCACAGATAGATTTTGAAAATGAATTTATGCTGTGTGTGATAATTCAAGCTGAGAAATAAAAAATATGGTAATAAATTGTCAGAAATTTGGGGAGTATGACAGAAGTAAAACAAAGCCCTTCCAGAGAAGTATATTCTCAAACAAGCCTGGAAATATTCCTAAGAGAAATTTCACTGTAGAGATATCAAATGTATAATTACTGATAGAAATGTATGAAACAATTTAAAAAATTTTAAAAAGGACATATGTTTGAAAATATTTTAAAAATGTAGATAAATCTTAGGTCAAAAGAAAGCTCATTTTGTGAAATAAAATACTCAGAATGATGTAAAATGAAAATATAATGTAACAAAACCAATAGGATGAAGCTTCTTTGACAATTTACCACTTTGACTATAAATTGATAAATTTATCATATATTTTTATTCAAAGACGTGCTGAATATGAAGATGAAAAATAAGCTATAAAAATAAAGTAATAAAACTGAAAAAATAGAAAGGAATAATAATAAAGATAAAAGCCTAAAGAAATCATAATCTCAGCAGCCATAACAATAATAGTACTTGTAAAGATCTTACTAGTTTCCAAATACTGGTTTCACTTTTACATTTATTAGCTTAATATACCACAATTTGCAAAGTAAACTTACTAATCCTGTTTAAAGTCAGGAAACATAAACAATAGAGAATCAGCTATTGTTTACTTGTAAAAAAAAAGTTAATAAAACAGACAAACCTCCAGGATGTTTAATCAAGAAAAAGATGTAGAACATACAAGTACATAATATTAAGATAAAAATGGAGAATGCAACATTTATTGAAGACATTAAAATAATTATGTGTATACTAAGAATATTATGCTAATAAATTGGAAAACAAAGATGAACTAGATGTTTTAAGAACTAAAACCTATCCAGACAAAAATCTTTTGACTCAGACAAAAATCTCAATAAATTAATAAGCCATTAGAATTATCTCATACTTAAAAATTTATTTAAAAAGTATACTGTCATGAATGTGTAATTTTTACAGATACCTGACAAACTTTCATAGAAAATAGAATTACAAATATTATGTAAGCCTTTTCAGAAAATAAAAACAGAGGAGACACTTCTCAATTCATGTTATAAGTCTCATATATTCACGATATCAAAACCAAATTAGGGCTGTATAAATACTAGTATCATAAGCCAATATCACTTGGAAATACATGCAGTCATTCTAAATATAAAATTTAGAACAAAACATTAATATGTTTTTACAAAAGCCTAAGTGACGCAATGATGTCTTAATTTTGCAAAATCTATTGATGTAATTCATGTTATAAAGAATAAACCATATTATCATCTTAACAGAAGTCTTAGATAAAACTCAACAGACTTTTATATTATTAATATTAACCAAAGTAGTAATAGAAATTCACTTTCTTAACATAGGATGTCTATTAAAACTTGCAGTAAACATTGAATCAATGGTAGAATATTTGAAGCATTTAAGTCCAACAATGAGAAAAGTATGTCTGTCATCTATTCATCAAGTAAGACAAGTTGAAGAAATACAAAGTATAAGCATTGGTGTTTTTAATGTCCTCAATGCAGGTTGTTCACAAAGCATTATTTTATATAAAATTTATCAATTTATATAATTTATATAAAATTTATATATAAATTATATAAATTTAAATTTTATATAAAATGTATACATAACAGTAAAATGTTATATAAGTGGCATCATATATCTATTTCCTTGAAATGTGCTATTTTTCTTAATATATTTTTAGAATTCATCCAGATTGGTAGATTACAGTCTGTTACATTTTACTTAATACAGTTCTGTATGGCATCTACATAAAAAAAGACCCAAGATATTCTTCAGACCCATTATTAGAATTAACAAGAGAGTTTAATAATGTGGCTAATGGCTACAAGAGCAATAAAAAATAAAAGTTACATAAAAATATGACAGCAAAAACTATAAAACGTTTTGAGATACTATAAAAATGTAAGTAATTTAATGAAAATATAAATATCTTTTATAGATCAAATTGTAAAATAGTGATAAAGTTCTAAAATATGCAGTTTGTTTAGCAAAATATAAATACAGTCATGCGTCACTTGATGGGGATATATTCTGTGAAATGTGTCATTAGACAATTTAGTCATTGCGTGAACATCATAGAGCATACTTACACAAACCTAGGGGTGTGTGGGTGTGTGTTTGTGTGTGTTGTCTGTGTGTGTGTATTTTTTCATATAACAAACCAAAGGTCCTAGCACTATTACTGAATATCAATAATCATTTCTCCTTCTTGAAGTGCAATGCCAATATCAAGTGTCATGTATCAGGTTTCTATATATGCTCCATTATAATCTTATGGGACCACCATTGTATATGCTGCCCATCATTGACCGAAATGTCATTACGTGGCACGTGGCTGTAGTTCTTGTGTTTTTGTAACAAGGCAGCTCTGATATCCAAGTTGATCATATTACAATAATAACAATATAAAAATCTTATCCACTAAAGACATACTGAAGTAATGAAAAGCAAAGCTTTGACTCAAAAAAAATTTATGATACATATGACTAACAAAGGATCAATATTAAGAATATGTAAATTGATCATATAAATAAATAAAAATCCAACAAAAAATTTGGGCAAAATATATGAATCAAAATATCGCAGAAATAGAAATTCAAATCATAACAACAAAATGCCAGGAGATTTTGAATCTATCTGTTATTCCTAGCAAGGAAATAAAAAACACAGTGAGGTACAGCTTTCACGAATTCAAATTACAATACATTTAAAACAGAAAGATCCATAAAATAGTGGTACATATATTGGCACAAACTCTTTGGAGAGAAATATGACAATATCTAGTAAAGTTGAGGATTTTTAGACCATAAATTTCAACAATATTATAAAACATCTTGTACCTGAATATGCTTGTTGATTTCACTGTAATTCTTTGTTTTTCCTTTTTTTTTTTTTTTTTTTTGAGATGGAGTCTCACTCTGACGCCCAGGCTGGAGTGCAGTGGCGCGATCTCGGCTCACTGCAAGCTCCGCCTCCCGGGTTCACACCATTCTCCTGCCTCAGCCTCCCGAGTAGCTGGGACTACAGGCACCCGCCACCATGCCCGGCTAATTTTTTGTATTTTTAGTAGAGACGGGGTTTCACCGTGTTAGCCAGGATGGTCTCGATCTCCTGACCTCATGATCTGCCCGCCTCGGCCTCCCAAAGTGCTGGGATTACAGGCGTGAGCCACCGTGCCGGGCCCGATTTCACTATAATTTCAAAAAAACCCCAAAATAACCTAAATGTTCACTGAAAAAATGTGGGCAAATAAATTTTTATATATATATATATAGTTATATATTATACACTACAATATATAGTAGTGTATACATAGTATAATTTATACATATGTATAAATTATAGTATGTATGTCCATATACGTATAACTATATAGTTCACTGGTGAAAATTATAAAATTCAAAAGGATACATGAGTACTACTGCAGTGAACATTTTGTGCATGACGTTTGAGGCACACTGGTGGGCATTTTTACTGAATATATACATAGAAGGGGAATGAATGGATCATATCGTGTTGGCACTTCCATTTTTTACAAACTAATTTGATAGCTTTAAAAAGTGATTGAGCCTACTTACATTTTCAGTTTCAATGTACAAGAATTTCAGTTACCATTCCTTACTTTGTATTCTCCACCTTTTAAAATGTAGCCCAATGTGCAACCTGGTGTACAGTCATAACTATGTATTTTCTGTTAGACTCAATATATTGTTATCATCTAGTGATCCCCAAACTCACCAACTTCCTTTTTCTCTATTTTAAGCCTTTGGAAATGGAAATTCTCACTGTTTACTTCAAATCTGTCCAAGAATTATATGAATAGATATCCTGCTGTCTATTCACTAGCCATCCACGCAATTATTCCTTTAGTAGCTTAATTCAAGGCCAAAAAAGACAATCTATATAGGGCTCACTATCCTCCTGATGCCTGACATATCCCCTATACAAGTTTTCAAACTTAACATTATGTTGTAGTTTTCTGTGATCTTTTGCAATAGAAACCCATTATTCTATTTCTCTTTCTCAGTAAAATGTCTCACTCTATTGAAAGCTGCCAACAAAAGAAAAAAAATTATCTCAGCTATCTTATTTTGTAATTTATTCTTCATAATGTTTTATATGTATTCAAGCACCAGGTTTTGCATATTTGGGAAATAAGTAAGTCAATCCATAAACTTTATTAACTGTCACAGACCTCATGGAAATAAGTTAGTATTCAATGAGTAAATTCAGATTTTGCTACACTAAAACATCTGGAAATTGCTTTCAGAGGCTTTTAGATTGTTGGAACTCACCAATTTGGCTTTATCTTTTACCTCTTTCTAAAGATATTTAAATCAATAATGAAATGATATTCTTTTTCAAGCCTTGCCTAAGGCCTTCATACACAAATATGCTTTTTAGTTTTTTGTTGTTTTTTTTTTAAAAAAAAAAAAAAGTAAAAGAAAATCCCTGAACTCTTAAGCTTTGACCTATACTTTGGTTGTGATTGAAACAGTCTGGGTTTTCCTTTACTTACTTTTTTTTTTTTTTTTTTTGAGATGGAGTCTCATTCTTGTCACTCAGTCTACAGTGCAGTGGCACAATCTTGGCTCACTGCAACTTCAACCTCCTGGGTTCAAGCAATTCTCCTGCCTGAGCCTACCAAGTAGCTGGGACTACAGGTGCCCGCCCGGCTAATTTTGTATTTTTAGCCGAGACGGATTTCACCATGTTGGCCAGGCTGGTCTCGAACTCCTGACCTCAGGTGATCCACTTGCCTCGGCCTCCCAAAGTGCTGGAATCACGGGCATGAGCCACCACGCCTGGCCAAATATTTTTTTAAAATATTAAAGATAAAACAATCCTTTGGTCTCCTATTCAGAGTTGTCCACAATAAATTCATATATCAGATCTATTGAGAAATAATATAATCAAATCGCCTTTGTAGATTAAAAAAAACTGCGACCTGTTACTGAGAGTTATGGTTACTCGTACATACGTGCATCTTAACTAACTTGTTAAGATGGCCATCTGCAAGCCAGGAAGAGAGGTCTCACTTTAAATCATTTATGCTGACACCTTGATCATAGACACCCAGTGTCCAGAACTGTAAGAAAATTCATTCTGTTGTTTAAGCCACCAAGTCTACGGTACTTTGTTAAGGCAGCCAGAGCTGACTAATACATTACGTCACTCAAATAATTTTTTAAAAAGCTATGTAAGGAAATAGTAAAGATCTGCTATACTTACGTAATATGAGCAAATGTGTGAGAGAGTGTTTAATTGACATATGAAATAAGAATGATGAGAATACATGACAGCAAGATCACTATCTCAGAATTGGGAGTTTCGACGTGACTATTGTGTGTCATTTTATATGCAGTTTGACAGGCTGCATGATTCTTAGTTGATTAATTTATTTTTTAATTGACAAAAATTGTATTTATCATGTACAACATGATGCTTTCAAATATATACATTGCAGAATGGCTACATCAAGCTAATAGTAACTCACATAGGTATCATTTTTGTAGCAAGAACACTTAAAACCTATTTTTTAACTGATTTTCAAGAATATAATATGTTATTAATTGTACTCGTCATGCTGTACAGTAGATCTCTTGAACTTATACCTCCTATCTAAGTGAAATTTTGTGTCCTTTGAGCAACATCTCCTCAACCCACACACTACCTCATCTGCCCGCCTTTGGTAACCAACATTCTACTATTTGCTTCTGTTAGTTTCACTTTTTTAGATTCTACATAAAAGTAAGATCACATGGTATTTGTCTTTCTGTGCCTGGCTTATTCACTTAATTTTCTCCAGGTTGATCCATGTTACAAACCACGGATGTACTTCTGTTTTAAAGCTGAACAGTATTCCACTGTGTGTGTATGTGTATATATATAACATTTTCTTATTTATTAATCTTTTGACCAATTATTAGATTGACTATAGTGAATAATGCCCGAATGAATACGGGAATGCAGATATCTCTTCAATATACAGGTTTTATTTCCTTTGCATATGTACCAAGTAGCGGAGTTGGCTGAATCATATGGTAGTTCTATTTTAAATTTTTGAGTAGTTGCCATACTGTTTTCCATAATGGCTGTACTAATTTACATACATGCCAACAGCATGCCAATATTCCCTTTTCTCCAATCCTTGTCAACACTTATCTTTTGTCTTTTTGATAACAGCCATTGTAACAAGTTTAAGGTATCTCGTTGTGGTTTTCATTTTCATTTCTCTGATGATTGGTGATATTGAGAATTTTTAAATCTACCTGTTGGTCATTTGTATGCCTTCTTTTGAGAAATGTCTGTTCAGGTCCTTTGCCCATTTTTTAACTGTTTTATTTGTTTTCTTGCTGTTGAGTTGTTTGAGTTTCTCACATAATTTATATTAAGTCCTTGTCAGATGTATGGTTTAAAAATATTTTCTCCCGTTTTGTAGCTTGTCTTTTCACTCTGTTGATTGTATCTTTTTCTGTGCAAAAGCGTCTTATTTCATATAATCACATTTGTCTTTTCTGTTTGTTTCTGTTGCTTGTGCTTTTTGGATCATACCCAAAAATGATTGCCCAGATCAATATCATGAAGCTTTTTCTTTGTTTTCTATTAGCAGTATTACAGTTTTAGGTCTTATAACTGAGACTTAATCCATTCTGAGTTGATTTTTGTATATGGTGTGAGACGAGTCTAATTTTATTATTTTGGATGAGGATGTCCAGTTTTCTCAACACCATTTGTTAAAGAAACTATGTCTTCCTTATTGTGTGTCCTTGGCATCTTGTCAAAAACTAATTGATTATAAATAGATGAATTTATTTCTGGGTTCTCCATTCTCTTCCACTAGTCTACTTGTTGGTCTTTATGACTGTACAATGGTGTGTTGGTTATTATAAATTTATGTTTATTTTGAAATCAGGTAGTGTGATGCCTTCAGTTTATTATTTTTTCTCAAGATTGCTTTGGCTATTTGGGGTCTTTTGTGGTTCTAAACAAATTAGAATTTTAACAGGAATTGCTTTGGGTAGTATGAAAATTTTAGCAATATTCTAATTCATGAACATAGGCGATCTCTATTTAGTTGTGCCTTCAGTATCTTTTATCAATGTTTTATAAACTTCAGTGTATAGATATTTTACTTCCACCTAAAATTCATTTTTAGGTTTTTTTCTATTGTAAATGTGATTTTTTTCTAGATTTATTTTTTGATAGTTCACTGATAGTGTATAGAAATGCTACCGATTTTTCTATGACTTTATATGCTGAAATTTTACTGAATTTGCTTATTAGTTCTTACTATTTTCTGATGGACTCTTTGGGGTGATTATGTCATCAGCTAACACAGACAATAAAACTTTTTTCTAATATAGATGCCTTTTATTTCTTTCTCTTGCCTAATTGCTTTGGTTAAACTTTTGGTCCTATACTGAACAGAAATGGTGAAAGTGGGAATGCTTGTCTTCTTCCTGGTCTTGAGGAAAAACTTTCAGTTTTCCACTGTTGAGTATAATGTTACCTGTGGGTTTTTCATATGTGCCCTTTTTTATGTGTTTTTTGTCCTTCATTCTGCTAATGAAGGACATTTATATATTAACATATTAGCATTCTGTTAATAACATATTGATAGATTTGTATATAACAACCCACAATTTCACATACTTGAAAACAGTATTCTCATCTTTTAAAATGTGAAATTTATATTAGATCACCTAAAGTAACATCATTTATATGATTTTATGTTTCTGAAATTGTTCAATCAAAGCAGTTAAGTTTCTCCAGGCCAGGAAGTATACAGAATGCTCTTTTCTCTTATTTTTCAAGAAATTTCCTTGCTTGGAGCTCCTTGACAGACCAGTCTTAAAAGATGAATTGATTTATAATTTACATTTTAAACTTAAAATTTTTTTTTTAATTTTGGAAATAATGTGGTAACTTATTTTAGTAAAGTGAAAAATTTTAATTGCTTTTATGAATGGTAAAAGACATTGATTTAGAAAGAGAAATTATTAAAAATGCAGCTCAGATGTTTAAAATCTCAGCATCTTTTTTTCATTTCATAGTAGGAATTAATCTTATTCTTCACATAAAGTATCATGCTGAGATTCAATCAATTTTATTGCTCTATGATTACAGTAATTTCTATAGAAAATACTTTTTAAAATAACCATCCATAATTGTTACTTTTAATTTCATATTTAGATTCAAGGCTTTCACTTCCACCATGACAGCATGAGGAGCTCCATGGACATACTTCCCAGTGAAACTAGTAGAAATTAAAAATAACAAAACAACAAAAACAAACATTTTAAAGTCTCTGGAAATGGTCTTATGTGCATGCAGCAAATGAAGAAACATCCATACAAGAAAATCAGCTAAAACTTGATAAGAACAGTGAGAATCTGTAGTATGTAAACTGAGACCTACTTTCTTTGTGCTCCCAACTCAGCAATAGAGAAACTGTACTCCAATCTGGTGTGGCAAAGAACACAGAGTTTTCTCTCTCTCCAGCTCTCAGTAGGACGGCTTTCTACTAGTATGATCAAGGTGACAGCATTTCTCATACTGTCCTCAGCAATTTATTGGTAAGATTACATTCCAGGCAAATGTAGCACAGAAGTAGATGCTTTCTTCTTCTGTCCCAATTTTGGGATGGAGGCTCTACTTTGGATCCAATGCCATTGAGAATACTATAGACGAAGTAGTCCTATCTCTGGCTCATAGGAAGTGGTATCACACTGGAAGAGGCAAGCTTAGAAGACCTGTGGATACCGCCACAACTACTTTTAAAATAACATAACAAATATTTTTGTCCCAAAATACTTAACAGACCTGTAAATGCTTAACATCTTGGTGGGGTTAGTGTGTTTAGCAGTTTACTGGTTACAGACAGAGCATGGGATTTGATGCTTGAACTGAAGGAGCATTTTTCACGTTTCATTTTACAGATAGCACAGGATTCTTTTTAGTTTTAGAAGTCTTTCAAAATAAGAAGTCAAATGAGGTAAGTAAGATATCACAAATAATCTATTAGATATAATGACAAGCGTTGCACCTTGTCAACAAGCAAGTTAAGAAGACATGAGGAAAGTTCCAGAATTTCTTGAGAGAAAAATTAAAAGTTTTGTACTGAAAATAACCCCCACATGAGAGTTTCAGGCAAACTTCTTAGCTTGAAATTAACATTTATAATAAGGATCAGAATAACAGTGGTTTGGGTTTTAATGTTTCAATCTAGAAAGATTTGGCTGGGTGTGGTGGCTCACGCCTATAATCCCAGCATTTTGGGAGGTCGAGGCAGGAGAATCACTTAGGTCAGGAGTTCAAGACCAGCCTGGCCAATGTGGTGAAACCCAGTCTCTACTAAAAACACAAAAAAAGCCGGGCATCACCATGCCTGTAGTCCCAGCTACTTGGGGGGCTGAGGCACCAGAATCACTTGAACCCAAGAGGTGGAGGTTGTAGTGAGCCAAGATCATGCCACTACACTCCAGCCTGGGTGACAGAGTGAGACTCTGTCTAAAAAAAACAAAGAAGAAAAAAAATTTTTTATTCTTCTCATGTACTCCTCAATCATTAGCTACTTAATTCTTGAGCCAACTGAACAACTGTCATGTGCCAGATACTTTACTATGTAACAGGCAGAGAGGAAGGAAGAGTGTGTATTGTTGAGAGAAGTGGAAAGAGAATAAAAGATGTAAGGGAAAAAGAAAACAAGTCCTTTATCATTAAGAAGTTTGGCATGTCCATATGAAACATATTCATATCACTGTACCTTGGCAGGTATACAAATGTTCCAAGAAAGGAACACACAACATGATTGTCTTCTCCAAAGCATCATTAATGATCCCTTCTCTTCAACTATGCCTTATTTTACATTTCTTTGTTGTTTTTTGTATTAGGCCATTCTTGCACTGCTGTAAAGAAACACCTGAGACTGCCTAATTTATAAACAAAAAAAGTTTTAATTGGCTCATGGTTCTGAAGGCTATACAGGAAACATGGTGCTGGCATCTGCTTCTGGTGAGGCCTCAGGAAGCATACAATCATGGCAGAAGGCCACAGAAAGCCAGCATGGTGAAAGGAGGAGTAAGAGAGAATGAGTGGGGAGGTTCCACACACTTTTAAACAACCAGATCTCACAAGAACAAACTCACTATCATAAGGACAGCACCAAGAAATTCAGGAGTAGTCTGCCCACATGACCCATCTCCTTCCAGGCCCCGCTCCTTCCAGGCCCCACCTCCACCACTGGGAATTACATTTCAACATGATATTTGGGCAGAAGAACCAACATGCAAACTATATTATTCCACTGCTGGCCCCCAAATATTACATCCTCTTCACATTGAAAAATATAACCATCCCCTGCCAATAGTCCCCAAAAGTCTTTACCCATTCCAGCATCAAGTCTAAGGTCCTAAGTTACACCTGAGACACACTTCCGTTTACCTATGAGCCTGCAAAATTAAAACAAGTTATGTACTCAAATTACAATGGTAGTTCAGGCCTTGGGTAAACATTACAATTCCAAAGGGAAGAAATTGGCCAAAAGAAAGGGGCAATAGGCTCCATGCAAGTTTGAAACCTAGCAGGAATATCACTAAATGTTAAAGTTCCAAAACAATCTCTTTTGACTCCATGGCCCACATCTAGAGCACATTGCTGCAAGGGGTGGGCTCCCAAGCTGTTGGACAGCTCAGCCCCTGTGGTTTTGTAGGCTGTAGCCCCCACAGCTGTCCTCACAGGTTGGAATTAAGTGTCTGTGGCTTTTTGAGGTACAGGGTGCAAGCTGCTGGTATATCTACCATTCTAACTCTGGCAGCAGCCTCCTTCTCAAAACTCCACTAGGCAGTGCCCCAGTGGGCACTCTGTGTGGGAATGCCAACCCATATTTTCTCTAGTCATTGCCCTAGTAGAGATTATCTGTGAGGGCTCTACTCCTGCAGCAAGAATGTGCCTAGGCACCCAGGCTATCTCACACATCCTCTGAAATCTAAGTGGAAGCCACCAAGCCTCCTTCATTTTTGCATTCTGTGCACCCACAAGCTCAATATCACATGAAAGCCATTAAGCCTTATGGGTGTGCCCTCCAGAGTGTCAGCCTGAGCTGTACCTGGGGCCTTCGAGACACAGCTATAGCTGTAGCAGTCAAGATGTGAGGAGCATCCTCCCAATGTGGCACAGGTCATTGGTGCCATGGACGTAGACCTTCAAGCCATTCTTTCCTCCTAGGCCTCTGGGCCTGTGATGACAGGGACAACCTAGAAGATTTCTGAAATATCTTTGAGGCCTTTTTGCTACCGTCTTGGATATTAGCACTTTTGGTCATATTAATCTCTTTAACAAGTGGTTGCTCCACAGCCTGTTTAGATTTTTTCTCTACCATACTGCCAGGCTGCAAATTTTCCAAACTGATATTGTGTCCCTTTTAAATAGATGTTCCAAATTTAGGTCATGTATTTGCTCCTGTATTTGGTCATAGGCTGTTAGAAGCAGCCAAGCCATATCTTGAACACATTTCTTAGAAATTTCTTCCACCAGATACTGTAGCACATCATTCTTAAATTGAAACTTCCATAGATCCCTAGAGCATAAACACAATGTGCCAAACTCTTTGCTAAGGTGTAACGTGGGTGATCTTTACTCTAGTTTCCAATAACTTTCTTTTTTCCATCTGAGACCTCATCAGCCTGGCCTTCACTGTCCATATTTCTATGAACATTTTGCTTACAACCATTTAACAAGTCTCTGAGAAGTTCCAAACTTTCCCTTATCTTCCTGTCTTCTTCTAAGCCCTCCAAACTCTTCAAACCTCTTCCCATTACCCACTTCCAAAGCCACTTCCACATTTTCAGGTATCTTTATAGTAATGTCCCACCCCTGAGTACCAATATTCTGTGTTAGGCCATTTTATTACTATAAAGAAATACCTGAGGCTGGGTAAATTATAAAGAAAAAAAGGTTTAATTGGCTCATAGTTCTGCAGGCTTTATAAGTAGCATGGTTCTGGTATCTGCTTCTGGTGAGGCCTCAGGAAGCTTACAATCATGGCAGAAGGCCACAGGGAGCCAGCATTTTACATAGGAAAAGCAGGAGCAAGAGAGAGAGTGGGGAGGTGCCACGCACTTTTAAACAACCAGATCTCATGAGAACTCACTCAGTATCATGAGGACGGCACCAGGTCATTCATGAGGGATTCACCCTTATGACCCAAACACCTCCCTCCCTGCCCCACCTACAACATCGAGGATTACATTCCAACATGAGATTTGGAGGGGCAAACATCTAGATGATGTCATGTTACTAAAAATAGACATAGACCTCTAGACCCAGACCATTCATTTCAACTTCAATGCATTTTTTACTGTGCAACCTAGTACATTTTTCTTCACTCTATACCATATGACATCAGGTTACAAGCAGATTCACTATTTTATTTTAATCATTATTTTGTGTGTAATGGGTCAATCAACAGATACCTCATAATTCCTTCCATATATACAGTAGTAAAAGAGGTGCAGAGAGGTGCTTGTTTCTGCTCTAGAATAGGTTAGTCTTTGGATAGTGTAGCAGGATCCATTATGACATTATCAAAGTATATGATTTGAGAAGGAACAGGTACAGAAAAGTAATTATACAGACTTTCAGATCAAAGAAAGAACATAGTTTACATCAAGTTATGGAGAAGAATCTCACAGAAGATGGAAACAGTTATACTTTGGGAAGATAACATAAACAAAATGAAAAACGAAAAAATGTACCAGTATATTTAAGATGATGGACATTAGACCAGACTAAAATTGAAGATATTTATAGGGAAATGATAAAGTACTGTGTGAAAAATGTATTGCTGACATGCTCTTATATGACTTTGTCCAGTAGAAAATGGGAGTACTTGAAAATGTACATCAAAGTCAAATGCCAGCTTTAGACCGCTCCAATGTGCCAGATAATTTCCAAAAGTTATCTTCTTAATGCTCTAGTTAATCCTATTGGAAATAATATTAGTTTTCACATTTCCTAATGGAAAACTGTAACTGGGCAATATTAAAATAAATGGTTCCAGTGAGCAGTAACAGAGTTCTGAAATTAAGTTTGTAGTACTTTTTTTTCAACCAAGTTTTTATGTTGAGACTATAAAGACACTGAAGGCAGTAAAACTGTCATTTATTTGCCATTATATTCTATATATTTCATATAGTGTAGGGAACTTAATGTTTAATAAAAGTATTTTTAATTAAATAGGTGAGATGAATAATGTATATGATTTAAAATCTAACAGTAGCATACAAGATGATTGTGAATAAAGAGGCAGGAAGAATGACATCCTTATGGTAGTATTTTGTATGTGAAAATGTGAAGAACGCACTAAGGTCATTTCAGCAAAGGTGAAAGGAAATGACATAGATTATAAGATGGGTGACCATAAAGGATCTTTGTGTGTTTTATATCTCCCTGAGTAAAATAACAAAATTGAGCTACTAGTTGTTAGATATATTGAACACATTGCAATTATTTTGTTGTTCTTTATGTTGGCATTATTCTACTTCTTTTATCCACCCCAACTTTAGTCTGAACTTCTCAAATAAAGACTCTCTTTTATCGGCAAGCTCAGAGTACGGAATATTTTTGTAAGCAGTGTGGATATAAATCTCTCAAACACTTTACTGTGGCTACAAAATCAGGTGCTCATAAAATTGAGATACAGCTCTAGTTTAAACCATGTTAGTATTTCCCTGCCTAACATAAAGCCCAGACCTACAAGGAGCATATTTATTTATTTTACTTTATATTTGCAATTCCCAGTCATGGTGTGTTGTTTGCAAAATACCTACAGTTGTCTAAGTGAAGTAATATTTTTGGCTCTTAAGGGGTATTTCTCAGAGACAGCCAACTGATGTAAAACTTGAGCATCTAATATGAGTTAAGGGAAACCATTTTCCTAATATCTGAGGGAGTCTGCATAGAAATTCATCATTACCGTTATCACTAGGCAGTGTGTTAAGCACCAGAAAAGCTGGATATTATTCACTCGGAAAGCTTTGAGGGCACACTATACATCACCTTCGTGCTTTTTAATGGACTTTAATACAGAAATCAGAGGTGTGGAGAACAAGAATTGTAACGATTCCCATATATTTGGAATTTTTACCATGAATATCACTTGTAAAACAGACAATTTTTTCTGACATCAGGAAAGAAATATAAGTAGATCCACTTCATACTGTACTATTTAGTATGTTGTCAAGAATATTTGAATTTTTTAAAGGTGAAAATTAGCTATGCTGTCTTATTGTATAGATGAAATTATAATTTGAATATCATAATTTCCCCTCTGGTGTCCACTACTTATGGCGGAAAACATTGTTCTTTAAATTGCCCAAATTATAGTCACACTGGAGACTAATATGTTTTGGAATAGGTTAATTTAGAAAAGGAAAAATCTGAGTGAGCTAAATAAGCTTTTTAGAAAATTTGTCACAACTTTGTTGATGAAAGGTGTCAAGTTACATCATCAAGAAACATACTATGTAAACTAAAGTTAGCTACTCACATGGAAATCACCATATTTTACTACTTCTTTTCTTATTCCAAACGGGTACTGGGGAAGAAGCTTTGTAGTATTTACTTGAACTCGGCCTCATTCCCTTTTCTTTAGGTCAGTGGTTCTCAAACTTTAATGCATTTAAGAATCACTCAAGGAGCTTGTAACAAGCCCAGTGCCCAGGCCACACCTCATGTGAATTAAATCAGAATCTCTAGAGACAGGATATACAAAATCAGTAGTTTTTAAAGTTTCCTAAATAATTCTAAAATGCTGCCAATATTAAGAACCAGTGCTCCAGATTCTGAATTTCTTCTTTCTCATAATCAGAAATTGGGAGTTGTATGAGAATATTAAATGCTTGATATAAAGCTAAAGGTCTAATTTCCATATTCACATAAAGTGTCACAAGCTCTGTACCTTTTACCCAGATGCTCTCCTTCTCACATTCTTCATTTGCCTCCTCCAAAGGCAAACATCTTGCTAGGAATTTTTTACTTTTATAGTAACTAAGATAACAAAGAAGCATGGTCCACTTTTCTTTAATAGATAAGGATCTATCTGCTCCTTGAATTTCAACTGCACATTTTCAAGAATTGATTCTATCTAAACAAATGAATGAAATGATTAGCAATTAATACCTGCTTGAGGCTTGAAAATGTAATTCAAAATGTATTTAATTATAAACATGTAGCAACTGAAATAAATGGCAGATATTCACTATCATTAAGATATCTATATGCCAAACACCAGATTGCTGATAACTCTTCTTTATGTGAATATTAACTTCTGTGTAAAGATTTTGAATGAAAATGTAAGCCACTATAGAAAAAAATGTGAAGGGAAAAATACACTACATTCTATTTTTATAAAACTTTAGTTATATAGAAATAGGTTTTTTAGTGGATTTCATGAGAGAAATAACAATGTCTGTCTTGAATCAAGCATTTGCTAAGTGCCTGGCAATGTGCTTAGGAGATTCATTTTTATTATTACATTTACTTAAGAGATTCATTTTATTAGTACATTTGCGTTTATGACAATAATTATTTCCAGGTGGGGAAACCAATGTTTATACACTAAACTCCCACATACCTTTAAGCAGACCTAGAATATAAACTCAGTTATATGTAATTCTGAGGTACATCCTTGCAATAATTATGCTATACTAACAATTAAGGTGTCACTTTATATAAAAAATAGTTTGTAAGTACAAATTGAGGGTAATGCAAAAGAAGAAAAATTATGAGATTTATAATAGTCTCCATAATTCGGTACCCTTGTCTTTCATTTGTGCGTAAAGCTATTTATCAAACATGTATTAAGCATTTATTCACAAGCCTGGTGTTAAACCCTAGAAAAACGGCAATGAAATTCAGATTCTTTCCTCAAGGAGCTTGCAGTTGTGAGGGAGATAAAAGCTTAAGAAGAGCAATTGTTTATTTGTGGATTGTCTGGTGTAAAAAGAGGAGAATTACAATCTAGATTTCATAGTTGAAAATGCAGTTGTCCCTTGGTATCAGCAGGGGATTGATTTCAGGACCCATGCAGATACCAAAACCTACAGATGTTCACATTTCTTGCATAAAATGGTGTGGTATTTGCATATAACTTATGCACCTTCTTGCATACAATTTGAATCATCTCAAGATTACTTATAATAGCTAATAAAATGTAAATGCTATGTAAAACACTGATATACTGTGTTTTTATTTGTATTATTTTTATTGTTGTCTTGTTATTGTTTTTTTCTCAAATATTTTTGACCTAGTTATTTGAATCTACAAATGCTTTTTACATCCAATACAGACAGCCAACTGTACACACCTTGAATAAGCAGTTATCAAATCCACTGGGGCCTGGTAGAAAAGGAGTATGTGGGTACAGACTGAGACTCCATAAAAACTTTCCATATATTGTCAAGTTAGCTACCTGGAGGGTAAATGTTATTTTCAAACATAGTAGACACACACACATACAATTAACACACACACACATATTTATGGTAAAAAATATTTTGAATGAGAAATTGGCCATTTAGCTCAATATCTACGAAAAAATCTGGTTTCTTTTTTTGTTTAGTTATTTTTAATTGATGTGTAATTGACTTGCAGTAAAAGGTTCTATTTTTAGTGTGCAGTTTTTTAAGCACTGACAAATGTGAAAAATTATTTACCACCAATGGAATATTTTTTAAATGTTCATTTTAACTATTAGTCCCCTTCCTTAAGTGTTTCTATTGTTTAGCCACAGTCACAGCTAAAACACACACACACACACACACACACACAAAAGATGTGAGTTCAATATGAGGCAAAATTCAACACTTGATAAAATTGAAGAAAATTGATCACAAAAGCATCAAACTTTATCATTTATGCACTACTTCTATAGAGTTTTTGTCAGAAATCAAGTCACCATAAGCAAACAAAGATTCTCTTAAACTACAAAACTCTAATACAGATAATATTAGTGTGAACCAAGTATATGAGATGTGCAAGTGGCATGATAAATTAAGAACAAGTGCTAAACAAAAGGATTTGCAAAAGTAGATTTCTGAGCAACTGGAAATATTTTACTTGTTTATTGAAAAAGGCCACGGGCTTGCTTTTTTTTTTTCTTTTTCTGAGACCGAGTCTCGCTCTGTTGCCCAGGCTAGAGTGCAGTGGCGCAATCTCAGCTGACTGCAAGCTCCACCTCCCGGGTTCACGCCATTCTCCTGCCTCAGCCTCCCCAGCAGCTGAGACTACAGGCACCTGCCACCACGCCCGGCTAATTTTTTTGCATTTTTAGTAGAGACAGTGTTTCACTGTGTTAGCCAGGATGGTCTCAATCTCCTAACCTCGTGATCCAACCGCCTCAGCCTCCCAAAGTTCTGGGATTACAGGCGTGAGCCACCGCGCCCGGCTGGGCTTACATTTTTAACATGTGATATTGGTTAAAGATCATTTCTGCCCTGATCTGTTCGCTATACTTTATATGTGTCAAAACATCCTATGTACCCCATGAAAATGTAAAATTATTATTTGTTAATTTAAAAAGATAATTTCTGTTCCCTGAAGGCTCAACTAAAAGCATGAGAGATTATTGACCATTGCAATGTAGTGACAGATGTTCATTTCTGGTCAATCCAAGCTTTACTAACATCCCTTTTCCAATTGTTGGGAAAAGCTTTGTTCTTTAGAAAAGAATCAATCACTTGTTATTTGAAAGCTTTTTTTATATGCATTTTCTTTAACTTTATACATTTTTTGCCCCAAATCTTGGTATTGTTTATAAATATGCTAATGTTTATGTTAAGGTAACTTCACTGCAGACAAAGTTACATACAAGCTCTTGGAAACTGCACTAATAGTAATGTGATGTGTAGTGTTTAAGGTACACATCACTGGCATGGGCTTTATGGACCAGGTGTAAAACTGCAGCCATGAAGGGAAATAAGGACTTCAGATATAAAATCTGTATTAAAATATGTCAAACCTTTCTGCTTTTTATTAATGTATGCTCTCTCAGTAGCAAAGCATCCACAAAGCTGTTAATTTGATTTCTCACTACTGCTAAGTTTTTTTAATAGAATTGAAGATCATTTTCTGATAGGAGTGTCATTCTTTCAGAAAAACAATATACTACAACTTACCCAACGTCATTATTACTACTTTTAATTTAGCAGTCAGAAGACTCTGCTTTAATTTACCTGCTTGTGGGACTCTGCAAGAAGTAAAGAGTTAGACAGGCAGAGGTGGGGGAGAGTGGGGAGGCATGCACAGTTAGTAGACTCTTATCGGGGAACCTGCCCCCAATAGTTACGTAGGTTCTTTTCTATTTTCCCTAAGTGTTGGCCGGGTTGAGAAATAAAGGGACAGAGTACAAAAGAGAGAAATTTTAAAGCTGGGCATCTGGGGAAGACATCACATGTCAGTAGCTTCCGTGATGCCCCACAAGCCACAAAACCAGCAAGTTTTTATTAGTGATTTTCAAAGGGGAGGGAGTGTATGAATAAGGTGTGGGTCACAGAGATCACATGCTTCACAAGGTAATAGAATATCACAAGGCAAATGGAGGCAGGGCAAGATCACAGGACTACAGGACCGGGGCGAAATTAAAATTGCTAATGAAGTTTCGGGCACCATTGTCATTGATAACATCTTATCAGGAGACAGGGTTTGAGAGCAACCAGTCTAACCAAAATTTGTTAGGCAGGAATTTCCTCATCCTAATAAGCCTGGGAGTGCTATGGGAGACTGGGGCTTATTTCATCCCTACAGCTCAACCATAGAAGACGGCCACACTCAAGGGGGCCATTTTAGAGGCCTACCCTCAGGGGTGCATTCTCTTTCTCAGAGATGTTCCTTGCTGAGAAAAATAATTCAGTGATTTTTTTTTTTCCCCATTTGCTTTTGAAAGAAGAGAAATATGGCTCTGTTCCACATGGCTCACCGGCGGTCAGAGTTTAAGGTTATCTCTCTTGTTCCCTGAACATTGCTGTTATCCTGTTCATTTTTCAAGGTGCCCAGATTTCATATTGTTCAAACACACATGCTCTGCAATCTTTGCAGTTAACGCAATCATCACAGGGTCCTGAAGTGACATATATCCTCCTCAGTTTATGAGATGACAGGATTAAGAGATCAAAGACCGGCATAGGAAATCACAAGGGTATTGACTGGGGAAGTGATAAGTGTCCATGAAATCTTCACAATTTATATTTAGAGACTGCAGTAAAAACAGGCATAAGAAATTATAGAAGTATTAATTTGGGGAACTAATAAATGTCCATGAAATCTTCACAATCCACGTTCTTCTGCCATGGCTTCAGCCGGTCTCTCCATTCAGGGTCCCTGACTTCCCGCAACAGACTCTGTGTCAAGACTTTTTGTGTTGAAGCGTAAGGGGCAAAACACTTGAGAAAAATATAAATTCTTTTGTTGAGTGGAGTATTCTATATATTTCTGTTAGTTCCTATTGGTCTGTAGTATTGTTCAGGTTCTCTTTTCTCTCATTGATGTTCTGTCTGGTTGTTCTATCCATTATTGCAAGTGAAGTATTAAAGTCTCCTACTAGTAGAACTATCTATTTTGCTCAATTTTATTAATGCTGTTTAATATATTTTGGAGCTCTGATATTTGGTGCCTATATGTTTATGATTATATTTTCTTGATGAATTAGCACTTCAAGGAATTAACACTTAATACTGTTCTTCTTTGTCTCTTGTAGAAGTTTTTGACTTAAAGTCTATTTTGTGTTATATTACAACATCTATGCCTGCTCTATCTTGGTTACTATTTGTATGAAATACCTCTTTCCTTCTTTCACTTTACAGCTGTGTTCTCACATCTAAGTAAATCTGTTGTAAACAAAATAGAGTTGGATCCTCTATTTTGCCAAACTATGATATTTAATTTGGACACTAAACCCATTTTCATTTAAAGTAACTACTAATATGGAAGTATATGCTTTCGCCATTATGTTCTTTGTTTTCTGTATGTCTTACAGCCATTTTGTCCCTCATTTCCTCCCTTGCCTTCCTTTGTATTGATTCACTGCAGTGAAATATTTTTATTTGCTTCTTATTTCCCTTTGTGTATAATTTATATATTCTTCTTTGTAGTTACCATGGGGATTGCAAGTAACATCCTAAAATTCTGATCATCAATTTTAAATTGATATCAACTCAACTTCAGTTACAGCAAAATCTCTATTTCCTCCCAGCTCTATCCCCTTACCAACACTTTATTTATTGATGTTACAAATTGCATATTTATAAATTGTGTATCAATCAACACAGATATGTAATCATTTTTGGTGAATTTCCTTTTTGAATCTTGTAAAAAAGCATAAGGTTGAGTTATAAACCAAAATTGCAGTAGGACTTTAATACCTGCCCATGTATTTAACTTTACTGAAGAACTTTATGCTTTCACATATCTTGGAGTTACTGTTTTGCCCCTTTCCCTCTTATTTAAACTTGAAAAAAATCACTTTTATATTTCTCGTAGGGAAAGGCTAGTTAGTAATAAACTCCCTCTGCTTTTGTTTATCTTGGAATTTCTTAAGTTCCCCCTAATTTTTGAAGGACAGCTTTGTCAGCAATAGAATTCTCAGCTGAATTTTTTTTATTCTTTCAATACTTTAAATGCATCATCACATTGCCTCAGGCCTGTGACTTTCTGCTGAGAAATCTGCTGATAGGCTTATTGAATATCCCTTGTAAGTAACCCATCGTTTTCTCTTGTTTCTTTCAAGATTCTCTGTCTTTCAACAGTTTGTGTGATGCAGTGTGATTTTCCTTAGATCTATTTTGAAGTTTATTGTCTTGAATTTGTATATCCATGTCTTATGTCAAATTTGGGAAGTTTTCAGCCATTATTTCTTCAAATGTTCTTTTGTTCCCTTTCTCTCTTCTTTTCCTCGGACTCCAATAATGTAAAAACTGCAAATATATTTGCGCTCACCTAATATAAATTTGGTACACTTGATGATATTCTATAAGCCCCTTGGGCTTTATTTTCTTAATAAGCTTTCTTTTGTTCTTCAGATTTATAGTTTTATAATGACCTGTCTTCAAATTTGTTGATTTCTTTTGCTTATTTCCGTCATTGAATCCTGCTAGTGATTTCTTTCTACTATTTTTTTCAGCTCCTGAATTTCTATTAGGTTCTTCTTTTTATGATTTCCACATATTTTTTGATATTACATCTTTGTTGCTGTTTTCCTTTAGTTCTTTGAACATATTTAAGACAGTTATTTAAAATGCTTTTTCTAATGAGTATTATGGTTGTGTTTCTTCTAGGGCTTTTAAAGGAGATTTATTTTGTTCCTTTGAATAGGCTCTACTTCCCTCTTTCTTTATGCTGTGGTCTTTTGTTGAAAACTGAGCATTTAAATAAAATAGCTACCTCTCCTAGTCTTTGTAGAGTGGCATAGAAGACCTTCAGTAATTAACAGGTCCCTGAGTCTGCAGATCATCTTGGGGTAAATGCTCAAAATTTTACTGGGTCTTTTGGGCCTGGGTCCTGTCTGGGCCTGTGCATGTGCTTTATTTATGTATCTATGTATTCATTTTTATTTCCCTCACTGCTTTTAAATGTCTTAATTCCCCCAAAAAAATCTCATCCCAGTCTCTTCCAAGGGCCTTAGATACTCTATTGTATCCTTCTACCTGTAATATCTTACTCCCAGAGACCTGCAGGTCTGAAGTTTTCCTGTACCTCAGTGACCATCACGGCTTTTTGCAATTTCCAGCCTGAGATCTAAACGATGCCCTCATTCACTGTCTGAGCCTCCAGGTTAGGTGAGAGGGAAACCAGTCAATAGGGCAACCCACAGACAAGCCAGAACATTTCAATCAAGTTTCACTCTGTTTCTTCCATCCTGACAGAGAACTGGATATTAGGCTGTTTCCACTGTATTGTATCTTGCATGCTGGGGAATGGTGGAACAAGGATAGGTAGAAATATCATGAAATTTCCTACCATTTTGAATATGGCTTTTTCTTGATTGGGTATTTCCTTGATTGCTGTAGGTATTTGGTTTCCAGAGGTCCTATAAAGTTATTTTAGTCATCTGTAGTTTTTAATTTTATGTGTACATGGGGAAATGAGGACTTGGAGCTTTCTTGACCATCATCTTCCTGACATGAATAATTCATGTCAGGAATAAAAATCCAGGACTCCTTTTTGCTTCATTCTCATTGTAGTGTAATAGTTTTCCCTTAAAAATGAAATTGCCTTTATGATCAATACAAAAAAATGCTCTTTTTATTTAAAAATGAAATTGCCTTTAGGATCAATACAAAAAATGCTCTTTATTAAATTAAGTATCTTTTATTTCAACACAAGACTGATTTTATGTTTTAAATCATATTACTTTAAATTTTACAACAAATATTATAATTACTTCCTAAGATAAAAAGATGCAGTGTTGGGAAATACATCTCACTTTGTGCATAGATTTGTAATTAAACATTAGGACTTTTATGCCCATGTTATCTATTACTCAAATTCAGTGGCTTAGCATTTCAGCATTTACTTAAACCACTAGTCCCCATGTTGACAATCTAGGCTATAATCAGCTGGTCAGGTTTTCTGATCTAATTTTGCTCACTCCCATATTTTAGCCTCAGTCTTATGTTGCAGGCTCACTTAAAACAGCTAAATGTTTGCTGATTTAGATTGGTTTTGGCTAGGGCTACTTTGATAATCTGGCTATGCTACACATGTCTTTCATCTTTCAGTAGATTAGTCTGGGCATGATTTCATGGTGATGACAGAGACACAAGAGAGCAAAACCCAGTACACAATCTAACACACCATTGGACAATGGAATAGTCACACTGTACAGTCAAATCACATTGTATAGTCCAGTGTAAAGCAGTGGGCCATGTCAACTTGATCCCAGTTCTAATGGACTGTGAGGTTACATTGTAAAGTTGATGGACATGGGAGAAATAAAAAATTTGTACCAAAATTGCAATTAACAACATTCTGAGAAGAAGAGCACTTCTGTAATCTTCAGCTTTCTCCAAAATGAGGTATTAAACTTTTCAGCTATTGAGGAATACCTACTATATCGCCTGAATACATTTTGGTAATCTAAACAGCTTTAATATGCATAATTAGAACTAATAAATTCTATTTCTCATACCCTGGTATTTCAGAACATAAAGGCAATAATTAGTTTGCACTACTACTAATATAAAAATAATAATAATCGAGAGGAAATGGATTCAGCACAATATTTTTCCACAGTGCATGTTTTTCACACATAATTCTCAGCTCAAGTTTTAGCAGGAGAGAATTAATTCTTGCTTCATATTGACTCATGTAGCCAGTGGACATGAATTCATGGCTTTTCTTCATTATATTTTTTGATTCAGTGATTAATCTCAATCTTCCACTTTGTATGGTTTGTATGGTTTGTGCATTGAGCACCACAAAAATCCAGATGCAGTATTCAACCTTAAAGGCCTTCTCATCGAGACAAGTACTACATTAGTAAAATCTGAAAAAATATCATGATATCTCCTGAAGATGTCACATATTAAAGAAAAATGGATTTGAGGCCAGTAATCAAGAAAGCATGGAGAGTGAAAAGAAAATGTATTACAAATGGCTGAATGAGAAGTAACTGTATATTCCATATCTTTTCTCTGCCAAAATTGTATTCTGTATTATGAGAAAAAAACATGATATAACATAATTAAATTTAATGCTAAAATTAATCTTGTACTTTATATTTATTACTAGACCTTATATTCTCCTTTGAATAAGATAACAAGCAGGACTAAAACTACAAAACTAATGAAAATGTAAAAAGTGATTGAATCCATATTCATTTAGTTTTATTTTAAGTTTGCTCAGTCCAGCACCCAGAGCAATTCAGCAAAATACTTAGGTATGTTGGGAGGCTGAGGCAGGAGAATAACTTGAATCTCAGTGGCAGAGGTTGCAGTAAGCTTGAGATCATGCCTCTGCACTCCAGCCTGGGTGACAGAGTGAGACTCTGTCTCAATTAAAAAAAAAACAAAAACAGGAGGAGGAGCCAAGATGGCCAAATAGGAACAGCTCCGGTCTACAGTTCCCAGCGTGAGTGACGCAGAAGACGGGTAATTTCTGCATTTCCATCTGAGGTACCGGGTTCATCTCACTAGGGAGTGCCAGACAGTGGGTGCAGGTCAGTGGGTGCGTGCACCGTGCGTGAGCCGAAGCAGGGCGAGGCATTGCCTCCTTGGGAAGCGCAAGGGGTCAGGGAGTTCCCTTTCCTAGTCAAAGAAAGGGGTGACAGACGACACCTGGAAAATCGGGTCACTCCCACCCGAATACTGCGCTTTTCCAACGGGCTTAAAAAACGGCACACCAGGAGATTATATCCTGCACCTTGCTTGGAGGCTCCTACGCCCGTGGAGGCTGGCTGATTGCTAGCACAGCAGTCTGAGACCAAACTGCAAGGCGGCAGCGAGGCTGGGGGAGGGGTGCCCGCCATAGCCCAGTCTTGCATAGGTAAACAAAGCAGCCAGGAAGCTCCAACTGCATGGAGCCCACCACAGCTCAAGGAGGCCTGCCTGCCTCTGTAGTTTCCAACTCTGGGGGCAGGGCACAGACAAACAAAAAGACAGCAGTAACCTCTGCAGACTTAAATGTCCCTGTCTGACAGCTTTGAAGAGAGCAGTGGTTCTCCCAGCACGCAGCTGGAGATCTGAGAATGGGCAGACTGCCTCCTCAAGTGGGTCCCTGACCCCTGACCCCCGAGCAGCCTAACTGGGAGGCACCCCCAAGTAGGGGCAGACTGACACCTCACACGGCATGGTACTCCTCTGAGACAAAACTTCCAGAGGAACCATCAGACAGGAGCATTCGCGGTTCACAAAAAACGACTGTTCTGCAGACACCGCTGCTGATACCCAGGCAAACAGGGTCTGGAGTGGACCTCTAGCAAACTCCAACAGACCTGCAGCTGAGAGTCCTGTCTGTTAGAAGGAAAACTAACAAAAAGAAAGGACATCCACACCAAAAACCCATCTGTACATCACCATCATCAAAGACCAAAAGTAGATAAAACCACAAAGATGGGGAAAAAACAGAGCAGAAAAACTGGAAACTCTAAAAAGCAGAGCACCTCTCCTCCTCCAAAGGATCGCAGTTCCTCACCAGCAATGGAACAAAGCTGGACGGAGAATGACTTTGACGAGTTGAGAGACAAAGGCTTCAGACGATCAAACTAGGAGCTACAGGAGGAAATTCAAACCAAAGGCAAAGAAGTTAAAAACTTTGAAAAAAATTTAGGCGAATATATAACTAGAATAACCAATAGAGAGAAGTGCTTAAAGGAGCTGATGGAGCTGAAAGCCAAGGCTCGAGAACTATGTGAAGAATGCAGAAGCCTCAGGAGACGATGTGATCAACTGGAAGAAAGGGTATCAGCGATGGAAGATGAAATGAATGAAATGAAGCTAGAAGGGAAGTTTAGAGAAAAAAGAATAAAAAGAAATGAACAAAGCCTCCAAGAAATATGGGACTATGTGAAAAGACCAAATCTATGTCTGATTGGTGTACCTGAAAGTGATGGGGAGAATGGAACCAAGTTGGAAAACACTCTGCAGGATATCATCCAGGAGAACTTCCCCAATCTAGCAACGCAGGCCAACATTCAAATTCAGGAAATACAGAGAACGCCACAAAGATACTCCTCGAGAAGAGCAACTCCAAGACACATAATTGTCAGATTCACCAAAGTTGAAATGAAGGAAAAAATGTTAAGGGCAGCCAGAGAGAAAGGTCGGGTTACCCTCAAAGGGAAGCCCATCAGACTAACAGCGGATCTCTCAGCAGAAACTCTACAAGCCAGAAGAGAGTGGGGGCCAATAGTCAACATTCTTAAAGAAAAGAATTTTCAACCCAGAATTTCATATCCAGCCAAACTAAGCTTCATAAGTGAAGGAGAAATAAAATCCTTTACAGACAAGCAAATGCTGAGAGATTTTGTCACCACCCGGCCTGCCCTAAAACAGCTCCTGAAGGAAGCACTAAACATGGAAAGGAACAACTGGTACCAGCCGCTGCAAAATCATGCCAAAATGTAAAGACCATCAAGACTAGGAAGAAACTGCATCAACTAACGAGCAAAATAACCGGCTAACATCATAATGACAGGTTCAAATTCACACATAACAATATTAACTTTAAATGTAAATGGACTAAATGCTCCAATTAAAAGACACAGACTGGCAAATTGGATAAAGAGTCAAGACCCATCAGTGTGTTGTATTCAGGAAACCCATCTCACATGCAGAGACACACATAGGCTCAAAATAAAAGGATGGAGGAAGATCTACCAAGCAAATGGAAAACAAAAAACGGCAGGGGTTGCAATCTTAGTCTCTGATAAAACAGACTTTAAACCAACAAAGATCAAAAGAGACAAAGAAGGCCATTACATAATGGTAAAGGGATCAATTCAACAAGAAGAGCTAACTATCCTAAATATATATGCACCTAATACACGAGCACCCAGATTCATAAAGCAAGTCCTGAGTGACCTACAAAAAGACTTAGACTCCCACACATTAATAATGGGAGACTTTAACACCCCACTGTCAACATTAGACAGATCAACGAGACAGAAAGTCAGCAAGGATACCCAGGAATTGAACTCAGCTCTGCACCAAGCAGACCTAACAGACATCTACAGAACTCTCCACCCCAAATCAACAGAATATACATTTTTTTCAGCACCACACCACACCTATTCCAAAATTGACCACATAGTTGGAAGTAAAGCTCTCCTCAGCAAATGTACAAGAACAGAAATGATAACAAACTATCTCTAAGACCACAGTGCAATCAAACTAGAACTCAGGATTAAGAAACTCACTCAAAACCGCTCAACTGCATGGAAACTGAACAACCTGCTCCTGAATGAATACTGGGTACATAACGAAATGAAGGCAGAAATAAAGATGTTCTTTGAAACCAATGAGAACAAAGACACAACATACCAGAATCTCTGGGACACATTCAAAGCAGTGTGTAGAGGGAAATTTATAGCACGAAATGCCCACAAGAGAAAGCAGGAAAGATCCAAAATTGACACCCTAACATCACAATTAAAAGAACTAGAAAAGCAAGAGCAAACATATTCAAAAGCTAGCAGAAGGCCAGAAATAACTAACATCAGAGCAGAACTGAAGGAAATAAAGACACAAAAAACCCTTCAAAAAATTAATGAATCCAGGAGATGGTTTTTTGAAAGGATCAACAAAATTGATAGACCGCTAACAAGACTAATAAAGAAAAAAAGAGAGAAGAATCAAATAGATGCAATAAAAAATGATAAAGGGGATATCACCACTGATCCCACAGAAATACAAACTACCATCAGAGAATACTACAAACACCTCTACACAAATAAACTAGAAAATCTAGAAGAAATGGATAAATTCCTTGACACATACACCCTCCCAAGACTAAACCAGGAAGAAGTTGAATCTCTGAATAGACCAATAACAGGAGCTGAAATTGTGGCAATAATCAATAGCTTACCAACCAAAAAGAGTCCAGGACCAGATGGATTCACAGCCGAATTCTACCAGAGGTACAAGGAGGAACTGGTACCATTCCTTCTGAAACTATTCCAATCAATAGAAAAAGAGGGAATCCTCCCTAACTCATTTTATGAGGCCAGCTTCAGCCTGATACCAAAGCCGGGCAGGGACACAACCAAAAAAGAGAATTTTAGACCAATATCCTTGATGAACATTGATGCAAAAATCCTCAATAAAATACTGGCAAAACGAATCCAGCAGCACATCAAAAAGCTTATCCACCATGATCAAGTGGGCTTCATCCCTGGGATGCAAGGCTGGTTCAATATATGCAAATCAATAAATGTAATCCAGCATATAAACAGAACCAGAGACAAAAACCACATGATTATCTCAATAGATGCAGAAAAGGCCTGTGACAAAATTCAACAACCCTTCATGCTAAAAACTCTCAATAAATTAGGTATTGATGGGACGTATCTCAAAATAATAAGAGCTATCTATGACAAACCCACAGCCAATATCATACTGAATGGGCAAAAACTGGAAGCATTCCCTTTGAAAACTGGCACAAGACAGGGATGCCCTCTCTCACCACTCCTTTTCAACATAATGTTGGAAGTCCTGGCCAGGGCAATTAGGCAGGAGAAGGAAATAAAGGGTATTCAGTTAGGAAAAGAGGAAGTCAAATTGTCCCTGTTTGCAGACGACATGATTGTGTATCTAGAAAACCCCATTGTCTCAGCCCAAAATCTCCTTAAGCTGATAAGCAACTTCAGCAAAGTCTCAGGATACAAAATCAATGTACAAAAATCATGAGTATTCTTATACACCAATAACAGACAAACAGAGAGCCAAATCATGAGTGAACTCCCATTCACAATTGCTTCAAAGAGAATAAAATACCTAGGAATCCACTTTACAAGGGACGTGAAGGACCTCTTCAAGGAGAACTACAAACCACTACTCAATGAAATAAAAGAGGATACAAACAAATGGAAGAACATTCCATGCTCATGGGTAGGAAGAATCAATATCGTGAAAATGGCCATACTGCCCAAGGTAATTTATAAATTCAATGCCATCCCCATCAAGCTACCAATGACTTTCTTCACAGAATTGGAAAAAGCTACTTTAAAGTTCATGTGGAACCAAAAAAGAGCCCGCATCACCAAGTCAATCCTAAGCCAAAAGAACAAAGCTGGAGGCATCAGGCTACCTGACTTCAAACTATACTACAAGGCTACAGTAACCAAAACAGCATGGTACTGGTACCAAAACAGAGATATAGATCAATGGAACAGAACAGAGCCCTCAGAAATAACGCCGCATATCTACAACTATCTGATCTTTGACAGACCTGAGAAAAACAAGCAATGGGGAAAGGATCCCCTATTTAATAAATGGTACTGGGAAAACTGTCTAGCCATATGTAGAAAGCTGAAACTGGATCCCTTCCTTACACCTTATACAAAAATCAATTCAAGATGGATTAAAGACTTAAACGTTAGACGTAAAACCATAAAAACCCTAGAAGAAAACCTAGGCATTACCATTCAGGACATAGGCATGGGCAAGGACTTCATGTCTAAAACACCAAAAGCAATGGCAACAAAAGCCAAAATTGACAAATGGGATCTAATTAAACTAAAGAGCTTCTGCACAGCAAAAGAAACTACCATCAGAATGAACAGGCAACCCACAAAATGGGAGAAAATTTTCGCAACCTACTCATCTGACAAAGGGCTAATATCCAGAATCTACAATGAACTCAAACAAATTTACAAGAAAAAAACAAACAACCCCATCAAAAAGTGGGTGAAGGACATGAACAGACACTTCCCAAAAGAAGACATTTATGCTGCCAAAAAACACATGAAAAAATGCTCACCATCACTGGCCATCAGAGAAATGCAAATCAAAACCACAATGAGATATCATCTCACACCAGTTAGAATGGCAATCATTAAAAAGTCAGGAAACAACAGGTGCTGGAGAGGATGTGGAGAATTAGGAACACTTTTACACTGTTGGTGGGACTGTAAACTAGTTCAACCATTGTGGATGTCAGTGTGGCCATTCCTCAGGGATCTAGAACTAGAAATACCATTTGACCCAGCCATCCCATTACTGGGTATATACCCAAAGGACTATACATCATGCTGCTATAAAGACACATGCACACGTATGTTTATTGCGGCACTATTCACAATAGCAAAGACTTGGAACCAACCCAAATGTCCAACAATGATAGACTGGACTAAGAAAATGTGGCACATATACACCATGGAATACTATGCAGCCATAAAAAATGATGAGTTCATGTCCTTTGTAGGGACATGGATGAAATTGGAAATCATCATTCTCAGTAAACTATCGCAAGAACAAAAAACCAAACACCGCATATTCTCACTCATAGGTGGGAATTGAACAATGAGAACACATGGACACAGGAAGGGGAACATCACACTCTGGGGACTGTTGTGGGGTGGGGGGAGGGGGGAGGGATAGCATTGGGAGATATACCTAATGCTAGATGATGAGTTAGTAGGTGCAACGCACCAGCATATCACATGTATACATATGTAACTAACCTGCACATTGTGCACATGTACTGTAAACTTAAAGTATTAAAAAAAAAAAAAAACAGAAAAAAACCTAGGTATGAGTAGAATGCCATTCAAAAAACCTTGAATCTGTTGTGTAGGAGATAAGAAAAATTAAGAGTAGAGAAAAAGATTAAGTGACCTAAATTATTAGGGCTATTTACTAAAAGAGCAAGAAATCAAAGATAAGTCATTTAAATTTTGACTATTGCTTATTAAGGAAAGCTAGGAAGTGCCTTCGTGTTTTTGTTTTGATTTGATTTTTAGTTTTGTTGACCATAACTGTCATACACTTAAAATTTATTTTCTGAGTGGTAATGACTATGAAGTTGTGGGGGTAATTGAAGTTATAATGCTGTTTGAAAGGAAACTAGAGTAAAGGTACCTGATGTTTCAGATTTTTCTGTTGATCTTTTCCCATGCAAGTTGTCTCTCAGCTTTGAGACCTTTAGTTGATTGACATCACTCTGGCTAATACACACCTGTTTGAGAAATTGTCAAGCATAAACCTGATGCTGACACAGCTGAATGAGTGAAAAACAGACTACTCCTGTGCTTTTTGCTGCTACTGTTTCTAATTCTTATTGAAAATAAATGTTAAATTCCTCCTAGTGGTTTATTCTTTACTTCTGATAGTTGAAATTCTGAAATTTGTTAGCTAGAGATCAATGAGAAGTATTACATTCAACTTCATCCATTTAGAGTCTGAAAATTACCTAACATTTTTCTATTTGAAATGAATAAATTATCTGTTAAAAATATGTTTATCATATTTTTATGATAAGATTAGAGGATAAGCCTGGCATCATATTAAGCACAACCTTTAAGCCTAGATGAAAATATTATTACCAAAACTATGGGAAAATAAATTATAATCTTAGGTTATTATATCAGCAAATTGTGAATGAAGTAAATCAGAAGACATTTTATTGGACGGTTGCATTTATTAGATGTGTGAACCCCAAACATCTGAAACAGGTCTCAGTTAATTTAGAAAGTTTATTTTGCCAAGGCTGAGGACGTGAACCCCTGACACGGCCTCTGGAAGTCTTCACAACATGTGCCCAAGGTGGTCGGAACACAGCTTGGTTGTATACATTTTAGGGAGACACGAGACACCAATGAATGTATGTAACAACTACATTGGTTCAGTCCAGAAAGGCCAGGACAACTCGAAGCAGGGAGGGGGCATCCAGGTCACAGGTAGGTGAGAACAAACGGTTGCATTCTTTTGAGTTTCTGATTAACCTTTCCAAAAGAGGCAATCAGATATGCATCTATCTCAATGAGCAGAGGGAGAAGTTTGAATGGAATGGGAGGCAGGTTTGCTCTGAGTAGTTCCCAGCTTGACTTTTTTCTTTAGCTTAGTAATTTTTGGGCCCCGAGATTTTCCTTTCACAGATGCTATTGAAGAACATCAATGATAAATTCAGTCAACCAAGAAATGAACAAAATAAAAAATTCAGAAATGAGGAAGCCATTGAAAATGAGTAATTTTGAGAGGAAACCACTTAGACTTAAGGCTGAGTTTAGAAATCTGGAGAACGGTGGTTACCTTTAAAATAAAAGTAACTTAAGCACATAATCAGGATGTAAGAGCAGAGTGTTTGGGAGTATTTCTAAATACACAAATTTCTTTGTAATTTTTTTCATAATCTCTTTGTAATTTAAAGGAGTATATCAAAGCCAACTACATTGAAACAACAGTTTTTAAAGTACTTCAATTTTCAATAGTTCTCGTAATTCTTTCTAAATTTAGTGAGTTTTTTCTTGAGAAAAGATGATGACTTGTGTCAATGAAAATAGTCAAACTCTGTAACATATTTGAAGAGATTTATTCTGAGCCAAATCTGAATGACCAATGGCCTGTGACGTAGCCCCAAGAGATTCTGAGAACCATGTGATCAAGGTGGTGGGGCTACAGCTTGGTTATATACATTTTAGGGAGACATAGACAGCATTTGATACATGTGAGATGTACATTGTTTCAGTCCAGAAAGGTGGAATAACTTGAAGTGGTGGGGGGTTTCCAGGTCATAGGTGGATTCAAGAATTTGCTAACTGGCAACTGGTTTAAAGAGTTCAGTTACTGTCTAAAGATCTAGAATCAATAGAAAGGCATATCTGGTTTAGCTCATTTATGCCTAGTGTTCCATTATTGGAATGCTAAGCTTGTGGGAGTTATTTGTATCCTGCTGTTCAAGGTCACTGCCAAGTCCTGATTTTTCACAAAAAACATTTGCAATCTTCAGCATAAATGTGTTAAGATAAAGAATTGTGGAGACCAAGGTTCCCATTGTGAAGATAGAATCTATAGAAGGGAGTGTTTCCTATCAGACTCAAAGAGTCTGTTCTATTAGTTTTAAGCTCTCTATTTTAATGTTAATGCTGGTCAGCTATGCCTGAATTCTGACAGGAGGAAGGTATAAGGAGACATGTCGGACACCTGCTTCCCAGCATAGCCTGAACTAGGTTTTCAGGTTAACTTTGGTTAACAATGGCAGTGGGTTGGAAGGCTTAGAATTTTATTTTTGGTTTCCACTTGCAGTTAAATTATTTGAAATATTTCAATGATTCTAGTTTACTTTGTTTTTGTTTTTCTTCCTTTAAATTCAAGACAATGTTAACTTAATATATTGTACTCTTATACCACATATATAGAATTATCCTATTCTTATAAAAACAACATATCCCCAATTAATTTTCTAGTTATAAATAAATTGATAAAGATCATTAACATATTTATGAAACCAGGTATGCCAGGTGTTACAACTGGTGTCCCCTAGTAGCAAGTTTGGGGCTGATTTTCTTTTTCCTTTTGTCAATATTTTTTTTTATTCCTGTGGTGCTTTCCATATTTGATAACAATAATGAAGTAATTATGTTAACATAATTGAAGCACTCTCCTAAACCACAAAATCTCCTTCAGCTAGAGACTACCTCATATTAGCCCAAGTTCATGGTTTCAAGGCACAGTCATCCAAGTGGCCAAGTCTTCTCTAGGCTTCAGAAACCAACCTCAAAATGCTGGAGTCTAATTAGAAAGTTAGAGAGAAGAGTCCACACAAGACCACACTCACTTTTGACATGACGCACAAATTCAGTAGAGAATGTGGTTGGGGTGTATCCCAAATAACACTCAGATTCAAAGCTTTTCCTGTGTTTTTGAGACATGTTACCTCTTCTGCAATTGATGTGTGACAATATGCACAGAGTACTGCCAACTGAAGGAATTTCACATATGTCTCATTGTCCAGGCTTTTTTATTGGGACATCCTTACATAAATATGATTGATCGATTTCCCCCATGGTTGAATTTCAAGTCAATTGATGGCACATGACTCAAAGCTCTCACCCTAATGATTTGGTTACTTTTTCTAGCTGGCCAGCTCTGCCCTAAGACTGTCAGGCATGGCCAATCCTCACCCTAAATCACATTGTTTCTGTCTGGCTACCCCAAGTCCTGTAGGCAAACAAGAATTAACTCCAAGAAGCTGAAGGCAAACAGCAGATATCTTTCTTTGGGGAGGGTCAGATTATTTGTACGAACTAGAGCCCTATCTCATGCACCACTTCAAAAATTTAGTTATAAAAAGAGTTACCTATACTTATAACTTGTATTTACTTGTCTTTCTTTTACCCTTAAAACCTATAAAAGCTAGCTTATCAGCCTTCATCACCACCACCATCATAGTCATCGCCAGTATCATCACTGCCACAACATATACTGAACATATAGTGCATGCCAGACAGTCATTTACAATCACTTACTAACTCATTTAATACTCCTAACTTCCTGATAACCTAGGAATTAAGGTTATGCAATTTTTACAGGTGAAGAAACAAAGAGTTCAATTACATTCCTTAGGTCACATAGTTGCTAGATGTCAAAGCCAGGATTCAAACCAAAAATGTCTGACTCTAGTACATACATACTTCAACAGACAGAACCAAAACAAACAAAGCAATGACATTCCCAAGGGTCAGTAACTGCCAAGGTGCTAAATTCAATATGTGCTTTTTATGTATCATGATATGTAACTTCTAGTGCACACACATGAACACACTCTCAGGCACTGTACTCAAATACCTGGATTTTAATTTTATTCTGAGACATTTTGAGTGAATTTCAACAAACTCCAACTCTCATATTTGCCAAACTGGACTTTTCTGAGCATTGAGTAAAAGATGACTAAACTCTACTACTGTATTTAGTAATTATATTCTCTAGCGGTGAAAAAGTCTTTTTTCTTCTACCCATCTAGATTCAATGACTGGGGTCCATAACTCAAACTGATAAAAGACAGATTAACAAGAAGGAAAACAACTTTATTATAAATATAAGCGTGGGACTTCAGAAAAAAAAATTGTGGCTTAAAGAAGTGGCCAGTTGATTGAGGCTTATATACGTTTTAGGCTAACTGAAAGAAAATGGATTTTGAACTTCTGGGTCAGGGAGGTAAACTGTGGGAAGCTGAGGGGTAGAGAGTGATGGTAAATAAGAGTTCTCTTGTTATGCAAGTAAGGGTCACTCAGGAGATAAGCCTGCCTCCTGGGCTAGCCCCATTAGCGTAGGGGAGACAGCTGTACAAATAAAAATTTCCTTTTTAAATGTCAATTTACTTTACTAAAGGAGAAATTTAAACTTGACTTTTAGTTGGTTAGGGGGAGCTAAAGAGCTTTTTGTGTATCTTCTGATTCTCAATTGCCTTTAGCTCAAAATCATCCTTATGTGGCCTACCTTAGAAGGGTAGGAGGAAAAATAAATTTTTTATCCCTTACAGAATATAAAGTGGCATATTTTGGAGTGCACATTCTGGTACCTTTTGATTTCACATCTTTTTACATGCTCTTTAGTTTGAATGTCTACACCACAGCCCCAAGCTGCTTTCATTTCTCAGGTGACCTAATCGTTAACGTGGGTCACAAAGCTCTACCCTTTCCAGCCATTGCTGGCTTTTCAGCCTGGGATATCCTTCTTCATTCTTTCTGTGCCCTAATATATTGTCCACCAAAAAGAACTTTAAAAGTGGAAGGTCTCTCCAGACTAATATCTGTCACTCTACATAGCATACAAATTCTCCTCTGTTCTCTTCATATAGATAATGCCCATTCACTATTGGGATCCCATCTTAGTATTTACTTCCGTATCTGTTTTGTGTTGTTATAACAGAATATCACATACTGGGTAATTTATAATTACAGAAATTTATTTGGCTCCCAGTGCTGAAGGCTGGGAAGTCCAAGGTCAAGAAGGATGTTTTGGACTGTGTCATCCCATAATGGAAGGTAAAGGGGCAAGAGAGTGTGCACAGGCATGAGAGGGGAAGGGGGAGAACTTATCCTTTTATCATGAACCCACTCCTGTGATAACTAACCCGCTCTTGTGATAATAACATAAATCTATTCATGAGGGCACAGCCCTCATGATCTAATTACCTTTTAAAGATTTTACTCTGAATATAATTGCATTGGTAATTAAGTTTCTAACACATGAACTTTGGGGGACACTTTCAAACCATAGCACTATCTATAATTTCTAACAGACAGTTATAACAAGTGACTGATTATGAGTACTTCTTCCTAGACTAGGATATCTGTGAGGACAGAAAGCAAACATTAGTCTCCTTCATCTATTGGTTTTGAAATACCAACCAAAGAGTAGATTAGTAATAAATACTTGTTAAATAAAGTTAATTAGTATTAAATACTTGTTAAATAAGTAAATAAATGACTTGTAGACTAGATGAGAGACAATTCTATATTCTCTCTTTGCCTAGATGTGCACTTCATCTACATGAGGTTTCACTTCATCCTCTTCAAGTCTTTTTGCCTCTAAAGAAGCTGCCCTTTCCTCCAGTTACTGCAGTCATTCAGCAGAATTAATTACTGGTTACAAGTGTAAAAACACAAATGAGCACATAATGACACAGACTAAGTAACAGTTCAGATAAGCTTCCATAAGCTTATGTAAGTTAGCTTTTAATTATGTACTTTGCATGCTAAGTCTAAAATAAAATGATTATCCACACTGCACATGTTAAAGTTCTTTATATTAAGTGTTTAAGTGCAGAAACCAAATCTATATACCCTTTAATTCTAAGATAAAACATGCAGTTTAAATATTAACTTTAATTCTATAGGTTAATCTGAATTTATATAAATTTGTGATAATTATAGCGATTAACTGTAACAGAATTATTCTCATTACAAGACAAAACAGGCTTCCTGATCCCTATGCTGGCTCTAAGGCTTCACAACCTAATGAATGCTAAAATATTAAAATCTCATCCAGTTTACCATGGAGCCATAATTTATAAGAATAAATGCATAATAATTCTTTGGACTTCAGAGATAATTTATCAGCAATATTCTCACAGAGGATGATGATAATTCACTCTCAATTAGCCCAGCTTGATTTAAATCATTGATTGCCCCAAGTTTAATAATAATTTACTAATAATAAAATTAATACTTCCTTCTATTTTTTGATAAAATTATTAAAGAATCCATGGTGAATTTTAACTTTAAACATGAAAGCTTACAAATATCTTCTTTTAACTTTTCCATTAGGGATTGAGCTCTCTTTCTAGGATTATTAACTTTATAGGAAGAATCTGTTCCCCTTGGAAATTTTGAGGTAGTTATCTTGGCTCTGTGCATTAATCTGTGTCCTATCTCTCCTTTCAAGATACCATCATAGGTGCCAGGATCAGGTTTGTAGACGTCAAATTCTTCAGTAATTACAATCAGAATATTCACTTTCAGGGAGTTTAATAAGATGGGGGTAGAGTTAGCTATTTCTTGTGATTTGCTGTTTCAAAATAAAATAAAATATTCACAAATATATATATATTCAATTACAGAGTCTATATCTGAAATGCATTATAACCATTATTAATTAAGCAGATCTTACCCTGATTCTGCTGAAGATGAGTTTATGGAATAATTTACATATTTAATAATTTTAGAAAATGGTGAAAATTAATCAAAGGTGACAACATCTACTGAGATTGGAGTCATTCCAGCTATACTATGGATTTCAGTGTTTCCTTTTTCCCATGGGTAGAGTACCTATTTAGAAGACATACATATGTATATTCTGTCTGTGAAACAGTGAGTTAATCTTGCTTGTCTTCATATTTTCATCTGAGTTGAGACAGAAGAAAATGCTAGCACAACCCCATATCTCAATGGAAAAAAAACATGGATTGTCCCTCAGGTTTAATCAGAAGCATCATCTCCAGAATCTACTTTTGCCACAGAGCCATTGTTCTTGCCTGGTGATTTTCACAGCCTCAAAACTTCAAGGCTGCAGTTAAAAAAAATGGCATTGCCTGTGGAAAATTATCAAGTTAGTAACAAAATAGGAAGAAATCAAGAAATATCAGAGTGCTGTTAGTTTCCTGTACTAGGAAGCTAATATCAGTGGAAAGGAAAGAAAGATCACTTCAAGATGTCACAAGACATCTGACTTCTACTTCCATCATCAAAATTTTCAGTGACCTGGTATGAGTTACTGTTCATGATAGTAGTTTAATTTATAAGAAGGGTAGGAAGGGGATGGTCAAAGAGATCAGAATTTCTCAAGTAAGAGTGTGCATCAGCATCAGCTTTTAGAATTAAACAAAATGCAAGTGTTAGGCCTTCACCACGACAGTACTGAATTAGAACTTCTGTTAATGGGGCCGTAAATGTACAGGTTTAAATTCCACAATTGCTATTCCTGAATCCCCTAGACGAGATGATTCCTGATGCCCTTTTATCACTATGTTTCTAAGATTTTATGAATTTTAATTAATAGGGTAGTGTAGCCTAATGACACTAACTGAATAGCAAAAATTTACCTTTAAATATTGTTTGTGTGTCTGTGTATGTGTGTAGCACTAAGCTGAATGCTGGTACAGAGTTGACTCTCTTCTCGCTCTCACTCTTCTTTCTCTCTCACACCCTTCCTATTGATAGATAAATATCTATCTATAGAGAGTTTACAGATAAATACATATAAGTATAGATGTGATGGTTAATACTGAGGGTCAACTTGATTGGACTGAGGGATACAAAGTATTAATCCTGGGTGTGTCTGTGTGGGTGTTGCCAAAAGAGATTAACATTTGAGTCACTGGGCTGGGGAAGGCAGACCCACCCCTAATCTGGTGGGCACAATCTAATCAGCTTCTGACAAATATAAAGCAGGCAGAAAAACATGAAAAGGAGAGATGGGCCTAGCCTCCCAGCCTACCTCTTTCTCCCATGCAGAATGCTTCCTACCCTTGAACATCAGACACCAAGTTCTTCAGTTTTGGGACTCGGACTGGCTCTCCTTGCTCCTCAGCTTGCAGACAGTCTATTGTGGGACCTTGTCTGTTATATATATGTATCGCCTATTAGTTCTGTCCCTCTAAGAGAACTCTGACTAATACAATAGAGTATCAATTAAAAATTATTTCCTGCTCTCAATTAGCTTAGTCTATTTTGGTGACAAAACTAACAGACAATCAGGGAGAAAATAGTTAAAGTGACAGTGAGACATAGACATCTAGAAGGTGGTGCTATATCCCACATTTATGGAGTTCAGGAATGCTACTGCGAAGGATTAGGTGGGATTTTTTTTCAGGCAAAAATTGGAAGATTTATTTTAGGTGTAAGAAAGGCCTGGCACAAGCAAATATCTAAGAAATTGAAAAACATGTTCCTTTCAATATTGTGAGGGAATTTGAATGTCTACCTGTTTTTAATTTAATGGGTATTGTAAAGTAATTGAATATTTACTACAAGATCTGGAATCAGCATTTAAAATGGCTTGAAGGTCTTAGATGGAAGTTAAAACAATAGATGTCTACCAAAGCTTATATGCTATATTATATGCATTATGTGCTGCATTATATGCCATGTTAACTAAAATTTTTTTTTCAATGAACACAGTAATCTTTTATTTTCCTCTAGTTCCCAACTGAAGTTCAGAAAGGCCACATTTCAGTCATAGCCTATCTAGCTCCACATGTTCTTTTTCTAACTTATGACACTGATGGGTTAGCAAATGATCCAGACTCTCTTTCTTTCTGGGGAAACTTTCCATATTCCATATTCAACAAAATTAATGAAATTTATTACTCCAATATTATATTTACATTTTAACACTTTTTTGAGTGAACTCATCTATTCTCCTGGCTCAAATGCTGTCTTATAATAAATATGTATATCTCTTTTCTTGAAATATAAAAAAAGTTATTGTGAAATATGGCAAAGCTAAAGAGAAAAGGGAAAAGGATCCTTGCTCTAGTAATTCAAAATGGAGCTTCCTGTCACTCTTCAAGGTGGAGAGACTATTCACCATCCTCTGATGTACACTTAGGTTGTTTGCGTATCTTGGATATTGTGAAAAATGTTACAAAGAACACAGAAGCACAGACATCTCTTTGAGGTACTGATTTCAACTCCTTTAGGCATATACCAGAAAAGAAATTGCTGGACAAATGGTATTTCTATTTTAAACCTTTTATAGGATCTCTATAATGTTTTTCATAGTTGCTGTACTAATTTACTTTTTCACTAATATTGTACAAGGCTTCTGTATAGTATGATGTTTAGAGTTAATAATGCTGTATTATACACTAAAATTTTCCCAAGAAAATAGACTTCAGGTGCTCTCACTACCAAAAACAAGAAAAAAATTGTGAAGAGATGAATATGGTAATTTACTTGACTTTAGTAATCACTTTACTACACATATATAAACATCATATTGTACATCTTAAATATGTGTAATAAAAAGAGCAAATGTGAGATGGTCTCAATACCTAATAGCAAGAAAATGAAAGGTAATACAATTTTGAAATATCTTTATGACGTGCTTTTTTAAAGCAATTAAAACTGAATTTTTAAGACTTTGTAAAACCATAAAGAAATGCTTACTTTATACGGTTATGCAAAAATAATCTATAATACTGTCTATGACATAGTATTATGTTATCTATGTAAACATGTATTTTTTTAAAGAGATGGGTAAAAAACTGGAAGGAAATATCACTATCATTAATAGTAATAAACAAAACACCAAAAAAACAAGAAAAAAAATTACCCAAAAGAAGTCCTAACATAATTTATTATCCAAGTAGAAAAAACAGTACTTTAGCATTTCTAACTCACACCTTAATCAAAGATTAATTTCAGGTTGAATAAAGATCCAAATGTAAAACAGAATTTTAAGACTTTTAAAAGAGTATAGGGGATAATATCTGTATGACTACCATGTAGAAAAGTTCTTAAGAGAAAAAACAAACTATAAATTACAAAATAAGTTCTTAAAAAATTTAGCAAAGTAAAATTATATATTTTTTTGTTCATTAAAATATGTGACAACAAAAAACAGTACAAAGAAAAGTTACAAACTGGGTGAAAATATTTGAAACCATAAACCAGTAAATTTAGATTGGATAAATTGAAATTATACAAATAAAAAAAGACAAAAGTAGGCAAAAATGAAAAATAAACAGATAATTCAGGAATCATGAACACAAATATTCACTAAAAAGATGATAAGATCAACCTTGTTAGTAATCAAGAAAATGCAAATTATAACCACAAAGAGGTAAAATAGAAAATAATTTGTCCAAAATATAAAAGAAAATTAAATTAGTGAATTAGTTCAGATGTTTGTCAAGATGGAGAGTATTGGAAACTGTTCACTGCTGGTAGAAGTGACTGAAATAATCACTTTGGAAGAAACATAGTGTTACCATATGAATGAAAATATATGCAACTTATGACTCTTAAAACTTCAGAGAATGTCTTGCTTATACGCTCCAAGAAATACATACAAGAAGTCTCATGGTAGCATTATGTGTAACTGAACATCTTAGAAAACATTTACCTTGCTTTCACTAGAAAAAATGATATTTTTAAATGGCCATAAAATGGAATACAATACAACAGAGAAAATGAATATCTTATAAGAATACTAATGAAAGTGTACTTATGGAGAGGGGGGAAATGGGAGGTATTAATCAAAGAATAGAAAGTTTCAGTTATCCAACATAAGTATGTTCTAGAGGTGTACTTTACAACACAATGTTTCAGTTAACAATATTATACTTAAAAAAATTGCTAAGAGGGTAAATCTTATGTTATGTGTTTTTATCATAAAGAAGTGATAGTATAAATAAAAAAGAAAGAGGTTAGGCTCAGTGGCTCACGCCTGTAATCCCAACATTTTGGGAAGCCAAGGTGGGTGGATCACCTGAGGTCAGGAGTTCGAGACCAGCCTGGCTAACATGGTTAGTCCCTGTCTCTACTGAAAATACAAAAATTAGCCAGGCGTGGTGGTGGGTGCCTATAATTCCAACTATTTGGGAGACTAAGGCAGGAGAATCTGTTGAACTTGGGAGGTGGAGGTTGTAGCAAGCCGAGGTGGCGCCATTGCACTCCAGCTTGGGTGACAAGGGCAAAACTCCATCCAAAAAAAAAAAATACACAAAAAAAGAAGAAGAAAGAAACTTCTGGAGGTGGTGAATATATTTATGACATAGATTATAGTGATGATCTCGCTGGTGTGTACTTATCTCAAGACTCATCAAGTAGTATATATGAAATAAGTACAACCTTTTTGTGTATATTGTTCCTCAATAACATGGTTAAAAAAGAAACTTTTTATATCACAAAGTGGTTTTATTGAGCATAAACCAAACAAAAGCTGCAATTACTGATGTATTAGGTTTATAGTCCTCTGAGGATAATCATACCTTCATCACTGAGGTCTAAGCCAAATGTTCCTGTCTACTTTGAGGCCACAGTTCCTACAAACATGAAAATATCCCTCAATGACTCTCTTTAGAACAAAACATACTTGTCAGGCCTCTGAGCGCAAGCTAAGCCATCATATCCCCTGTGACCTGCACGTACACATCCAGATGGCTGATTCCTGCCTTAACTGATGACATTCCACCACAAAAGAAGTTAAAATGGCCTGTTCCTGCCTTAACTGATGACATTATCTTGTGAAATTCCTTCTCCTGGCTCATCCTGGCTCAAAAGCTCCCCTACTGAGCACCTTGTGACCCCTACTCCTGCCTGCCAGAGAACAACCTGCCTTTGACTGTAATTTTCCTTTACCTACCCAAATCTTATAAAATGGCCCCACCCCTGTCTCCCTTAGCTGCCTCTCTTTTCGGACTCAGCCTGCCTGCACCCAGGTGATTAAAAGCTTTATTGCTTACACAAAGCCTGTTTGGTGGTCTCTTCACATGGATGCAAGTGAGTGAAATTTGGTGCCATGACTCAGATCAGGGGACCTCCCTTGGGAAATCAACCCCCGTCCTCCTGCTCTTTGCTCTGTGAGAAAGATCCACCTATGACCTCCGGTCCTCAGATGGACCAGCCCAAGGAACATCTCACCAATTTCAAATCCGGTAAGCAGCCTCTTTTTACTCTCTTCTCCAACCTCCCTCACTATCCCTCAACCTCTTTCTTCTTTCAATCTTGGGGCCACACTGCAATCTCTCCCTTCTCTTAATTTCTGTTCGTTTCATTTTCTGGTAGAGACAAAGGAGACACATTTTATCCGTAGACCCAAAACTCCGGCGCCAGTCACGGACACAGGAAGGCAGCCTTCCCTTGGTGTTTAATCATTGCAGCGACGCCTCTCTGATTATTCACCCACGTTCCATTGGTGTCTGATCTCCACGGGGATGCCTGCCTTGATCATTCACCCACATTCCCTTGGTGGCAAGTCAATTGCGGGGATGCCTGCTTTGGCTGCTCACCCATGTTGCAGCCCAGGGCTACTCCTCACCCACTTCTCCGTGTCTCTACCCTTCTCTTTAAACTTGCCTCCTTCACTATAGGCAAACTTCCACCCTCCATTCCTCCTTCTTCTCCCTTAGCCTGTGTTCTTAAGAACTTAAAACCTCATCAATTCTCACCTGACCTAAAATCTACGCATCTTATTTTCTTCTGCAACACTGCTTGTCCCCAATACAAACTGACAATGGCTCTAAAAGGCCAGAAAATGGCACTTTTGATTATCTCCATCCTACAAGACCTAAATAATTCTTGTCATAAAATGGGCAAACGGTCTGAGATGACTGACGTCCAGGCATTCTTTTACACATTGGTCCCTCCCTAGTCTCTGTTCCCAATGCAACTTGTCCCAAATCTTCCTTCCCTCCTGCCTGTCCCCTCAGTCCCAACCCCAAGTGTTGCTAAGTCTTTCTAATCTTCCTTTTCTACAGACCCATCTGACCTCTCCCCTCCTTGCCAGGGTGAGCTAGGTCCCAATTCTTCCCCCAGCCTCTGCTCCTCCACCCTATGATCCTTTTGTCATCTCCCCTCCTTGCACCTGGTCTGGCTTACAGTTTTGTTCGGTGACTAGCCCTCCCCGACCTGCCCAGCAATTCCCTCTTAAAAAGGTGGCTGGAGCTAAAGGCACAGTCAAGGTTAATGCTCCTTTTTCTTTATCCGACCTCTTCCAAATCACTTAGTGTTTAGGCTCTTTCATCAAATATGAAAAACCCAGCCCAGTTAATGGCTCGTTCAGCAGCAACTCTGAGATGCTTTACAGCCCTAAACACTAAAAGGTCAAAAGGCCGTCTTATTCTCAATATATATTTTATTACCCAATCTGCTCCTGACATTAAATAAAAATAAAACTCCAAAAATTAAATTCTGGCCCTCAAACCCCACAACGTGACTTAATTAACCTCGCCTTCAAGGTGTACAATAAAAGAGTAGAGGCAGCCAAGTAACAATGTATTTCTGAGTTGCAATTCCTTGCCTCCACTGTGAGACAAACCCCAGCCACATCTCCAGCACACAAGAACTTCCAAATGCCCGAACCGTAGTGGCCAGGCATTCCTCCAGAACTGCCTCCCCTAGGAACTTGCTACAAGTGCCAGAAATCTGTCCGCCAGGCCAAGGAATGCCTGCAGCCAGGGATTCCTCCTAAGCTGTGTCCCATCTGTGTGGGACCCCACTGGAAATTGGACAGTCCAACTCATCCGGCAGCCACTCCCAGAGCCCCTGGAACTCTGGCCCAAGGCTCTCTGACTGACTCCTTCCCAGATCTTCTCCACTTAGCAGCTGAAGACTGACACTGCTCGATTGCCTCGGAAGCCTACAGGACCATCACAGATGCTCTGGGTAACTCTTACAGTGGAAGGTAAGTCCATCCCCTTCTTAATTTATATGGAGGCTACCCACTCCACATTACCTTCTTTTCAAGGGCCTGTTTCCCTTTCAAGGGCCTCCATAACTGTTGTGCGTGTTGACGGCCAGGCTTCTAAATCTCTTAAAACTCCCCAACTCTGGTGCCAACCTAGACAATACTCTTTTAAACACTCCTTTGTAGTTATCCCCACCTTCCCAGTTCCCTTATTAGGCTGAGATACTTTAACTAAATTTTCTGCTTCCCTGATTATTCCTAGGCTACAGTCACACCTCTTTGCCACCTTTTCCCCCAGTTCAAAGCCTCCTTCATATCCTCCCCTTGTATCTCCCCACCATAGCCCACAAGTATAGGACACCTCTACTCCCCCCTTGGCGACCGATCATGCACCCCTTACCATCTCATTAAAACCTAATCACCCTTACCCCACTCAATGCCAATATCCCATCCCACAGCATGCTTTAAAAAGATTAAAGCCTGTTATCACTCGCCTGTTAAGTATGGCCTTTTAAAGCCTATAAACTCCCCTTACAGTTCCCCCATTTCACCTGTCCTAAAACCAGACAAGGCTTACAGGTTGGTTCAGGATCTGCGCCTTATCAACCAAATTGTTTTGCCTATCCACCCCTTGGTGCCAAACCCATATACTCTCCTATCCTCAATACCTCCTTCTACTACCCATTATTCTGTTCTGGATCTCAAACATGCTTTCTTTACTATTCCTTTGCACTGTCATCCCAGTCTCTCTTCACTTTCACTTGGACTGACCCTGACACCCATCAGGCTCAGCAAATTACCTCGGCTGTACTGCCGCAAAGCTTTGCAGACAGCCCCCATTACTTCAGTCAAGTCCAAATTTCTTCCTCATCTGTTACCTATCTCAGCATAATACTCATAAAAACACACGTGCACTCCCTGCCGAACATGTCCAACTGATCTCTCAAACCCCAGCACCTTCTACAAAATGACAACTCCTTTCCTTCCTAGGCATGGTTAGATACTTTCAACTTTAGATACCTGGTTTTGCCATCCTAACAAAACCATTATATAAACTCACAAAAGGAAACCTAGCTGACCCCACAGATCCTAAATCCTTTCCCCACTCCTCTTTCCATTCCTTGAAGACAGCTTTAGAGACTGCCCCCACCATAGCTCTGCCTGACTGATCCCAACCCTATTCATTACCCACAGCCAAAGTGCAGGGCTGTGCAGTCAGAATTCTTACACAAGAACCAGGACCGCACCCTGTAGCCTTTTTACCCAAACAACTTGACCTTACTGTTTTGCCTAGCCCTCAAGTCTGTGTGTGGTAGCCACCGCTGCCCTAATACTTTTAGAGGCCCTTAAAATCACAAACTATGCTCAACTCACTCTCTACAGTTCTCATAACTTCCAAAATCTATTTTCTTCCTCACACCTGACACATATAGTTTCTGCTCCCTGGCTCCTTCAGCTGTACTCACTCTTTGTTGAGTCTCCCACAATTACCACTGTTCCTGGCCCGGACTTCAATCCGGCCTCCCACATTATTCCTGATACCACACCTGACCCCCCATGACTGTATCTCTCTGATCCACCTGACATTCACCCCATTTCCCCATATTTCCTTCTTTCCTGTTCCTCACCCTGATCACACTTGGTTTATTGATGGCAGTTCCACCAGGCCTAATCGCCACACACCAGCAAAGGCAGGCTATGCTACAGTACAAGCCACTAGCCCGCCTCTTAGAACCTCTCATTTCCTTTCCATCGTGAAAATCTATCCTCAAGGAAATAACTTCTCAGTGTTCCATGTGCTATTCTACTGCTTCTCAAGGATTATTCAGGCCCCCTCCCTTCCCTACACATCAAGCTCAGAGATTTGCCCCTGCCCAGAACTGGCAAAATGACTTTACTCACATGCCCCAATTCAGGAAACTAAAATACCTCTTGTTCCGGGTAGACACTTTCACTGGATAGGGAGAGGCCTTTCCCACAAGGTCTAAGAAGGCCACCATGGTCATTTCTTCCCTTCTGTCAGACATAATTCCTCAGTTTGGCCTTCCCACCTCTATACAGTCCGATAGCAGACCGGCCTTTATTAGTCAAATCAGCCAAGCAGTTTTTCAGGCTCTTAGTATTCAGCGAAATCTTTATATCCCTTACAGTCCTCAGTCTTCAAGAAAGGTAGAACAACTAAAAGTCTTTTAAAAACACACCTCACCAAGCTCAACCACCAACTTAAAAAGGACTGGACAATACTTTTACCACTTTCCCTTTGCAGAATTCGGGCCTGTCCTCAGAATGCTACAGGGTACAGCCCATTTTCATAATATTATTTTTATGCATTTGAATTTTCCTTATGGTTTCATTACTTTTTATTTTAAAATGAACTGGAATATTCATGGAAAGCTGTTGCTTTCTTGTAACATTCTAAAAGATATATACCATACTCTGGAAATTGTTAATATGTACTTAATTAACGTGAATTTAGTACATCTTTCTATAAAACTAAAGGGACCTAAAGAAAAAGTAATAATTATCTAGGGAGACATTTAATGAAGGGGTTCAGCATGTATAGAATCTCATGAGTAAAAAACATAGAGTGTTTTAGGAATTGAAAGAACACAGGATGCTGTGAACATAATGAACAAGCATGAAAATGATACAAGATGAGGTTAGAGAGGTTGGCAGGAGCTGATCATGCAGGGCGTTTTTAGATCCCATTTTCTTAGTATAATAGAAAACCTTTGAAAGTAGGGTAGTAACATTCTACTTATATTTTTAAAAGATCATGGCAGTACAGAGAATATAATGGAGGGAATAGAAAGGAAAAGCAGAGTGTGTCATTCAGGGAGAGAATTGCAGACGCAGTGGTGGGGAATGATGGCATATTCTATGGATGCTGAAATGGAGGGATGAGAAAGATTTTGGAGGCCGACTTCAGAGACCCTGATGGCATACTGAATTTTGGTAATGATCGGTGTGAAGAGGAAGTGACCTAAGTTTCTGCCTAAGTAACAGAGTAGATGGGGACTTTGAAGACTGAAGGAGGAGAGAGATTTGGCAGGTAAGATTAAGCACTGAGTTTTGCATGTGTTAAATTTGAAATTTGTGTCAGACATCCAAATGACAAAAATCTGTTGGTTATGTAAAGCTTGATCTGCAAAGATAATTTCGGTTGAGAAATAGAAATTTTGGAAGTGGTGAAGTATAAATAGGATTTAAAGCTGTGGATATATGTATTACATACCTACTTTATAAAAACTTCCTGAGTTCAATGTTCGTACAGTAATTGGGGGAAAAATAACATGCTTACGTAGAAAGTTAATTCTGGACTAAATGAAACTTATTGTAGCACATTACAGATTGCTGGTTGCTTGTTAGGACTACATCTGTTTCAAATAACAGAAAGTCCTATTGTGTTTTTAAAAGGTAGGGGCTAAATTGCCCCATACCACAAAATGTTAGGGACAAGTCAGTTTAAGGCTAATATTATGGCTCAAGGGCATGATCAGGACACATGACTTTCTAGCTTCCCACTCCATCATATGTCAAAATATAAGCCTTTAAAACAATGCTTCTCAAATCAAGCCTATCAGATGGTTGCTGGAACCGTAGGTGTCATGTCTGCATTTCTTTACATAATTACTTGGAAAGCAGTATTACAAGGCCACCCTTAGCTGCCTTGAGGTCTGGGTATGTTTAACTGGAACATGGCTAAATTGGAGTTCTATCCATAAGAATAAAAGGGGAGCAGGGCTTCTATTGAGAAAATAACTAGTAATCACTAATTTTGCTATGCTCTATGATATAATACCCTTCAAATTTGGGAGTCATTATTTAACTTTATTTTAGGTTTTTTAATAGTCATTTTCATAATATTATTTTTACTCACTTGAATTTTCCTCATGGTTTCATTACTTTTTATTTTATAATGAACTGGAATATTCATGGAACATAGTATCTCTAAATATGTTACAGAAAGCTGTTACTTTCTTATAACATTCTAAAAAATATATACCATACTCTAGCAATTAATACGTACTTAGTAAATGTGACTTTAGTATATCTTCAAAACTAAAAATGGTTTAGACTTCCAATGGTGATTAAACAAATTAATCACCATTATTCACTCACGAATAATTTCAGAGTATAATCTGAAATAATTTAAATAAATAAAACACACCTATATATTGACCTAGAGAGACAACCATAACACTAAGTTAAGTAAAGAAGAGTAAGCAACAGATTAGGCCAAAGTAAACCTGGGTAAGCAAAGATTTTCTGTAAAAAGCCAGACAGTAAATTTTTTAGGCTTCGCAGCCCTGTGGTTAGTCAAAACTACTCAACCTTGTCATAACATGAAGGCAGCCATAGGCAATATGTAAATGAATGAGGGTCACTGTGTTCTAATAAAACTTTATTTATAAAAACTACATTTAGCCTACAGGTGGTCATTTGCCAGCCCTCAGTATAGAGGAGAATGATTAAAAAAAACACTAAATTTTTAGATACAATTGTTGGTAAAAGATAAATTGAGAGAGAAAAAAGAGAGAGAGAAAGAGAAAATTGGTTTTCCTTTGCAATGAAGACTTAAGTGAGTTCAGCAAAAAGAGTTTGGGGAGTGAAGAAATTGAATTTTTAATTATTTACTTTGTATAAAATTTAAATATTGAGATATTTTTACTTCTATATTCATATTTTACAAATAAAAAGCTCTTTAAAAATGAAATTATGTTTTTTTAAAACTAAACTTATGACTTTACTTGAAATTAACTGATAGAATAAAATCAGCTGTTACATCATGGCAACAAACTACTACTCTTGCCTATAAACCCAATTATCTTAATGTCAAATAATTATTTTAATTCATTTTCATCTAGTATTTTAACTTTCATTTTGTATTGCTGTTCTTCTAAATCCAGTGAATACTCACAAATTTACACTTTTATTATGGACCATTTATTTTCCTATTATAGTGGCTTTTGTTATTCAATATCTACAATATGCCAAGCACTTTGCATTCCTTTGCTTAATCCTCACATAACCCTGTAACCTAGGCACTCTTTTTCCACTAGTACCAATAGAGAACGTGCAGTTTACATATTAAGTAACTTGCCAAAGAAAACATAGCTAGAAGGAAAAGCAGATATCTGAGACCAGAGCAGTATGACTCCAAAACGCATTCTGTCTCTCATGTTTTTGTCTCACGTTGATACTTCTGCTTGGAAAAATCACTCAATCCTAGATCATACAGTTATACAAATCATGCTATTCATTCTCCCTCTTAGTTCCCACAATGACTTTTACAAGCACGTCCTGCTCTGTTTCCTCCATCTTCTCTACCTTCATGCTGAGACATCCTTGCTTCTATTTCACAGAGAAAATAGGGACTGTCAGGTGAGATTTGCTAAAACTTTCTGCTTACTTTCACCTGAACATTATATTAGCATCTGCATCCAATCTTACCTCTTTTCATTTTGACTTTGCTTTTCCTAAAGTTAATTCTTCCATTTCCATTTGTATTCTGGCTCTAACTACTGGGGAAGTTACTTTTTCCTTTCTCTCCCTGCTGGCCCTCACCTCTAAGACTTGGGTCAGGTGACACAATTTTATATGAAAATTATAGCCTTGTAAAACAAATTCTTAACTTCTCCAAGTCTAGCATAAAAAGGAATGGGCAGAACATAGCAGCCCTCACTGAGGAGGAATGCCATTCCTGCTGAAAGTCACATAACGAAGTCAACGTATTTTTTTCCTTGTCATTAAAATTCACTGATCCTATGTTAATTCACTTTGGAAAATGGCCTTCAGCTGCAACCATGTTGCTGCAAAGGACATGACTTCATTTATTTTTAGGGCTGCATAGTATTCCCTGGTGTATAAGTATCACATTTTCTTTATCCATTCCACTGTTGATAAGAATCTAGGTTGATTCGATGTCTTTGCTATTGCAAATAGTGCTGCAATGAGCATACGAATGAATGTGTATTTTTGACAGAATGATCTGGAGGGTGGGAGGTGGGCATAGGTTGAAAAACTACCCATCAGATACTGTGCTCACTACCTGGGTGACAGGATCATTTATGCCCCCAACCTCGGTGACTTTCAATTTTCTCATGTAACAAACCTACACATGTACCCTCTGAACCTAACAAAAAAGTCAGACAAAAAATTCACTGACAAGGCAGTTGATGGTAGATAATGTTTTACTGATATGGTAGATAATGTTCTACTGTTTTAACATAGGGTGCTGATGGAAATGTAAATGCAATATGTACACCAGAGGGGGATGTGGATACAACTTTTTATAGAAGATTATGATCAAATTGGTGGTCTTATTAATTGTAGTTTTTTGTGTTCCTTTGTGTTTTAACTTTTTGACTGAAGCTGTCTTTCTAAATTTAAAGGCTGTTATTTTACTGCGTTTTGGCATAGAATCCCTCTTTAGCCTTTGCCTTTATGTTACACGGGTACTAGAATAAGATGGCTTGAAAAAATTCCCTCATTTTGAAAGACCAAGGAAATAAGCCTAATCCTGAGCATTTCTTAGAAGAAAACCTGCCATGTGAATTTATAAATGATTTACAAATTTATAAATGAGAATCCAGCTCCTTTTTGTTTGGATCCTGGATAAATTTCTCCTCTAGATGATCATGGTGGACAGGAGGCAGGACTAGATTGCAGCTCTGACTCGGAAGAACAGAACAGCTTGCAGAGGCTTGCATGTGAATTTTAGCTCCAGATCAACTGTAAGAACAAACCAGCAATCCTGAGAGGACCCACAAACCTTCTGAAGGAAGCAGACTGCTCCTGCAGGACCCAGGAGACCACCCCCACAAATACTGTGAGTGCCTCAACTGCAGAAGAGGGAAACGGAGATCCTCCTCTCTCAAACACATACACCCACTGGAGAAACTGAAGGTCTGTTTGAGAGAGAAGATTCCGACCTTACCTGGAGCTGAGTCAGTTTGGGGAGCCGAGTGAAATACCTGGGTAGAGGAAGCAGTGGGTAAGGTCCTGGGAGCTCGCTGCATCCCTAAGCAGGTCATTCCTACCTGGCACCACAGGGATCCATTGGGAGGGTGACCAGAGGAGCTGGCGGGTGGGAAACACTACAGGGAGAAGGAAATCTCCAGCTGAACTTCATAACAATTTGAACTGGGCGTGAAGCCTCCTGGCCAGAACTCAGGGGAGGGAGCAAATTTGGTGAGCAGACTCCACAGGCAGGGGAAGAATCAAGCCCTTTTCTTTCACAGCTGAGAGGCAGGTAGCCTGAGGAAAATTCTGAAGCCCAGCTCGCCCACAGCCTGGAAACAGACTCAGGTCTGTTAGTGAGGGACACAGTGGGAATGAGACTGGCTCTTAGGTTGGCATGGGAACTGGGTGAAGTCTGTGACTGCCAGCTTCCCCCACCCTGCCTCCCTGCAACCTGCATAACTCAGCAGGGACAGCCATAATCCTCCTAGGTACATAAGTCCATTGACCTGGGAACCCCACCCCCATCTCCCATAGCAGCTCAGGGAGGACCTGCCCAAGCAGAGTCTGAGCTCAGTCATGCCTATCCTTGCCCCCAGCTGATAGTCCTTCCCTACCCACCCTGGTAGCTGAGGACAAAGGTCATATAATCTTGGGAATTCTAGGGCCCAGCCAACCACTGGTTCCCCTCCATACTGCCACAGCTGATGCTTCTGGAAAGTGCCACTTCCTGGCAGGAGGCCAACCAGCATAAAAATAGATCATTAAATCACCAACACTAAGAACCCTCAAAGAGTCCATTCGCCACCCCCTGCCACCTCCACTGAAACAGGTGCTGGTATCCACAGCTGAGAGACCCACAGATGGTTCACATCACAGGACCCTGTGCAGACAACCCCCAGTACCAGCCCCAAGCCAGGTAGACTTGCTGGGTGGCTAGACCCAGAAGACAGACAACAGTCACTGCAGTTTGGCTCACAGGAAGCTACATCCATAGGAAAAGGGGGAGAGTACTACATGAAGGGAACATCCCGTGGGACAAAAGAATCTGAACAATAGCATTCAGCCCTAGACCTTCCCTCTGACTATGCAGAGGTTCCCTCAGAACCTATGCAAATGAGAAGGAACCAGAAAACCAACTCTGGTAATATAATAAAACAACGCTCTTTAACACCCCTCAAAAACCACACTAGTTCACTAGCAATGGATTCACATCAAGAAGAAATCCCTGATTTAACTAAAAAAGAATTCAGGAGGTTACTTATTAAGCTAATCATGGAGGCACCAGAGAAAGGTGAAGCCCAATGCAAGGACATTCAAAAAATGATACAAGAAGTGAAGGAATAAATATTCAAGGAAATAGATAGCTTAAAGAAAAAATGATAAAAAATTCAGGAAACATTGGACACACTTATAGAAACGCAAAATGCTCCGGAAAGTCTCAGCAATAGAATTGAACAAGTAGAAAAAAGAAATTCAGAGCTCAAAGACAAGTTCTTTGAATTAATTCAATCCAACAAAGACAAAGAGAAAAGAATAAGAAAATATGAACAAAGACTCCAAGAAGTCTGGGATTATGTTAAACAACCAAACCTAAGAATAATCAGTGTTTCTGAGGACGAAGAGAAATCTAAAAGTTTGAAAAACATATTTGGGGGAATAATTGAGGAAAATGTCCCCGGCCTTGCTAGAGACCTAGACATCCAAATACAAGAAGCACAAAGAACACCTGGGAAATTCATCACAAAAAGGTCATTGCCTAGGCACATTGTCATCAGGTTATCTAAAGTTAAGATGAAGGAAAGAATCTTAAGAGCTATGAGACAGAAGCACCAGGTAACCTATAAATGAAAACCTATGAGATTAACAGCAGATTTCTCAGTAGAAACCCTACAAGCTAGAAGGGATTGGGGTCCTATCTTCAGCCTCCTCAAACAAAACAATTATCAGCCAAGAATTTTGTATCCAGTGAAACTAAACATCATATATTAAGAAAAGATACAATCTCTTCGGTACAAACAAATGCTGAGAGAATTAGCCACTACCAAGCCACCATTACAAGAACTGCTAAAAGGAACTCTAAATCTTGAAACGAACCCTGGAAACACAACAAAACAGAACCCCTTTAAAGCATAAATCACACAGGACCTATAAAACAAAAACACAAATTCAAAAGCAAAAACAAAACCCCAAAAAACCAAGGTACACAGGCAACAAATAGCACAATGAATGCAATAGTACCTCACATCTCAATACTAACATTGAATGTAAATGGCCTAAATGCTCCACTTGAAGATACAGAAATGCAGAATACATAGCAACTCACCAACCAGCTTTCTTCTGCCTTAGGGAGACTAACCTAACACATAAGGACTCACATAAACTTAAAGTAAAGGGGTGGAAAAAGGTATTTCATGCAAATAAACACCAAAAGCGATCAGGTGTAGCTATTCTTATATCAGACAAAACAAATAGCAGTTAAAAGAGACAAAGAGGAATGTTATATAATTGTAAAAGGCCTTGTCCAACAGGAAACTATCACAAACCTAAATATATATGCACCTAACACTGGAGCTCCCCAATTTATAAAACAATTACTAATAGACCTAATAAATGAGATAGACAGCAGCACAGTAATAGTGGGGAAATTCAGTATTACACTGACAGCACTAGACAGTGATCAGAAAGTCAACAAATAAAAAATGGATTTAAACTATACCTTGGAACAAATACACTTACAGATATATACAGAACAGTTCACCCAACAACCACAAAATACACATCCTATTCAACAGTGCATGGAACTTTCTTCAAGATAGACCATATGATAGGCCATAAAACGAGCCTCAATAAATTTAAGAAAATTGAAATTGTATCAAACAGTCTCTCAGACCACAGTGGAATAAAACTGGAAATCAATTCCAAAAGGAACTTTCAAAACCATGAAAATACATGGAAATTAAATTGCTCCTGAATCAGCATTGGGTCAAAAACAAAGTCAAGATGGAAATTAAAAACTTTACACTGAACAGTAATAATGACACAACCTATCAAAACCTCTGGGATACAGCAAACGCAGTGCTAAGAGGAAAGTTCATAGCCCTGAATGCCTGCAACAAAAAGACTGAAAGAGCACAAACTAACATGTTAAGGTCACACCTCAAGGAACTGGAGAAACAAGAACAAACCAAATCCAAGCCCAGCAGAAGACAGGAAATAACCAAGATCAGAGCAGAACTAAATGAAATTGAAAACAAAATCAATACAAAGGATAAATGAAACAAAAAGCTAGTTCTTTGAAAAGATAAATAAAATTGATAGACATTAGCAAGATTAACCAAGAAAATAAGAGAGAAAATACAAATAATCTCATTGAGAAAAGAAACAGGAGATATTACAACTGACATCACTGAAATACAAAAGATCATTCAAGGCTACTATGAACATCTTTATGCACATAAATTATAAAACCTGGAAGAAATGGATAAATTCCTGGAAAAATACAACCCTCCTAGCTTAAATCAGAAAGAATTAGATACCCTGAAAAGACCAATAACAAGCACAAAGATTGAAATGGTAGTTAAAAAATTACCAATAAAATAAAGCCCAGGACCAGACGGATTCACAGCAGAATTCTATGAGGCATGCAAAGAATTGGTACCAATGCTTTTGAAATTATTACACAAGATAAAGAAAGAAGGAACCCTACCTAGTTTATTCTATGAAGCCAGCATCACCCTAATACCGAAATCAGGAAAGGACATAACCAGAAAAGAAAACTACAGACTCATATTCTTGATGAACGTAGATGCTAAAATCCTTAACAAAACACTAGCTAACCTAATCCAACAACATATCAAAAAGATAATCCACCATGATCAAGTAGGTTTCATACCAGGGATCCAGGGATGGTTTAACACAGGCAAGTCAATAAATGTGATACACCACATAAACAGAATTAAAAACAAAAATCACAGGAGCATCTCAATAGATGCAGAAAAAACATTCAACAAAATCCAGCATGAGTTTATGATTAAAACTCTCAGCAAAATTGGCACACAAGGGACATACTTCAATGTAATAAAAACCATCTATAACAAACCCACAGCCAACATAATACTGAACGGGGACAAGTTGAAAGCATTCCCTCTGAGAGCTGGAACAAGACAAGAATGCCCATTCTCACCATTCCTCTTCAACATAGTACTGAAGACCTAGCCAAAACAGTCAGACAAGAGAAAGAAATAAAGGACATCCAAATCGGTAAACAGGAAGTCAAACTGTTCCTTTTTGCTGACGCTATGATTGTTTACCTTGAAAACCATAAAGACTCCTCCGGAAAGCTCCTAGAGCTGATAAAAGAACTCATCAAAGTTTCTGGATACAAGATTAATGTACACAAATCAGTAGCTTTTCTATATACTAACAGTGACCAAGCGGAGAAACAAATAAACAGGTCAACCCTTTTTACAATAGCCGCAAAAAAAATTAAGTACTTAGGAATATACCTAACCAAGGAGTCGAAAGATGTCTACGAGGAAAACTACAAAACACTGCTGAAAGAAATAGATGACACAAACAAATGGAAACACAACTCATGCTTATGGATGGGTAGAATCAATATTGTGAAAATAACCATACTGCTAAAAGCAGTCTACAAATTCAATGCAATTCCCATCAAAATACCACCATCATTCTTCACAGAGTTAGAAAAAACAATTCTAAAATTCATATGAAACCAAAAAAGAACCCTCATAGCCAAAGCAAGACTAAGCAAAAAGAGCAAATCTGGAGGCATGACACTACTTGGTTTCAAACTATACTACAAGGCCATAGTCACCAAAACAGCATGGTACTGGTATAAAAATGGGCACATAAACCAATGGAACAGAATGAGAACCCAGAAATAAAGCCAAATACTTACAGCCAACTGATCTTTGACAAACCAAACAAAACCACAGAATGGGAAAAGGATACCCTTTTCAACAAATGGTGCTGGGATAATTGGCTAGCCATACGGAGGAGAATGAAACTGGATCCTCATCTCTCACCTTATACAAAAATCAACTCAAGATGGATCAAAGACTTAAACCTAAGAGCTGAAACTATAAGCACTCCAGAAGATAACATTGGAAAAACCTTTCTAGACATCGACTTAGGCAAGGATTTATTTAATGACCAAGAACCCAAAAGAAAATGCAATAAAAATAAAGAAAGGCCAGGCGCAGTGGCTCACCCTGTAATCCCAGCACTTTGGGAGGCCGAGGCAGGCGGATCACTTGAGGTCAGGAGTTTGAGACCAGCCTAGCCAACATGGTGAAACCTCATCTCTACTAAAAATACAAAAATTAGCCGGGCATGCTGGCATATGCCTGTAATCCAAGCTACTTGGGAGGCTGAGGTAGGAGAATTGCTTGAACCCAGGAGGCGGAGCTTGCAGTGAGCTGAGATAGCACCATCTCAAAAAAACCAAACCAAACCAAAAAGAAAACCAAAACAAAAGCAAAAATATATAGTTGGAACTTAATCAAACTAAAGAGTTTTTCTTGGCAAAAGAAACAGTCAGCAGAGTAAACAGACAACCCACAGAGTGGGAGAAAATCTTCCCAACATATACATTTTACAACAGACTAATATCCAGAATCTGCAACAAACTCAAATCAGTAAGAAAAAAACAGACAATCCTATCAAAAAGTTTGCTAAGGACATGAATAGATGATTCTCAAAAGACAATATACAAATGTCCAAAAACCATGAAAAAATGATCCACATCACTAATGATTAGGGAAATGCAAATCAAAACCACACTGAGACCACCTCACTCCCATAAGAATGGCAATAATCAAAAAGTCAAGAAACAGTAGATTTTGGAGTGGATGTGGTAATCACGGAACACTTCTACACTGCTGGTGGGAATAAAAACTAGTACAACCTCTATGGAAAACAGTGTGGAAATTCCTTGAAGAACTAAAAGTAGAACTACCATTTGATCCAGCAATCCCACTTCTAGGTATCTACCCAGAGGAAAATAAGTCATTATATGAAAAAGATCCTTGCACACTCATAGCAGCACAGTTGGTAAGTGCAAAATCGTGGAACCAACAGAAATGCCCATCAATCAACAAGTGGATAAAAGAAACTGTGGTATAGTTGTACAATGGAATACTATGCAACCATAAAAAGGAATGAATTGACATTTGCAGCAAGCTGGATGAGATTGAATATTATTATTCTCAGTGAAGTAAGTAACTCAGGAATGGAAAAGCAAACATCATATATTCTCACTGACATGTGGGAGCTAAGCTATGAGGACACAAAGTCATAAGAATGATACAATGCACTTTGGAGACTTGGGGAAAGAGTGGGAGAGGGACAAGGGATAGACAACTAAAAATACAGTGCAGTGTATACTATGCAGGTGTTGGGTGCACCAAAGTCTCACAAATCACCACTAAAGAACTTACTCATGTAACCAAATAAATAAATAAATAAATAAGTAAATGGACAACTATCTGTCAGAAGTAATAGAGGCCACAGAGCAAGGGAATGACAACTTTAAAGGTCTAAAAGAAAAAAAAAACCTGTTATTCTAGAGTCCTAATCTAATGAAATGTCTTTCAAACATAAAGGTGAAATAAAGATATTTTCAAAATAAAATAATCCTCTAAAGACAGATACTTTTAATACTATTACATTGTCAATTATGATGCAAGATTATCCAAATAAGTTAACCCTTCAATATGTATTCAATTTTCTCAAACATTTTTGATAGTGATTTAATTAAATTTTGTATAAATACCAAGAATCTGTGTAAAATAACATTTCCAATGCCAAAATAAAATTAATCCCATGATGTGATGTTTGGTGGGTGAGGATTTCTTTACCTCATTTTGATAACTTGTCTAGGCATTATCTGCTTTTTTAATTACTAGGGCACGGAAGAGATTTTATAAAATTCTGATTTAGAAGGTCATGAACATTTTCCATATCACATCCTATGCATCAATCATTCAACACCCTCTTCAAATTGCATTTTCCCCAAAATACCTTCAAAGCTATAAATAATCTCTCACTCTCACCACATTGCAATTACTACCTCTCTTATAATAGTTGGCCATCTAAAACCTATTGATTTCACATGAGTAACTTGGATATTTGGTATGATTTAAGAGTCATTTCCATATTTATCATGATGTCTAGCACAGTATCATCTTTGTAGTAAATATTTAAAAGTGAAAATGATGACATTTAAAATATGTTCATTTGAGCATGTAAGCCTCAGATTTAAGTGTTCAGAAGAAGTCATTTCATTATGTTCTTTGAGCTGTTATCAGTTGATAAATTCAATCACAGAGGGAAAAATCCCTGATTCTAAGGAGTAATTTTGGCAGTAGAATGAATACAGTTAAGTAGGTTTCAAACAAAATACATCTTATTTGAAACCCATGTTGTATTTTCTTTCAAACCCTATAAGAGAGCTTTTATAAACATCTAAGTTTTTAGTTGCTTCAATAATAAAGATGCTTTTTATTTAATGAGATTAGGTATACCAGCTTTGCAAATAATTTACATTGATAAGATAGAGCTCAGCATGAGAGAAAATTAAAGTATTTAGAAATCTATCAGCTGTCATTGGAGTGTGTCTGATCTGGAAACATTATACATTTAAAGAAATGTAAAAGAGGCAAAGTTCTAGGGAGAATCATGCTTGTACAGTTTTAAGGGCCAGATTATGGATGCTGCTTCTTACCTCAGTTAACTTTAAGATATGAAATGTTTCTGAAATGATTACTTACCTAGAGGTTACAAGGTATAAATGCCATGCTGATATGAGAGTGTGTTTCTTGAATCTGAGATAATAGATTTTTAAGTGAAATATGGGCTTACAGGTATTCCCTGGTGTCAAAAGATACTGTAAAAAGAAGACTGTGATTGAGATTATTACCCTTTTCCAAAAGTCATTTTCCCCTACTTCTACATGATAGAGTTGAATAAGGATTGACTCTACAGCTAATGTTTCATGGCCTCTTTTCTGTCCAGATGTGGCCATGTGATTACATGCTGGGTAGCAGTATATGAATAGAAATGATGTGTTTCCCTTCGAATGCATGGTCTTAAAATGAATGTGGATATACTTTCCCTTTTTTTTATTCATTCCTGCCACTCTAGGTACAGACTTTACAAAGAGTTGGACCAGTCATTTGGACAAAATGTGAAGACAAGAGTTGAGGATGGTAACATCCCTACCAGCCTAGACTATCTACCTCTGTATTGTTAAATTAAAATATATGGAACTGATATGGTTTGGATATTTGTCCCCTCCAAATCTCATGTTGAAATGTGATCCACAATGTGAAGATGAGGCCTAGTGGGAGGTACTGAATCATGGGGGTGGATTTCTCATGAATGGCATAGTGCCATCCACCTGGTGATGAATGAGTTCTCTTGCTCAGTTAGATTATGCAAGTTCTGGCTGTTTACAAAAGTCCAGACCGCCCCTTCTCTTCTCCTGCTTGCCTCTCACCATGTGATGTACTGGCTCCTCTTTTGCCTTCTGGCATGATTGTAAGCTCCCTGAGGCTCTCACCAGATGCAAATGGCAGCACCATGCTTCCTGTACAGCTTGCAGAACTGTGAGCCAACTAAACTTATTTTAAGTAAATTGCTCAGCCTCAGCTATTTATTACAATGCAAAAATAGACTAACATAGGAACTAGTATTGACTTCAAATTTAGCATGTCAGACAACTAGAGAAAAAGGAACTGATGACAAATAAAGCAGGAAAAATAATATACAAAGGTGAAAAAATGAAAATCAGACTCTACCTTATATTACAAAAACACATACACAGAAACAGAAGAGAGAGAGAAAGACACAGAGGGAGAAAGGAATTAAGAATTTAAATGTGGAGTTGACAGTATTAGGAAGCAAAAATAAACTACAGTAGTTAAATTTGAATTTCAGATACATTTTTTGTATGGGCATTTTCCAAGTAATAGTCGGGTCATAATTACACTAAAAAGTTCTTTGTCATTTATCTGAAATCAAATATAACTCATCTCCTGTATTTTACCCAACCACTCTACTTAAATGTCAAAATAAAAAGATTAAAACCCAAGAAATTATATATGTTTTTAATTTAGACATTGGGAAGTTTTCTTAAACCACACATAAAAAGCACTAACCTTAAAAGATTAACAAATCTGAATATTTTAAAGGTAAGAATTGACCATGAACACTTGAGCTAGAGTGAAGAAATAGAGCTAGAAAGTGGAAGGGGATACTTTCAATGGATATAACCCTCAAAAGTTTTAGTGTTCTAGTAAATGTTTATAAATACATAAGGAAAAGAATAAAAATGGTCAAAAGTCCATAAACAGTCATTAAAGAGGAAATATGTATGGCTAATAAAAATAAGAAAACGATTCAATCGCAAAAGCAATAAGAAAAAAGCAATCAGAAAAAAGACCAAAATAAGTTACTATTTTATACTTATCAATTGACAAAATGGAAGCATTCTAAAAATACTAAGTCCTAGAGAGAATGTAAATCAATGTTTCAAATAATTGCTGACTTTCAGCAATCTGATGGGAGAAAAAATAGTTTCTTAGTGTCTTACTTTTTAAAATTCCAGGATTTGTGATTGAATTTGAGCATCTTTTCCTATGTGTAAGGGCTGATAATACACACACATACACATGCTATATATACACATACACATGCTATATATGTCTATTTATGTCTTTTTTTCTGTTTTCCATATTGTTACTGGTGGGTCTTTGTTCTTAGAGCTCCCAAGATGGTGGCAGCCACTCCCAAGATGGCAGCAAGTCTTTTGTTCTCTGACTTGGGGTTCTTGGCCTCACGGATTCCAAGGAACGGAACCGTGGGCCATGTGGTGTTACAGCTCTATTAGAAGCCGTGGATCACGGTAGAGAACTGTGGAACCCAGTGACTAGTGTTCAGCTCGATTAGGATGAACCTGGGCACTTAGCCGTGCAGGAACAATGGTGAGCCTTCAGCCCAATCGGGAGCAGCAATGGGCGCCTCGCTGGATCAGCAGTGCAGTGGACACCCTGCCAGATCTGGAGGGGTGGAAGTCAACCGCTGGTCTGCAATGGCGGCAAAGAGCAGTGGTGGACAATGAGTGAAAGCTCAGCTTGAGCCTTAGCAAACATGGACCAGAAGAGTGTGCAGTTGCAAGATTTAATAGAGTGAAACCAGAGCTCCCATACAATGGGAGGAGACCCAAAGGGGGTTGCCGCTCCCTGCTTGAATGCCTGGGTTTATATCACGATCATTGTCCCTCCCACTGTGCTCTCAGCTGATATATGATTTTGTGTCTGGAATTGGTGGGTTCTTGGTCTCACTGACTTCAAGAATGAAGCCACGGACCCTCGCGGTGAGTGTTACAGCTCTTAAGGTGGCGCGTCTGGAGTTTGTTCCTTCTGATGTTCAGATGTGTTGAGAGTTTCTTCCTTCTGGTGGGTTTGTGGTCTCACTGGCTCAGAAGTGAAGCTGCAGACCTTTGCGGTGAGTGTTACAGCTCTTAAGGCAGCGCGTCTGGAGTTGTTCGTACCTCCCGGTGGGCTCGTGGTCTCGCTGGCTTCAGGAGTGAAGCTGCAGATCTTCGTGGTGAGTGTTACAGCTCATAAAAGCAGTGTAGACCCAAAGAGTGGGCAGTAGCAAGATTTACCGCAAAGAGCAAAAGAACAAAGCATCCACACTGTGGAAGGGGACCCAAACAGATTGCCACTGCTGGCTAGGGCAGCCTGCTTTTATTCTCTTATCTGGCCCCACCCACGTCCTGCTGATTGGTAGAGCCCAGTGGTCTGTTTTGACAGGGCGCTGATTGGTGCGTTTACAATCCCTGAGCTAGATACAGAGGTTCTACACGTCCCCATCAGATTAGTTAGATACAGAGTATCCACACAAAGGTTCTCCAAGGCCCCACCAGAGCAGCTAGATACAGAGTGTCAACTGGTGCACTCACAAAACCTGAGCTGAACACAGGGTGCTGACTGGTGTGTTTACAAACCTTGAGCTAGATACAGAGTGCCGATTGGAGTATTTACAATCCCCGAGCTAGACATAAAGGTTCTCTAAGGCCCCACCAGAGCAGCTAGATACAGAGTGTCGATTGGTCCACTCACAAACCCTGAGCTAAACACAGGGTGCTGATTGGTGTATTTACAATCCCTGAGCTAGACATAAAGGTTCTCCAAGGCCCCACCAGACTCAGGAGCCCAGCTGGCTTCACCCAGTGGATCCCAAACTGGGGCTGCAGGTGGAGCTGCCTGCCAGTCCTGCGCCATGCGCTTGCACTCCTCAGCCCTTGGGTGGTGGATGGGACTGGGCGCCCTGGAGCAGCGGGCCACGCTCCTCGGGGAGGCTCCGACTGCACAGGAGCCCACGGAGGCGGGGGAAGGCTCAGGCATGGCGCGCTGCATGCCTGCCCTGCGGGAAGGCCTGCCCCGCGGGAAGGCCTGCCCCGCGGGAAGGCAGCTAAGGCCCGGCAAGAAATCGAGCACAGCGCCGGTGGGCCGGCACTGCTGGGGGACCCAGTACACCCTCCGCAGCCGATGGCCCGGGTGCCAAGTCCCTCACTGCCCGGGGCCGGCGGGGCCGGCCGGCTGCTCCGAGTGCGGGGCCCGCCAAGCCCAAGCCCACCCGGAACTCCAGCTGGCCCGCAAGCGCTGCACGCAGTCCCGGTTCCCATTCGCGCCTCTCCCTCCACACCTCCCTGCAAGCTGGGGGAGCCGGCTCTGGCCTTGGCCAGCCCAGAAAGGGGCTCCCATAGTGCAGTGGTGGGCAGAAGGGCTTCTCAAGTGCCACCAAAGTGGGAGCCCAGGCAGAGGAGGCGCCGAGAGCAAGCGAGGGCTGTGAGGACTGCCAGCGTGCTGTCACCTCTCAATTTGACTATTTCTTCACCTCCTGCTTTTAGCCTAATTTGTATTTTAGTGAGCCCTCTTTACTACCTGATTGGTCGGATGTGATCTGAGTTACAAGCCCCATGTTTAAAGGTAGGTGAGGTCACCTTCCCCAGATAGGCTTAGGAATTCTTAGTTGGCATAGGAAATCCAGCTAGTCCTGTCTCTTAACATGGCATCTGGTTCTGTGCTTTCACTTTTGTTTGTATTAAATCATACGTATATTCACTGCCATCCTGTGTGACTCCGAGCCTTAAAACCAAGGCTTTGCCACATTATTCTACACAGAAATGCCTTTTATTCTCATTGTTACCAATAAAAATGTTTTCATATTAATCAATTCTTAAAAAATGTACTCAATTATCACTACACTACAGCATTTTGAAGAACAAACAAAATAAGAGCAACCTACATTGATCTGCCTTTTTCTACATTTCCAGCTTCAATTGGTATCTTTCACTTTGCAACTTAAAACCAATGCTTTGTATTGTTGCTAAAATATTTACTGGTTCTCCAATTAGATTTCATGCTTATAGAATACCAGTACTCATCCTTTAAGTGCTTGAGATGCACATTGGAATAATGGAATTTTGTGCGTCAAACTGAAAAGAATTACAATGTAAACAATTGTTTGAAAAATCAGTTCGGAGAATATCATAAATATCTTGCTTAAGTATCGTGTTGTTCACTTGGTTACCTTTCAGTGCTCTACTACCTTTGAGTAAAACATAGCTTATTTGTACTGCATTTCCTTAGGTACTCATGGAAGTATTTCCTGGTTCTTGCTTGATATTATGCCTCACTTCTTATTTCCAGCAAGTTATATTTTACTCTATTTCTCTATATCCTGGTGTTTCTGGTTTTAGCAAACATTTACACATTTAAAAAATTTGACTTTACACTTGTGAAGGCTTCACAAATAAAATGAGTCTGACAAACTTAGAAGTCAGAAAATCTGTATTTTCTGGTCAGAATGACTTGCTGATAAACTGAATACTGGGGAGAAGGCAAAGAAAGAAGAAAAATAACCCCTCTTAGAGATTATTTTATGTTTTCACTATTTTTGAGTTCAGCATTCAGAACAAGGTTACTTTTGAAATATATGTCAAAGTTGCATGAAATCAGAAATCACATTTCAATGATTTATATGACGCTGATCTACAATAATAGTTTATTTTAATTAGTTTTTTATTACTTAATGCTTACATTTAAAATAACTTTACAAAGCATTTTGGAAACATAAATATCTGTAATCTTGAACTGTGTATTGTATGACACTGAGGTATGGAAATCTGAGTCTCTAAGATAGTTTATTCATTGCTATCATGTAACTGACAGTTATTTATACCTAAAGCACACTAAATTAACTTATGTGTGAAAAGACAGTGAGAAATGATCTAAAATCTCAAAAGGATAATAAAATAATGATAAGGAATTTACATCCAGGCATCAGGACCTTCCTGTAGTTTTCCCCAGATATCCTCATTATTAGAGGCCCAAACTCTGAAAAAGGAAGGATGTTAATAGATCCCTGAGAATAACCTGTTTGTTCCCTCGTAAACTCTGTGAGCAAGTAACAATCTTATCATTCCACACTCAAGAGATGTTTAACACAGACCAGGACAATCAAGATGGTACAGATAGATTTCCTCTTCTTTCAATGCGGTAGCCCTGAGGTAGATCCCCATTTTAATGCTGGGTAAATTGTTAGCAAATGGTAAAACTCAAACTACATCTATCTTAGAAATAATATTTATTTGTCTCCAAGTGAGTTTCTGAGAAGCACAAGTTTGGCAGAATATAATTCTATGTGATCAAATGCCTTTGAATATTTTATAAACTGAATAAGTGAGACACAAGAATAGCAGTAATTATTTTTAAACCTGTAGTATTAGTTCCTGAAATAATATCTTCTAATTAGGATACTACAGGTGAATATTTAGCACAGTTAAAGAATGCAAAATGAAAATATTTGTAAACATTCAATTATTTGCCTCATTCAGTTGGGAAAATTGAAAATTGAGTTACAATAAATTGCGTAGTCGTTTTATATTAACATTAGCAAAAGTGCTTACAGAAAATTATACCTAAATGTAATTCATAAACCACAGAAACAAAAGGTTTATTACTGGAAGGAATGTAAAAGATAATCCAGTTGTAAAGCAAATATTCAAGGATTTAAAGTGAAATGTTCCCATGATGTAAGTGAAGCAACTGAGGCTGAGAGAATTTATGTGATTTCCCAACAACATAGAAAAGTATGTTTAGTTGTTCTACTTGAAAATTGTTTTTAAGTTTATGTGTAAATTTTAGGGAACAAAACAAGCTGTTTATATTTTATCTTACTTTTTGAAATAAATGTGATAGTGCCCATAAATTATAGCCATATCAAAATGTTATCAATACAATTAAGCAAGTCATATGAAAGCTGTAATTTCAATTTGTTACAACATTAAATTGTATCATAGTATATTATAGGATATCCTTTTTTCCAAACAGTTTATTAATTTGTTTCAATTATTAGGTATCTTACCAGTTGTATTCTAGAGTTGTCTTGGGAAGCAGGTGGTTGATATATATACTCAGATTAAAAATGAGCTTCTTATTATACTAGTTAATTCTGGCCCTTTCATCTGTGTTGACTACCCTTAAATTTGACAAATATGCTTAAATAAATAAAAAAAAATACATTATTCTCAATAAATATCTCCTGGGCCTTTGAGGGGAAAATCAGAAAACCTAGAATAGCTTCGTAGAAAAAAAAATTAAAAAAATGAGAAAGACAATTAATTTGTCAAACAACATTAACTATTTTTATTTTTTTCATTTATTGCAGGTAAAAAATGGTCACTGAGATTAGACAATTTCTAGAATTGTCTCATTCAGTGTGGACACATTACTAAATTCTGCCTAATGCCATCTAAAGCAGAAATGTCCTGCAGAAGCTTTCCAAGTGTTCCTTTACAAAGGGTGCTAATATTCAGCCCCAGGCCCTTCTTAGCTATGCTTTTCTCCATTCTAGTTCCCACGACATAGATATCTGTCTACAACTTAGTCCACATGAGTGATCCAAAGATCACCCTAATGATATTTTTAAAAGAAAAAAAAGAACTGAAAAGAGCCTGAGTGCCTAACGAGTTCATAGAATAGAATAGAATAGAACAGAATAGAATAGAGTACAAACTAGCTCTTTTTTTTTTTTTGAGACGGAGTCTTGCTTTGTCGCCCAGGCTGGAGTGCAGTGGCACGATCTCGGCTCACTGCAAGCTCCACCTCCCGGGTTCACGCCATTCTCCTGCCTCAGCCTCCCGAGTAGCTGGGACTACAGGCGCCCACTACCACGCCCGGCTAATTTTTAGTATTTTTAGTAGAGACGGGGTTTCACCGTGTTAGCCAGGATGGTCTCGATCTCCTGACCTCGTGATCCGCCCGCCTCGGCCTTCCAAAGTGCTGGGATTACAGGCGTGAGCCACCGCGCCCGGCCACAAACTAGCTCTTGATTGCCTATAGATTTTCATATTGTTTATGCTACTGTTATTTTGATTATTTCTTACAGCTAAGCTTTAAATAATATAAACAAATAGTCATTTGCACATAATAAAAGTGGAAGGACAAGAAAAGGAGAAATAAAGTCAGAGAAAATAGGAACTTATTTAAAGTTGATCTGAACTTTATGCTAGAATGGCTCCCTTTACATAATCAAGCAAAAATATTACCCTCAAAAGCACACAGCTGTGTCTTTCTACAAATTTGTCAAATGGCTGAAATTCCCACAATAAAAAATAAACACAGAAAATCTACCAAAAAAATACTGTTGTGAAGCATAATAATTCAACCAAAACCCACAAAAAGAAAAGTAATAAACTTAATGCCTAAAAAATATAAGAGCACCCACAAGGAAAAATGTTATCCAAAGAAAATCAAAAGATTTAAAAAATTGCCACATATGTGACAAACATTAATTGTCTTAATGAACAAAGAGTTCACACAAAAATATAGAAAATGAGTGATCCACATCTAATTATAAAGATAACTACAAAATGTTAATCAGCATAAATTCTTAACCTAACTTATAATTTAAAAGATAAGAAAATATAATTAATGAAAACCCTTTTGTCTTTCAGGTTCTCAATGATGTAAAATTTTGATATTATTTATTTTGTGGCTCATGTTGGTTAAATGGATACTCATATATTATTCCTTGCAGTGGAAACTAATGTAACATAGTTGAAAGAAATTTGGTAATAAATACTAAAATTTAAAGTATATGTGCTCTTTTACCCCCCAAATCTTACTTCTAGACTGCTACCTTGTAGATATATATCTATACCATTATGCAAAAATGCTCTTGGTAAGGATGCTGGTAAGGTCTGAATGTTTGTGTCCCAAAATTTATATGCTGAAATCCTAACCCTCAAGGTGATGGTGAGGAGGTGGGGCCCTTCGGCGGGTCATGAGGGTGCAGCCCTCATGAATGAGATTAGTGCCTTTATAATGGAAGCTCCAGAGAGCTGCTTTGCCCACTCCATCCACTATGTGAGAACACAGCTAGACAGCACTCTCTATGAGGAAGCAGGCCCTCGCCAATTACTGTCACTGTCCTGATTTTGGACTTCCCATCCTTTAGAATTGTGAGAAATAAATTTCTGCTGTTTATAAGGTACCCAGGCTAAGTGTTTAAAAAATACATATTTTATAATGGTAAATTTTGTAAATGCAATAAATAAGGCAATATGAAAGCTATGTAATGCATGAATAGTTTTGATTGGGTGTTCATGGAAAACTCTTCTGAGAAGATGATAATTCAGCTGAAAGCTAAAGGATACCATGAAGGAGTCTGCAATGATTGAGGGTAAGCTATTCAAGATCAGAGCCAGTTGAAAGACACACTAATAAAGAATAGTTAATATTGGTTTCAGTAAGTTTTCTACCCTGGTAAAAAATAAACAAGCTAGGTCCTTCAAACAGAACTGAGATTTTAAGGAAAATTAAGGGTTTAAAAAATTTTAGAGGAGTAGGCTCTAATCTGGCTTTCTAGAAATGGCTATCAGTGACTTGGCCTGCAAGGGGAGCTAAGAGTTTTGAGATTACCACTGGATTTGCTGAGTTTCAGCACATGCTGCCAAAGCTATTATGCAGCGAGTCAGGGTAAGTTACACAGGTGCCAATGGTCCACATTCAGAAGGGTGGTAAACAGACACTGAAAAAAGAAATTTAGCCACTGCCTCCCTCCCCCACATGTGCCTCTCAACATCCAGGAAATTGGAGAATGGACACTTGAACATGGCTGTGAGAATGCTTTGAATTCTCAAATTTGCTTGACAGAAGGAAGAGGCCAAGTTGGCAAGAAGATGCCTACCTACTGTCACACTTCTACCTCCCAAATGTTTGCACAAGTACATCTGATTAGCATTCCTGATATTCATCCAGAAACACAGCCGGAAGGAAATCCAGGAAATGTCGTTTTTAACCCTCCTTTGTTTAGAGGAAGAAGGCAATTGTGGTTGGCCAAGCCAGTTATGGTACAGGGATAAAGTTTTATGAAATCAGACTAAAAAGGTAAAGGTTGACTCAGATAGGGCCACTTAGGTCATGGCCAGGAGTCAGAATTGTATTCTAGGCACAGTGGAAAGACACTGGAATTGTAAAACTGGGAGAATATTTACTCTGTTTTACATTTTAAAATATTTGTTTATGTGCAGTATATAAATTAGATTGTGAATAGAGAGAAAGGAAGGAAATTATGTCTACAACTATAGTATAGGTGAGAAGTGACAGTGGCTTTAATTATAAGACAGTCAATAAGGTAGATAGATTTAGAATACATTTTGAGGAAAACCTAATGGCACTTGCAGATTAATTGGATATGGGCCGAGGGAGGTGAGGCAATGACAAAACATTGGAGCCTTAAGTTTGTATTTGAGTAACAAGGTACATAATGCTATCATATACTGTCATGAGACAGAATGTTGTTATTGGGAGTTTTCAGCAGAGGTCTGTTTGGACTGTGAAAATTTTGAGATTTCAAGTACATTCTGATGTGTAGTATGGAGCTCAATATAGATGCTAACATTGGAAATAGAATTTTGGAAGTCATTTGGATAAGAAGTGATATCTAAAGCCATTGGTTTACTGGGTATTATTCAGGAAGAGGGTATAGATAGAGGAAGACAGGGAACAATTATCCAAGGCTGATTCAATATTAAGTAGAATTGCAGACATGGCAGTAGGTTAAGAAGAATTAGTCAGAAGTGTCGTGAAAGTCTGGAGTAGAAAGTGTTTCAAGAAGGAAAGAATAATCAACAAATTAGTCATTGTATTACCATATGGTAGGTTTCTATGCAGTTCTTAAAATAAATGGAGCAAATCGATACATGTTTATATATAAAAAACTTCAAATAACATTAATAAGTGAGAAAATGCCTTTGTATTAATCTCCTGTGTGAACAAAATATGCTTGCATTTTCATATATATAATATTTATAATAACAAGATTCATCCATAATAATAGTAACAATGAGGAACTATCACATGGGTTGACTCATTGCAACACATACACACATTGGAATGTCCTGATTTATAAAATTTTTTCTTTGTTAGAAATAGTTCTGCAAGTCTCTGAGAGACCTGTAAGAATCTAGGACTCTTGAAAAATAAGTGATCAGATACCCTGGTGTAGTGAAAAAATATGTATATATATGGAATTCGAATCCTGGCTTTGGGGCTTTCTAGCAATGTGCCTTTATCCAGTAACTTAGACTTATGGAACCAGAAAATGACAGAAAAAAGAAATGTATTCAATTGTACTTTTTAGTCATGTAATTGTAAAATAATAGGGTATGTTTAATATAATTCTTATTCATTAAGAAGCAAAACAAAACAACAATGATAATATATTAATAGCAAAAGTGATGATGATGATGGAGGTTGTGGCAGCAACAGCAGCAGCAAAAGCTTCCCTAATATCTCTTATGTGTAAGGGTACTGTATTAGTCTGTTTCACACTGCTGATAAAGACATATGCAAGACTGTGAAATTTAAAAAGAGATAGGTTTAATTGGACTCAGAGTTCCACGTGGCTGAGGACACCTCACAATCACAGCAGAAGACAAGGAGAAGCAAATCACATCTCCTGCAGAATGTGGCAGACAAAGACAGTGCTTGTGCAGGGCAACTTCCATGTTTTAAAACTATCACTTCGCATTAGGCCCATTCATATCACGAGAACAGCATGGCAAAGACCCACCTCCTTAATTCAATCATCTCCCACCAGGTCTCTCACAAATGTGGGAATCATGGGAGCTATAAGACGAGATTTGGGTGGGGACACAGAGCCAAACCATATCATTCCAACCCTGGCCCCTCCCAAATCTCATATCTTCACATTTGAAACCAATCATGCCTTCCCAACAGTCCCTCAAAGTCATTAACTCAAAAGTCTGCACTCCAAAGTCTCATCCAAGACAAGGTAAGTCCCTTCCACCTATGAGCCTAGAAAATCAAAAGCAAATTAATTACTTCATAAATACAATGGGGATACAGGCATTGGGTAAATATGGCCATTCCACATGGGAGAAATTGGCCAAAACAAAGGGGCTGTAGGCCCCATGCAAGTCTGAAATCCAGCAGGCTGTCAAATCTTAAAGTTCCAAAATGATCTTTTTTGATTCCATGTCTCACACCCAGGTCACGCTGATGCAAGAGGTTGGTTCCCATAGTATTGGGCAGCTCATGAGCTGGGGTTGAGTGTCTGCAGCTTTTCTAGGCACATGGTGCAAGGTGTCAGTTGGTCTACCATTCCGGGGCCTGGAGTGTGGTGGCCCTCTTCTCACAGCTCCACTAGGCAGTGCCCCAGTAGGAACTCTGGGGGCAGGGGGCTCCAACCCCACATTTCTCTTCTGCACTGCTCTAGCAGATGTTCTCCATGAGGACCCTGCCCCTACAGCAAACCTCTGCCTGGGCATCCAGGCATTTTCATACATCTTCTGAAATCTAGGTGGGGGTTTCCAAACCTCAGTTCCTGACTTCTGTTCACGCACAGATTCAACATTATGTAAAAGCTGCCAAGGTTTGAGGCTTGCACCCTCTGAAGCCACAGATTCAGCTCTGTGTTGGCCCCTTTCAGCCATGGCTGGAGCAGCTGGGACACAGGGCACCAAGTCCATAGGCTGCACACAGCACAGGGACCCTGGGCCTGGGCCATGAAACCACTTTTTCCTTTTAAAACTCTGGGCCTGTGTTGGGAGGGGCTGCTGCGAAGGTCTCTGACATGCCCTGGAGACATTTTCCCTATTTTCTTGGTGATTAACATCCTGCTCCTCATTACTTACGCAAATTTCTGCATCCCACTTGAATTTCTTCTCAGAAAATGGGATTTTCTTTTCTATCACATTGTCAAACTGCAAATTTTCCAAATTTATGCTCTGTTTCCGTTTTAAAACTGAATGCCTTTACCAGTACCCAAGTCACCTTTTGAAAGCTTTGCTGCTTAGAAATTTCTTTCGCCAGATACCCTAAGTCATCTCTCTCAAGTTCAAATTTCCACAAATCTCTAGGGCACGGGCAAAATGCGGCCAGTCTCTTTGCTAAAAATAACAAGCGTCACCTTTGCTCCAGTTCCCAACAAGTTCCTCATCTCCATCTGACACCACCTCAGCCTGGACCTTATTGTTCATATCACTATCAGCATTTTTGTCAAAGCCAGTCAACGAGTCTCTAGGAAGTTCCAAACTTTCCCACATTTTTCTTTCTTCTGAGCCCTCCAAAGTGTTCCAACCTCTGCCTGTTATCCAGTTCCAAAGTTGCTTCCACATTTTCAGGCATCTTTTCAGCAATGCCCCACTCCCAGTACCAATTTACTATATTAGTCTGTTTTCATGCTGCTGATAAAGACACACCCGAGACTGGGCAATTTACAAAAGAAAGAGGTTTAATGGGACTCACAATTCCACATGGCTGGGGAAGCCTCACAATCATTGTGGAAGGCAAGGAGGAGCAAGTCACATATTAATTACATGGATGGTGGCAGGCAAAGAGATAGCTTGTGCAGGACAACTCTCATTTTTTAAAGCCATAAGATCTGGTGAGACCCATTTACTATCGTAAGAACGGCACAAGAAAGACCTACATCCATAATTTAATCTCCCACTAGGTCGCTCCCACAACATGTGGGAATTATGGGAGTTACAAGATGAGATTTATGTGGGGACACAGAGCCAAACCATATCAGGTACCAAAAAAGTAACTTTTTCCTTGGGTGCTTTCTAACTTTGTAAATTCATTTCTTCAAAACCACTTTTTTCTCTCTTTACCAATATCAACTCATTGAACTAATACCAAAAGTGAAAACAACAAAGAAACAAAAACAAGTAAACAAAAAAAAGAAATAGATAAATTGTAACTGCTATGAATTAAATGTCTCCAAATTCAGGAGAGCTTTTAGCTTTTCTTGACAATTCTTGAAATTATTCTGCTCATTGGTTTTTTTCCCCAATATTCTCAATACTTTCTAAAATCTTAGCACTGCACCTCCAATCTGTCTCTATTCACTCTAAATAGACTACTTTCTTACAACTTTGTAGAAAATTGAGGACATTAACAGTGATCATCTATATTGCCCCACCCACATAGAAGAGGATATCCAAAATCAAATGGGAAAAATTAAAAATTTTTGCAGAAAAAAATGGAGAAGCATCATATTTGCCATCTAAAACTCTAATCCTGTCTCTCCACTTAGCCCTTCACCCCATGCCATCTGGGCTCATGAGAGTTCATTTCTTTGTTCCTGCCCATCTCTCACCTATACGCTCAATACTTCCTAAGCCTACTTGAGAGCTTCCTGCCTTCACGGCCAAGGGTTACAAGCTCTATAAAAAGATTGCCCTCCAGTTTGTGAAAGGTGGCATAAAAGGCTGGATTCCCAACCTCCCTTTCAGAAATCAACTCAAATGGAAGTAAACATTTTGTCAGATAAAATAATCAAGCAAAGAACTATCTAAAATTTGTCTATTCAACAGAGCAATACAATGTTGCCAGACTGTGTGAAAGAAAACTTGACCTGAGTCTTCAATGCAGTGGCCAATATTTAGGAAATGTCATATTGTGGAGGGCTTGGGGCTGCAGTGGAGGGCAGAAGGATGGAGAACATTATACCGTTTCTTGTGGAAATGACATAGTCACACGTATCTTTGCTCTATTTTAGGTCTCTATCTTGATTTTACACCATTTCCTGTGGAAATGACATAATCACACATATCCTTGTTCTATTTCTGGTCTCTATCTTGATTTACTGGTATACCTGATTATTCCTGCTCAAAAACTAAGGAGAAAAATATGTTTTATTTTGTTTTCTTACAGATCTTCTTTCAACTCTTCCTGGAAAATGCACTCACCCTCACCATGTCCTTCTGTGAAATTTTTCCTTACCTTTCTCTAAATGTATTATTTGAATGCGAGTTGTTTTCTTCCTAAATATTCAGCACCTCTATAGCCCACAATGAACCACACTTACTAGTTTGAGAAGACATAGCAAAATAGTAGATGAATAATCTTAAGAGAATAAAACAGTATTGTATTTATTAAAAACCTACTAAAATAAATTCCAGATAGCATAAATTTAGCAGGAAATTGTCTCAGATTTCCAAATAAGCAGATAATTCCTTTATTGAAATTGTTGTATGGCAAATAAAAATAAAGATCTGGAATATTTTTACAAAACCTCATTGTATTACATAGGGAACTATAAATAAAACCAGAAAAAGTCATAGAAGTGCTGGCATGCATTACATTAAAATAATAGCAGAATACATTCTTAAAATTATAATCATGAGGCCAGGCGCAGTGACTCATGCCTGTAATCCCAGCACTTTGGGAGGCCGAGGTGAGTGGACCACAAGGTCAAGAGATTGAGACCATCCTGGCTAACATGGTGAAACCCCGTATCTACTAAAAATACAAAAACTTAGCCGGGCGTGGTGGTGGGCACCTGTAGTCCCAGCTACTCGGGAGGCTGAGGCAGGAGAATGGTGTGAACTTAGGAGGCAGAGCTTGCAGTGAGCCAAGATTGTGCCACTGCACTCCAGCCTGGGCAAGAGAGTGAGACTCCATATCAGAAAAATAAATAAATAAAAATAAAAATTATAATCATGATGCATTATGTTCAAATCAGGATAACTTTTGATGCTTCAATTTTAGGAATTATTTTATTAGAACACATCATATTAAGAGGTAAAAGGAAAAAGGCCTTCTCAACAGATGACATGCTATGATATTACACTCAACAATCTTTTCTCATAAAAATATGTGGTAAAATACAAATGCTGATAAAAAATTCAACATGGCATAACTCCCAAATTTTAAATGTAAATTCCAAGCTGAATGACTCAGAATCCCACTGGGAGTTTATGTAAATGATGAGGAAGATTGTTGTGGTAATTCTTACATTATAAGTAATACAATGTAACAAGGAGAGGGACAAGAGACACATCAGAGTATTTCCCTTCTAAAGCATTACAAGCCTCATTATATGATGCAATAGGAAGAATGCAGCATCCCCAATAATGTCTTTGCCTACAAAATTGAAAATGAATCTAAATTTACATTCATCTCCCAGAGGAACAAGTTAAACAACAGAACTGTTTTGAATTACTTGATTTATTGATAGGAATATATGTTGTATTTACAACCAGAGTTGTAAAAGACTCTTAGTATAGAGTCTTTAAAAGAAAATGGTAAATGCCTTCCTGATTGTGCTCATGACCTTGTAGGATTTCCCTGGTCACTGTCTCCCTTCTCTCTTCTCTGCAGAAGTGGTTTGCTTTCATGTGTTTTCCCTGGTTACACTCTTGTATAAGGTTTTCCCCCTTATTCTCTTCTGTACCTTTGTATTAAAGCTTAATTTATAAAGTCTTTGCCCCTAGACCTTATATATTAAATTCCACCTGATTTTTTTGCTCCAGTTTTCTGGGCCAGCTCAATCACTTCTTTCCCTAGCCCCAGCATCCTACATCCAAGCCTACTCATATCTGAGACCCTGTCTACCCAGAAAGAGTTCAGGCACTTTTCTCACTTTAGACACCTTTTTTTTTTCTTTTATTTCTCCTAAAAGACAAACCCACACAAACAGGTTATTTTTTAAAAAATGTCCTCTTGAACACCTGAGTAGCAGTTGCCCTAGCCTTCTCCATCTAAGTCAGACACGGTTGCTTCTGTGCCTCCAGCCTTGCAGCCTTCCACAGGGTCACCTGCTGAAGTTGTCAGGAATGCCAGCACCTTCCAGAGATATTGCATACAGGCAAATCTGCAACTGAAGTGTGATCTGCCCCCTTGTAGGGCAAACTAGAAGTGCCAGAGAGTTAACAGTCAAGACACTTCTCACTCTGGAAGGGTGGGTGTCGGTGGCAGATTTATAGCCTCTCATAATGTGCCAATTTTTGAGGCAGTTCTTCACAGACCCACAGACATAAGGCATTGCCTTTTATACAAAAGAAGTGTCAGTATTCATGACATTCTCTTCTCATTTTCTAGTCTCTCAATCTACTGATGTCTGTCCTCTTCACCTTGTAGAACAGGATTTGATGGACTTATGCCAAGTTTCTCTCAGTGCTCCTGTTGAGCTCACCACTGTGCCCTGGCTCAAACAACACAGTCCTTATCACAGAGTGGGTAGAAATGTATTTCTAAAATTACCTCTGTCTCCGTGAATCAGCAATGTTTCCTCTATGTTCTACATAACTGTCACTTATATCTCCCATCTCTCACACACACACCCATGCACACACATACAGGCATGCACATGCATACCCAAAATGCACAAACATTGATCTCACATACTCTACCAGCCTCTTCCCTATCCCCTGCCCATTTCCTTCTCTTTTAAACTCGTTATCCACATAGAAATTACAGGGATCTGTCTGAATTACAAATCTGATCTCATCACACTTCTGTCAAAATCCTCTGTTCCCTGCCCAGCAGCCTACAGGATGAAGTCTGTCTCCCTCATCTGCCTCTTGAAGATCTTAACACTGTCTTCCTCTCTTGCTCCCTTCTGTCCATTCTTGCTGTACATATCACTTTAGGGTTACTGAAACTTGACGTGCTTCCTACTTCCTCCCACCAAGTCTTTCTGATTTGGTCCAATATGTTTAGAACGAGCTATCTTACCTTTTATCCTTCCTTCCTTATGTTCTTCTTTCTATTACTCTAACTGGCTAAGTTCAGTTCAACCTTTTAAATTTAGCCAGTGATGGGAGGCCGAGGCAGGTGGATCACAATGTCAGGAGATCGAGACCATCCTGGTTAACACGGTGAAACCCTGTCTCTACTAAAAATACAACAACAACAAAAAAATTAGCCGGGTGTGGTGCGGGCACCTGTAGTCCCAGCTACTCGGGAGGCTGAGGGGGGAGAATGGTGTGAACCCGGGAGGCGGAGCTTGCAGTAAGCAGAGACTGCGCCACTGCACTCCAGCCCAGGTGACAGAGCTAGACTCCATCTCAAAAAATAAAATAAAATAAAATAAAATAAAACAAATTTAGCCAGTTAATCCAGAGTACCTTGTCTACCTCTTTAATGAAAAGTACATTACATTTCATAAGAATAATCTTTGGGAATTTATCTTTTTCACTATATTTTAAGTTTCTTGTAGGCTGAGTTTCTGTTATATACTTTGTACAGCATGTGACAAATAGAGAGGCTTTTAAAATACTGCCAATAAACCAAACAAATAGCTTAATAAATGCATTAGAAATGAATTGATCATTGTAAAAAATTCCTAACATTTCTAAATCATAGCTTCCCCATATCGTAAAAGGTGCTGTTAACAACTACTATACATAATTTTCTTAGTGTGATGAATCTTTGGAGAACTAGAATAGTATCTGGCTCATATAAGCAGATAATATTATTAGTTTCTGTGGCAGATTGTATTTTCCAACAATGGCCACTCCAATATATATCTCATCTTTCAAGCCCTCTGTCTTAGTCTGTTTTCTATTGCTTATAACAGAACACCTTAAACTGGGTAATTTATAAGAAAAGGAATGTATTTCTTACAGTTAAGGAGGCTAGGAATTCCAAAGTTGAGCACATCTAGAGAGAGCTTTTTTTTGGTAAAAATTATCTGCAGCATCTAAGACGGCACATGTCATTACATGGCAAGGGGGATGAGAGTGTTAACACGCTAACTCAGGTCTCTCTTTCTTTTCTTATAAAGCCACCAGTTCCTCTCTCATGATAACCTGTTAATTCATAGACCTGTTAATCATTAATCCATGAATGGATTGATCTATTCATGAGGGTAAAGCCCACGCAATTTAAAGATCTCTTAAAGGTCACACCTCTCAATAATGCCTCGTGGACAATTAAGTCTCAACATGAGTTTTGGAGGGGATACTGAAACCATGGGACCTACTAAAACATGATGTTGACACTTGTCGATTAAGAGGTAGAATCTATGCTTGTAGGTAGGGCATATGAAATTAGGTTATATAAAACATATGGCTTCTAGTTGTTGCCATACTGGAGAGATCACTTGGAAAGCCTATATAAAGAAAGAGACAGATGCCCTCAGACTTTAGCTCTTCCAGCCCCAGTAGTTTGTGTATACCAACTGAGGTTACAGATGTTGTAAATCAGGGACATCTTTCCCTGATGTGGATACCTAAACACTTGACCCACAGAATCTGTGAACCTAATGAGTATTTGCTGTATGCTGCTAAGTTCTAGAGTAACTGTGCAGCCATAGTAACTGAAAGTTTCAGTGCTACCTCAAATATTCTATATGAGCAAAGGTAAGGATCAATCTTACACAAAATATATTTAAAACCCATTTATCTGTGTTCTTTATATGCCTTAATAATATTTGACCATAACATCAGAAAGACAAATCACTAGGACAACAGAGGCAGGATAGATTTATCAACTTATTTAATATTGTTTCCTTTATGCCTGTCAATTTTAGTCAAAAAGAAGCAAATAGAATTCCCAATTGAGATTCTATGGTACATAGTTAGAGCATAGAGCTCTAAAGTTCAAGACAAGTCACTGGTTTCAAACTCAAGCTGGATGAGTTCATGCTTACCGTAGAGTCAAGTCACAGTAAGAAAAAAAATAAAGAAAAATATGGTGGTAGTGAAGATTGTTTCAATGTGAAAATTGTGGGAGGAGGCATAAAGTTTTCTTTGCAGAGTGACTTAGGAGTCAAATGTAATAGAAAAGAAAAAAAATGGGACTGTGACTGCTTGGGAGAAAAGGAACAAAGAACTAATTAACCTGCACAATAAACACCATGTTTTGCATATAGGTGGACATGCAGATATAAAGAATTCTGTTACTAAATTTAAAATAAGGAATTTGTTTTCAATGTTATATAATCAAAAGTAATGAGCACAAAAAGTTTCTACATTTTTATCCTTAGTCTTCTCATTTTGGCTAAACGTTACTTGCAATATTTTTGAATTCTTTTAATATTTAATTGGAAGAGTGTTCTTTTCATTTTAGTTAAAAGTAGAAGCTAGGAAGGAACAGCAGAAAATTTCATTCCTTTAGTGTTATGAAAAGATATGCTATTATTATCTTCAAATCTGAGATGACATTCTGAGTTAATCCATGTCCTCATTTCATTCAACATTTCCTGACACTTAACGTATCCCAAACATGCTATGCACCAGGAATATTAAGATCACATAGAAAACTCACATTTTAATGTGGGGTAGGGGTGCAGTCAGGTAACCATAAGGAAAAATGTGGCCAGTGTTAAAGTAAGAATTTATTCTTGTCCTTTTGCAGGAAGTATAAAATCTTCTACATGTTCATCTGTCTCTAACTGGCCTTTTATTTATTTTTTTATCTCAGGACACTTACATAAGGATGATCACAAATATATAATAGTGTCCTTTTGAACATTTATGGAGACAACATCCATTAGCTACTACTTATTTTCCTTTAGTTTCAAACTCACTCTTTTGTGATCTATGGTGCTGTGACTGAACTCTGCAAACTACATTCCCCAGACACCTTTGCCATCTGGCTTCCAGTTAATTTTTGTCAACAGAGGGCACAGAGGACTGGAAGGCAGGCAGGAAGAAGCAACTGTACTTTCTCTTCAGCATAGCATCAGCAGGGAGAGTTTCTCTCACTAGTAGAAGTTTGTTTCAGCCAACTACACTTCACCTAGTAGAGAAAGTTGGTTGTAGACGTTAGCCTTTTTAAGAGTTCCTATAAAGAGTCTCATCAACAACCTATCCCTCACCCCCACTACTCCCAGCCAGGTACCAGCAACAGCCTTACAGAACCCCATCAATAAAGGTTTGAGCCATATTTTACAAAAAAGGATTAGATACCTTATATAAAGTGTCTTCTGTTGAAATGCTTAATGTATTTTTTTGTTTCCCTTACCAAACCTTGGTGAAACTTGACACAAATGTATAGAAACAAACATAAAACTACAATAAATGTGCAAGTCTTTAAATGTAGCTTTTATTCTTTCTTTCCCGATTTTTTTACATCCTTCTACAGAAATTCATGAATTCATCGGTAAGGAGTGTTTTATTTCATGTGAGTGTGAATGTAATAATCAATTATATGAAATACACAAAATAGTTACACAGAGTATCTTGCCATACATCTACTCTAATTTTGAGTTTTTTGGGGTTTTGAATCTCCCCCCCATTTTTCTCTATTTATGGCAGATAAGAAAATATTATATAGTAATTACTCAGGGATAATTTCCCCTATTGTCTTTTAAATTATCTTCAGTAACACCACAAGAATAACATATTAAATGCATTAAATATATATTTTTTTAAAAACCTGAGTTTATACTACAGGAGAATAAAGACATTTGGATGCATGCAGAGATGTAAAACTGAAATATACATACAAATTAAGTTATATTAAAATTGATACAATATAAATTTTATATGTTATGTGTAAAATTTGATGCCTTGAAATCTCTAGATAAAGGGAACATATTGGAGGCATTTTCTAATTTTTATAACCTTATTAATTAGAACAGATTTGGAAAAATTTGACTCTTAAATCATGACAATCATGATTTATAATTTCCAAATATATACCATCTTATTTCTTTTACACACTCAGTTTAATTAACTGCTATCAAGCATTTTATAATTAGAGATTCAGCTGGATCACCTTCAATAACTAGATGAGACCTATTTGAAATTAACAGCATCCATTTTCCATTTAAATGGTGCTAAAATATCCAATCGAAAATTTCCTAAGGAAATTAAAATACTTTCTCATTACCTATCTGCATCATATAATTACATATCAAACCTCTTCTCTGAGATGGTAAGAATAAATTCTTCATCTGGTTCAGTTAAATATCACCAATTACAAAATACAGTTAAGTGATTCTCTAATTTCAATCCACAAAAATCACACTGGGTTGTTTATTAAACACATACATTTTTTGGGTTATTACCCAGCTACTGAATACAAATCTATGGGAGATAGGCAGAAATATCAACATTTTTAAGTAGCATATTAGTTATTTCTTGTACCAATAATCTATAAAACACATTTATACAAATAGTAGGGTAGTTTTGATTCTTTATATCTCTTTTACTACAAAAGCAAAAATTGACTGGCTAAGACTAGCTGGGATACTAAAATAGGAACACATTTCTAATAAATTATTTGTAATTCAGTATTTAAAACATTAAAAAAATTAAAAAGCAAATTAAAATTGATGTTTTATCACCTATTTTTCTCTTTAGTCTCATCTCTTTCAAAAATCATGTTTTCCAAAATAAGCTCTCTGACACTTCTGATCAAGAAAACACTATTCACAAAAATTGCTGTGGATTCTCACCTCCCTTATCCAGTCTTAGACTAAAACACAATAGGATCTTCTGTGGTTTCAAAAATCTACAACAGGCCTGGCGCGGTGGCTCTCGCCTGTAATCTCAGCACTTTGGGAGGCCGAGGCAGGTGGATAATGAGGTCAGGAGTTCAAGACCAGCCTGGCCAAGATGTTGAAACCTCTTCTCTACTAAAATTACAAAAAAAATTTGCCGGGCTTGCTAGCGGGTGCCTGAAATCCCAGCTACTTGGGAGGCTGAGGCAGAGAATTGCTTGAACCCGGGAGGCGGAGGTTGCAGTGAGCCAAAATTGTGCCACTGCACTCCGGCCTGAGCGACAGAGCGAGACTCTGTCTCAAGAAAAAAAAAAAAAAATCTACAATATATTTAAATTTGTCCCCTAAATAAGATTCTATCTTAGAAATGGATTCTGAATTCATGTGAACTACTGAAAAAAATTCTGATTATATAATCCATGGCTTCCAGAGTTCTAGCCTAAGGCACTACATTTATTAATGTTCTAATTCATTTGTGTGTTTGCTGAGGAGTAGGGTAGGTTTATCAGGGAGACACAGAACTCACAGAGCTGAAGTTTTCCTCCAAATTCCAGTTCTCTTACTGTGTGGTGGTCATTCTTAAATTCAGAGTATGTTGTTGATGATTGCCTGTCTGATCCTGCCTCTCACCTAGCTCCCTATTACTGCTTTGAATAATGTTAAAAATCTTTCTGATGTCATAATACTCTTTTTTGGACCTCTATTAACATACATACACACATTTTTAGCTGCAAGGATACCAGATCTTCCTTCCCAAACTCACTCATGTTGAAAAATAAGAGACTTTCTCACAACTGGAAAGCCAGAAAGGATTGGAATTTTCCTCTTATTGTGACATATCTGATGTAGTTTAGCTCTGTGTCCCCACCCAAATCTCATCCAAATTGTAATTCCCATGTGTCAAGGGAAGGACCAGTAATCCCCATGTGTTGAGGGAAGGAGGTGATTGGATCATGGGTGTGGTTTTCCCCATACTGTTCTCATGAGAGTGAGTAAGTTCTCAGGAGATCTCATGGTTTTATAAATGTTTGGAAGTTCCTCTTTTGCTCTTCTCTCTCCTGTCACCTTGTGAAAAAGCTGACTGCTTCCCCTTCCATTATGATTGTATGTTTCCTGAGGCATCCCCAGCCATGTGAACCTGTGAGTCAATTAAACCTCTTTTCTTTATAAATTACCCAGTCTCAGGTATTTCTTTATAGCAGTGTGAAAACAGACTAATACAACATCCCTCAGGTTATATAAAGGTATTATCAGTATCTCATCATAGACATTAAAATAGATGAAAAAGTAAATTTTTGTACAAAAGCAGTCATTGAAAGCCAATAGCCAGAAATATCTAGAGTGACATAGTGCAGAAGCAAGAAAGATTGCACAGCTCCCCAGGACCTCCATGTCTCACTATGCAGCATCCAACAAAACTGCTGCTGTGATAATAGGTAAGATAAACCTGTTCCTTCATCAAATAAACACAGTTGGTTGCTTCTGTGGTTCAAGATGTCAGACAACTCTTCTTTTCACTTCATAAAGATGTTTATTACCAATGACATTGGCTGATTAGAAGGCTAAGCCTCAGTTACTTGACAAATCTTTAGTGGAATGCAGTATTTTTAAGTAATACTGGATAAATGAAGTATTATTGTCAATTAAGCAATAGTTATAGCTTATTTAATAGCATTTTCAGTGAATTCTCAAATTATTACTGAGGAAAATGTGACAGTGCTTCAAAGCAGTAGTAATTTATTCTCATTATGCTGCATTTATTATTAAAACCAACAGTGGACAGTGAATGACTAACAGATCTTTTTTTGGGAATATTACTTCCAAATGAACATTAACTTAAAGATTGGAATATGAATACACTATTGCTTTTACACTAGAGAGGTTACTCCTGGCCACTCTTTCAGCAGCAGTTAGCTTCAGGAATTCATGTCAGTGATATTAATCATCATTGGAGACATCTTCCCTTTTCGTCAGGATTTCCTGTAGCAGAGGAGAGTGCTAGACTGAAATCTGAAGACAGGCAAAATAGCCTCAGATAGTGTCTCCTGGGGCTCCTAAGTGCTAGGAAGTCTCATTGGACATTGATAGTGCCAAAACAGACATATTTGGGGGGATCATCAAGTCAAAATTTTATATATTTTTATCTGTTTTTTGGAGATAGATTAAATATTTTACTAATTCGGTAGCAACTACGGAAAACAGGTCTTGCTCTGTTAACACCCACTGAGTACTAGTTGCTACTTTAATAATGCTTTTCATGAATGCTCAAATTATTAGTGAGGGAAATATGATAGTGCTTCAACACAGTACTAAAGTTATACCCTACTATACATAGGATACACATTTAGTAAAGAGATATATAATCATTTTATAATAATATGCTCTAAGTATACTATTATACTTCATTATACTAAAGAGATGAATAATCATTTTATAATAATATAGCCTGGCCAACATTTGTGAAGAGGCCTGTAACATTATTTCAGATTACTATCTTAAAAAAAAAATTTCAAAAATGATTTTTTCTTCTGAAAAAACAAAAGCTGCTGTTCTTGGGCAGCGAAGCAGGGGAATCATGGTTATCTCCAGACAATTGTAGACAAGGATTCTTACACATATTTAAAAAAAAATAAGATTTGGAAGTCTTTCCTGATCTATTTATAAGAGAAAATGGAAGACAAATGATGGGGAACTAAGGGGAATGCACAGAGAAAAACCTATGTTTGAAAGTCTGAGTTTGTCCCTATTCCAAATAAATGCATTGCCAAGAACCTTTAAGGATAATTTGCATCCGCTGCAAAAGAAATGTGATTATAGCTTGTATAATGATGGTTTTGATCACAGGTCCATTGGTCTAAAAATGTGCACTTTTACAAGGGGTCATATTTTCAGGTCTTTCACATGAAATTTGGATAATTATATGCACATAAGTAGCTTTTCTTGTCAAGTAGCCTAAAAAAATTGGTACATGTCCAAAGAATCTCAATACTGTGGCAACATTAACAGTTCTTTGTCTTTGCCCTTTCCAAAAATAGAGCCATTATTTTTAAAGTTTATATTACTTTTAAACTTTCCTTTGGTTATTTTGGGAAAATGTTGAGCAAATCCAACTGGCACTAGAGAACATGTATATTAGATAACCATGTTTTATTTTTCTAATTTTAAAAATGTTCACATTTTAACCCTCTATAGTTAAGTAGCATCTTTTCCTTGTCTTTCCTTTTGCTTTCTTCTCTACTTCCTTCTTCATTTTGTCTTTCTTTTCTTTCTTATACAATCCCTCTATTCTTTCTTACTTATATGTTTCCCATCTGCATTCTCATGGGATTTTGGAGACTTTAAATAATCCACTGAATATAATATAAAAATCATTCATTGAGTTTATAAAAGGTGAAACAGAAAATTACATTTTATTTTAGAAAAATGAATTTGGGTCATAATATACAATATCACTATTATATTTGGAAAAAATGGTTCCAATACTCCTAATGGTTACAATGAAAATATATATAGTACTGTCTAGAAACATTTTTTCTTTAAATTTATGCAAAACTTTTCAATGAACAAATCTTTACTGAGTAGCTAATATGACCATGCCCAATGTTAGATGATTACTACATGGTGGGAAACAAGATACATATACATACATACATTACATGCTCTCATGCAGCCTACAGTCTAGAAAGACTGGTTGACAATATATAAGTAAAGACACAAATAAAGTTTTATTTATTGTATGACGTGGTCTGAAGGAAACAAGCAACATGGCGTGAAAGAAAGGAAAAATTCAGAGTTTTTTTCTCTAAAGATGGAATATAAGCTGAAAATGGAAGGCTGAGACAGAGAAACCTCTGTAAACAGTAGCAGGGTTTATATTTCAAACAAAGCAACACACTTGAAGAAGGGAAAACCTGGGAATAGCACAAGAACTGAGAAAAAGCCAGTGTGACTGAAGTGTACTGAACAAGGTAGGCTGTGAGATGAGATGAGATTGCAAAGAAAGGCAAAAGCCAGCTCATGCTGTGCATCATAGGTCTGTAAGAGGTTTTAACTTTATTGTAAGTGATAAGTAAGATAGTAGATGACATTAATTACATTTATGTGTTTTAAATATTAATTTGGCCACTTTCTGGGGAATGAAATGAAGCAGAGCAAGAGTAGAAGCAGAAAAACTGATTATGAATCTATTGTTTCAATAGCTTGTTTGTACTTTGTAGCAGTGAAAGGGTTAAAACTAAAGGGATTTGGGATATATTTTATAATGATATAAAAATAAATTTGTTGATAGTCTCATTATGAGGCACCAGGAAATGGTGAAAGTAAGGATGGGGCTTGATTACTAAAGTATATGGTGTTGCTTTTGCTTAGATGGAAGTGCATGGGATAAATTAATACAGTGATAGAAAAGAGGGATGGTGAGGAAAAGGGTGAGAACAAAATAAAGAATTAAGTTGTGTAACTGTTAATTTTGAGAATGTTATATCCATGTCAAGAATATTAAGGAGATAACTTGATATTTGGATTTCAAGCTAGGAGGGGTCTATGTCAGAGATTCTAATTTGAAATGACCAAAGGTGAAATACATGATGAGAAGAGGGTCTTGTACTGAGTCCTTAAGCACTTCAGCACTTAGATGGTGAATATGGATCTTTGGAAGACAATTGTAAAGATCAGCCAACAGGTGGGGAGAAATCAGGATTCTACAGTGTCATGGAAACAAAGACAGAGAATGTTTAAGACATAAGGGGCAACTGACAGTTGAATACAGATGAGAGTTTGAGTCCATTGGAATTGTCCCTAAACATTTGGGTTTTGGTAACACTGATAAGTGGAATTTCATTGAAGTGTAGCCAAATGGCAGTAGATTAAAATGTGAATAAGAGAAAAAAGTGCAGTGAAAAGTGTATGAATACACATCTTTTCAGAAGTTTGACTATAAAGAATAGCAGATAAATAGAATGTGACAGCTTAAAAAAGTTCTCTCTTCCTCTTTCCAAAAGATATTTGAAAGACTAAATTTTAGGTATGTAAGTAAAGTGATATCCAGAGTACATTTTCTTAAGATAGTAACATAATTTTATTATTGCGCAGCTACAGCTAACTTATTTTATTTTTACTGACATATTTATATGCAATAAACATAACCTACACTTAAAATGTAGATAATGTAGAAAACATTCTAGAATCAGGTAAATTTTTGTAATTATATAAAATCATCTAGCCATGAACATAATGAAAATATCAAATAGTTTTATCACCCTAAGAAGTTGACTTATGCTTCGTTGCAATCAATCCCTTCTCCAGTATTCAACTACAGACAGCCACTAATCTGTTTCTGTCACTGTAGTTTGTCTTGAAAGTCACATAATGGAACCATGTAGCATGTGTCACTTGTGTTTGACTTCTTTCACTTGGCATAATATTTTTGAGTACCATCCATGCTGTTGCATGTATTAATCCTCTCTTCTCCTCTCCTCTCCTCTCCTCTCTTCTTTTTTGAGATGGAGTCTTGCTCCATTGCCCAGGCTGGAGCGCAATGGTGCGATCTTGGCTCACTGCAACCTCCGCCTCCCGGGTTCAAGCGATTCTCCTGCCTCAGCCTCCCAAGTAGCTGGGATTACAGGTGCCTGCCACCATGCTTGGCTAATTTTTGTATTTTTTAGTAGAGAAGAGGTTTCTCATGTTGGTCAGGCTGGTCTTGAACCCCTGACCTCAGGTGAACCACCTGCCTTGGCCTCCCAAAGTCCTGGGATTACAGGCATGAGCCACCACACCCGGACCAATATTTTGTTATTTTTCTATTGCTAGTTACCATAGCATTGTATAAGTATCTCAAAATTTGTTTATTCACTAGATGATGTATATTGGGTTGTTTTAGCTAGTATAAATCACTAACATTCAGTGTACAAGTCTTTGTGTATGCCTTTGTGTTTATTTTTCATGAGTTGGTACTCAAAAATGAAATTTCTGAGTAGTATGATAAGTGCATATAAAACCTCATGAGATAGTGCCATAATGTTTTCCACAGTGGCTGTTCAGTTTTTCACTTATTCTAGCAATGTATCTGAAGTTAGAGTTGCTCCACATCCTAACCAAAACTTTGTATGTGGTCTGTCATTTTTTGTTTTAGCTTTTCTTATACGTGTGTAGTGATAATGATTTGCATTTCTTTTACTAGTGAATATTCTTTTGAGAAGTATCAGGTCACATTTTTGCCTATGTGTAACTTTTTAAAATTTTTTATTTTGTCTTATTTTTGATTTACTACAAGGAACCAAGGGGTTCTTGGATAAATGGCTGATTCCACGGCTGGAAAAAGGAACATATAAGATGGGCCTGAAGCAAATAAAGATGTGCTTTAAAAAACAGAAAGATAAGATAGGGGAATGTTAAAAGCATATAAGAATCAATTTGGAAGAACTCACAATGGCTAGTCCGGAAAAATTTGAACAAACAAAATTAACAGGACAGTCATAGATTATAACCCAATGTACATAAGAAAAAAATATAAGTTCACAATGATACCAACAATTGAATAAAAAAAATTGGAGAAGTAGTAAAGATTATTTGCAGAAATATTTCAGCTACTATGTGTAGATAGTACCTCAACCAATAATTGAGAAATTGAAAGTCTACATCCAAGCATCATTTTCATTAGTTTATTTAACAAACATATATCGAATAAATGTCTTATATTGTGTACCAAGAAAACAAAGATTAAAAAGGTATAGTCCTTGACTTCATCAGGGAGATGCTTGTTTTTTTTAATATAGATTTTATTTCATATGTGTTGTTCGTCTTTATGCCTTCTATTATACATAAAGTAACTAAAGGCTAGGAAAAAATTTCAGTCATTTTTCTATGCTATATAAAATTTTAGTGTAAAGTTGTGCATGTTTCCTCAACAAGTATTTGATTATTTTTCACATAAAAATGAGGAATAAACAGAAAACAAGATGATTTATCTCACAACTCTCATCTTATTTTTTATACGATTTAAGAAGCAACATATGAATGCTGAGTCATGGCAGAGTCCTAACATATGCTGTCTTGGATGGGATTTCTGCCAAGCAATGCGATACAAAACTATTCTTATTCAACATTTCCAGTAAGATTTTGAAATATAAAATTTACTACATATCAGCACTCTATAATGACCATAACATTGTAAACATCGATTTATTGCTCTTTAAAAACTTTTCATAAACATGATGTTTCACTGGCATTTGCTCATCACTTTTATCACATACTCAGAAATGACAGAGTCAGATCCAAGACTAGATGTATAATATTCTATTATCTTTAGTTAAAATGTTCTGCATTTGACTGAATGCTGGAGCTAAATTTTAATCTTCAATTAGTTTTAACAACTGTAACACATTTGAGGGAGTATTTCACTAAATCTATTATTGATCTCTTCTTTGGAGTTGCTGTTATGACATTTTAAAGGTTGATTTTCTATTTTTGTCTTTATGCTTAAAATTGATGTGTAAATAATATAATAATCTCTAAAATTCATCTTTAAAAAGAAAAGATTTCCTAAGCTTTTCTATTAGTACACTTCTGTGTTTAAATTCACTATATTCGGCCAATTATGTAAGTAAACCATCCTGTTGTATTTATATTTTTTATTTCTCATTGCAATTATATTGTTTTAATTCAATATACTAATATTTGTTTTTCCTCTTTTAGGATGGGCGCAGCACCAACTTAGTTTAAAATCTAAATTAATGAAAGACCATACATATCTATTTATCTTAAACTAGTATAAACTGTATCTCTGATAAGTAGATGATAGCAGAGTATTTCACTTGTGTGTGTGTATGTTATGTGCATGTGTGTGTATTTTTCATATTCTTTAAGAATGTTTCTCATTATGCCGTTTTTAAGACTGTTTTCAGTGTGGAGTTGTAGCTGCAGACAGAAAGCAAAAGCATTTTTATTTACCTACTGTTTATCCACTTTTAAGAGTACCTTTTTCACTAAGATTTTAAAAAACTTGTTTCTTTTCTTAAAAAATTAAATGTTGCAAGCTTTAAAATGATATTTATTTCAGGAGTGATTGAAAAGCCTTATATATATTTGATTTTGTTGCCTTAAATTGAAGAATAACCTGTTAATAATTTTGCACTTATATTCTATCAAAAAAATGAGCTGTGATATTGTTTCTAGCATTTGTGTTCTTGCACTCTTATGCCTATAACACTTGGCAACATCTACTTCTTTTTGCATTTTCATCTAATATAAGCAGCATCACCTCTCAGAGAAAGGGAAAAGATTTCATATATTCTGACAGTTTAAAGTTTAAACAAAATTTGACTTCTGAGATTTTAGTTGAGCTTTCTAAAAGCCTGAGTTAACTTGGCTAATTTACATTCTTTGTCAACAACTGAAAAGCTTTTTCTGTTAAGTAGATACATGGCAGAGCATTTTACTTGTTGGCTGTTAGAATAAATATAAATAAATTATTTCTCAAATCACTATTGTAAATACAAGCTTTAAGAGTGTTTTTGCATTTCTAATACATGCAGTTCTTCATTTTTTTATGAGCTTGTTCTAACATTATTCATATAATTATTCAATAATTCACATAATTTCATCATTTTTCTTTTATCTGCCCTAATTTTGAATTCTGCCTGCTACTATGAACATTTAAAAGAATTAGGCTACAGGAATAATAGCACTTCTAGAACATACTTAAAAAAAATAAGGTCCCTTATATAGTTTGGAGATGGATTAGTGGAGCAAAAGTACAGTATGACTATAGGTTACTAGAAGACTCCTTATTTTCCACCAGATTTAGTTATTCCTGAGTATGTGAATTCTTTTCCAAAACTTATTTCTCAGCCCCTCTTGTAGCTTAGTTTGATCCTCAGTGGAAATAAGCAAGCAACTTCCATCTTACTTGTGTCACTCAGCCAAGAAACAACACAATTTGTTCACGGTAACAAACTGTCTGGATATCTCATGATTCATTTATTTCTGATCATATCTCAAAAGAGCTATGGATCAGCTAAAGATGACCACCTTTTGTCTTCTCATTATAGGAACCAAGTCTAGAGGAGCTGACACTATCTGGGACATGCAATTCTCAAGTGGATGGATGGAATATGAGGTAAGGAATGAATGCAAGCTGAGGCCACATTACATTGACCAAAGAAAGGCACAGGGCTAAATCTAAAGTAAAAGTGGCTGAAGAACACACAACACCTACAGGGAAACATGGAAAGATATAAGAGGCAAGAGGTAACAAATAATCACCATTAAATAAGAAAATCTACCACACTTGCTTAAGCAGAAATTTTTTACTTTATCTTTCTTACTTCCTTGTTGTCAGTGTTTGAATGTGAATATTGCCGCAATCAAGCTTTTGCTATGCAGAGAAGGAATATGAAAAGGAATTAAAGATCAGGTATGAGACAACAAAAAATGAAAAGGAACTGGATAACTGAGTAAACTTTTGGATTAGAGCTCTCTGCAAACTGAAATGGCCAAACTTTTAGATGAAATAGAAAACAACAAATTAAATAATTCTTGTAATATATTTGTAATCAAATTAAACTTCCAAATTTTAACACAGTTGTAGATTCACATGCAGTTATAAACAACTATACGGTAAGATTCTGCTTATAATATTCACAATCACGATATTAATACTGACACAGTCAATATACAAAACATTCTATCACCAGGAGCATTCTGACTGTTGACCTATTATAGCCACACTGAACTTATTTTCACCATACCACGTACCCCTCAACCCTTAATTCCCCGTACTTAACTCCAGGAAATCACTTAATCCATTCTCTATTTCTATGATTTGTAACTTCAAGAATGTTATGTAAATGCAATAACACATTAGGTAGCCTTTTTGGATTTGTTTTTTCACTCAGCATTATTGTTTAGAAACTCACCTACATTGGTACACATATCAATAGTTTGCTTCTTTTCTTTGTTGCATAGTGTTCCACTATATAGATGTACCTAAGTTATTTTCCTTTGTTTATTTGCTTGCTTGTTTTTGACCATTTATCCTTTGAAGGACATCTGAGTTGTTTCCATTTGGGGAGTATTATGAATAAAACTTCCATACATTTCCACGTATAAGTTCTTGTGTGATCGTAAATTTTTGTCTAGGATAAATGCCCAGTGGTGTAATTGCTTGGTTGCATGTTAGCTGCATGTTTAGTGTTTTTTGTTTTTGTTTTTGTTTTTTCACATTGGAAAACTACTTTTCAAAATAGCTGCAATGCTATATTCCCACTAGCAATTTATGACTGATCTATTATAGTTTCTTCATATATTTGCAAGAATTTGGCATTGTGACTTTAAAAAAATTTAGCCTTTACAATAGATATGTAGTAATTTCTTGTGGTTTTAATTTTAATTTCTCTTTTGGCTAATGGTGTTGAATATCTTTTCATGTGTTAATTTGCTCCCTATACAAATCTGTGTATCCACTTCTGTGAAATATCTGTGTAAGTCTTTTGGAAGTTTTCTTATTGAATTTTTTTGTTGTTGTTTTGTTTCGTGTTACTGTTGAGTTTTGAGAATCCTTTAGGTATTCTAGGTAAAAGTCCTCTGTTGGATATGTGGTTTGCAAATATTTGGCTCAATCTATAGCTTGTCATTTTATTTCTTAACCAGGTAGTTGGTGAGCTAAAGTTTTAAATTTTGATGAAGTTCAATTTATCAATGTTTCCTTTTATGCTTTTGGTATAAATTCTAACTTCTTGTTTATCCCAAATTCTGAAGATTTTCTCCTATATAATTTCTAAATTTTTCATGAATTTATATCTTACTTTCAAGTCATTGTCTTAGTTCATTTTGTGTTGCTGTAACAAAATAACTGAAATTGGGCAATTTACAAACAATAGAGGTTTACTTGGCTCAAAGTTCCTCCCATTGGGATCTGCCTCCTAACACTGCTGCACTGGGGAGTAAGTTCCAACACATGAACTTTGGAGGACACATTTAAACCTCAGCAGTCACTGATCCATTTTAAGTTATTTTTTGTATAACACATAACACTTAATATAAGTTTTAAATTTAAAAAGTTTAAGTTTTCTACCTATTGATGGTGAATTGCTCCAGTACTGTTTTGTTGAAAATGCTATTCTTCCTCTCCTGTATTGCTTTTGAACCTTTGTCAAATATATGTTGGGCATATTTCTGTGATAAATTTTTTGGGCTGATTTCCAGAATACCTATTTTATTCCAATAGAGCTATGTGTCTGTCCTTGCACTACCACAGCCTTGATTACTGTAGTACATAATAAAGCTTGAAATTGGTTACACTGGTTTCTCTCACTTTCTTCCTCTCTTTTACAATTATTTAAGCTATTTTAGCCTCTTTGCCTTTCTATATACATTTTAGAATAATCTATATCTGCTTACTGGGAATGTGATGAAAATTATGTTAAACCTTTATATTTATTTGAGGACCACTGACATTTTTACTACATTGAATCTCCCAATCTATAACCACAACATAAGCACAGTTTTTAACATTTTTGTCCACTCATTCAAGTTTGGATCATTGGAAAAATTTATGAATTTCCTATCATATTTTCAGATATTGTTATGGATTTTTATATTCGTTACCTCATATAATCCCTATAAATACTTTTAAATTATTTATTAGTTCTTCTAATTTGCAGATGAGAAAAATTAAGACTAAATGATATCAATTAACTTGCTCAAGTTATACAGGTGGTAAGAAGCAGAAAAAAAATTCAAATGAGGCCTTTTGAATTCCAAATCTCATCCTTTCTCTTCTATGTATCGAAATCTCCCTTGGATAAAACTGGAACTTCTTTTAAGATACCCAGAATGTACCACAGTTATTCTCACTTTTTCTTATTGCCTCTAGCATTCTTTTCCCCTAATATGGAATCATTCTACTTCTCTATCTAGGTGAAACCTAGCAATACATTACTATTGCTTAGAAAGTTTCACCACTCATATTAATCTTTTCATCTACCTTACCCTAGTCATACCTCCACTTTTCTGTAATCCAATTTTGCCTCTAATAAATCATGCAATTTAGAAGTAGTCTCATTTCTATCTTTTTCCTCCAAATAGATGCTGAGAATATTGAAGACATGAGCAATTTCCTAATTTTCCTTTTGTGTCTAACCTATTTTACTTGGCACCAGCAACTGATTGTTAAAATGATAAAGTCTCAGCACCAAGAATGTTGGTAATAATCCCCATTTCGTCACTCATTTGTGCTCATCATATTTTTTCCCATCATGTGAGCATAATTTCCTCTGATAGGTGTGTTCATGAATTCATTTCATGTACCTCTCTTGTGTCAACAAACATAATAAAAACCTAACCAAAATTTGAGAAATGTTAGATTGTTTTAAGTTAATTAAAGAGAACTAGAGTAAGATATCTGGTATGTGGCAAAACATTAAATTCCTCAGACTCTTGAGAATCTATGTATCGCCATAATTTCTGTCATTATTCTCAGTAATGATAGTTGCATATGTCATTGTATGGAACACTGCTTGTTATCACTACTGGTTATTGTCTGTGTTGATTGTGTCAATTTCATACACTCCTTAATGACAAGTGCATGAGAGAATTTTTCTTGATTTTTCAATAAAGCACACACATCTATGTTTAAAATTCCATTACTTATGGGTTAAAAATTATGCCATAGCCATTTTTGAAACCATATCACATATATTTTAATTTTTTAAACCATCTTTTATAAAAACATGACTTCTTCCCTCAAGTTAGTATTTTTAATGTAGAAGGAGTGAAAGACCATTTTGGTATATTTTTCACATTTCTAAAGCATGTGCCTTACTCTTCTATTAATGTGCTGAATATTTGACATCTTTATACACTTTTTTTTTGTTTCAAACATACTAAGTAAAAGACCAATACCCATACTGAAATAAAATTGTCAAACTAAATTTTATGGCAACTTAGTGCCACAAAATATGTCTGTTAATGTGTATGACCTTGTTGGAGAGAACTGCAAGGAGTAGCAGGCTGCTAATTAACTATTTCCAAAATGATGTATCACCTCCATGTGGCTTTCTATGAAAGTTTTCAGCAAAGGAGAAAGTTAATGACATTCTGACTAGGCATGAGTACTGGCATAGATAAAAAATACCATTTAGCATTCACAAACCACAATGGTATCAAAGGATTATCTGTAATATCACAAAGACTTTAGATTTGGGGGCCTCAAAAAATCAATTTGACCATGTGTTTTACTGACCCCCAAGGAACAGGATCAGACAGTAGCAGAGAAACAGGAAATTATCATTTACTTTGTAAGTATTACCTCCTAGGCTCTCAAGGGAAGAGCAAATGCCAAATGAACATCATGGCAGTTCTTTAATATAAAAGTGGGAGTAGGAATTAGAAAAGCTGAGAAAACTAGTAAAATCAAGATTACCTTCATCCTAAGTGCAAATTAGACTTTACCTTTTTGGGAGGTTATTTATGGCAAAGTTTTGTAGGTTCTTTTGAGATAGCCAAGAGTCAAATAGAAATAAGGAATCATTTGTAAGAGACATATACTCAGTAGTATATAAATTATAAAAAATAAGAAAAAGAAATATACACTTATTTAAAAATAATAATACCTATCTTTTATTATTCTCTAGGACATTAGAGTATACCAAAATGATATAGAAGGAAGGTGATGAGATAAAAATATTAAAGAGAATAAAATGAAAAATGAGGAATGCAATTAAAAGAGGGGATTACAGAATGGGAAGGAGAGATGACTACATAAGAATGAAAAGGAGGAGAATGAAAAGGACAATTAGAGAAGATAAATGAAGGTTTGATTATGATGAACCAGTTGTAAACCCTTTGGTTAATTCTCCATTTCCTTAGATATGGGTCACAGTGTATAGCACCTCTTAGCTCCTTGAAAATCTGATTAACTCATCAACCACTTTTCACAGTTCTGCATCTGTTCTTTATCTTTAAACACTTTTGCAGGTCCCACATTGAAGAGTAAAGCTATAACAACTCACCCTTACTCTCCATAACTTGGAGTTTATTAGATTTTCAAAGTTCTGACATTTAACATTAAATAATGGTTATTCTTCTAGAAATTTTTTTCACAATCTTTCATGAAAAAGGGCTGCATAATTTTCTGTAAGCCTGTTTTTATCTTCATAAATTCTGAGAGTAAAAGAATATTGATAAAAAGACATAGGACAGCTTGTAAAACATATATGGAAAAAGAACATCTCAGTAGTAGTTTAAAAAATAAATATAATTAATTCCTGTGGGATTTCATACTAGGGCCATAAAAATATCCAACTATTATTGAGTACTTATTTATATGCTTGACATGATTCTAAGTGCTTTACATATATTAGCTCATCTAATCTACTACAAGCTTATGAGGTAGGTATTGCTTTTGTCATCACTTTATAAAATAGTACACTAAGACATAAAGAAGGTTTAATAACTTAGACCAAGCCACACCTAATAAAAAGCAACACTAGACTGAACTATGACTGCCAGTTTTCAGATGCATTGTCCTTGATCATAGAAAATCATTATCATACATTTATCACCATAATCAAACAATTAGCATTTTGTTATTCTGTCTGAATTGTTTTTTGGTTCTATATCCAGTCATTTTCTTCAGGTTCACGAGTTAACTAATTTCTTTGTGAAAATGCCAATATAGTGAAAATAGAACTTCGCTAAAGTTGTTGAGACAAAGGTAGCCACAAAACAAACAAAATATGTACACTGTATACACAATATTAGTGTTTGATAATGATATTTTGCCATAAAATCCAGAGATGATTTAATTTCAAAATATAAGAAAAGAGCACATCTGTCTGAGACCTTTAGCGCATAATTAGATTCTCAGCTGTTCTGCTTTGATAAAAGTAACCAGAGCTCTTTTGTATTGAAAAGGGCATTGAGCATAAAGTTAGAAACTCTCACTTTTATTCCCAGGCGTACCAGTATGAACTTGGGCTTATCAAGTAAATCCTTGTCCCTCTGTTCATCTCTAATTTGGGGATAATCCAGTATAGTAGCATCTATCCACACTACTGCTCTGTGTTCTTGTACCAAAATTGTAATATAAAAAATGATCCTTTGAAAGGCAGCAGTTGTCTCTTTAAAAAATAATAATAAATCAAACTCTAAATTGAACCTCAGAATGCACAGTGATATGGTTTGGATTTGTGTCCCGCTCAAATCTCATGTTGAATTGTAATCCCCAATGTTGGAGGAGAGTCCGAGTAGGAGGTGATTACATCACGGAGGGCAAATTTGCTCCTTGCTGTTCTCATAATAGTGAGTGGATTCTCATGAGATCTGGTTGTTTAAAAGTGTGTAGCACCTCCCCTTTGCTCTCTTCCTTCTGCTCTGGCCATGTAAGATGTGCCTGCTTCCCCTTCTGCCATGACCAAAAGTTTTCTGAAACCTCCCCAGCCATTCTTCCTGTACAGCCTACAGAACGGTGAGCCAATTAAACGTATTTTCTTTACAAATTACCCAGTTTCAGGTACTTCTTTGTAGTAGTGTGAGAACAGACTAATACACACAGTAATAGAAAAAATGTATTCTAGAACCAGAGTAACTTGTTTTTAATTCTATCAAAGTGGTAAAATCCATATTTTGTCTTGGTTGGGACCAATTCATTTAAATACCCTAAATCACTCTGATCATGTCATTTAAGAAGGAGCATCTTTATGTAATGGGATGTTATCAATCGTTTTTGGCATCTTCTCAGTAAAAAAGAAAGTTACATGTTCACAGAGGATCACAAGTGGCTTTCAGAAGTTGAGGGATAAAGCTAACATATATGAAAATGAATGATTATAGTCACCTTTGTGATAATGTGAAGTGTTCATACACATCTCGTCACTGAACATAGCATATGTGGCTAATTGGATGCATGTTCATTTTTAGCTTTCCTATCATCTCTACCTCAGTGCCAAGCCACAGTAGGTGCTTCATAAGTACCTACTGCCATTAATGATGACTTATATCCTTAAGTCAGACTTTTTACATGATTTCACTTTCACAGATAATTTTCTATGTTTTAATAGTATGTAAAACGTCTCCTACTTCAGTGATTTTAAAACTAATTGTGAAGCCCACTCACCTGACCTGTGGAGTTTAAACTTAACAACTCATTCATACAGATTGCATTATTGCGCTTTTGTTGACAGAAGATTAGGAGAGTTTTTATGCTTGGTGAACTACATTTTGAATGCATTTAATTACAAGAAAATGAGTTTTAGTTTATCCCAGTGCTAAGGATGCTTGGGAAACCAGGAAAACTGATAGAAGGGGAGGAGGGAAAATGCAAACTCTGTCACACAGTAGCACCTTGGGAAATCAAGGTGAGCCAAAATTAGAAATTGCACAGAGTTTGTGCAAGTACCATGGGTTGGTAACCCTTGATTTGAGAGGCTGTTTTCAAAGTAAATTAGTGAAAATAAAATTTTCATAAGGACTTCTAAAACCAGAGAGGAAGGATAGAAATCATAAACATATGTCATCCCTCTTTCTCTTTTCTGTAATAATTTAGAGAATTCCCTTCTGTTAGAAGTCTATTAGTATTTTTTAATATCTTGGCAACCTGTCAGATTTTGCAATGTACAGTGGTTGAGATGGTGGGAGAAAAGAGGCCCAAATAAGTAAAATAACGTACAAGAAGGAGTGCTGAATTATAGATATGGAGAAAGAAATGTGGAGATACAAAGGACAGGGAAAGATTAATTCCTGCTGGGAAGATCAGAGATGTATTCATGACGAGGATATTCGAGCAGGGCATGGAAGGTTTGATGGAAATTTTGAGACCGAGATAGATGTGTATCAGCTTTGCATGAGACAAGTACAGATCTAGAACAGGATAGGCATAAATTAAATTGGCAGATTAACCGGAATAAAAGCTTAAATTTTTGTCTCATCCTTTCTTTACATCATTTATCAAGTTACATTTCAGCTTCTTAATAAAGAGACGGACTCTGTGCATATGCACCTTGAAGTTGATTTGGATGTGCAACTTGCTTTGGCAGATTGTTAGCATATGTCACGTAGCTAACGCATGCAGAGCTTAATACCTAAGTGACGGGTTGATAGGTGCAGTAAACCACTATGACACACATTTACCTATGTAAAAGACCTGCACGTATCGCATGTGTATCCCAGAAGTTAAAAAATAAAATAAAATATGTTTTTTTAGAAAAGGACTTGCTTTTATGCCTTGAGAATATGATTGGGCCAGCCTGCTGGGGGATGAGAGACACATGGAGTCACCCCGACATCTTAAGCAAGGCATTTCTGGATCAACCAATAGCCCAGTCAATCCTCAGATATATAACTAAGTCTAGCCAACATTAACAGAGCTGCCTTGCCAATTGCCTCATTTGCATGAGCGATACGTACTTCTAGCTGTCTGAGAGTTAGATTTGTGATTGTTTATCCCACCAGATGTTTATAGCCATTCACAGAATCCATTTCCAGACATGAGAACATAGAAAGAAAAGAAAGATTATGTTTCTTCTATCACTTTTTCAGGAGCTAGAAAACTCTCTCCATAAACTCTCTCTTCTGGAATAATTCAACTCATGATTCATTGACCAGTCCTGCATCATATGCCCATTCTCTAAAAAATCGATGGCAAAATGCAAAGAGCTTAGTCTAATTATCTGGGGCAAAATGGATGTAGAAGAGTCAATCGCCATGACTTTCAATCATACTTAATATATCACTATAAGTGAATATTTACTAGTGCGATAATGATTTTTGTTTTAATTTTTAAACAAATTATTGAGGTATAATTTAGAGAAAATAAAATGCACCTGCTTCAATTTGATGACTTTTCACAAATGCATATGCTCATGCAACTACCAACATAATAAAAAATACAATATTGTAATCACCCTACACAGTAACCTTGTGCTGTTTTACAGTTAATTCCCCCTCCCCTTATATATGGCCTCAAGCAACCATGGACCTGCTTTCTCTCCCTATGTGTTAGTTTTGCCTGTTCTAAAATGTTATAGAAATGGAATTTTATGGTAAGAATTCTTTTGTGTTTGGTTTCTTTCATTCAATATGTTTTTGAGATATTTTTCAGATTGTTGCATATCACCTCATTGTTCTTTTTCATGGTTGAGTAGTAGTCACTTTTAGATACATACCATTATGTATTTGTCTATTCACTTGTAAAATTGGTAGACAATTTAGTTGTGTTTCAGACAGGGTCCAACTAGGAGAAAGAAACAGTAATTTAAACAGAGAAAGTTTTAGTATGAAAAAATATTAACTATAACAAAAAATAGAACTAACATGTGATTGGCTAGCAAGAAGTAGAGAGACCTCAAATGAATATAAGAACCATAAACAGTGGAAAAATCATACTATCCCAAAATAATAGAGTACCCAAGGAAGAGGAATTTTTTCATCAAAAGTTGAGATCCAGACTTCACTGGAGAAGAAATAGATGTGGTTCACTGGATGATAGAGAAGACAGTGAGGTACCAATGGAACTTGCTGAAAATATACCCTCTCTGGTGCTGGGAGAAGCCATGCCAAGAAAGATGCTATGTTTGGAACTCACTGCAAACCTACTGATGGGGTATAGGTGAAGATGATCGTTGGGGAGGTACTCTATTGATATCAGTCCACCAACCCAGGTAAGAGGTATAGTGGGAGATTTGGGTCCCTGATGGCTGTCAGTCATTATAAGAAGTCATGTCTGGAGAAGCCCTTAACTCTGGGGGCTGGGCACTGGGGGAAATGTATGCAGCAGGGGCTGGACATTGGAAAAGCTAGACTCTCCATGTGCCCATCACTAGTGAAACTGCAAGTAGAAGGAGCTTGGTAAGAGGGGCATGCTGAAATCAAGAAGTGTCCTTTCACCTTGTACTTTCTTCTGGCATCTTCTGGGATAAATCTTAATATTGTGTTATTATTCAAAAGAGAAATATTTAAAGCACACAGCTCTATTTTCACCGAGCAGCGAATGAACAGTGTATTCATAGTTGAGAGGTAATAAACTGACAAATGGCACAGATTACTTGTAGTTTTTGGCTATTCTAAATAAAGGTAGCATGAATTGGTGTGCAAGTCTTTGTGTGGACATAGATTTTCATATTTCTTGGGTAAATGCACAGCAGAAGAATTGCTGAGTCATGATAAGTGTAGGTATAACCTTATGAGAAACTGATAAAATGTTTTCTAATACTTGGTGTTACCCATCTTTTTAATTTTAACTATTGTAGTGAATGTAAAGTAGTAGCTCACTGTGATTTTACCTTGAAATTTCTTGCTATTTATTTAGTTGAGAATCTTTGTGTATTTCTTGGTCATCTGTCTATCATCTATCAGAAAACATCTGTTCAAAACTTTTATTATTTACATAATCTGAATATAAGTTCTCTGTCTGAAATACATCGTGTCAATTTGCTTGTTCTTAAATGGTTTTATAAGAAAGGCTTGGTAATATAAGGATAAGACCAGATTAAGTGGGCAAAATAGACTATAGACTCTATAAACTCTAAAGTTTCTTTTTCCATAAAGATAAGCACATTGGTATAATCATTAGATAGAATATTAAGGTTTTTTTCATAACTTCAATTTGAAAAGCTATGTGATTTCCATGTCAATGTAGATCCAGTCTGCGGCTTGCCTTTTTATTTTCTTACCATATCTTTTAATCAGCATACTTCTTAATTTTGATAAATTTTAATTAATCAAACTTTTATAGTATGTCATCTTTTATGGTGTATACTCTAAGAAATATTTGCCTATCCAGAAGATATGTAGATTTTCTTTTGCATCTTCGTACAGAGCTTTAGAGCTATGATTCATTTTGAATTAATTTTAAAAGCAATCTTCCTTTTCCCTCCTCCTTATGTTTAATATATAGAGTCTTGCTCAGTACTACAAACCTAGCATAAAAAACTGTATTTCTACCTGATAAGGTAAAGGCAAGAGCCTTTCCCTTACTCTTTTTTTCTCTCTCTCCCTCCTTCCTACCTCTTACTTCTTATAGTTACAAGCTAAATATCACTAGTAAGAACCAGCCAAATATAGGATAAGATAATTTAATAGAAGAGGTTGATAATAAGAGCATAATAAAAGTTAGCTAGATGAATAGTGACACAGAAATTGCATGACTTTTCAAAATGAAAGTAGGAAAAAGTCTTACCACCTTACCAATGATTATACCTATGTTCTTATCTTTACTGCTAATTGTGGCCTCAGATCCAATAGAAATTAGATTACTGAGAAAATAACCTTTTCTAGATAATTTTTTTAATGAAGAAAGAAACTGGACTTTATGTAGTATAATTCTATTTTGCTCATTTAATCTGGTCTTATCTTTACATTGCCACCCCTTTCTTACAAAACCTTCAAAAGCAAGCAGATGACTGTTTAGATTAATTATATTTCAGATTTACATTTATTTATCTATTCTTGTGTTTGGCTTGTTTGCATTTTCAGTAAGAATGAGAGGTATGCATACAAATATGTATGTTAATTTATTCAAAATTGGCAAACACCAACTTTGGTCAAGGCACTATTCTAGTTGCTTCAGACACATCAAAGAGCAAAGTCAAGCCCCCATCTCCCTTTTACAAGAAATTTTATAATATTACACCTTTCTGTGTAACAAACTTGCCTCTGAATGGTTATTATCTTGTTACAAAGAGAGGGAAAAACCTATTTAAGACAACCAGAGACACAAACGAATGTAAATAATCTAGAGAGTCTTTGTTCTCTTGCTATCTGAAGTCCATTTTTTTGTCTATAAATTTAATATGGAATAGAGCTGTACTGCTCCAACTTTAACATGCATACAAATTGGGGGTGTCTTGGGTGGAGCAACAGATTTTACATTTCTGGCACTCTCTTAGGTGATGGCCATGCATGACTGAGATGGGGTGATTTTTTAGGCTTTTTGAGTGTTTTTATTTAAAAGCAACAAAAAAATGTAAGTGCAGAATTAAATGTATGCAACAGAACTATTCACTTCTCACTTCTGTTAGAGGTCTTTGAACTTATTTTCAAGATTCGAAGAGTTTTTAAACAAGTGTTTCAATGTTGGTGATTACCTGTTAAAAAAAAAAAAAAGAAAAAAAATGAAGCAGGACCTGGATGACCACTTTATAACCAAAGATTGTCAGGTGTTATCAATGCCCACATTTTCTATAACACCACAATTTATATTTGAAGCCTAGATTATTTCAATAGCCTTCCTGCCTCAGCTTTTTGCCTACATTAATTTATTTTCATGGGAAGAAGCCTGAAATACCCTCATAACATATAACTCAGGGCTGGGTGCGGTGGCTCATGCCTGTAATCCCAGCAGTTTGGGAGGCCGAGGAGGGTACATCATGAGGTCAGGAGTTCAAGACCAGCCTGGTCAATATGGTGAAACCTTGTCTTTACTAAAAATATGAAAAAAATTAGCCGGGTGTGGTGGTGGGCACCTGTAACCCCAGCTACTCAGGAGGCTGAGGCAGAGAATTGCTTGAACCTGGGAGGTGGAGGTTGCAATGAGCGGAGATCGCACCACTGCACTCCAGCCCAGGTGACAGAGTGAGACTCTGTCTCAAAAAAAAAGAAAATATATATATATATATATAAAAATGACATATCAGAATATGTCATTTTTCAGCTCAAAACTTTCCAAGGTCTTACCATGTCACTTCACTTACTATTACCTACAGACCATTGCATCATCTGGCCTCATTTATCTCTTTTCCTTTATCTCCTGCTACTCTCCACTTGCTCACTGTAACCTAGAGGTTCTGTTATAACTCAAAAATGCTAGGCACATGCTGCCTTCTTATCTACTGTTTCCTCTTACTCATGTAGATCTGTCCCTTAACTCCTTTGGATCCTGGCTTAAAGGTCTCTTTTCAACAAAGCCTCCCCTAACCACCCAATATTAAGTTAAAACCATCCTATTCCTACTCTTCCTATCCCTCATCTCTGCCTTATTTTTCTCCAAGGTAGTGGTCACCTTATAATATTGTATAGTTTATTTAAAGTTGATGTTTAATATCTGTTATTTCAGTAGAAAATAAGCCCTACAAAAGCTGGGATTTTAGTTCATTTTTGTTCACTTTTTTCCCTCGGTTCCTACAATACTGCCTAACATATCAAGGTTTTCAAAAAATTGACATACACATATGAATACATACGCATACATACATACCTATATATAATATACACACATATATTCATATATATTAATTATATTGATACAAATGAATAAATAAAAGACTGCTCTCTAAAACAAAAGAACAAAAACAAAAATTATTTAACTTGAAGCCAAAATATGCCATTGATTTTTTTTTTTTTGAGACGGAGTCTTTCTCTGTCGCCCAGGCTGGAGTGTAGTGGCGCGATCTCGGCTCACTGCAACCTCCGCCTCCCGGGTTCAGTTGATTCTCTCCTCCTGAGTAGCTGGGACTACAGGCTCCTGCCACCACATCCAGTTAATTTTTGTATTTTTAGTAGAGATGAGGCTTCATCATGTTGGCCAGGAAGGTCTCAAACTCTTGACCTCGTGATCTGCCCGCCTCGGCCTCCCAAAGTGCTGGGATAATAGGCATGAGCCACTGTGCCCGGCCGATCTTTGTATTTTTTATATATAGTTAAAATTTTGGTATTGCCTTAATTTTCTTTAGTATCTTTGCACCTTTGTGCTAAGTAATATAATGATATTAGCTATCTTTAAGAGAGAGTTCCGGTAATCTTATGACTGGATCTGTGCCTGCTACCAGAAAGGCATTACTGGATTTAACTTCAATGTTCTTTTTTTCTTAATTTGTTATCAAATAATTTGAGAGAGAGCTAAATTGTTTAACATTTACAATTTTTTGTTTCTCACGCTATTTTCTCTTTTCTTGTTTTAAAACTTTCTACCTTCTGTGGAGCTGGCAATTAATCATCTCAGGTTTGCTGGCAGGAGACTATTTGGCTCGTTTATAGAACATACCTTATGTTTTTTCTTTATTCTTCTTCACTGATTTGGGATTTATTTTTTCTTCTGTGTCTATGTGTATGAGTTTATTTAAAGGGACAACAGATTGTTCTAAGTCATTGGAGTGAGCCAAAGTGAAAAGAATCAGTTTTGGTGGCTTCTCCTAGCTATAGTCTATCCTAGCTCATTAAAAATTTTTATTTAGAGGAAAAAAATTTTCATTTATTTCACTGGATAATGGAAATAAGGAGTTTGTGTGTTGTGCAGTGGGGTAGACGGTGGGGCAGGGGGTGGACAGCGGAGGGTGCTGGTGATTAACCAGAGAAAAACTGTTTTCAGTAGGAAGCTTGTTCCCAGAACAAACATTAATAGGAAGCTGTTTCTCCTTAAGTCAGCAATGAATTTCTAATATAGTTTCCAAAACGAATTGAGTTGATGAGATCTGATTATTTTTCAAGATGTGCCAGATTTCTGGTCCTTACCATCTGCTCAGCCTATTGGTAGCAAGTAAAAATATAGTTGGGAAGATGAGTACTAATACCGATTAATTAACCTCCAGGCAAGTGCCGTGGGACCTTATGACTTTGTCCTATTCTTAGATCCAAACCCATAGCCCTTTTGTACATGGGTGTCATCAGAGAACTCTTCACTCTTGAATGAATTCTTTACTCTTCCCTTCTCCAAAAAGGGCCTAACAGAGCTGCAATGGAAAGGCTAACTGAAGGTTAAGAGTCCTACCACATCTAACAAAAGAATCTAGAAAATAATTTAGTTTTATATTTTTATCATCCCAAGTTCACTACTTTGGATGATAAGAAAATTGTTTTTATTCTACAAAGAATTGGCATTTCTTTCTTTCGTTCATCTTTCCCTTCATTAGCACAACAATTATGTAACAGGAAAAACTGAAGATGTAATGAAAATACACTGACCCTGTTTAATATCGAGTGCATTTAGTCATTTATTTATTTACTTATTGTCTGGGGAATGGCAAACTAATTAATCATAAGCAATGCACAATGGTGACCAAATCTGCACAATTTGATAAAGGGCAGAGATATTTCATTTACCCCTGTTTTGTAAAACAGGTCAGCTCAGTGTGTTTGCTTAACTTAATGTCTATCACAGTGTGGTAGAATGTCTCTTAGCACATACTCACTGCTACTTATATTGGGATATAATATATCTCCTTGATCTCCTACAACTTTTGTTTATCAGGCTTACTGCAACTTTCATTCTGATTATTTCTCTCTTTTGTTAGTCTTTCCCTGTCTCTGTCTCTGTTCCTGTGTGTGTGTGTGTGTGTGTGTGTGTGTGTCCATCTCAATTGTAGAAACCAGGTGTATACTACCTAAAATTCAATCCACTCACAGAACACCTAGTAAATATTTTTTCAATTGAAACTCATTTGGGATTTGTCACATAGATTTGTTTTCATAGTTACTCTTCTATGAATCCCTAGAACCACGGAATAGCCAAACCATAAGGTATTTTGCATAATTTAGTCCAAAATACCCAGAAGCATTTGAATTCAGAGAATTTAAGTATTTGCCAAAAGTAATGGAACTCTTGCTATTTAAAATAGTATGAAATAAAGTTAAAAAATATTACAATAAAACTTCTTAGTATAAATAAGCTGTCTTATTGAAAGACTTTGTTTATTCTCAAATGGTCACTTGGGAATTGAGTTCTAACCCAAGAAAAGAGAGAATGTGTGAGGCATGATCAACTTAATTCTCTTCTCTCCCTGATACTCATCATCATTTAGGGCATCATCATCTCCTGCCTGACCTGCTGCAATGTTTTCCACATGGCTGCCCTGCCCCCAAGCTTTCCCCTTTCTGATACATCCTTTATGATGCTTTGCTGATTTCCTTCCTTAATCCTGGGTTACTTTACTGGGCCTCCCATCCCCAGAATAAAACCTGATTTCTTTGACCTCTGTTAAACAGTGGTGCTTATCTGTCATGGTCCTTTTCAGGTGTGTTTTCTACAACTACTCTCCACCACTTCACCCCTAGTACAAAATCTATCCCTTCACTCTGCTTTTATTGTGCTTTGTACATGTTTTCATCCAGAATTTGCTCAAGTTGACTAACTTATCCCTTTGTATCAAGCTAAAACATGAGCTTTTCAGAGAAAGTATGTCATGATTTATTCATCTTTTGATACCTAGCACTTAAATAAGATTAGTCATTGTAAATTTGCTGGACAGACAGGTGCATGGATGAATAAATGAAAGATTGATAGCCAGTTCCTGCTTACTAAAATAGTGATTGCATTAGGGTTGGGGTACATTTGAGAAACACGAGCTCAAACTGTCTCAATTCTTAACTATAAATAAATTGTATCATGTAATACAAATCGTAAAACACAAAGCAAAGAGCTTATCTAAGTTTAGAAGACTGATCTGATATCATTGAATGCTGGACATTATCACAAGAAGGAGAAGCTGCTTGATTAGAAGATACTTCTTACTGAAATACTTTTCACTTTTTTTAGTGGACAAAGAATGCACGTTGTAACTAAAGACCAAACACATATTTAGGTATTTCAGAAGCTGTATGAAGTGTCTTAAATTAGGAGAGGATTATATGCTTTATCAAATAATAGCATTTTATATTTTGAAAGGATTTAGTAAGTCATCTAATCCAATTCTCACATCTTGAAGTAAAGAGGTGGCACAGGATAATGACTAAGCACATTGATTTGGTTCAATTTGCAGCTTCACCACTAAACATCTGAACAACACTGGTAAGTTCTTTTACTTTTCTGTGTCTAAGTTCTTTTTTTTCCCATAAAACTATGCTATTAATAGAGCCTGCCTCATCAGGCTGTTGTGAGACTTATGATGTTAGGTTTAAGGTACCACATATTTGCAATTCATATTACTTATGAACAAACTGATGTTTACAAATATTGAGTGAATTGTTCAAAATAATCCAATAAGTCAGTGGCCTTGTAGGAGCACAGTCATTTCTTGAGTTTTTGTTCTGCAGTGCTTTAATATAGATGCTCATAGTTTTTCCCCTTTGTCTTAGATATGCATCTGAAAATTTCATTTTTAAGCTATGGAACCATAAATTGCTATTAAAAGGTGGATTCACAGATAAGATATAATTAGATCCTCAAATCAGACTTCTTCATAGCAATTTGTTCTCATGCCCATTTTATAGATGTCAGAAACACATACCATGAGTAACTAAATAAGGTTAGATGCAAAGCATTTTGGTATTGCTATTTCAAGGAGAATCCATATCAAGATAATAATTTCTTAAGAATCTTATTTATGATAATTTTTTGTTAACAATTCTTTCTCCCTCTGAACCTTGAATATGTCATTTATCACAGAAGAATGCATGCATGTCCGCATACACACAGAATTCCAAGATCTTTGACATTATTGTATCCAAAATTTGGCGACTACTGAAAATACAATAGAAGAAAATAAGTCAGTTTGAAGACAACTAGAATTTTTAATGTGCCTATTATCCAACCAAATAACTCACATAAAATAAATTTAAATCAAATCATATGGGAAGAAATCCAAACCTCCAAGTCATCCAAGCCAAGTGGAAAATCCCTAGATATACTGTATTCTTATTAGTTTCAAAGGACACTTATCTGGATAGGTTGATTTAATTAAATTCTGTGTATTTCTTAGTTTCTACTGGCTTATTTTCTGCCAGACTAGCAGCTGTAACTCTTTTTTTTTTTTTTTTTTTTTTTTTTTGAGATGGAGTTTCGTTCTCATTGCCCAGGCTGGAGTGCAATGGCGTGATTTGAGCTCACCGCAACCTCCGTCTCCCAGGTTCAAGTGATTCCCCTGCCTCGGCCTCCCAAATAGCTGGGATTATAGGCATGGGCCACCACACCCAGCTAATTTTTTGTATTGTCAGTAGAGACAGGGTTTCTCCATGTTGGTCAG